>NW_027649780.1:8247934-9551876 GCF_965287045.1 Carcharhinus amblyrhynchos | reverse complement strand
AGGTACTTGCGGCTGTATCACAATTGTAGCTAACAATTTTCCTGTAGTTCAGTTATAAGTATGTCCTTGTTTCGTTTACAATTGTATCCTTCTCTTTACGTTGACCATTTATCGCTGCCTGATGTTTGCCACAGTTATACATACAGTTGCCTTCTCGGAGAGCATGTTTTTGTTCGCAGTGTGACGTTTAAACTTGTGTCCCCTTTAAAATCAACTTTTATGTTAAATAAAAACCTCCGAATGTTTAATTGGTCTTGAAAGAAAAATGAACAATGTATTAACTTGCTTAACTCCTTTCTCCATCGACACTGCTCTATTTTCCCGATTACACGGCTTTCTGCTTTCCAAGGCAGGAATTTTCCTCAGTTCCTGTTTGTGATGTGTTTGAACTCAAAGCCTTTCCGTGAAAGAGTCACCGCGCCACCCAGTGACTCATCCGTGTAAAGACACCATTACCGCTGCATTTTTATTACAGTGTATTCTCACTTTTAGTTTCCAACTTCAAAAATCTCGCTTTCAATCTTGCTTCATCTCTCCCACAAATCCTTTCTTTCCATCCCAGTCGGGACAACTGTTGCATTCATAGACTCTGCAACTTCTGTTTTGCCGACTATCCATCGCAATCTCTTAGTGGAAACTCTTAGCACCATTCTCAGTTTTTATTGTCACATTTCCATTCACTTTGTTGTTCTCTCTCTGCCATTCGTTTCAACTCTATACTCCCACCACCATCACCAGGAAACAAACCCACCCTCCGAGTACAAATCTTGTCCACGTTTCCTTGTCTTCAGCTCTGAGGAAGGGTCATCCTGACTCTAAATGTTGACTCGATTCTCTCTCCACAGATGCTATCAGACCTGCTGAGAGTTTTCAGCATTTTCTGTTTTTGTTTCAGATTCTAGCATCCGCAGTATTTTGCTATTATGATAGGGAGCAGGCTTTTCTGGATTGGGTATTGTGTAATGAGCAGGGCTTAATTGATGATCTCATTGTTAAGCAGCCTCGAGCGAAGAGTAATCTTTGCACGATATAATTCCAAATTCAGTTTGAAGACGAGAAACTCGTGTCCCACTCTAGACTTCTGGAGTTAAACACAGGGAATTACATAGGCATAAGGACAGAATTGGCCCGAGTGGACTGGGCAAGCGGACTAAAAGGTAAGACATTTGATGATCAGTGGCAAATGCTGAAGGAGGCAAACAATTCCTCCCAGCTAAAATACATGCGTGAGACGAAGAAAGATTGTAAGAGAGGAAGGAGCATCCATGGCTAAACAAGGAAGTTAAAGATAGCATAAATAGAATTCTAATACAAGCCAGAATGCAAGGGTCAGTGGCAGACTGGAAGATTGAGATACTTTTAAAGAGCTACAGTAGGTTCTAAAAAGTAAGAAAAAGATCGATGTGAAATTGTGAAAAAAAAACTCGCACGGCATTAACCGAAACGTTTAGCAAAGGCATCTATAATGATCTAAAAGTGAAGAGTGAAGCTAAAGGTGATTGCTGGACCGTTGCTGGGGAGTGAACAGTGGGGAGAACAGAAATGGTGAAAACGCTTAATCAATATTTTGCCTCACGTTTCACGCTGGATAACACGAGTACCACCACAATAGTAACTGATCATGCAGAGGTAATAGAAAGGAAGGAATTTCGAACAATCATGATCAATAGGGAAAAAGTGCTGACCGAACAATTGGAACTGAAGGTAGTTAAGTTCCCAGAGCAAGGTGGCTAATATCTTATTGTCTACCAGGAACTGGTAGCGTGGACAGTGGTTACATTGATTATAATAAGCCAAAATTCCCTAGATGCGTGAAAGGTCCCAGTGAGTTGGAGTAAATGATAATATAATGCCGATATTCAAAAAGGGAAGAAGGCAGAAGGTAACAAACTAGACACCAACTAGTTTGACATCTGTCTTTGGAAAATTGTTAGAATTCATTATTAAGATTGTAGTAACGGGATATTTAGACTTCCACAAGGCAATTCATAGAATTATTATTGTTTTACAAATGGCAAATCATTTATTTTGACTAATTTGCTAGAATTCTTCAAAGATGGAACAAGTAAAGTGGACAATGGGGGCCTTGTAGATGTGGATAACTTTATATTCAGAAAGCGTTTGTTAAGGTACTGCGCCTTGAAATGAATGTGTGTGTGTGTGTGTGTGTGTGTGTGTGTGTGTGTGTGTGTGTGTGTGTGTGTGTGTGTGTGTGTGAAATAAAGAGAAGGTCCAACAGAGGGAGATTGCTGGAAGTGAAAGACTCTGTCTGTGTCTGTGCATGTGTTCTTGTGTTTGAGTATGACTGTCTTCTTGCGAATCTCGCCTTTTCCACACGGGGCGGCTACTTAATGATCACAGTTGTGTTTCTGCAGTGCCCTTCTGAAAAGATTTCAGAAGTAACCACGATCCTCCAAAGCAAAGCAGGAAATTGCTGATGGAGAAATTCTTATTTCTGCCGTCAGGTGGCAGGAAAGCCAACAAACTATTCAACCCCCCCCCCCTCCACCCCCCCCCGCCACCACCACCACCACCACCTCCTTGGTGCCCTTGTTTCACTGTCCTCTCAATCTCTCAATGTCAATGCCTATATCAATGTGCTCGGTCTCACGTTCATTATAGTGGACACAGTGACAACACAGTCTCAGACGCTGCTCCTAATTCAAGTTTCTTAATTGGTTCATTCAGTAGCTTTTTCGATGACCGTCACATTCTGCATTGATTCCACTCTTATTAGCTATGTTTTGGTAACACATCGTGTACAAACAAGCTGACTTTCTAGTTCCTATTTCGGTGGAATCCTAATAACTGAACTTCCTCTTCAGGCCTGTTCCTCACTATAAAGAAGTGAGTCAAGATATATTGTACTATTCTAACCATTGCACATAAAACTTGCAGATGGATCACCCACAAGGGTTAAAAACCTTCATTCCAGCAGCAAACATCTCAGGTGAGTAACACTTCAGATTCTCAGTGATTACATAGAACATAGAAGCATTGCAGCGCAGTCCAGGCCCTTCGGCCCTCGATGTTGTGCCGACCAGTGGAACCAATCTAATGACCCTCTAACCTAAACTATTCCAATGTTATCCATATGCCTATCCACTGACCTTTTGAACGTCCTTAAAGTTGGCGAGTCCACAACTGCTGCAGGCAGGGCATTCCACGCCCTTACTACCCTCTCAGTAAAGAACCTACCACTGACATCCGTCCTATAATTACCACCCCTCAATTTAAAGCTATGTCCCCTCGTGTTAGCCATCACCATCTGAGGAAAAAGGCTCTCACTGTCCACCCTATCTAACCCTCTGATCATCTTGTATGCCTCAATTAGGTCACCTCTTAACCTTCTTCTCTCTAACGAAAATAACCTCAAGTCCCTCAGCCTTTCCTCATAAGACCTTCCCACCATACCAGGCAACATCCTGGTAAACCTCCTCCGCACCCTTTCCAATGCTTCGACATCTTACTTATAATGTGGCGACCAGAACTGTACGCAATACTCCAAGTGCGGCTGCACCAGAGTTTTGTACAGTTGCAACATCATCTCACAGCTGCGAAATTCCATCCCTCTACCAATAAAAGCAAACAAACCGTACGCCTTCTTGACAACCTTATCAACCTGGGTACCAACTTCCAGGGATCTATGCACATGTACCCCGAGATCTCTCTGCTCATCGACACTACCAAGAGTCCTTCCATTAGCCCTATATTCTGTACTCCTGTTACTCGTACCAAAGTGAATCACCTTACACTTTTCCGTATTAAACTTCATTTGCCACCTCTCAGCCCAGCTCTGTAGCTTATCTGTGTCCCTCTGCAAACTGTAACATCCATCCTCACTGTCTACAACTCCTCCGAATTTGGTGTCGTCAGCAAATTTACTAATCCATCCTTCTACACCCTCATCTAGATCATTTATAAAAATGACAAACAGCAGCGGCCCCAAAACAGATCCCTGAGGTACACCACTTGTAACTGAACTCCAGGTTGAATATTTCCCATCAACCACCACCCTCTGTCTTCTATCAGCTAGCCAATTCCTGATCCAAACTGCTAAATCACCCTCAATCCCATGCATCTGCATTTTCTGCAGTAGCCTACCATGGGGAACCTTATCAAACGCTTTGCCAAAATCCATATACACCACGTCAACTGCCTTACCCTTATCCACCTCGTTGGTCACCTTTTCAAAAAACTCGATAAGATTTGTGAGGCACAACCTACCCTTCACAAAACCGTGTTGACTATCCCTAATCAATTTATTTCTCTCTAGATGATTATAAATCCTATCTCTTATAATTCTTTCCAAAACTTTGCCCACAACAGAAGTAAGGCTCACCGGTCTATAATTCCCAGGATGGTCTCTAATCCCCTTCTTGAACAAGGGGACAACATTTGCTATCCTCCAGTCTTCCGGCACTATACCTGTACCCAATGACGACATGAAGATCAAAGCCAAAGGCTCTGCAATCTCCTCCCTAGCCTCCCAGAGAATCCTAGGGTAAATCCCAGCCGGCCCAGGGGGCTTAACTATTTTCATACTCACAAAAATTGCTAACACCTCCTCCTTATGTACCTCAATCCCATCTTGTCTAAAAGCCTGTATCTCAGTATTCTCCTCGACTACATTGACTTTTTCCTGCGTGAATACTGACGAAAAATATTCATTTAGTGCCTCTCCTATCTCTTCAGGCTCCACGCACAACTTCCCACTACTGTCCCTGACTGGCCCTAATCTTGCCCTAAACAAACGTTTATTCTTGATATACCTGTAGAAAGCTTTAGGGTTCTCCTTGATCCTACCCGCCAAAGTCTTCTCATGTCCTTTTCTAGCTCTTCTTAACTCTCTCTTTAGCTCTTTCCTGGCTAATTTGTAACTCTCCAGTGCCCTAACTGAGCCTTCATGCCTCATTTTTACATAAGCCTCCTCCTTCCTCTCCACGAGACATTCAACTTCCTTAGTACACCACGGTTCCCTCGCTCGACCACTTCCCCCCTGCCTGACAGGTACGTATTTATCAAGGACTCGCAGTAGCTGCTCCTTGAACAAGCTCCACATTTCAGTTGTTCCCTGAGTTTCCTACTCCAACCTATGTACCCTAAATCACGCCTAATAGCCTCATAATTACCTTTCCCCCAGCTATAACTTCTGCCCTTCGATATATACCTATCCCTTTCCATCACTAAGGTAAACGTAATATCCTCAAGTGTTGGAAAAATCGTCATTGTTGCTAACAGGTTGTCAGACAAGTTGCATGGCTTTCATTTCGTTAGAGATAGGAGAAAATTAAGGTGTCTCAGCACTGTTGCTAGGTAAGCTATTGCTATTATTGCTAACTGTTGCTATTTATTAATAAATAGCCCTCGTTGACAATGTGAAGGGTTTTAAGTTGGCTTGCAGCCAAACGGTCAGGACTGAGGAAACAGATCTTTGATTTATTGTACAGACACCCCTAGATGCTTTCTGTCAATAACGTTGAACAATTGACACAGCCTGGATTGCTGCTAAATACTGTATTGGACAGATTAGCGTGAACCTGAATGGACAAAATGAGGCTCAGCCATTTGAACAATAAATGTTTCATCACCACAAGATCGTAATCATTCTCATCAAATATTTTCATTCAATGTCCTGTTCATTATGTGAGTAAATAGTATCGCAAAACAATAAAGTGACCACAAGATTTTTCATTTGTATAACTTCCAAGTCAATGCCATTCCAATAATTAAAGTATGTTTATTAACCACTTCATGAAATGCGAGAGAGATGTTGATGATCCCAATTCCCCAGTCAACTCAGAGCAGAGCAATGGCCAAAAATGCATCGAAATAATATTAAAAGAATATCATAAAACTGACCTGAACAGCGGCGATTCCTGGAATATTCTGAAAGTTCTGTATCTCATTTAAACAGCACCGTCTCTTATACCTGATTTGCACCGTGTTCTATTGTACAGTGTAATCTGATTTCCATTATTGAGGAGTTCCTCTCATAGCTGCCAATGAGTGAAGAAATGATCAGTTCATAACCTTATTCAATGGAAGATAAAACATTTATTCTTGTGATACTGTGCAATGTGCCACAAAGTCCTGATATCCTGTGTTCCCAACACCGGCGAATGTTAGACAGCCGGTGACCAATAGAGTGAGTTGCAATGATCTGGATGCTGAAGGAGAACTTTAATGATCTCAGTGTCCGTTCCATTCATGAACTTCTCTGTCAAAAGTCGGTGTCAATTTTATGTTTCTCTGTCAACTCTCTATTTAATTATCAGGAGGGCGGGATTCTATTTTTTTCAAAGGGCTGTCTTCGAGATTGGGGCAGTTTGACAAATGTAAGGAGAAACATTTTACTGTGTGAGAGTTTCTTCTCATCTCCAAACTCAATTTTACCGTGATAGCCATCCACAGTATAAATGCAATCACTTTGTTCGTCCCCCGCATTAAGTTTCAGAAATCGATAACGATTCTTCCGAAAAAGTGTGCTTTATTATTGTAATGTGACAGAGACCCGGAATTGGTGCAAAATAAACTGACGGCCTCTTTATTTTCCGAAAGTATTATTTCATCATTTTTAGATTTGCCTTCTTGTTAGGGGCATGGTAATAAAAATACCATACTTACAATGGAATTAGTTTGTTTTTAAATAAAGAGATGATGAACAGCAATATCACCATTAGAAACAGTGCAGACATTACAATGAACATATTCAGCCAAATAAATATCCCGACACAGATAAAATGTCCATTTTAATATTAACCTGTTGTAAGTCTCGAAGTCCATTCTGTTGGGGGTGTGGGAGGTGGGACGTGGATCCAGTCGCCGCCTCCAGCAAGGAATCAACAGGCGGCGCCTGAAAAGCCGCCCCTTTCTGCCGGGTATTTAAATACCGCTCACTGGGACCGGAATCCAACAGTCCTGGAGCTGGTTTGTTCACTGAGTTCCTGACACAACCATTTCCCCAAATGACTAGAAGGATGAGGTCAGCGATTTCCCTCAGTTTGTTGCTGACTTTCTTATCCGGTGGGTAGTTTTTTTATATATATAGTCCAAGACTCTCGTTGTTATTCTATCAATGTCAGTCCATCTCTGGAATGTTCCAGACTCAGCAGTCATTTCACCAGGATTAATCCTCGGGGTTTTTTTGATCTATTTTTACAGGTGTCCAGTCGGAGGTTGTGTTGACTCAGCCAGAGGCAGAGACCGGGCGTCCCGGAGGCTCCCTGACACTGACCTGTAACACCAGCGGCTTCAATCTTCGCAGCTACAACATGTACTGGTACCAACAGGTTCACGGAGAGGGGCTGGAGTGGTTGCTTTACTACTATAGTTCAGCAAGCAATGACTACGCCCCAGCAATTAAAGATCGATCTACTGCGTCCAAAGACACTTCAAAAAACATCTTCTCTTTGGAGATGACGAGGCTGAAGACCGAAGACACCGCCATCTATTACTGTGCAAGAGGCCACAGTGAGGAGAACCAGGGCCGGACCTGATCAAGAACTATTTGAGAGGGAATTCAGCAACTTCCACCATAACCTGAAGGTCAGTATCTGTTTTAAATGTAATGTTAACGACAGTGATCAGAATCGAAACACAAACCAATCCTGACAAACCTGGGACAACTAAACGTTAAACAGAGCCAACCCACAGACATAATGGTGCTTTTCACTCTGTTTGTATTTGTCGTTAGCATTTTCTGCAATGACAGACCTGGATAGAATGCTCGTTTTAATATTTCTGATACTTGGAAGTATTTCTCGATTGTGTTTTGTAAACTGTTGCATAAATTATAAATCACATCTGAAATATTGGGCTATTTGAAGTGAATATTGAGTGGAAGTACTGAACAGAGGGCGGGTGCAGTTTTTAGTGCGGCTGTGTGTCACTGTGATACTACAGTGGGATCACAGTGTTGAGCACAGCGACATCCTCATCCAAAAACCTCAGAGAAGAAGATTGCTCAAATTGATAATCAGTGCCACAGCAGGATTTTCAAAGTAAATGAGGCTTCAACAAATAATGTGTAGAAGTAATATTATTTTGGCAAAAATGTAAAAATATTCCCTAAAAATCTTGGTTGACCGATATGCCAATTCCACATGGAGGGTTTAGGAGCATTCCGAACTTCTTTATAAATGTAATGGCCAGGCCAAGCTGGAATAACTCACCCATTCCCTCTCAGAAGAGGCAGAAACAGATTTTTGAGAGAGCAGTGAAATTAAATCTCTGTATTTTACTGTTAGCAGTCAGATACCGTAGATATGAATAGCTCACCGAACACTCCTTGACTTTGCCTTCCAGACCAAAAAGATCCAGCACTTGGGACGACATTTGCTGCAGATAGACACAAAGGACATCGACTGCAGTGTTCCCTTTAATCCACACACACCCACGAAGTTAAAATCACCTTCCCATGTGTGTCGCTGGGTCAAAACCATGGGGGACATCACCTTCCTCCTGAAAGTACTGTTGAGTGTACCTTATGCACCTGGACATGCAGAACTCCGGGAAAGCAGCTCCACACTCTCTTGTCAAAGTGGGGCAAATAAGCACGGGCAGTTAGTAATGGCTCAGTCTCGCGACTCTCATATCCCAGGAGAGAATAAATCACACAGTCATTAGTGTGAGATTTAGACGATGTCTTTTTAGTTCCATAAGTGAATGGTGAGAACGTGGAACTGTAGAACATGGAATATGTGACGTGAGCGGTGTTTATGTATTTCAATGGGCTATAGGTGAAAAAACGGCAAATCTCATAGTTTGAGAAGAAGTGGGGTTGGGTGAATAAACGCCAGCAAAAGCCCATGGGCCGAATGACCTGTTACTGCGTTAACAAATTTGAAATGATGCCATCTAATTAAAAACATGGCCTGTTATCCATGTTTCCATCCCATGCCTCATTTGGTTTTGAATGCATGTTGCAGATATTGATCTAGCCAGACCTCAAATTTCCACGTCTCTGTCCAGGCGTCTGCAACACCCTCCTCCAGCTCAGTTTCGTGCAATAGTACTGATGCACTCACAGGGCAAAACCGCGACTGCTGGCTATCTCTAAGGGCAGCACGATGCCTACAGAGGGAACTGGGGCCACCATCCTCCTCCTCTCCCACGCCTCCCCAGTTTCAAATCGATAGAATGCCTGGAACCTTCACTTAATTCAAATTTTCTCTATCCTTCAGGTAGCTTAGCTGCATCCGCAGTCATACACTGGCCAGAGGCAGAAATGAGGGTCCAGCAGGGAGCCACCACGGCAATCACCTGTTCCATCAGAGAGGTGGCGAGGGCTTGCTTGGTCTGGTACCGGGAACCTCTCCACCAAGCCATGGGGGAGGGGGAGGGGAGTCCCGAGTATATTCTCGTCCGCTGTACCGATGGTTCAGCGACAGTGCCACATTTTCCAGGCATCGTTTTTCTTCCTCCTTGAGCAAACCTTACAGAATTGTCAGTCTGACAGTTTCATCGGTGACAGGTGAGGACTCCAGGAAATACTTTTGCGTCTTAAACACAAACACTGGTGAATTCAGGGCAGCAGTCTCGACATAAAGTGCAGATTCCTCTTCCAGGCAATGGGAACTCTGGCATGACGTGTTGTCCCAATCTCCAATGTCAGCGTTATTAAAATTGCAGCATCGACACTGAGATAGAGAGGCAGACAGATGTGAAGTAGATTCTTAGACATATCCGCTGATTCATTTACACGCAAATCAGATATATGGTCCATAAACAGCTAGCAAGACAGTCTGATAGACACAGGAACTGATGCATTAACACACAAGGCAGATATATGGCCACTGGACAGTTAGATAGATTTATGGACGCACGAACTGATGAGTTAACAGAAAACAAATGTATGGTCACTCGATAGTTAAATGGATAGATTCATAGACAGAGTTTGACAAACACACAAAATTAATAAATGGACACCAGAATGTTAGACAGGTTGATAGTCACATCAACTGCTGGACTAGTACGCAGAATGGATGTACGGTCGTTAGTCATTATCAAAGTCATTTATCAATGACTTAGAGGAGGGGACTGACACTCACGTGGAGTTCAAATCAGATAGCTGATCATCGAATGTGGATGCACTCTGTGAATCTTGACCAGGGGCCAGAATAGACGAAAGAAAAACAAAATTTCTTTTGAAACTGAGAAATTCCAGAGATTATTCCTTATGGTTAAACATGTGCATTATGTGTTGAAACGAATGTGACTGTCAGACGCAATGTGCCAAAGTGTGTTCTTCACTAAAACTAAGTAACTAAAAATAGCAGATCATTTCGATCGCTATTATACTGTCCCAGTGTGAACTTACATTCACTCACCATAGTGGATCCATGAGCATCTTTTAGCCACTTGCATAAATTTAATTTCACATGACACATATTTCATGCATGGTTTTTCAAACAGAAAAACTGCACAAATATCTACTCACAAAGCTCTTTTGATTTGCCCAGGATGGAATAATGCGACAAAACTTGCAAACATTGCTTCCTTCGTACCATTAAATAGTTAGGAGTGGGGATCTCTGCTTATCAGTGTACAATGTTTAGTATCATTCGCAACTCTTCAGATGTCGAAAAAGGGGTTGAATGATTGAATATCCCATCCTGGTAGAACAGAAGTTTTATAGGAAGACCACCACTTTGGACTTTTCCATTTCTGACTTCACCCTGACCTAACAACATGAGTCCGCTCATTGATGGCTGTGGAATTTCAATATTGGGATATGGGCAGTTGGTAGCCCACTGGTATTGTCACTAGATTAGCAACTCAGGGACCGGGGTTACTGATTTGGGCGGGTATCGAAGTTCAAATCCGAATAAGGCAGATGATGAAATTTAAGGTCAATAAAAAAAATCTAATAAGATCGTTGTCGATTGTTGTGAAAACCCATCTTGTTTACTAATGCCGTTTTAAAAAAGGAAATGTGCCTAAATGTGACTCCAGAAACACAGCAATATGGTTGACTCTTAAAGGTTTCTAGTCAATGGTTCACCCCAGGATTTTTCAGCGATGAAAGAAGCATTTAGATGACCACCTGTCACGCTATGGACCAAGAGTTGGAAGATGCGATTGGAACGGATGCATGTTTGATAGCTAGCACAGACAAGATAGCCCGAAGGTCTATAAAAGTTTATGACTCTTTGACTGACTCGACAGCTCCCCTTTCAAATCAGCCATGAGATATTAAACGCCCATCAGACAAGACAGACTATTTGATACGTCGCCTAAACATGGATGAGTGACATTGCAGAACTCCCTCAACACAAACAAAAATTGTTGGAAAATCTCAGCAGCTCTGACAGCAAATGTGAGGAGCGAACAGTGCAAACGTTTCGAGGCTAGATGATCCTTCGCCAGTTCTGATAAAGGGTCTGAAACAAAAACAGAAGATTCTGGAAAATCCCAGCAAATCTGATAACATCTGTGGAGAGAAGCCAACGTGTTGAGGCTGGATTACATACAACCAAGCTTACCTGGTCTGACTCCAGATGCAAAGCAATGACTTGCCATCTGGAATGACCTAACAATTATCCGGTTTCCTCCCACAGTCCGAATGACTTGCTGGTTAGTTGCATTGACCATGCTAAATTGTCCTTCAATGTACCCGAACAGGCGCCAGAGTGTGGCGACTAGGAGATTTTCACAGTGACTTCATAGCAGTGTTAATGAAAGCCTACCTGTGACACTAATGAACAAACTTTAAACAATCCATTCAATTCAGGGCAATTAGGGATGTGAGCGAAGTCCTCAACGCATGAGATAGGAAGTAAAACAAAACCATTTGGCTTCTAGTTAAACATCATGATTCACCTACTTCTCATCAAATCCTTCGATGGATGGGCTTCTCACCATCTCTGCGTCTTGAACCTGTGATCTTTCTCAATCTGTTGTTTCTACAGTTTTGGCCTTTTGAAAGTGCTCCTAATTCATTTCGCTCCTCAATCCGCAATTGTGCCTTCAATAGCCTTGTTTCTGAGCTGGGGAATTCTCGAGGTTAACTCCTCACCGCCGCGCCTGCTCCCCCTCCCTCCCCACGGCCCCCCCCCCCCCCCGCCCCCCGTCCTCCTCCGTCCCCCTCATCCCCACATTTCCACCTCAGCTTCCTTACCTCCATTCCTTTAACAATTTTCCTGAAAAATTACCTCAACTGCAGGACATCTTTCTGGTTTCTAACCCTTACAGGTGTTCTGTGCCAAATATTTTTAGCCAGTGCTCATGTAGGATGACATGAACGATTTTAATCGGGTGTGGGTGCTTCATAGGAATGGAATTGATAGTTGTATTGAAGAGGAAGTTTCTGCCGTCACAGCTGAGGTGATATATGTGACAGCAGCAGCAGCAGCAACAGTTGCTGAAGAGTTTTTGTGCTGGCATGTATCACTGTGGGTATACGCTGGGACCACAGTAGTTGAATCTCCCTTAACGCCTGTACAATAACCTCCCAGTCCCACGGGAGAACACCAAGCTCTCTCAATAGCACCCTCCCAACACCACAGTCCATCACCACCTTCCATCCCCACCGTGATATTCACCGAGTGTACACTATTACTGGTCTGACCCTCCCCCAGTCAAGGCACTGGGACAAGGTAGAGGGGCAGAGAGAGGTGGACGAGACCACAATGGATCCTGTTATGGAATCAAAGGGTGTGTAACGTATGGAGAGACTGCAGAGCTCATCTTCGGCAATGGAACCAGGCTGATTGTAGAGCCCAGTAAGTAACTCGTCCCGGATAATGATCACTCAACATGTTATTTCCCTCCCCCCACCCCGCGACTTCATTGCTAAGTTATTTCAATTTTCACTGTTGTTGTATGGACCGGGTGAACAGAACTCGTTGGGAATCCAAACAGCAGCTTCACTGAACGCTGAGATAGAGCAGACGTGAGCTTTATTGTTTCCAAAATTCAGGAGTATTTCCTTAAAATATTTAACTGGCCTTTACCATGAAAACCCACCTGGGTAGCGAGCAAGGAGACGTGTTACCGAAATGACTGTGTGCAATGCAATTAAATAATTCGTTGATAGATAGCAAGAAGAGGCACACCCCGATAGGGTCATCGAGTCATAGAGATAAACAACTCTGTAAGAGCCGCTTAAGCCTAATGAGGGGCAGTCATAGAGTAGACAGGAAGATACTTATCCTCATTTTAGAGGGATCAATGAGCATTTTGGGGGGCGGGGTGGGGGGTGGGTGGGTAATGCGTTGATTTTGGTACGGGGTAGGGGAGTTAGAGGGAATGTGAAGAGAACTTTTTCACCCTCAGGGTGATGGAGTCTGGAATTCACTGACAGAGACCGTCGCTACACTTGATTGTGAACTTTTGGTGCCATATTGTGCACCGCAATGGGCCAAGTGCTGGGAATGGGATTAGAAAAGTCAGCTAAATTGTCTTTGGCCGGGGCAGACACGATGGGTCGAATGGCCTTTAATATACTATAGACTTCTCTTTTATTCCCTGGTGGGAGAGTCTAGGGCCAGAGATTAAATCCCAGAATAAGGGGTTGCCGATTTAAAGAGAGAGACGATGAAGAGTTTCTTCCTCCAGATGGTACCGAATCTGTGGATTTCTTTACAGCAGAGGGGTGTATAGACTGCCGTTAAGTGTTTTCAATGCTGGGATAGACAGATTTTTAATCCGCAAGGAAACGAGGGTTATGGGGATACTGTTGGAAAATGGAGTTGAGAATTATCACATCAGATCAGTGGTGATCTCATTTAATGATGGGTGAGCCGAATAGTTTCCTTCTGCTCAGGGAGAAGTATCAGGGGAGATGGAAAAAGTGAATCATGGAATCTCTACAGTGCAGAAGGAGACCGTTCGGCCCATCGAGTCTGCACCGACCACAATCCCATGCAGGCCCGATATACGCCACATATTTACCTTGCTAATATCCCTGACACTATCACCAGTTTAGCTTGGCCAATCAACCTAACCCGCACATCTTTGGACTGTGGGAGGAAACAGCAGCACACGGAGGAAACCCACGCAGACACGGGGAGAACGTGCAAACTCCACGCAGACGGTGACCCGAAGCCGGAATTGAATCCGAATCCCTGGCTGTGAGGCTGCACTGCTAACCATTGTGCCACTGTGCCGCCCTCCATCAATTTCTTGTCCAAATATTGTGCTCTTTAAAATATTTTACAAACAGTGGGAACTAAATCTGTGTGTGTGTGTGTGTGTTTGTGTGTGTGTGTGTGTGTGTGTGTGTGTGTGTGTGGTGGGGGAGAGGCGGTGGGGGCAGGGGGTGGGGGTGGATGAACAGGGTGCAAATGGTTATATTTGGTTCGAAGAGAAGCTAACTAAAAGGAGTAATAATAACTCAAAGTGAATATCAGCTAGGTCTGTGTTCATGCGGCTGGGTCTATATTTTGTCATAAGTATTATCACTGTGCTATGATGAAACTGAGAAGCTTGTCTTCGGCAAAGGGACAAAACTCACTGTGGAGCCCAGTAAGTCCTCAATTATCTTCCACCATGACTTATTTGCAGTAAGCAGACAACTGAAAATTTCAGTTCGAATATATCTCATCAAAGTTTTCAACCAGTATCAACTTTTGGGGAGGAGAGCTAATATAATGGCCATTAATAACTTGGGGAAGTCCTGTGGCATATCGTGTTAAAGTCTCTGCCCCTGAGCCAAAAACGCTGGGTTCGAGTCCTAATCAATGTACTTGATGACCAAGGAAGGTGAATTTATAATGTGGCCCAACACGAGTGTTAAGAGTAGAAGAGACTCCTGCTCAAAAACAGATTTGATATGGAGCCTCGATCTCTAAGCCCCTAGCAACAGTACAGCGAACTGTTCCAGAAATAACAAGCTCTAGAAGCAAATTAATTCTGCCTTTGTGCAGCACTAAGTGCAATAAGTGAATTTGGGGTTAGATGTTCTTATTGTTATAGAATCGTATAAGATTCATTGTTCCTCTTTTGCCAGTAAATATATTTTAAGGTTAACTCTTCGCACACCATAGCAGTTTTCCAAGCATCCAGCCCATTAGTCAGAATCCCAGTTTCCTTGCTATGAGAGTTAGTCAGAAACTGAATGACCTTATGCATTTGTAGCTTTCTGCTGGCAATGTGTCACGGTGCTTATTATTATGACGGTACTTTGAAACTCACCTTTGGCAGCGGAATCCAACTGAATGCTGTGCCAAGTAAGTGCCAGCTGCTTTCTCTTTACCCTTCGACAGACTTTTCTGTTGAACCAGTGTCTAACCAATGGTGACAGAGAGCGAAAATAATGAATTCAAATTAATAAGTTGTTACATGGATGAACATACCATTAGGTTTTTAAGTAGAGAGGCAGAGATCCCGGGGATATAATCGGTAAATTCGCGGATGACAGAAAAAGTGGTGGTGATGTAAATGGAGAGGAGGAAAGCCTTACATCATAGTGTGATATAGAGGGAAATGGGCAGAGCAATGGTCAAATGGGCAGAGCAGTGGAAAATTGAAATTTAAACCTAAGAAGTGTGAGATGACACATTTTGGGAGGACTAACATGGCAAGAGAATACAGTCATGATGTTGTCAGACTTTTTACTAAGAGAATACAGAGAAGTTGATGAAACCCTGCATGGAAGAAACGTTAAACTTCTAGCTCTGTGCTGTACTTTTGTGAAATAGAGAAAATCAAATATAATTGGAGTTAGTTGGGAGGTGGTTTCGGGGAGAGACATTGTTCATTTTCTTCTTGCAATTTGAGTCCTGATCTGTAGGCAAAACACCAAGAAAGGCAGCAACGACATCTGTCATTACTGTTCCCACGAGAGTAACCGATTTGTTTCTCATTGCCAATGACAGCATCACCCCCCCCCCCCCCCCCCCAACCCGATGAAAAGCTGATTTTTGGCACTGGAACTAAAGTCACTGTGAATCCCAATAAGCATTCTCGCAAAATGTAACAATGAAGCACTGCGGATGCAGCAAACCTGAACAATATTTACTGAGAATGAAATTCCCATTTGTGAAGTGGATAGAAATATATGTCATATGGAACTAACAGGCTAGAAGACGGAATTTAATTTAAATTGGTGGATGGGAAATACTTTTTTTTCAAGATATAATTTGCCCTGGCTATTGAAGTCAGCAGAATCTGAAATTGAACTCAAAACTCAAACTCAGGAGAAATAAGATATAAATAAATCATATATTTCGGCTCATCTGGTTCGGTTTAATTATTTATCACATTGTGTACAGATGTGCGAGCACCAGAACTTCAAAACTTATCTTTGGCAGAGCAAAGCAACTATGCAACCTAATAAGACATTTAAAACCAGGGCCTGAGTGGGATTGTGTTCAGTGCAGACTCGATGGGCTGAAGGGCCTCTTTCTGCACTGCAGGGTTCTATGATTCTATGATTCTATGTGCTAAATGGCATCTGCATCTTCACTCCAATGGTAAGTTTATGTCTGTGCCCTTTGCACTATGCATTATGATGATCCATGAAGCTCACATTCGGCAGAGGCACAAATTGACTGTGCTAAGTGAGTACGATTGGAAGTTACATTCATTTTGTTTCACGCAGGTTATTTTTTCGCTGTATGGTGTCTATAAATAGCAAGTAGGCAATGATACAAAGTATTACATGGAATACAATTGAAGGCATTTTGTCTGCAAGGTGAGCTTCAAAAAGATAGGGAGACAGCTAGCTGAGGACTCAATACTTACTTAGACATGCTGCAGATAGCAGGCCAATTTTTGGGCCTCAGCAATGTGACAGGCATAGATGGCTGTCTCATAGAAACTTAGAAACGTAAAAGATCGTAGCAGGAGGAGGCCATTCGGCCCTTTGAGCCTGCTTTGCCCTTCAGTATGATCATGGCTGATCGCCCAACTCAGTGGCCCGATCCTCCTTTCTCCCCAAAACCTTTGATCCCATTCGCTCTAAGTGGTATATCTAGCCACTTCTTGAATACATTCAACGTTTTGGCATCTACTACTTCCTGTCGTAATGAATTCCACAGGTTCGCCACTCTTTGGTGAAGGAATATCTCTTCACCTCCGTCCTAAATGGTTTGCCACAAATCCTCAGACTGTGACCCCTTGTTCTGGACACCTCCACCATCAGGAATATCCTCCCTGCATCTACCCTGTCTCGTCCTGTTAGAATTTTGTAAGTCTCTATAAGATCCCCCCTCATTCGTCTGAACTCCAGCTAAAACAGTCCTAACCTCCTTAATCTCTCCTCATACATCAGCTCCGCCATCCCCGGATTCAGCCTGGTAAAGCTTCACTGCAGTCCATCGAGAGCAAACACATCACAGAGTTATAGAAAAGCTACAGCACAAACAGGACGTTCGGCCCACAAGTTGCGCCGATCTTATCTCTACCTCTGGGCTTACCTATAACCCTCAATCCTATTAAGTCCAATGTACTCATCCAGAAGTCTCTTAAAAGACCCTTCCTAGAAAAGGAGACCAAAACTGCACACAATATTCTAGGTGCGGCCTCACCAAGTCCCTGTATAATTGCAATGACAATCCCTGCTCCTGTACTCAAAACCTCTCGCAATGAAGGCCAACACGCCATTTGCCTTCTTTACTGCCTGCTGCACCTGCATGCCTAACTTCAGCGACTGTTGAATAAGAACATCCAGATCTCCATGCAAACTCTCCTCCCCTAATTTATAGCCATTCTGGTAGTAATCTACCTTCTTGTTTTTGCTTCCAAAGTGAATAACCTCACGTTTATCAGATTATACTGCATCTACCATTGACCTGACAACTCACACAACAGGCTGAAGGATCTCCGCACCCTCGTCACAGCTCACCCTCCCATCCAACTCGATATCATCTGCAAATGTTGACTTGTTATATTTTGTTCCCTCGTCCAAATTACGAATAGATACTGTGAATAGCTGGCGTCCCAATACCGATCACTCCAAGAGATGCTGCCTGCCAATTTGTAAATGGCCTATTAATTCCTACTCTTTATTTCCTCTCTGTCAATCAGTTTTCTGTTGATCTAAGTGCACTTCCCCCAATTCCATGCACTTTCAATTTGCCTGATAATCTCTTTTGTGGGACATTGTCAAACGATTTCTTAAAGTCCAAATGTACCACATCGACTGGCTCCCTCTTGCCAACCCTATTCCGTACACCTTCAAATAATTCCAACAGATCTGTCAAGCATGATTTTCCCTTCATAAATCCATGCTGACTCTGTCTGATCCTGCCACTGCTTTCAAAATACTCCGCTGTAAGTAATTGATAATGGATTCGAGAATTTTCCCCTCTATTGATGTTAGGCTTACTGGTCTATAAATCCCTGTTTTCTCTCTACCTCCTTTTTCGAATATTGGAAAACATTAGCTACCCTCCAATTTTCAGGGATGGTTCCAGAGTCTATATAATCCTTGAAGATTACCATTAATGCATGCACTATTTCTAGAGCCACTTCTGGGATGTACTCTGGGATGTAGATAACCAGGCCGTGGGGATTCATCCACATTCAATCTCATCAATTTTCCCAGCAACATTTCTCTACTAATGTTGATCTCCCTCAGTTCTTACCTCTCACTTAATTTTGCATTCTCCAACATTTCTGGTATCTGACCTTGTGTCCTTATTTGTAAAGATAGAACAAATGCATGTATTCAGCTGGTCAGCCATTTCTTTTTCTCCTATTAGACATTCCGTCGTCTCTGTCTGTAGGGGTTCTACATTTAGTTTCAGTCTTTATGTTCCCTGCAACCTTACTTTTGGACTGTATCTTCCCCTTGTTAATCAATCCCTTCGCACTTCTTTGCTGAATTCTAAACTTCTCCCAATCCTGAGACTCATTACTGTTCTTGGCGAATCTATATGCTTCTTCCTTGAGTCAGATACTATCTCCAATTTCCCTTGTAAGCCATGGATTGGTGCTCTTCCCATATTGCTTTTGTGCTATATAGGAATAAATTCCCCAATGCTTTCCTTGAATGTTTGCCGTTGCCTATCCATTGTCATCTCTTTAAGTAAGTCTCCTCAATCTATGAAGGCTAAATCAAGCCTCATATCTTTATAGTCTCCTTTACTAAGATTCAGCACAGTAGTGGCTGAGTCAACTACTTCACTCTCCATCTTGATAAAAAAAATTCTCTCATGTTATGTTCACTCATTCCCAAGGGGTCTCCCACAGCTAGCTTGGCAATTATTACCTTCTCACGACACAGTACCCAGTCTAAGGTGACCTGCTCCCTACTTGGTTCCTTTACATATTGGTCAGGGAAACCATCCTGTATCCACTCCAGGAATTCCTCGTCTGTGGCATTGTGGCTAATTTGATTTGCTCAATCAATGTGCAGATAAAAATCACCTTTGATCACCCATATTCCCTCATCACATGCGTTACCAATTTCGTGTTTAATGCCATTTCCAAAATCACCACTGCAATTTCGGGGTCTATACGTGACTGATGTTTTCTGGCCCTTGGTATCTCTCAACTCTATAATGTATAGATTCCACATTATCAGAGCTAATATCATCTCTCACCAGTTTGTTAATTTCCTCTTTAACCAGCAGTGCCACTCCACCACCTTTTCCTTTACGCCTGTCCTTCCGAAATACTGAATAACCTGGGACATTCAATTCCCATCCCTGGTCACCCTGCAGCCATGACTCCATAATCCCAATTATATTGCACCCATTTACATCTATCTGCTTGATTTGTTCATCCACATTATTGTAAATGCTTCGCACATTAAGGCACAGAGTCTTTAAGCTTGCCTTTTTAACACTGATTATCTCTTTCCCAGTATTCTTCTCTATAGCCCTGTTTGAAGTTTGCCTTTGGTTTCTCTGCCGATCATTTTTCTTATTTCCTTTTCTATCTCTTGTTTTTGTCCTTGTTCCCTCTTTCTCTGATCCCTTACACAGGCTCCCAGCCACCTGGCATATTAGTTACGTTGGTTGGCCTTGCATCATTGTGAGGTGGTGAAACTGGGAGGTGGCGATGGTTTAGTGATGTTGTCGCTAGATTATTGACACAGGAAATCAACAAGTGTTCTGGGTTCAAATCCCGCCATGGCAGATGATCGAATTTGAATTCAATAATCTGGAATTAAGAATCTACTGTCGATGATGAAAACCAGTATTGGAAAAACCCATCTGGTTGATTAATGTCCTTTTGAGAAATAAATCTGCCATTCTTATCTGATCTGGCCTGTGTGTGCAGTTTAGTTGACTCTCAAGGGCAATTGGGAATGGATAATAAATTCTGGCCAGCCAACGGTGCCCATGGCCCACAAATGAATGAAAAAAATCTCTCTTTTGGAAATGAGCCTGCGTAACTGGTGATTCAACTAAACATAAACGCATCTTTCAGACTCAACAGGTCTGTTTATGTCTTCGGAATCTAAGACGATTATGACAATAAGAACAGATAATGCTGGGAAAAACCACAGCAGGTCAGGCAGCATCTGTAAGGAGAGAAAGCTTAGCGAACAAATTAAATACTATCCGTTGAATTATATTAAGGGGTTAAGGCGTCGCTGGCAAGGCCACGTTGCAAATTTCTGTTGGGCCATTTCGGAGATTGGCAGAGCAGGCGCAAAGTGCTGAATAGCCTTCTCTGGTTCCTATATTACCAAACAAATGTTCAGAGGCAAAATATATTTGTTGTAGGGGGAGGATGTGGATGGCTAGATTTGACCAGTGTCTACCTTGACTCAGAAATTCTTCACTTTGATAGAATCTTAGACCATCAAAGGAGGCTATTTGGCCCATTTTGCTGTGATAGTGGGGAGGGGGAAGATATCTGTTACCTGCAGTGAATCAGTGACTCTCCATATTTGTCTTTGCCGTGAATTGTCTGAAATCTGAAACAGCTCTCTCAATAGAAGGTTTCTGTCTGAGCAATTATTACTGTGCTATGATAAGCTAACGTTCGGCGGCGGCACCCAGGTGACAGTTGTACCAAGTGAGTATGAAGTCAGTGTGTTTTTATTCTTTCACTCCACGTCGCCTTTGTGATCTAGTTTTCTGTTGTAAGTAGTCTAGTCAAGTTAGGCAGAGTGCCAATATAACATGTGGCATGCAGACGAAGAGATTGCACGGTTTTGAATCAGTTTTGATCTAGCTCAGCTTACCTAGGCATTAGAGGTACATGGGATATGTGTTGGAACTGCACGCCTCAGTAATATTTTATTGAACTGAGAAGCAGATTTGTGTCCTGTTAATAGGGAGATTCCATCCAGAGAGTTGATCAAAAAGAGAGAGGGGAGATGAATAAGCATCATTGTTCTGTTTAAACCTTTGTAATTGTGAATTATTTTATTGTCTTGGTGAAAAAGAAATTCTCCTCATATCAGACCTGTATCCGTTGACTATGAACCCCGGTTCTGGACCCTATCCGCATCCTGCATCTGTCCTGTCTAATCCTGCATTATGGGTTTTAATGAGATCTTCCCCTCCTGCCTCCCTTCTTCTTAATACCGGACAATAAAATCCTAACCGACTCAATATCCCCTCATGTGTCATTCCTGCCATCCCTGAATTTGTCGCTGCACTCCCTCTTTAGTCAGAACATCCTTCCTTGGATATTGTTCTGCATATGTTTCTGGAGGTAATAATGAACCGGCTGTGGAAGAAAATCGAATCTCAAAAACCTTAGCATGAAAAACAATCCTTACATTGCTATTCATGTGGGTTATGTCGATTTTGCACCATCTGGTATCACTGTGCAGAGCTTATCTTTGGCAGTGGAACCAAACTCACTGTTGAACCCAGTAAGTGAAACGATTCTCTGCATTTTGTGTCTGGTTACAGTTTAAGAAAGTAATTTCAGATTCTAACACACCTGTAATGAATCTTTGTCCCGTAATAGCTACTGTTGAATTGATGGGAGGGGCAGGGGGCGAGTGAAAAGTTAAAATGTCTCTGACAACTCTGTTTTAGAATTTACAAACAGCAAATTACTAGGCTCCTACAACGACGGAGGGGACCATTAGGCCTATCGCTCTTGTTTCGGGAACAGCAGAATCTTAGTGATTGAGTTTTACAGAACAGGAAGAAGCCCTGCGGCCCACTGTGCCTGCTCTAGCCATTAAACCCCTATCTATTCCAATCGCATTTTTTCAGCACTTGGTTGTAGCCTTGAATGCTACGTCCTAAATAATCTTGGACTTGCATGCCAAGGTCCCTCTGGTTCTCTGCATTTTCTCGCGTCCTACAGTTCATTGTGCATTCCCTTGCCTTGTTACCCCTCGCAACATGCATCACCTCACACTTCTCAGGTTTAAATTCCGTTTGGTCTACCTCTCTAACCATCTCGCCAATTTCGCCCTGTACCCTTTGCAAGTCAGTGACATTTAACCTCACACGAAAAGTATGTGTGCATCCTTGGCTTGAATTGGTGTGAAATTTGTGTACAGCGCTCCCGAAATAATGCAAATTAAGTGTCTTTCTTCTGTCCTCTGCGAGGTAAATATGATTCAGCTTCTGCAATGCCAAGTTTCTGTCTTGGAAATTGTTCCTGCACATTTACTAATCACTACAGTGAGACACCCAGACTCAGCAGTGAAATATGTGGCCAGTAAGGATAAGCTTACTTAATGTCATTACCTGCTGTGTGATGGACAGGGAGCCAGCATCATGTGGGAAGGCAGTTGAGGACATTGCACCGATATAATGAATTTGCGCAGCTGAATATCCAGCTCAGCTCCTCCTAAAATTGCAGTGTCCAGTTTTTGTAGCTCCAGTCCTTAGTAATGTCATATTGGACTAAAAAAGTATAATTTTATTTTTCTTTCTTGGATGTGGGCATTCCAAATTGCCCACTGGGCAATTTCAGATTCCAAGGCATTGCTTCTTGGATCCAAACCACTGACGGCACATTTCTTTCCCCAAAGGACATTGTTGATCTAAATGGGCATTTACAATCCATGGTAGAAGTCTTGGCAAAAGTAAAATCACTTCTTTCATCCAAGTCATTATGTATATTGTAAATTATTGTGGCCCGAGGATTGACCGCTGAGGCATTCACTTGTAACAGATTGTTATCCTGAAAATGTTCCTCTTATCTCAACTCTCTGTATCCTATCAATTAGCCAATCTTCTATCCATGTGAATATATTACTCCAAAAAGCACGAGCTCTGAATTAGCCCTTTGTCCAAGATCTTATAAAAAGCTTTTTGCTGCAAAGATAAGATGGCAACCATTGAACGGCAATGCCTTTTTAGGCCATTCGTCGATAGCTGCCGAAATTCTTACTGGAGGCTACACTTCGATCAATTTATTTGAAATTACTCCAAGTGCTGGGGTGGGAATTGATCCCATTTCTTCAGGGAAATTAGCCCGAGTCTCTGTTCTGCTAATCCAATAACATTGCCCTTTCGCTGCAACCATCTCATAATGCTGCATGAAGAATGTTTAGTGATAGTTTCAATCAAAAGTTTGTTAGAGTCAGATATCACTGTGATTAATTTCGTCTTGTGAGCTTTGTGAAAGAATTAATATTCAGTGCCATCAGCCATCACTTTCTTTCATGGACACATATAATATAGAGAAAGAGAAAATAGGAGCACTAGTAGGCCATTCGACACTTAGATCCTGCTCTGCCACTCGACACGACAGTGGCTGACCCTACAACTCAACACCACACTAGCCCTCTCCTCATAATTCTTGACGCCTTTAGAGTATAGTAACATATTTCCTTTTAAAATGTACTCACTGATTTCGCATCCAAAAACTTCTGTGGCAGAGAATTATAGTTTTCCCAACCTCTGAGTGAAGATTTTTTTCCTCATCTCAGACTTAAATGTCCAACCCTGAACACTGAAACCTTGATCCCTTTTTCTAGACCCCACCCCGCCAAAGGAAACAACATCCCTGCATCCCGTCTGCTCATCCCTGCTAAAATTCTCTATATTTCAGTGACATCGCCTCTCATGTTCTAAACTCCAGGTGAACACAGATGCAGTCGCTTCTCCTAAAATGACAATCCTTCCATTCCAAGAATCAGTCTAGTGTACTTTTTTCTGCATTCTTTCTACTGCAAGTGTATTCTTTCTTCGATAAGGAGACCAAAACTGCACACAATATTGGCTTTCATCAAAAAAGGGTTGGATTTAGGAAATGTCTTAATGGAGGAATGTGAGATATTAAGTGGCAAAATGTTTCCTGATTTCTCCCCTGAAAGCCTTAAACGTAAAACATCGTTTAAAATCCAATTTGCTGAAACCTTGGACTCCCCAACCAGTAGCAAATGTCCCTGTTTATCAACTCTCTCCGTTTGGGAATGATTAAGTCACTCCTTAACTAAATTCCAGCGTTTTAGAGTTAAACACCATCTACACTGTTAAACGGGCACTCTCAACATACATACAGCTTACAGAGTAAAATTTCTTCTCCTCCTGCTCTGTTCAAGGAATTTTTAAATGCTGATTTTTAATTTTATGAAAAACAGAATATAAATATTGCCGGTTCTGATTGCCGACTCTTTATTTCAATCATTGATCTCAGATCTTCACATTGAAACATAAATATTAAGCTCCGAATATATTTTTCGGTCTCTCACTGTTTGCGTATAAAGACATTCGTTGATTAATCCTTACTCTTAGCATATGGGCATTTATAAACAACATGGTTCATTGATTTTTAATTCTAAGGTGCATTAACTTACATTTCCCTGCACTGAAAACATCCACTAGTTTTATCCATTCACAAAATATTAATATTTCTTTGCAAATTGATGCTTCCAGCTACGCTGCTTACTATGCCGTTTTTGTGTCATTTGCAAACTAACATATTCAGCATTCAATCACATTCTATCGCATTGTCTTAATAAATGCAACTAAACTGCATATCATCCTGTAAAGGTACGTGTGTGTGTTTGTGTGTGTGTGTGTGTTTATGCGTGAGTGTGTTTGTACGCCTGCATGCGTGTATGTCCATACCTGTCTGTGTGAGTATCTGCGGCATATATATGTATTCAAATCTCGAAGCAGAATAGGAGCAGGTATAGCAATTTAGCCCATCGATACTGACCGAATATTCAAACTGATCATGGCACACTCACACACGTGCACACACGCACATGAATATTTTGTTACACACAAATGTAACATTTGCCTTCCTCATTGTTTTCTGTACCTGCATGCTAGCTTTTAGTTACCAGGTCTCCGTGGAAGTCACCTCTTTTCAACTTCGCACCATGTAGGAAATACTCTATATATCTTTGTTTTTTCCAACTAAAGTGGATAACTTCACACTTAGTCACTTCTTATCCCATCTGCTATGTCGTTGCACACTCACTCAGCTTGTCCAAATTCCCTTGAAACGCCCATTGCATCCTCCTCTCCATTTTTTCTTTGTCATCAGCAAGGTTTGAACTATTTCATTTGGTCCCCACATCAAGTTTCTGCGTGTGTTTCAGTCTCTGTGTTTGTTTCTGGGCATGTCTGTCTCTCAATACTTCAGCCTGTGTGTCTCTGGGTGTCTCTGGATATGTGTGTATGTCTGTGTGTGTGTGTGTGTGTGTTTGTATGTGAGTGTGTGTATGCCTGTGTGCCTATATGTCTATGCTTGTCTTCTTGAGTGTCTATGGCATGCAAATGTACTTCATTCTTAAGAGCAGGAGTAGGCCATTTGGCCCACAAATAATGCTCCAACATTCAAACAGACCGTGGTGCACGCACACACACACACACACACACACATAGACACACGTGTACACTCATATTCCTATTTTATTAAACAAATATGTGGCATTTGTCTTCCACGTGTCTTGCTGTGCCTACATGCTAGATTTTAGTGACCCGTGAACAAGGACATTCTCTGGCAACAACTCTGTCCAATCTCGCACCGCTTAGGATCTACTCTGCCTTTCTGATTTTTTTTTCCTGCCAGAGTGGATAATTTCACATATTCAGTTTTTATTCCATCTGCCATGTTATTGCCCACTGACTCAGCCTGCCTCAATCCCTTTCGAATCACCCATGTATCCTCCTCACCATTAGGTGTACGTCATCAGCAAGACTGGAAATATTTTATTCGGTCCCCAAATCTAGTCTGTCTGTGTTTTAGAACATAAGAACATAAGAAATAGGAGCAGGAGTAGGCCATCTAGCCCCTCGAGCCTGCCCCGCCATTCAATAAGATCATGGCTGATCTGAAGTGGCTCAGTTCCACTTTCCCGCTTTCTCCCCATAACCCTTAATCCCCTTGCCTACCAAAAACTTACCTACCCGCGTCTTAAATATATTCAGCGAGGTAGCCTCCACCACTTCAACGGGCAGAGAATTCCAGAGATTCACCACCTTTTGAGTGAAGAAGTTCCTCCTCAACTCCATTCTAAACTGCAGCCCCCCCCCCTTATCTTGAGGCTGTGCCCTCTAGTCCTGCTGTCCTTTCTGAGCGGGAAGAACCTCTCCACCTCTACCCTATCCATCCCCTTCATCATCTTATACGTCTCAATAAGATCCCCCCTCATCCTTCTAAGTTCCAACGAGTACAAGCCCAGTCTATTCAGCCTCTCTTCATAATTCAACGCCCTCAACTCCGGTATCAGCCTAGTAAACCTCCTCTGCACTCCCTCCAAGGCCAAAATATCCTTGCGTAAGTGCGGCGACCAAAACTGCACACAGTACTCCAGCTGCGGCCTCACCAGTGCCCTGTACAGTTGCAGCAAGACCTCCCTACTTTTATATTCAATCCCCCTTGCTATGAAGGCCAGCATCCCATTTGCTTTCCTGATCACCTGCTGCACCTGTAGGCTGGGTTTTTGCGACTCATGCACAAGGACCCCCAGGTCATCTGCACCGTAGCATGCTGCAGCTTTTCGCCCTTTAAATAGTAGTCCCTCCTACTATTATTCCTGCCAAAGTGGATAACCTCACACTTGCCAACATTGTATTCCATCTGCCAGGTCCTCGCCCACTCGATCAGCCTATCTAGATCCCTCTGCAGACTTTCTACACCCTCTGCACAATTTGCTTTCCCACTAATCTTTGTGTCATCAGCAAATTTCGACACCCTACACTCAGCTCCCTCCTCCAGATCATCTATATAAATGGTAAATAGCTGAGGCCCCAGCACCGATCCCTGGGGCACTCCACTAGTCACCAACAAGTTTGTGTTTCGTTCTGGCGTGTGTGTCTCTCAATGTCTCAATGTGTCTGTTTGTGTATCTGGGTATGCCTGCCTCGAAATGCATGTGCGTGTGTCATAGAGCCATAGAATCAAAGGTTTACAACATGGAAACAGGGCTTTGGCCCTTGTTCATGCTGCCCTTTTTATAAAGCCCTAAGCTAGTTCCAATTGCCCGCATTTGGCCCATATCCCTCTATTCCCATCTTACCCTTGTAACTATCTAAATGCTTTTTAAAAGGCGAAATTATACCCGTCTCTACTAATACCACTGGCAATTTGTTCAAACATTCACCACCCTCTGTGTGAAAAAAATGCCCTTTCTGCCTCTCACCTTAAACCTATGCCCTCTAGTCACTCTCAATACCTCAAGTCTGTTTGTCTCTGTGTGTCTCTAGATCTGTATGTGTGTGTTTATGTGTATGTGTGTGTGTACGCCTGTGTGCCTGTATGTCTATACTTGTCTTTGTGGGTGTCGACGGCGTGCATTCTCAAAGGAGCATAAGAGCAGGAGGATGCCATTTGGGCGACAAATAATGCTCCAGCATTCAAACAGATCATGGTGCGCACACACACACACACACACACACACACACACACACACACACACACACACACACACACACACACACACACACACAAACACACACACGCACACACACACGAGTACACTCATATTCCTATTTTGTTAGACAAATATGCAGCATTTGCAGAATCTCTAACTAGATATTGACTATCTAGCAGATCTATACCCCTCATTATTTTATAAACATCTATGAGGTCATCACTCAGCCTTCTACGCTCCAGAGAAAAAGTCCCAGTCTATCCAACCTCTCCTTATAGCTGAAACAATCAAGTCCCGGCAGCATCCTAGAAAATCTTTTCTGCACAACTTATAGTTTAATAATATCCTTTCTATATTAGAGTGACCAGGGCTGTACACAGTATTCAAAGTTGGCCTTACCAATATCTTATACAACTTCAACTAGGCGTCCCAACTCCGGTATTCAATGGTCTGACCAATGAAACCAAGCATGCTAAGTGCTGTCATCACCACTCTATCTACCTGTGGACAGAGGAGCTATGAACCGATGCCCCGAAATCTCCTTGTTCTGTAACTCTTCCCAAAGCCTTACCATTAACTGAGTAAGTCCTGCCCTCATTCAATCTACCAAAATGCCTCACCTCTCGCTTATCTAAGTAAAACTCCATCTGCCAGTGGGCAGCACACTGGCTCAATTGATCAAGATCCCATTGCAGTCTGAAATAACCTTCCTCACTGTCCACTCTACACAAATCTTGGTGTAATCAGCAAGCTTACTAACTGTGCCTCCTATATTCTCGTCCAAATCATTAATGTAGATGACAAATAACAATGGACCCAGCACTGATCCCTGGGGCCCACCTCTGGTCACAGGCCTCCAGTTTGAAAAACAACTCTGTACAACAACTCTTTGGCTTCTGTCATCAAGTCAATTTTGTATCCATTTAGCTTCCTCACCGTGGATCCCGTGAGATTTAACCTTATGCAACAACCTACCATGCGATACCTTGTCAAAAATCCATATAGGCAACAACTGCACTGCCCTCATCAACGTTCTTGGCTATCCCTTAAAAAAAACAATCAAATTTGTGAGAAATGATTTTCCACTCACAAAGCCATGCTGACTGTCCCTAATCAACCCTTGCATCTCTAAATGTCTGTAGATCCCATCTCTCAAAATATGTTCCAAAACTTAACCACCACAGATGTCAGGCTCAATGGCTTGCAGTTCCCAAGCTTTTCCCTGCAGTCCTTTTTAAACAAAGACACAACATTTGCCGCCCTCCAATCTTCAGCACCTCACCTGTGACTAACGATGATTCAACTATCTCTGTTCAGGGATCCACAAATTCCTCCCTAGCCTCCCACCATATCCTGGGATACACTTCATCAGGTCCAGGGGATTTTTCTACCTCAATGCGCTTTATGACTTACAGCACCTCCTTCTCTGTAATAAGTACAATCCTCAAGACATCACTATTTATTTCCCGAGTTCCCGAATATCCATGCTTTTCTCAACAGTAAATACTGATGAGAAATATTCATTTAGGATCTCACCCGTGTGTGTGTGTTTGTGTACATATGTGTTTGTGTACATATGTGTCTGTGCATGTGTGTGTGTCTTCATGTGTGCGTGTTCATGTGTGTGTCTGTGTGTATGTGTGTGTGTGAGTGTTTGTGTGTTTGTGTCCATATATGTCTATGCATGTATGTGTGTCTGCGTATGTGCCTGGGCACGTGTGCGTGTGCATGTGTGTGTCTGTGTGTGTGTATGTGTGTGTGATTGTGTGTATCTGTGTGTATGTGTGTGTGCGTGTGTGTGTGTATGTGTGTGTGTGTCAGAGAGAGAGAGAGAGGCATCACCCCTCAGCCTTCTCTGTGCTGAAGGAAAAAGGCCAAACTTATCCAGTCTCAGCATTCGGTAAGTTAATGGAGAAACTTACATATGGTTAAGGCACAGGAAAAAAATGCGGTCTAATCGAATGGCACAGCAGGTTGGAGGAGGTCACCCTGTTGGATTCTGACTCTTTCCTCTAATTTCTTAAATTTTCAGAGGCAAAAGACCCGAAAGAACCAAAATTGAGCGTCTTTTATCCGCCAGTGCCACCGGGAGCCCCCGGCACCAAAACAGCTGCAGTATGCTTGGCCTCAGACTTCTCCCCCAGGGCAATCGAGCTGTCCCTGTACAACGGATCCGGCCCGGAGGTCACAGTGACAAGATTCAGTGTCCTATTGGAGAGTGGGAATTACAGGAGCTCGGGTTTCGCCTCTTTCCCCCAGTCTGAGAAATCGCCAAACATCACGTGCAAGGCAGTTCACAATAATAGAAAGTACTTCGTAAACATCCCGCCCGCAGCTGAAATTGGTAAGTTTATTTTATTTTCATTCATGTGATGTGGGTGTCGTTGCCATGGCCAGCATTTATTGCTTATCCTAAATTGCCCTTCAGCAGAGGGCATTTAAGAGTCACATGCCAGCCAGACCATGTAAGGACAACACATTTCCTTTCCTAAAGGACATTAGTGAACCAGATGAGTTTTAACGATAATCAGCAATGGTTTCACGGTCATCATTAGACTTTTAATTCCATTTTTAAGAAATATTCAAGTTTCACATCTTCAATACCCAGATCAGTATCCTGGGTCGCTGGATTGTTAGCCCAGTGATAATGCCACTGAGCCACTGCCTCCTCCGAGAATGTTTTATGATAGGAAGAACGTCCACCAAAGTATTTTCCATCCTTTTAACAACTGAAGGACTCTTGTGTCATCGTCACTCAAAAGGTAGTCTTTTTTGAAAGATTAGCTGACTAATGATTGAAGGTCATTTATTTTAGCCTCAGGACTTCACTGCAGGATTTCCTTAGTGTCTCAGACCTAACCAGCTTCAGTTACTTCATCAATCACTTTCAATCCATTATAAGGTCAGAAGTTGGGATGTTCGCTGATGACTGAACAATGTTCAGCAGCATTCAAGCCACCTCAGATCTTGAACTAGTGCATTACAACGGCAGCAATAGCTGGACAATATCTAAGCTTTGACTGGCAAGCTGCAAATAACATTTGCGCCACACATGTTCCAGGCGATGACCAACTCCAACGGGTAAAAAAGCTAACAATCGCCTCTTGACAATTAATGGTATTACCATGACTGAAACAAAGAGCAAAGAACAAAGAAAATTACAGCACAGGAACGGGCCCTTCGGCCCTCCAAGCCTGCAGCGACCATGCTACCCGACTTACCTAAAACCCCCTACGCTTCCGGGGACCATACCTCTCTATTCCCATCCTATTCATGTATTTGTCCAGACACTCCTTAAAACTCACTACCGTATCTGCTTCCACTACCACTCCCGGCAACGAGTTCCAGGTATCCATCACCCTATATGTAAAAAATCTGCCTCGTACATCTCTTTTAAAGCTTGCTCCTCGCACCTTAAACCTATGCCTCCGAGTAATTCACTCTTCCACCCTGGGAAAAAGCTTCTGACTATCCAATTATACATACCTCTCATAATCTTATCAGGCCAACCCCCACTATCAAGATCCTGCGGGTTAAGATTGCTCAGAAACTGGACTGTACTATCCATATAAGTGCAGAGACTGCAAGAGCATGTCGGAGATCGGGAACCCTGTGGTGAATAACGTATCTCCTAATTCCCCAAATCCCCTGCACCATCCACAAGACATAATCATGAGTGTGGTAGTGTATTCGCCATTTGCCTGGATGAGTGCAGCTCCAACAACACACAGAAATTTGACACGACCCAGGACAAAGCAGCTCCGGTTAATTAAATATTTATTTATTAGTGTCACAAGTAGGGTTACATTAAACTGCAATGACATTACTGTGAAAATCCTCGAGTCGGCACACTCTGCTCCTGTTCGGGTGTACTGAGGGGTAATTTAGCATGGCCAATGCATCTAACCAGCACGTCTTTCAGACTGTGGGAGGAAACCGGAGCACCTGGATCAAACCCACACTGACACGGGGAAAACGTGTAGACTCGGCACATACAGTCACCAAGCCGGGAATCGAACCCAGGTCCCTGAGGCTGTGGCGGGGAGGGGTGGGGGTTGGTTGGCTGCAGTACTAATCACTGTACCACTGTGCTGCTCTAGCATTAAGTACTCTATTCACAAACATCCACTTCTTCCACCACCCAAGCACAATGGCAGCAGTGTGCACCATCCACAGGATACACAGCAGTAACTCTCCAAGTCTCCTTCGGCTGAATCATCCAAACTCATGGCCGTTATCATCTCGGAGGACAAAGGCAGCAGATACCTGGGAACACCATTATCTGGATGTTCCCCTCCAAGTCACTCAGCATCCTGACTTGGAAATGTTTCGGCAGTTCCTTCACTGTCGCTGGGTCAAAATGGTGGAACTTCTTCCCTAACTATGTGTGTACGTACACCTTACAGACTGCAGAGGTTCAAGCAGGGAATTCACAACCATCTTCTGAAGGTGGCAATTAGGGATTGGCAATAAATGCTGACCTGCCAGCGATGTCCACATTCCGTAAATTAATAAAAATAATAAAAGCTGACTATTACAATTCAGGGCAGTGTCCAGGACCGGCAGCTGCTGGTTCATCACCGAATTTAGGAAAGTATGAAATACTAACCAGGATATAGGAGAATGCCGCTCCTCTGGAGAAATGCCCAGACATCATTCATCCACTGCAGAGCTGAAATCAGGCCTCGTTTCCGACTTCTTCGGAAGACAGTGAAATACTGCACCGGTGGAATGGTCTGGATTCTGGGGTTTAAATCCTGTTGGGTAATCGAGCCTGCACTCTTTGACTTGGGCCGAACTAAATGGCAGAGCTACCAATGTTTCTCCGTTGTGAATAATCAAGTGAACAAGTCCAATCGTGCTGTTTGATTCTTACTTTGTTCGTGGCTATTGATTATGACAACAACATTATTCGAAGTGATGTTGAGAGCAAACATGGTTACAGTAATGTCACGAGCTCACTGAATAAGTCAAATGTCTTTATTGCCCTTCCAGAGAAACCTCAATGCCTCACAAGCCGAAATGATTCCTCGACAGAATTAAGTGACACAGAAAACGGTATGTGTTTTATTCAACATTTATCGAAGTAAAATACTTGCAAATAGATTAATAAGTGTTCAGATATGCACGGATACGAACCCGGAGATCAAATGATAAACATATCGTGAGATATAGAGAAAGATAGATTGTCACACAGAGTGAGGGAGAGAGATATATAAATCCAGGGAAAGAGAGGGGGCAGGGGGTTGGAGAGAGAGAGAAATTCAGAGTGAAGGAGAGATGAAGACAGATAGACAGGCAGGCGGGCCGGCAGACTGATGGAGGGACAGGGATGGACAGACGGACGAAAGTCAAGCAGTTAGATAATGAAAAAAAAATCACATTAGTGATATACAGTTGTTTTTCAATTCCAAATGATATATGCATTACACCAGATTGGTCATTTTTTTTCTCTTATTTTGGCAGATCGAATGAGGGCGAACTTTTTGTCTTTGACGGTGATGGGGCTCAGGATTTTGTTTTTCAAGAGCATTGCCTTCAATGTCATGATGACGGCCAGGGTGTGGCTATTTTGAGGTAAGGACAGTCGCCTAAATGCTTGCCGGAAAGACAAAATGTGATGGACATTGTCCATTCACGGGATCTCGCGAGGCCACTGTGGCAGGCGCTGAAGCTAACCCGTGGAGTGAACATTAACTTGGATGCATTTAGACAAACGAAATCTTACCCCCGTACTCCATCCTCATCATTTTTCATCCCGCTCCCCCCAACCCTCGTCCCCAATCGCAGCCTTGACTTCTCAAAACTCTCCTGAGTAAAAAATATGCCTTGTACATCTCCATTAAACTTTGCCCTTCGCACCTGAAACCTATGCCCCCTGGTAACTGACTCTTCCACCCTGGGAAAAAGCTTCTGACTATCCATTCTGTCCATGCCTCTCATAATCTTGTAGACTTCTTTCAGGTCAACTCCCACTATCAACATCCTGAGGGTTAACGTTGCCCAGAAACTGAACTGGACTATCCATGTCAGCGCTCTAGCTGCAAGAGCATGTCGGAGATTGGGAATCCTGTGCTGAATAACGTATCTCTTAATCCCCCAAATCCTCTGCACCAACCACAAGACATAATCATTTGTGTTTGATTATGGGTGTCACTGACTAGTCTCGCCTTTTACGCCCATCCCCTGGTCTTGAGCTGTGTGGCTGTTTCGGAGAGTCGGACAATATTTTTTAAAACTCAGTCGGTTGGTGCTCGCTGATCCCCCTCTCTGCTCTCGGCCGTTGCCCCTCTCTCTTTGTCCCCTTCCTGCTCCCTCACACCTCATGGGCCTTTTAGCTCATCCCCTGGTCTTGAGCTGTGAGGCTCTTTCAGAGACACTCTATCAGCCAAATCGCATCCTTCTGCACTGTAGGGGTTCTTGTGCACTTGCATTGGTTTATGAGAATATTAACGGAGACCCTAAAGATAAAACGTGTTCTTTGCTTGCTGATTTTTGACATACTACCACTGTTGCTCCTTTCATTCCAAACAGAACTGCGTTGGACGATGAAATGGATTCAGGTGTGAACTCATTGACTGGGGCATCAAAATCCAGACTCGTTCTGATGATAGATTCCGCTTCAAGCAATTCAATCTCGCTTGTTTTAAATGGTGGCTTAATTTTAAAGATCCTTATTTCGGTAACTTTTTTCCACTGTTGTTTTGATTTGAAACTCGTGGTTCTGCATGATTTCTACTGCTTATGCGACACAAACATTTCAATTATGTATTTTAGCAACAGCGTGGAGCTAACATTTATATGGTTTCTGCCTGCATTAGTGTCGGACACATTTTTGAAAACAGCATTTTCAATTTTAGGACATGTAGATCTTCGATTTTTATAATCTTTGCTTAAAATAGCAGAATCCTATTGCAGAGAAAGCAGCCACTCAGCCCATAGTGACAGTACCAGCCCCTTTACAGGGCAATCTAGCTAATGGAACCTCATCTTTCCCTTTTGGTTATTTTATTTAGGTAGTTATTTTGAACATTGTATTTTTATTGCATGCAATTTAAGAGCGGAAGATGCATTTAATCAGCAAGGGTCTGATCGGATTTTCATCAGACTCGATAACTCAGTAGTTAGATTTCAAAGGCGAACAGGGAAGCAGGGAAATGACCCCTACCTGATCCATTCAGTTTTAGTCAATCTGTGTTCCTTTGTTAGTATTTCAAGAGCAAGTGGAGGGAAGGGTAAGTTTGACTGCCTGGAGTTACTTCTCTGAATCAAAGGAAGTCGATCAGAGCGAATATCAGGCGGCTAGTGGGATGCCACCCGCTTTTCGATTGCAGCCAAGGTGATGTTCTCGCTCCCATGCTTAATCTTGGACTCCAGATTTTTCTCCCAGTGCCACCCCAGCCTGTACATCCGGGCCCTTAGAGATAATCGAGACACCACCTGCCGCTGTGTAGAGTTTTATCATTACACGGCATTTCACAAGTAAGATGAGCAGGAGTGTTTGAACATTACGCCATTAGCTTAGCCTAAAATCAATCTATCTGATACACAGTGCTCTCAGGTTATTTCACAAATGGGACATTCATACATGTTTAAGATCGTCCGGTTAGGCAGGGGAAGCGAGAGTTATGGGGATAAAATGATGAAGTGGAGTTGAGGACAATATCAAACCAGCCATGATTTCATTAAAGGGCCAGGCAGACCCGGTGGGCTGAATGGTCCACTTCTGCTCCTCCGCCTTAAAGTCTCCTGCTTGGTTAATCACAGTTTTATGCGTATCTGTCATTTTCTTCTTTTGTCATATGCATCACAATTAATATTCAATAAATTTGCAGTCTTTAATGAGGGGTGTCTTCTGTCTCTTTGTTACTGCGATGGCAAAACATGCATTTGGTTTGGTCAACAGAGCGCACTCGTCGTCACGCACTCCAACCACTCCTCGTTGCTAATGCCCTCCATACCAGGCAACATCTGGTAAATCTTTTGCGTACCGTCTCCAGAGCCTCCACATCTTTCTGGCAGTGTAGATACCAAAATTGAACACGTTATTCCAAGTGCGGCCTAACTAAGGTTCTATAAATCTGAAACATGACTTGCCAATTTTTAAACTCAATGCCCCGGCTGATGAAGACAAGCATGTCGTATGCCTTCTTGACTGCCTTCCCCAAATACGTTGCCACTTTCAGTGACCTGTGTTCCTGTACACCCGGATCCCTCTGCCTATCAATACTCTTAAGAGCATTGCCATTTTTGTATATTTCCCACCTGTATTAGACCTTCCAAAATGTATTATCTCACATTTGTCTGGCTTAAGTTCCATCCGCCATCTCTCTGTCCAAGTCTCTAACAGATCTATATCCTGCTGTATCCTCTGATGGTTCTCATCGCTTCCACAAATTTACCAATCCGCAAATCTACCAACCTTTGTTCTGTCTGCAAACGTATCAATCAATCCAGGTACATTTTCCTCCAAATCAGTTATGCATATTACAAACATCAAAGGCCCTAGCGCTGATCCTGATGAACGCCACTTCTCACAGCCTCCATTCAGAAACACTTTTTCTTTTCGGGGTCTTACCATTATTCTGGCGTCTCCAACCACCCCCCCAACCCCCCACCCTCCGCTCCACCAGCCGCCCCCCCCCCAACGCAACCTGCCTAAAAATATAACAACAAAAAATAATGGGAGTTAAGGTAATGGAGGGTGGGGGGGGGGGAAGCTTTTTATTGGAATGACGAAACTGCGGAGCTAACCCCACCAGGAAAGCGAGAAAAATCCCAGATTGTTCCCAACACTTAAAGATAACGTCTGCTCCTGATTTAACTACATTGGTTGCAGTGGTAATTAGGGCCATTTGGGATGGGCTATAAATGTTCGCCAGGCCAGCGCCCCCCACATACAATGTATTTGTTACTTCACTCATTGCTACGTGCATTGTCGACAGGGCCAGAATGTATTTCCCATGCCGAATCACCATTGAACCACGTGGCTTCCATTGACCAAGGTGTTGCATTTGAAGTCTCATGTAGTGAACCAGATGGGTTTTAACAACAATTGACTCATGGTTAGATTGTTGAATTCCAGATTGCTTTTATTGAATTCAGATTTCTCCCACTGCCATGGCAAGAATTCAATCCTCATATGTGCGCAAAGCATTATCCATTGCTTTCTGGATTAATCGCCATGCTGTTACAACACCCCTGGAGGAGGAGGGAGGAACAATTTATTGTAGTGGGTTTTGTGCCTGTGTTAACCATAAAATACAGTAATAGAATCGTAGAAACTATACATTGCAGAAAGAGGCTATTCTGTCCATCGAATCTGCACTGACTCTCCAAAAGAGAAATCACCCAGGCCTCCCCTCTGCCCACGGTCAATCTGCCTCGCCTGCACATCTGTGGGACACAAACGTGCATTTTGGCACGACCAAACCATCCAAGCTGCACATCCATGGACTGAGGGAGTCCAGAGCACCCGGACGAAACCCACGCAGACATGGGGAGAAGGTGCAAATTCAGCAAAGGCAGCCGCCCAAGGCTGGAATCGAACCCGTGTCTCTGGCTCTGCAGAGCTAACCACCGTGTCTAGGGCTCTGGATGACTTGGCCAGAGACCGTTCCCCACAGCAACAATCACATCAAACTTTAGTGTGACTGATCAACCTGTATTTGGTATTTTAGGATGAATGATCCAGCTGTTTAATAAGAATGACATAAATTACACTTCTCAGTCTCAAAGTTCATGCTCTCAATTTCCTATCAGATGTTGATATTCATTTTCTCCTTGGCAGCAGAGGGTTAATCGACTTTGGGTTGCTTTTTTTGATAGAAATTGCTGAGATGTAATGATACATGTGTTCACTGCTGATTGGGGGAACCAGGGTCTGGTTGGCAAGGAGACCAACGGCAGCAGGAAGTGGGCCGAGCGTGCGGTTTCAGTCAACAGGTCGCTGAGCCTCTGAGTTTGTTCAAAGACCAGAGCTTGTGGTTCAATCACCCGGGGCTGGAAACTGCAGCAGCGAGATGGCAGTTAGGCAGCGCGGGGGGGAGGAGTGAGAGGCCAGATGTTGCCAACTGTCGACAAGCATGAATCTTTTCAGAGACTTTCCCAGCGACTGAAGCTGCAGGAGATTTCTGCATGAAGACAGTTCAGAGGCGTCCAGCCTCTGAACGATGAAACAGTTCTTTTCTTCGCCCTCTTTCCTATCTGTCCGGCAAAGGTTAAACATTCCATCAGTTTCCACACCACTGCCCTCATCACCCCTCCGACCCCCCCCAACATCCTCCCCCAAAGGGTCATATATGTTTCAAAAAATCATCACTCTGTCTTCTGTACTCCAATGGACTCTGTCCGATCTTTCCTCCTGTAACACCATCCCAAGTCCCCAATCCAGTCGAGTGAAAACACTTGCTGCCCCGCTTTAAGAAAGAAAATCTGCGGATTTGACACCGTCTGGCTTTCATGTGACTCCTGGCACATAACATTTTTTATTCACTCATGGAACATTGGCGTTTATTGCCCATCTCCAGTTGCCCTTGAGAAGAGTTGACAGTCAATTTTTCCTGTTTTCCATTTCTGTGTCCATAACTCTAAGGGTGGTCAGGTAAATGGCAAAATCCTTGGGGAGACGCGTCAGCTGCGTTAGGTGCAATATGTGGGAGTTCCTGGAGACAACGTGTCTCCCGAAAGTCCACATCTGCACCAAATGCCTGGAGTTGCAGCGTTTGAGGGCCCGGGTTAGGCAATTAGAGCTGCGTCTGGAAGATTTATTTTTAATCAGGGAGAATGAGGCAATAATGGATCGGAACCATGGTCACGTGGAGATCCCAGAGCCTGGGGTGGTGGTGGGGGGTGGGGTGCGGGGTGATGGGTGGGTTACTGTTAGGAAGGGGAAAAAGAAGAGGAGTAATCGTACGAAGACCACCCCAGAGGTAGTCTCCCAACAAGGCGATAACTGGGGTAGAAAGGGCAAGAGAGGAAGACCAGAATGCCTCAGAGGGAAGGAAGGGGGCTCGATGTCAGATAGTTCTGGGGGATGGGAGGGTTAAAGGAATTGATAGGCGGTTTTGTGGGCAAAAGCGGGACTCCAGGATGGTAGTCTGCCTCCCTGGAGCAGGGGTACAGGATGTTTCGGAGAGGGTAGAGGGAATTTTGAAGGGCGAAGGGACCCAGGCTGATGTAATTATACACATACGGGAGGAGGACGTAGGAAGGAAGAGCAGGGGGGATATACGTAGGCAGTTCAGTGAGTTGGGGGCCAGGCTGAAGTGCAGGGCCTCCAGGGTGGCATTCTCTGGGCTGCTGCCAGCACCCGGTAATAGCGGGGCTAAGAATAATGAGATCCTACAGCTGAACGCGTGGCTGAGGGATTGGTGCAGGACAGAGGGATTTAGTTTTGTAGACCATTGGGAAGCCTTTGTGCGGGAAGGGCCCCTGTACAAGTGAGATGGGGAACATTTAAATGGGAAGGGCACACATATTTTAGCTGGGAGGTTAGCTGGAGTGTTTCGGCAGGGTTTAAACTAATATGGAGGGGGGGTGGGGAGGAGACAGATAGCTCAGTAAGCACTGGGATTGGGGGTGAGCTGAGTGACAGGGTAAGTCTAGATGATAGGAAAATCTCCCAGGAGAAGGAGGATCCAAGTGGGCCTATAGGTCTTCAGTGCATCTGTTTTAATGCGAGGAGAGTGGCGGGTAAAACGGATGAACTTGAGGCCTTAATGTTCGCGAGGAATTTAGATGTGGTGCCAGTGACAGAGACGTGATTAAAGGAAGCGCAGGACTGGCAGCTAAATATTCCTGGGTATAAGTGTTTTAGGCACGACAGAGGAGGGTCGAAAAGAGGAGGGGGAGTGGCGCTTTTAGTTAGGGAGCACATCACAGTGGTGCAGTGGGAGGATAATATTAGAGGGGTTAGGAATTGAGTCTCTGTGGGTGGAGTTGAGGAATAGGAAGGGAGCGATTACTGTGCTAGGGGTGTACTACAGAGAGCCCGACAGCCCGTGGGCAGTGGAAGCGGGTATATGTAGAGACATTTTGGATAAGTGTAGGAAGAACAGGGTTGTTGTAGTGGGAGATTTTAATCTCCCTGGGGTGGATTGGAAGGTGCCTAGAGCTGGGGGTTCGGACGGAGAGGAATTCGTAAGATGTGTATTGGAAGGGTCCTTGGAGCAGTATTTAGATAGCCCTACTAGAGAGGGGGCTATACTGGATTTAGTTCTGGGTAATGTGCCGGGTCAGGTGATTGAGGTTGCAGTCGGTGAACATGTGGCTAATAGTGACCACAACTCGGTCTACTTTAGAATACTAATGGAAAATGATGCGAGCTGCCCTAAGCGGAGGGTGCTAAATGGGGGAAAGCTAGATACAGCCGGATTAGGCAGGAGCTTAGGGATACAGACTGGGATAGGCTGTTAGAGGGCAAGTCCACGTTCGGCATGTGGGAGTCTTTCAAGGGAAAACTGAAATGGTTGCAGGAAAGACATGTGCCGGTTAAGAGTAAGGATGGGAAAGGTAGAATTAGAGAGCCGTGGATTATTAGAGATATTGAGGACTTGGTCAGGAAGAAACGAGAGGCGTATTTTAGGTCTAAGCAACTGGGAATGGAGAGAGCGTTGGAGGAATACAGAGAGAGTAGGAGGGATCTCAAAAGGGGAGTTAGGCGGGCAAAAAGGGGGCATGAAATGGCTTTGGCAGGTAGGATTAAGGAAAATCCAAAGGCGTTTTACTCCTATGTCAGGAACAAAAGAGTGGCTAGGGGACTCCTATGTCGGGGACAGAAGAGGGGAAATGTGCTTAGAGTCCAAGGGAGCGGGGGAGATCCTGAATGAATACTTTGCGTCAGTATTCACGAAGGAAAGGGGCTTGGTGTCTGGTACAGTCTTCGAGGGAGCTGTAGACCAATTGAAGGAGCTATCTGTTATGAGGGAAAAAGTCTTAGGGCTTTTAGGTAGCATTAAAACTGATAAATCTCCGGGGCCTGATGGCATTTATCCTCGGCTGCTTAGGGAGGCGAGAGATGAAATTGCTGGGCCTCTGACGCAAATCTTTGTCTCTTCTTTGGACACAGGTGAGGTCCCAGAGGACTGGAGGATAGCGAGTGTGGTACCGTTGTTTAAAAAGGGTAGGAGGGATAACCCGGGTAACTATAGGCCGGTGAGTTTGACGTCAGTGGTAGGCAAGTTGATGCAGAGGATTCTTAGGGATAGGATGTATGAGCAATTCGCGCGTTGCGATCTGATTAGGGATACGCAGCATGGCTTTGTAAAGGGGAAGTCTTGCCTTACGAATCTGGTAGAATTTTTTGAGGAGGTGACAAAAACGGTCAACAAAGGACGAGCCGTTGATGTCATCTATATGGATTTCAGTAAAGCGTTTGACAAACTCCCTCCTGGTAAATTGGTTGAAAAGATTAAGGCTCAAGGAATACAAGGCCAGATATCTAAATGGGTTGAGAACTGGCTTGGTAAGAGGAGACAGAGAGTAGTAGTGGAAGGGTCCTTTTCTAGCTGGAGGTCTGTCACTACTGGTGTGTCGCAGGGCTCAGTACTGGGACCTCTTCTTTTTGTAGTATATATAAATGACTTGGAAGAGGGAGTAAGTGGTGTGACCAGCAAATTTGCAGATGACAGTAAGATGGCTGGATTGGCGGGCAGTGAGGAGCAGTGTCTGGCAATACAACAGGATATAGATAGGCTGGAATATTGGGCAGATATATGGCAAATGGAGTTTAATCCTGATAAATGTGAGGTGATGCATTTTGGCCGAAATAATGTTTGGAGGAGTTATATGATAAAGGGTAGACCTATAAAGAGTATGGACACGCAGCGGGACCTGGGGGTGCAAGTGCACAAGTCTTTGAATGTGGCAGTACAAGTGGAGAAGGTTGTGAAGAAAGCTGATGGTATGTTAGCCTTTATAGGAAGGGGTATAGAGTACAAGAGCTGGAGTCTAATGTTGCAGTTGCATAGAACGTTGGTTAGGCCGCATTTGGATTACTGCGTCCAGTTCTGGTCGCCTTACTACCAGAAAGACGTGGAGACCATGAGAGAGTGCAGAGGAGGTTTACCAGGATGCTGCCTGGTATGGAAGGACTGGGTTATGAGGAAAGATTGAGCAAACTGGGGCTGTTTTCCCTTGAAAAACGGCGACTGAGGGGAGATCTAACAGATGTATATATGATTATGAAGATTATAGATAGAGTAAACAGTGGTAAGCGTTTTCCTATGTTAAAAGCGCACAGTACGAGGGGCCTCGGGCTTAGGGTGAGGGGGGAGAGGTATAACACGGATGTTAGAGGGAGGTTTTTCACACAGAGGGTAATGGGGGTATGGAATGCTCTGCCAAGTAAGGTGGTGGAGGCAGGCACGCTGGAGTTGTTGAAGAGTTACTTAGACAGGCACATGAGTGGGTTGGAGATGGAAGGATATAGGAGATTGTTTTAAATAAGGTTCAGTAGCCTTGGGACGTTCCTGGTAATGTATAAGGATGTGGAATGATACTAATGTTTTTCTCTTTTTATTCACAAGTTCTAAGTCTTGTTGTCCAACGAGGGGCATACACGTGATGGGTCGTACAAGGGCTGCTCTTGGATGTTCGAGAAGAGCCTAGTACTTAATGTCGTTAGTGTGTGCTTAAACTGGAGCAGATGCTGGGCAACACGACAGCTCAGTGACTATCCCTGTTTGCTGTTCAGACACATGGATTTGGGCCAGTGTCTGTGGGAGTTTGCGCATTCTCCCTGTTGTAGGTAAACATACCTCTGAGACGAATTGTGAGTCAAAGTACAGCAGTTTATTCAAAAGCTTTTGGGAGATAGACCTGTCACCTAACAGCGGTTCCCCAGGCATCTCCCCGAACACAACCCCCCCCCCCCCCCCCCGAGTCACGTACGCATCTTCTCATTCTCAGCAGATTGCCAGGCTGTGGGTTGTCCTCCAGCATAGAAACATGGCCGCCACGGCATTTCTTCATGGTTATCTCAAGGCCGCAATTGACATGTGTGATTAGCCCTTAGCTAACGTACAGACCGACAAGACAAGTTAAACTTAACGGGCCGGTATGACAATCTGTGCTCATAAGTTGTATAATATATGTATATGTATAATATGTTAGTACATGACACATAAGCAGTATAAAATGAATATTTATATGAAATATATTTCGGACATGCAGGTTTCACTATATTAGGCGAAAGTCCAAGAAATTAAAGACACAACATAACTACAAGCTGGGTCAACTACATTTCTAAGCGGGCTTATCATAAACTTGTGTATAATAGCAAGAGCAGCTGCCGTCTCCCTGTCTGGGTCACCTGAAACTTGTGTACAACACTGAGCAGTCTGGGCACACGAAAACAAAGTTACATTTACCTGAAATATGTGAAAACAGTCTGCATCTAGGCTACAGGATATTTTTCTCATTCTCTCATGTGTTACAAAGTTTATTAACTCATTCCCGACGACACTCCCCGTGCTTGCGTGGGGGTGCTCCAGTTTCCTCCCACACCCCAAAGATTTGCTATTAGGGTGATTGGAGGTAATAAATTGTCCCTAAATTAGTTTTCCCTCAATGTGGAATGCTATAAGCATAGATAAGGGTCATGGGTGGAGGGGGGACTGGTAATGTTAAAATGGCGGCGCGGGCTCGTTGGGCCGCAGGGCCTGTTTCCCGGGCTGTTTTTGTTCTTTGTTCTTTGTCAACCACACTGATGTGGCTCTAGACTCATGTGTTGGCCAAACCAGGTAAGCATTGCAGATTTCCTTCACTAAAGGACATAGTGACCCAGATGGTATTTTCCTGAGAATTGACAATGATTTCACTGTCATCAGTAGATTCGAAATTTCAGATACTTTTATTGAATTGGGTTTCAAACGCGGGACCCCAGAACATTGGCTGAGTTTTTGGGTTGATACTCTAGCGATAATATCACTACACCCCGCAACACCCCACCCGCCCCCCCCCCCCCCCCCCACCCCGGGTTGACCGTTAACTAACACCTGAAATGGCCATGAGCAAACTATACTGTTCAAATGCAAGAGCAACACAAAACCAGAAAATGCTGGAAAAGTTCTGCAGCTCTGACATCATCTGTGAACAGAGAATAGTGTTAATGTTTTGAATCCAGATGGCCCTGACGAACCGTCATTGAGACTCGAAACTTTGTCTCTATTCTCTCTCGGCAGATGCTGGTAGACCCACTGAGATGTTTCAGAGTGTTCTGTTTTTGTTTTGGATTGTAGAATCCGCAGTAATTTGTGTTTCGGACCAGCAACAATTTTTGGCCTTGCGAACAACACTCATAGCCAAATGAATGAAAATTATTGAGAAAGAATCCAAGAATTAACAAGTATATGTTTAACTAATTCTTCAGGCAGCAACCATTAATGAATGAAATGAAAATGTTGCACTCCAGTCAATCCTGTCACTCATCCGGTTTATATATTAAACAACGAGGCTATTCGGCCTAACGAGCACACGTTTGCTATCTCAGTGAGCTAAAAAAACACCCGACTGCATTTGACGTTGACACATGTCCCTCTGCATGTTATGTTTTCGATTTTGCAATCATTCTCTTTTGAAAGTCACCACGGAAAATGTTTAACCTGGTCTTTGAGACAATGAATCCCAGAGACTAACAGTTGGCGAGGGACAGGGAAGGAGGCAAAAGAGGTGGGGGAGCGGCACTGTTGTGCCTTTGTTGATCAGGGATAGTGTCATGGCTGCAGAGAAGGTGGACGCCGTGGAGGGATTGTCTACGGAGTCTCTGTGGGTGGAAGTTCGGAACAGGAAGGCGTCAATAACTTTACTGGGTGTTTTCTATCAGCCACCCAATAGTAACAGTGTTGTTGAAGAACAGGTAGGGAAACAGATCCTGGAAAGATGCGAGAATAACAGAGTTGTCGTGATGGGAGACTTTAATTTCCCAAGATTGGAATATCCCTAGGGTAAGGGGTTTGGGTGGGGAGGAGTTTGTTACGTGTGTTCAGGAGGGTTTGCTGACACAGTATGTGGATAAGCCTACGAGAGGAGAAGCTGTACTCGATCTGGTGTTGGGTAATGAACCTGGACAGGTGTCAGATCTCTCAGTGGGAGAGCATTTGGGGATATTGATCATAACTCTATCTCCTTTACACTGACATTGGAGCGGGATAGGATCAGGCAAGCTAGGAAAGTGTTTATCTGGAGTAAGGGGAAATATGAAGACATCAGGCAGAAAATTAGAGACATAAATTTGAAGGAAGTATTCTCGGGGAAATGTACCGAAGTAAGGTGGTAGATTATCAAGGAATGTTTGTCTGGAGTTCTGCATGACAACGTTCCGATGAGACAGGGAGGTTATGGTAGGTTACAGGAACCGTGGCACACAAAAGTTGTAATGAATCTAGTCAAAAAGAAAAGAAAAGCGTACAAAAGGTTCAGGGAGCTGGGTAATGTTAAAGATCTAGAGGAGTATACGGCTTGTAGGAAGGAACTTAAGAAGAAAATTAGGAGAGCCCGAAGGGGTCATGAGAAGGCCTTGGCAGTAAGATTAAGGAAAACCCTAAGGCGTTCTACAAATATGTGAAGAGTAAAAGGATGAGATGAGAAGGAATAGGACCTATAAAATGTGACGGTGGGAAGGTCTATATAGAACCGATAGAAATAGCAGAGGTGCTCAATGAATACTTTACTTCGGTATTCACTGTGGAAAAAGATCTTGGTGGTCGTAGTGCAGGTTTCCGGCGGACTGAAAAGCTTGAGTGTGTGGACATTAGGAAAGAGGATGTGTTGGAGGTTTTGAATGCATCAAGATAGATAAGTCGCTGGGACCGGATGAGATATACCTCAGGTTACTGTGGGAGACGAGGGGAGAGATTGCAGAGCCTCTGGCGATGATTTTTGCATCAATGATGGAGATGGGAGAAGTTCTGGAAAATTGGAGGATTGCAGATGTGGTTCCTATTTTCAAGAAAAGGAATAGAGGTAGCCCAGGAAATTACCGACCGGTGAGTCTGACCTCAGTGGTTGGTAAGTTGATGGAAAAGACCCTGAGAGACAGCATTTATGAACATTTAGAGAAGTTTCGTATGACCAAACGTAGTCAGCACGGCTTTGTTAAAGGCAGATCGTGCCTTACGAGCCTGGTTGAGTTTTTCGAAAATGTGACTAAACACATTGACGAAGGAAGAGTGGTGAATGTGGTTTATATGGACTTCTGCAAGGCGTTTAAGGTCCCCCATGCAAGGCTTATAGAGAAAATGAGGGGGCATGGGATCCAAGGGGACATTGCTTTGTGGATCCAGAACTGGATTGCACACAGAAGGCAGAGAGTGGTTGTAGTTGGGTCTTTTTCTGAATGGATGTCGGTCACCAGTGGAGTGCGCCAGGGATCTGTTCTGGGACCCTTGCTATTTGTAATTTTTATAAATGACCTGGATGAGGAAGTGGGGGGGATAGTTTGGTAAGTTCGCTGGTGACACGAAGGTCTGAGGTGTTGTGGATATTCTGGAGGGATGTCAGAAGTTGCAGCGTGACATAAATAGGATGCAAGACTGGGTGGAGAAGTGACAGATGGACTTCAACCCGGATAAATGTGTAGTGATACATTTTGGCAGGTCAAATGGGATGAAGGAATATAATATTAAGGGTTAGACTCTTAGCAGTTTGGAAGATAAGAAGGACCTTGGGGACCGGTTTCATAGGACTCTCAAATCGGCTTCGCAGGTAGAGGATGTGGTCAAGAAGGTGTATAGTGTGCTGGCCTTCATCAATCGAGGGATTGAGTTTAGGAGTCGGGAGGTAATGCTGCAGTTGTATAAGACCGTGGTCAATCCCCACTTGGAGTACTGTGCTCAGTTCTGGTCGCCTCATTGGAGGAAGGAAACGGAAGCCATTGAAAGGGTGTAGAGGAGATTTACAAGGACGTTACCTAGATTGGGCGGCATGCCTTATGAGGATAGGTTGAGAGAGCTCGATCTTTTCTCCTTAGAGAGACGAAGGATGAGAGGGGACCTGATAGAGGTGTCTAAGATGTTGAGAGGTGTTGATCAGGCGGACTCTCAGAGGCTTTTCCCCAGGGCTGAAATGGCTGCCACAAGAGGACGCAGGTTTAAGGTGCTGGGGAGTAGGTACAGAGGAGGTGTCAGGGGTAAGTTTTTCACTCAGAGGGTGGTGGGTGAGTGGAATCGGCTGCCATCGGTGGTGGTGGAGGCAAATTCGATAGGGCCTTTAAAGAGACTTCTGGATGAGTACATGGGACTTAATACCATTGAGGGTTATAGGCAAGCCTGGTAGGTAGAGATAAGATCGGCGCAACTTGTGGGCTGAAGGGCCTGTTTGTGCTGTACTTTTTCTGTGATTCTATTATTCTAAACCCGACTTGCTCATCTTCGATTCCAGGAACAGTTCTTGCTATGTCTTTTACACGTGCGCCTTACTAAGCCACCATGAAATTTTAATATGTATACAGTAACATACAGGCTACTGAGAAGTAGCTGTTGGTCACATGGCCTCACGCGGCCTGTTCTGCCAGTAAGTAAGATCATGGCTGATCTTATTATAAGCTTCTGCCAACCCTGATAACATTTCACCCTCCTTGTTTACTCAGAATCTAGCTCCTTCTGTCTTTAAAAATATTGAAAAATTGCTTCCACTGCCTTCTGAGGAAGGGACTTCCAGGGACACATGACCCTCTGAGAAGGAAACCTTCCCACTCTGCTCTCTCCTAAATGTGAAATCCCTTTTTTTAAAGAGTGCCCTTGGGGCTTCACTGGAGCGTTGCAGCAGGCTAAGGAGGGGCTCTTAGGCAGGGAGAGCGAGGATGAAAGCAGGCTGTGAGCTGGAATTGTCGAAATGAGCCACACATTTCTTTTCAGGGAAGAAACCAGCGTCGGCCAAAGTGCAGCATTTCAGACAAAAACAGGAAACGCTGCTTGCATTAAGCCAGCCAGTAACTGTGCAACTGAGAAACCGAGTTAAGGTTTCAGACTGATGTCTTTGCATGAGGACTGGAAGATTTAAGAGATGAAGAGTTATTTTTATTCTTCCGCCCCATGTGGTTGCTGCAGCCTCTCGCCTCTTGTCTAACTGCATGTTTCATAAGATAGGTAAATGTCGGCCACATTTCTCTAAGTCTTGCCTCACACACAGTCCAGGTTATAGGCAGATTTCCTTTCCGAAAGAAAATAAAAACTAGAAGCAGGAATAGGCCACCTGGCCCTCCGAGCCTGATCCACCTTTCAATAAAAACATAGCTGATCTTTTTCGTGGATTCGACTCCCCTTACTTGCCCGCTCACCATAACCCTGAATTCATTTACTGCTCAAAAATCTATCTTTGCCTTTAAAACATTCAACGATGCAGCCTCAACTGCTTCACTGGGCAGGGATTTATACAGATTCACAACCATTTAGGTGAAAAGGTTCCTCCTCGACACAGTCCAAAATCTACGTCTTTATTTTGAAGTCGTGTCCCTTGGTTCTATTTTCATCTCCCAGTGGAAACAGCCTCCTTGCTTCTATCCTATCTATTCACTTCATAATTGTATGCGTTTCTATAAGACCCCCCATTTTCTTCCAAACTCCAATAAGCATTGGTACAGCATTGGTGCACAGAATGTGCTTTTGCAACAACAGGTGACAGTTTTCTTAAGGTCTCAATTATTCAGCCGAATTTTCAATTCTACATTTTTATTAATTAATTTTAAATTCCACCGGTCACCGTTGGTGGGATTTGAACTCGTGAGTCCACAGCACCAGATAATACTTTCCCAAGCCACAGCCATTACCACGATAAAATCACAAGGGCAATAGATACCTGGGAACACCATCAAAAGGAGATTCACCCTCCAAGACACTCACCGTCCCGACTTGGAAATATATCAGCCGTTCCTTCAGTACTGCTGGATCATAATCCAGGAATTGTCAGAATTTTATAACTTTCAATGAGATCTCCCATTCTTCCGAATTTAACTGAATGCACGCCTCAATCTCTCCTCAAAGGACAATGTTTAAATCCAGAGGCTTAGCTAGAGGGCGAGCAGGGGCAGCGAACGCTGTTGACATCCCAAGTATCAGTCTGGTGAAGTTTTGGTACACCCCATCTATAACAAGTATGTTCTTTCTCTCCTTCTTACCTATACCCAGATTGACGGTGCACTGACATAATGGTTAGCACTGCTGCATCACAGCACCAGGGACCCGGGTTCATTCCTGGCTTGGATCATTGTCCGTGCTGAGTCTGCATGTTGTCCCCGTCTCTGCTTGGGTTTTCTCCGGGTGCTCTGGTTTCCTCCCACAGTCTGAAAGATGTATGGTTAGGTGCATTAACCATGCTAAATTCTACATCAATGTACTGGAACAGGCGCCAGAGTGTGACGACTAGAGCATTATTGCAGTATCATTGTAAGCCTACCTGTGACACAAATAAATAAACGTAAAAGTTTTTGTTGAATTCAAAAACTCAACAAATTGCATTTGGTGCACTGAGTGTGCTGGGTGGGGAATTTAATTGAACCCGTATGCCCATAATATTAGTCTGGGACACCTCAGTGACGTGGTCACTGCCCGACGATCTTCACCTTCCACATGTGTTATTCAGTTTTGAATTAATTATTGAGCAACCTATATGAATGCATGAACATTTCTGGTTTTGTATCCAGATGCGCCCTGCATTCGCCCCCTGCTGACTGACCATTGTATAGGGGGAACAGGCGAATGCCACGATTCTCTCTGTCTTTTCTCTGGATGACCACAGGTTCACAAAATAATACAACTCAAACATTATGCTGCAAACAGCAAGAAACAAAAATACAGCTACAGAGTCCAAAAGCAAAGAGAAAGGCACACCCTGGGCTGTTTCGACGGTTTCAGGACATGGAAGTTAACCTGTTCTTATGTGTGCTGTAGATTTGAACCTCACGGCTCAGCGCTGAAAGAGTTAATGGAAAAGTGAGCATGCGATGAGAAGCAGTTATTGCAAGTGCAAGGGAACCCCAACAGTAAGACCAGATTCTTGCAGTCATAGAGTAGAGTGAGCAATTTCTCTCTCTCTCTCTCTTTCTCTCTCTCTCTCACTCCTTCTCATGCCCACATAATCTCACACACGCAGATACACACAGTTAAACAAACACGCACACAGAAAAACGCACACTCAGACACTCACACACACTCAGGCAAACACGCACATATACTCAGACAATCAGACGCAGACAGCATACAAACACGCACACAAACGCTCAGACAAATACAAGCACACAAACAGACGCCCATAGGCATACACACACACTTAAACAAAGACTGATACATACACAAACACAGACGTAGACAAAGACACACAGATTATCCCAGGCAAAATGACACACACACACATAAACGCACGCACACAGACAGATACATACATGCACACAGGCACAGGCATAGATACACACTGTCAGATAAACACACACACACAGGCACGCACACACACACTGACAAGCAAACACAAACGCACATATTCTCAGATAACACAAATATACACACACACAAACAGGCACGTAGAAACACACACACTCTCATAGAGAAGACACAAATGCTCAGACGAACTCAGACACACACACACACACACACACACAGCCTCTCAGCTAAATAAACAGACAAACACACAGGCACCTACACACACACAGAGTTTCAGAAATCATACGCACGAATGCACCCACACAGAACCCCAGACAATCACACGCATGCAGTATCAAAAGAACATGCAGAGAAAGACACGCACTGTTGCTCAGTGAAAACAAAAACAAAGACAGACACAGACCCACACACAGAGATACAGAGAAAATAGAAACAGAATAGTTCCATTGGGCCTTCCGAAACTTCTCCGCCGCTCATTATGATAATGGTGATCATCAAATTCAATATCCTGATTGTGCCTTCCGTCCAAATCCCTTGATCCCTTCAGCCCCAGGAACTATATCTAGTTTATTCTTGAAATCCGGCAACGTTTTGGCCACATTCACTTCCTGTGGTAGTGAATTCCACAGATTCACCACTGTCTGTGGAATGAAGTTTCTCTTCACCTCAGTTCTAAAGGTTTTCCCCTTTATCCTCAAACTATTGCCCCTAGTTCTGGACCCCCCAACCATCTGGAATATTATTTCTGAATTTACCCTGCCTCATACTTCTGGAATCTTATCAGATTCTATGTGATCCCCTCTCACTCTTCTAAACTCCAAATAATATAATCCTAACTGACTTCGTCGCTCCTCACACGACAGATCAGGAATCAGACTGGTAAATCTTCGCTGCCCTCGCTCTGCAGCAAGGACACCCTTCCTCAGACAAGGACACCAACACTGCACACAATACTCCAGGTGTGGCCTCATCAATGCCCTATACAATTATAGTAAAATATCCCCATCTCTATACTCAAATCCTGTCGTTATGAAGACCAGCACACCCTTTGCCTGTTTTACTGCCTGCTGTACCTGCGTGCTTTCTTTCAGCGCCAACACACGTGGATACCAAGCTCTGTCTGAGTATTCACCTCTCAATTTAAATCCGTTCAAATAATAATCTGCCGTCCTATTGTTGCCACCGAAGTGGATAATCTCGCATTTACCCACATCATACTGCATTTGCCACGCATATGCCCATTCGCTTTGCCTGTTTAATTCAAGCTGAAGCATCGCCGCATCCTCCTCAGAGCTCGCCCTCTCACCTAACTTTGTGTCATCTGCAATTTGGAGATAACACATTTAGTTCTTTCTTCCAAATCAATTACATTTATGATATATTGCTGTACCCCACTGGTCACTGCTAACCAATTGGAAAAAAGACTCATTCCTGCCAAATTTTTGCTTCCTATCTGCTAACCAGCTTTCTACCCATCTCAAGACGCTATCCATGCACTTTAACTTTTTATGGTCATATGCTATATGAGAACTTATCGAAAGTCTTTTAAAGTCGAAAAAAACCATTTCTACCGGTTTTCCTTGGTCACCTCTACTAGTTGCATTCGTACACAATTCCAGTAGATTTGCCAACCTTTACAAATCCATGTTGACTTCGTTTGATTTTTACCACTGCCTTCCAAATGCTGAATTATGAAATCCTTGATAATTGATTTGAGCAGATTCCGAGTTCCGATATTCGGCTCATTGGCTTATGGCTGACCCTTTTTCTTTCTACCTCCCTCTTTGAATGTCGGGCGTATATTAGCTACCCTCCAATCTGTAGGGAGCAGTTCAGAGTCTAAATTTTTTTTTCGAAAATGCCCACTATTTGCTATGTTCCCCGCCTTCTTACTTTCAGACTGTATTCTTTTCCCTTCCTAATCAATTCCTGAGTCCTTTTTTTTGCTGAATTTTAAACTGCTCCAAATTCTCAAGTCTATGGATTAATTTGCCAATTTGTATGTTTCTTCTTCCCTTGTAAGTGATGGCTTGGCCACAGTTCCCTTGCCACTCTTCCACATCCTCTGTGCTAACATATTTCTTCAATATCACGTAGAATCCCTACAGCGCAGAAGGAGGCCATTCAGGTTATTGAGTCTGCACCGACCACAATCCCACCCAGGCCCTATTTCCGTAACCCCATATATTTATGCTGTCAACCTCCTGACACGAGGGTTAATATCGCACGGTCAATCAAGCTAATCCATATATCTTTGGACTGTGGGAGGAAACTGCGGCACTCGGAGAAAACCCACGCAGACACGGGGGAAATGTGCCAACTCCACACAGACAGTGATCCGAGGTCGGAATTGTACCCCGGTCACTGAGGCAGCAGCGCTAACCACTCTGCCACCGTGCCGCCCTGCTTTAAGAAACAATGTACTCTATCATTTTTTTGCTTTTGGTCTGTCATCCCTGAACATCGAATAGCCTTCAATGTTCATCCTTGCTAACCTTGGAGCCATGTCACCATAATGCCAAGTGTATCATACATTTTGATATCTTTCTGAGCAACAACATCAGCCTTTTTGTTTCAAATCTTTACGCACACAATCCGAGACCAACACACACGCACGCACACAACACACACATTCAGAAAAAACACACAAGATCTGAGACAAGCAGACACAAGCAAACTCGCAAACACATACACACATACAGACACACGCACCTCTGAAAAACACAAACAGTCACGAGCATGCGCGCGCGCACACATATATACACACACACACACGCGCGCGCAGAATCTGACAAAAACCGATACAGGCAAACTGGCACACCCAAGCAAATGCATGGATATACACGCTCAGACAAGCACACGCACGCAGACACACGCACACACATAGTTTCTCTCTCTTTCAGACATACAGACACGCTGTCAGACAAATACATGCACACTCACAGACAACCACGCAGACGCAAACACGCACACGCATTTAGACAAGTACAGAACCATACACGCAAACACACAGGCAAATGCAGGCACACATATTTCTTCAACGAACAGACACAGGAAAAGTAGCAGACACACAGACACACACTCTCAGAAAAACACAGGCGCACACACGCTCACAGACAAACATACAATTACAAACATACAATCAGACAAACACACACAAGGATACTCTTGCACACAGGCTTATGCAGAGAAAAACTCAGACATACACACAAAGAAAACATACACTCTCCGACATGCATGCACACACACACATTCTCTGGTAAATGTACACACTAAGACCCACACACAGATGTACTATCAAATGAACACACAGGAACACACATACAAATTCACTCTGATGCAAACACACAGACACACAATTTCTCAGACAAAACACACACACTTAGAGACAAATAGAGAAGCACTCAGTCAAATATTCAGGCATACATACAGTCACAGAAAAATACATGGGCACCAACACACACAAATACCCAGGCAAACACAGTCAAGCACACAGAAACACAACAACACAATCCAACATAGGCACACATATGATCTCAGTCAAGTAACATAGACAAGGTTGTAAACTCACAGACACACTTCTAGCATAATACACACACATAAACAGACAAGCAAAAAGACACAAGCACACACCCACACACACACAAACTCCGGCAAAAACAGTCATACGATCTCAGACAAATAGACACAAGCAAAGTCGCACATTCGGACACATACTACTAAATGCTCAGACAAAAGCAAACAGACACGCACTCTCAGGTTAACACAAAAAAAACAAAAAAATCAAGATGGCGTCGGACAGTGGCGGCCTATTGCATGCTGTACCCCGCATCTCTCTAATGCTATTTTTTACTCTCGGCCTATGCTTTTAAAACTCTATTCTAACTCTTTCGAAATCTATAACAATGCTTCAATTCAATTGATCTTTCTCTACAGACTAGCTATGCCTGTAGCATTACATTCTGCCTCTATCCTTTCCTTCTCTATGTACGTGTAATGCTGTGTTTATAAAACCTACCTCTCCACTCACCTAATGAAGGAGCAGCGCTCCGAAAGTTCGCGATTCCAAATAAACATGTTGGACTTTACCCTGTGAGACATCTTACTGTTCTCTATGTCCTCTATACTTTGCCAGTATAGCGCGCAAGAAACTGTATACTAACACATGTGACAATAATAAATCAAATACGATAAAATGAAAAACATATACTCTCAAAAGAAGAGCACACACATCTCTCAGCACACACACACACACATCTACACATTATTACGGGCAGTCTCACAAACAGAGAGAGACGGAGACAGAGGCCATAAAATGTTGATGTCAATTTCACTTTACTCAACCTGCTGGGCACTACAGTAATAAGGGAAGCAAACTCAAAACCGGTGTGTGGCTTTTATTGTGAAATGAGATAATGTATAGATGTATCATCACAGCCCAGGGTGGGGGTGTAATTGATAATTTATCTGCTGTCTGTAGCTCTGAACAAAGGTCAAATTGGAGAGATGAAGTAGTTTGAGTTATAATGTTATGACGTGAAGTACGTGGGAGAAGAATCGGTCTGATAAAGGGTGGAAAACAAATTGGGGGAATGAGACTGAAGCTGCTGTGCAGACTGAATGTTTCCTATTGTGTGAATGGAGGGACAAATGTAGGGATTGATGGAGGGGGGGAAGGGACGGACGGATGGATGGGTCGATCGAGGGAGGGAGGGAGGGAGGGATGGATGGAGGGGTGAATTTGAGAAGCTGAAGATTAGATTTGAAGAGGTTCTCAGAGTCACTGAACAACTGAACTGGGGGAAGTCATTGGGCAGAGACTGTACTTGCTGCTGTTTCCCCTCCTGACGCCAGGGGCAACTGGGGTACTCCCTGCAGCTGCCGCTCCTCACAGTGTCACGTCTTGGCCGCACCCTGGACCAGCTGCAGTTCATTGGCGGAACATCAGGAGCCAGAGGCGGGGAAGGACTGGCCATCCTATTTCCGTGACGTCACCAACAACTCCTACCCCCACCGTTCACTTTAAAGAAAAAAACTGTTCAGAAATGTAGAAAATGACTGAAATTCTGAACCAGATACGCCATCAGGAGGTGATTTATTTGAAAACAAAAATACAATTGCTAATTTAATATGAAAGGTGCCGAAGGCGAAACTGCACATGTGCCGTATGTTCTCTGAGGGAGGATAGATACAGGACTGGGTTGGCCATAGAAGACAGAGGATAGCGCTACAGGGCTAATCTTCTGACCGGAAGGCGGTGACTTGCCATGATCCACAGGGATCAGTTCCGGGACCTTTGTTGTTCGTAGTAAATATACATGATTTGGAGGAAAATATAGCTGGTATGATTGGTAAGATCACAGGCGACACAAAAATTGCGGAGAGTGAAGAGGATTGTCAGAGGATACAACTACAGCAAAATATAGACCAGTTGGAGACTTGGGCGGAAAAATGGCAGATGAAGTTTAATCTCGACAAGTGTGATATAATGCATCTTAGAGGGTCCAATGCCTGTCGAAATTATACAGGAAAGGTATATCCCTTAGGAGTGTTGACAGGCAGAGAGACGTGGGCATACATATCAACCAATCACTGATAATCTCGAAGGACAGTGACTGAGTGACGGAATCTCCAAGGTTAAAATCCAACAAAAAAGAAATAAGACGTTAGTGAGTTTATATTTGTGATTCAATCCATGCTTAATCACAGAGAGAAAATGTGCGACATGTTTTGTCCATAATTCCCTGTCTGGTGAGGTGACTGCGAGTAAATGGAAGAATACTGAACTGGGATAGAATTAATGTTCTTCTCGGGCAAGGGGTCCTTTGGTGTTGATCACATCAGAAAGAAATGCTTATCTAGTTATGATAAGGTAGCGACTCTGGGTCGTAAAAGGTGTCAGGAAACAACAAAGCTCTAAAATCAGGCTCCAAATGACAGTGGTATTGTGGGGAAATTCAGTAATATTAGCAAAAAAGCATTCTGATCACACACACGCTGCGTACCGACAGTTATCAAATGTACCGGGAAGTGGAAAGGGGAGATGGGAAAGGGCTGGCCAATAATTGATACAGACTAGGAAATAGCACCAAAGACAAAATGTCAGTTGACGCACCACTACCTCACTTTGGTGAGTGCCTTGGCTCGGAATTATGCCACATTTCCATTACTCTCACTTATTATTTCTGCTTTTCAGTGTAGGCGCGCCCTCTGCTGATCACTAATCGGAACTATCAGTGCGGGGTTTTTGTCCGGGATCCGCTCGATCTCCGCAGCAGAAACATAAGGCGGTATCGAAGAGGAGCGTCCTGGTGACTGTAGTTCGTGCTGGCAGTATTGCCACCACGTTGGGGTCTTCAACAGAGAGACTCCCTCTTTAAAGAAGGTCTTGAAATGGTGACCAATTTGTATTTTCTGTTTTTCATCGGATCCGTGATCAACAGTGTGACCAGAGAGAGACTCCACATGCCCAGCCGCACATTGAGACAAACAGTTACTGGACATCTGTGTCCAAGAGACAGACCGGAGCATAGTCCAGAAAATAATTGGATTTGAATGTGTCCTTGGTGTGTGGCTGACAACGCCTAGTTTGTCTATGGTAGTGAAGTGCCTTGGTGAAACACAGCAGCCTGTTTGATCAATGGCTTATTGTGTTATCCAGGCCTGGGTATAAGATCAGTGTATGGCCTCCCCAAACTGGCTCCTTTTTCTGATACCTTTCTGTTTTCAGCACAGTTTTCAGCGCTGCTGGGACATCGCCTTGGGCCCACTGAAACAGCTGCCCATGCATCTGTTTATCATGTACATGGCTGGCAACACCATCTCATCCTCCCCATCATGATGGTGTGCATGATGGCCTGGAGACGGATACAGGCCTTGATGCCCATGTCAGCAATCGAGCACTGCATTGTACCTGCAGCTCAGAAACAGCCCTGAACTGGCATCACTTGAGCAGCTTCGAATAGAGTACTGGGAGTTGTCTAACTAAGGGGGTTAGGGAAAGAAGGGATAGGGGTTCTGTTTTGCTTTCTAACTTTCTCAGCCTTTAGGGAGAAGAAGTAGATTTTTGGTGAGCATCTGCAAAGTGACTAAGGTTTATTCTGCTCCTAAGAGTCAAAATAGTATAGCAGCTGGTGTTGAGGTCAATACAATAATTAAGAACAAAAATAAAGTATATCATTCGATAAAATAAAAGTTTATTCTTACCCATTAAAGATGGGAGGCAGGTGATGTGTCACAGCTGCAGCATTTGGGAGCCCCTGGGTGTCAGTTTGATCCAGGGCAAACACGTCTGCATTAAGTGTCTGAAGTTCGAGTAGCTTCGACTCAATTTATGAGCTGGAGACTGAACTACAGACACTACAAAGCATCAGGGAGGGAAAATTACCTGGATCTTTTGTTCCAGGAGGCAGTCTCACCACTTAGGACAGAGTCTTAACAGAAAGAGGTGGATGAGCAAACTGGCCTTGATATCATTGTACAGGAAGCTGTTCAAGTTGGAGGGGAAAAAATGTAGGGGTATTATGGGATGGTATAGTCAGAGAGATTCACACTGTTCTCTGCAGCAAAAAGCATGAGTCCAGATGGCTATGTTGCCTGCCTTGCGCCAAGGTTCAGGTCATCTGCTCAGGGCTGAAGAGGATCTTTCAGTATTGTATCGAATCTGCAGCTCAAAATCAGCTGCATAGGAAGATGACCCAGTCATTGTGGACCATGTATGTACCAATGACTTAGGCAGTCCAAAGTAGGAGGTTTTGCTTGGTTAGTATGAGGATGTAGGTACCAAGTTAAGAAGCAGGATCTCAAAGCCCATTATCTAGATTATTAGCTGAACTACTTGCTAATTGGTTTCGGACAAATCAGATCAGAGAGGTGAATGAGTGACTCAATGACTGGTGTGGGAGGTGGGTTCTGGATCATGGGCACTGACACCAGGACTGGGGAAATTAGGATCTGTACCTCTGGGACGGTCTACATCTGAACAATGCTGGGACCAGTATTCTTGCAAACCACGTATCTAGGAAAATAGAGAGGGTTTCAGATTAAATACTGGACAGGGAATCAAATTTGGGTCAAGGATTCAAATTTATATAAATGACTGGATGAAGGAATGGTTGCCAATTTTGCTGATGACACAAGATAGATGGGGAAGTAAGTTGTGAAGAGGACATTTGGAAGGTACAGAAAGAGAGAAAGGTTAAGTGAATGGGCAAATTTATGGCAAATGGAGTAGAATGTGGGAAAATATGAAATTGTCCATTTTGGCCGGAAGAATGAAAAAGAAGCATTTTGTCTAAATGGTGAGAGATTGCAGCGCTCTGAGATTCAGAAGGACTTTCAGTGTACTAGTGCATAAATCACAATCGGTTAATACATAGGCACAGTAAGTAATTCGGAAAACAAATATAATGTTATCATTGTGAAGAGAAAGAAATACACAACGAGGGAGGTTATGCTTCAATTGTACAAGTCACTGGTGAGACGGCAACTGGAGTATTATGTACAGTATTGGTCACTTTGTTTAAGGAAGGATATAAGTATAATGGAGACAGTTTGGAGAAGGTTTGTCAGGCCAATACTTGAAATGGTTGCAGATACCGGCGTTGACTGGGGTGGGCACAGTAAGAAGCCTCACAACATCAGGTTAAAGTCCAACAGGTTTATTTGGAACCACGAGCTTGCGGAATGCTGCTCCTTCTCAGGTGAGGAAGGAACAGCACTCCATAAGCTCGTGATTCCAAATAAACCTGTTGGACTTTAACCTGATGTTGTGAGACTTCTTATAATGCCTGAAATCGATGGGCTGTGTTATGAGAAATGGTTAGGCTGGCTGGAGTGTATCCGTTAGAGTTTGAAAGAATAAGTGGTGATTTGTTCCTGCACAGCCTTGACAGGAAGGAGGTAGAGAACACATTTCCTGTTATGGGATAATCTAGAACTAGGGGTCACAGTTTAAAAATAAAGCGTGACCCATTTAAAGTAGGAATGAGGAGATTCTTTTTTCTCTAAGTGTCGTGAGTCTTTGGAACTCTCTTCCTGAAAAGGTGGTGGAAACAGTGTCTTTGAATATTTTAAGGCAGAGGTGGATAGGTTCTTGGTAAGCAAAGGGGTGAAAGGTTATTGGGAGTCAGCAGGATGGAGATCTAAGGTTACTGACACATTAGAGAGTAAAGGTCCATTCTGCTCAATCTCTCCTCTTTGGCAGTCCTGTCATCCCAGGAAACAGTCTGGTGAACGTTTGTTCCTCTTCCTCTGTGGCAATTCTCTGGATAAGAGACCCAAACTCTACATAATATTCCAGGTGCGGTTATACCAAAGCCCGACAAAATTGGAGAAAGATTTCCTCACTCTGAAACTGCATCCCCGGGGAATAAAGGCTAACAGACCATCTGCATCTAATTTCCTGCTGTATCAATATGTTGGTTCTTTGTGATTTGAGGACAAGGATTCCCTGATTCTCTCTGACCTATTTCTGTACTTCCTGCTTTTCCATTCTCACTCTCAGTCTTTAGGGTCTTGGGAAATTCGAATCAACAGTGGCTGCAGTGTCTCGACTACTGTTGGAGTTGGCCCTGGCCGTCTACAAGTGCTAGGTGTTGGGGCTGCTGCCCACACACACCTCCGACTCGTTGGCATTCGTCCAGCCACCCCAGGTGAGAACGGCACTCGGGCCGAGGGGGATCCAGGAAAATAGGAAGAGGAAACTATGCAGGGCTGTGGAGCCTGAGAGGTTGAGTAGATTGGGCCCAATTTGCTTTCTGCATTTTGGGGGCATGGGTGTCGCTGGCTGGTCAGCATTGTTTGCCCATCCCTAGTTGCTCTAGTTAATTAGATGTGTTTGAGTGGCTGGCATCCTGGTTGTGATTGCACCTTCCCGTGATTCTAGACAATCTCAACAGGCAGAATGAAGTTTCAGTCGGAAGACAGTTTTTGTACAGGGTTGGAACTGTTTTCAATTACTGTGAGTCTAAGGGCGCAGTAATACACGGCAGCGTTAATCGGCTGCAATTCCATGATGGTCAACCTTGTGGTGGAATCTGACAGCTGGAGATCTGAAGCAAAACGGTTTCCCAACGCCGAGCCTTTCCATTCCACAGTATCCCTCGACCTTTTCCATACAACAAATTGGGGCTCCTTCCCTGGTTGTTGCATGTACCAATATAGGTAATACCTGTCTTCTGTAGTGCTATACGTGCATCGTATAGTCACGGCTTCACCTTCTCTCACACTCACTGAGGCCGGAGACTGAGTAACTGAATCTCCATCACACTGACCTGTAATGTGTTCAGGAAGAAAACAAGACCATCGGTTAACATAACATTAACACTTCAGTTTGAATGCAACACGATTGGAATCATCCTTACCGGTAATGAGTATCCCCAACACAATCCAGACTCTGAATATTTTCATGGCTGCTGCGAAGTTCGAATCTCTCTCCCTTTATAATTTCAAACCCGAACCAAGACAAACACCCACATAGGATTCAATTGGTTAAAATCACTTCCTCCTCTATTGTTTTCCGGCAATGACGCAATCGTTAATATACCCGTCAGATCCTTAAATCAGATTAAAATGTGGGCCGTGGACAGCTGGATTTCTTTCACCGACAGTATTAATTATGCACTGGTGGAATCAGTCACTCAGCGAGTACTGTAGAGAGAGCATCCTGAACTGCAGCTTCACTGAGCTCTGAGCATCATTTCCTGGGGCCGAGTTGGTCACTTTCCGCCGGAATATTCATTCCATTCAGAGCTGGATAGTGGATTAACTTCAATGTCAAGTACTATTCAGGGTTAAACTGATATGTTCCCCACAGGACCCAGGTATTGAGCCGTATCCTCTCTGTTCGTTCTGTAAAAGAGGAGTTGGATATTTAAGGTAATCGATTGTGAACCCCGCCCCCCAGGTTCCTCAGTACCTGTTCAGAGCCACTAATTATGGGTTTAACGAGACGGCTCCCGGCTTTGAGCATTTCAGCGGGAATCTCAACCTGAAACAAAACACTTTTCACTTGTCCATGAAAGGTTTGAAGATGACAGACAGCGCCGTGTATTACTGTGCTCTGAAACCCACAGTGAATAAGGCTCCCACGGACCTCATACAAAAACCGGTGTAAGTTCATCATCAATGGTTCTGTATAAAAAAGTGTTGCATCTTATCGACATATACAGAGAATTAAGACCAGGACACAGCCCGGTCTGAATTGTATTCTCTCGCTGAGGTTAACGATCATCACTGTTGAGAAATGTGACATTTGGCGCTCAGATTACTCCCGGATCAAACTCAATTACTTCCTGATCCAATACACACAAATACACAGTCTCCGGGGTGAATAACTTATCAGTCTGTACTCATCATCGTTCTGGATCAGGTGCCTAGCTGTAAGGCGATACATTTCCAAAGTGATCTGTTGTGAAATTCAGCTTCAGTGTTGTCCCATTCTAAAGTCCCTTGAGTAGAAATAATGACTGATTGAAATCTGCCCTTTCCAGCGACAAGGGTAACCCCGGTGAAACCGTATCTTGATGTGGAGTTCCGTGACTACTTATCCCATATTCATAAAACACCTCATTATTATTTATTGTCATGCACTAGATGCACTCATTAATACATGTTCATCAGATCGATGATTGATTATTTAACTTTCTGCATTAATTAGAAAGAAAAATCTACCCAAAGAAAGATATTCACAATGAGTTCGGAGGAAAACGAGTTAAACCAAAACATACAGAATGAGGGAAAATGTGAGAGGGAGAAAGAGGGAGGAAGTGTAGACACCCACAGCCAGGGACAGAATGTGACTGGTGAGTGTCAGCCCTATTAAACCTTTCACTAACAGAGATTGGTCCACTGCTGACATCAGAGCTGAGACACCAGCCAGTCGCAGCACTGATAACCGGCCCCCAGTTTCCCAATGATTGAAGCTGCCTCTGACCTGAGTTTGCTCTGTGATACAAGACTAGGAACAACAACACATTTTAAACAGTGTCGCCTTTTTCTTCCAAACAGGATCCATGTGTTCCCTGTGTGCTTTACTGATAATAATGGTCATGTTGCCCGGTGGGTCTGAGCTCAAATCCTCAGTAAATATTTCATGGATTATGTTTATTCAGATTTCTCACACATTCTGTATGTTGTTGCAGGAACCAGTGGCCAAGATTCAGTTTTTAGATTTCCAGAAGGCGTTCGATAAGGTGCCTCATAAAAGGTTGCTGCAGAAGGTTAAGATGCACGGAGTTGGGGGTAAAGTGTTAGCGTGGATTGAGGATTGGTTATCTAACAGGAAGCAGAGCGTTGGAATCAATGGGTGCTTTTTCTGGTTGGCAGTTGGTGACCAGTGGAGTCCTGCAGGGATCGGTGCTGGGGCTTCAACTGTTTACCATATACATGGACGATCTGGAGGAGGAGGCTGAGTGTCAGGTAACGAAATTTGCTGATGACACGAAGGTGAGTAGAAAAGCAAATTGCGTGGAGGACGCGGAAAGTCTGCAGGGAGATCTGGGTAGGCTGAGTGAGTGGGCGAGGACCTTGCAGATGGAGTATAATGTTAGCAAATGTGAGGTTATCCACTTTGGTAGAAATAATAGTAGGAAGGAATATTATTTAAAGAGTGAAAAGCGGAAGCATGCTACTGTGCAGAGGGACCTGGGGGTCCTTGTGCACGAATCGTAAAAACTCAGTCTGCATGTGCAGCAGGTGATCAAGAAGGCAAATGGAATGTTGACCTTTATAGCGAGGGGGATAGAATATAAAAGCAGGGAGGTCTTGCTGCAACTGTACAGGGCACTAGTGAGGCCGCAACTGGAGTACTGTGTGCCGTTTTGGTCCCCTTATTTGCGTAAGGATAGATTGGCCTTGGAGGGAGTACAGACAAGGTTCACCAGGCTGATACCGGAGATGAGGGGGTTAGCTTATGAAGAGAGATTAAATAGACTGGTTTAAATAGACTTTAAAAATTTTTTGTTTTGTTGCAGTACATGGTTTAAGTGGAGTTGGACTTACTTCCTAATCGAAAACATGAATGACATTGCTGCCAGTTTGAAGAGCAGACAGAAAAACACGTTCTATAATCCCGTCAATTACCCACAACAATTTATGTTTGCATTGCTTCTTTTGATTCCTCCAGAAGGAGGCCGTTCGGTCCATCGATTCCGCACCGACAACAATCCCACCCACGCCCTATTCCCGTCAACCCACATATTTTCCCTGCTATTCCCGCTGGTACTTGGGTCAATTTCGCATGGCCAAACAACCTAACCCACACATCTTTGGAACGGAAACGGGAACACCAGGAGGAAACCAACTCAGACACGGTGAGAACGTGCAAACTGTGCACAGACGGTGACCCGGGAAATTTAACCTGAGTCCCTGGCGATGAGAGGCATCAGTGCTTACCACTGCGCTACCGTGATGCCCTTTCTACTGAATTCAATTTTGCTGCAGCTCACTGCATTTAAAGAACAATGTTAGTGTCAGCCTGTGATAAACCATCTTGTGGTAATTCTGCTGAACAATATTAAATTATCACCCTTAATGGACCGTTGTAAGTTGGGCGCCGTTGCTTTTAAACTTTGCTGCTTTTCTGGGTGAACTCCAGCTCTATATTCCTCCCACAATGTCACCGCTCAAACTGAGTCTTTCTCCATCCCACATTGTTAAACTCACAGTTATTGGTTCCTGAGTGAAAACTGCCTCCACTGAACTGGAGGTCGGAGAGTTCACTGTTTAATTCAATTAAAAGTTTTCTTGTCATTGAAGCCGAGATTTGGACCCAGATCTACGAGATATCTGTGTCAATAGAAACAATAAATTCTACCCCATTATCAGTCAGATTTTACGCCACATCACCATTTCTATCGTCAGCGCTTTGCAGCCGGTCGCTCCCTGTTTCTTTGTTTAAGAAATGCGACGTTGCCTTTTTAGACGCAAAAGGGGAAATCTCCCTTACACTGATTCCGACAGAACTGCTGCTGACCGGGAAGTAACACAGGGATGTTACACAGCAACAAAACTTAACTCCTTGAATGGGAATCGGACCCATAGTGAGAACGCCGAATCAAAACCAGCAGGGAAGTGGGTGGAAGCTCTTTAAAAAAATAATTTAGCCATGCACCATCTGCTTTCTATTTCTATTTCAAATTTTGTTTTCACCAAAGGCAAGTTTCTCCTTCAAATTGTCATGTTTAGATTGCACACAAGTGACTGAATCAGCCAATGAAAACAGCGACTCCTGTTGGCTGGAACATGAAATTGACAGTGAGGTGAAATAGTCCCGCAAGCTGCTCACGTGACACCTTCAATTTCCAAAACCCACCAAACTCATCACTGTGGCTTCTGTGACGCTTACAAGGTAACACAGGCATTCATCACGGAGGGCAACTGACACAAATCATGTACGAAACTCTACCATGTCTCTTCTCTTCCTGATTTTGTTGCTGCCTCTCTTCCAGCTCCCTCTGGCTGCTCAGCTCCCAGGGCCAATTAGCTGTTTGATACAGACACAGACAGTTGGTGAACCGGAGCTTTACTTGGAAAGCAGGGAAAGCGAATGTGTGATACACGGCATTGAGAGGAGATGGAGTTTAGAGATGACAGTACAAAGAGACACAGATATCCCATCTTCCTGACCCAGTTACTGATTACAGGAATGTACACAGTGCCAATTGCCCACTGTCACGCTCTCCTTCCAGTTTTGAGCATGGAGTTAAGTTTTGAAGTGTTTGAAGACTTGCTACAGTAATTCAGGGTTTTGTTGAGTCCACAGTTGTGTGCAGTTTGGATCCCCGCATTTTAGACAGAATAAAAGCAAAATCGGACGATGCTGGAATCTGAATTAAAAACTGAAAATGCTGGAAAATTTCAACAGCTTTAGCGAGAAAGAATAGATATCATTGAGAAACTGAGACATTATTTTTTTCCTGATCCGCGAACCTGAAACACAGGGGTGCAATTTCAGGATAAGGCTCTGATAATTTAGGACTGCGATGAGGAGAAATTGCTTCACTCAAAGGCTCGTGAATCTTCGGAATTCTCTACTCCAGAGGATTATAGATGTTCACCACTGAACACAATTGAGTTCGGGTTGGACAGATTTATGATCTATCCAGAAATGAATGGAAGCAGGGATATGAAACTGGAACAAATGCTCAGCCGCAAGTTCATGTTTCGATTGTAATTTTTAAGTTTAATGGTATAATGGAAGCGTGTATACAATGTTGTATGTGATATGTTTGAAGTCGTTCATCATTAAATAATGTTGGTAACATTAGATAACAGTACAGCCGGTAACAATTGAGAGCATTATTTTATTGACGCCCACAGATCCATTGCCAACCCACAACTGTTTGCCTATGCATGCTGATGGTGAAAAGATCGTACAATTCCGTCCCTGGGTGGAATTGAACCACCAACCTTTTGGTTAGCAGCCGAACTCGCTGACGCATTGCGCTACAGAGACTAAGACAGCAGCACTTAAATATCTTCTAAACTAGTGTGTCAATGACCACAGTTCTATTTCTGCAAAACTGGTTCCAGAACTGCAGCATGACCGCACTGTTTACAATTCTATACAAGTCTCTTTACTTCCATTGACAACCTTGTGCTTGCCGACAATGTCACGTACCCTGAGTCACCGTCAGAGGGCGCAGTCGTTATATATTTCTCCCAACTTGAAATGATGGCAACAAAACCTATGGTTCTATTAGCGTACCGTTGCTATTGGCAGTAACATCAGCAGTCCCATTTTTCTGCTCCCTCTCTCTCTCTGGTTCACCCCATGTGCCCTGCATTACTAAATGAACGGAAAGGTGGCACAGTAGTTAGCACTCCTGCCTCATAGCAAAGGGGGACCAGGTTCAATTTCGGCCTTGGGTAACTGTCTGTGTGGAGTTTTCACGTTATACCCGTGCGTTTTCTCCTGTTTCCTCCCACAGTCCAGAAATGTGCAGATTAGGTGGATTAGTCATGGGAAATTGTCCCTTAGTATTAGGGTGATTAGGAGAGTAAACACATGGGGTTATGAGGAAAGGGTCTTCGTAGGACTGTTGTCGCTGCAGGTTTAATGGACCGAATGGCCTCCTTCTACACTATAGGGACTCTATGATTCTATGAAGACAGTTCTGTCGATTTGCTTGTTTGGCACTTGTTGTATCAGGAATGCGGGCGGAGCAACGGGCGTTGTGGGGTCTGAATCTGTATTTCCACTGCGGGAGAACATTTCCTGAACTGCAGCGTTAGATTCGGGAGAAGGAAGAAAAAGGACAGCGGACCTCTACTGGTCAATATGTCACATTTTCACTTCGCGTTTCCTTCCCAATTAAAAGTAAAGAATATGCTGTTCTCCTGACTATTGTAATTTAGGATTACTACTAGTCAAATGATGACAACTCTTTAAAAAAAAATTGGGCGTCGGTCACAAGACCAAAATTTTGTCGATCACTAATTATCCTCGAAACGGGCTGGGCTATTTGAGAGTTAGTTATATTCTTGTCACATACAGACCAGGCCAGGCTACGAAGGCAGATTTCCTTCCACAAAGTGGATTAGTGAATAAGGTGGATCTGCAGTGACAGCGTTCGAGCACCATCAGTGCGACTAGCTTTTAATATCAATTAATCACATTTAAATTTAACCAGCTGCCGGGGCAGAATTTTGAATACTTTTCTCCAAAATCGAACTTAAATGTAACCACTTGATATGATGGGATTGAACTGCTTGTCTCAAAGCATCATCCTGGGTCCGTGAACTACTTTTCCAGTGACCCCATGTTGATAATGGTTAAGAAGAGAAAGCGGAAGTCCTTGAAGTTGACTCTTCCCAGAATATTATATGACAGGGGGCCACAACTACAAAGTGCATCTTGTTGTCCCTGAGTGGACCTTTGAAGAAAACGAGATGTCATAATTAGCTGCACCATAACAATTTGATATCCTAACCCTACTGATTTCAGTCATGGTCAGCTTTCGGTACAGCATCCACAGTACACGTTATATTATCTCAGGAATAATAAGCACGCAACTAGAGTTCACTGATCGATTTCCCTGTTCCTTTAGTAAAGAAACGACGATTGCAAAGTATCTCACATTCCATCCACCGATATCTGAACATTCGAACATAAAAATTAAGCTCCTGCAAATCTGGTCTACCATTCAGTCAGATTGCAGTTTATCTGATCGTCCTTTTAAATCCACTTTTCTGCCTCGATTCTCATGGACCATGACATAAATTTTAGTTAAAATGTTTGTTTAACTCAGCTTTAAAATTATTCTGTGACCCTTAGCCTCCACATTCTCTAGATTCTCGCTGAGCCTCAGGCACTAATGCTCGGATGCTAAAGCTAAGAGAATGTGCACAGAACATTGATTGAAAATCCACCAAATCCATCAAAACTCCTTACTCCGCCATTCGAATGACAAAATGAAGGGTTTTTTTTCTTGACATCCCATTTCCAAAGCGGAACACTTCTCCCAACAGGGACACCGAATCGAGTAGAAGTTGGGGAGCTTCCATTCACTGACAGTCATCTGAGCAATTACCAATCACACGGTGCCACTGTTCTGAGACAATGAACTGACGCATGAGCATCCTGAGACACGTCATCAGATTATTAAGGGTGGGGATTAGAATGGGTGTCTTCAAATACCCGATTCCTACTTTACAGAGCGGACAGAGACAATGCGGGTACTCATCATCTGGATTGTGTGGGGAGCATTTCTAACAGGTATTTCCGGACATCACCTTTGTTTTCTTATTTCTAGGACTTGGTTGAATCTCACTATTGAGAACACGTCACTCTATTCTTCATCTATTTGAACATATTTTTCAGATCTGACCCATGGAGATTCTGTCACTCAGCCGCTGCCCTCAGATGTTAAGACAGAAGGAGACGCGGTGACATTAAGCTGCAACTATGAAACTGCAGAAACCGGCTATAATTTATACTGGTATCGACAGCATCCAGACTCCCAGCCCGAATACATTCTGAGGAAGTACTCGGGGGGTGGTGAATATAAAGCAGATTTTGCTAAAACCCGTTTCTCGACTAATCTCCAAACCTGGAAGAAATCCATCAGTTTGATTATCTGGGATCTGCAGTTGTCTGACGCGGCCATGTATTACTGCGCTTTCAGCCTCACAGTGATAGAAAACAGTCTGACTCCTGTACAAAAACTGTCTCAACAAGATAAGTGAGAGCTCCTCGCTGCTGTACAGAACCTCTGGCAGATGCAGCCACAATGAGCAGTGGCGCTGTCAGCCGCTCAAACACAAACCGACAGGAAACCATTTTCACCTCGGATCAAGTGTCACCCAACTGTTTCCAGGAGAGGCCGAGAAAACAAACTGCAGAATCGTTTTAGGCCGACAAGTCCATCACATAATGAATGTGTCAATTAAATTGTCGCTTCTGCTACTAATCAACTCTGTATTCCTCTAAAATCAGACCTGGATGATAAAATCCCAAACATCCGTCAATCCTGGCGGTGAAGAGCCACACAGACAGCAGACGGACAGTTCTCCATGTTTGTGTAACACGTCACCTGATCCCGGTGTCCCGATTTGTCCTTTCCTTCTTTTTCCGTGCCTGCTTCTCATATTGAACACGCCTCTCTGTATCTCCCTTATCAGTTTCTGGGGGCCTTTGAGGGTGAGCCGTTGAGAGCGTTTATTTGATCACTATTGCTACATTCGAGACAGCTTGCACATCCTGAACACATTTCATAAGGTTTGATTTCTAAAAAAATCCGAAGTTCAGAGCAGCCAATTTCCACTTCTCCCTGGCCGTCTCCACCTAATACCAGGGTAGCATCAAACTTCTTATCATATCCGGCTTGTCTATCTGTTTCTCGCTGCTCCTTGTTTCTGTAAATCAGATGAATATTTGACTACTGCTAGGGAAACATTGTGAAATTCCGTTGAATGATCAAAGTCAATGAGTTCTGAAATCTATCCATTTTTCATAAACTGTTTCTGACCCAACAACATATTCTGATCAAATAAGACCAGAGAACTGGTCTCGAGCAGAAATCTAAAAGGGGAGACGAAGAAGACTTGTTTAATGATACAGGCATGGAATCAGCTTCAAAACACTAAGTGAACCACATAGATCAAATAGATTTATAAATGCGAGTTTTATTATGAACGCGCGGTAAAATCAAATGATACAATTCCGCAAGTGTGCATCACCTGTTTTTATGGGGCGTTATGTTTTGTTCTTTTCGGAAGATTTCTGTGACTTTCACTGGGTTTAATTCTTGCCCCTATCTATCGGTGTGACAGCGCCATCTTCTGGGCACCAACTGGAACACAACTGGGGTGGTTTCGTACTGGATCCGCTTTATCTCTGTACCAGTGTGCGCTCCATCGCACAGAAGTACATGCAAGTATCCGACAGAAGAGCCCCCGCGAGATAGAAAGGAATTGTTTTGTCTCCCTTCTGCAAATCTGCAGAGAACCTCGGTTTGGGGACCTTTTCGGAACCCCCGAAGCTATATTTCTTCGGCAAACATCTCGGAGCTTCCCCAGAATACTGCATGTACCAGAGTAGAGTTGGTTATCAAGTAATAGCAGTCCAGTTCACAGTGTCCTTCCCGAATTGTTAATTGGAAATGAGCCTGGAACACTGAAGCTATGACACACATTCCTGTCACACAAATACAGATTGGTTCAAAAGTCAGGGTTTAAAAATAACCATTGTTGACCATTTGTTACCATTTACTAATGGACCCGCCGGGCAGCAAGATCATTATTATCAGTAAGGAGCTTGGGGATCAGATGGTTTCGGTGTATAGATCTCGATAGAAAGTAACAGAATGCTCTAATTCTGCCAATGATTCCAAACTAGTGTAAAGGATAGCCCCGATTATAATCTGGTTTAATTTTTGAGAAACTGAGGGGCATTTCCCAGGGACAGGATTGGCTACTCTGCCGGGACTGATGGATGTTCCCCGCCAATAAATGAGAGCTGTAAAGAATCGCGTTTTCTGTTTAGTTTTGTGTCTCATGTGACTTTCTTCATAACCCTGTCTCATTGCCTCTGTTTCTCTGTTATCCCAACCTCTCCTTTTCGTAAACTTCCTCATCGCTGAAAAATGACTGAAAATCAAGGAGGCCATTCAGCCCATGTTGTCTCTCTGCTAGAGCAATTGACCGGTCCCATCCCATCCACTCTGTCACTGCAGCCCTGCAAATCTGTTCCCATCAGTTTCCAACCCGATTCCTTGCGGAAAGACAGCGAAGAACACGGAGGAAAGAGGGATTTGAGGAAGGGAAGGTTTCACCTGATGGGTTGTTGGCAGATGCTGTGTTGCGGGTAAATTGATTGCAGTCTCCTCCAGAAAGGACGACAGAGTGAATGGGAGGGAAAGAATATGACCGAGATGAGACATAAGAGAGGGAGGGAGAGAGATAGAGTGAGAGAGGGAGAGAGAGAGAGAGATGAAAGCTTTTTGTTTGTCAGCAAAAGTGATGGTGTAACCATCACTGAATTCCCCACTGTCAACATCCTTAGGGTTACCATTGACCAGAAACTCTCCTGGACTCACCACACATAAACACAATAGCTACAAGACCAAGTCAGAGTCTGGGAATACTGCTTGGAGTAACTCACCGCCTGTCTTGGTGAGGTCCCTGTCAACACTAACAATCAGAATTTTCTGATGACAATCTACAGGCCAAGCTTACACTCCCCGGCCACCCTTCCTCCTCCCCAGTCTCTGGAAGTCCGGCCATTCCCCTGTCAGGTCACTGACTGTAGCCAGGCTCGGATACTTCTCTTTCAATGTCAACACAGATCACCACCAACTGGCTTCAGAGAACCAGAGACAGACACGGAAGTGAGGTAAGAACATCCCAGGGGAACTGAACAAATTATTAAGGGAGGGACTTGGAACGGGTATCTTCAAATGCGATCCTGCAATGATCTGTTTGTCGGATTGAATTCGAAAGCTTGTTTTCTCAGTCTCTCCTGGGAACAGTTTCATTCGAGGTGAGTTTGGTTTCCTGTCGCTGCACATTGCGGCTGCATCTACTGCAATCCTCCACAGACCCCAACAGACAGCAGCTGCACACTGAAGTGAAAGGCAGTTTTTGTACAGGGCTGAGCTTGCTTTATATCACTGTGTGCCTGAAAACGCAGTAATACACTGCGGCGTCAGTCAGCTTCAGACCCGAGATGGATAAACTGGTGAATTTAGTCTCTGTCTGAAGCTCAACAGAGAAACGGCTTTTAGCAAAATCGGCTTTTTCTTCACCGCCGCTCAAATATTTCCGCAAAATAAACTCAGGCTCTGAGTCTGGGTGCTGCCGGTACCAGTATGGAGAGTAGGAGCCTAATGTAGTATCATAGTTACATTTTAAAGTCACCGCTTCTCCTTCTGTCCTAACATCTGAAGACAGTGACTGAGTGACAGAATCTCCATGAATCAGATCTGAAAAACAAATTCAAATATAAAAATAGCTGACCGATGACTGTTTCAAAATTGTCGAACAAAGTTGAAATGTGTTTGGTCCACATTTACCTGTCAGAAATGCTGCCCACACAACCCAGATGCTGAACAGCCGCATTGTCTCTGTCCGCTCTGTAAAAGGGGAGTTGGGGATTTTGAAGACACCGGTTCGAAACCCCGCCCCCAGTTCGAAACCCCGCCCCCAGTAACCTGCTGATGCCTCAGGATGTTCTCACTTCACTTCCTGGTGTTCCCAGTGACAGTGTGAATAGACAGGCCGGTGAGCTGGCTGTCATTGATTGGAAATACTCAGCGCTGGGTAACAGTCAGTACCGAATGGGGAGAATATTTCCCTTTTCCAGATGGTGACTGTTAAATCCGACTCTGGTTAATGTGACCGTCAAACTCAGGCTTGCTCCAGGGTTTGTTTCATTCAGGGATCAGTCTGTTTATTTAAGTGTTACCATCAGGAGAGTGGCTCAATCGTGACTGCGTAATTACCTTCATTAGTCATTGATCCAATTATTGAACTTTTTTTTGCATTTTATGTCGGAGTGGCTGATTGAAGCGCCAGACCGTCTTGTGACACATTGACAGCGTCCCTGGCGTTCGAAGAGAAACTCCCAATTCAAGAGCAGAGTGAGGATCTGTTGGAGAAGGAAGGAGCGGTTATACCGCCGTTCAACTATCTGATAGTCAGTTATGGAATCCTTCTCACCATAGTTCAAAGGAAAGAACATATTTTTGTGACGATATGCCTGATAAAAATGCCCGAACACTTTCGAGCAAAGACACCAGCTGTCACTGTGCATTCAGTTGCACAGTCTTAAAGTATAAACACTTCCACTAATATATGCAATGGCACCTCGGTTTAAAATTATTCACTTCAATCGCATTCGCAATCGTTTATTAAATAAACGATAATCCTCGGTGTTTGGAATTTGTTTAAGACAGAATAATGTCAGCACTTCCTGTAACTCGAAACTCATGAGCTCAAAGCTCGGGAGGGAAGTCCAGAGGGCAAGTTGACAGTCCCCAGCGATAGGTAAAGCTAGTTCTCATTAACTACAATTCAACACCAGCCGGCTCGGAAAACCATTCAATGTCACTTCTACTCAAAAAATTAAAAAAAATGAGGGTAGTGCTGAGATGGTTACAGTGCAACAATTCAGGAAGCAGCTCTCAAAGTGGATTTTCCACATCAGACAAACATTCTCTCACTCTCTCTCCCCTCTGTCCAAGATCAGTCTCTAATCCTTCCACATGCAGCTGCTTTTGTGGTGATAATTGATCGCTTTATCTTCTACAAAACATTGAGACAAATTGGGTTGAAACATTCAACTTATCATAACTTCCCTGCGGTGCAAAAGCAGGCCATCTGGCCCATCAAGTCTGCTGACCAGAATTCCACCTTTCCCCCAATATCCCATCTGTTTATCTTGCTAGCCATTCCTCTCCCCACCCCACACCCCCTCCGCCCCCCTCAACACTAAGGGGCAATTTAGCATGGCCAATTAACCTTACCCGCACATCTCTGGAGTGTGAGAGGAAACCCGAGCACCGGGAGGAAACCCACACAGACACAGGGGGAACGTGGAAACCCCACACAGATAGCGACACGAGGCCAATGCACTGTGAGGCAGCAGTGCCACCATGCCGCCGCTGGTGGATATTCGGAGGTGTTCCGATGGCGGCGGACGGAAGAGGAGATAAACTTTGGTTATTCATTGGTCTGGCCTGACAATTTCCTTTTGCGACTCACTGGAGTTTTGCCGGACTGAATTAAGATGCCAAGCAGAGATGAATGCTTTGGATTGTTAAACTAAATATTGGAAGAAAGTGAAGCAATTCCGGCCGAAAAGTAGAAACTAGAGATGGGAAGGGAAAGAGTAGGAAAATAAATTGAAAGGAGCAAGGACAATTAGCATAAAACAATTAACAAGGACACTTAAGATAAAATAATTATGGCTCCACAGCTGTATTTGTGGAGTCTATTTTTAATATGTTGCGGATTATTCCCTGGTAATGAGGCACTGAAGGCAATCCCAGTGATAATTCGATTTTCTGTGTTATTTCTGGTATCAGAGCGGTGAAAAATTTGCCACGACATCAACTAGAGGGCGCGCTGGTCACATGGGTGTCGCTGCTCTCTCAACATTCATTACTGTTCTTCTTCCTGCTCTGCACAAAACCTCAACTTTTGAAATCGGTTTTTACTTGTGATTCAACCAAAATGCTTCCACCTCCGCCACTTCCTTATTCGCCCCACTATTCATACAAACCCTACAGTGCAGAAAGTGAGCATTCGGCCCATCGAATGTGCACCGACAAAAATCCCACCCAGGCCCTACCCCTACATATTTACCCACTAATCCCTCCAACCTATTCATCTCGGGACACGAAGGGCATTTTTTAAGCATGGGCAATCAACCGAACCCGCACATCTTTGGACTGTGGGAGGAAACTGGAGCACACGGAGAAACCCACACAGACACGAGGAGAATGTGCAAACTCCACACGGACAGTGACCCAAGTCGGGAATCAAACCCAGGTCCCTGGAGCTGTGAAGTAGCAGTGCTAACCACTGTGCTACCGTGCCGCCCTTAGGGAGTGGCTTTGAGCACATGAGTTTCGTTAGGGAGACTTTATTCGTCCAATAAAGTCTCCCGAACGATAGGTATGAGTTTTATTTCAATATAAATGTTAGTGCAGCAGGTCCGCTCTGAAATTTCGAAATAGACTGCACAAGAGATTTGTAACGACGGGCAACGTCACAGAACCAGGGCTGCATGTCGAGTAAAAAGTTTCTGTCTTGTCATTAACCACTTTCTCATTTGTTTCAATGCAGCAGAATGGCGCTTCCTGTTAGATTCCCACTGAAATTAATCAATGTGTTGAAGGGATATTGAAGGGGCACATTCTCTACCGGGATATTACCAACAGGATGGATGGTCCGAGATCTCAGATAGACAAATATGGTTTTAACTGGACACAGTTTCTTTCTGTTGTTGCAGTGGTCTATGGAATGAGCTGAGATGATAAGTTACAGAGAGATTAGGGCGCATTGGACCCTGGTCAACTCTAGACCTCATTTGTTGATAAACATTATTTACTGTCCCAGAGGAAAGTCCAAGCCAGCAATGTAATCTGTGAAAATTGTTAATGTTAAGTGCAATCAAGTAAATAATTAGCATATTGGAGTGAGGGGCCGAGAGGTGTTCAAGGAGGCACAGAGTACAGGTAAAGACAGCAGGTGGTGAATATCTCTGAGGGAAGTGTATGATCGAAGTACTTGACCTGCATGACCGAAGTGCCCCCTAGTCCTACTGTCCTTTCTGAATGGGAAGAGTGTCTCCACCTCTATCCTATCCATCCCACTCATCATCTTATATGTCTCAATGAGATCTCCCCTCATTCTTCTAAACTCTAACGAGTACAAGCCTAGTTTATTCAGCCTCTCCTCATAGTTCAACCCCCTCAACTCCGGTATCAGCCTAGTAAACCTCCTCTGCACTCCCTCCAAGGCTAAAATATTCTTGCGTAAGTGCGGCGACCAAAACTGCACACAGTACTCCAGCTGCGGCCTCACCAGTGCCCTGTACAGTTGCAGCAAGACCTCCCTACTTTTAAATTCAATCCCCCTCGCTATGAAGGCCAGCATCCCATTCGCCTTCCTGACCACCTGCTGCACCTGCAAGCTGGGTTTTTGCGACTCATGCACAAGGACCCCGAGGTCCCTCTGCACCGTCGCATGCTGCAGTTTTTCGCCATGTAAGGGCCGGAGGGCCTGTTCCAGTGCTGTAATTTTCTTTGTTCTTTTTACTGCCAATTTCTAACCAGCTTCAGCCCCTATATCTCTATATTTAACGATTCCACCTCTGACATCTCTCCAGTCACACAACCCTGTGAGATATCGGTACTGATCTTATTGTTGCATCATGAGCGTTCCACATGCAACATGACTTACACCTATAAATTCTCATCTTGAACATTTCCATTGAAATTTCAAGGCAAGCAGAGCTTTTTGAGCAGAATAATTCAGATTCCCATCCCCTTTAATGTGAACAAGTTGTTTCTGATTTCACTACAGACCTTGTCTATTGAACAATGACTGAACACAGGGGGTGAATGTGAGAAGCTGAAGTTTCCAGTTGAAGAGGTTCCCAGTGTCTCTGAGCAGCTGAACTGAGGAAGCCTTTGGGCAGAGACTGTCCTGCTGCTATTTCCCTTCCTGGCCACCAGGGGTAGCTGTAACATGCCCAGGCGCTGCACCGACCAGTGTCACCTCTTGCCGACTCCGGCCCAGCCGCTGCTCGTTGGCGGAACATCCGGGACTTGAAGAGAGGCGGGGCTAGCCGCCATATTGCCGTGATGTCACCATCGCCCCCCTCCCCCCGCGTCAAGGAGAAAGCGACGGTTCAGAAATCCAGAAAATGAGAGAAATTCCTACCCAGAAATCCCGCCAGGAGCGGAATTAAAATTAAATAAAATACATATTTTTATAAAGCGGCAGGTGGCGGAACCGCGCATGTGCTGTAGTATTTTCCCAGAGCGCATCGCGCGGGGGTGATTGAAAAACAGACGCAATAAAAAACAGAAACGATGTTCCCGAATGGAGAAGGAACCGAAAGTCTGACGGGTGAGATGTGAATAATAATCATCAAGATTCAAAATATTAAAAGATTAAAATAGAACTGCCTGGGCGCATGTGCGGGAGGGGATTTCAACCAGAGTGCAGCGCGCGGGGCGCCGTCTCCCCTGGCAACGCAAGATGGCCGCCGGCGGTGAGTGATTGTGACGCAGGCGCAGTGAGGTCTGCCTGCAGCCCATTGTCCAGATTGCCCCCAGTGGATGTGGTGGGGAAGGTGCAGCAGATGGAGCAACAATCCCAGTTTCAATGGGGGGAGAGAAGCTGCAATGCTGCTCCCTGTTGTTCACTCCTCTCCCCAGTCTCAGCATTGCAGAGTGTTTAAACAAAAGGGTGCATTGTCACAGCAGCACCTTGACCTTCAGTTTAATTTTATTTATCAGTGTCACTAATAAGTCGGCTTACATTAACACTGCAATGAAGTTACTGTGAGAATTCCCCTGGTCTCTACATTCCTGTTCGGGTGACACTGAGGGAGAATTTAAGCACGGCCCAATGCACCCTAACCCAGCACAACTTTCAGAATGGGGAAGGAAACCGGAGAAAACCCACACAGACACGGGGAAAGCGTGAAAATGACCCACAGGTCACTATCACAGTGAGGCTGCAGTATTAACCACTGTACTACCATGCTGACATTGGGGAAAATGTATTTGGGGGGAACACGGGGTAAATGGGGGTATCGCTAACTCAATTTGATGGGGGGGGGACATCGGGGAAATCAGCTTTGTCTCAAAAAACCTTCCATTTTTCCACTTGTTTCTTATTAATACCCAGCTCACTCCTTCATCCCGCCCATCAATAGAGTCAACAGAAAGCAGAGCAGGTAGGATACTTTGGAACTGTATGAAACTCTGGAAAGGCAAAAGCTGGAAGTACTGTGTGCAGATCTTGTAGACCTATTTAAGGGAACATGTGATTTAACTGGCGAGGCTGAAGACAAAATTCACCGGAATGGCGCCTGAGATGAACAGTTTTAGATATGAAGAGAGGGTGGATAAGATCGTGCTGTTTCGAGCAGAGGAGGCAGAAAGGGAACCTAATTGGATCGGATAAGGTCAAGAAGTTTATGGACAGGATAGGGACAAAATTGATGTCCCCCATTGTTGAAGGATCAATAGAAAAAAGACATAATTTGCAGGTAAGATGCAGGAGGCTTAGAGGGTATTTAAGGAAACATTTTTTTTTCACAGGGAGAGTTGAAAGCCCGGAATGCACTGCCTGGTAGGACTGGAGAGGCACGAAAACATACAAACTTTGAAAAGCACATTGATGAGCACATAAAATTTCATCACAGTCAAGACGATGGGTCAAGTGCTTCAACGTGGGATTAGTTTAGTTTTATTGCATTTTTGTTGATGCGAAATCGATGTGCCAAAGGGTCTCTTCTGTGCTGCATGCTTCTATGAGTCGACGTTCTGGAGCCTGCGAGCATAATTATAGAAGAATCGCCAGGTTTTGATGTTCCTTTGATTTTCATGGTCATTTGTACAAGTTTCTTGCCGATAGGCCATCTTTATTTTCATACCGTTATTCAATTCCAGGCCTTTCATATAGATGAAATTGATGCTGGCCTAATTAGAATATCAGTTAGCAATTAACAACTTCATTGTCGGATTGAAAGTGCATTTAAGTGTGAAAATCAGCATGTCACTTCTGTTAAATTACATGCATCAACGCCGAAGCAAAAAAAACATATCAAAGTGCTTCCTCAAGGAATACAATCCACCATGTTTCATTGTTTAATTAATGATGTTTGTTCAGTGAGTGTAAGTAACATTATTGGTATTGTGAGCTAATTGCGCCTAAGGGGGATAAAACCAGGTATAAGAGAGTATTATTTGAACGTCGAGCAGGCACAAGTGATTCTCGGTTAGACATTACTGCGTCTCACAGAAGATGCACGCTCCACCTACTGGACTACCATACGCCATTTACTACACTACACTTGCTGTCATCGCGGTCCCAGGTAAGGCATCGAAATAAATTGTTTGTTGTCTACTGAACGTATCTCAAGGATACTGTGCACAAAAGGATATAAGATATCTGACATTGTATACAACTCTGGTTGGGCCCATTCGGAGCAATATATTCTTTTTCTGCCATGTCACCGTATGAAGTATAGACTTGGCGTTTCAAAAATGGTGGAATGTAGATTCGCCATAACGATACCAAGACTTCGATAGTAAATACTCAGGTACGGTTACTTAAATCTCATTTGCTGTACATTCCATAGATAAGATTAAAGGACTAGTTAAGGGCTTTGATGAAAATTAGTGAAGGGTTCCAAAGATCTGTGGGGTAGAAACAGTTTGTTCTGGTAGAGATGTCCAGAGCAAGGGGCAGAAGGGGTGAAATAACTCAGAATATGTTTTTCTAAAGGGTAAGTCATCCTGGACGAACCTCATTTGACTCAATGAAGCAGTGTATAAAGTGTTGGAGACGGAGATATTTATCGGTAAAGAGTTTGCTTTGATAAAGAAACAGCCTTGACAAAGGGTCATTGGACTCGAAACGTCAGCTATTTCTCGTCATCCAGATGCTGCCAGACCTGCTGAAATTTTCCAGCAGGTCTTTTGGTTTCAGGGTCCAGCATCTGCAGTAATGTGCTTTTAAAATCTATAGGAGTTATTTGTTATGGAGTTCACCAAAAAAAGCTTGATTAGAGTCCACACAGTGCATGACACTTCAAGGTGAAGGTTTCGGAATTGAAGTAAACGTATATAAATGTTTGGGACTAAATTTCAATGTAATAAGGGTTCTGGACTTACTGGATGTGGAGAAGTTGTTTCCACTAGCAAAAACATCGCACAATAAAGGGAACAGTGTTCGTAAAATCTGCAAAATTGATTTAAGGAAATGCTTTTTACACTGCAAATGGCTGGTGTTTGTGATAAACTGCCTGACATTGTGGTGAAGAGAAATCCTATTGAACAATTCAGAAACTAACTGTACAGTTGTCTGGATGGATGAATGTGGAATGTTAGGAGGATAGGATAGTGGAACACTCTCGGTGAGAAGTACATTCAGAGAAACAGTGCAATCACAATTGCTGAAATGGGATCGTGCTGAATTGTAATAATTTTGCCATTCTGTGAAATTGGCGAAGCTATATTACACAGAGGGCAAAGACAAGAGAAACCATTCGAAATCGAAGGGTATGTGTGGTCATTCCTTGCTAGGATTCGTTTGGCACATCAACGATTGGCCCGAACTATAATTGGCTGAGAAATGCAGTGTAAAAAGTCACACATCAAAATGTCTTGACAAAGGTAAGTTACCTCCTAATCAGTGCAGATGGAAGAATAAATTTCGAAAGATAATTTAAAGTTGAACTAAGTGAACTAAACTGAGGAAAATGCTCATCATGTTCAACAGGTATTATAGCCTTCGCGTTGTGCCCATATACGATACAGGGTTTATCTGTGATTTTATTCCAATTCTTACAATAATATTTGTGTTTTATGTTCAAGTTTATATTCGAATTGTCGCAGCACAGAATTTTTTTTTCCTGCAAGATCAGTTCAGTTTCTCCAGTTGTCCTCATTTTATGACTTATCATCTGATTAGGACATGTGTGTGGTGACAGGGAAAATGATGGAGGAAACTGGAGAAACTGGATAATCAATTTTGATGATTAAGAACACACTTCTTCCATCCGTGATGTCTTCCATCTTCACATTATTAAATCTGCTTTTGTTTCTTCACTCCCAGAAAATTTCTCCAGACGCAGAAAATAAGAGTCCATGCATTTTGGTCAATGCGATTATATTAGTGTGGTTTTCCTGTGCAAGTTAATTCTCCTTCTCTTTAATGCAGCTAATTTCGTGGCGATTGTGATTCTGTCGAGAGGAAAATGTGGTCTTTCGGGATGTATCACTCGATACCTTATCTCCATGAATGTGACGGATCTACTGGTCATTATCACCGCTGTGATATTAAATCGCATCAGTGGCATTTATTTTCCAGGCAGCTTCTTGTCCATCACTCCACTCTGTAGTCTGAGCATTGCTTTAACTTACGCAGCCAGAGTGAGTTCTGTCTGGTTAACAGTCATGTTTACCTTTGATCGCTTTGTGGCAATATGCTGCCAGAAGCTGAAAATAAAATACTGTACCGAGAAAACTGCAGCTGTTGTGATAGGAACTGTCTGTGCTCTGGGCTGTTTAACAAATATTCCGTGGTACTTTATCCACGAGCCTATTTACGTAGTTGACAATGTGCCCTGGTATTGCAGACTGAAGGATATCCGGTACACTTCACTCTTCTGGACAGCATACGACTGGTTTGACCGCTTATTGACCCCGTGTGCTCCGTTCCTTCTGATTCTCCTGTTCAATGCTCTGACCGTCAGACACATTCTAGCAGCCAGCCGAGCCAGGAGGAGACTCCGTACAGACAAAGGCAGAGAGAATCAGACTGACCCCGAGATGGAGAGCCGGAGAAAGTCCATCATTTTACTCTTCACAATCTCTGGCAGTTTCATCCTGTTGTGGATGACGTATGTTATACAGTTCTTGCATGTACGAATCATCAACGGTTATAACATTAAAAGCTTCAGTGATCCCAAATTTATTCTCCAGGAATCCGGGAACATGCTGCAGCTTCTTAGTTCCTGCACCAACACCTTTATTTACGCAGCCATTCAGAAGAAATTCAGAGAAGAGTTGAAAAATGCTCTCCACTGTCCACTGAATCATATTACTAAAATAATTGTTCCGAGAAAGTAATGCATTCCAATATTTATAATTCTTCATTAAATCTAGTCAATGGTTTCACTTCTTACCAGTTCAGGCTTGAAAATAAAAATTACTAACATTTAATTAATGTCAATGTCTGAGAATTATTACCTCTAACGTAATCACCACCCATTGAAGTGTAGAAATAAGAAAGTAAATGTGACTTTGCCATGTCTTGTTCATCAGGTGAGTGGTGAGGAAGGAGCGGTGCTCCGAAATCTCATGCTGCCAAGTAAACCTGTTGACTTTAGCCTGGTGTTGTGAGACGTCTTACTGTGCCCAGAATTTTTTTTCATATAACAAGGATACAAGGACCCCAATTCTCTAACAAGTGACCTTCCCCTATAAATGAGGTTAGTTTTCCACGTTGAACGCCATACATCCAGTAGTGTAGTTCCAACTATCCCAAATTTCTGACGGGTCTCTTCCCTGTACCCGTGATGCAAACCTGTCAAAATAATGACATCTGCCCTTAAAGAGGCCATGGATTAAATAACATTATTTACAGGCAGGTCAGTATCAATTTCACGGTCACTGGACAGCAGTATCAACTCTGAGTTCTCCCGCCAATACAATGATAGCCTCAACTTCACTTCTATTCTACATCATATATCAGCATCCTGTGACCATGCAACATTTGTGATTCTGTTGTCAATTCCAATATAACTCCATCATCACCTCTCTGATTTTGTACTCTAGACCCCAACTGATAAAGTCGAGTGTGTCTCCTACTTTTTCACCACCTGTGAATCTGCCTTTCTGCCTTCAGAGGAATATGGACACTCACGCCAAGATCCCTTTGTTCTTCCGAACTTCCTAGTGTCATATCTTTCATAGCATACTTCCTTGTCAAACCCATCCTCCCAAAGTGTATCACCTTTTCAGGGCTAAATTCCATCTTCCACTTAGCTGAGCATTTGACCATCTCGCCTATATTTTCCTGTAACCCAAGACACTCAAGCACCCTGTTATCCACCGGCCAAATTTTCTTGTAATTGGAAAGCCAGCTGCTTTTACCCCGCTCCTCCCTCCCACTCCCCCCGCCCCCCGAATTTCGATAAATGACGATCAATAGGGGAATTTCCTAAACTTACCTGAGTGTTTAGATTTCAACTTCCTGAGGATTACAAAAAAAACCTTGAGAAAGCAAATTTAGCAAATAAAACGTAAGTAGAATGGCAGTGTCCGCCCCTCCCCTGAGGTTTCAGATGTATGAGCACCTCACATAGGAGCCGCACTATACTCTTGGACAGTCGCAGCCAGCGGCGACATGTCGCCTCTGAGACAGTGTCAAATAAATTCCGGGTCCTGTACCTCCTTCCCCACTGCAACCTCAGTCTTCTGTGCACCCTTTTCGGAGACTGCTCACCCACCTCCAGGACCTCAGCGGCAGCCCCCTGCCCTCCTTCCGGAGGGACTGGTGTTAATTGCTCCTGCGGTAGTCTCACCACATCCTTCACCTCCTGATCCACCACCTCTGCCTCTTCATCCGTCACCATAATGGCCCGCTCCATATCTATCAGTCGAAGATGGGGTTTGGAAAGAGCAAAGAATAACAGATTGATGTCATTGGCTGCATAGACCCAGCACCACTTCAATTCCTCACTTGGGCCAGTAGGCCCACTTGTGGGTGCTGTTAACGCCACACAATCCATGGTGTCACGCGTGACCTGATTAGCTTCTGTGAAATTCCCATCATGACAAATGCTGGCACAGATTATGCATGCGATTCTGAAGGTGTGGGCACTGTGCATCCTTGAACAATTGCCATGTGTGCAACTTCAGCATCCGTTGCAGGTATGGTCAGTGTTACTGGGCAGAGGTAGGCTTAAGTCATCACCAGATGTGGGCTCAGTGACAACAGATTCCGTGCACTCTGTGTGTGAACCTTCTTTCTTCTGGTCTCTGTCTCTATCGTCCTGCCGTTCTTTTCGAAGTGTCATGAAAATGCAGAGTTTAGAAAATCTAACTGGCCTGAGAATGTCATTTCAAAAATTCACCTTAAAAATACTCTGTTAATAGTAGCAAAAATATTTCCGCATTTCACAGGTAAGTTTGAAAATGCAAAGGTTAGAACAAAATGCTTAGCTTAGGGAAGAATGGGACAAAATATTTTCCCTCTGCGTGCAGCACAACAAAAGGTTAACAGTTGCACTCTGCAAAGTTTCATGCTGATGTGAGTACGTTTCATTCATTCTTCATGGCGTGCACATTGAATAAACAGAATTAACTATCAAGAATTAAAGCAAGGATAGCGTTTATTTCTTCTTTATAGTTACCTGAAATGAAGCATATGTTATTCGGCATAATAATAATCAGTTGATGACATAACAATTCATCAATGTGAGAATCCTGTAATTCTTTGTTGGCGGTGGCAAAATGTTTTTACCAAAATCATTTATTCTGCACGGGTCAATGCAAACAGAGATTGATTTCGATAAAAATAATTGACAAAAATCTGTCAGTTTTTTTTTGCCCACTAATAGTATCCAGATCCAGATCCAGATATCATGATCAATTTAATTTCCAAAGAGCTTGATACATCAAAAGGCAGCAACGTTCACCTGCTACAAGTTTGGATGGAATTAACATCTGATAACTACACTAAGTGGTATACATTAATCCCAAACTGCAATCTCCAAACAATATCTCCCATGGGTAATGGGGAACAAAGTTCACAGAGGGTGGATGATGACAAAAGGGCAAATGCGCCACCCGACCTCCTGCTGAAAATTTCCATCCCTGACAGTGTTGTACAATATTCACACTTTAGCAACCCGGTCCCAGGTCCAGCCAGCGACTGACTGAATTTCTCTGTGACACACAATGGCCAGCGCTTGCAGTAAATGAAAGCCACCAGCCGATGGTGACATTGTGTTATTTTAATGACAAGACAGTGAAACTCCCATTGCAACTCACAGCTGGCGTTTCTTAATATCAGCTTGACTGTAACAATGCCGTCCCAACACTACCGCCACCAAAGGAAACTAGGAAAGTGCCATAAATGCTTTACTAGGCAAGCTCGGTAAAATTATTTTTAAATGTTTTATTTTGGGGACATTTGTGGCGTCTTCTTCCCCAGTGGCCCAGAGTGAGGCGTAATTGCTATTAGTTTCACACTGTGTGAGCTGACCATTATTTAGAGAGGTTCATGATCAAAAATACCATTCCAATAACACTCCTGTCCAAGACCAGTTTGTGCAGAGCTAGACAACTTTGAGGTAAAGATATAAAAAAAACACACGTGTTTCAACTGTGAGAAGTGAATTATACACTGTGGCCCAGAAACGTGGGGGAGAATGTTCATTTTTCATTCTTGAAATGGCGACCATGGGATATTTTAACTTTGCATCAGAGCGCGCGATCTAGATGAAGGTTAAGTATCTCTGTTAAACTTAATAAGGTATGACTGTGTATATACGCTTCACAAAATAGTCAGCACATCGGGGAAAATCTAATTGCCTTTTTCTTATAAGATGGAAGAAAACTGTGGGAAAGTGAACTCTAAAAATGTCAACATATTCAGAAAAACGAGTATATGTGTATTGATTGATTTGAATGAAGCTGTAGCTGGTATCGCATTGACCCAGTGTGTCTCAGTCACACCGTGTGTCCCTGCTCATTAAACACTCCAATGTCTGATACCGCGGCCTTCACAACGCTGGAAATGTAATAACTCCCCCGATGGTCAAAATAGTCTGAACCGCCGATCATTGAGGGCGGGGATTTTAACGGCTGGCTTCAGTTATGATGATGTGATGTTTCTCTGTTCCACTGCAGTTGTGCAGCTCATTCTCTCAGTCTCTCCTGCTAACTGTTGGGTGACAGTTTGATCCGAGGTTAATTTGGTTTCCTCTCGGTGTGTATCTGAGCGCCTGCGAGCGCCGCTGCTTTGCAGCAACCGCAGTCCTACTTAAAGCTCAACAGAACGGAGCTCGCACCAACAACCCAGAGGCAGTTTTTGTACAGGGGTGAGACTGCGTTCCACCACTGTGATGGCTGGAAAGCGCAGTAATACACGGCGGCATCAGTCAGCTGCAGATCCGAAACGGTTAAACTGGTGAATTTAGTCGAGGTCTGAAGATTTATAGAGAAACGGCTTTTGGCAAAATCTGCTTTATCTTCATTATTATATGTATTTCTCCACACTATAAACTCGGACTGGTTTCCTGGGAGTTGTCGGTACCAGTGTAATGCATAGTTGTTCTGTGTAGTTTCATAGTTACAGGTTAATACGAGCGCTGCTCCTTCTGCCTTAACATCTGAGGGCAGAGGCTGGGTGACAGAATCTCCATGACTCAGATCTGGAAAATAGTATATTAATAAGAAAAAGCTTAGACCCGTGGATGATTGAAATTTGACTCCAACCAAGCTTGGGGAATGAAAGAGCGCATCCACATTTACCTGTCAGAAATGTTCCCCACACAACCCAGATGCTGAGAAGCCTCATTGTCTCTGTCCTCTCTGTGGAAGGGGAGAGGGTTGGATATTTAGCCACCCTTTCTAAACCCCGCCCTTAATTATCTGTTGCCGTGTCTCAGGCTGTTCTCACCTCACTTCCTTGCTTTTCATTCCAGTCACTATTCTTACAGAGAAAATGCTTCCCGGGTTACACAGCAGAGTCGGGGAAGGAACACCTTCACCAGAATTGTACCAAAGAAAGTAAATAATTTTTGAATGAATTTGCCACTTTGTTTTCACGGATTTGGTTCCACTGCCAGTGTAGTGATAACCATGACTCCAGTGAAATTCCTCTTAAGGGCTTTAATTATTATTATTAATACATGGAGTAATGTCAGAGTTGCTGTAAAGTCTAGTTTTCTACTCCATTCTCCCCTTCAGAAGGAGAGAGGGTGCGCAGCCTTCTTAAACTGCTGTGGTCTTTCCGAACTATTGATATGGAGAAAGAGGATGTGTAACATATCTAACTTTTCCACTAGTGCAAAGTTCCTCCAGGTGCTGCGGTTTCATCCCAAACTCCAAAGATGTGCAGGTTAGGTGGATTGGCCACGCTAACTTGCCCCTTAGGTATGTGTATAGGTTAGGAGGGTTAGCGGGTTGAATATGTGGGCTCCGGGGATATGACCTGTGTGGGATTGTTGTTGGGGAATCGGTGCAGGTTCAGGATTTTAGGGTCTTATGATATTCAGGCAAAAAAATGTTTTAAAAACATGTAAAAGGAACCTGCAGTTGACATTGGAGCATGGTCATTGTCGCATCACACCTCACTATAGGTAAAATACCCCAGTGTGTGTTACCGTTCTGATCTCAATGTTGAAAATGTTTTAAAGGGAAATGTTTTATTGAGAATGTCAACATCGAGACTGAGCTGCCTGCCAGTGCTGTTGCTGAGGAACTTTGGGCCATAGTTCCGTAGATGTCGATTCAAGTAGCTATATTTGGTTGCACTGAACTGGGTTGCAATCATTAATGTCTATTTTTGTTCAGTACATAGGTAATTATCTGGCATATATTCACTGAGAGCGAGTCAATGTCCCAGTGCTGAAACTCTAGTAAAGCCGAACCGCCCTCTGGTGGTATTTTTTCTAATTCTGTGTCTCATTGTTCCACTTCTCCCTGAGAGATTGCACAGGACTGCGCTGTGGTGTGGGAGATTCTTATACTTGGACAGGGTGGCTCGTGCGGTGGGGAATAGAGAGATATTTTACTCCGAGGGATTTGTTTTTTTGCACAGATTGGACCCAAGGATGGATATGCATTTTGCCTGATGGGGAAATTAGTTTGGAAAAACGATGATATGTTCATTATGCTTTCAAGATTTATTTTGACATTTTACAGAGACGTTTATTTTAAAATTTACGGAAGAGAGAATAACAGTTGATTTCCAAATTGAGAACAAAGCGCGTGTGCTACAATATATGTAGAATCATAGAACCCTACAGTGCAGAAAGAGGGCCTTCGCCCATCAAAAACAACCCTTTTACATTCTATTGGCCACGGAGATTCTGTCACCAGCCACTGTCCTCAACAGTTACGACAGAAGTAGAAGCGTGGCTTTAAAATGCATCTACAACATGACATCTTTCTCCCCGAAAAGGGAAAAATAATGAACATATCAATTGATTTGCTTCTGAACCTTCTTGGTTGTAAACAATAAAAATCAAATTTAACTGTTAACCCCAAGCACTCTCTTGATTTCTCACCTCTGCACTTTCTCCAAAGTCTTGCGTTCTCTCGATTTCGTCGTACCCAGGATTTGAAAAAAAGAACTCCAGGAATGGTTACCGCAGATTTTGCATCATTTCCACAATAATCATCAACAATAAATACGTCATTTGTCTAACAAGCTATAATTTAGATTTCTGGGATGCATTTGTGACATATGTGTTGCAGTAAACCCTGATTCCACTCAGCAGTCCAATTCCAGCGTGCATTAAGCAACATTTGCCAGCAGAGGGCGCCACATTCAAGCTGGGCCTCGCAATCTCACGGACATTATCAATGAAATCTGCGTCGCTAGTAGGCTGGTGATGGCACAATAAAAGCCCTCCCTTCCACAGACACACGTAGACTCACATTCACTCACACTGCAATCAGCTGCGCAGAGCTCAGGTTCCCTCTCTTTCTCAGTCTCTGACTCATTCCATTCGCATTCACTGAGAGAGATTCAGTCAGACATGTTTCTGTTCATCCTGGCGGGACTCTTGCACAGTAAGTACTGGATAACGCTCACCAAGCCACTTACACCGCAATGTAATTAACGATCAGAAATATCCACTTAAAGTGCAGATGGGAGGCTCCGCAAGTTATCGCAAATACAAACAAATGCTCTTGAAATTTTATTCTATCTTCATAGGCGGACTGTGCGCAGAACCAGTAAATCAGACACCGGTGGCAGTAACTGCTTCAGCAGTGGATTCGGTGCAATTAGATTGCACATATACAAACAAGGGTATGGACTTCATGCAATGGTATCAGCAGAAACCGGCACAGCCACTGACGTGGATTATTACCAAAAGCTTAGCACGGGAGACAGATGAAGTTTCAGGACGATATCTGGCGCATGCTAACAAGTCGAAGCTGAACGGTTACTTGAATATAAACGCCCTCAGTGTGGAGGACGGGGCGGTCTATTACTATGCAGTGAGGCACAGCGATAGATCATACGTAAAACGCCGCACAAAATCCTCAGCCAGAATTTACGGCCCTCCCTCTGCGAGAGTGGTTTGACCCCAGGTTCAGGAAAGCAGTCAGATCTAATTCCAGAACATTTTTTTTGTCTTTTCGGCAGAGTAGAACTTTGGAAAATATTGACACTAATCTCCGTGCCGCAATTTATAAAATGTATTTAAAACAAGAAAATCTAACTTTGTGCAGAAGGAAGCTCAAAGAATTGGAGTTAATATAGCAGAAAAATAAGGTCGTTCTTCCAGAATTTCCAACTCAGGTGAGCCAACGGACCACAAATCTTCGGCACTCGTTCCTGTAAAGAAATGCAGAATGGATCGAAGTCTGCTGTCGTGCTTAACAAATGCGATGCAGAATAGACTCAGCTAGCAACACGCCTATTACTATCAATCCGGGACACACAAACTCACGGAGCAATGTGAAGACGTCAGTTCTCATAACTGAAATTTATGTTTTGTGGGAGTGATCTGTCTTTGTTGAACCTCTGCACTCTTTGAGGTGTCGGTACATCCGCAATGCGAGAGTGGTTTCACTCCGGGTTCACGAAAGCAGTCAGAGGAAAGAGGGAGCATGTAAACTACACTGAGTGATTGGAAAATAGGACAGAGGAAATTTAAGTCATCGTAGAAGGAATGGACTGAAAATGAGGAAAGTGTTGAAACAGAGATCAATATTGAAAAGAACCGAGTGTAATAGACAGAGTAAAAATCAGGTGATATCATAAATAAAGAGGGGGTGGCCCCGTGGTATTATCGCGAGACGATTAATCCAGTAACTCAGTTAATGTTCAAGAGGCCCGGAATTCAGAATTTACTGATGACCGTGAAACCATTGTTCCGTTGGTATATTTGTCTGATTATTAGTGAGCGTTCACGTCTTTCGAAATGAACAATCCAGACTTATCAGTCGTGGATTTGTGAGCACATTAAGCAAGATTCATCCTTCTACTCGCCTGAACAGGAAACGACACAAATGCTCTGATATCAATACTAAACATCAAATGCAACAAATTCAAAATAATAAGTAGGGAACAGATGCAGTCGCAGTATCATTAAAGTAATAAAACCCACAGTAATCTGCTACACAAAAACCCTGCAATATCACGCAGCAATGTTAACAACACTGAGAGTGTTTTTTTTCACAGATGACGTCCCAAGGCCTCGTCTTTTGCACAACAGTGAGTTCACCTTGTCACAGGTGACAGCTGGAGTTACAGGAAATATCTTCACACCACAAACCACAGTGTGTTTAGGGCAAGGGTCTATATGTGAATTTCAGACGCTTGGGCGTAGAAACAGGTCTTCCGGACCACAAGGTCTGGGATCCAATCGCACTTCGGTGTTTTATGACCACAGAAGCAGTGTTTCCGGGCCGGTCACACAACTGGATTATCAGCTTGGAATTTTTTTACAATATGCCCAATGACTGGTGGTAAGAGTCGGTGAGTTTAAATGTCACCGATCTTGCACGGGTTAATGGAAACCACTGCAGGAATTTGTCTGGCGTAATCAAGCACCAATCTATTATAAGTCTCTGGTCAACCAGTGCCACCTCAGCGAATGCACCAGGAGGATGAGAAGGGAGACTTAGCGAATGAACTATAGAAATAATTGCATTTCAATGTCACTGAGTAATCTGAATATGACGTTCAGCAGAATGTTTCTAATCAAAGTGGTTCCTCAATGAATCATAAAGTGAGAGACTGAGGGGGAGTGTGTGCGTGTACTTGTGTGTGTGTGTGTGAGTTCAAAGTAACCGGAAAATACCTGGACTCCGCAATCTCTTTACTCCAGGGTCAGTGGGCAACCCTGTCTGACACACAATTAAACATTCCCACTGTTTTCTGTGTGAATAAAGTTTTTAACATCACCACAGCGACAACACCGGAAATGAGCTTCCTTGGGTTAGAAAGTACTTTCGGACATCTGAAGTCTGTAAAAGGCATCAATAAATTCTTTCTTTCCGGTTTTCGACTGAAGGCGAAAAGAACAATTAGATAAGCTTAGTTGCGGTATCACATTTGTCTGCTTGGAATGCAGAGGATGATCCAATGATTGCGAGTCGGTGTTTGCAAGGTGAGGAAAAGTGGAACTCTATCCTGTTTCTGGGAGGGACAATGAGGTGAAAGCAACATTCCGGTGATGTTAGCAACCATTGTTCCATTCTCCATCAACAACAGTGAGTTGCAGATTAGCAAAATAAATACAGAATCCACCAATCTGCATTGCTGAACTGGCTGAACAAGTGCAAAAGAAATTGGGAAACAATGAAGAATTGAAAGGAGCCACTGCAGTAAAACAGGGTGCACCTTCTGTTCAAGATAATTGCTTGAGTTAGTGTGTTTACAATGCATATTGGACAATAAATTATCATCAGAAATGTACACATCAAAGTGCAATACGGGAATATAAATACCCAATATGGACTAAATGAAAACCATCAGAAGTGCAGGGTTTTAAATCGAAGAAAATAAGTTGGAGTCAGTGAGCAGGAAACGACACGGATACCACCATCTATGTATTGGGGAAAGAGGTGAATGTGACGGCCTGGGTAGGGTTGGAGCATTGATAATTCCATTTCCCACTAAAAACTGGAACTGCTGAGCCTGTACAAAGCAATCACTTTTATTTGAAGAAACGAGTGGAGTTGGTTACCCTGCTCATCATGGAAACCCGTTCAGTCTGGTACAGTCTGGTGAGTGATGGTTCTTCACTCAATTAAACAAGACCCTCAAATATTCCCATGGCTGATAGTGGGGCATAGAGATTGTGTGATGAACAAAGCTGATCTGAACCCGTAGACGCTGAAAGCAACTTTGCTGGACCGAATTGAATTGAATGTACTGTCAGTGAACTTGTCCTGGCCGTCCAAAGTAGGAAATCTTGAATTCTGGACAATTTCCAGTCTTTTTTTTCAAATGGGTTTGTCTACGCTGATATTAACTGTGCTGAACTAAATCTTTGCTTTTCACTGTCACCAGCTTGGGTGGGAATTCGATGCATCAGTGCTATAAATAACGTTAATGGTTTAGACTTGTTTACACGAATTCATGCATGTTGATGTGGGCCTGACCCATCCAGGTTTCAGGTTAAATTAAGCAAAATATCGCGGATACTGCAATCTGAAACAAGACCCGAGGAATCTGACAGAACATAGCAGGTCAGTCAGTATCTATTACATGAGAGTTCACACGAATCCAGGTTGTAGCAAACAGGTTTATTGGAATCAGAAGCTTTCAAGATGCTGAAGGAGCAACAGTTCAAAAGATCGCGATTACAAATAAACTTGTTTTACTCTAACCCACTGTCGTGTGGCTTGTCATTTTGTCCACCACAATCCAACACCGGCATCACCAAATAATCGCCAGCATCTATAAAGGGAGAGACACAATTAATGTATCGAATTATTCCTGATGCAGTATCAAGGGCACAAGATTATCCGTGTTTCTCTCCTGACAACTGCTAGCAGAAGTGCTGGGTTTTTTCCGGATTCCTCTGTTCTTCTTGCTGCTTACAAACTTGTTGGATTGAATCTGCCTGTTGTATATAAGCGCGCTGAACTGAACAGCGAGTGCAACTATACTGAAATGGATCAGGTCATATTTAATTAAAATATATAAGCAGGATCTGGCTCACGGCATGTAAGTGTGTTGACCTGTATACTTCCACAATGAATGCATAATAAACTGCACAGTCACAGAGATTTTCCAGCAGTAGGAACATGATTCCTCATCATGTCGACTTAATATTGACAATGAGAGAGAATTAGGCAGGGTTTTCATTCTCGACTTGAACAGCACTGTCCATTATTATTTGGTGCAGAGACTACTTAACTCAGCATTAACCGATTAAACTTATTCATTGTTTTTGTACAATGCTCATTTCACTATTTAAACTATCCACTATTGTAATTCTCATTACTTTTTATGGAATAATTTAACAGGGAGCATACTATACACTCTAATTGTGGAAAACACATCAGAACCTATGGGGAAAAAAACAACTTAAACACGTGGTGCGGAGTAATTTTGCCAATGGGTTTGTTTCGATTAGCACAATCCAAACAAACCTAATCACTTAATTATCTCCCTGGAGCCTGACACCAAGGATAAATGTGGTATTCTCTGAGTACAGCGGAGAAGACAATTGGGGATTTTGATCGAAATGCACTCATCACCGAAAGGTCTTCTGTTTGCCATTTACTATCCTGTCATTGCTGCTATTGGAGTTCCAGGTAAAGTCTAACAATTAATTATTCATTATGAGAATCACTGCTTATCCCTCATGCTGTTCTGTTTTTCCCCAAAATGCTTCTCTACAGTACTGATATTGCGGGATATTTTTTCTCAGTTAAGTTGACAATCTTTTTCTTACCTGCTGTGATTTGTCCCATTTTACTGGAGATTCACCTTCCACACCATGACAGTTGTAATCCTTTATTTTAATCATTACATTTTTCCCTCTGCCTGGCATGGCTGAAATACAATTAGTTGTGCTGTCATTGAACGTGAAGAGAAAAAATAATGCAAGGCTGGGCGAGTGGAAACCCAATGAGTATCATTATTCTGGCAGTTTGGCAGAAGGGCAGCGGATGGTATCAATATAGTGAATGACAAAGTGCATCATCACATGCAATGTCTATTACTTAAAACGTAAGGAGCAAATTTCCCAAAGTAATTAACGATTTGGGACTCATGATTGTGTATGAATTGAAGGAATCGCATTCAAATGTGTTGTTTCTCACTTTTGCCAATATGATGTCTGTACACTGTCCACATAATTTACCCTCTTTAACAATATACTATCTTACCTTAACCAAGATAATTTCATCATTTCAAACTTATAAGTTCGCCTTCTTACTATTCCCAACTCATGTTGTAGGTGAACCATTTGGTTGTTCTTGCTGTAACGTGGCTGCACTACCACAACACTATCCTCATACTAAAGTAAGTTCTGGTGTGACTTGCCACTGTGACTCTGGGAATATTGCCATGCTCTAAATGTAGCTCTGTTACGTTGTTGAGACTGTAAATGAATAGTCACAAATTTATCCTGATGTGCGTGGTTTTTTTTGTGTTGTTTTTATTGTTTTGTTGTTTGCAATGAGAAAGATTGGTATTGATTTTCTTTTAGCCAGCATCTTACTCAGATAGGGTCTCAGTTTATTGTTTTCAGTTCGGAGATGAAAACATAACCAATGTAAAACTCCATCTGTGCTGAACTCCTGGAGTAGATCTAAAGTCCACTACCAAATGGCAGTCCTACTGACTGAATCATGACGTTAACATTGCAAGTAGGAGATATTTTATTCACTACTCTGAACCATTTTTTCAATGGTTTCAATGAATTGTTAATCTGGAGTCCCAAACCATTTTCAATTCAAAGAACGTTCTTGCCTTCTAAATGAAATGCATTTCCAGTTTTCTTCTCGCGTTGTGAGGGACTTGGCATTTTTGTACAATGAATGTCATGTGACGCATTTCTGCTATATTAATAGTTATATATATTTAATGTTAATGGCCATCGGATTTGCCAATTACTTGGTCGCGCCTTTTCTCCTCTATTGGTGGAACAAGACACTAACTGATTGTATTTCCTGTACCTGATTCATCAAACAGTGAGATTAACATTCAATATGTTTTTTTTTCCTGACAGTTCAGTACAGTATTGGAAAAATGCTGCATTTTAGGGGGGATTTTTTAATCAGTTAGAGTGTTCTTCAACTAGGATTGCCAGTTCTGATCTCTCAACATACTTGCTTCCTGACGCTTCAATACTTTAATGGTTTTCTCTTCTATTCTTCTGTTTTGCTTATTCACTGAGGTTATTTTGTCTACAATACAGCAAATTTGGCAGTGATTGTGATCCTAGCCCGTGGAAGATGCGGTCTCTCTGGATGTATCACTTACTATTTGGTATCAATGGCGGTCACAGATTTCATGGTCATTATTGCAGCTGTGATATTAAACCGGATTGCCCGTATCTATTTCCCATTCAGCTTCCTCTCTATCACTCCGGTCTGTCGTCTCAGTTTTGTGATAATTTATGCAGTCAGAGATTGTTCTGTCTGGACGACAGTCGTGTTTACCTTTGATCGATTCGTTGCCATTTGTTGCCAGAAGTTGAAGACGAAATATTGCAGCAAGAAAACGGCGATGAGGGTTATAGGGACAGTTTGTGTTCTGAGTGGTGTTGTTAACACCCCCTGGTACTTTACATATGAGCCGTTATTTATCATCGATGGCATGCCTTGGTTTTGTAACGGAAATGCAATACTTTATACGTCACTAATATGGATCGTATTTGACTGGACTCTTATCATTTTAACACCTTGTCTCCCATTCATTCTGATTTTATTGCTTAATGTGCTGACCGTCAGACACATTGCAATGGCCAATAGAGCCCGCAGGAGACTCCGGGCCCAGAGCAATGGAGAGAATCAGAGTGACCCAGAGATGAAGAAACGGAGGAAATCTATTGTTTTACTCTTCTGTATCTCGGGGAGTTTCATCCTGTTGTATTTGTTATTTTTTATAACCATTCTCTACGTTCGACTTGCGAATGTTACTTACCCCTCAGTTTCTGATTCCAGCAACTTAGCATACATGCTGGATGAAAGTGGGACTATGCTTCAGCTTTTGAGTTCCTGCATCAATCCTTTTATTTATGCAGGGACCCAGAGTCAATTTAGAAAAGAATTAAAGAATGGGGTAAAATATCCCCTGACACTCATTGGCAAATTATTTAATTAATCAATTCAATGTAATCCAAAGTGATTTGCATATTAATATCTAACTGTAGCCCTAATTGTCTATGTAAGCAACGCATCCCCTCCCAGGTCCACAGTGGTATACTCGGGCACGATATGTAATAAATAAAGCATAACTTGTCTCATCTGTTGCCAATTAATCTGCAATCCATTGTCTGACCATCAGGCGTCAGGCGCTTTCCAGGAAGCCCTTAGGCTTACTCTACATTCACGTGGAGACAGAGAGTCCGATTATTACCTGTCACTGGTTTACCAGATTATAGAAGGAATATAAATATCCTGCTTTGGTATCATTTAAACCGCGATGATAGAAAATCCGCTGAAATTTAATTAAAGATTGTCCTCAAACTCTGTCTTCTGCGGACGAGGCACCTTTCCACGTCCAGGTTCCTGAGCCCACAAACATAGAAGAGAGGATTTGACACAGGACAATGGACAAAGACTAAAGGCAACTACTTCAGCTTCCATAAAAGAAGTAAAGTACTGCGAAGGTGAAGGTAAAAACATAAAATGCTGAATAAACACAGCTGGCCCGGCTACGTCTATGAGGACAAAAACAGCGTGAACATTTCGAGATCACATGACCTTTCTTATTTTTCCATTCGGAGTTGCTGGCAGAACTGTTGTGGTTATGGAGCATTTTTTGTTTTTACTTTATCTTCCATTAGGGATATTGACCAATAATGCCTAAATGTCCAGGGCTATCGAAAATTATAAAACGAAGCTAACCAAAGTACACATTTGGAAATATTAATTCACAAATACATCGTTACAATGTTTCAACTGTGAGGAGAATCTTTTCTCCACTGTCCCTAAATCGTAAATTTCGTCTGATAGTTGCATGATGCAACAGTAAAGCTGTTCTCTCATAAAAGCAATCAATCTGAATCAATGAGTTCACAACAGATTCATGGAATGAGATAGGCTTCTTTCCAATTCGTGTAACTTTTAGTAAAAAAGAGCCGAAATTATTTGCATGAGTGCAAAGGAGCCCTGGTGTCTTCCTGTATTGGGTCTGATGGCAGCAAGCTGCTTCCTGTATGGATAATACGGCGTTCAGTTTGCAAAAAAAAGGAAAGCAAAGATGCACCCTTTGTGTTTCGAAAGAACGCTTTCTTGACAACACAAACCACATTCCCTGCTGTGATTCCAGTATTCCTGATTTGGTCCACGAGGTAAATGTGCATCCCACTGCAAAAGATAAGTGTATGGATGCATGTTACATCCAGAATACTTCGGTATCTTGATTGAAGTCAAATAAATTATCAATACCCTTTATTTCTGTTCCAATGTGTTTGGAAGTACCCTGCACTGGATTGGAGTGGAAGTGATGAGCTTCTGAATTTCACAGGGGGCTTTGCAGCATGGATGGTGCTATGGACTTGGTGACTTGTAAATGCTGTTCTGATCCACGCTGCTGTATGGCTGGACAAGTCACATCAGAGGATGAGACCTGGAATGATCGATCAGAACATTGAAGAGTGTGATAGAGGTTACTGATGAACATATCCAAAAAAAACTAGAACATAGGGACATTGGAATCAGAAGCAGAAGTATAAAAATTCAGCCCTTCGAGACTGTTCTGCCATTCAATCACATCACGTCTGATCTCTCCCTGGCCTGAGATTCACCTCCCCTCTTTTTCCCCTTGTCCCTTTTTACATTAGAAATGCATGCATCACCTCCTTGAAACCGTTTAACGGCTCAGACACCACCGCTCTATGGGACAGCGAATTCCATAAATTCACGACCCTTTGCAGCGCATAGCTTTATTTCCTTCCTATAAACAATCATTTTGGCAGAATTGCAAAAAGTTTGAATTGCATTCTCTTCCACATATTGATCGCTGGTGGTGGACAAATCTTTTTGCATTATGTTTTTTGTCGATGTCAAAAATATTAGATAGATGATCAGATCTAAATATACCTGAATTGCACAGCGGGTCTCCAAGGTGGATTAGTGTACCATATTTCTATTTTATGTCACCTACAACTATAAAATTAGATCTTGAAGCTATTTGTGTCATGTACCCGTTTTCCTGTCACTGCAGGTATTGATCTGAGCTGCAATTTTGGATTGCCTGTCCCAGTACCTCATTGACATTTACTTCTTATCTGTTTTTTATCAGCGTGAGTTTATTACACTCATGAGGTTATAAATAATCTATAATGTGTATGGGTATCGAAAGTTTGGAAAAACTTTGACTTTTGGCTCTCGAAGGCCGGTAAGACATGAAAAACGGCAAAGAAACACCGAACATTATGTTGTAGTTCCAAGAAGCTCCATTGCACAAACTAGTCCTTCGGTGAGAGAGCTGATTTTTTTCCTTTAATTCATTCGGGTGACATGGCGTCGCTGGCTGGCCATCATTTACTGTGTATCCCTGATCACCCTTCAAATCAATGGCTGCCTAGGCCATTTTTAAGGGCAGTTGAGAGTCAATCCCATTACTGTCTATCACATTTTTCTAAAAATTGGAAATGGTTTCACAGTCACCAGCAGATACCTAACTTCAAATTTTTAAATTTTTAAATTAAATATGGTAGACTAATCCACCTTGGGGACCCGCTGTGCAATTCAGGTATGTTTAGATCTGATATAATGTTTTTAAATTTGAAGTCAACTTCCATCAACTTCCAAGGCGGGATTCGAACCAGGATCCCTGGTCTCTGGCAGAATTAGGCATTAAATATGAAATGTGAAATGTCTATCAGAAGAGGTAGAAACATTCGGGTGTATTTACACGGAGACACTTCAGAATGTGAAACTCGATCTTTGGAGAAACAGCGTGATGAATTTATGGCACAGTTTGAAAAATACGGGCGGGAGAGAGGAGTAAGTAGAAACAGAATTCAGGGTGTAAATGGTCATTTCGCATTCCAGTGGAGAAAGGGTGTACGAAGACGAGCTTCGACCAGCTGGACCAAGTGGCCTATTGGTGTTAAGTGGAAAGAGTAGAATGTTGTGAACTATTCTGTTTGGAGAGGACAGGAACAACCAGCCAATAGACTAAAGAGATTGAAATTCTCACAAACCCTGAAGGCAGTTCCCAGTGAGTAACAGTTAAACCACTGCGGAAACTGAACAGTCTGAACCAACCGACAACTGAGAGGAATTAGGGCAAGTTTTCATGACGGTTAGAAACCGCCATGAACAGACAGAAAACAACTCAGATGTAGAAATAAAATGAAATCAACTTGCTAATATGTAGAATTGATGGATTGAAAGAGATAAATAGCCCAATGGCAGACAGGAGTTACCTTGCAGTGTTGAACTGCGGCCGAAGGTCATTTTTTGACCCACGCGTATACATTGTTATTTCGGTATAATAGGTGCGGATGCAAATTTCTGTTCTGTGCTGAAACTTGATATTTACAGGGTCACAAGACTGCTGATTTTCCTTCGGGCAATTAAATCTAGACAACAATTGATTCATTGAAGAGAAGAGTGAGATTTACGATTTAGTTTTCTGGTTCGCACTTCACCAATATATTGATTCGTAGATATTTAATAAAAATAGAATCATACTCAGCAAAAAATAGCACAATTCTGTCAATAATGGCAGAATTTGAAGGTGCTGCCAATGTACCCATTCGCTCTTCTTTCGTCCCCCTTGGAATCCTGTCCTGTCCCAGAAGTTTCTCCCCCTCAATTACCGTTTTAAAATTAATGTTAAGCCTGCTTCCAGCGCCACCCATTCTGCAAGGCATTCAGGTCACTGCAAATCTCCCTGAAAAAGAAGTTGGACGATCTGCCACGCTTCTTTTTGTCCTCCAATAATCAATGCATTTTGAAATAAATTCATAGAATCCTTACAGTACAGAAACAAACCACAGCCCACCCAATCCCAGTCCCTAGTCCCATAATCCCTTCTAATCTCCCTCTCACATTGGGGTCAATGTCAATCAACGAAATCTGCACAGCTTTGGGCTTGTGGGAGGAAGCCAGCGCACTTGGAGGAAACCCACACGGACACGGAGAGAACGTGCAAACAGTGCCCCGAGTCTGCAATTGAACCTGGGTCCCTGGCGCTGTGAGGCAGCATTGGCAACTGCGTCACTGTGCCGCCCCTAAATTCAATTAAACATTTTGCTGCAACCGATAGGTATTCACCCGGTTGACAAGTTTCCGGGATAAACGGTGATAAACAAACAATTTATTTTATTTCTACAGTGCAGATTCCAGCTCACTTGTGTCACCACGTTCCCTTGTACAAACCTGTGCTGCCGATGACACGTTTATTTTAAGCTATGAATATTCAGGTCTCTGTCAGTACACAATACAATGGTACCGTCAGACCCGAGGACAGGCTCCGAAATGTGTGCTTCAGACACACACTTTAGGAGAGGAGAATAAAGCCAATGCTGTCAGGGGGAGAATTTCTGCTTCTATCCAATCTTCAGTCTGAATCAGCCGGTTAAAGGTCTCCAAACTTCAACTGAGCGACTCTGCTGATTCTGACTGTGAAATGAGTTGGCGCACAGCACAGTGACACAGAACACGAAAGAGCTGTACATAACCCTGAATATGGTGAAGTTTACAGGCATAGAGATTTCAAATGGGGAAATAGCTAGACGGAGGCCTGAGCTTTGTGAGGATTACAGACATAGTGATACAGAACACAGAGAGCTGAATAAAAGCCTGAACATAAATTACAGATTCTTGTAATGCTCACCATGTTCAGGTTTCTGTACAACTCTCCCAGTGTTCTCTATCACCGTGTCTACAATCCTCACCATGTTCAGGTTTTTGTACAGCTCTCTACGTGTTCTGTATCACTGTGTCTGAAATCCTCACCATGTCCGGGCTTTTGCACAGCTCTTTCCGTGTTCTGTATCACTGTGTCTGTAATCCTCACCATGTTCAGATTTCTGTACCGCTCTCTCCGTGGTCTGCATCACTGTCTGAAAACCTGACCATGTCCAAGTTTTCGTACAGCTTCTCCTTTTTATGTATCACTGTGTATGTAATCCTCGCCATATCGGGTTTTTGCACAGCTCTCTCCTTGATCTGTATCACTGTTTCTGAAATCCTCACCATGCTCAGGTTTCTGTACAGCTCTCTCCTTGTTCTGTATTACTGTCTCTGAAATCCTCACCATGTCCAGGTTTTTGTACAGCTCCCTCCTTGTTCTGTATCACTGTCTCTGAAATCCTCACCACGTCTAGGTTTTTGTACAGCTCTCTCCCTATTCTGCATCACTGTGCTGTGCGCCGACTCAGTGCACAGTAATACACAGTGGAGTCGCTCAGTTGCAGCTTGGAGATCTTTAACCGGCTGATTTTTTCGACTGGGTCGATAAAAGCAGAAATTCTCGCCCCGGCAGCGTTTTCTTTGTTCTCCTCGCCTGATGTGTATCCCTTAAGCAGGTATTTTGGGCTCTGTCCTGGCGAGTGACGGTACCAGTCGAGTGTGTGTTGACAAAATCCCTGATATTCGCAGGTTAAAGTAATGGTGTCGCCAGCAGCACGGGTTTGGAGAGACGGGGTCTGTGACACAGATGAACTGGATTCTGCCGAACACATAAAATAATGCACAATATTTCTATGATGCCATTACCTGCGTTGCATGTTAGTTTGCCCGGGGAAACATAATCGCGTCAATAGCTGACCATTTTGTCGCAATTATTTCATTGAAGGGTCTTCGACATTTATTAACTATAATTGATAAGAGGGTGGCATAGTGATATTATCACTGGATTAGTTAGTCCAGAGATTTAGTAATCCATGGAATACCCTGGGGACACAGGAACGAATGGTGCCACGGCAGATGGTGAAATATGAATTTCAATTCAATCTTGATTTGAATTGCACAAAAATAGTTGAACCAAAGTCTAATGATGACCATGAAACCATTGTCCCTTGTCGTTAAAATCACATCTGTTTCACTAAGGTCATTTAGGGAAGAAAATCTGCTATTCTTATCTGTGCTGCGTACATGTGACTCCAGATCCACAGCAATGTGGTTCCCCTTAAATGCCTTCTAAAATGGGCTTCACAAGCCAACCAGTTCAAAAGCAATTAGGAACACCCACATCCCTAGAACGAATTGAAAAAAATGGCAAAAGAGCGAGGGGCAAATATTTAGATGATTTTTATTTTATCACACAGCGAATTTTGCTCAGTAGGATATTTTCCAGCTGTGATATTGGAAACATATTCAGTAGTCATTTTAAAACAGCAAATGGAAGAAATCTCCAGAATCAGATTAGAATTCCGGGAGTTTTAAAGAGCAGGAAGGTAAAATATGTAAAGTTCAGCAGCACCTGCAAAGAATAGCCACTTGGCCAGAATGATGCCCTTCTCTGGTTTCTCATTTTATGCTTTCTATTTAGTGTCTGCTTCTTGGCGATTTCCAAACCTGAGGAAATTATATGAAAGTTCACTCTTCTCACTATAACAATTGCTGTCCAGAGTAGATTAACTGAGGGTAACCCTGCCTTTTTATATCCTGGCTCACAGCAAGATTCAGGCGAAGACAGTCATACTCGCCCAGCGAAACTGATTAAGTGAAACTGATATTGCATATATGTGTCAAAGATCAAACTTTGATACAGTTTAACTCTTTACACAGTTTCGTCCATCAATTTTGTAATTTATATTATTAGAATGATTTACAGTTAATACCAGCGGATTTCTAAATCTGAGTTGTTCTCTTCCTACTGCTTGCGATTTTTTGCCAACATGAGAACCTGTCCCAGACAGTCTCCAATGTCAGTTGAGATCAGCGTGCTCAGTTTCCCCGACTGACTTGTTCACTATTAGTCACTGTGAAATTTGCCTTTTCAATGTGCCTGAGATTTTCAATTCCTTCCATGCATTGGTTGATTGTTCCCCATGTTTTGCAGTCAGAACCCTCTCTGCATTTTACATTCTACAGATTGTACAGAACAGAAATTGGCCATTCGGCTCACAGTACGCTTGTCAGCACGGCACACGTGCCTACTCCCCTCTCACACTCGATCCCCAACGAAACCTTTGTACACTGAACACTGCGTCCTTCTCCCTGCTCGATTTTTCACACCGTCATAAAAAGTCCTTTCGCCATTCACTGCAACCACTCCATGTGGCACCGCACTCCACTTTCTGCCCAATTTCTCTTTCTTTTATCACACTGGCATCATATTCAACGTTCCTTTAATCTGAATCATTTTCCCCACACGTACATTAACGAACTTATAAAATAATGCTAAAGATTTATATCAACACCAAAAACAGAAAAATGTTGGCAAACCTCAACAGGTCTGACAGCATATGTGGTGAGAAAATAGAGTCAACGTTTCCAGACTGGATAACCTTTCATAACAGCCACAGGGAGAATCAAAGTTCACACTAGGGCAGAAGCCATAGTGTTCACAATGTGCGCTATTTGAAACCACTTGGGAGACAGGAAGCCCGCGTGTTATTAGTATTATCCAATACCACCACTAAATCATTAAATGTCATTATGGGGTCAATGACATTGCCTTCCCCGTCCGATGTCTCACATTTGGTGGTCACACACCGCTTCAATCTGGTCCCACACTCGGACCCGACTCCAGTTTCCTACTCTGCTCCCAAATCTAAAACTGCAGTTGAAAATCTTCCACAGGAACCCCCTTCCCCCACGTTGCTCTTGTAGTCACAGACGATTGAAGTGATCAGATTACAAGAATGAGCTGAATGTGAAAACTAACCTGGATCGCCTGTAACACTGGCGGATTTGGAGTCACTTACCAGCTGAGACAGTCACCACCGTCCCAGACCCATCTGTAAATCTCCATTCTCCCCACAGTGTCAGCGCTGTCACTTAGCCCAGTACAAGAATGACTTGCAATGTAAACTACCGGGAAAAAGTACTGAATAATCAGCGTTTATCAATTATTCAGGGTTTATAGATCAATAATGAAGAATGATTGTTTTATATCTCCCATTTAAACAAACTGTTCCTTGCGACATTCTGAACTCTTGGCAAAATGGCCCAAGAACAGAGCGGAGATGGACACTTCGTATAAATAGAATAAAAGGTTAAAGGAAGATAACTGAATGGAGGAAATTTCAACGAAATTCAACCATGTTGCAACGATAGGAACAAGAACTCGCAATCTATGGTCCGTGTCCTGGAAATTATTGCTTCGTTTGTTCAGAAATATTGAAGTATTTGTTCTCCTGTCTTCCACTGTGGTGTTCCATGTGCGTAGTACCAGTGCTGAGCTTTACAGTAATAGGTGGCGGTGTCTTCAATTCTCATATCCCTAATTTCCAGCGAAAATGTCTTTTCTGCTTTATTCACCAGCACAATAAATCTCCCTCCGCTGGAGATCCGCTCCCGCTCTGTCCCGGTCTGGGTTTGTCTGAAGAAATGGCCATTTTGTAACTCATAAACACCACTGAAGACACAGTTGATGGTGAGAGACTGACACTCCTTCCGGGTCTCCGCTGCCGGGCTTTGTGTCACTGACTGACTAAAAAATCCTGCAAATTAAACACAGAGAGTTTAATAGTCCAGCAGAGCCGAACTGCACAACGGGGCTAAAACCCCACACACTGTCTGTAACTGAGATGGAATTGGGGCAGCGTTATGTCCAATCCACACAATGTGGGTTACTTTGATCGGTACTCACGGGGTAAATAGGCACACACGGTGAAAACAAGAAGGATTCCCATTGCTCTGCTGCCTGGAACTGAGGTTTATATGACGGGGAGCTGAGACTGCAGAGTTGGACTGCTCTGGGAGACTGGAGCTCAGAGCTGAATTGAAATGCTTCTGACCCGAGGATTGGTAAATTAGGCCACGCCCATCCTTCAAATTAAAATCAAGAATTTAAAAGGTGAACGTAGCTGTGAACTTTCGGTCGAAACTCCTCGGCAGCCAGAACACAGAGACTCATCCCGCGACCCACAGCAGTGAATGCCTTGGTCTACTTGCTGTCGAGTAGATTTTTTTTATTATTAATTCCAGGGGTGTACCTTGGCTGGCGATGGCAGCAGACATTACCAATCCCTAACTGCCCTTGATAAGATGGTGGTAAACTGCCTTCTTGAACGGTTGCAGTCCCTGCAGTGTAAGTACACCCACTGCGCTATTAGGGAGGAAATTCCAGTATATTTATCGAGACCGAGGGATAGTGAAGGCACGGAGGATATTTCCAAGTCCGGATAGTGGTAGTGTTCGCATAGCCTTCTAAATTGTATCTGTTTTGTGTCCGAAATGTGGTGCTAAAGGAGGTTTGGTGAGTTCCTGCACTTCATCGTGGATATGGTCTGGAAGTTTGCCACTATACATCGTTTGTGGAGTGAGTAAATATTGGTGCAAGCAGCACGAATCAAACGGGGCTGCTTTGTCCTGAGTGCGACGTCCTACATAAGAACATAAGAAATAGGAGCAGGAGTAGGCCATCCAGCCCTTCGAGCCTGCCCCGCCATTCAATAAGATCATGGCTGATCTGAAGTGGCTCAGTTCCACTTTCCTGCTTTCTCCCCATAACCCTTAATCCCCTTGCCTATCAAAAACCTATCGACCCGCGTCTTAAATATGTTTAGCGAGGTAGCCTCCACCACGTCAACGGGAAGAGAATTCCAGCGATTCACCACCCTTTGAGTGAAGAAGCTCCTCCTCAACTGTGTTCTAAACTGCTCCCCCCCCCCCCGCTTTATCTTGAGGCTGTGCCCTCTAGTTCTGCTATCCTTTCTGAGCAGGAAGAACCTCTCCACCTCTACCCTATCCATCCCTTTCATCATCTTATACGTCTCAATAAGATCCCCCCTCATCCTTCTAAACTCTAACGAGTACAAGCCCAGTCTATTCAGCCTCTCCTCATAGCTCAACCTCCTCAACTCCGATATCAGCCATGTGGGCCTCCTCTGCACTCCCTCCAAGGCCAAAATATCCTTGCGCAAGTGCGGCGACCAAAACTGCACACAGTACTCCAGCTGCGGCCTCACCAGTGCCCTATACAGCTGCAGCAAGACCTCCCTGCTTTTATATTCAATCCTGTAAATTGGAATCTCAGTGTCCAATTTTAGAACCGCCTCCTTTGTCTGAGTAAGAAGCACAGCTTCACTGGCCTACTAATTGTACTTCCTGTTTTATTCAGAGCAGCTGACTCAGTTTACTCTCCTTATTAGCCAGAGTCAAATAGCGACTGATAGGATCAAATGAAATCAAACCCACAACACAGATGTTAACTGCGAAACAGCGGGATACTAAGGTGGTTTCTGACAGTTCGATTCTAGCTTGACATCCGGAACCGTTCAAAGTCTGTGGGAATTTCAAATTTGAGGGAACAAAACTGTGAAAGAATTTGTGGGCCTTCGTTTTGATTCTTGTTCTGAAGATCGGTGAGTCCTTTAGCAATAGAACGAACTTTTGTAACAAAACTATTGAAGGAGGGATGGATGTGTAAACAAGGGATGAACTATGGGGCCTTTAAGGGGATAATAGAGGGTGGATGGATGAACGGAAGGACAGTAGGATGGATGGAGGAACGGACAGATGCGAGATTTGAATGACCATTCACTTTGACTGGAGTGAAATTTACAACAGTTCGCTGTAGTGAAAAATTAATTCCAAACGGCGGTCGCAAACAACGGGTATATTCACATTACCATGACGTTAATTGTATCGCAGCTCGATGTATTTCCACTCACTGGCTTCCAGCTCTCCACTGACTGGTAGAGCAAGACGGCAAAAGTTGCATGGTTGTCTTTTGGAAGAATGAGTCGAGTCTTGTTCTGTGCTGGATCGGCCTGACAGATTGGACTCTGCAGTTTGTTTTTTCCACTGCTGCTGGGAACAGTTAGGTGGTGGTTTCACCTGACGTTATCTTGGTTTCCTCTGTGTGTGTGTGTGTGTGTGTGTGTGTGTGTGTGTGTGTGTGTGTGTGTGTGTGTGTGTGTGTGTGTGTGTGTGTGTGTGTGTGTGTTTGAGAGGCTGACAGCTCAGTTAGCATCTGACCATTAAGCAATCCTCAAATGCATTACTCCAATATAAGCAGGTTCTTGCACGAAGGTGGGCCTTCTTTCTATCACTGTGCGTCTGAACACGCAGTAGTAAGTGGCAGCATCAGCCAGGCTTAGGTCGAATATATTTAAACTGATGAATTTGTTCGAGGCCTGGAGATCCACATAGAACCGACTTTTAAAAACATCTGCTTTATCTTCATAACCATCAGGATCTTTCCGCAAAATAAAGATGGGCTGCGTGTCTGGAAATCGTCGGTACCAGTACAGCCTATAGTCGCTCTCCGCGGTTTGATAGTTACAGGTTAGAGTCACGATCTCGCCTTCTGTCTTAACATCTGATGAGAGCGACTGGGTGACAGAATCTCCATGAATCAGATCTGAAATTAACAAAATAGAAAATGTTCAGACGGGCGGATCATGAAAGAATGATCTGGAACCAAGTTTGGGAAACATGACAAACGGTCAATGTATTTTGCACATAATTACCTATCAGAAATGGTGCCCACATTACCCACACACCGAGCAGCCACATTGCCGCTGTCCACTCTGTAGAAGGGGAGCTGGGTGTTTGATTTCATCAAGTCTAATCCTTATCATCAGCTTCCTGTCTACAGATGTTCTCAGCGCTGTACCTTCTGCCCCCAGTGGTGCTGCGTAACACCCAGGTGGTGAGATAACAGACAGTAAACAGAGACATAGTGAGCTGGATGACAATCACAAGATAGTTATAAATGACAACAGCTGTTTCCTCCTTGTTATAGCTCTTTTATTGCGGGAAAGCTTACAATTTTCCTTTTGTTCTACTATCCAACAATTGCAGTGCATTTTGCTCTCTCGTTCTTTCTAAAGTTTCATTCCAGACTGTGACCAGTCCCGGTGTGACAAGGTCCTGATGTTAGTCCTAAAGTATCGTTCGATAATTTGGGGACTTGTGTAATGGGAACTGGTCTACCCATCGAATATTTGTTACATAACTATAGGAATAGCAACATTTAAAACGAATAAGAATATTTTAAAAGAAGAGATTGTTATCAGTGTTAAAATTATGTTTCTGCATTTCTTCCCTCAATCAGATTTTCTTCAATAAAGACACTCGCTCCGATAATGAATTTAATGCAATGTCCTTCTGCCCTCTCCTGTGGAAAAAGAACACTACACTATATAACTTTAAAACAGCCTGTTTTACTTCTGATTCCAACAACTGCTGATCGTACATTCTCCTCAGTATGAAATATATTTTTAATTTCTCTTCTTTTTGAATGCGCCTGGTGATATTGAATCTGATTTTCATTGTTGCAAATCATCGATCATCAGATGTTCCAACAATCTTTTCAGAGCGGATTATGGATATTGTGTCGCTCCATCTCTATCTTCAAGAGTTCAGGTAGAAGTAGAAGGGATGACTTTAAACTTTGAGGGATGACTTTACTAAACTTTGATCTCAAAATTTGGGCTTAAAGTTTGTTATACCCAAAAGTGACAGAGCATGAGCGAGATGGATACTCAGCAAGAGCCTGATGTCCACGCGTGTGAGTCGCTGGAAGTAAATATGCAGTTACAGCAGGCAGTAAAGAAGAAAAATAACATGCTAACCTTCATAACAAGAGGATTTGAGTACAGGAATAGGGATGTTTTGCTGCAATTCTATCGGGCATTTTTGGGGCCACACCCAGAGCTTTGACGTGTAGCTTTGACGTCCTCATCCGAGAAAGGATGTGCTTGCTATAGAGGGATTGCAGAGAAGGTTTACCAGGCTGTTTCTTGGGATGTTAGTTTTGTCATTTCAGTAGAGAACAAATCAGTTAGAATTATATTTATTAGAGTTCAAAAGAGTGAGAGGAGATTGCATAGAAACTAATAAAATTCCGGAGGATTACATAGACACATAGAAGCAGGAATACGCCATTCAGCCCATCGAGCCTGCTCCGCCATTCATTTTGAACATGGTTGATCATCAAATTTAATATCCTGATTCCACTTTCCTCTCATATGCTTTGATCACTTCAGTCTCAAGAGCGAGATCTAATTTCTTCTTGAAATCAGAAAACGTTTCGGCCTCAAATACATTCTGTGTTCGTGAATTCAATACATTCACCACCCTTTGGCTGAAGAAATTTCTTCCCATCTCAGTTCTAATAGGCTTACCCCTTTTCCTCAAACTATGACCCCTAGTTAGAATCATAGAAACCCTACGGTACAGGAAAAGGCCATTCGGCCCATCGAGTCTGCACCGACTACAACCCCACCCAGGCCCTACCCCCATATCCCTAATATCTACCCACTAATCACTCTAACTACGCATCTCAGCACACTGAGGGCAATTTTTTAACATGGCCAATCAACCTAACCCGCACATCTTTGGACTGTGGGAGAAAACCGGAGCACCCGGAGGAAACCCACGCAGACAGGAGGAGAATGTGCAAACTCCACACAGACAGTGCTAACCACTTTGCTACCACGCCGAGTTCTCGATTCCTTCATCACTCGGAACATTCTTTCTGAATCTACACTGCTTAACTCTGCTAGAATTTTACTAGTCTCAATAAGACCCCCTCTCACTCTTCGAAACTCCGGTGAATACAATCCTAGCGGATTTAGTTTCTCTTCATAAGACAAACCTACCATCCCAGAAATCAGTCTGTTAAATCTTCGCTGTGCTCCCTCTCGAGGATTAGACAGAATAGATCCAGGAAAAGTTTTCCCGATGATGGGGGAGTCCAGAACGAAGAGTGGCAGTTTGCGGGTAAGGTTTAAACCTTTTGGGACTGAGGTGAGCAGAGATTTCTTCACCCAGAGAGTAGCGAAGTCATGGAATTCACTACCACAGGAAAGTAGTTGAGGCCAAAACGTTGTGTGTTTTCAAGAAGAAATTAGATGTCGCTCTTCCTTCTCGAGAATGTTTGCCGGGATTTCTGAGTTTGGAATCAGATGATGCAGAAAATTCTCCAAAGGTCAGTTAATGTTGGTGGCAAATCAGCATTGCAATGTGACCTCACTCTCAGCGAGTATGTTCGGTAAACTTGCACTCATATGTGACAGAGGTGGTAGTTATAATCAGTATTGTTTAATTGAAATCAAGTTGATTGCAAACACCGTTGGCACCTAAGGTGTGCACTTGTAAAGACAACTAAACTAAGAGAGCGCTCAAAATCGATCATATTGGCGCAACAGTTACGGGCGATTCAGACTATTTTGACCATAGGGGAAGTTATTCCGTTTCCAGCGTTGTGAACGCGGCGGTATCAGACATTGGAGTGTTTAATGAGCAGGGACACACGGTGTGACTGAGACACACTGGGTCAATGCGATACCAGCTGCAGCTTCATTCAAATCAATTAATACACATATACTCGTTTTTCTGAATACGTTGACATTTTTAGAGTGCACTTTCCCACAGTTTTCTTCCATCTTATAAGAAAAAGGCAATTAAATTTTCCCCGATGTGCTGACTATTTTGTGAAGCGTATATTCACAGTCATACCTTATTAAGTTTAACAATTATTTATTAGTGTCACATGTAGGCTTACATTAACATCTGCAAATGCGTAAATCCCCTAGTCGCCAGACTCCGGAGCCTGTTCGGATGCAGAGGGAGAATTTGCCATGGCCAATGTACTTAACCAGCTTGTCTTTCCGACTAGTGGAGGAAACCAGAGCAGCCAGTGGAAACCCACGGAGATACAGGGGGAACGTGCAGACCCTGAACAGGCAGTGACCCAAGCCGGGAATCGAACTCTGGTCTGTGGCACTGTGAGGCAGCAGTTTTACTGGGAAATAGCTATTTGAATTTTCCGTATTTTGTCTTTCCTTAACTACAGTTCCTCAGGATCCATTCACTCTGTAAAGGGGTTGACAGAGTTCGACGACTGGCTATTTCTCTCAGTCAAGATGACAAAGGGATGTGGTTCCCGTCACTTTCCCTCACCGGGAAGGGAAGTCGCGACTACTCTTTAGACAATTCATATGTTCAAATATGGACCACCGGTAAAATGAGTAACTATGGAAAAAGGCTGTACTTGCATGAGATCAATAATATCCGTTTCCGGGAAATGCGAGGCCGAGAAAAGTACATGAGCTAGATTTGTGTGGGCGTCACTGACATAAATCAGCCGACATTTCAATGTTTCCTCCCCATTCACTTCCTTCTGCTGTGAACTGTGTGCGGGTTTCTTATTGAGATTTCAAATACAATGATGTACTGCATTGTGCAATTATATCTATTGCCTCTCATTCTGCTGATGCTAATATGTACGGACAGGAGTTGGACCCAATAACAAAAATTGATTGTTAATTTTATTTTCATGTTTTTTCAATGATTCATCATGTGAATTTTATTCCAGGTCCATGTCTCTCGGACCGTGTGCTTCAATCGCCCGCTTGGGAAAGTGTCCAGAGAGGGGATTCCGTGCAGTTAGATTGTAGTTACGAGGTATCCGACTTTTATGCGATGCATTGGTACAAAGAGAAACCCGGTGAGGGACTGGAGTGGATTATAAAGCGGACGTCTGGCAGAGACCGAAGTGGTCGTTTTGAACTCAATGTTGATAGCACTGCGAAACGCGGCCAGTTGCTGATTGAAAACACGGAGAACTCGGACGCTGCAGTTTATTACTGTGCGACTCAGCCTCACACTGAGACAAAACTCAACAGTCGCTGTACAAAAACCTCGCTCCAAGTTGCAGTTCCGGAACAGCTGCAGCAACCACTCCAATAACACAAGACAAGCCAGGAGGCACAAACGGAACCTGAAGTGTCTGCATCCATAGCTCTCATTAGATGGGCGCGTTGACCAGAGACACTGGCGGGCACAGCATTCACTATGCTCACTTTTCAAGGGGTCTGCCCTAAGGGGTTTCCAAATTCAAGCAAATGCTGTTCCTCTTCACTCGCCCCAAAATGTCCGAGCACTTCACTCATTGATATCGATCCGCTGCAGAAAAATGGACTTCGTGTGTACACACTGCGGAGGGTGTCAGGAGTGTTGACCCTAACAGAACACATAACAGTCAGAACAGTTTGATCTGAGTTTGAGGTTATATTGTTTTTCTCTTCGTCAGTTGAGGACTCACCTGACGAAGGGGCAGCGCTCTGAAAACTAGTGGCTTTTGCTACCAAATAAACCTGTTGGACTTTAACCCGGTGTTGTGAAACAGAATCCTGTTTCGGGTGTAAAACAATGTCTGAAATGAAAACTAAAAGGCAAAGGTTTTATACATCAATTAGATTTTTGAAAGTAGCTACTGTAACTTCCCTGGCGGCCTAGTGGTTTGAGTTCAGTGTTTTTATCTCTGCAGCCTGGGATCGATTCCCGGTCAGGGAATTAAAAACTTATTGTTATGCAAAAACTATTATTTAATCAGTTGTCTGTACCAGTAAGGCAGATATACCATTTTGCGTTGAGATGAAAATGTCATGTTCAGGTAATCAAGAACAAGTGATAGGTTGCAAAACTCTGACCATAGAGCTGATGATGCAAGGTAAAATCTGGCTAATGGTGGAGTAGATTTTACTTTTTCCACTGACACAAATAATTTCCAGATTTGGGTTCAAATCTGGTGCTAAATGATTAAAAAAAAGCTTCTCACTGAATTCAGCACAAAACTGTCCGACTTCCAAAGGAGTGGAGGCGCCTTTCATTCAGAAAATAGTGATTAAGGTATTAACAAAGCAAAATTGAGAACGACTCATTTTAAGCGGTGACATTCTGGAGGAATGGAGTTCACCCAGTAAAGTTTTAGAATAATGGCGCCCAGCGTGGGGCTCAAACTCACGACCCTGAGATTAAGGGTCTCATGCTTTACCGACTGAGCTAGCCGGACATGTTGTGCCAACGCTCCTTCGAGTCCCAAAATAGGCGGACAACAAATGTTCATTTCCAAATGGCATCTCGTTATTCTGATTTCAAAGTGTAAAATGTACTCGATCGAAAAAATCGCCAAGGTTCCAATGCATTCCTGTCAACCATCATTAACATCATTCATATCTTCCGCTTCTTTACCGCAGCTCCTTCTAAGCATAACAGACTCCTCTCACGTCTTTCATCTTAATTATTTTTATCGGAAACGTTTTGACATCACCTTCTGAACTAATGTGAATCAGGTTTGTGTTGGAAAACCCAGCTTATTCGCATCGGTGAGCTGAGTCACTTTGGCAAACACAGAGAGTGGGAGAGGCCTCAGGAGAAACAAGCACGACTCAAAGAGCAAACCAGTTGGAAATTTGGCAGAGGCCGAATCACCACAGATACTAGAACCTGAAATTATAAGATCGTCCAGCCACACTGACTCATTCACATCACCATAACCATCGCCTTGACCGCATTGATTAGAATATGGGAAATAAGGTCATAAGGGGGCCAATTGGCCCCTCGAGCATTCTCAGCTGCTCAATAAGAATGTCCTCAACTTCTAAACTGTTCCGTTTACTTTCCTGTAGCATCTTAATCTGAAGTTACACAAATAAGGTGAATATCCCTGGAGGATGATGGTTTAGATCTGAAATGTTAACTCTGTTTTTCTCCAGACTTGTTGAGTTGATCCAGCATTTCCTGTTTTTATTTCAGGTTTCCAATATCACACTGTTATTCTTTTATTATCTGATGAATAAATAACAACATTTGTTCAACTGGGACTATGGTGACTTTATTTGCCTTGATCTTATTAAATGGTGGAGCAGGATGAATGGGATTTGTGACTTTGTCTTACTCCATTTAACCTGTTTCCTGGCAACACCAGATATGACGTCAATTGCTTCCTCTGGCAGCGCTGATGACAAGTTTATGTCACTAAATTCAGCATGGCAAATAACTGTGGGAGAGTGTGTTCGAATCACACCACTGCCAGATGTTAATTTGTTTTAAAGGTCATGGAATACATTTCGTTGTTCAAATGAACAAAAGAAAAATGCAATTGAATGTATCATTCCTCATTTTAACAGGAGGGAGCAGCAGGGGCAATGTGGATACAGATTGATGGGGACAAGAGACAGGTTTGTGGAACTAGTTTAATTTCTCCTCCAGGAGGCCGAATTTGTTACGAGTCGTGCTATCGCCGTGTATCCATAATGTACTGATTATCATGCCCATCTCCAAATGCTTTGAGTTTCGAAGCCATTCGGATTTCAGGATTTGCCACCAACATTAACTGACCTTTGGAGAATTTTCTGCATCATCTGATTCTAAACTTAGGAATCACTCGGCAAAAAGTCTCCAGAAGGAAGAGCGACATCTAGTTTCTTCTTGAAAAAACACAACGTTTTGGCCTCAACTACTTTCCTGTGGTAGTGAATTCCATGACTTCGCTACTCTCTGGGTGAAGAAATCTCTGCTCAGCTCAGTCCCAAAAGGTTTAAACCTAACCTTCAAACTGCCACTCTTAGTTCTGAACTCCCCCATTATCGGGAAAATTCTTTCTGGATCTATTCTGTCTAATCCTCGAGAGGGAGCACAGCGAAGATTTAACAGGCTGATTTCTGGGATGGTAGATTTGTCATATGAAGAGTGACTAAATCGGTTAGGATTGTATTCACCGGAGTTTCGAAGGCTGAGAGGGGATATCATAAAGTCTTTTAAAATCCTAACAGAGTTAAGCAGTGAAGATTCAGAAAGAATGTTCCGAGTGATGGAGGAGTCCAGAACTTGGCATGGTAGCAAAGTAGTTCGCACTGTCTGTGTAGAGTTAGCACATTCTCCTCGTGTCTGCGTGGGTTTCCTCCGGGTGCTCCGGTTTTCTCCCACAGTCCAAAGATGTGCGGGTTAGGTTGATTGGCCATGCTAAAAAATTGCCCTTAGCGTCCTGAAATGCGTAGTTAGAAGGATTAGTGGGTAAATATTAGGAATATGGGGGTACGGCCTGGGTGGGATTGTAGTCGGCGCAGACTCGATGGGCCGAATGGCCTTTTTCTGAACTGTAGGGTTTTTATGATTCTAACTAGGGGTCATAGTTTGAAGAAAGAGGGGTTAGCCTATTAGAACTGAAATGGGAAGAAATTTCTTCAGCCGAAGGGTGGTGAAGGTATAGAATTCACTACCACTATTTGAGACTAAAACGTTTTCCGATTTCAAGAAGAAAATAGATATAGCTCTTGGGACTGAAGGGATCAAAGCATATGAGAGGAAAGAGGAATCAGGATATTAAATTTGATGATCAACCATGTTCAAATGAATGGCGGAGCAGGCTCGATGGGCTGAATGGCGTATTCCTGCTTCTATGGGTCTATGCAATCCTCCTGGAATTTTATTAGTTTCTGTGAGATCTCGTCTCACTGTTTTGAACTCTTTAAATAGAATTCTAACTGATTCATTCTCTACTGAAATGACAAAACTAACATCCCAAGAAACAGCCTGGTAAACCTTCTCTGCAATCCCTCTATAGCGAGGACATCCTTTCTCGGATGAGGACGTCAAAGCTACACACAATATTCCAGATATGGCCCTAACAATGCCCGATAGAATTGCAGCAAAACATCCCTATTCCTGTACTCAAATCCTCTTGCTATGAAGGTTAGCATATCATTTTTCTTCTTTACTGCCTGCTGCAACTGCACGTTTACTTTCAGCGACTCACACGCGAGGACATCAGGCTCTCGCTGAGTATCCATCTCTCACATGCTCTATCACTTTGGGGGGATAAGAAACTTCAAGCCCAAATTTTGAAATCAAAGTTTAGTAAAACTACCAAGATCACTGAAGTAATGATTAATAATGTCCTGATCTCCGACACAGCTGTGTATTTTAATGCCATGAGTCCCCACACTGCTGCAGAGATGTAGCGGGTCCCAGTCAAAATTCCACAGCGACAACTCCAGAGACTGAGCAGCAGAGGGCGCTCTCACACCGGTGAAGAGCAGCAATAATTCACTGAGCGGTGTGAGAGCCAGAGGGATCTTTCTCAACCTGCAAATAATACAAAACACAACAATAGATTGTGAGGTCCACTCTTAGAACTATATTACTTTATGATTTCAATTCGCAACATATTAAAAATAGATCCCACAAGTACATCTGTGGAATCTTAATTGTTTACATGTTAATTGTCCTTGTTCCTTTCAATTTATTTTTCCACTCTGTCCCTTCCTGCCTCCAGTTTCCACTTTTCACCTGTAATTGCTTTACTTTTTTTCCAATATTTAGTTCAACGATTCAGAACCTGATTTTCTGCTCGGCATCTTAATCAGTCCGGCAAAACTCCACTGAGCCACAAAAGGAAACTCTCAGGCGAGGCCAATGAATAACGAAGATTCTCTCCCCTTCTGTCCACCGCCATTGGAACATTTCTTCGAATAGGCACCATTGGGTGGCACGTTGCCTCACAGCGCCGGGGCCTCTGGTCACTGCCTGTGTGGAGTTTGCACGTTCTCGTCTGGGTTCTCCGGTTTCCCCCCACAGTCCAACGTTAGGTTGATCGGCCATACTAAATTGCCCTTTAGTGTTAGGGAAACTAGTAGGGACAATGGGGACTTGGCCTCGGTGTGATTGCGAAGGATGCAGACTTAATGGGCCAAATAGCCTCCTTCTGCACTGTTTGCAATGATAATTTAAATGCTTGAACCCAATTTGCTTCAATGTTTTGAAGAAGATAAAGTGGCCAATAATCACTACAAAAACACCCGCATTGTAGCAGGATTGGAGCCTGATATTGATCAGAGGCCAGAGCGAGTGAGAGAAGGTGTGTCCGATGTGGAAAAGGATATGAAAATGTGAATGAAACCCCATTATGAGAGCTGTTTTCTGAATTATTACACTGTAATCATTTCAGCACCATATTCATTTCTTTTATGAATGGAAGTGACACCGAAAAGGTTTTCCTATCCGGCTGGTATTGAATTGTAGGTAATGAGGACAAGCTTTACATATCCTCAGGAGACTGTATATCTGCTGTCTGAACTTTACTCTCGTGTTTTGAACACACGATTGTCGAGTTACAGGAAGTGCTGACATTATTATCTCTTAAACAAATTCCAAACTCCGAGGGTGGTGGCTCATTGAATACAGGATAACTAACCCGATTGAAGTTGATAATTTTAAACAGAGGTGCCATTGAGAGACGTTACATTAGTGGAAATGTTTACACTTCAAGATTGTTCCGGGGAATGTACAGTGACAGCCAGTACCTTTGTCCAAAGCAGCAGGTATACTTTTTAAGCATATCGTCACAAACACATGTCCCTTCCTTTGAACTATGTTGGGAAGGATTCCGTAGCTGATTATCAGACCCGCTGAACGGCGGTAGAACCGCTCCTTCCTTGAATTGGGAGTTTCTCTTCGAACGGCAGGGTCGCTGACAATGTGGTGAGTCAATCAACCACTCCGACATAAAATGCAATAAGTGTTCAATAATTGTCTCAGTGTTTCATGAGGGAAATCTCGCAGTCATGGCTGAGCCGATGGTCAGGCTTAAACGGACTGATCCTGGATGAACCAAATCCTGGAGCAAGCCTGAGTTTGACGGTCACAATAATCAGAATCGGGTTTAACTGTCACCATCTGCTGCGGAAAACGGAAATGTTCCTTCCATAAAGCACTGACTGTTCCCCGGCTCTGAGTGTTTCCAATCATTGGCAGCCAGCCACTGGCAGCCAGCTCACCAGCCTGCCTATTCTCAATGTCACTGGGAACATCAGGAAGTGAAGTGAAAACATCCTGAGACTCACAGCAGATTACTGAGGGCGGGGTTTAGAACATGTCTTCAAAATCCCCAACTCCTCTTCTACAGAGCAGACAGAGACAATGCGGCTGCTCAGCATCTGGGTTGTGTGGGCAATATTTCTGACAGGTAAATGTGGACCAAACACATTTCAACTTTGTTTTTTACATTTTTGAAACATGGTGTAAAACAAAATGTTCTACACTCGCCAGTCACACCTTTTTATATTTATTTTTCAGATCTGATTCATGGAGATTCTGTCACTCAGTCGCCTTCCTCAGATGTTAGGACAGAAGGAGAAGTGGTGACTTTAATTTGTAAATATGATACTAAACAGAGCGACTACTATCTAGACTGGTACCGGCAGCACCCAGACTCACAGCCTGAGTTTATATTGAGGAAATACTCGGGAGGCGGTGAAGATACAGCCGATTTTGCCAAAAGCCGTTTCTCTGTTGAGCTCCAGACCGAGAATAAATTCACTAGTTTAATTGTCCGCGGTCTGAAGCTGGCTGACGCCGCCCTGTATTACTGCGCTTTCGGACTCACAGTGACAGAAAACAAGCTCAGCCCTGTACAAAAACTGTTCTTCTTTTTACTGCAGAATGCAGTTCCTGTCTGTTGTCGCTTGTGTAGAATCGCGGTCGATGTAGCCACAATGCACAGAGAAAGGAAACCAAACCAACTTCGAATGAAACTGTTCCCAGGAGCAACTACACAAACAAACTGCCGATTTCAATCCGACAAACAGATCAGCACGGAGTCAGATTTGAAGATACCCGTTCTAATCCCGGCCTTTAATAACTTGTTCTCTGCCCTCAGGATGTTCATGCCTCACTTCCGTCTGTGACTCTGGTTCTGTGAGGCCACTTGGTGGCGATCTGGTGCTGACATGGAAAGAAAAGGGTCCGAGCATGGCTACAGTCATGTCTTGATTGGGGAACGGCCGCACTTTCAGAGACTGGGGGAGGTGGAAGAGGTGGTCGGGGAAAGTAATCCTGATCTGTATATTATCATCGGAAAAATTTGCATTGTTACTGCTGACAGAAACCACAGCAGCCTCCAAGAAACATTCTGAAGCTCAGTGGGCACGAGGGAAAACCCACTTGGGGTTGATGTAAAAATCACAGTCACCGCTTTGCGGAATCTGTTCAACGCGTATAAGTTTTCTCTTATTCGGCAACACACTCTGTTTAAATAATCTGTGTGAGCAGGCCGCGGTCAAAAGCTCCAGAAAACTGGGAGACGATATGGAGAGATGATTGTTCAATGTTACAGTCACGGAAAACACATCGAAAGGAAAAAAAGTACATTGAAGTAATGAAATTTATGAAGGTTGATGTCAGTATAACTGTACACTGGAGTTAATTAATACCATTCCGCAAATGTTCTTGATGTTGTTTTAGTTTTGAGGCTGCCGGTGACTCAGACTTTCGAGGCGGAACTTTTGATTTTGTTTAGCAATGGGAGCGCTGTTTGGAACTCCCAGTGTGGGGTTTTTGTCCTGAATCTGTTACTTCTCTGCTGGCTGTGTAGCTCAGAAATGCAGTATCAGAGAAAACATCTCCGTGATATTTCAAGGCACCGTTTTGTACCTTTTGTGAAAATCAGCAGAGAACTTGTCTTGTACGTTTGGAGACATTTTTCAGCCCTCAGAAAAGGAGAGAGTCTGGAGAATGTATCCACAAGATAGATCCCATCAGACCCGAACAGAGGAGTTAAATGTGAGGCTCACTTCAACTGAGCAATTGGATGCAACCCTTTAACGTTTATTTGATAAACCAACAATTTTAACATACACTAAGTTTGGAAGTTTCACCTATTCAATTTCGTAGTATTTCCCCGCTCTGTTTGATCTGTCTCTATCACAGGAAAAATCTTAGATCATCTTCCCAATTGATCCCCGTCTCAAATTCAGTCTGATTAATGACAGTGACTCAAATACTCGGAACATCTTCATCCACATTCAACTTTCTTTCAGGTCAATTTCTTTCAGGTCAATCGAAGGTAAAACAATGTCTTTTAGCTCAATTAGGATCAACCTAGCTGTGTTTACTCGCCTCGCTCTGAACAACAGAGTGTATGGTCAATGTCTCAGTTCCCTGGAATCAACAATTGTGTTGAAGTCAATGACGTCAGTCCAATCAGATCCAGTGATTTCAGCTCTTCCTGCCATACGTCCTGTAGGAAGTGACGTCAGACCAGCCTCAACCAATGGTCTCAGCCTTATCTTGTTCGATATTCTGAGTTTTCGGAGACACAAGAGTCCCTAGAATCCAGGAACAGCAGCAATGCGGCGCTCGGTCCTCACTGTGATCTGGGTGACGTTCATTGTCGGTAAGTTTCACTCTTTAAAAAGGAGTGTAACATCTAGAGGAATAAATTTGAAAAGCAGGGCGCTCCAGTTAATCAGACATCAGGCCTGCCTTAGAGCACTTGAGTCTTTGCTCTTGGCTTTTCCTTACAGGAATATCGACTGGCAAAACACACAGCAAGCCTGATACCAGAATTGGGAAATGGCATCTATCAAAATGAAATCTAAACATTATGGTTAGTTTATCGTCTGGCAGAAGATTAAAGAGTAACCTGATTGATGTATTTACAATGATGAAGAGGTTCAGTACGGTGGACGGGGAAAGGATGATTCCACTCGGGGAGGATTCCAAATCGATATCCCATAAATCTGAGTGAAACGAAAAGATCAACTGGAAATTATAACGAATCTCCTTTCGAGGGAGTTCTGTAGAAAGTGACTCACATGAACACAATGGACACTTGAAGAGAGGAGTAAAGACATAGTTGGGATGGGGAAAGATTAGTCACTGAGGGGGAAAGGGACAGGGGCATTGAGATGGCCGATTCTTCTGAGGATTCTGAACGGGAACGTCGATCAGTTGGAGCGAGTTTGATATTATTTAATGTCTATTTTTATGTTACATCGTCTGTGAATTTTCACCTTCCGTTCAGCTGAATGTTTTTTATTTCTTTTACCGTGTTTTCCAGATCTGAGCAATGGAAATTCTGTTCCTCATCAGGAATCCTCACTCACACGGACAGAGGGAGAAAGTGTCACTTTAAACTGCACCTATACCGACGATGCATATTATTTATTCTGGTACCGTCAATACCCAGGCAGACAGCCCGAGTTTGTGGTCCCGAAGCATATGGGCGGTGATGATGAGCTGAAGGCGGATTTCGCTCAGAGCCGGTTTTCTGATGCAACCGAGAATTCAAAAAAGTTGTACCGATTGATCATCTCGGAGCTGCTGCTGTCTGACACCGCGGTCTATTACTGTGCACAGAGTCTCACAGTGATGAAAATGAATGAAATCCTCGTCCAAAAACTGCCGCAGGTTTCTGGGTCACAGCTGCTGTCTGCTGGGTGCCGTTTATAACAGCGGGTCTGACATTGACACATGAATGTATTCCCGTGAACACAAACCCCGAGAACAATCCACATAAACACCATTCAAAACCGCTGACATGGAAGGCAGATTCCTGCTGATTCTTAGATTCGCTGTACGAGGGAATTGAATGCTCTTAATTTGGGGGTCACTCGGCACTAAAATTGAAAATACAAGTGAAGTATCATTCAATAGTGTAAACTGAAACCTGCCAGCTGAGGCAAATCCCAATAACTAACCGTAACTAAACACCTCTCATTTAAATTCACTTACAGACTGAGAATTATTAACATGAGGAACAAAAAAGGATTGTTCCAGTCATGATTAGAAGCTGATAAACGATTAATAGAATTAATGATTTCAAGCGGAAGAATTGGTATGGCCTCAGCAGTGGAACAGATGATATGAAAACAGGCTAAATACAGTCACCAGTTTCTGAGTGAAAAACTGCTTCCACTTCACTGGGGGTCGGAGAGTTTACTGTTTAATTCAATTATAGCATTTCTTGTCATTGAGCCCGAGATTTGAACATAGATCTGCGAAATATTTATGTTAGTAGAAAAAATAAAATTTACCCCATTAAAAAACCATATCCTAACCCGCATCACCATTTCTATCATCAGTACTTTGGAGCCTATCGCTCTGTTCTTTCCTGTTCTTTACAGGTGATATTTCCAATTCAGACGCAAAAGAGGAAATCTCTCTGATACAGATTCGGACAAGACCTGTGGTGACTAGGAAGTAACGCAGTGTCGTTACACAGAAAAAAGTCTACATTACCTGAGCAGGAATCGAATCGGGGCCACAATAATGGAAACGCCGAATCCTAACCACTAGACCATCAGGGAAGATGGTGCAAGCTGTTAAAAAAGAACTAATTTATCCATGAACCATCTGCCTTCCATTTTTTTTTACTTCAGACTTTCGTTTCACCACAAACAAACTTCTCCTTTCATCTGTCATGTTTAGATGGAACACAAGGGACTGTATCAGCCAATACAAACAGCGTTTCCTGTTCGCTGGAACATGAAATCGACAGTGAGGTGAAATAGTCCCGCAAGCTGCTCGTGTGACACCTTCAATTCCTAAATCCCACCAACCTCATTACTGTGGCTTCTGTGAAACTTACAAGGTAACACACGGCAGGCATTCATCACGGAGAGCAACTGGCACAATCATTTACCAAATGCTATCATATCGCTTCTCTTCCTGTTTCTGTCGCTGCCTCTCATCCAGCTCCCAGAGCCAATTAGCTGCTTGATAGAAGCATAGACAGTTGGCGAACCCGAGCTTTACCTGGAAAGCAGGGAAAGCGAATATATGACGCACGGCATTGAGAGGAGATGAAGTTTAGAGATGACAGTACAAAGAGACAGAGATATCTCATCTTCCTGATCCAGTTACTGATGACAGGAATGTACACACTGCGAATTATCCACTGTCAAACTCTCCTTCCAGTCTTGAGCACGGAGTTAAGTTTTGAATTGTTTGAAGTATTGCTACAGTTATTCAGGGTTTTGTTGAGACCACATTTGGAATATTGTGTACAGTTTGGATCCCCGCATTTTAAGCAGAATAAAAGCAAAATCTGAGGATGCTGGAATCTGAATCAAAAACAGAAAATTCTGGAAATTCTCAACAGTTTTAACGAGAAGGAATAGTTAGCATTGAAAACCTGCAGGGATTCTATGATTCTATGAGTTTGATAGGGTGGAGGCTGAGACATTATTTTCCCTGATCCGGGAATATAAAACACGGGGCACAATCTCAGGATAAGGCGCTGATAATTCAGGACAGCGATGAGGAGAAATTGCTTCACTCAAAGGGTAGTGAATCTTTGAAATTCTGTGCGCCAGAGGGTTGTAGATGCTCCATCATTGAACACATTTCAGTTTGGGTTAGGCAGATTTATGATCGATAGAATAATGAATGGAAGCAGGGATATGGAATTGGAACAAATGCTCGGTCACAAATTCATGTCTGGATTTTAATTGTTAAGTTTAATGGTATAATGGAAGCATGTATACAATGCTGTATGTAAGATGTCGGCAGCCAATAGTCATGAAATAATGTTGGTGACAACAGATAACAGTACAGCCGGTAACACTTGAGAGCTGTTTTTAATTGATGCCCATGGAACCCATTGCCAACCCGCAACGGTTCGCTTATGAATGGTGATGGTGAGAAAATAGTGCAAACTCCGTCCCTGGGTGGGCTCGAACCACCAACCTTTCGGTTAACAGCCGAACGCGCTGACCCATTGCGCCACAGAGACTGAGACAGGCGCTGGTGCAGATATTCTAAACGAGGAAGTCAATGACCACAATTCTATTTCTGCAAAGTTTTATTCCAGAACTGCAGCATGACAGCACAGTGTACAATTTCATACCAGTCTCTTTGGTTATGTTGATCCCGCAACATTGCTGTAGTGTGTTGGTCATTCCCTTTCTCCTGTGAATGTGCAGGTGAAATGAATCCATGTGTCTTGTCGCAGGGAGGAATTCAATGGGACGGAAGGGAACTGACAACCAGAAGCCCAAGGATCCAATATTTTCCACTCAGTCATCAATAACACCATTCCCAGCTGCAACTCCTTCCAAATATTGTGATCCATTTCCCTCAGGATCTGTTCCAAGATTTAATATTTACCTTCTTTTCTCTTCATTTTGAAATTCGCTTCAATACCCAACATAAATTGAATTGCAAACCTGAGGGCTAACCGTGGGAAACAAGTCTCTGGGTAAAACAGATGCTCATTTCCAGATTCACAGCACTCAGCGTTTCACGCAAATGGAAGAATTTAACACTGAAAAGTTTTGGAAACTTGGTGTGAATATTGACTGTGATTCACTCAGGTATTGTGTAAATGCTGCTCGATAGTTCAGTGAGAGGGATATAATCTATGTATGTTTTGCTGAGCTTGTGTTCGTTGTACTGGGAGGCTTCAACCGGGTTGAATTTTGTGTCCCAGAGATATGCAGTAATCCACTGATTGAAGCTGCAGTCGCAGGGAACGTAGACAGGAAAACAGAATTACATGGTTTTATTTATCCGGGATTCCTTTTTTTCAATATTCCACTTCCTCCTTCTTTGGCCATTAGTTTATTTTTCTAATGTAATTTTCAAAGGATAGCCGCTGTTAAGTTCTGGACACTAAGCAACTGATCTCCGCAATTATCATTACAGCTTTTCTTCCTTTACTTTCCTTGAACAGGCTGTGTCAGAAAGCAAGACAGATACAGCTGCTGCTTGGGAGCTCAAAAGCGACTGGAGTCTACGCTGGAGATATCTATGCAAGCGTGTCAGATAATTGTTCCATCCAATGTTGGTGAGTGTTTATCACAGATGGATATGAATAGTGGGTCGATGAACAGGGTTTTCTGATCGATTGCCGTAGACTGTGAAACAGTGCTGTACTAAATGAGGAATGGCATGCCATGACATAGATGGAGGCATGAGATAAGTAAACAGTACATGAGAAACTGCTCGGATTTGTTTCATCATTGAGTACAGGCAGACACTTAGTTTATGCATCAAGAGGAAGCTCGCTCATCTGTGCAAGTACATTGTGTAATATTTCTTGTCATTCAGCTATTTAAATTTTACAATTTCATAACTTTTCTTGTTTCGCCATTAACTGCTTTCTTTTCCCCCCTGTTGCCTTGTCTATTCATTGTTGCCTCTTTATTTGATGTCATTTCCTATTTTTGTTCGCCTCATTCTCTTGGGAATCCCCAGATTCCCTATCTATCGGGTTCCTTGGTAACAGTGAGCAGTTTTCAGCTTGTGTGTGTGTATCCTTGAGTTTCATTAGGTTTCAGTTTTTCATTCTGTGTGTCCGTATAAATTTCTGGCATTCAGGCTTTGTTTTTAAGGCCGGATTATTTCATGAGGATAGGTTAGAGAGACAAGGTTTATATCCACTGGATTCAGAATAAGAGTAGGCTACTTGATTGATATGATAAAATACAAAGGGGTCTTGACAAGGTGGATGTGAAGAGGATAGTTCCTCTTCTGCGTGAATCTATAACTAGGTATCACTGTTTCAAAAGAGGGATTCGCCCATTTAAAATAACACTGCACCACAGCCTCCTCTGATGAGTATTTATAAATACTCACTTGTAGCAATGTCCTTCCTTGGTGTGTCTCTGTATCATTCACTGCTCTCAGGCCACGTTCATCTTTGTCCCTTAGTTGGATTGTCTCTGTATCATTCCGCTTAAACTCACTCTTGCCTATGTCAATGTCTTTTATATCTCTCTCAAAGTGTATAGGTGCACTGGGTGATATAGGAAGTGTACAACTTCGGGAGTAAGAATATACTTGCCTGCATAGCACAGTTGATCAAACGTTTAAACATGGAGAGTTAGCGAGCACTGAGCCGATGCTCTGCTGAGGTCTCATTCAGCCTTTGAAATTTCTTAGATACTAAGCAGAGGGTCCAGATAGTGACAGGGCTGATCCACTGAAGGATTCCTAAAACAGTTCCATGGCTAAACGTCTCAGATGTTGCAGCATTGAATACAGGAAGCCATTGAGCTGATGCACAGACTGGGCCACGCTCACCTGCATAGGAAGATTGCTCAGGTTTTTAACAGGAAGTATGCACAGGGATAGGAAAACGTACCTTTCAAGTTATCACCAGTTTACACTTGTATCTTGCTCAGACCCTACCTTACAGTCATATTCTTTGACCTGCTGCATTATTTTGATCGCTGCTTATTTCTCGGTTCTCAGATTGAACTGTCTTTAGACATACATTTCTCCCCACCTGTTCTATCTTGTGTTCGCTCCCTCAACCTTATCTTCATCACTCCCTGTGTCAGCCGGAGATATCCCCTACCGTCCCTCCCCCTTTTCTATCGTCCCATTCCCGGGTTAAATCTCGCAGCTCCGGAATCCATGAGCTGCTGTCAGGCAGCTTTGAAACATTTTTAAGTCTGAGGAACCTTTATTTGGTGAAACTGATCTTCCCAGGCAAGCCTGGATTGAAACAAATAACAATTGGAAACGAAACACAAACTCTTTAACTGGTAGCTGCTCTCTCTCTCTCTCTCTCTCTCTTTCGCTGATTAACCTTTCAGTCTGATGGGATTCTGCTGTGTGTTGTCTCAGCCGATCCTGGATTGAATTGGGTGACAGTTTGATCCGAGGTTAATGTGGTTTCCTCTGGGTGTGTGTCTGAGAGGCTGACAGCGCCGCTGCTCAATCTGACTGTTACTTTCTGCGATTCTCCACACAAACCTCAACAGACTGGAGCACCCAATGATAGCTGCAAAGCAGTTTTTGTACGGGGGTGAGACTGCTTTCTATCACTGTGAGACTGAAAGCGCAGAAAGAGCGGCCAGCGTCAGTCAGCTGCAGGTTCGAGATGGTTAAAGTAGTTAATTTAGCCGAGGTCTGGAGTTCAGCAGAGAAACGGGATCCAAAACCCTCCCCTCTCTCTTGTGCACCCCCGGATCTTTTCCATATAATGAACTGCAAATCCTTCTGTGGCTGCTTTCTGTACCAACATAAGAAATAGTCGCTTGCTGTAGTGCTGTAGGTACATCGGATAGTCACCGTTTCACCTTCTCTCCCCTCTGAAGACTGGGGCTGAGAAACAGAATCTCCATCACTCGGATCTGTAACATGTGTTCAAAAAGAAGAAAAAAAATCTAAGTGTTGGAGTGCTGCTGAAATAATATTAACACTTCATATTCACCGCGACATAACTGGAGTTATGAAATAAAAACAAATGATGGTGGAAATACACAGCAGGGTCAAGAACCACCACTGGGGAGAGGCAGAGCTAAAGGTTCAGACCGCGATAACATTTAACCAGATTGGAGTCATCCTTACTGATAAGAAACAGCCCGAACACAATGCAGACAGTGAGGAACTCCATGGCGGCTGCAGAGCCCGGGGCTGTGACTACCTTTAAAACTCCAAGCACTGCCGGAACAGAATCTGTTTTTACAGTCACTTTCTGATCTCAAACTTCCCGTCCAATCAACAATTTGCAATCTACCCGTCATAGATTGAGATAAGATTTCAATGAGTTTCAGTGATCAGCTGAAGCTCTTTGACCTTCACTATTACATATCTGAGACTCAGTGACTGAGTGGGTACAGTGTGTGGTGAGAGGGAAGAATCAGCTTCACTGACAAGGCCATAAGAGATAGGAGCAGAATTAAGCCATTCGGCCCAACGTGCCTATTCCACCATTCAATCATGGCCGATATGTTTAAAATCCCTACAGAATCATAGAATCCCTACAGTGCACAAGGAGGCCATTCGGCCCATCTAGTCTGAACCGGCCACAATCCTGAACCGAACACTCCAAAGATGTTGATTAGGTTGATTAGCCACGGTAAATTGCCCCTTAATGTCAGGGGGATTAGAAGGTAAAAGTATGGGGTTACGGGGATAACACAGGACCTGGGTGGGATTGCTGTCGGTGCAGGCTCGATGGGCCAAATGGCCTCCTCCTGCACTGTAGGGATTGTATTCTATGATTCAATCCCACCCAAGCCTATTCCTGTAACGCCACATATTTACCAGGCCATCCCCCTGACACTAGGGTCAATTTGTCATGGGCAATCAATCTAACCCGCGTATCTTTGGACTGTGGGAGGAAACAGGAACACCCGGAGGAGACCCACACAGATACGGGGAGAACGTGCGGATTCCACACAGACAGTAATCGGAGGCTGAAATCGAACCCGGGTCCCTGGCGCTGCGGGGCAGCAGTGGAAATCACTGTGCCACAATGTCGCTCCTGTGGGGTTTCTCTACCCCAATTTCGTACCTCGATCCCATAATCTTTGGTCCGTTTCCCAAACAGGACCCTATCTATCTCTGTCTTAAATATACCCAATGATCTGTCCTCCATAGCTTCTGTGGAAAGAAATTCCATAGATTCACCACCTGAAGAAATTCCTCTATATCTCGATTCTAATAGACGTCCCTTTACTCTGAGGCGGTGCGCTCGGATCCCTGTCTCCCCTACTAATGGAAACATCTTCTCCATGCCCACTCCATCCAGGCCTTTCAGTATTTTGTAAATTTCACAGAGGCCCCCCACATCCCTCTAAACAGCATCGAGTACAGACCCAGAGGCTTCAGATGATGGCAGTTTTATTTGATCGGTTTCAATCACTCATGTTGAATTTTATTTATTTTTATACAGCTTTGTGACGGCTTCTCACGAATATTAATCTCATTGTCATGTGCGTGACTTGTTCACACTGAACGCTTCATTCTGAATGGTAAATTTCGTCGGGCTCTGAGTTTAAATAAAAGAATAAACAGATTGTACAACAGCGGATTTAGGTGCAGATCTCCTGAGAAAAACAAATGTAGCAACCCGAAAGATCCAAGCTAACAAATGAAGATAAACGAATAGAAAGGCAGTGAGTGAATCAAAGGCCGATACAATGATCGAAGGAGAGAGATAAGTAGAGAAGAACAGCTGGAGAGGCAGAGAGATAAGCAAGAGAGAAGGGAATGACAGAAATGAGGCAGCGACAGGGAGATAAATAGGGGCGCAGACATTGAGATAAGTGAGGGAGAGGCAGGAAGGAAATAGATGATGGTACGGTGAAGGGAACAGTTGCAGATATGTAGAGATAATACAGAGGGAGACACAAAGAGAGGCAAACGAACTGATGACAAGAGAAACAGAGATAGATAGTGACAGAAGCAATCGTGTCCAACTTGAAAATCAATGGCCTAAATCCAATCAGAATTCCAGAAAGGGAAAGAAAAATAACTTAATTTAGAACGTGATGCCAGCAGGGAGATTTCCGAGAACCCCCTAAACATCCTCAGAATGAAACCAGTATCACTGTTACATTGTGATCCTTCTCCTGCCCCTGCAGGAAACACGCACATGCAGTGAGACAGCTCCATCTGGCGGCGATCTGAGGTAAATTATTATTTTCTGGAAAACCACCGAATTCTCAGAATATGGGAGGAAGTTACTGCATTAGTTTAAAGCCTATGTTTATTAGTGTCACAAGTCTGGACTAATAAATTCTGAGTTTCACTTTTTCCCTGTTCCTCTCTGGTTGTCCGACTCTCTCGTCGTTTGGGACTTATGTACCTTGTTCTGTCATTCTGCCTCGGTTTCTCTATCTCCCTTTGCTCTGCTTCTGACCGTCTCTGTCTTCGCACATGCTCTAGGTTCTTCTCTTTTTTCCCTTTTCCCTAAAGTTTAGGGTTGAGACAATCCAATTTCTCCCACTCTCCCATTTCAAAGAATCCATCAAACTACTCACTATATTGGAGCAGCAATAATTGATGAAGTTAACAACAGGACTTGAGGGATAACATTATGATGGAAAGATTTAAATGCAAATCAGTAACGAATATAGGGAATGAATATGAATCCAGGACCATGTCTTGTGTTTTTTTTTAGGGTAAGCATCTTATCGGAATCTTGATGGCTTCTTTTTTTAAGATGGGCTTTTATAACCATTATTAATTCAATACAGCGAATCGCCAGCAACTAAAATAACCTTGGGATTATCACTCATGTATACGTTCAACTGGATTAATTTACATTGTATTAATAAAAGTATGGCAAAATATAATTTGACATAGCGGCAGAGTGGTTGGCACTGCTGCCTCACAGCGCTGGGGATCCGGGCTCGGTCACTGTCGCTGTGGAGTCTGCGTGGGTTTCTTCCGGGTGCTCAGGGTTCCTCCCGTAGTCAGAAAGATGTGCTGGCTAGGTACATTGGTCATGCTAAATTTCCCTTAAATGTATCCGAACAGGCGCCGGAGTGAGGCGACTGAGGGATTTTCACAGTAACTTCATTGCAATGTTGATGTGACTGAAAATTTCCAGCATTAAGCCAATGTTTGAATGATCAGTGTCTGTTCCATGGGCTTCTCTCTCTCTGTGCGTCTCTCTCTCTCTATCTCTTTCCCTGCGCGTCTCTCTCTCACTCTCTGCGTCTCTTTCTCTCTCTCTCTCCCTCTCTCTGTTTATGTCTCCCTCTCTGTGTCTCTCTCCCTGTGTATCTCTCTCTCTCTCTATCTCTCTGTCTGTCTGTCTCTCTCTCTGTCTCTGTTTGTCTCTCCCTCACTGAATTGCAAACATAACTGGCCAACAGTAGGAATGAAGTCACCGGGTAATATAGATCCCATGGTGCTGATTTGAGATTGACCATCGTCAGCTTTTAAACGAATTCAACCATTCTGAAATGGAAGAAATTGAAGAATTATTTGTTAGTTAAACTTGAGACTGTTTTTATTATGTGAGTGAAACATTCAGGCGCATATTCCGGCCATCTATAGGAAAGGAATCGTCCACGCTGCCAATGTGGCAAGTGGAAGGCGTGAAATGGTGAGCTGATGTGTTTATTTACCGAAACGTAAGTAAGGTGCAGGTTGTTGCTTAATTGCGCCCCACGCCCCCCCGAGACTTTGATTCACAATAAATGAGGACCTCACTGAATGTGTCCCAGAGCTAAGTTTTCAGCTTCTGAGAACCCTCTAGTTTCTGTGAGACTATGCACGGACCAGCGAAAGGCCTCTTCTATGCCATTTGTTATCCTGTTCTTGCTGCTATTGGTGCCCCTGGTAAGTGAAGGATCACAAGTAAGTTATTTATGTTTAAAAAGAACAATAAACTGGATCTCTTCTCTTTCAGGAACGGGATCATTGTGTCTACTATTCAGCAATCATGCGTTTAAGGGACTTCAACCGGGCATCAATATATGTCTATAGGCGCCTTGTTTGATATTATACCAAGTAATGGTAAATTCTACGACGCATTTGATTGAATCAAGGACTATTCCAAGACAATATTCAAATTACTCTGCTGCACAGAAGGATATAAATGCATTTCATTGGGTTGCCTAATTTGGACTAATTGATGCCTTTGCATCTGTTATATTTTCGACTTCGATTTTCATTAGATGTAGTAAAATTCGCTGGTGTTCTGAATGCTATTTTACAATAATACCGCATAACAGCGAACTAACATGCATTTCCACGCAGTGATCTTATTACAGCATGGGGGAATTAACTATTAAACTGCATTCTTTGAATTAGATGCAATTAAATATTTTTTAAAAATCTTATACTCATTACAAGAATTTACAGCGCGCCGTCGGCAACAATTTAATAGTGAAAATACCGTGATTTATTACTGGGCAGCCCTCAATGTTAATGTATTTATAGGAATCATTTAAGGAAAGGTTTCAAGGGGATGCGCCGGTTTCCTCCCACAACCCAAAGGTGTGCAGGTTAGGTGGATTGGCCATGCTAAATTGTCTCTTATTTTCAGGGGCAGTAGCTAGAGTAAATGCATGACGCCATGGGGTTAGTGCCTGTGTGGAATTGTTGTCAGTGCAGACTCGATGGGCCGAATGGCCTCCTTCTGCAGTGTAGGGTTCCCTGAATGGAGAATCAAGATTTTAAATTTGCTATACATGTTTTTCTTGTGCTGATCGGTTTTGTACATTTGACTTTTATCCTGGATATTTTTGTGGGTGTCCGTGACCTGGTCAACATTTATTGCTCATTTATAGTTGCCAGTGGGAAAGGTAAAGTTGTTCTTATTTCTTCAGCCACTGCAGTATGCAGGCTGGGAACTTGGTCAAGGCCATTTGAAACCGAACGGCACAAGTAGATCACATAATTAGATTTAAAGAAACGTCCTAAAGAAAGGTGGCGAGAAACAGCTGTTGAAAGCAGAAGTTCCAGAGATTAGAGCCTCGGCAGCTGAAGGCACAACTGCTGGCAACGGCGGGATGAACACACAACGGGCAGAGTTCTCAGTAAACTGAAAACTTCGCCCCAACTATTCTACGAATGGTATGTTTTGTATGTATAGTGTGCAAGAAACAGTCATTTTCACTGTATCTCAATAGATGGGACAATAATAAATCAAATCAAATCAATTCAAAAGAAATTCCTCTTATCTCGATCTTAAATCGGTAATCCCTTACACGTGAAGTAGGAGGGCTAATAGGGGCTATGAAGTGTCTTCAGCAAACAAGGTCAAGGAGAATTCCAAGGCTTTTTGCGCAATATTAGGATCAAGAGGTTAGCGAGAGAAAGAGTAGTCCCACTCAAAAACAATTGGGGGAAGTTATACATGGAAGTGGGTGAGATCATTAATGAGTACATTGTATTGATATTCATCGAACAGAAGGACATGATGGATGTTGAGGTCAGGGATAGATGTGTGAATATTCCAGAGAATGCCAATATATCGAAGGAGGAAATGTTGAGTACCCTAAATTGCATTAATATAGGCAATCCCCCGGCCGAATGGGGTCTACCCCAGATTACTGTGGGTTGCAAGGGAAGAAATAGTTGGAGCCTTAACAGACGTCTTCACATCCTCTTTGGCCACAGGTGAGATTCAAGAGGGCTGAGAATAGTCTTCTGTTCCCCTGTTTAAGAAAGGAAGCAGGAGTAATCCAGGAAACTATAGGCCAGTGAGCCTGACGTTAGTGACGGGGAAGCTTTTGCAGAAGATACTGAGGGGCAGGATACGTTTTTAGTTCAGCGTCTGATATTGAACGAATGCCAACTGCTGGAGTCTGGGGGTGGCAAAGGGTAAGATCAGGATGGATTCAGTAACTGATTGGATGAGTCAGTAACTGGTGTTTGGATTCTGCTCTGTAACTTTTCACTCCTTTTACCTCTCACAGCCAACTTGTTGGCGATTGTAATCTTATGCCGAGGGCGGTGTGGGCTCTCCCGGTGCATCACCTACTACCTGGTGGCGATAGCAGTGAGCGATTTCCTGGTCATCATTTCTGCCGTCATCCTCAATCGGATCGGTCGCATCTACTTTTCTAACAGTGTCCTATCCACCACCCCCGCCTGTAGAGCCATCGCCTTGCTGGCCTTTGTCACACGGGATGGGTCAGTTTGGCTGACTGTGACTTTCACCATCGACCGTTTCGTGGCCATCTGCTGTCAGAGCCTGAAGACCAGATACTGCACCGAGAAAACAGCATTGCGGGTTATAGGAATAGTCTGTGCCCTCAGCTGTGTGGGAAACATCCCTTCCTACTTTGTCTACCAGCCCTTGTACATCCTGGATGGGGTGCCCTGGTTCTGCGATATGAAGGTCGCCTTCTACACATCGCCAGCCTGGCTGGCCTATGACTGGCTGGACAAAATCTTAACCCCGCTTCTTCCATTCCTCCTGATCCTGCTACTCAACGCCCTGACTGTGAGATACATCTTAGTGGCCAGTAGAGCCCGCAGGAGACTCCGGGGCACCGAGAACCAGGGAGACCCGGAGATGGAAAACCGCAGGAGGTCCATTGTCCTGCTCTTCGCCATCTCGCTCAGTTTTCTTCTCCTATGGGCGACCTACGTCGGACATTTCCTCTACGCTCGGCTCGCAGGTGCGGGCTACCTCACCACCCTGAGTTTCAACAACGCAGACTATATCTTTCAAGAGGCAGCCAACATGCTCCAGACACTCAGTTCCTGCAACAATGTCTTCATCTATGCGGTGGCCCAGCACAAGTTCAGAAAGGAGCTGAGGAAATTGCTGATGTGTCCATACACCATGCTCACTGGTGGCTTTAAACAGTAGAAAAAATAAGAAATATTTCCTAGGACCGTCAAAGTGGCCCAGTGTGTAGCTGTTGCTGTCTATATGTTCTACTTTACCTCTTTGTCTGTCTCTTCGTCTCACTTTATCTGTTTGTCTGTCTCTCTTTATCTCTCTCTCACTCTCACTCCCACTCACACATACACGCACACACACGCACACACACGACCTTGGAAATCCCACGTTCAACATCCCACCCTCCGTGTATTTAGGCACAAAATTTAGCGTTCCGTGTTGTCAGTGTTGAAGGAGTCCTGAACTCAGGCGTGGTCCATAGACTGGATGAAATGTTAAACAACGTTCTGTATTTGCCCCCTTAAATGCAATGTCATAATATTAAAACCAGATTTTGTTCACCCTCATTTAACACCACAAAAATCAGTGTATGTTTATTTCTCTCACTACTTTACTTTGTGTGGGGGCGGGCACGGGATTCTTGCTCAGTGGACTTTGCTGCTGTGTTTCCCACGTTACATCAGCAAAAAACAAAGAAGAATGGAAGTTACAACACAGGAGCAGGCACTTCGGGCTTCCAAACCTGCATCAAAAGTGAAACTCAGAATTTATTAGTCCAGACTTGTGACACTAATAAACATAGGCTTAAAACTAATGCAGTAACTTCCTTCCATATTCTGGGAATTGGGTGGTTTTCCAGGAAATAATAAATTACCTCAGATCGCCGCCAGATGGAGGTGCCTCACTGCATGTGCGTGTTTACTGCAGGGGCACGGGAAGGATCACAATGTAATAGTGATACTGGTTTCACTCTGAGGGTGTTTTGGGGGTTCTCGGAAATCTCCCTGCTGGCATCACGTTCTAAATTAAATTATTTTCTTTCCCTTTCTGGAATTCTGATTGGATTTAGGCCATTGATTTTCAAGTTAGATCCTTTTCTTTCTGTCACCGTCTATCTCTGTTTCTCTTGTCATCTGTTCGTTTGTCTCTCTTTGTGTCTCCCTCTGTATTATCCCTACATATCTGCAACTGTTCCCTTCACCGTACCATCATCTATTTCCTTCCCGCCTCTCCCTCACTTATCTCAATGTCTGCCCCCGCTATTTATCACCCTGTCACTGCCTCATTTCTGTCATTCCCTTTTCTGTTGCTTATCCCTCTGCCTCTCCATCTGTTCCTCTCTACTCATCTCTCTCCTTCGATCATTGTATCGGCCTTTGATTCACTCACTGCCTTTCGATTCGTTTATCTTCATTTGTTAGCTTGGATGTTTCGGGTTGCTGCATTTGTTTCTCTCAGGGGATCTGCACCTAAATCCGCTGTTGTACAATCCGTATATTGTTTTATTTAAAGTCACAACCCGACGAAGTCTACCGTTCAGAATGAAGCGTTCAGTGTGAACAAGTCACGCACATGACAATGAGATTAATATTCTTGAGAAGCCGTCACAAAGCTACATAAAAATAAATAAAATTCAACATGAGTGATTGAAACCGATCAAATAAAACTGCCACCATCTGAAGCCTCTGGGTCTGTACTCGATTCTGTTTAGAGGGATGTGGGGGGTCTCTTTGAAATTTACAAAATACCGAAAGGTCTGGATGGAGTGGGCGTGGGGAAGATGTTTCCATTAGTAGGGGAGGCAGGGATCCGACCGCAGCGCCTCAGAGTAAAGGGACGTCTATTAGAATCGAGATATAGAGGAATCTCTTCAGGGCGATGGTGGTGAATCTATGGAATTCCTTTCCACAGAAAACTGTGGAGGATTGATCATTGGGTGTATTTAAGACAGGACGTTAGGCTCCTGCTTGGGGAAGGGACCAAAGATTATGGGATCGAGCTACGAAATTGGGATAGAGAAACCCCACAGGAGCGACATTGAGGCACTCACATTGCAGCCTCACGGCGCCAGGGACCCAGGTGCGATTTCAGCCTCGGGTGACTGTCTGTGTGGAGTCTGCACGTTCTCCCCGTGTCTGTGTGGGTTTCCTCCGGATGTTCCTGTTTCCTCCCACAGTCCAAAGATACGCGGGTAAGATTGATAGTCCATGACAAATTGACCCTTGTGTTAGGGAGTTAGCATGGTAAATATGTGGCGTTACAGGAATAGGCTTGGGTGGGATTGAATCATAGAATACCATCCCTACAGTGCAGGAGGAGGCCATTTGACCCATTGAGCCTGCACCGACAACAATCCCACCCAGGTCCTGCGCTATCCCCGTAACCCCACACTTTTACCTTCTAATTCCCCTGACATTAAGGAGCAATTTACCGTGGCTAATCAACCTAATCAACATCCTTGGAGTGTTCGGTTCAGGGTTGGGCCGGTTCAGACTAGATGGGCCGAATGGCCTCCTTGTGCACTGTAGGGATTCTCTGATTCTGCGGGATTTTAAACATATCGGCCATGATTGAATGGTGGAATAGGCACGAATGGGCCGAATGGCTTAATTCTGCTCCTATCTCTTGTGGCCTTGTCAGTGAAGCTGATTCTTCCCTCTCACCACACACTGTACCCACTCAGTCATAAGAACATAAGAAATAGGAGCAGGAATAGGCCATCTAGCCCTTCGAGCCTGCCCTGTCATTCAATAAGATGATAGCTGATCGGAAGTGGCTCAGTTCCACCTGAGCCTCAGAGTCACTGAGTCTCAGATATGTAATAGTGAAGGTCAAAGAGCTTCAGCTGATCACTGAAACTCATTGAAATCTTATCTCAATCTATGACGGGTAGATTGCAAATTGTTGATTGGACGGGAAGTTTGAGATCAGAAAGTGACTGTAAAAACAGATTCTGTTCCGGCAGTGCTTGGAGTTTTAAAGGTAGTCACAGCCCCGGGCTCTGCAGCCGCCATGGAGTTCCTCACTGTCTGCATTGTGTTCGGGCTGTTTCTTATCAGTAAGGATGACTCCAATCTGGTTAAATGTTATCGCGATCTGAACCTTTAGCTCTGCTCCTCCCCAGTGGTGGTTCTTGACCCTGCTGTGTATTTCCACCATCATTTGTTTTTATTTCATAACTCCAGTTATGTCGCGGTGAATATAAAGTGTTAATATTATTTCAGCAGCGCGTCCAATACTTAATTTTTTTTTCTTCTTGAACACATGTTACAGATCCGAGTGATGGAGATTCTGTTTCTCAGCCGCAGTCTTCAGAGGGGAGAGAAGGTGAAACGGTGACTATCCGATGTACCTACAACACTACAGCAAAAAGCTATGCCTTGTATTGGTACAGACAGCAGCCACAGAAAGATTTGCAGTTCATTATATGGAAAAAATCCTGGAATACAGAACAAGCAGACAGAGGGGAAGGTTTTGGATCCCGTTTCTTTGCTGGTCTCCAGACCTCGGCTAAATTAACTACTTTAACCATCTGGAGGCTGCAGCTGACTGACGCTGGCCGCTATTACTGCGCTTTCAGACTCACAGTGATAGAAAGCAGTCTCACCCCCGTACAAAAACTGCTTTGCAGCTATCATTGGGTGCTCCAGTCTGTTGAGGTTTGTGTGGAGAATCGCAGAAAGTAACAGTCAGATTGAGCAGCGGCGCTGTCAGCCGCTCAGACACACACCCCGAGGAAACCACATTAACCTCGGATCAAACTGTCACCCAATTCAATCCAGGATCGGCTGAGGCAACACACAGCAGGGGTTTTATGATGCTATGAATTTGAAAGGGTGGATACTGAGATACTATTGTCCCTGATCTGGGAATCTGAAACACAGGGGACACAATCTCAGGATAAGGCGCTGATGATTTAGGACTGAGATGAGGAGAAATTGCTTCATTCAAAGGCTAGTGAATTTTCGGAATTCTCTACTCCAGAGGGTGTTGATGTTCCATCATTGAACACATTTCATTTTGGGTTCGACAGATTTATGCTCTATCCGGGAATGAATGGAAGCAAGGATATGGAATTGGAACAAATGATCAGCCTCAAGTTCATGTTTCAATTGCATTTTTTAAAAAGTTTATTGGTGTAATGGAACATATATTGTTAAATTTGATATGTTTGAAATCAATCGTCATTAAATAATGTTGGTAATACCAGATAACAGTCCAGCTGGTAACAATTGAGAGTTTTTTTTTATTGGCGCCCACTGACCCATTGCCAACTGGCAACTGTTTACCCGTGAATGCTGACGGTGAGAAAATAGTAAAATTCCGTCTCTGGGTGGTCTTGAACCACCAACCTTTCGGTTAACAGCCGAACGCGCTGACCAATTGGGCCACACAGACTAAGATAGTAGCGGTTAAATGCATTCTAACTTAGTGTGTCACTGACCATAATTCTATTTCTGTAAAACCTATTCCAGAACTGCAGCATGACCGCACTGTTTACAATTCTATACAAGTCTCTTTATTTCCGTTGATCCCGCAGCACTGCTGCAGTGTGTTGGTTATTCCCTTTCTCCTATGAACGGGCAGGTAAAATGAATCTATCTGTCATCACAGGGAAGAATTCAACGGGAGGCAAGGGAACTGATCACCATTTTTATTATGGGATTGAAACATTCAGGCGCATAAATCCGGCCCGTTACAGGAAAGTCCAGTAGATCCGCACTGAGACTCGATTCCCTCATCTGTCTGAATGGTTTTTCCTGTTTCTTACTGATGAAAACGATTTAAAAAATCGTCTGTGAAATGTGCGCCATTTCCCCTAGTTCATTTACAGTATCACTTGTATCTGTCTTTTTCAGCACACACTGCTATCAGATATTTCAGATGGTGATTAACCACATTAGTCTGCACCTATAAACCCATTAAATTCTGTTGTCGACTGAACTAGATGGGAATATGTTCTCGGCGTCAAAAGCGAACTTTCCTGTCAGCGCGTCAAAAAATGCGTTTCTTATTTCACAGAGCGCATTTGAGGGTGAAGTCAGCAAAATGATAACATGTCTTTAACATCGCGGTTCGGATAATGTTGAGCAACAAACTGAAATCAAGCAATTTTCCCTTATTCGGCATGAGAAAGCTTAATGAAATTCCTCGTCACTGTGAATATTTTTTCAGCCATTTCTCTGTTATGAAGGCAAATCTTTTTTAAAAAGTTGATCTCCAGTCATTTCCTCTACTTCGGTTACAACATCAAATGTGTTTGTCTTTTTCAGCACACGCTACTATTAGACGTGTTTCAGATGGTGATTAACTAAGTTACCTCCGTCTATAAACTCATTACTGTTGAAAGAAGGAGCTACTATATCTGCACCGTTGCCAAATAGGAATATCATTGTACAAAGAACAAAGAAAATTACAGCACAGGAACAGACCCTTCGGCCCTCCCGCTCTGCACCGGCCATGCTGCCCGACTGAAGTAAACCTTTCCAGGGACCATATCCCTCTATTCCCACCCTGTTCACGTAATTGTCAAGACGCCCCTGAGAACTCACTATCGTATCCGCTTCCACTACAACGCCCCCCCCCCCCCCACCCCCCAGCAGTGAGTTCCAGGCAACTACCACTCTCTGAGTAAAAAACGTGCCTCGTACATCTCCTTTAATAATTGCCCCTCGCTCCTTAAACCCTCGTAATTGACTCCTCCGTTTTGGGATAAAAAGCTTCCGACATCCATTCTGTCCACGCCTCTCATAATGTTGTAGGTTTCTATCAGGTCGCTCCTCAAACCCTGTCTTCCAATCAGAACAAGCCAAGTTTATCCAACATCTCCTCGCAGCTAATGCACTCCATGCCAGGCCACATCCTAGTAAATCTTTTCTGTACCATCTCCAAAGCCTCTACATCCTTCTGGTCGTGTGGCCATCAGAATTGAACACTAGATTCCAAGTGTGGCCCAACTAAGGTTCTACAAAGCTGCAACGTGACTTGCCAATATTTAAATTCAAAGCCCCGGTAGATGAAGGCAAGCATGCCATATGCCTTCATGACTACATTCTCCACCTGCGTTGCCACTTTCAGTGACCTGTGTACCTCTACACACAGGCCCCTCTGTCTATCAATACTCTTAAGAGTTCTGCTATTTACTGTATATTTCCTATCTATATTAGACATTCCAAAATGCATTATCTCGTATATGCCTCTCATTGTTCCCTCAATATTCAGCACTTCTGATTTTAATGAATTAATTTTGAGGCCCAAGTCAGAGCAAATAATTATCCCCAGGAAATACCAGATTCAGTTAAGATTGGGCAAGAGAATAAGCATGGCCAATCAACCTAACCCACACATCTTTAGACTATGGGAGGAAAGCGAAGCACCTGGAGGAAACCCACGCAGACACTAGGAGAATGTGCAGACTCCACAAAGACAGTGACCTGAGCTAGGAATCGAACCCAGGTCCCTAGAGCTGAGAAGCAGCAGTGCTAACCACTGTGCTGCTGTGGCGTCGTGCCGCCCCCTAACCTAATGCTTCAGACACGAGGGTTCATTCACATTTTCCTGACTCAATCATCTGCTTTAATTTTCATTACATTTTTAGAGAAGTCAATGCGATTCTACAATGGACTTTAAATTTCAAATATAACCAGGTCCGCTACTTCCATGGAATCGATCTTCCCTTTCATCTGAGCATAAAATACAAGTCTGACGGCAGCTGCACTAAACCCCAATAAAGTTTAAAACATCCAAACAAGTTAATGATGTCCCTGGAGGCTGACATCGCGTATAAATCTGACAAGTAGTGACTGGAATAAACAACGTGTTGAGAGATTCTGTTCGCAATGCACGGAACACCACAAGGATGGCAGTATGCCGTTTACTATCCTGTCCTTGCCGCTACCGGAGTTCCAGGTTAAGTATTATGGCGTTATTTTGGGGAATGTGTTGATGTATTGATTGCTCTTCTAAACGATGTGTCTCTTTCATTATATTTTCCTATCTTCCTCTGCAGTTTTCTTCAAAGTGAATGTCTGGTTGTGTTCTGTCATTAAACTGCTATTTTGTGTGACTTACCAGACTGTTTACACGGTGTAATTGTAGTTCTGTTGTGTTAGATACGTTGTAAGCATGTTTGAACATTAACTGTGTTATCACAGTGTGACTTATTTTCCCCAGTGTCTTAGCGGTATTGTGAGTGAATTACCGGAAGGATGACAGGCAGTATATGCAGCTAGCCTACTTATTTATTCAATCTACTAGCACAATTACCTTGGCCAGAATAGTACATTGTCATCAAGGTACATGCATTTATATTAGGTTAGTGTCGATGATACTGCCATGTAATCGCTACATTATCACGCCAGTTTACATTAAATGTCAATATGTTACTCACATCCAAGCTCCAGGGAAATAACCAAACTATGATTTCGTTGTGAAAGTACATCCATTGTGATTTGAAAACACGTTTTTGACAAATCGTCGCACGTGAAAACGAAGTAATTTTAACTTACTGTGTTGTTAATGCTGCCCTGTGTGAATTATCGGAAGCTTACCCTCGTCATGTGAGTTAATTGTCACACTGTTCGCACAATATGAAAGTGTGTTAGATAGTTACGTGACAGCATTTTCCACAGACAATTAATTGTGTACTGATTATTGAACCATTAAATCATGCCAAAAGAATATCATGAATTTACTTATTGAAATGATGTTGCTGGCATTGTCGTCTACATTAGAATATTACAATGCTTTACTGCTCCTTAATAAAAATATTTATTGTCACTGCAGAGGTAAATGATCGTCCTGTTAATTGTAATCTGTGCCCCCATACTGTAGATTCTCCAGCCATTGTAAACGCCTGTCAGTTTCTTTCCTGTCAATGTTCTTCAGAACACTGAATATTTTAATGAGATTAAACCCTATTCATCTGAACTCCGGAAAATATCGACAAAATATAGTCAGCTACTCATCATAGACGATACTCTCATAAAATGAACAAGCATAGCCACCCTTAACTGTTCTGCCACAAATTTCAGTATTTCCCCCTTTAAATTGGCGATATAATGCAAAGATACAGTTATGGTCACGCCAAATTCTGCACAACGGTTGAAAGACATCTTTAATCCATCTGCTGCACAAAGTTTACGAGAAAGACCAATTTTACATTGTTACATTGCTGTTTTATTAAACGCTACCAATCCTCAGACTTTCCACATTTTTTTTACAACATTTGAAGCCCCTTCTTATGACACTATGTATTCCTTTAGTTAAATAGCAAGAATGGGTGACTATTTCTCGCTGAGTTTTTGATTTTCAATAGCATTCATTCTTGTTGATTTTCTTGATTGTGTCTTGCTTGTTTCCATCTGTTATTTCTGGCACTATGCTTTAATCTAATTTGCCAACACAAATTATCCAGTTTTTCCCATGATAACAATGTTGTCGGCTTCATTTAGGTTGGATTATTTTCTGACTAATTCAACCACATGGCTTCTGCAGGAGAAGCATTTACTATGATGCTACGAATCAGCCCTGCCACATTACACAATATCAGATGCCTGCATCATTAAGTCGTTTCTACAACATAGAAATATAGAAAGGTAACATAGAAAGAGAAGCAGGAGTAGACCAATTTACCTGGCGAGCCTGCTCCACTATTCATTCTGATTGTGGCTGATCATCAGAGTCGACATTGTCGTCCCACCTTCTTGCTCTATCCCCAGATCCCTTTAGAAACACGAGCTATACATTTCTTCCTGAACTCACACGATGTTTTGTCCTCTACTGCTTACTATCGTAGTGCTTGCCACACATTCAACGTTCTCCTGTGAAGAACTTTCTCCTCACCTCAGTTCTTAACCTCACACCCCTAGTTCTGGACTCCCCTACCATGGAGAATATTCTATCTGAACCCACCCTGTCTAATTCTGTTTGAAATTTGTAAGTCTCATCAGATCCCCTTCCTCTCGTCTCAACTTCAATGAAGTCAATCTTAGCTCTGATGAAGTGTCATCTGGACTCGAAACGTTGGCTCTATTCTTTCCCCGCAGATACTGTCAGTCATCTTTTCGTTTCAGATTCCAGCAGCCCGCGCTATTTTGCTTTTGGTTTTCAGCATTTCTGTTCAGTCTTGCTCAATCTCTATGTCGTTCTTTATTACAGCTAACTTAATAGTGATTGTGATCTTGTCAAGAGGAAGATGTGGTCTGTCCAGATGCATCACTTGCTATCTTGTTTCCATGGCGGCGACTGATCTACTACTCCTTGTCAGCTTTGTGATATTGAACAGGATTGCTGGTATCTATTTCCCATTCAGTTTTCTGTCCATCACGCCAGCGTGCAGTTTTCGTTGTGTCCTTAATTATGCTGCAATAGACAGTTCCGCCTGGTTAACGGTGGCTTTCACCTTTGATCGATTTGTAGCCATTTGTTGTCAGAAGCTGAAAATGAAATACTGCACTGTGAAGACATCTGCACGGGTCATAACAATAGTGTCCATACTCAGTGGTTTCAAAAATTCTTTCTTATATTTTGTATATGAACCTTTGGTCATAATTAACAACGTACCCTGGTTCTGCAGCGTAAAATCAACTTTTTATACCGCACCTGAATGGGTTGCATTTGACTGGATTCAGAGTATTTTAACCCCTTATCTCCCATTCATTCTAATTTTACTACTCAATGCTCTGACTGTAAGACACATCATAGCGGCCAGTAGAGCTCGTAAGAGACTGTGGACTGGAAACAATGGAGAGAAACAGAGTGACCCAGAGCTGGAAAACAGGCGAAAATCTATTGTTTTACTCTTTGCCATTTCAGGCAGTTTCATCATCTTATATTTCATATTCTTTATCACCATCCTTTACGTCCGAATAGCGAAAGTGACTTATTTCTCAGGTGCTAATGTCAGCCAGTCTACATTTGTCCTGGAGGAATACGGGTATATGCTTCAGCTCTTGAGTTGCTGTGTCAACCCTTTCATTTACGCAGGGCCCCAGAGCAAGTTCAGAGAGGAATTAAAGAACGGGGTGAAATATCCACTGTTTTTAATTGTTAAATTATATAAGAGATGAAAAGACTAAAATCAAACATGATTTTAACATTCTAGTCCACCTGATCTGATTTGTGTCTCATTTCAACTTCAGTAAATTCAATGAAGCCAATCCTAATTCATTTAATCTCTCGTCATGTGACAAGCCTGTCATCCCAGGAATCAGCCTGGTGAAACTCCTCTTCTATAACCAGGATATCCTTGGTCTGATAAGGATACCAAAACTGCACATAATATTCTGGTTGCCACGTAAAATTTCAGGGAAATACCCGATCCCTTTACTGAAGTCCTCTCGCAATGAAGGCCATCATACCATTTGTTCTCTTGACTGCCTGCTGATACTCTTTGTTCTTAGCTCTGATGAAGGGTCATTTGGACTCGAAACGTTGGTTCTATTCTGGGTGCTCCGGTTTCCTTCCACATCCCAAAGATGTGCTCTTAGGCTGATTGGTGTAACAAATTGTCCCTAAATTAGTCTTCCCTCAATGTGGAATGCCATAAGCATACACAGGGATCATGGGTGGAGAGGGGATTCATAATGTTAAAATGGTGGCACGGGCTCATTGGGCCGAAGGGCCTGTTTCTTGTGCTGTGTTGTTAATGACAACTGACTTCAAACATATTACATATAACATTATATACATGTTTCCATTATACCATTAAACTTAAAAAAAATACAATCGAAACATCAACTTGTGGCTGAGTTTTTGTTCCAATTCCATATCCCTGTTTCCATTCATTCCTGGATAGATCCTAAATCTGTCTAACCCAAAGTGAAATGTGTTCAATGCTGGAACATGAGAACCCTCTGGAGTAGAGAATTCCGAAGATTCACGAGCCTTTGAGTGAAGCAATTTCTCCTCATTGCTGTCCTAAATCATCAGCGCCTTATCCTGAGATTGTGTCCCCGTGTTTCAGATTCCCGGATCAGGGGAAATAATGTTTCAGTTTTTTAAATACTATTTATTGTTTCTCGTTAAAGATGTTGAGATTTTCCAGCATTTTTACAGGAGGAACCAGTAAGAGCAATGTAAGTGTGAATTGGTGTTGGCCATTGACGGGATTGTTCAACGGGACTTACGTTTCATAAGAAATAGGAGCAGGAGTAGGCCATCTAGCCCCCCGAGCCTGCCCCGCCATTCAATAAGATCTTGGCTGATCTGTCGTGGCTCAGTTCCACTTTCCTGCCCTCTCCCCATAACCCTTAATCACCTCTATTATCAAAAACCCATCAACCCGCGTCTTAAAAATATTTAGCGAGGCAGCCTCCACCACTTCAACGGGCAGAGAATTCCAGAGATTCACCACCCTTTGAGTGAAGAAGTTCCTCCTCAACTCCGTTCTAAACCGCCCCCCCCCCCTTTATCTTGAGGCTGTGCCCCCTAGTCCTACTGTCCTTTCTGAGCGGGAAGAGTCTCTCCACCTCTATCCTATCCATCCCATTCAACATCTTATACGTCTCAATGAGATCTCCCCTCATCCTTCTAAACTCTAACAAGTACAAGACTGGTTTATTCAGCCTCTCCTCATAGTTCAACCCCCTCAACTCCGGAATCAGCCTAGTAAACGTCCTCTGCACTCCCTCCAAGGCCAAAATATCCTTGCGTAAGTGCGGCGACCAAAACTGCACACAATACTCCAGCTGCGGCCTCACCAGTGCCCTATACAGCCGCAGCAAGACCTCCCTACTTTTATATTCAATCCCCCTTGCTATCAAGACCAGCATCCCATTCGCCTTCCTGACCACCTGCTGCACCTGCAGGCTGGGTTTTTGCGACTCATGCACAAGGACCTCGAGGTCCTTTCTCTCTGCTATTCAAGGTGGCAGGAATATTAAACGACGATTTTCAGGCTCCTACTGTGTGTTGGGTTCCGTGGTATAATGGTGAGCACTCTAGACTCTGAATGTAGCGATCTGAGTTCAAATCTCGGCGGGACCTCGTTTTCATATGCAGATGGTTGATTTGCTGAAGAGTGTTTTGTTTAAATCTATTACAAAGCACCAATCGAGAGGACAATTTGTCGGCCAGTTCAATTGGTCTGACAATGCACAGTATGAGAATCCTCTGTTGCCAGATGTCTGCAACGTCAGTGGTTCTCGTGTTTTTGCTACTCTTTAACTCCTCTGTTGGAAAATAAAAAGAAGCGGTTGGTGTCACACAATAACAATTCGACTGGAGTCTGGCAATTATTGAGCAAGTGTGCGTGTGTGTGAGTGAGTGTGAGAGAGAGAGAGTGAGTGAGTGAGTGTGTGTGAGAGAGAGAGAGAGAGTGTGTAGGTGTGTGTGCATGTGTGATGCCCTCGCATTGCCCCAAATCTTATAAATTGCCACCCCCCCTCTAAACTTGCCCTAATCTAGTCCACCTGAATCAAATCACTCGTCAATCTCCTTCTCTCCAATGGACAACAATCCCAGCATCAGAAACCAGAAACTTCTGGCTAATTTGAACTTTTCAAAATAAAACTTACTCCAAAGAAATCCCTCCATCTGTTTTAACGGAAATTTGTCAACTTTAAAAAAAAATCTGTGTATTTTGCTTCTTAAAATTAAACATGCTTAGAAGAAACTCTTCAACAGGTTTCATCACCTTTTTTGGAAATTATTTTCACCATTCTGAAAAATGTAATGTTTCCATGTTTCTTTTCGAGAAATTTCCAACTTTTCAAAAGGTAGCTTAAACTTGCTGATCTTTTTTTCCCAATACTTTAACGAAAAATTGTCATTTAAAAAAGAAACTATTATTTTTTTCAAAAGAAAAGTTTTTCAGTTTTTTTTAGTCAGCATTGTTTTTGAAAAATAAGTAGGTAAGATAAATATCTTCATAGAAGCTGATTGCATTTGGTCAACATTTCCCTGAATTGGTCTAAAATCAGTGAAAATATATTTTTCATCAACACAAATATGGAGTTTTTGAACTAATGTCACAATAACATAGACGAACCAGCCAGGCGTCGAACCTACAATCTTCTGATTCGTAGTCAGACGCGTTAACCATCGCGCCACTGACCCACGGCAAAAACAGCAGCAGCACTATTTACATATCCGTCGGAAACTTCAAACTTGGCAGAAACATGGTCAAAACATGTTCGATTTAGTCAGGAAATGTTGCATTCTTGAAATTTTCTATTCTCACTCACAGTCATTCCACTTTGCCTTGAATTGAGTTAACCTGCTGTGTTGGGATTCGAACCCTGGTCCCCAAAGCTTCATTTACTTCTCTGCGTTATCAATCCAGCGTCAACAACATGACTCGAAACAGCACCCCTCCCGCCAGTGAATCCACTATTGAATATTGCCTGAATATAGTATCTTACAATCATTTGGCATTGGCTTTTACTTGAGCCACAAAATACATTCAAGAAAAGACAAAAGTGCTGAAAATTCACGACAAACTGAGCAGGAAAGAAGACACACCTATCCTGACTCAGCACACTTGTTATCAGTTCGTTCAGCGGCTAAAAGAGCAGGGCAGAGGCTGGGAATCCTGCAGGAGTAACTTACCTCCTGACGCCCAAAAAACATCGAACATAGAACAGTCCAACACACTGCAGATCATTCGTCTCACGATGTTGTGCTGAGCTTTGTCCGAAACCAAGGTCAAGATCAAGATCAAGATCAAGATCAAGTTCAAGCTATCCCACTCCCTATCATTCTGATGTGCTCCATGTGCCTATCCAATAACCGCTTGAAAGTTCCTAAAGTGTCCGACTCCACTTTCACAACAGTGAGTCCATTCCACACCCCAACCACTTTCTGAGTAAAGAACCTACCTCGGACATCCCTCCTATATGAATCCTATAGCTATGCCCCCGAATGACAGCTACATCCACCCGAGGGAATAGTCTCTGAATCAGTGGAATAGTCCACCATCGACGTGGCACAAGTCAGGAGTGCGACAGAATGTTCCCCACTTGTCTGCATGATGCAGGAATCCACCAAAGGCACCTTAGACAGCACCTTCCAAACACAAGACCACTTCCACCCGGCAGCACCCCCGCACCCCTCCAACACCACACAGACAACAGCATCACCAAGCCTCTCAGCATTCTGTGTGGCGCCAATGTTACTTGCCATTTGTCAGCTCAAAACATAAACATAAAGTAGCCTACTGCGGACTTTCGAAATCTGAAATAAAAACAGAAAATACTGGGTGATGTCAGTATTCCTGGCTGTATCTGTGGAGCGGGAATCAGAACGAACTTGCCCCGTCCAGATGTCGCATGACAGGCGCGGACAGGATGGGTGTCGGAGTGGGCTCTTTCCGTGCTCTTAAACTCTGCCTTTTTACGGAGCCAGTCAGCAGAAAGCCATTTGGCATTTGTTCTGTTGCAGCTTGTGTGAACTGATCTTTGAAGACAGTGCGAGACAAAATACGGTGCCCATTAGCACAGAAACCCAGCAAGAGGATCCTGCCGAAACCCGGGATTGAACCAGGGACCTTCAGATCTTCAGTCTAACGCTCTCCCCACTGAGCTATTTCGGCTGCCTGATAAAGTAGCAGCTTCCGTCTCCCAAATATCTAAGAGAGCAATGATTTCTGCCCATTCGTTAATGCATCATTTTCATCTTTCATCAAGTAATCTCAACCAAATATCCCCAGTGATAAAAGCAAATTACTGCGGATGGGGAAAGAGGAAATGTTCCAACGTCTCCCAATGTCTGACAGCAGCTGTAAGGAGTGAAAAGGGTGGATGTTTCGAGTCCAGATGACACTTTATCAAACGGAGTTACTCCGATGGAGAAGACAGACAGGAACACAGGCCGAATGGCTGTTTGTCGATATAAGCGGCAGAATTGCAAACATTGAGACTGCAATCCCTGCCCAGAGGATGGATTGGGACTTTCTAACTGAGGTTCAAATCCTGTCATTTTCACCTCCCGTCATTTCTCATCGTGACTTATTTTTGTTGAAAATTATTGGAAATAAAGCAATGAGTGCAGAGATAGTCAATTCATTACAAATCTCTCACATCAGCATCACTGAAGGTCCAGTGATCAGGATCGGCGCCGTGACGCGGTTTCGATTCCCAGTCACGGAGTGAATCATTTTTTGTTCAATTCTTTATTTAATGGAAACACGCCTCACAGCGTCTGTGAAGGGAACAACATCTAAATCTTCCAGCTGGATGAACTGGCATCGGAGCTGGAGAAGTCAGAGATGTAACACTAACGATCAACTCTGAAGAACATACATGTCAGATACACAACATACATGTCAGATACACACACAACACACATGTCAAATCATGTCACTTTCAAGTTGCGGCTTTTAACTTCCTGCTCTCCATCTCAGACATTTCCACATTCATCAAAATTCCCCCACCTCAAACCCCATTCTGCTCCTCAATCCACTGATAATGCTACTCGTACCGCAAGAAGCTGACAGCGTTTGGCTCCATAGCTCAGTGGTTAGAACACTGGTCTTGTAAACCAGGGGTCGCGAGTTCAATGCTCGCTGGAGCCTCTTCCCAAAGTTTAGCTAATATAAACTGTAGGAAAAAGGCAGATAGAGTGGGAGGGGAAGCAGAGTGTTCTTCTGAGTGGGGGGCATCCGCAGTAATTTGCTTTCAGTACTGAGTACAATTGATTGAGATTATGCAAAATAAGATAAGAATAATCCGTTAATGAATGGGGAGATATCATTGCTCCCTTAGGTATTTGGGAGGCGATCGCTTTTAAATGTTGATGTTCGAGATAGGTCTTCGTTTCTAAACCGGGGCAGAAACATTCACTGAGCTTTCGCATGTCGGGTAAGGGAAAACTGATTTCAGTTGTTGTTCAACATTATCTGAACCTCGATGTTAAAGACATGTTATCATTGCTCTGACTTCACCCTCAAATACTTCCTGTGAAATCAGAAACGTTTTTTTTTGGCGCACTGACGGGAAAGTACGATTTTTCTGTCCCATGCTTCCAGCTGTTTGTGTAGTGTAATGGTTATCACATTCACCTCACACGCGAAAAGTCCACGGCCCGAAACCGGGCAGAAACATTCATTCAGCTTTCTCATGTCGGGTAAGGGGAAGTTGCTTCATTTCAGTTGTTGTTCAACATTATCCGAACCTCGATGTTAAAAGCATGTCATCATTTCTCAGACATCACCCGCAAATACTTTCTGTGAAATGAGAAACGCACTGACAGGAAAGCAAGGTTTTGACTCCGAGAACATATTCCCATCTCGTTCAGTCTCCAACAGAATTTAATGGGTTTATCGGTGCAGACTGATATAGCTAATCACCATCTGAAATATCTGATAGTAGTGTGTGCTCAAAAAGACAGATACCAGTGATATTGTAAGTATTGCATTAGAGTACTTCCTGATACCATTACTTATTGTCCCTTCCATCACATTACTGATGATCAAGTGTAGACCGGTGGTTATTGGCGGTGTTAGATTTGAACTGATTTTTGTGAACTGAGCAATCTTGGGCAAATTGTATCACTGGCGGTTAGATGTCAGTATTGTGGCTGAGGAACAGCTTAGCAAAGGTTGCGGCAAGTTCTGAAATTCAATTCTTCAGCACCATTGCCGAATATTTTTCAGGGCTGTAATATTTGTTCTTTCCAATGCTTCCAAGTTTTTTTTTGTAAACCTAAGGAATGGTGAGGTGTATCCGTTCCATTCATTGATTACCCCACTCTGCCTCTGTATTTATTGCCTTCTCTTTGGACATCTGCCGTGGTCTTTCCCTCTTTCGGTCTAACTATCCATTTCCCCTCTTTTGTTTTTTTCCTTCTATTCTCCCTGTCTGGGTGGAATTAAGTTTCATTGAATTGATTCCTGAAATGAGGTGGTTGTTGAGCTGGAGATCCATCTCGATTTTAAATGGTGGAGGAGACTCAATGGGACCTGTGATCGAATTCAACTCCCTTGCTCCTGTTCAAAGCCAATACCAGCTCTGATTGCAAAGACCCCTGCTGCTGTCGTTGATGGGGAATCTAAGTTTAGGATAGCACTATTTGTGGAGGAGCGGGATCAAATCACTCCCCCCACCCCCCTTTGTCAGACTTTCACTTAAATTACTTTAAATGCTATGAGTAAATTTGGTTAACATGTGATTACTAGAATTGAATGCAATAGAATGTATCATCATTCATTTTGATTGGAAGAACCAGCAGAAACCATGCAGAACGAGTTTAGATGTTCCACCAGTTAGCCGGATCTGCATGCATCACCGTGTTTCTGTAGCCTAGTGATAATCACATTGGCCTCAGTCGGAAGCTCCCCCATTCGAAAACCTGACAGAAACATTTTAGCGTCTTGTAATGTCTTGGAGGGAGCTGTAGATCAGTTGAAGGACATATCCATTACAAGGGAGGAAGTGTTAGGGTTTTTAGGTAGCATAAAAACTGATAAAGCTCCGGGGCCTGATGGCATTTATCCCAGGCTGCTTAGGGAGGTGAAAGATGAAATTGCTGGGCCTCTGACGCAAAACTTTGTCTCTTCTTTGGACGCAGGTGAGGTCCCAGAGGATTGGAAGCTAGCTAATGTGGCACCGCTGTTTAAAAAGGGCAGTAGGTATAACCCTGTAATTATAGGCCAGTGAGTTTGACATCGGTGGTAGGAAAATTGTTGGAGAAAATTGTTAGGGATAGGATGTATAAGCATTTGAAGGGTTGCGATCTGATTAGGGATACACAGCATGGCTTTGTTCAGGGGAGGTCTTGCCTTACGAATCTGGTAGAATTTTTTGAGGAGGTGACAAAAACGGTTGATGATGGGTGAGCCGTTGATGTCATCTATATGAATAAGGTGTTTGACAAAGTCCCTCACAGTAGGCTGGTAGAAAAGGTTAAGGCACATGGGATACAGGGACAGGTATCTAGATGGATTGAAAACTGGCTAGGCAACAGGAGACAGAGAGTAGTAGTGGAAGGGTCCTTTTCCAGCTGGAGGTCTGTCACCAGTGGTGTGCCGCAGGGCTCAATACTGGGCCCTCTTCTCTTCGTAATATATATAAACGACTTGGAAGTGGGCGTCCGTGGTGTGATCAGCAAGTTTGCAGATGACACCAAGATGGCAGGATTGGCGGATAGTGAGGAAGATTGTCAGGTGACACAGCAGGATATAGGTACGCTGGTGTACTGGGCAGATAGATGGCAGATGGAATTTAATCCTGACAAATGCGAGGTGATGCATTTTGGAAGGAATAATGCAGGGAGGAGTTACATGATAAAAGGTAGACCAATTAAGAGTATAGAAATGCAGAGGGACCTGGGAGTGCAAGTGCGCACGTCTCTGAAGGTGGCAACCCAGGTGGAGAAGGTTGCGAAGAAAGCTTATGGAATGCTAGCCTTTTTAGGAAGGGGTATAGAGTATAAGAGCTGGCGTCTAATGCTTCAGTTGTACAGAACGTTTTTGAGGCCGCATTTGGAGTACTGCGTCCAGTCCTGGTCACCTTACTACCGGGAGGACGTGGAGACCCTGGAGAGAGTGCAGAGGAGGTTTACCAGGATGCTGCCTGGTATGGAAGGACTGGGTTCTGAGGAAAGATTGGGTAAACTGGGGCTCTTCTCCTTAGAAAGACGGAGATTAAGGGGGGATCTGATAGAGATGTATAAAATAATGAAGAGTATAGATAGAGTCAACAGTGGCAGGCTTTTTCCTAGATTGGAGATAAATATCACGAGGGGTCACGAGCTAAGGGTGAGGGGGGAGAAGTATAATTTGGATACTAGAGGGAGGTTTTTCACACAGAGGGTCGTGGGGATATGGAATGCGCTGCCAAGTAAGGTGGTGGAGGCAGGCACGCTGGACTTGTTTAAGGTTTACTTAGATAGGCACATGAGTGAAACAGGGGTGGAGGGTTAGAGGAGACGTTTTAAAAAGGGTCAGAGCCTCGGGACGATACTGGAAATGTAATACTACATGTTAATGTTATGTCTCTTTTAATCCGCAGGTGTGTCGGTCCACCTTGTTGTCAAACGAGGGGCATGCACACGGTGGGTCGTGCGTGGACTGCTCTTGGATGTTTCGAGAGTGGCCTAGTTCTTCGCATCGTGTTGTGTGTGCTTAAACGTGGACCAGCAGATGGGCACCACAACAGCTCAGTGACTATCACTGCTAGCTGTGCAGATACATGGATTTGGGCCAGTGTCTGTGGGAGTTTGCGCATTCTCCCTGTGGTTGCTTGGGTTTCCTCCGGGTGCTCTGGTTTCCACCCACATCCCAAAGATGTGCTCTTAGGCTGATTGGTACACTACACTATTCTCCCCTGAATCTGGTTACAATAGGGGTACTATTTGCATAAACACGGGGCAAGGTAGGTGTAGGAAAATGCTTTGTTAGGATGGCGGCGCGGGCTCGTTGGGCCGAAGGGCCTGTTTCCCGTGCTGGGTTGTTCTTTATTGTTCTTTGTTGTTCTTTGTATTCCCAAATGATTCTGATTTCAGAATTGTTCTCGTTTCGCACGGAAGATTAATTGAGCTGATGAGTTTTTTTTGGCATTTAAGATGGGAATCACACAATGAAGAATATTAAAGGAAAGGTATGTAATAGTGAGCAAGACAGGATGGATTATCTGACACAGTGAATGATGGACAAGAACGGTGTTGATTGCTCCCCATTAACTTTAATCATTGCTGCTTTCCCGGGTGAACTCCAGCGCTGCTTTCCTCCAGCAGTATCACAGCTCAAACTGAGGCTTCCTCTATCCCGCTATGTTAATCTCACAATTACTGCTTTCTGAATAAAGTCAAACAGTTTAGTGTTTAATTCAGTGAGAAGTTTTCTTGACATTTAACTCGAGAGTTTTATCCAGAAATGAGTGACATTTCTGTCAGTGCACACGGTTAAATCTGACCCATTATCACCCAGATCACCATCAGGATCATCAGAGCTTTACATCCTATCACTGCCTTTCACTATCTGTGTTTGTTCTCAGCCTGTTGCCCATGTGACATTTCCAGTTCGGAAGCAAAACTACAAATTCTCACTCCACTGATGCTGCCAGAATTGCTTTCGACCAGGAAGCAATTCAGGATTGCTTATCAAAAACATTTTTTGTTAATATATCGAAACCAGTCTGCGAACCTGCAAGGGCTGAACACGAATCACTAACACACCAAGATGGCACGGCGTTTAGGAAAATTACAAAACATCCAGATCTAGGGGTACATGGTCAGAGCTCATTGAAAGTAGAGTTACAGGTGGACATGATGGTGTAGAAGGCATTCGACATGCTTAGTTTCATTGGTGAGAACATTGAATGCAGGAGTTGTACTAGACATTGGAATACTGTGTACAGTCCTGGTCACTCTATTATAGAAAGGATATTATTAAACAAGAAAGAGTGCAGAAAAAAATTATGAATATGCTCCCGGGACTCGACGGTTTGCGTTATAAGGAGTGGTTGGATAGATTGTTTTTTTTTCTGGAGTGCAGGAGGCTGAGTGGTTATCTTACAGAGGTTTATAAAGTAATATGGGGCATATATCAGTTAGATACTGCATATCTTTTCCCAACTGCATTGGTGTCTAAATCTAGAGGGCACAGGTTTAACGTGAGTACGGAAAGATATAAAAGAGTCCAGAGGCACTTTTTTTTCACACAAAGTGTCGTGAATGTCTGAAACAAGCTGCCAGAGCTACTGGTACAGACGAGTATAATTTTGTCTTAAAAAAAACGCTAGCTATCGAAGAATATGGGCCAAACACGGGCAGTAGGTACCATTTTAGTAGTTTAAAAAGGGAGGCATAGATATGTCGGGCCGAATGGCCTGCTTCCATGCTGTAAAGCTCTGTAACTGAATGACTCTGTTTCATCGTTCTGATTCTCCCAGATACTGATTACAGATGAGTCAGCCTCCGATTTAAATGGATGAAGGAGGTACCATTATGCTGTTTTGTAAAATGCGATTGGCTGAGTAACTTATCAGGAATTATTATTGCTGTATGTTTACTGAACGTAATTGATTTTTTGAACTAATATGAGGCGGGAATGATCGATAAGAACATCTATAATTGATCTGTTATCGATTGTACGCGTTAGCTTCATTGGAAAGTCTTGCGCTCTGTTCCAGAACCACTTAACCCTTTCTGTCATCTCCGAGCAGCTGCTTGTTGTGTTTTTGTTTTAAATAAATATTACGTCTTTGTAAACAGATATCGGCCTCGTGAGTTTTATATTCTCTGTAGCTAAAGACAGTGTTGGTCACCTCAAATTATCCCATAACACTAGGCATAATTTGGAAATGTGTAATTTATAATATGCTTATGTGTAATACGCCTCAATCTCTTGGTTTCTCCTCATAGTTTGCACCACTGTTCTGTCTGTGTTCTCTATTTAGCTTGTGGTATTCCTGCCTTGTAAGTATTTCATCGGACGATGCACAGAAAAACTCACTCTGTGAACCCACGCTGTAGTGACTCTGATAGTGATTTTAAGGGGCGGGGTAAAGGAAACGATTTCCTGCCAAACACGAACTCGCATCCGTCGCGGATGAAGCAGAACCTTTGCTGCTTAGAACTACCTGAAACTTGGTCAGTGACAGATCAGTTTGTGAGTGAAATCACTGAGATTCTCTGCATTCTTCACTCATTCTGTCTCTGGATTTTATCATAAAACGGCAGAAATGAAGGTGTCTTTACACGGATTGGCCACGGGGTGGCGCAGCGACTCTTTCACTGAACGGCCTTGAGTTCAACCACATCCCACACATGACTGGGGGAACATGCCCGACTGGGAAAAGGGGGAAACCCTATAACAGGGAAAATGGAGCGGAGGTGATGGGTTCGGAGAACAGAATTAAGCCAAGCCAGAGATGGTTAAAGTTTAATTCAATATTTATTTTAAAAGTTCAGAGAATATTTTACAGCAAAATTATTTTTTAAGACGCGAAAGTGAACGCAGTGATCGAGCTTCACATTGAGAACAGAACACATGCACAGAGAATCTGTCAATATTTGTACATCTGTTCCATACACCAGAAAGAGAAAACAGGACATTAATAGAATGAGGAATTAACATATGTGAATAAGGAATTAGAAACGTTTCTTATTTATACATGAAATTTAAACTACGGGAAAACTATTAATCACAATTACGTTTATAAGAAAAATGTGTCGTATATTTCACACTGAAAATTGAAATAAGATCTATGATTGCTTCAGTATCAGATTCAGAATGATAAACTGTAAGAATTTTACTGATAGAGTCACCAAGCGGAGATATTGTACATGAGCCACACAGAGATCTTGATAATCAGCTGAGGGAAATCTGCAGCGTCCAAAATTCAACCCATCATTTGATCTGTAAAATAAAGATACAATAATGAAGCAGATGTTTATGATGTGGGACATTAATGTTAGAGTTTTTAATCAGTGAAACATTGAGAGATTTTTCAAATCCATTCTGCCAGTTTGAAATGTGAGTGAATTGAATCATCTCACCTTCACCAGAGTGACGGCAGTGCTGTAGAACATGCTCAGGAAGAACAGGACGATGAATGTGGAAGCGGTTGTCCAGAGTTTGCTGTTATCATCCTCATTGTCTTCAATCCAGATGCCGTCGGTGGGGTCTGGGGGCGGAGACCAGAAATTGAAATTAGATTACTTTATTTGTCAAGGGATTTTTTTTTCTTTTCCCTGTTCTCCTTCATAAACTGTTAATTTATTCTCTGTATAGTTTTCAATGTCTATCAACTCTTAAATTCAGGACACTCAATAACCGAACTCCGTAACTATGTTCACACTTGATCGTTATGTACATTCCTTGGACAGTCCATGTCAGAAAGCACTGAAGATGTTTTCTTGAGTATCAGTTCATTTTTCATCAATTTGGCACTATCCCTCATTGAAGAATATTATGACTGATATGGAGGAACGTTCAGTAATCAATGATTGTTTCCAAAGATGGTGACTGATATGTAAACTGTGAATGTTGCTGTTTAAGAGCCGGGATGTAATTTCTGATTTCTTATTTATGGTTGAAATTGTAAGTAGATCACGAGCTTAATTTAGTTTTTCCACGTGTTTTTGGTGCAATGTACATTGGGCGAGTTGTCGGTAGATATGTCCATTAAAATCCATGTTTAAATTTTACTTTCATCATTTACCTACCATTTACATTTAAGATTTTGCATTTGTGTGCGTGTGCATGAACATCTCGTGCTTTGCATTAATCTTTGGCTCTGAGTTAATATATGTACAAGAGCGTTAATGTACGCATTCATTTGCCTGTATTTATTGATTTGTGTAGTTGTGTGTCTGCATCTGAGTGTATATTTTGTTTTTCAGGTATTGTGTGTGTATGACTCTATTATTGTGTTAAGTCCATGTATAATTATTAATGCCACTCTTGATAGGTGCACATGTGCCTCTATCTATTACTATGTCTTAATTTCTGTCATTCTAGTAATGTTTGTTTCCCTTTCTGTGTGCGTCTGTTTCCCCATTTGTCTGTGTGTGTACATGTTAACGTGTATGTACGTATATACATGTTGATAGTTCTTCATAACGATACCTTGATTCGTGTTTGTGTTTCGATATGTAGTAATGTGTGCTATGGTATTCTGTTCTGTATGAGCATGTTAATGTTTGTGTCCACATATTTGCGTGCAAATGTTTTGCTGTCCATTCATCTATATGCAGCCTGCTTATTTGTTTATATGCATTTCCATATATATCTGTTAATGTGTATAACATTGTCTGTGTCTTTATGTATATTCCTGTCAGGGTGAATGTGTGCTAATATATATAATTATTTGAGTATATGTCTGTGTTTGTGCATTTATGTGGGCCTGCATGCACGTGTATCTGTCTGTCTATGCATGTATGCGTTTGTGTCTGGGTCTGTGTACCGATTCACAGAAGTGTATGAACTTGTGTGTTTTATGTGTATTTGTGTGAGTGTTTTGTATATATTTGATTGTATGCGTATGTTGTTGTTTTAGTGCCTGTTTGTACAAGTTCGAGTCTACATATTCGTGTGTGTGTGTGTGTGTGTGTGTGTGTGTGTATACGGCTACACCTGTATTCTAATTGTGATAGTTTTGTGTAGTATTGTCAGTGTGTATATGTTTTAACTGTTGCTTCAAGTTTCACCGGCAATTGTTAACTGAACGTGATCCAAACAACCCGAACAATGGAACACATTTTCAGACTTTGCTGTTTAAATGCCTTTTATGTGAGTGGCATGGTGTTATCAGGAGAGCGAATGAAATAATTCATTGATGCATCTCAGAAACCCCAGTAACAGAACAGTGAAAACCAGTGAGGATTCTATTACTTGTTTAAATTTGTATTATGGAAAATCAATGTCAGCACATGATTAACAGGAACAAGAGTGCTGAAACATTTTTGAATTATGTTGCATAAATATATATGCATATATTAGTTTATGTGTATTATGGACTTCAATGATACTTTGATAATAATACTTCAAAATCTGTAGCAAAAAAAAATGCTAATTTGTACTGTTGAGAACTGACTCCTTATTATAGAGCCGTTCCCTTCCAAACACGCTACCTGGGGAGAGGGAGGAGAGTGAGCTCTCAGAGTTTACCTCTCTCTATGCTGTGATGCAATGTCCCTGAGGAGGTGGAGATGCAGTGGACTAAATAATGACATTCCTCCTCTTTTCATTGAGGAAGTTGTGGTACATGGGTTAGGTACTGATCCTCCCCTCTCTTTGTTGGGTGAGTAGGAATCCAGGATGTTAACAATTTCACTCTCCCTCAATCTGATGGGGGATTTTTTCTCCATGTTTATGTGTGACCCTTACTTCTGTTCAGTGGGTGTGATGCAGCAGCTGAAAGCTGACATCAAAGGGTAAAGGCATGGACAATGAGAGAAGCAGGAACACCGAGATCTAAATATTGAGAATGTTTGCCGCAAATGTTGAAATTGTCGGATTTTTCCTCAGGCAGGAAAGTCGGTGAAGACGTTTTGGAGAACCCTGTAATAAATGTGCTCTACTCTGTCTCTAAGACAGGGTGGATCTGAGCTGGGCGTATTTGTTCAACAAGACTTCGATCTTGAATGAGAGATATGAGAGAATCAGGATCACCGAGATTTAAATATTGTGTTTCTTTGTCAGAAATGTTGAAATTGTCGGATTTTTCCTCAGCGGGAGGAAAGTCAGTGAAGATATTTTGCGGAAACCTATAATGAATGTGCTCTACTCTGTCTCTAACACAGGGTGTATCTGGTCAGGGTACACTGGTTCAACAAGAGTTGGGCCAGAAACCCGAAAATATCTGACTCAAGCCAATGATATGTAATGGAAGTAAAACTGAAAAAAGCAATCAATTAAATAATTGGGTAATTCATGTATCGTGAGAGGGAAACATTTTATTCTTTTTATTGTAGCTTTTAATGTAACCGAGTGATTCTCATTGACATGAATTAACAGTGTCCATCAGTGCAAGGGAAATGTTCACAAAACTGGGTTTACCGCTGGATTTGTCAACTGTTCTGTTGATGATCTTCAAGGGGATGGCTTCATGTCCCACCACACAGGAGTAAGAAGCGCCGCTGGACCATTCCTCTGCTGCAATGGATAACAGGCTGTACATGAAGAAGGAGCTATTGCCATTCCCCGCCACCACCTCGGTGTTCCTGTAGTTCCCGGGATTCACCGGCTTGTCGTTGACGGTCCACTTGACGAAGATCTCTCGGGGGGAGAAGCCTCTCACTAAGCAGCTGAGGGAGACGAATCTCTGAGCGGAGACTTCTTCTGCCGAGGGCAGGAGGACAGAGACGAACGGTTCCCGCGGATTTGGATCTGCAGAAAATGTACAATAAATGTCAATAAACTGGAGAATTCTGGAGACAATGAAACCACTGGTTAGATATCAGGAAAATGTGCTTCGATTTTGATTTTAAACGTTTCCGTTTTTGACTTCCAGCTTGGAGGGGAGGTGAACACAATTGTTTTCTCAAATAACTCAGGGGGTTGGACTGGAAAGTTTCAGAACATTTATAGCACAGAATCAGGCTATTCGGCTCAACTGATCTACTTTTCTTTTTGGTTTTCTGTTTTTTTTTGCTCCACATCAGGCTCCTCCCTTCTGTTTCGATCTAAACCCAATAACATCGCCTTCAGTTCACTTTTCGTTCATCAACACATCAAACATGCCCGTAAAAATATCAGTCGGCCCAGAGTCGTTTAGTTCAGGGGAGAACATTAATACGCTGCATATTAAATATTGACTTGTACACTTCCACTGGAGATAGACACAGTGATGCATTTACATAGAAACATAGAACAGTACAGCACAGTAGAGACCCTTCGGCCCGCAATCTTGTGCCGAGTTATGTCCAAAACCAAGATCAAGCTATCCCACTCCTTATCATTCTGGAGTGTTCCATGTGCCTATCCAATAACCTCTTGAAAGTTCCTAAAGTGTCCGACTCCACTATCACAGGTGGCAGTGTATTCCACACCCCAAACACTCTATGAATGAATAACCTACCTCAGACATCCCTCCTATATCTCCCACCATGAACCATAAATTTAAGCCCCCTAGTATCAGCTACATCCACCCGATGAAATAGTCCCTGCATGTCCAATCTATCTCTGCCTCTCATCATCTTATAAACCTCTATTAAGTCGCCTCTCATCCTCCTCCGCTCTAAAGAGGAAAGCCCCAGCTCCCTCAACCTTTCCTCATAAGACCGACCCTCCAAACCAGGCAGCACCCTGGTAAATCTCTTCTGCACTCTCTCCAATGCTTCCACATCCTTCGTATAGTGAGGTGACCAACACTGAACACGATATTCCAAATGTGATCTCACTGAGGTCCGATATAGTTGCAGATAACTACATAGCTTTTAAACTCAAACTCCCTGTCAATAAACGCTGACACACGATAAGCCTTCACTGTTCTATCCATTTGAGTGGCAACCTTCAGAGATCTGTGGATATGAACCTCAAGATCTCTCTGTTCCTCCACATTCCCCAGAACCCTGCCGTTGACCCTACATTTATTGCTTCAATCTCTCAGCTCACCTGTTTCCTTGTGGATAGATGTTCTTAAAGGAGTCGGCAGATCCTGATGGCTCACCACGCAGTCAAACACAGCCCCACTCAGCCAGGATTGTGTCGAGATGTTTAATTTGCTGATCACGCTGTCAGGATCCTCTCCAGGCTTTTCTGCAATCTCTGATTTCAGATAATTCCTGTCTCGGATCCAGGACACGTTGACTCCATAAGGAGCATTGGAAATGATGCAGGTTAAGGTCACGGTCGCCTCCAGTAAGACCTGTTCTATTGGTGGTGGTTGTATCTTCACTGTGGTATCAAGGCACTGGGAAGGATCTGTGAATGAGAAATGGAAATCAACCCTAGTTCCCCTTCAGAAGCAGGACAGCAGTCTTCAGCCTGAAGGAGGCGAAGCCGCCTTTAATATATCAATCTCTAACTATCGCCTTTCAACTTCAATGGAGGATGAAAAGACAGCTTGTTCTATGAACTTATTCCCTTTATTAAACATTGTAACAGCGGTACCATTTTCATGACTCAGCATTGCAGAATTCCCAAAGACACCATCCTGAACTCAGGAAATAAATAAAAAGTACTGGCTGTTAGTTTATAAATAGGATGGATGCTCTTCCCAAAATTTTACCCCTGTGCTGTGACCTGTGAAAGAGTCCGATCCCTACTGTCTCTCTAAATCTTACCAGCTGTCTCAGGAGACAAAAGCTGACATCAAGGCCATCTCTCTCACTATATTACTTCAAAACGGAAGGGGGCACTCTTTCAAGGGGAGGCAGTGGCATATGGTGTTGTCAATAGACTTGTAACCGAGTGTAAGATTCTGGGGACACAGATTCGAATTTCATCACCGCAAGTGTTAAATCTGAATTTTATAAAAATGTATAATTAAAAGTTGAAATGATTATCATGAAGCCATTGCTGTAAAACCCCTTCTAGTTCACAAATCCTCTTTAACAAATAAATCCGCTGTCTTTATCTGGCCTGGCATGCATGTGACTCACAGTGGGTAACACTTAAGTGCCCTCAGGTTTGGGAAATAAATGCACATCTCATGGAGGGATAACAAACAATTGCTTTTCTGATGAAATTCTGAACGAGGCCTTGTCCTAATGCAGCAAACTGCATGACCATAACTTAGAAGTTGTTTTATGGTTTGTACCAACTTTAATAGATCCATAATTCTGGTGAACATCGGAATGATATATTGTATCCTCTGTTTGAGCCCCTTACCCTGAGATGCGCTGATGTTCTGACTCTGAGTGAATCCTTGGTGAGTGACCTGGCAGGTATAGACCGCTTTGCTGAACCATTCCCCAGCGGAGACTGTCAGCCGACTGCTGGCCGAGAAATTCCTGTTCACTTGACAGGCGGGAGAGGTGACAATTCCTGAATCCATGGGTTCCCCATTCTTCAGCCACTTCACCGTCATTGACCCTGGCTGGAAATCGATGATTGAACAGACGATTGTTGCAAATTTCCTGTTTGTGATTTCTTCACTGGAACTCACGGTGAGGATAACAGTTGGGGGGATGTCACCTTCAACAAACACATGTTTAGACATTACTTGAAGATTCAATTGACAACGATTAAAATTAGTTCTTTTATTTTAGCGCCAGAGCTGCCGATTTGAGAATTGTGCCCATGGTTTTGTTGAATTGGCAGGGAAATGGCGAATGGAATTCAACCGTCAAAAGTGTCACACAATGCATTTGCGGAGGGCAAACAAAACAAGGAAATAGTCAATAAAACAGAAGGTTGAGACAGATTGAGAAAATACAAGACCTTGTAGTGCATGTCCACAGTTGTTTTTAGATGGTAGGGTAACTGGACAAGTTGATCAAGAAAGCATTTTGGATTAATTCCTCCAATGTGTGAGGTATTGAACACAAAATCAGTGATGCAATGATGGAGCTGTGTAACACACTAGTTAGGCCACGTTTGGGTTCGCTGCACAGTCCTGGCCACCACGTAGCAGGAATAATGTAATGACTCTGGAGAGAGATGAGGTTTTCAAAAATGTTGCCAGGGCCTGAACATTGCAGCCATGAGGTGAGATTGGATAGGCAGGAATTGTTCTCCTTAGAAAAAAAGCGGACGCTGAGGTGTGACGTAATTGTGGTTCACAAAATTATACGGGACGTAGGTAGAAATAATTCATTCCCGAAGTGCAGGGCTCAATTACCAGGGAGCATGGTCACTTAAAATATATCAGGATCTGCATCTCAAGTGCTTTAACCTACAAGGCTACGAAGCAAGGGCTAGAAAGTGGGCTTAAAATGAATGACTAGTTTCTTTGTTGTCACTTTTAGACAGCACAGGCATAATGGTCTAAATGGTCTCCTTCTGCACCGTAACATTTCGATGGTTCTCTCGTTCTGAGTAACTTATCAGTCAGTAGATACTTACCTGGATTTTGCACAATTTACATTTTTCAAATTGCTACAAATCAGTTATAACTAAGGCCTTATACAGTTCAATCACAGGGCCCCTCTCTTACCCAGGTTTCACAACACTTACACGGCATTTCAACGCTCTTGACTGAGTCACTATGTCGAACCTCACAGTCAATTTTGGGGCATTCTCCCGCTGAGTCGCTGATGGTTAACTGGCTGCTCAGGGTGTAGGTTCCCCTGGTGTTTCTCACTGACGGGTAAGTCTTAAACCCAGAGGAGATCTGCTGCCCATTTTTCTTCCAGGTCAGTTTGGAGACATCTGGAGAGTAATCCATCGCCAAACAGCCGTAGGTGATGGAGCCGTCTGAGTTCTGTTGCTGACAGGAGGAGACCAGGCCGTAGAGAGTGGGCGGAGACGGTGTTGCTGGGAAAGGATAGCCGATTGAACAAGTTATACTCTCATTTGCGTTTATTAAGTCATCAAACATGTTGTTACAAAGATGTTTCTATATTAGATATAGCTCTTGGTGTTAAAGGGATATGGGTAGAGGTATGGATTCGGTATTGACGAGATCTGACCAAACTGAATGGTGCAGCAGGCTCAAAGGGCCGAATGGCCTACTCCAGCTGCTATTTTCTATGTTTCTATCTCGAACATTGATTAGAATTATGAACTTATCCTAATATTTCCTGATTAAAACCACGTCCACCTTTGAGATTATGTTACTTCTATACTTGGGAATCGCCATCTCTGTAGAAACTTATATCCCTGTTTCCAACTCTATCAGATTAGGGAGAAAAAAACATTCTGATATTCTCAAAATGACATATCATTCATTGGATTAACAGAGAAGAGCAACGATTTTCTCCATTATTGCCACAACTATTTATTTCTCAAACACCAGCACTTTGTCATGAAGAAGTTGTCTCTTCATTTATATCATCCACTCACCTGATGAGGGAGCTCCAAAAGCTCGCGATTCCAAATAAACCCATTGACTTTAACCTGGTGTTGTGAGAATCCTTACTGTGCCCACACCAACCTAACGCCGGCATCTCCACACTAGTTTTGGAAATTGCCTGTGTTCAAACTGATAGATGCCCCTTCCTCTCTCCAACTCACTGCCTCTCACTCCACAAAACGAAGATTCGTGACGTTGCGTCAAAAATACGACAGAAAGAATTCTTAGTGAATGTTCAGGAATCTCTAAATGTGATTATAATTTCAAATAAATGCAACATTGACTAATTGAAGGATCATACATTAATAGCAAGAGTTGGCCATTCGGGCCCTGAAGTCTCCTCCATCAGTCACTGAGATTACACATGAGCTGATTGTGGTGCTAGCTCTATTTTGAACCTCCTTTCTCCGCCAGTCGTCACCCGCTCTCTTCCCATTTTCCCCAGCTCTTTGCCCCTTTCCCATGGCTCTCTGCCTTTCACGTTGGCTTTTTTCCCCTTTCAGGTAGCTCTCTGTATTTCCACTTGGCTCTCTACACTTCCCTCCAGCTCTATGCCCTTTCCTCCGGCTCAGCACCCTATGCTTTCCCCCAGCCCTCTGCCCTCTGTCCCTGCTCCCTACCCTCTTCCTCCTTTCCCCCAGCTCTCTGACGTTTCCCTCTGACTCTCCTGCCCTTCCCTTGCGCTCTCTGCCCTTTCCCACAGCTCTCCTGCCCTTTCCCCCTGACTCTCCTGCCCTTTCCCACGGCTCTGCTGTCCTTTCCCCCGACTCTCCTGCCCTTTCCCACGGCTCTCCTGTCCTTTCCCCCGGCTCTCTGCCCTTTCTCGTCCCTCCCTGTCCTTTCTCCTGGCTCTTTCTCCTTTCCCTGGTCTCTCTACCTTTCTCCCCATCTCTGTCCTTTCTCTTGGCTCTCTTCCCTTTCACTGGTCTCTCTGCCCTTTCCCCTTGCTCCCTGCCCTTTCTCCTCTCTGCCCTTTTCCCCGGGTTTTCGCCTTGGTCTCCAGCTGTGTGCCCTTTCCCTCGCCTCTTCGCCTTTCCCCTGGCTCTCTGCTGTTTCCCCTGGCTCTCTCCCTGCCCCACCCCGGCTCTCTGCCCTTTCCCACGCCTCCTGTTCTCCCCTGACGCTTTGCCATTGTCCTTGGCCCCGAGCCCCCTGTGATTCCCTCCAGCTCTCTGCACTCCCAGAACATCCAACTGCCACTTGAGATCTTTCTTCTCTCTGGTTGCAAACCTCCCCACACAGATTCAGTGAGTGTGAGTGAGAGAATGTGAGTGCGTGAGGGTGAGTGATTGAATGAGTGAGAGTGGATGAGTGATGTTGTGTGAGTGACAGAAGGTGGGTAAGTGAGAGTGAGTGAGTGAAGTTCTTTGACTGAGGATGTGTGATTGAGGGTGAGTAAGTGTGGGTGAGGGTGAGAGACCGTGAGTAAATGAGGGTGTGTGAGAGAGGGTGGGTGAGTGAAGGTGGCTGAAGGTGAGTGAAGGTGGCTGGATGAGTGTAGGTAAGCAAGAATGAAAGAATGAGGGAGAGTGAGTGAGGATGTGTGAAGGTTAGTGGAGGTGGGTGTTTGAGACTGAGTGAGAATGAGTGAATGAGGGTGAGGAAGTGAACGTGACTGAGTAAGTGAGGAGTGAGAGAGACTAAGTCAGGGTCTGTTATTGAGGGTGGTGTGTGAGTGTGTGAGGGAAAATGAATGTGGATGGGTGGGAGAATGAGGGTGAGTGAGTGAAGGTGTTTGAGGGAGGATGAGTGCTTGAGGATCTGTGAGTTAGCATGCGTGAAGTTGAGTAATGGTGAGTACGCGAGGGAGTGTGAGTGAATGTAGGTGCGTGCGTCGGAGTGAGTTTGAATGGGTGAGATGGCGTAAGTGTGTGAGAGAGAGGGTCATTGAGCTTGAGTCTGTGGGGGTGAGTATGGGTGAGTGAGGGTGGGTAGGTGAGTGAGTGTGAGTGAGAGTGAGTAAGACTGGATGAGTGAGAGTGGATAAGTGGGGTGATTGAGTGAGACTGGATGAGTGAGGGTGGGTGAATGGGTTGAGTGAGTGAGCGTGAGTGAATGTGGTGAGTGAGTGAGGGTGAGTGAGAGTCGGTGAGTGAGACTGGTGGGATAAGTGAATGAAGGTGAGTATGAATGTTAGCGTCTGACTTAGGCTGTAAGTCAGTGAGTGAGGTTTAGTGAGTGAGGTTGAGTGAGTGATGGTGTATGAGTGTGGGTGGCTGAGTGACAGTGAGCGAATGAGGGTGTGTAAGTGAGGGTGTGTAATGGTTAGTGCGTATGTGTGAGTGAATGTGGGTGCGTGAGTGAGGGTGTGGGAGTGAGTGAATGGAGGTGAGTGAGCGAATATGAGTGAGTACGTGAGGGTGTGAGGATGAGTGAATCAAGGTGTATGATTGAGGTTGAACGAGTAAAGTAGAATGAGGGTTTGTGAGTGAGTGTGGGTGAGTGAGTGAGGATGGATGTTTTTGAGTGAGCAAATATGAGTGAGAAATTGTGAATGAGTGTGTGAGTGTGTGAGGGTGAATGACTCAGGGTGAATGAGGATCAGTGAATTTCTGAGGGTGAGTGCATGAGGTTGAGAGTGTGAGGTTGAGTGCGTGAGGGTGAGTGCGTGAGGGTGAGTGCATGAGGGTGAGTGCATGACGGTGAGTGCGTGAGGGTGGATGAGTGAGCAAAGGTGAGTGAGTGAGGGTGAATGAGTAAGCGTGAGTGAGGATGAGTGACTGAGAGTGAGTCAGTGAGAGTGAATAAGGGGATGAGTGAAGTTGAGTGATTGGGGATGAGTGAGTGAGGGTGAATGAATGAGGGTGAGTGAGTGAGAGTGTGTCAGCAAGGGAAGGTGGTTAAGTGAGGGTGAGTGAGGGAAGATATTTGAGTGAGGATGAGAGATTGAGGATGAGTAAGTATGGGTGAGGGTGAGAGAGTCAGTGAGCCACCTCCTCCTCTCCCTCTCCATCGATCTTTTCCCGATTCTCTCCATTGATCAGCTTTCAGTAACAGGGCTGTGTAAAGTCAGGAATCAGTGTAGATCACCGGGCAGCTGCTTTAATGTCGGGGCCTTTCTTTCAGAAACACGGATCAGTGAACAAATAGACAGACTGAGGGAGCTGGAAGGGAAGCTTACAGCAAAACTAGGGTCACACAGGAATCAAACACCAAGTTTATACCAGTATTGGGGAGCCTGGCAGTCTTAGTCTCAGGCAAGATTCTTTCTTTTATTGTGCCTTTGTGTCTGGTGTAACTCATGGAAATCCCTACTTCTGACCTCATGTTGGATGGAATGTGTCATTGATGAAGCAATAGAAGATTGTTGGTCCCAGAACAGCCCCCTGCCGAACTCCTGAGATGATATTGTGAGTTCCAACAACAAATACCATCTCCAAACAGAGAAGAATTTCCCACCGAAACTTATTCACTTGAGTTTTACTCGGGCTCCTCAATCCCACCCACATTCAAATGTTATTGGTGGTGGGGGGAGAGGGGTGGTGGTGGTGGTATGGGCGCAGTGACACGGTGACACAGTGATTAGTGCTGCTTCCTCACAGTTCAATTTCTGATATGGATCATTGTGTGTGGAGTTAGCAAGTTCACCCCGTGTCCGCTTTGGTGGCCTTCGGGTGCTCCTGTTTCCTCCCACAGTCCAAAGATCTTTGGGTTCGGTGGATTGGCCATGCTAAATTGCCCCATGGCGTCAGGGAGACTAGTTCAGGTAAATACATGTAGTTATGGGGATAGGGCTTTGTTGGGATTGCTGTTGATGCAGACTCGATGGGCTGAATGGCCTCCTGATTCTATTCAATAATGTCAAGGACAGTCACTCTGACGTATGTGAGATGGAAAGTGTGTGAGAGGGTGTGTGTGTGTGTGTGAGAGAGAGAGAGAGAGAGAGAGAGTGGGCTGCGTTTGCAAGAGGGGACAGTGTGTCAGTTGGAAAGCAAAATAATATATTAATGAGTGTGTGAAAGTGTGCATGCGATTGCGTGTGAGTGAGAAAGATGTGTGCAATGTGTGTGGGTTGTAGAAGCAATGTGCTTGAGTGTGTGTGTGTGTATGTGTGTGTGTGCGTGTCAGAGAGAGAGTTTTCGTGTGTAAGAGAGAGACGTTGTGTGTGAGAGGGTGTCAGACACATGAATACTTTTGCACGTGTGTGAGACAGTGATCTGTGTGTGCAAGAAGAGTGTGTGTGAGAGAAAGGATATGTGAGATAGAGAATGTGTGTGTGTGTGAGAGAGAGTGTGTTTGAAGAGTTATTCTTTATGTGTGTGAGAGTGTGTCTCTGTTCTTCAAAGTGTGTGTGTGTGTGTCTGTGTGTCTGTGTTTGTGTTTGTGTGTGTGTCTGTGTGTGTGCAGAGGCGGGGAGAGTGTGTGTGAGTGAGAAAAAGTGTGAAAATTAGACAGAGTGGATGCGTGTGTGTGTGTGAGTGAAATAATTGTTGAGCGAATATGTGTCTGTGATAGTTGGAGTGTTTAAGAAAGATACATTGCGTAAACATGTGTGTTCATATGTAAGAGAAGGAGAGACTGTGTGCGTGTGATAGAATGATGTTTGTGAGAGAAAGTGTTTGAGAGCAAGATTGTGCATGTGTGAGACAATGCGTCAGGGAGTGAGCGTGTGAAAGAGAAATATGTGCCTGTGTGAGTGAATGCGTCTGCAAGTGTTCGTATGAGAGAGAGAGCATGTGAACGAGTGTGAGACGAAGTGAGAGTACTGAAGACAGAACGTGAGAGGGATAGTGCGTGTGTGTGTATGTGTGTATGTGTGTGTGTGTGCGAGACTGTGCTTTTGTGAGAGATTGTGTCTGCGTGCAAGTGTGTGTGTCGGAGTGTGTGCGTTTGTGAGTGTTTGTGAGAGAACTAGTGTGTGAGAACAAGAATGTTCAGGTGAGAAATAGTGTGTGCAAGACAGACAGAAATGTGTGTGTGTGAGAGAGAGAGAGAGAGCGAGAGAGAGAGAGATGCGTAAGCAAGAAAAATTGAGAGAGTGTGCGTGAATAAATGTGAGACAACAGCGTGTGTGGGAGAGAGAGTCTGTGCGAGACCGTGAGACTGTGCTTCTGTGAGTGTGTGTGTCTGCGTGTAAGAGAGAATGTGTATGGGGTTGTCTGTGTGAGTGCTTTTGAGTAGGAGGGTATGAGAGACTGATTGAGAGAGCGAGAGCATGTCCGTATTTGTATTTGAGAGAGAATATTTGGACCGTGAGAGAAAGAAAATGTATGTGAGAGATACCGTATTGAACGTATCTTTGTGTGCATGTGTGAGAGAATATGAACGTGTGTATGTGTGTATTTATGTGTGTGAGAGTGTGTGATGTGTTTAAGTCTCTATCTGGCTGATTCAGTCTGGAAAAGCACACTCACTCCACACGTACTCACCCACGCACACAGTAAGTGGGAGTGACAAGTGAGCACAATAGGGGCTGCGGGGCAAAGGTTTGGAAAAACATTTAAATCTTTCACAAGTCTGTCACAATTGAATAATTTCCTCTTTCCTCAAGGGGCGAAACTTGTAAAATCTCACCAAATTTGATACAATCCAGGGCAAAGCCACCCACAAGATTACCCGACCCCTCATTCACCCTATTCGCTCACTCCATCACTAACAAGCAGTGTCAGCAGTGTGTGTTATATACAAAATGCACCGCAACAATTCACCAAGGCTCCATAGAATACACTGTCCAATCCCGCTGCCTTTACATCCTAACAGGACAAGGGTAGCAGTCACATAGGAACGCTATTAGCTGCAAGCTCCCCTCCACAACATACACCATCCTGACTTGAAACAATATCTCATTTCATTCATAGTCGTTGGGTCAAAATCCTGGAACTTTCTGCCTTACAGCATGCGGTTGCCTGCAGCATATGGACTGCAGTCATTCAAGGATGCTTCGTATCAAGGAACAATGAGGGAAGATTAAAAATTCTGGCCGAGCAAATGGCTCTAAAACGCCTTTCGAAGATTTAAAATAAGATACAAATGAATTTGACCCTTCAACTGTTATACTAAACAGGCCAGGGACTGCTGGAGTATGGAGCACAATATAGTAAATCTCACTTTGTATCTGTTCATCGAACATTCCCAAGGCCGGTACATCATTGCTTAAAAATTATCCAATTCTCCCTCTACAGTCTGAAGTTTCTGCTCTCTCTGATGGTCACAATATGCTTTAGGGATCTCATTTCTGAGACACCGAGTCAAATATCAAGTCAAACTGTCACATTTCTCACAGATACAAGTGTATTGAAGAAATAAATGAAATTACACTCCCCGAAATACAGCAGAAGGAACCAGAAGATTTACAAACAGTCAGGGAGATTCCAGGTCCCAACACAGAGATCACGCGTACAAAAACAGAACAAACACAAACGGTGCAACAGTCGAGTTCCCAGCAGGTTAATCTGTTCAATCTGTAAATTTCATTCAAACTGTTGGATTCTCATTGATCAATGGTCAATTTACAACAACAGATAATCAATAACTCATTTTAAATTAAATTGATATTCATTTGAAAACTCCCTTCAACTTTTCTCTCAGAAACAATGCAAAACGTAATTTCGCTGAAAATGAGCAATCAACAACAACAGATTCAGAATAGTTCAATGTCCCTCGCAGAGATGCAGTGACACAGTAACAGTTCAATGTCCCTACAGAGATGCAGTGACACAGTAAGAATTAAAGTAACCAAGAAACATTTACATCGAAAAACATTACCTGATTCGATCTAATTTCTTAATTAAATGCAATCAACAAAATAATTAAGGCAAAATACTTTATCGAGCTGAGCATAACTGAGTAAAGAAATGTTTTGTTTCTGAATTCATTTTCGATACAATTGAACATTCTCTAAAATGGATGATATTTTATACGTCAGTGCACTATTCAAGGCCTTTTGTTTTGAATTAATTAGCACCAATATTATATTTTGTTATTGTCAATTGGCAGTTAGTTTTCCTGTTACTGGTTTGTACTTCAATCATTCAAAACTTGCCTTTGCCTGGAACATTGTGAAGTAATTAGGGTCCAACTAAATCTTAAACAATAAACTTCAAATTACTGAGTAGAAATATTCAGACATCTGTAATTTATTTGCTTAATTCGAATCACATTATAATGTTTTTCATTTCCACTTTTACTCTAGATGTCTTATAACCTACAAACGTGTTAAAAATGCATGCTCCTGAATTTGTATTTACTGTAATGGCCTGGTAGTTTGAGATGAAACTGCTTCTTAGATTTAATAATTTAGACAATTCATACAATTTAGTTACTGAACATATCGTTTAATTTAAGAAAATCTGAATTAAACAGTGAAAAATTCAATGAGATCAATTGATTCAAATCCTGTCCAACACTGAAACATGCACAAAATAAGTTGAGACCTTTTCTTCAGTATAACATTTAATAAGAATTAAACATAATGCTCAAATAGAATCAATTCCTCTATCCTGTCATTTATTCATCCAGTAACTCTATTCTGTGTTGAGCAGTAATGGAGACAGGATGTTATTATTAGTTTTATAATATTATCATAATATTTTCATATAAATTAATCTTTTTGAATTTCAGGTATTAACTTGTCAATCTCTAGCTTGTTTCTATGGACACCTTATGACAATTCAAGCACGATTATAAAAACAATTGCTTAGTGTTAGCGAATTCCACCTGTCAGAAAACTGTGTTCACTCTCTCAAGTTCATTCAAACGGAGGGGTTCTAATTGATCAATTGTCATATTACGACAACAAAAAACAATAACTTATTTTAAATTAAACTGATATTCATTTCAAAATTCCCTTCGAATTTTATCTACCTCTCCCTGTCTGTCGCAAATCTCGAAAACTGGACAAAAAATTTTTTTTCTGAAAATGAGCGCCTCAAATGTAACAGATTTTGGGTCGTGTAATGTCCCTAACAGCGATATAGTGACACAGTAAGAATTATAATTCATGATTTATTTTAAGCTGAACGCATCAGTTAACATGAACAAAATGCTCTAACATAAATTTATTTTATTTTTTTTTCCCAATACCCGTTTGTTTTATCCTGACAAGGATTTTTAAACTTATTTTGTCTCTTTGTTTTCATTTAGCTGGAAAAAGTGTAACCGCTCAGGATCACTGAGCTTAAAAAATACAGGAGCAATTGAGAAACACCAACCCATTTCACAAATTTCGAGATGAGATTAGTGATTAATTATCTCGACATCCAACTACAAATTACTTGGAAGGAATGTTGAGCCTGCACAGAAAGGATGTAATAATCGGAGACAAAAATTGCCAAATAGCAACGTCTTATTCTCCAAAACTCATATTTAAGTGAATGCGAACTTCATCGGGATATAACAATTAATGCAAAGTGTCTCGTTGAACTGAGCGCCACTGTGGAAACAGCTTGTTACCATTGAAATAGTTTTTGGAATTATCACAAAATATTTCCAGCCTCGAAACGTTTCTGGTCATGTTCGTCACAGAACTATTAAGAGGGATTAATGAATAATGATATGAATATAAAATAATCTTTATTGAATATGGAGTTATATTAGCGATTTAAAAATATTTGCTTTATATTCATTTTACGATTCAACTTGTTATGAGAAGTTTTTAGTTGTAGCAACGACTTAATGTCCGAGTAAACATTCTTTGTCATGATTTATTTTAATCTGTGAACGTTAGTTAAAATTTATAAAAATGCTGTGATATCTTTATTTTTTTCCAAAACCTGTCTGTATTCTCCCTACAAGGATTTCAAACTCATAGATTGTTTGCACTCAACCAGAAAACATGTAACCTCTCAGTGTCACCGAGTTTAAAAAATGCAGAAACAATGCTGAAACACCAAACCATTTCACACACTATAAACATTCACAGTGACAGAACCACTGAACCTCCTCAACAGAAACACACCAAAACACATCAATGAGGGAAAGAATCCGATTCACGGAGGCTCAACTCAATTATCCATCCAACAAAATCAAAAATATAATTGCAAGAAAATCTCAATATCCAATCCAGCAAACCAGCCCGTCACCAAATATATGAATCGCTAAACTAAACAGAAATCTGGAATAAGAGCAATAGCATTGCGAGGAGGTGGAATATATCTAACAAATTAACACTGAAACTTTATCACATTTTATTCATATTGGGCCATATTTCAAACAGATTTCAAACATACTTAAACATTTGGATAGTAAAAACTGCAGCCATCTGGTGCCACCGAGGTAAAACGTTGCATGTACCCCAACTTATGAATGCAGTGGCAAACTATTTTTTGGACGAGTGGCATAAACCGTGATTTGGTTTGACAGCAATTATCAGTTACAATTTTAAAAAATACAAATACAATAAAGCCTGATTTCTGTGTACAGGCATACGTCAAATAGTTTAAAACCCGCAGACTTTGTATTCAATCATAAACCGTATAAAAACTCAGTGTCACGGACTGTGAACAATGCAGAATCTCCAAAACATTTCACAAATTTTACTTGTTCAATGTCACCCAGACAGACAATCTCCTCACCAGAAAAATGCATCACTGAGGGACTGAAACCCGGTTCATGCAGAAGCAGCTCAATTCTACAGTTTCAACAGAATCAAATTTCACATTGGCAGAAAATCTCAATTTAAAATCCAGCCAATCTTCCCATCACCAAAGTAACTAATAATCACAATGAGCACAACAAGAACATAACAAAACCAACATTGTGAATAAGTGGAACATGTTCATGGCATTAATGTAGAAACTTTAACACATTTTGTAAAGATTAGATTACATTTCAAACACTTGTAGAGAAGATGGTGCAACTCACAGCCACTAGATGTCACCGAGACTAAACATTTCAGAAACACCGAATTGTTTCACAAAAGGAAGGCATTTAAAGTAACCCAGCCACACATCAAATCACAACAAGAAACAGAATCACTCAGTATTAACTTTTGTCAAATAACAGTAGAATTCTATAACCCCCATTTTAAGCAGGAGCACGTGAAACATTGTAAAGGTTTTCAGCACAGAATCCACCAAACCACATTTCAGTGAACAAGTGAATTAATAAAATCGAGAAAAGTATAAAACAAAAACTCAAATCAAACACTGAATAAATAAATGCTTAGTTCTTACCTGCAGTCACCGTCACCATGGTCCCTTGTCCCCAGTAGTCCATGGCGTCCACAGTGTCACATTCTCTCGGCTGGGTCATACAATAACCATCCCTGCACAAAATAGACAGAAATCCGCCATTAATTAAAAGAAATCACAAGCCAGAGGGAAAGTAAATCACTGCATTTTCATGAAATTATTATTGTACTGGTGGATACCGTTCATTCTACATACATAATCTTAATGTTTTATATTTCACAGAGGATCACATGAACAAGTCATTGAAAACACTAACTGATAATCAAACAGTTATCATAAATGTTCCATATTTAATTCTAGCTATTTGTACAGTGCTGGGACATAAATAATACAGCATTGTAAATAATGTTGGATTGTAAAACAGAGCACTGACCCGGCCTCGATCAATTAGTGCTGAGAGTTTTTGTATTGTCAGTAACTGTTGTGCCATCCAGTTATCACAGTGAGACACAGCATGACAAATACTGTGCCTGACTACTAGCTCTAAAGTACAGAGATATAATTTCACTGCTCTCAAAAATCTGATTCTGCCTCTTCTAAGAGAGTATTAGTGAAATATTTCAGCTCGACCTGGTCTTATATTTATAAAGCCAATCGGAATGCTTTTAAACTCTCTGTGTAGATTAGCGTATCGGTCAACACAAGATTTTACGGGAAGATTTTTATATCTTTTCACAAACTAATATTACTTCCTCACATTGTTTCATTGAAACCTGGTTTGCTTTGAAAATCCTGCTAAGGTACTGATTATCAATTTGAACAATCTCTTTCCCTGAGGTTTTTCTATGAGGATGTCGCTGCGCTCAGCACTGTGACCCCTATCGAATCACAGTGACACACACCCACACAAAAACTGTACTCACTCTCTGTTCATTACTGCCACTCAATATTTACTTGAAATAGACCCGTATTCCTGATGTAATTGACAATTTATGCAGCAGTTTACAAAACACAACCTAGAAACACCTCCTCCAGGTGTCAGAAATAGTAAAACGAGCATTATATCCAGCTGTGTAATTGCTGAAACTGTTAACAGTAAATATAAACAGAGTGAAAATCTCAGCCCATTATGTCTGTGTGTTTTCTTGGTTTAATGTTTAATTTTCACTATGCTAGGTTTGTCAGAATTGGTTTGTGTTTTGGTTCTGATCACGCTCGTTATTATTATATTTAAAACAGGTACTGACCTTCAGGTTACGATGGAAGTTGCTGAATTCCCTCTCGGGCTGTTGTTGTCCGGGTGCAGCCCTGGTTCCTCTCGCTGTGGTGTCTTGCACAATAATAGATGGCGGCGTCTTCGATCTTCAGCCTCGTCATCTCCAAAGAGAAGATGTTGTTTGAAGTGTCTTTGGACGCAGTAAATCGATCCTTAATCGCTGGGGCAATTACGATGCTGGATGAACTATAGTACCGCAGCAGCCACTCCATCCCCTGTCCGGGAACCTGTCGGACCCAGTTCATGTAAGCGCTGCCAAGGTTGAAGCCGCTGGTTTTACAGGTCAGTGTCAGGGAGCCTCCGGGACGCCCGGTCTCTGCCTCTGGCTGAGTCAACACAACCTCCGACTGGACACCTGTAAAAATAGATCAAAAAAACCCGAGGATTAATCCTGGTGAAATGATTGCTGACTCTGGAATATTCCAGAGATAAACTAACATTGAGACAGTAACACTGAGAGACTTGGGCAATAAAAAAAACTCACCGGATAAAAAAGTCAGCAACAAACTGAGAGAAATCGCTGACCTCATCTTTCTGGTTATTTGAGGGAAATGGTTATGTCAGGAACTCAGTGAACAAACCAGCTCCCGGACTGTTGGATTCCGGTCCCAGTGAGCGGTATTTAAATACCCGGCAGAAGGGGACGGCTTTCCAGGCGCCGCCTGTTGATTCCCTGCTGGAGGCGGCGCCTGGATCCACGTCCCACCTTCCACACCCCCAACAGAATGGACTTCCAGATTTACTATAAGTTAATATTAAAATAGACATTATATCCGTGTCGGGGTAGTGTTTGGCTGAATATGTTCATTGTATTGTTTCCATTATTTCTGATGGTGATATTGCAGTTCATCATTTCTTTATTTTAAAAAGAACTAATTCCATTGTAAATATGGTGCTTTTATTACCACGCCCCTAAAAAGAACACAAATATAAAAATGATGAAATAATATTTTCAAAAAGTAAAGAAACCGTCAGTCTATTTTGCAACAATTCCGGGTTTCTGTCACATTACAATAATAAAACATAATTTATGGCAAGAATTGTTATCGATTTCTGTAACTAAATGCGGGGGATGAACAAAGTGATTCTATTTACAGTGTGGATGGCTATCACTGTACAATTTGGGTTTGGAGATGAGAAGAAACTCTCACACAATACAATATTTCTCCTTCTATTTGTCAAACTGCCCCAATCTCGAAGATAACCTTTTGAAAATAATAAGAATCTCGCCCTCCTGATAATTAAATAGTGAGTTGTCCGAAAAACGTAAAATTAACATAGACTTTTGACAGAGAAGTTCATGAATGGAACGGACACTGAGATCATTAAAGTTCTCCTTCAGCATCCAAATCATTGCAGCTCACTCTATTGGCCACCGGCTGTCTAACATTCGCCAGTGTTGGGAACACAGGATATCAGGATTTTGCGGCACATTGCACAGTATCACAAGAATAAATGCTTTATCTTCCATTGAATTAGGTTCTGAACTGATCACTTCTCCACTCATTGGCAGCTATGAGAGGAACTCCCCAATAATGGAAATCAGATTATACTGTACAATAGAACACGGTGCAAATCAGGTATAAGAGACGGTGCTGTTTAAATGAGATACAGAACTTTCAGAGTATTCCAGGAATCCCCGCTGTTCACGTCAGTTTTATGATGTTCTTTTAATATTATTTCGATGCATTTTTGGCCATTGCTCTGCTCTCAGTTGACTGGGGAATTGGGATCATCAACATCTCTCTCTCGCATTTCATGAAGTGGTTAATAAACAAACTTTAATTATTGGAATGACATTTACTTGGAAGTTATTCAAATGAAAAATCATCTGGTCAATTTATTGTTTTGCGATACTATTTACTCACATTATGAACAGGACATTTAATGATAATATTTGATTGGAATGATTACTATTTAATATGTGCCTGTCTTGTGGGAATGAAACATTAATTTTTAAATGGCTGAATCCCATTTTGTCCATTCAGATTCACGCTAATCTGTCTCTCACAGTATTTGGCAGCAATCCAGGCTGCTGTCAAATGCTCAAAGTTATTGACAGGAAGCATCTGGGAGTGTTTATGCAGTAGATCAAAGATCTGTTTCCTCAGTACTGACCGCTTGGCTGCAAGCCAACTTAAAAACCTTCACATTGTCAATGAGGCCTATTTATAACCAAATCTACCCAGCAACAGTACTAGAGGCACTTTAATTTTTTAAAGTTGTAAATCTGGGTAGCTTTTTCCCATCTTTAACGAAAGGAAAGTCATGCAGCTTCTCTGGCACCCTGTTAGCAACAATGATGATTTTTCTAACAAATCAGGATATTGTGATGATGGATAGAAAGAATGACGGGCAAACGGAGAGATGTCCCAGAGAGACGATATATGAACATGTATGTATTTTCTTTCCCTTTATCTTTCCATGGGATGTTTAGTTGGAAAGACCAACACTTTTTCCCCATCCCAAATTCCCCTGAACTGACTGGTTTTCTCGGTTACTTCGGAAGATATCAAAAAGTCAGCTATTTTGCTGTCCGCCTGGAGCCACATCCTTGGGAACCAGGCAGCGATGGCAGATTTCTTCCACTGGGGAATCAGAGATGTTCCAATGGTCGCCATGAGTATCTATTCAAGATTTATTAATCGAATTCAACTTCTACCAGCTGCAATGGCCCGAATTAAATCCCAGCCCTCAGATCATTGTCCTGGGCCTCTGAACCCCTGGGTCAATTAATTAAATATTATGTCACATTCGACACAAACAATAAATATATTACTGTGTTGATACAGGAATGAATGATATTTTAATGAATGATGTTCGGATGATTGACAGTTTGATGCCTGAATATTTTGATTGAGGATTCAGTGAATAGATTGATGGATGCATTGATAGGTGGCATTGAAAGATGCTGTCCTACATTCCCATATTTGTACTTGATTATTTCATAAATTGAATCAGCTCCTTTATCGCATTTGTGTCAGTCTAATACCTCCAGTTCTTCCAGAGTGCCTGGGTGAAATCCATCCTGAGTTTATCCAGAGTTAGCAAGCTTACCCTCACGAACAGGAGAACGAGATTTTCCTGCGGTTCGGATGGTTCATTTCTCTGCTGATGCTGAATCCTCATATCCAAGATACAAAGAGTCAACGTGATTAGTTTGAGGAGGGAGGATTATAATGTTTGAAACATGTGGTTCATTCACGTACAACAAATCACTCAACATGCCCTCACCCAAATTAGTGAAGGTAACAGAGAGAAAAGTAAATAAGGTAGCAACAGAAATATTGTGAGATTCACTGGACAACTACAAGTGTTACATTACTCCCCAAAACAGTGTGGTAATCAATCAATTTAGTAACTTCACATGAAGTACAGGTAGTTTCATTTAAATCATCACTTTGACAATCATCACACACTCCAGCTATGTATCAGGACTTTCTGTGTGATTATGAGGTGATAACTTGTCAATGAAGCGCAGAGGCTACTGGGTAGCTGTTCATTATCCTCGGACTGAATTAATTCCATTCCCCACTGAATTCTGGGACAGACTTTATTCCTCGGTGACAAAAAGGCAAACAGAATGTCAATAAATGTTAATATCAATAAATCATATGAAGCAAAGTACAACTGTCTGTCGTATGAAATGAAATACTGAAAACAAACAGAAAATGCTGGAAAATCTCAGCAGGTCTGACAGAAAGTGTAGAGACAAAATAGACCCAACGTTTCAAGTCTGGATGACGCTTTGGCAGAATATTCCTGATGTTTTGGAGAGATCATTACTTTTTCTAACAACGTGTCAGAGAAGCTGCATAACGTTCCTGTGAGATGAGAATAGGTTAAGTATTTACTGGTTAATGATATACACTATTTCGAGCCACACACAAGTTACATCAATTCATGTACCGATCCCAAATTTTATAATCAACTTCCCTATAACCTAACTAACCTCATCAATGCCTCAATCACAAGCTATATCCTTAAAAAACTTTCTAGTTCCTATCCACCCTCATCATTTCCCAATTTCTTCATCCTCTTCAATTTTCTCCAAATATAAAAGGGTCATCCTGACTCAAAACGTTGGCTGTATTCGGTCTCCACAGATGCTGTCAGAACTGTTGAGATTTTCAAGAATTCATTGTTTTTGTTTCAGTTTCCAGAATCCGCAGTATTTTGCTGTTTTCAAAATTCTGAATATAATTGGTGAAACAATTGTTTATCTGAATGAATTGATGATAATTGGTGAATTGGAGCAACCCCGCCTGGAAATGCCCCTCAAGACTCTCATTAACCTGACTTGAACATATAATACCATTCCTATATTGTCACTGGGTCGGAATCCATGAGCACCGTCCAGAACAACACCATGGGATTACCTATATTGCAGGTTTTGCAGCGGATCAAGAAGGCGGCTCCCCACCAACTTGCCGAATGCAATTAGCAATGGGGAATAAATGCTGGCCTCGACAGTGTCGCCCACCTTCCATAAAATAATGTTAAATATACTAATATTTAGGAATGAATGAGAACAGGTGAATGCATTTATTAAATTGTGAATGAACAGTCATTGGTGAAAATACTTACTATTTTCCTGAACATTTATGACATTCTCCTTATCTGCTGGAAGATTTAAGGTTTGAAGTTTATTTACATGGTTCTGTCAGTTATTATGTTAATAGTTCATCAGACTTTAATAATCTAGGTCCTGTTTAAGTTACTGCTGCACCAGTCCATGTATTTGATTATTTCAGACTATGTCATGGCTCAGTTTTATTGCACTTTGCAATAACTCCTAACTGCTGCATTTTCCGAATCTCAGTGTGTGTCAGTCTACTTCCTGTATCAACAATTACCACAAATAAAGTGGGCTCTGTCTCAGTTTATATCAGTCCCGGTACTGTATCAGTAATTATCACTAACACCCTGGTCTCTGTCTCAGTGTAAACCTGCCTCAATCCTGTCTCAGTCATTATTACTAATGCACTTGGCTCCATCTCAGTTCGGATAAATCTCGGTCCAACATCATTAATTACTCGGCGCTGTTTCAGTTCATGTCGGACAAGGTCCTACATCAGTCAAATGCGCTCGACACTGTCTCAGTTTTCTTTTTCCTGACAATGTCATTTTTTAAGATGTTTCTTTCATGGGATGTGGGTGTAATTGGAATTTGGCATTTGACCATCCCCACATGGCACTCGGCACTAACTCATTTCTATTTTGTTGGATCAGGCCCCTATTTATAATAAAATACAGTCTGGCTCTGTTAATAGTCTGTTAGACCAGAACTCAGTTTATTTTGTACTAGACATTCTCTCTGGATATGTAATATTTGACACTGATCCTGTATATATTTCACGAGAATATGTCAGTGTTATTCCTGCACTTAATTATGTCTCTGTTCGAATTATGCCTGTATTACTAAACGATTCTGCGAGAAAAAGAGACAATGTGTTGAGATAAAAGCAGGATCCAGAAATGGGCAGTATTGGATCGATAGTGTTTGGTTGGTGCAGTCTTGTAGGGCCGAAAGGTCTTTTCCTGTGCTGTAATTTTCTTTGTTTTTTGTTCTGTGCTGCTACACAGGACTTGGTATCCATTTTCAATGCAGACAGCAGAAGTAGATTTTAGATATCGCATCTTCTTTTCCAGTGTCCAAAACCTCATAGAGTTTGCGCTTCGATAAGGATGCAGAGAACTGTGTTCTCCCAACCACTTTTATCATTACTGGCATTGAACAATGCAGTAAAAACTGAGACCACGTCCAATGCAACATAAACGTGGACACGGTCAATTGCAAAAAATAAGGCTGCATCTGGTTTAAAACAAGCAGAGACAGATCTAAATTAATATAAACAGAGACAACATCTAGCTTAATATAAACAGAAACATGGTGACGTATAATATAAACAGGGACAGCGTCTAATTTAGTACACACAGATAAAACATCTAGTTTAACATGAATAGAGACAGGCAATATATATTTCTACGTGCAATATATTAAGAGTTTGGGTCTAGTGAAAAATAAACAAAGCCATGGCCTCATAATAGAAGCTGACACAGGGTACGTGTACTGTAATATAAAAAGACTAGTTCAATCCCCATGAAATTTGTAGAGATGGCCGTCCCATCAAAAATTTACAGGACAGGAGTAACATAGGGTTACCTGAAGAATGCAAAGTTTCCTCTGCATTGCCAAATTAAACACTCCCAAGGCAGGAATAGCATAATTTAGATACAAAGTGAATCTCTCTCTACACTTTCCAAATCAAACATTCCTAGAACAGTATACTGTCTAGAAACAAAATGAAACCCCCTGTACAAGTCTGCTCAAACAAAATGGAGGCAGAAAGCGCATGAACTCTCTTCTACGTAAAACCTCTTCTTCACTCTTCCTTCAGAGATTCGGGAGGCAGGTTTAAACTAGTGTTCGGGAAAGGGGAATGAACCGTCTACACAGTTCCACAAAACACACCCACGTCAGTTACAGCAGAGATTAAATGCGGATTAAATCTTCCTTGACAAAGTCAAATCAAACATTCATAAAACAAGTACAGTGAGTTTACATCCAGAGTAAATATTCCTCTTCACTATCCAGTCAAATACTCTAAGGACAGGTACAGCACCGGCTAAATATAAGGGACAATCTTTCCGTACTGCCACATCGAATCCTTATCACGAGTACAGCCGAGGTTAGAGACAGAAAAAAATATATCGAGCATTTCAAGACCAAAGAATGCTCAAGAGATCTTTGAGAGTAAATCTCACAGACGGATTCCAATTCATTGAATTACATTCTTTTAGAAGCCTATAACTCTGGCTGAGAGAATACATGAGGCAGACATTGAATTTATGCTGTGGAGTGAAGACGATGAACCATCGTGGAGAGACAAGACACAGAACCAGACAGGAGAAAGACAGAGAAAGTGATGAAACACAGGATATTTCCATGAACACATTTGCCGTGTTATTATATTTCGGGATAAGAGGGATTAATTCCTACTTCTGAACATAGGTATCATCATGATTGTTTTTCCTCACAAAACTGATGAATAAATAATATTGAAAAACAATCATTACTGGAACCCGTTGATTGATTTGCATGGCTGTCTCTATTTCTGTGTTGTGTTCGTGGGGAAATACTTGTTGTGTTTTTGTCAGTCAACAATCTAATTTGGAATTTCTATTCCTGTATGTATTACCATAAATACCTCACTGTTTACAATGAAATGTTCATGTCAGCAAAACCAGATAAACCGTCACTTGTTGATCAGTTTCAACTCAAAATAACCGTTTATTTTAAGAATTTTAACAGTTGGTTCAAAATGAATCGAAACTTTTTGAACATTCGTTACATCAGTTGTATTTAATTAAAAGAAAATGATACATTCCATTTCAGAATTAGTTCTGAAAGCTCTGATGTCACAAGTAATAAAGCATCTGTGAACAGGTAGATATTCCACTGAATGTTAATTTGATTGAGGATTTAATCTGTTTAAATAGACAAGTTAAATTTAAAAAGACAGATCTGATGTCTGAAGTATTCCTGTCACAAATAGCAATCACATTCACACGAAGGAAGAACTTCTTAGTGATAACCAGTGTGGTGATAACCAGTGTGGTTATCACTAAGAGATAAACAGGCGACAGGGAAACGGATTCAATTCCAGCCTTGGGTGAGTGTGTGCGATTTTCACATTCTACCCATATCCATGTGTGAGTTTCCCCCGAGTGCTCCATTTCCTTCCACAGTCCAAGGATGTGCATGTTAGGTGGATTGGCTGTGATAATTTGCCTCTTATCCTCCAATGATGTGCAACGTAGGATCATTGAATCACTACAGTGCAGAAAGAGACCATTCGGTTCATCAGATTTGCACCAGCTATCCAGCAAAGCATCCTTCCCAGGCCCAAGGTCTCTATTCTAAATTTCCAGTTCGTGTCCAACGATATGTAGGTTTAGGGGATTAACCTGTGAATATGTGTCGTTGTCGTGATAGGGTGAAGGCTGGGCCCAAGTAGGATGCTGTGCTGGACAGCCGCTGCAGACTTGTTGGACCGAATGGCCTCCTTTTGAACTGTAGGGATTCTATGATTTGATGCTGCTATGATCAGGCAGAAGCATCGCTATATTCCCATCAATCTCAGAGCTTTCAAAGAATTACAACTTTCATTTTGGTAGAACTTGCATTTATAGAATACTTTACTCGACCTCATGTCATCCTAAAGCTCTTAAAGCTCATTGATGTACCTTTCTCTACACCCCAGCTTTGACTGCAACACTGTCCTCTCTGCACTCTCTCGTTTCCTTCTCTATGTACGGTCTGCTTTCTCTGTATGGTACGCAAGAAACAATAATTTTCACTGTATACTAATATGCATAGCAAAACTAGTTCAAATGAAACCAAATCAAATCAAATCAAATGAATCAAAAACCCCGAGAATTATTCCCAGTGAATTGATTGCTGACACTGTGACATTCCAGAGATAGACTAACACTGAGGCAGTAATAGTGAGTTCCATTATCTCTGCTAGTCCAAGAGGTGAAATTGCATTTGTGCCTCTGTTATAGAAAAAACAATTTCCCTGTAAATTAAGTCCCTTCATTTATCCACCCCTCCACAAGGTTTAGACATAAACAAGGTGACATTACCTTATCAGGGTAAATACGTCAATCTGATTTGCAATAATTCTGCGTCTCTAACACATTGCAGTAAAATTATCTATTTATTGTATTTCAGATGTGGATAGCTATCATTGTAGTTTGGGACTGGATATAAGAAGGGAACCAATGGCCTAGTGTTTTTTTATCACTAGACAATTAATCCACAAACTCAACAAATGTCCTCAGGATCCGGCTTCAAATCCCACCGCGGTAGATGGTAGAATATAAATTCAGGAAAAACCTCTGGAATTAAGAACCTACTTATGACCATGATATCATTGCCGATTGTGCAACAACCTATCTGGCACACGAATTTATTTTAGAAAACGGAATCTGCTGTCCTTACTTGGTCTGGCCGACATGTAATTCCAGAGCCACAGCAATGTAGTTGGCTCTCAACTGCCCTCGGACAAAGGGTGGGCAATAAATGCTGAACATCCAGCAGCACCCATGTCCATAGAGTCCCTACGTGCAGAAGGTAGCCATTTTGCCTATCGGGCCCTTACCGACACCATTCCCACCCAGGTCCTATACCCTTCTCCCCATGTATATTGTCTGCTAATTCCTTTGACACTATGGGGCAATTCATCATCACCAATCAGCCTAAGCAGCACATCCTTGGACCGTATGAGTAAATACGCAGACAACTGGAGTATGTGCATACTGCACAGAGACAGTGACTTCACACAGACCCAAACCGGTAATTGAACCCGGGTCCCTGGCGCTGTGAGGTAGAAGTGGTAAGAACTATGGCACTGTGCCTCCCACGAATGAATTCAAAAAAGAAAATCTTCATATGATACAATGTTACACTTTATATTTCTCCAACTGCTCCTTAACCCTGTGAAAATTAACGGTAAAAGAAACCACGTTGGCTCATAATTAATTGAATTGACAGAGAAATATAAAATTGAAATCGGCTTTTGACAGCGAATTTAATGAATCAGAATGAACACAGTGATCAGGAAAGTTCTCCGTCAACATCCAAATCATTGCAGCTCATTTTATGGGCCACAGGCTGTCGAACATTCACTGCTGTTGGGAGAACAGAACATCAGGACTTTGCGGCATATTGCACAATCTCACCAGAATAAATACTTAATCTTCTACTGAGCCAGGTTATGAACTGGCCATTTCTTCACAGATTGGCAGCTCTGAGAGGCACTGTTTAATAATCGAAATCAGATCATGCTGCACTACAGAACATGGTACCGTTCAAGTACAAGAGACTTTGCCTTTTTAATGTGGGGCAGAACACTGAGAATATTATAGAAATCCGCGCTGTTCAAGGCAGTTATATGACTTTCTTTTAGTTTTAAATATTTTCACTTTTGGGCCATTACACTGATCCCATTGGACTGAAGGATTGGGACATCAAAATCTCTTTCGTGTGGCTTTAATTGTTGGAAGGACATTTAATTTGAAGTTATACAAGTGAAATAGCACCTAGCCAATTTACTAGCTTCCGATACTGTTTAATCACATAATGAACAGTGCATTCATTTAAAATATTTACTTGGAATGAATGCCATTTAAAACGTGACTTTCTTGTGGGAATCAAACATCTCTTGTATAACTGGCTAAGTCCTATTTTATCCTTACATATTAGCGTTAATTTGTCCCACGCAGAATTTGGCAGCAGTCCAACCTGCTGCCAACTACCCAAAGATGTTTACAGGAAACATCTGAGGGTGTTTGTTCAAATTCAAAGATCTGTTTCCTCAGCACTGAGCACTTGGCTGCAAGCCAACTTCAAACTCTTAGCATTGTCAATGGAGTTTATTTATAATCAAATCTGCCCAGCAACAGTACTGGAGGCAACTTAATTATTTTTTAAAATTTGTAAACCTATCTGAATACTTCCCATTTCTTAGGAAACGAAAGTTATCCAGCTTCTCTGGCACCTTGTTAGCAACAATAATGATCTCTCCAACACAACAAAACACTCTAATAGACGGATAGAAATAAATACAGGCAGGTTGTGAGAGTTGATTCAGAGAGGTGATATATTTTATACTACATAAACATGTATGTTTGTGTTTTATTTCACTTTATTCTTCCATGGGACGTCAAGGTCTCTGAAACGAGCAACCTTTGTTTCATGTGCCTAAGATATTTTGAACTGATTAATGTGCTAGGGCATCTCAGAAGGCATTGCCCAGTTATGTATACTGCTGTCTGCCTGGAGTCACATCCTGGTGAGACCAAATAGGGATGGCAGATTTCCTTGAATGAGGAATCAGAGAGGTTTTTCTGGTCGCTGCCAGTATGAATCAAGATTTTTTGATTGAATTCAAATTCCATCAGCTGCCATGGTCGAATTTAATGTCGTGTTGTCACATCACTGGCCTGGGTTTCTAGATTACTGGCCACTGGCATTAATATTGCGCCACCATCTATGTAAAAAATCAAGAATTTCTTGTGTTGATGCAGGGATGAATAATAGTTGGATATCTGAATGCTTTATTTGAGGAATCATTGAATGGATTGATGAATGCGACGACACCTGGTCCTGAAATTTGTTGTTCTACATACACATACTTGTGTTTTACTATTTCAAAAATCGAAGCCTGTCCTTTATTACAATTGTGTCAGTCCACAACCTTTAGGCGTTCTAGATTTTCTTGGTGAATTCCATTCCCGGGATATGGGGAACAAAGCCTCACTAAGATTACTCTGATTTTTCCCCATGCTGATGGTAATTCTTCAAATCCAAGATGGAAAGAGGGAACATGATTAGGTTGATGAGGAAGGATTGTAATATTTGGAACATGTGGCCTTTCTAGTGCTACAAAATCACCCAACAGATCATCACCCAAATTAGTGAAGATAACAGGCTAAACAATAAACAATGTGGCAACTGAAATACTGGGAAACTGACTGGACAGCTTGAAGTTTTAAATTACTTGCCAGAACTGTATTAAATGAATCAGGATTTTAAGCTTCTAGGAATTCACATTAGATACAGATATTTTCTGTTGTATAGTCATTATAAAAATGGTCACACACGCCAGTTATGTACCAGGAGTTTCTGTGTGATGATGAGGTGATTACTTGCCAATAAAGAGCAGAGGCTGCTGGGTAACTGTTACTATTTGGTTTGATTTAATTCCATTTCCCGCTGAATTCTGGGGCAGATATGATTCTTTGGTGACAGGAAGGCCAATGTGATCTCAGAACATTTGAATCTCAAATTATATTAAATAAATTGCAATTATATTTGTATCAAATAAAATACTGGCAATAATTGGTGAAATTTTAATTTATTTTTGTGAATTGAAGATTATTGGTAATATTGGCGCCAGATCTTCAAAAAGGGAAAATCTACCCATTGCCCCTTGTCATTCAATATACGATACTGAACCACACAATGTAAACATTGCTGTATTAATATATAAATGCTCCAACCGGACTAACTGGACAGCGTAGTGTAAGTAACCCACCTCCTGACTCTCCAAACCTGTCACCATCTACAAGGAACAAATCAGGAGTGTAATAGGATTCCCTCCACTCGCTTGAATGAGTGCAGCTCAAATAACATTTAAGAAGCTTTATACCATTCAGGACAAAGCAGCTGGCCTGACTAGCATAGCTTTTGCAAATTCGCATTCCATCCACCACCGACAAACAACAACAACATTATGAACCATCTACAAGTTTCACTTCAGAAACTCACTAAGACTCCTTGGGCAGCACTTCCAACCACATGAAGTTACCACCTGGAAGGACAGGAGTAATAGTTACCTGGGAATATCACCTATAAATTCCCTTCCAAGTCAATCATATATCTGACTTGGAAGTACATCGCCGTTCCTTTAACGTTACTGGGTCAAAATCGTGAAACTCTCTCTGTAACAGCTTTGTATGTACCCATACAACACAGGTTCTGCAGCAATTCAAGAAGGCTGCTCACCACCAGCTGACGAAGAGCAATTAGGGATAAGCAACAAATGTTGACCTCGCCAGCAAAACCCACATCCCTAAAATTAAAACATAAATATATGAATGTTAATGAATGGTTTATATTTGAAGAACAAAATTGTGCAAACTTGTGACTGGATGGCAATTGGTGAAAGTAAATGCCAACTTTCTGAACATTTATGACTTTCTCTTTCTCTGCTGAGAGATAGGCTCCGTTCTACAGAAGATGCATGATTCAAAAACATCACACCATCTGAAAACAAAGCTGACAGAGGACAACTGCAGAAAAATCTCCAACATAGCATCACGGGAAAGGCCTTTGCCAGTGTCACACGTTAAAACTTCCATCTCCTTGAAGAACGGGATAGCCCTGAAGCACAGTGTTATGTTTGTGTTGGAATATTTACTCAAGTAAACGTCTCTTCCAAATGCCATATGTACGTTTTTTTTTACCGACTTTCACGAATCTCACTGACACTTGCAGCAGAGCAGGGGATGATTCGGGCGAAATTTGCTCTCCACCAAAAATCCTGTCTCATTCATGACACAGAAGGTGACAACTTGCAACCACGATTTGTAACTTCATATGCCACACTTGTAGCAGAATCAACCTCCTAAAAATTGCCCTCCTCAGTCATCAACAAAGATGACCTATGAAAAAGAAACCTTTCTGAAATTTGCGTGTTTACTGTTTGTCTAACTTTTATTGTAAATGGAAGGACGCCTGTTGTCATTGTGAAATTGATTTGTGCACAATATAACATTTTGCAACAAAGCACAAGCCACACACACACACACACACACACGCGCGCGCACACACACACACACACACACACCTCTGCACAATCTCTCTTGTTCTCATTCTGTCTCACATATTGTCTTCTTTTCACACACACACACACACACACACACACACACACACACACACACCTACACAATCTCTCTTGTTGTCATTCCGTCTCACATATTGTCTTCTTTTCATACAACACACACACACATGCATACACACATTTTCCTTCAACCTAACCCTCCACCTTGTCTTCCTGGGAGCCTTCAGAGACAATGACTCCAATTATCTTTCAGATGGAATGATGAAGAAATAAACTTTCCTCAACGCCATGATTGCCGAGCTGGAGTTAAAGGTTCCAATGTCTCCAACAGCGCCTTGGTCAACATTCCTCTTTCTAACCAAGATGAACGAAAATACAAAATGCCATGAATTGAGGCATTTTGCTCTGAGGCTGACTTGGCAACATAGAAACAGGAGTAGGCCATTCAGCTCCTCGGACTCACCCCGCGATTCAGTAAGATCTTGACTGATCTGTAACCCAACCCCATGTACCCACCACGGCCCAGATACCTTGATGCCCCTGTTCAATTAAAAAAAAAACTGCCTCAGAATTACATTTAACAATGGAAGCAGCACCTATCGACGTTTGAGGAAGAGAGTTCCACATTTCCGCCATTCTCTGTGTGTAGAAATGCTTTCTATCAACTCTCCTGTGCGGCTTGGCCGTATTCTTTTAAAAAAATGACTCTTTATTCTCGAACCTTCAACTGGTGGAAGCATTTTATCCTTATCCACCCTGTCCTTCCCTGTAACTATTTTGTCAATTTCTATCAGAGCACCCTTCAAACTTCTGAATTCGACAGAAAAAGTCTTAATTGTCTAATTTCTCCTCGCAGCCTAACCCCTTAAGACCAGGTATAATTCTTGCAAACCTAAGTTGAACTCCTTCCAGGGTCAACACTTTTCCAAAGTTTGTAGACCATACCTGCTTACATTACTGTAATTGGGATGTACAAAGATTTTGCACAATTGTAGAACAACATCTGCATCCCTATTCTCCTGCTCTTTAGCTATGAAGACCCGCATTCCATGGGCCTTCTTGTCTGTTTTCGGCATCAGTTCGTGGCATTTTAAGAAACGATGAACCTAAACCTCCAAATCACGCTGAGCATTAACTGAATTTAACTTTGTGCTTTCTAAAAAATACTTTGATCAATATCATTTGGATATTTGACTATTTATGTCATTACCTAAGCCGCTCATGAATATTGTAAATAATTAGGCCCCCAGATAGATTCTTGTGGGACACCAGATAACCTGCATTATTCAACAATGCACATGTACAATTCTTTGCACCTTAAATTTTGGCACTTTCCACAGAAGGGGATGTGGTATTATATTTATGGGTGTGAATTCTTGATACATTAATATCATCCATCATATCTATCAATGATATTGTCACATTTAACTGTAATTGCAGTGTTTTGCCACCAGATGGAATTGAAATCTTGATCAATTACATTAGATGATTCAAGTACTGTTTCAATAAATACTACTCTGGACCCTGTGTCCGTTCATTCTGAATTGGCCTCCAGATGTAGATATGTTGGAATGGGTCCTGTCTCTGATTATAATATATGATATTATATGACACCTAGTTTCAACTAAGTTGCACTGGTTCATGTCAATGTATACATCACACGACCACTCTGATCCGAATTTTTACAGGCAGATGTAACCTTGCATTTCTCCCGCATGCAGTCCTGAGTGGCAATTTAAAAAACGCAGCAGAAGCCTCAAATAACACCACAATTTTTAAAATGAGGGAGCTCAGCAAGAGGGAAAAGAAACAAGACTGAAACAGTTGCTGCTATCTTCAGCCAGAAGTGCCAAGAGGATGTTCCACTTCGGCCTCCTCCTGTGGTCCCTGGCATCACAGTCTCCGAGCAGTTCAACTCATTTCCCATGATAACATCGGAAGATAGGGACAGAAGTAGGTCATTCATCTCCTGAAGCCCGCTCGGCCATGCAACAGGATCATGATTGACCTGTGGCCTAACCCCATGCTAAAAGCATTGGACTCGGTAAAGATCATGGATTATTTCCAATCTCAATGCCTCATTGTTACATTCTGCCCACAGCCCTTGATATCGTTAAAATCTAATCACAAATCAATTTATTTTTTGAATACCACTGCAATCAAGTTGTCTTGCAATCCCCACAGTCACCACATTCTTCTAACCAACACAGAATGTGCAAGGAAATCGGAGCACTCAGAGGAAACCCCCGCAGACACAGGGAGAACGTGCAAGCTCGCCCAGGCAGTCTCCCAAGAGGGCAATCGAATTCGTGCTGTTGTGAAGCAGCGGCGCTCACCACTGTGCTACTGTGCCACTATTATATGTCTAATGTTCCTTGAAATTTTACTCTCATGCTCTATTTCCCCCCTCAATCATTTTGTCTTCATTTGTTTAATTCACAATCCTCAGGCTTGTTGCTTTTTCTGGCAATTGTCTATACTTTATAAGTAAGAAGTAAAATTTCCTGTCCTGAAAGCCGCTAGAGAAGAAGATGAGCTTTGATGAAATATGATTGTTATTAATTACAGAAGGATGTTTATTTCAGCTGAAACAAATTAATTGAATTGAAATTCCCCAGCGACCGGGTTGGAATTTGAACTCCTGTCCCCAGAGCATTATTATAATCTTCTGTAATAACAGCTTAATAATAATATTGTTACACTTAAGTATCATCACATCTAATAATGGAATAATTGAACATTCATCACTGGGCCACAGGTTGGATCATGAGTTCAGGTATCTGTTGTGGGAATTGAACATGCCACCATCTGATTTAAAAATGATTTTGACTCCACTGAGGAAAGACTATTAACTGATCACAATTTGTGTTTTGGCATTTCGTCATTTAGCTTAGTCTGTCTGAAGTCTGAGATCAATGTCCAATGTTACACGAATGTATTTAATTGTGAGAGACAAGTTTTCGCCTAATCTTGAATCTTATTCTGACTCGATGGTAATGATTAATGGGAATCCATGTAAAAATTCCATCAATTCCTAAAATGACATTTGGAAACACGCGAGGCACAAGGTCTGAGAGTTTGACGTGAATGATGCATGGGCTCCACCATCATAACATCTGAACACTGAGTTTGTTTCCCTTAGAACTGAGCAGTCTATGGGAGATTTAATACAAAAGTTCAAAGTTATGAATGGGAATGTTTTACTTCGTAGGAAGAAACTGCTATCTCCTGGCAAAAGGGCCAGTTACAGAAGACACTACTTTATTAGTTATGAATTAACTGAACCATCTCTCTGATTACATCACACCAGTCCACACTTCTATTTATGTTGTATCAGATCTAATATTTAATTATACTTCGGTAGACCCTGTCCCTCTTTATATTACATTCGCTCGTATCTCTCGTTAAGCTACACTAGGCCATCCCTTTATTTAAGCGACATTAGGTCCTCACAATTAGTACTAAACTCCACCACGGATCTGATTATGTTAAATCAGGTCCAATCTCTTTTTATATTACACAGGATTTGTCTCTTTACGTTACGTAAGGGTCTGTCTCTGTTAATTCAATATAGGACAATGAATATGTTGCCTGCCAAAATATAATCGACCACGATATACATGGATGTGCCTGTCCGATACCAGCATTCTTGTTTGGAAGTGTTGGTTTATTTTTTGCTAATATCTATAAGTGACTGTGATAAATGCCTAATTGCTCTGCTATTGTATTTAGCGTGAATGTTATAACAATTTCTAAGTGATTAACTGGCATTAGGGGACATGTCAGTATCTGAACAATGGTGCAGCGCTCGGTGTAATACCTTCAGGCAATCCCTGTTGTGATATATTTTAATAGTTGAATATTGTGTTGCAATGCGTCAATTTGCCACAGATTTTAGCGAAAAAGATTGTTTCGCCTGTCTCATTTTATTAAAAGCATTCACTGATGCGCCGACAGTGTGAGACAGAATTGTGTACTCGCAATATCTCCAGATGGGCTCCCACAGGGTGAATATCTACCCAATCATTAATTGCTCATCTCTCCGAGAGAAAAACGAAATGGCCATAGAACAAGTCTTGACAGTTACATTACGTTTGAATATAATTCAATATATATTTTCTGCAATTTGTATTGTTATCTTTTAAATTATTTTTCAATTTGAGATGTGTTCAACTGCTTAGGCCCTAAGCTCTGGTATTCTCTCCCGAAATCTCCTTATCTCAGTTTCCCCGTCTAAATCAATCCATAAAGCTTTCCCTTCATTGACCATCCTTTTAGTAATCAGAGCAAATTACTGTTGCTCATAGAAAAGAGATGCATGGGGTCTGAAAAAAAATGCCAGAAACACTCAGCAGATTATTCACCATATGTGTAATGGCATTAATGTGCATCTCTCTCTCTCTCTCCCCCTCCGTCCCCCTCTCTCTCCCTGTCCCCCTCTTGTCTCCCTGGCTCGCTCTCTCTCTCTCTGTCTCGCTCTCTCTCTGTCTCAGATTGTACTTAAATCAGATGACTTCTCTCTCTCAATCTCCAATAACTCAATTACACAGGTACCCATGAGCCGGATCCAGCTACCAGTTGAAAAAAAATGTTCTTTTTTTTGTTTAAGGCATCTTTTGACTGAAAAGATGAAGCACAAAAATCTCACCAAGGGAAACTCAGTGCCGGAAACAGGCCAGTTCACTCACTTAACCTCTCTCTTCGATTTCTCTCACACGATACCTAACATACTTAAAGTTTTTATTTTCGAACACCACTGCAGGACAAAACGTTGCTTTAATTTTCCCTCTTTTCTCTCAGTGATAATCTTCAGTCCATCTTCTCTTCAATTAATCCATTTACACACAACATATGACCATCATCTTGATTCATTAAAATGGTAACGGAAGTGAATGTAATGCTGAGACCAGCATCAAACTGTGTGGTTGGTTTTGATGCTGTCAGAGTGAGTTCACCCTCACAGGCAGGAAGACTGTTCACGGTGATAACAGCAAACTGACGGCGGCTGTTTCATTCTCAGGTAACACAACTTCCCGTTTCTTGCTGCCGGTTCCAAACCACACATCTCACTTCTGAGCAGAAAATAAATCCAGGGACCACAATCTGGTGAGAACATCTGTCAGTGCGGCCTATATCTGTCCATAGAGTCAGGGCAGAGTCACACAGATCACATTGCGGTCACATTTACAAATGAGTCTGGTGTGATCTGTTCAGAGTTTCCATTCCCGGGCATAACTGATGGTCAGTGGATCAGTGACTGAAATCCCGGTTTCCATGAAGGAAGGGAATGATAGCTGTTATCCTTCATTGTTTGATCATTTTCTCTCCATCTGCTTTTTATTTTTTCCTCAGCTTTTATCTGTCAGCACCCCGTTTTTCTTTCTCCGACCTCACCAAGTCTCTCTCTATTTCCTTGTCAATCTTCTGAATACATTTAATAGTGTTCAAAATCATGAAGTTTTGAGTGGGCGAATTAAAGAGAGAGTATTTCAACTGGGAGGGTGGTCAGCAACCAGTGGGCAAAAGCTTATTTTGTTGAGCTGAGAGACAGAAATGTAATTATTTACTTTTACTCAAGATTTGTTATGAACTGGAATGAACAGCTTGAAAGGGTGATCGAATCAGATTTCACAGAAATTTTGGAAACTAAATAAGATATGTCCTTCATGGGTTTAAAATTCCAAAGATTTTAATGGTTCATCTATATCATTTTCCTAGCATCCTTTTTGTGTCTCTCCCCGTCATTCACTGAGACTGAATAAAACGCAATATTTATACAGCTGTCGTCTTGTGTTAATCTTATTTTTTGACAGCAATTGTGTGTGTGAGCGTGTGTGTGTGTGTGAGAGAGAGAGCGAGTGCGTGTGTGTGTGTGTGTGTGTGTGTGTGTGTGTGTGTGTGTGTTTGTGTGTAATTACCAGGAACCATTCCCAAACTCAATTCTATTTACAAGCCATTAATTTGAACAAATTTGAATTGGATCGAACTTGTTTAGGAAAAGCACAATAACCCTTAACATTTATTGCACTGTTCTTTTTGCCTCCGGAGAGGTTTTCATACTTAGTCTTTTCAATCTTCATATCTCCTAATTCTGACTATCAATGTGGAACTGCTTGTAAGAATGAGAAGAAGCAGATTATTTTCTCTTCCTGCGACAGATTCACCATTGTTTCCTCAAATAACAGAAATTTATAGAGTCCGCCATGATTGTCCCCCTTTGGGAATAACAGCTCTGAGTCAGGTGGAGTCAGTCACTCCTGCGGTTGTCATCGGGTTTCCAATCCGTGTTTGCCACACAAATCCCTGCGTCACTCGTCATGACAAAGAAACCTGCGCTAAGGCCCCAGAAATCACTGCTTCCTTATATCGGGTCCCAGTCTGACACCGGCCCCAGCTGTCTTTGCTAGTGATACACTGGAGCCGACCACTCAAATTATAATGTTCGAATTCTCTATAATTATTTTTGGACACCGTTACCCAATCAGTTGTGAATTAGAACCTCTATTTGATTTTGTTTCATTTGACACCTGCCGGTTATTATCGGACAAATTATTTTTTTCTAGAATGATCATACGCGCAAAAGATGTTTATTTAAATGTTATATGATGTTCTGTCTCTTTTATTCTATATATCCCGTACATTGGTTAATATGCCTTTCCCGGCCAGTTTATTTCATCATTGCGCTAGCGTATCTATCTATATTAGATTAGATTCTGTCTCTGTTGTTACTGCATAATGTTTAATCATTTATCGGATGTGGGCATCACCGGCATCTTTTGCCCTTCTTTAATTCCCCGAAAAAGTGGTGATGTGATGCCATCGTGAACCGCTGCAGTCCATGTTCACCAAGCAATATCACTGTTTATATTACACGAGATCTTCCCAACCTTACGATAAACCTGATCCTGATTCATCGTATTACCGAGATTGTATAAACTGTAGACAGTAGAATATATTTAGGATGGTTTAGGATGGAACTGGTGAAGGTAACGGTTAAACAGAAATGTTGTTCCTTCTCTGGAAAGCAGCAGATGTTTCAATCTTTTGCATGAATAGGAATAAGACGTCTGAGAATTACAGATGTAATTATCTCCTGTCGGCTGCATGTCCAGGTTCATTTTGGCCCTCATTTTCACAAATCAGTACACAATTGTGTCTTATATCAGGAATTTCAGTGAGACACTGAGATCTATTTCCAGTCATCTCCTCATCATTCGAGATGTGATTTATCCATTTTCCAACACATCTCTAAAGGCGGATAAGTCAATGCTGGGAACAACATAGTCTGAAATCATTTTATCTACAAGAGCACACAACAGAATGATTGTCAATGAATAGTTACAGTGTTAAATGTTCTTCAATTGAAATAAATGAACTGTTTGATGTTTTCATATACTCATGGAAGGCAGAAATGGAGTGAAGGTTATTACTGGGAAAATTGAAGGGAAATTATTAAAATAGGTCATTTCTCCAAAGGGGGTTATTAGAAAACATAATACTTAAAATAAATAAGCACTGAAATGCTGAAGCAAGGAACTGATATGATATTTCTTAGACATAGAATCATATAATACCTACAATTCAGAAAAAAAGGTAATCTGGCTCACCGATTCTGCAACCCCCTCCCCTCGGCCCTCCCCTCTCCCCTACCCCCGTTAGCCCCATACATTTACCATGGCTATTACACATATTCTAAGGAGAGTAACGGGCAATTTTGCATGGCCAATCTATAATACGATTTGTTGCAATATAAACGAGGGGCAGGCTCTGTGCAGTAATACAGAGACAGGGCCGAGTGCACCAGTTACTGATACAGCGCCCGTACTAATATGAATGCAGACTGGGCCCAGTTCAGTCATTACCGAGAGCGGGTATAGCGTATTACTAACCAGCGTGGTGTTTTCTCATGTGAACAGAGACATGCAATACGCAGTTTTAACAATGACAAGGTCTATTCTAATATAAGCAGAGACAATGTGCATTGTAATTTAAACTGAGACAGATTCTAGTGGAATGCAAACTCACATCGGCGCTATCAGAAAATAGTTACATGATCTAGTGTGATATTAAGAGATATGTGGCCCAGTGGAGTAAAAAGTGAGGCAATGCAGAGTAAAGCAGTAATTGAGAAAGGATAATACGTGAAGCGAACAGTGGTATGCTTTGGCACAGTAATAAAGGACAGAGATCGAGCCCACTAAAATTGTCACCGGACCTAGCGTAATTTTGTCTGATTCTGGGCATTGTATAATATAAACTGAAACAAAACCGATGCAGTAATTTCAAACCAAGGTTTTATAAGCTTTGACAGGGGCAACTGCAGCAATAAATGAAACATGAAATAGAAAATAATGAGAGACAGGATATTATTCGGTGTAAACAGGGAGGTGGACTGGTCAGCAGTGATTGAGATGTTTTCGATGTTTCTTTATAGGTGGCAGAGTCCAGCAATCTATTAACTGATATAGAGATTCGTGTAATGCAAACAGTAACATGTTCTGGCGCAGTATCAGGACAGAGAGGGTCTCGTGAAGTAGTAACAGAGATATGGAGTATCATGCCATTAGCCGTGAATTAATTCCGTGTTGTTATAACTTCCGGAATGTGCGGTGTAATACCAAATGAGGCTTGGTGCGATATAGTAACAACTGGGACTTTGCAAAGTACAGATTCATTGTTATATAATCAGAAATATGATCTTGTGTCATATAAACTGGGTCTCGTTTAGGATGGACAAAGACGGAGTCCATTGTAGCAATAACTGAGGCATCTGTTTCGCGTCGTGCCAAAGAGCACGGTTTCACTGCCATCTCCTGGACATCCTTTGCCATTGCAGATGTTGTGAAATTCTGATTTTAGTTGCTGTTTCTTATTCTTTCGTGGGCTCTATGCCCAGCTGGTAAGGCCAGCATATATTGGCAATCGCTAATACTCTGAATTCGTTGGTTTTGTAGACCATCACAGAGGGCACGCAATCGCCAAACACGTGTGGGCCTGGAGTCACCCTTGGCCAAATTGGAAAGTGATGGAAGATTTCCTTTTCTGCAGGGCATTAGAGAATCTGATATATTTCTTGTGAAGGCTCCAATTATGGAAACAAGATTTAAATTCAAAATTGTAACTACATTTTAAAACCCATATTCTGTTGCAGTTGGATTTGAAAATATGTCTTGAAAAACTTTCTTCCCCTCAGAATTACTCTTTAAGTGATATTACCAGTATGCCACCGTCTCCCCTTTCAACATTGATAGAATACTTACAGCAGAGGAAAAGGCCAGTTTGAAACGGAATGTATGTGTTGGCACTCTAAAGGAGCAATTCATACAATAACACTCTATAACCCACAGTCCAGAATATTGTTCATTTTCAGACAAGAATCCAATCCCATTTTGAAACCATCAATTGGCGCTGTTTGCACCACACTCTCAAACAGCACATTCCAGATCTGATTCACTCACTGTCTGAAAATAGATTTCGTTATGTCTCCATGCTTCTTTCACCAATTAACTTCAATCCGCGCCCTCCGGTACAAGATCCTTCGACCACTGAACAGTTCAACTCTATCTATTCTGTCAAGGCCCTTCAGGACTTTGAATACCTCAACAGGATTACATTAGTAACTTCCTTTCAAGGAAATTACTCCTAACTTCAATATATTTTCGCCACTGAAGTTTCTCTGGAACTATTCTCGTGTTTTTCCCCGAATCCAGCCTGTTGACTTTACATTCCTCTTTACGCTTGGTGCCCAGAACTGGACGCAATTTCTCAATTAATAAACGGAGAACAAGCTGCTGATGACATTAAACAGGTGCAGAATCCGAGGATTATGAACAAGGGAGCAGATTTCAGAATACAAGGGGACCCGTGTAAGCCTGCACACATCATTGTTGAGAACACAGTTCAAACACATGGATCCGTTTAGTGACTCTTCGTTGCTTTAGCGTTAATCTCAAACACAGTGTTTAAGAAAGAGTAGAAAGATGAAATAGGGATGAGAGAGCACAATGCTGGAAGCAAAATTGAGCAACTGGGGCCATTTTCAGAGGGGCAGCAATTCTGTTCAGAAGTGGTTGGCAGACTAGTACCCATTCAAGGCAGGTTTGTAAAAGGTTGAGAAGAAACAAAGACAATGGGCTGGTGTCTCAGTGCATGACTGGATGGCAGCATTTCCGGTGATTCCAGAGAGAGCGACCTTTGCGTTTTGAGCAGTCGACTGTTAGAGGATGCGGTAGAGCATGCCAAACTGTAACGGGGACAGAATCTATAAGTAATTTTCAGAGACAGGTGGATAAATATTTGACCAGCAAATGGAAATTTGAAGAATGTACGATTGAATGCAAGCTGCCGATAACGAATAAGTGGACAACGCATTAACAGAGACAGTACGTGAGAGATGGCCGAATGGTCCCTGTTAGTGCTACTACAGCCTATGATTCAGCCGCTATGAAACAATGTACTCTGCTGCTACACACAGGAAGCAGAGAGGATCGGAATCAGTGACAGCTCAAGTGGACGATGGTTTGAGAAACAGCCAATTGCTCAGTGGCACCGTGAGAAACGCCAGAGACCGAGAACCCATATTAAATATTGTAAATTAAATATAGCTCGTAGTTTCCCTGACATTTCACGAATAAATAAGCAACATTTTGCATTCGTTATGAATAATTGTTTCCTTCTCTTTTTTGTTGAATTCCTGTTTTCTCTTTCTGGCATCGGTTACAGTTATACATATACTGGGCAGATTAGAGCGCATGTGCTTTGCTCTCAATTTCAAAATCAATTGTTTTGTTCTCTTCTGTGAATTTTAAAATAAACGTTTCTGTAAAATATAAAAATGTAAAAATAAATCTTGAAAGCATAATGGACAAATCATCACTTATCCAAACTAATTTCCCCATCAAGCAAAATGCATATCCATCCTTGGGTCCAATCTGCGCAAAAAACAAATCCCTCAGAGTAAAATATCTTGCTCTTCCCCACCGCACGAGCCACCCTGTCCAGGTATAAGGATCTCCCACACCACAACAAAGCCCTCAGGGAGAAGTGGAACATTGAGACACACAATTAGAAAAAATACCGCCAGAGGGCGTTTCAGCTTTACTCGAGTTTCAGCATTGGGCTATTGGCGCGCTCTCAGTGAATATATGCCAGATAATTACCTACGTACCGAACAAAAATAGACATTAATGATTGCAACCCAATTCAATGCAACCAAATTTAGCTACTTGAATCGACATCTACGGAACTATGGCCCAAAGTTCCTCAGCAACAGCACTGGTAGGCAGCTCAGTCTCGATGTTGACATTCTCAATAAAACATTCCCCTTTAAAACATTTTCAACACTGAGAACAGAACGGTAACATACACTGGGGTATTTTACCTATAGTGAGGTATGATGCGACAATGACCATGCTCCAATGTCAGCTGCAGGTTCCTTTTACATGTTTTTAAAACATTTCATGCCTGAATATCATAAGACCCTAAAATCCTGAACCTGCACCGATTCCCCAACAACAATCCCACACAGGCCATATCCCCGGAGCCCACATATTCAACCCGCTAATCCCCCTAACCTACACACATACCCAAGGGGCAAGTTAGCGTGGCCAATCCACCTAACCTGCACATCTTTGGAGTTTGGGATGAAACCGCAGCACCCGGAGGAATTTTGCACGAGTGGAAAAGCTAGATATGTTACACATCCTCTTTCTCCATATTAATAGTTCGGAGAGACCACAGCAGTTTAAGAAGGCTGCACACGCTTTCTCCTTCTCAAGGGGAGAATTGAATAGAAAACTAGACTTTACAGGAACTCTGACATTACTTCATGTATTAATAATAATAATTAAAGCCCTTGAGAGGAATTTCACTGGAGTTATGTTTATCACAACACTGATAGTGGAGCAAAATCCGTGAAAACAAAGTGACAAACTCATTCAAAAATTATTTACTTTCTTTGGTACAATTCTGGTGAAGGTGTTCCTTCCCCAGCTCTGCTGTATAATCCGGGAAGCATTTTCTCTGTAAGAATAGTGACTAGAATGCAGCCCGGGGTGATTCTCTTTGCTATCTGCCGGCCTCACAGCACCAATGGAAAAGCAAGGAAGTGAGGTGAGAACAGCCTGAGACACGGCAACAGATTATTAAGGGCGGGGTTTAGAAAGGGTGGCTAAATATCCAACCCTCTCCCCTTTCACAGAGAGGACAGAGACAATGCGGCTTCTCAGCATCTGGGTTGTGTGGGGAACATTGCTGACAGGTAAATGTGGATGCGCTCTTTCATTCCCCAAGCTTGATTGGAGTCAAATTTCAATCATCCACGGGCCTAAACTTTTTCTTATTAATATACTATTTTCCAGATTTAAGTCATGGAGATTCTGTCACCCAGCCGCTTCCCTCAGATGTTAAGGCAGAAGGAGCAGCGCTCATATTAACCTGTAACTATAAAACTACACAGAACAACTATGCATTGCAGTGGTACCGACAACTCCCAGGAAACCAGCCCGAGTTTATAGCGCGGAGAGATACATATAATAATGAAGATAAAGCAGATTTTGCCAAAAACCGTTTCTCTATAAACCTTCAGGCCTCGACTAAATTCACCAGTTTAACCGTTTCGGATCTGCAGCTGACTGATGCCGCCGTGTATTACTGCGCTTTCCAGCCATCACAGTGATGGAAAGCAGTCTCACCCCTGTACAAAAACTGCCTCTGGGTTGTTGGTGCGAGCTCCGTTCTGTTGAGCTTTAAGTAGGACTGCGGTTGCTGCAAAGCAGCGGCGCTCGCAGGCGCTCAGATACACACAGAGAGGAAACCAAATTAACCTCGGATCAAACTGTCACCCAACAGTTAGCAGGAGAGACTGAGAGAATGAGCTGCACAACTGCAGTGGAACAGAGAAACATCACATAATCATAACTGAAGCCAGCCGTTAAAATCCCCGCCCTAAGTGATCGGCGGTTCAGGCTATTTTGACCATCGGGGAAGGTATTACATTTCCAGCGTTGTGAAGGCCGCGGTATCAGACATTGGAGTGTTTAATGAGCAGGGACACACGGTGTGACTGAGACACACTGGGTCAATGCGATACCAGCTACAGCTTCATTCAAATCAATCAATACACATATACTCGTTTTTCTGAACACGTTGACATTTTTAGAGTTCACTTTCCCACAGTTTTCTTCCATCTTATAAGAAAAAGGCAATTAGATTTTCCCCGATGTGCTGACTATTTTGTGAAGCGTATATTCACAGTCACACCTTATTAAGTTTAACAGTTATTTATTAGTGTCACATGTAGGCTTACATTAACATCTGCAAATGCGTAAATCCCCTAGTCGCCAGACTCCGGAGCCCGTTCGGATGCAGAGGGAGAATTTGGCATGGCTAATGTACCTAACCAGCTTGTCTTTCCGACTAGTGGAGGAAACCAGAGCAGCCAGTGGAAACCCACGGAGACACGGGGGGAACGTGCAGACTCTGAACAGTCAGTGACCCAAGCCGGGAATCGAACTCTGGTCTGTGGCACTGTGAGGCAGCAGTTTTACTGGGAAATAGCTATTTGAATTTTCCGTATTTTGTTTTTCATTAACTACAGTTCCTCAGGATCCATTCACTCTGTAAAGGGATTGACAGAGTTCGACGACTGGCTATTTCTCTCAGTGAAGATGACAAAGGGATGTGGTTCCTGTCACTTTCCCTCACCGGGAAGGGAAGACGCGACTCCTCTTTAGACAATTCATATGTTCAAATATGAACCACCGGTAAAATGAGCAGCTATGGATAAAGGCTGTACTTACATCAGATCAGTAACATCCATTTCCGGGAAATGCAAGGGCGGCAAAACTACATGAGCTAGATTTGTGTGGGCGTCACTGACATAAATCAGCCGACATTTCAATGTTCCCTCCCCATTCACTTCCTTCTGCTGTGAACTGTGTGCGGGTTTCTTATTGAGATTTCAAATACAATGATGTACTGCATTGTGCAATTATATCTATTGCCTCTCATTCTGGTGATGCTAATATGTACGGACAGGAGTTGGACCCAATAACAAAAATTGATTGTTAATTTTATTTTCATGTTATTTCAATGATTCATCATGTGAATTTTATTCCAGGTCCATGTCTCTCGGACCGTGTGCTTCAAACCCCGGCTCGGAAAAGTGTCCAGAGAGGGAATTCCGTGCAGTTAGATTGTAGTTACGAGGTATCCGACTTTTATGCGATGCATTGGTACAAACAGAAACCCGGTGAGGGACTGGAGTGGATTATAAGGCGGACGTCTGGCAGAGGCCGAAGCGGTCGTTTTGAACTGAATCTTGATACCACTGCGAAACGCGGCCAGTTGCTCATTAAAAACACGGAGAACGCGGATGCTGCAGTTTATTACTGTGCGACTCAGCCTCACACTGAGGCAAAACATGACAGTCGCTGTACAAAAACCTCGCTCCAAGTTGCAGTTCCGGAACAGCTGCAGCAACCACTCCAATAACACAAGACAGGCCAGGAGGCACAAACGGAACCTGAAGTGTCTGCATCCATAATTCTCATTAGGTGGGCGGTTTGACCAGAGACACTGGCGGGCACAGCATTCACTATGCTCACTTTTCAAGGGGTCTGCCCTAAAGGGTTTCCAAATTCAAGCAAATGCTGTTCCTCTTCACTCGCCCTGAAATGGCCGAACACTTCACTCATTGATATCAATCCCTGCAGAAAAATAGCCTTCGTCTGTACACACTGCGGAGGGTGTCAGGAGGGTTGACCCTAACAACACAAAACAGTGAGAACAGTTTGATCTGAGTTTGAGGTTATATTGTTTTTCTCTTCGTCAGTTGAGGACTCACCTGACGAAGGGGCAGCGCTCTGAAAGCTAGTGGCTTTTGCTACCAAATAAACCTCTTGGACTTTAACCCGGTGTTGTGAAACAGAATCCTGTTTCGGGTGTAAAACAATGTCTGAAATGAAAACTAAAAGGCAAAGGTTTTATACATCAATTAGATTTTTGAAAGTAGCTACAGTAACTTCCCTAGCGGCCTAATGGTTTGAGTTCAGTGTTTTTATCTCTGCAGCCTGGGATCGATTCCCGGTCAGGGAATTAAAAACTTATTGTTATGCAAAAACTATTATTTAACCAGTTGCCTGCACCAGTAAGGCAGATATACCATTTTGCGTTGAGATGAAAATGTCATGTTCAGATAATGAAGAACAGTAAAAGGACAGTGATAGTTTGCAAAACTCTGACAATAGAGCTGATGATGCAAGGTAAAATCTGGCCAATAGTGGAGTAGATTTTACTTTTCCCACTTACACACATAATTTCCAGATTTGGGTTCAAATCTGGTGCTAAATGATTAAAAAAAAATTCTCACTGAATTAAGCACAAAACTGTCCGACTTCCAAAGGAGTGGAGGCGCCTTTCATTAAGAAAAAAGTGATTAAGGTATTAACAAAGCAACATTGAGAACGATTCATTTTAAGCGGTGATATTCTGGGTAAACAGAGTCGCCCAGTAAAGTTTTAAGAAGAACGGCGCCCAGCGTGGGGCTCGAACCCACGACCCTGAGATTAAGAGTCTCATGCTCTACCGACTGAGCTAGCCAGGCACATTGCGCCAGTGCTCCTCCGAGTCCTAAAATGGGCGGACAACAAATGTGCATTTCCAAATGGCATCTCGTTATTCTCATTTCAAAGTGTAAAATGCACTCGATCAACAAAATCGCCAAGGTTACAATGCATTCCTGTCAATCATCACTAACATCATTCACATCTTCTGCTTCTTTGTCGCAGCTCCTTCTAAGCATAACAAACTCCTCTTACATCTTTCATCTTAATTATTTTTATAGGAAACATTTTGATATCACCTTCTGAATTAATGTGAATCAGGTTTGTGTTGGAAAAACGAGCTTATTCACATCGGTGAGCTGAGTCACTTTGGCACACGCAGAGAGTGGGAGAGGCCTCAGGAGAAACAAGCCCGCTTCAAAGAGCAAACCAGTTGGAAATTTGGCAGAGGCCGAATCACCACAGATACTAGAACCTGAAATTATAAGATCGTCCAGCCACACTGACTCATTCACATCACCATAACCATTGCCTTGACCTCACTGATTAGAATATGGGAAATAAGGTCATAAGGGGGCTATTTGGTCCCTCGAGCATTCTCAGCTGCTCAATAAGAATGTCCTCAACTTTTAAACTGTTTTGTTTACTTTTCTGTAGCATCTTAATCTGAAACTACACAAATAAGGTGAATATCCCTGGAGGATGATGGTTTAAATCTGAAATGTTAACTCTGTTTTTCTCCAGACTTGTTGAGTTGATCCAGCATTTCCTGTTTTTATTTCAGATTTCCAATATCACACTGTTATTCTTTTATTATCTGAAGAATAAATAACAACATTTGTTCATCTGGGACTATGGTGACTTTATTTGCCTTGATCTTATTAAATGGTGGAGCAGGATGAATGGGATTTATGACTTTGTCTTACTCTATTTATTCTGTTTCCTGGCAACACCAGATATGACGCCAATTGCTTCCTCTGGCAGCGCTGATGACAAGTTTATGTCACTAAATTCAGCATGGCAAATAACTGTGGGAGAGTATGTTCGAATCACACCACTGCCAGATGTTAATTCGTTTTAAAGGTCATGGAATACATTTCGTTGTTCAAATAAACAAAAGAAAAATGCAATTGAATGTATTATTGCTCATTTTAACAGGAAGAAGCAGCAGAGGCAATGTGGATACAGATTGATGTGGGCAAGAGACAGGTTTCTGGAACTAGTTTAATTTCTCCTCCAGGAGGCCGAATTTGTTTCGAGTCGTGCTATCGCCGTGTATCCTTAATGTACTGATTATCATGTCCATCTCCAAATGCTTTGAGTTTCGAAGCCATTCGGATTTCAGGATTTGCCACCAACATTAACTGACCTTTGGAGAATTTTCTGCATCATCTGATTCTAAACTTAGGAATCACTCGGCAAAAAGTCTCCAGAAGGAAGAGCGATATCTAGTTTCTTCTTGAAAATGCACAACGTTTTGGCCTCAGCTACTTTCCTGTGGTAGTGAATTCCATGACTTCGCTACTCTCTGGGTGAAGAAATCTCTGCTCAGCTCAGTCCCAAAAGGTTTAAACCTAACCTTCAAACTGCCACTCTTAGTTCTGGACTCCCCCACTATCGGGAAAATTCTTTCTGGATCTATTCCCTCTAATCCTCGAGAGGGAGCACAGCGAAGATTTAACAGACTGATTTCTGGGATGGTAGATTTGTCATATGAAGAGTGACTAAATCGGTTAGGATTGGATTCACTGGAGTTTCGAAGGCTGAGAGGGGATATCATAACGTCTTTTAAAATCCTAACAGAGTTAAGCAGTGAAGATTCAGAAAGAAAGTTCCGAGTGATGGAGGAGTCCAGAACTTGGCATGGTAGCAAAGTAGTTAGCACTGTCTGTGTAGAGTTAGCACATTCTCCTCGTGTCTGCGTGGGTTTCCTCCGGGTGCTCCGGTTTTCTCCCACAGTCCAAAGATGTGTGGGTTAGGTTGATTGGCCATGCTAAAAAATTGCCCTTACCGTCCTGAGATGCGTAGTTAGAGGGATTAATGGGTAAATATTAGGGATATGGGGGTAGGGCCTGGGTGGGATTGTAGTCGGTGCAGACTCGATGGGCCGAATGGCCTTTTTCTGAACTGTAGGGTTTTTATGATTCTAACTAGGGGTCATAGTTTGAAGAAAGAGGGGTTAGCCTATTAGAACTGAAATGGGAATAAATTTCTTCAGCCGAAGGGTGGTGAAGGTATAGAATTCACTACCACTATTTGAGACTAAAACGTTTTCCGATTTCAAGAAGAAAATAGATATAGCTCTTGGGACTGATGGGATCAAAGCATATGAGAGAAAAGAGGAATCAGGATATTAAATTTGATGATCAACCATGTTCAAAATGAATGGCGGAGCAGGCTCGATGGGCTGAATGGCGTATTCCTGCTTCTATGTGTCTATGTAATCCTCCTGGAATTTTATTAGTTTCTGTGAGATCTCCTCTCACTCTTTTGAACTCTAATAAATAGAATTCTAACTGATTCATTCTCTACTGAAATGGCAAAACTAACATCCCAAGAAACAGCCTGGTAAACCTTCTCTGCAATCCCTCTGTAGCGAGGACGTCCTTTCTCGGATGAGGACGTCAAAACTACACACAATACTCCAGGTGTGGCCCCAACAATGCCCGATAGAATTGCAGCAAAACATCCCTATTTCTACACTCAAATCCTCTTGCTATGAAGATTAACAAAGCATTTTTCTTCTTTACTGCCTGCTGTAACTGCACATTTACTTTCAGCGACTCACACGCGAGGTCATCAGGCTCTCTCTGAGTATCCATCTCTCACATGCTTTATCACTTCGGGGGGATAACAAACTTCAAGCCCAAATTTTGAAATCAAAGTTTAGTAAAACTACCAAGAACACTGAAGTAATGATTAACAAAGTCCTGCTCTCCGACTCCGCTGTGTACTTCAATGCCATGAATCCCCACACTGCTGCAGAGATGTCGCGGGTCCCAGTCAAAATTCCACAGCGACAACTCCAGAGACTAAGCAGCAGAGGGCGCTCTCACACCGGTGAAGAGCAGCAATAATTCACTCAGCGGTGTGAGAGCCAGAGGGATCTTTCTCAACCTACAAATAATACAAAACACAACAATAGATTGTGAGGTCCACTCGTAGAACTATGTTATTTTATGATTTCAATTCGCAACATATTAACAATAGACTCCACAAGTACATCTGTGGAACCTTAATGTTTACACGTTAATTGTCCTTGTTCCTTTCAATTTATTTTCCCACTCTTTCCCTTCCTGCCTCTAGTTTCCACTTTTCACCTCCAATTGTTTTACTTTTTTCCCAATATTTAGTTCAACGATTCAGAACCTAATTTTCTGCTCGGCATCTTAAATCAGTCCGGCAAAATTCCACTGATCCACAAAAGGAAACTCTCAGGCGAGGCCAATGAATAACAAAGATTCTCTTCCCTTCTGTCCATCGCCATTGGAACATTTCTCCGAATAGGCAGCAATGGCGGCACCTGGTGCTGCTGCCTCACAGCGCCAGAGCCTCTGATTCTCGTCTGGGTTCTCCGGTTTCCTCCCACAGTCCAAAGTTAGGTTGATTGGCCATACTAAATTGCCCCTTGTGTTAGGGAAACTAATAGGGACTGTGGGGACTGGGCCTCGGTGTGATTGCGAGGGATGCGGTCTTGATGGGCCAAATATCCTCCTTCTGCACTGTTTGCAATGATAATTTAAATGCTTGAACCCAATTTGCTTCAATGTTTTGAAGAAGATAAAGAGGTCAATAATCATTACAAAAACACCCGCATTGTAGTAGGATTGGAGCCTGATGTTGATCAGAGGCCAGAGCGATTGACAGAACGAGTGTCTGATGTGGGAAAGGATATGAAAATGTGAATGAAAACCCATTTTGAGAGCTGCTTTCTGAATTATTACACTGTAATCATTTCAGCACTATATTCATTTCTTTTATGAATGGAAGTGACACTGAAAAGATTTTCCTAGTCGGCTGGTATTGAATTGTAGGTAATGAGGACAAGCTTTACATATCCTCAGGGGACTTTATATCTGCTGTCTGAACTTTGCTCTCGGGTCTTGAACACACGATTATGGAGTTACTGGAAGTGCTGACATTACTATCTCTTAAACAAATTCCAAACTCCGAGGGTCGTGGCTCATTGAATACACGATAACTAACCCGATTGAAGTTGATAATTTTAAACAGAGGTGCCACTGAGTGACGTTACATTAGTGGAAATGTTTATTCTTCAAGACTGTTCCACGGAATGTATAGTGACAGCCTTTGTCCAAAGCGGCAGGTATACTTTTTAAGCATATCGTCACAAACACATGTCCCTTCCTTTGAACTATGTTGGGAAGGATTCCATAACTGATTATCAGACCCGCTGAACGGCGGTAGAACCGCCCCTTCCTTCACCAACAAATGCTCGCTTTACCCTTAAATTGGGAGTTTCTCTTCGAACGGCAGGGACGCTGGCAATGTGGTGAGTCAATCAACAACTCCGACAGAAAATGCAATAAGTGTTCAATAATTGCCTCAGTGTTGCATGAGGGGAATCTCGCAGTCATGACTGAGCCACTCCCCCGATGGTAAGGCTTAAACGGACTGATCCTGAATGAACCAAATCCTGGAGCAAGCCTGAGTTTGACGGTCACAATAATCAGAATCGGGTTTAACTGTCACCATCTGCTGTGTAAAACGGAAATATTCCTTCCATAAAGCACTGACTGTTCCCCGGCTCTGAGTGTTTCCAATCATTGGCAGCCAGCCACTGGCAGCCAGCTCACCAGCCTGCCTATTCTCAATGTCACTGGGAACATCAGGAAGTGAAGTGAAAACATCCTGAGACTCACAGCAGATTACTGAGGGCGGGGTTTAGAACATGTCTTCAAAATCCCCAACTCCTCTTCTACAGAGCAGACAGAGACAATGCGGCTGCTCAGCATCTGGGTTGTGTGGGCAATATTTCTGACAGGTTAATGTGGACCACACACATTTCAACTTTGTTTTTTACATTTTTGAAACATGGTGTAAAACAAAATTTTCAACAGTCGCCGGTCAGATTTTTTTATATTTATTTTTCAGATCTGATTTATGGAGATTCTGTCACTCAGTCGCCTTCCTCAGATGTTGGGACAGAAGGAGAAGCGGTGACTTTAAATTGTAAATATGATACTAAAAGGAGCTCCTACTCTCTATACTGGTACCGGCAGCACCCAGACTCACAGCCTGAGTTTATATTGTGGAAACACTCGGGAGGCGGTGAAGATAAAGCCGATTTTGCCAAAAGCCGTTTCTCTGTTGGGCTCCAGACTGAGAAGAAATTCACTAGTTTGACTGTCCGGGGTCTGAAGCTGGCTGACGCCGCCGTGTATTACTGCGCTATCAGACTCACAGTGACAGAAAACAAGCTCAGCCCTGTACAAAAACTGTCCTTTTTACTGCAGAATGCAGCTGCTATCTGTTGTCGCTTGTGTAAAATCGCGGTCGATGCAGCCACAATGCGCAGAGAAAGAAAACCAAAGCAACTTCGAATGAAACTGTTCCCAGGAGCAGCTACACAAACAAACTGTCGATTTCAATCCGACAAACAAATCAGCTCAGAGTCACATTTGAAGGTACCCGTTCTAATCCCTGCCATTAGTAATCTGTTCTCTGCCCTCAGGATGTTTTCGCCCCACTTCCGTATGTGTCTCTGGTTCTTTGTGACCAGTAGGGGGTAATCTCGGGCTGACTTGGAAGAAAAGGGTCTGAGCCCCGCTACAGTCAGTGCCTTCACAGGGGTATGGCGACACTTTTAGAGGCTGGGGGAGGAGGAAGAGGTGGTTGGGGAATATAATCCTGGTCTGCAGATTAAATGAGAAAAATTTGGATTATTAGTTCTGACAGGAACCGCGTCAACCTTTTGGAAACATTCTGAAGCTCAGTGGGCACAAAGTCTACTTGGGGTTGGTTTAAAGATCACAGTCACCACTTTGCGAAATCTATACAATGTGTATACATTTTCTCTGATTCGGCAACACATTTTGTTTAATTAAACCGTGTGAGCAGGCCGCGGTCAAAGGATCCAGAAAACTGGGAGGGGATATGGAGAGAGGGTTGTTTTATGTTAGAGTCACGGAAAACACATTGAAAGGAAAAAAGTACAATGAAGTAATGAAATAGATTTATGAAAGTTGCTCTTATATAACTGTACTCTGGAGTTAACTAGTACCATTCCGCAAATGTTCTTGACGTTGTTTTAGTTTTGAGGCTGCTGGTGACTCAGACTTTCGAGGCGGAACTTTTGATTTTGTTTAGCAATGCGAATGCTGTTTGGAACACCCAGTGTGGGATTTTTGTCCTGAATCTGTTACTTCTTTGCTGGCTGTGTAGCTCAGAAATACAGTATCAGAGAAAACATCTCCGTGATATTTCAAGGGACCGTTTTGTTTCTTTTATGAAAATCAGCAGAGAACTTGTCTTGTACGTTTGGAGACATTTTTCAGCCCTCAGAAAAGGAGAGAGTCTGGAGAATGTATCCACAAGATAGATCCCATCTGCTCCGAACAGAGGAGTTAGATGTGAGGCTCACTTCAACTGAACAATTGGATGCAACCCTTTAACGTGTATTTAATAAACCAACTTTTTTAACATACACTAAATTTGGAAGTTTCACCTATTCACTTTCGTGGTATTTCCCCGCTCTGTTTGATCTGGCACTATCGCAGGAAAAATCTTAGATCATCTTCCCAATTGACACCCGTCTCAAACTCAGTCTGATTAATGACAGTGACTCAAATACTCGGAACATCTTCATCCACATTCAACACTTGCATTTCCTTCTTCAAAGCGATTTCTTCCAGGTCAGTTGAAGGTAAAAATGTCCCTTAGCTCAATTAGGATCAACCTAGCTGTGTTTACTCGTCTCGCTCCGAACAGCAGAGTGTCTGGTCAATGTCTCAGTTCTCTCTAATCAACAATTGCGTTGAAGTCAATGACGTCAGACCAATCAGAGTTCAGCTCTTCCTGCTATACGTCCTGTAGGAAGTGACATCAGACCAGCCTCAGCCAATGGTCTCAGCCTTATCTTGTTTGATATTCTGAGCTTTCGGAGACACAAGAGTCCCTGGAATCCAGGAACAGCAGCAATGCGGCGCTCGGTCCTCACTGTGATCTGGGTGACATTCATTGTCGGTAAGTTTAACTCTTTAAAAAGGAGTGTAACTTCTAGAGGAATAAATTTGAAAAGCAGGGCGCTCCAGTTAATCAGACATCGGGCCTGCCTTAGAGCACTTGAGTCTTTGCCCTTGGCTTTTCCTTACAGGAATATTGGTTGACAAAACACACAGCAAGCCTGATACCAGAATTGGGAGATGGCATATATCAGAATTCCATCTAAACATTAATTTATCTTCTGGCAGAAGATTAAAGAGTAACCTGATTGATGTATTTATAATAATGAAGAGGTTCAGTACCGTGGACGGGGAAAGGATGATTCCATTCGGGGAGGATTCCAAATCGATGTCCCATAAATCTGAGTGAAACGAAAAGATCAACTGGAAATTACAACGAATCTCCTTTCGAGGGAGTTCTGTCGAAGGTGACTCACATTAACACAATGAACACTTGAAGAGAGGAATAAAGACACAGTTGGGATGGGGAAAGATTAGCCGCTGAGGGGGAAAGGGACAGGGACATTGAGATGGCGGATTCTTCTGGGGATTCTGAACGGGAACGTAGATCAGTTGGGGCGAATTTGATATTATTTAATGCCTTTTTTATGTTACATCGTCTTTGAGTTGTCACCCTCAGTTCAGCTGAATGTTTTTTATTTCTTTTACCCTGTTTTCCAGATCTGAGCAATGGAGATTCTGTTCCTCAGCAGGAATCCTCACTCACACGGACAGAGGGAGAAAGTGTCACTTTAAGCTGCACCTATACCGACGATGCAGATTATTTATTCTGGTACCGTCAATACCCAGGCAGACAGCCCGAGTTTGCGGTCCGGAGGCATAAGGGCGGCGGTAATGAACTGAAGGCGGATTTCGCTCAGACCCGGTTTTCTGATACAATCGAGAAATCAGAAAAGTTGTACCGATTGACCATCTCGGAGCTGCTGCTGTCTGACACCGCGGTCCATTACTGTGCACAGAGTCTCACAGTGATGAAAATGAATGAAATCCTCGTACAAAAACTGCCGCAGGTTTCTGGGTCACAGCTGCTGTCTGCTGGATGCCGGTTATAACAGCGGGTCTGACATTGACACGTGAATGTATTCCCGTGAACACAAACCCCGACAACAATCCACATAAACACCATTCAAAACCGCTCACATCAAAGGCAGATTCCTGCTGATTCTTAGATTCGCTGTACGAGGGAAGAATTGGCTGCTCTTTATTTGGGGGCCACTCGGCACGAACATTGAAAATACAAGCGAAGTATCATTCAATAGTGTAAACTGAAACCTGCCAGCTGAGGCAAATCCCAATAACTAACCGTAACTAAACACCTCTCATTTAAATTCACTTACAGACTGAGAATTATTAAGATAAGGAGTACAAAAGTATTGTTCCAGTCATGATTAAGAGCTGATAAACGATTAATAGAATTAATGATTTCAAGCGGAAGAATTGTTATGGCCTCAGCAGTGGAACAGATGATATGAAAACAGGCTAAATACAGTCACCAGTTTCTGAGTGAAAAACTGCTTCCACTTCACTGGAGGTCGGAGATTTTACTGTTTAATTCAATTATAGTATTTCTTGTCATTGAGCCCGAGATTTGAACATAGATCTGCGAAATATTTATGTCAGTAGAAAAAATAAAATTTATCCCATTAAAAAACCATATCCTAACCTGCATCACCATTTCTATCATCAGTACTTTGGACCCTATCGCTCTGTTCTTTCCTGTTCTTTACAGGTGATATTTCCAATTCAGACGCAAAAGAGGAAATCTCTCGAACACTGATTCGGACAAGACCCGTGGTGACCAGGAAGTAACGCAGTGTCGTTACATAGAAATAAGTCTACATTACCTGACCAGGAATCATACTAGAGCCACGGCAATGAAAGTGCCGAATCCTAACCACTAGACCATCAGGGAAGTTGATGCAAGCTCTTTAAACAAGAACTAATTTATCCATGAACCATCTGCCTTCCATTCTTTTACTTCAGACTTTTGATTCACCAAAAACAAGCTTCTCCTTTCATCTGTCATGTTTAGATGGAACACAAGGCACCGTATCAGCCAATATAAACACCGTTTCCTGTTCGCTAGAACATGAAATCGACAGTGAGGTGAAATCGTCCCGCAAACCGTTCCTGTGGCACTTTCAGTTTTCAAAACCCACCAAACTTATCACTGTGGCTTCTGTGAAACTTACAAGGTAACACACGGCAGGCATTCATCACGGAGAGCAACTGGCACAATCATTTACGAAATGCTATAATGTCGCTTCTCTTCCTGCTTCTGTCGCTGTCTCTCATCCAACTCCCTCTGGCTGTCCAGCTTCCAGAGCCAATTAGCTGCTTCATAGAAGCACAGACAGTTGGTGAACACGAGCTTTGCCTGGAAAGCAGGGAAAGCGAATATATGACACACGGCATTGAGAGGAGATGAAGTTTAGAGATGACAGTACAAAGAGACAGAGATACCTCATCTTCCTGATCCAGTTACTGATTACAGGAAAGTCCACAGTGCGAATTATCCACTCTCAAACTCTCCTTCCAGTCTTGAGCACGGAGTTAAGTTTTGAAGTGTTTGAAGTTTTGCTACAGTCATTCAGGGTTTTGTTGAGACCACATTTGGAATAGTGTGTGCAGTTTGGATCCCCGTATTTTAGACAGAATAAAAACAAAATCTGAGGATGCTGGAATCTGAATCAAAAACAGAAAGTTCTGGAAATTCTCAACAGCTTTAATGAGAAGGAATAGTTAACATTGAAAAACTGAAGGGGTTCTATGATTCTATGAGTTTGATAGGGTGGAGGCTGAGACATTATTTTCCCTGATCCAGGAATATAAAACACGGGGCACAATCTCAGGATAAGGCGCTGATAATTCAGGACAGCGATGCGGTGAAATTGCTTCACTTAAAGGGTAGTGAATCTTTGAAATTCTCTGCGCCAGAGGGTTGTAGATGCTCCATCATTGAACACATTTCAGTTTGGGTTATACAGATTTATGATCTATCGAACAATGAATGGAAGCAGGGATATGGAATTGGAACAAATGCTCGGTCACAAATTCATGTCTGGATTCTAATTGTTAAGTTTAATGGTATAATGGGAGCATGTATACAATGTTATATGTAAGATGTCGGTAGTCAATAGTCATTAAATAATGTTGGTGACAATAGATAACAGTGTAGCCGGTAACACTTGAGAGCTTTTTTTTTATTGATGCCCACGGAACCCATTGCCAACCCGCAACGGTTCGCTTATGAATGGTGATGGTGAGAAAATAGTGAAAGCTCCGTCCCTGGGTGGGCTCGAACCACCAACCTTTCAGTTAACAGCCGAACGCGCTGACCCATTGCGCCACAGAGACTGAGACAGTAGCTGCTGCAGATATTCTAAACAAGGATGTCAATGACCACAATTCCATTTCTGCAAAACTTTGTTCCAGAACTGCAGCATGACAGCACAGTGTACAATTCTGTACCAGTCTCTTTGGTTACGTTGATCCTGTAACGTTGCTGTAGTGTGTTGGTCATTCCCTTTCTCCTCTGAATGTGCAGGTAAAATGAATCCATGTGTCTTATCGCAGGGAGGAATTCAATGGGACGGAAGGGAACTGACAACCAGAAGCCCAAGGATCCAATATTTTCCACTCAGTCATCAATAACACCATTCCCAGCTGCAACTCCTTCCAAATATTGTGATCCATTTCCCTCAGGATCTGTTCCAAGATTTAATATTTACCTTCTTTTCTCTTCATTTTGAAATTCGCTTCAATACCCAACATAAATTGAATTGCAAACCTGAGGGCTAACCGTGGGAAACAAGTCTCTGGGTAAAACAGATGCTCATTTCCAGATTCACAGCACTCAGCGTTTCACGCAAATGGAAGAATTTAACACTGAAAAGTTTTGGAAACTTGGTGTGAAGATTGATTGTGGCTCACTCAGGTATCGGGTAAATGCTGCTCGGTGGTTCGGTGAGAGAGATATAATCTATGTACGTTTTGCTGAGCTTGTGTTCGGTGTACTGGGAGGCTTCAACCGAGTTGAATTTTGTGTCCCAGAGATATGCAGTAATCCACTGATTGAAGCTGCAGTCGCGGGGAACGTAGACAGGAAAACAGAATTACATGGTTTTATTTATCCGGGATTCCTTTTTTTCAATATTCCACTTCCTCCTTCTTTGGCCATTAGTTTATTTTTGTAATGTAATTTTCAAAGGATAGCCACTGTTAAGTTCTGGACACTAAGCAACTGATCTCCGCAATTTTCATTGCAGCTTTTCTCCCTTTACTTTCCTTGAACAGGCTGTGTCAGAAAGCAAGACAGATACAGCTGCTGCTCGGGAGCTCAAAAGCGACTGGAGTCTACGCTGGAGATATCTATGCAAGCGTGTCAGGTAATTGTTCCATCCTATGTTGGTGAGTGTTTATCACAGATGGATATGAATAGTGGGTAGATGAACAGAGTTTTCTAATCGATTGCCCTGGACTGTGAAACAGTGCTGTACTAAATGAGGAATGGCATGCCATGACATAGATAGAGGCATGAGATAATTCAACAGTACATGAGAAACTGCTCAGATTTATTTCATCATTGAGTACAGGCAGACACTTAGTTTATGCATCAAGAGGAAGCTCGCTCATCTGTGCAGGTACATTGTGCAACATTTCTTGTCATTCAGTTATCTAAATTTTACTATTTCATGACTTTTCTTGTTTTGCCATTAACTGTTTTCTTTTTCCCCTGTTTTCTTGTCTGTTCATTGTTACTTCTTTATTTAATGTTATTTCCTATTTTTTTCGCCTCATTCCCTTCAGATCCCCAAATTCCCTATATATCGGGTTCCTTGGTAACAGTGAGCAGTTCTCAGTGTGTGTGTGTGTATCCTTGAGTTTCATTAAGTTTTAGTCTTCCATTCTGTGTATCCGTGTAAATTTCTGGCATTCAGGCTTTGTTTTTAAGGCCGGATTATTTCATGAGGATTGGTAAGAGAGACAAGGTTTATATCCACTGGAATTCAGAGTAAGAGTAGGCTACTTGATTGAAATGTATAAAATACAAAGGGATCTTGACAATGTGGATGTGAAGAGGGTAGTTCCTCTTCTGCGTGAATCTATAACTAGGTATCACTGTTTCAAAAGAGGGATTCGCCCATTTAAAATAACACTGCATCACAGCCTCCTCTTATGAGTATTTATAAATACTCATCTGTGGCAATGTCCTTCCTTGGTGTGTCTCTGTATCATTCACTGCTCTCAGGCCGCGTTCATCTTTGTCCCTCAGTTGGATTGGCTCCGTATCATTCCGCTCAATCTCACTCTTGCCTATGTCAATGACCTTTATAGCTCTCTCAAAGTGTATAGGTGTATTGGGTGATATAGGAAGTGTACAACTTCGGGAGTAAGAATATACTTGCCTGCATAGCACAGTTGATCAAACGTTTAAACATGGAGAGTTAGCGAGCACTGAGCCGATGCTCTGCTGAGGTCTCATTCAGCCTTTGAAATTTCTTAGATACCAAGCAGAGGGTCCAGATAGTGACAGGGCTGATCCACTGAAGGATTCCTAAAACAGTTCCATGGCTAAAAATCTCAGATGTTGCAGCATTGAATACAGGAAGCCATTGAGCTGATGCACAGACTGGGCCACGCTCACCTGCATAGGAACATTGTTCAGGTCTTTAACAGGAAGTATGCACAGGGATAGGAAAACATACCTTTCAAGTTATCACCAGTTTACACTTGTATCTTGCTCAGGCCTACCTTACAGTCACATTCTTTGACCTGCTGCATTATTTTGATCGCTGCTTATTTCTCGGTTCTCAGATTGAACTGTTTTTAGACATACATTTCTCCTCACCTGTTCTATCTTGTGTTCGCTCCCTCAACCTCATCTTCATAACTCTCTGTGTCAGCCGGAGATATCCCCTACCGCCCGCCCCCTTTTCTATCGTCCCATTCCCGGGATAAATCTCACAGCTCCGGAATCCATGGGCTGCTGTCAGGCAGCTTTGAAACACTTTTAAGTCTGAGGAACCTTTATTTGGTGAAACTGATCTTCCCAGACAAGCCTGGATTGAAGAAAATAACAATTGGAAACGAAACATGAACTCTTTAACTGGTAGCTGCTCTCTCTCTCTCTCTCTCTCTCTCTTTCGCTGACCAACCTTTCAGTCTGATGGGATTGTGCTGTGTGTTGTCTCAGCCGATCCTGGATTGAATTGGGTGACAGTTTGATCCGAGGTTAATGTGGTTTCCTCTGAGTGTGTGTCTGAGCGGCTGTCAGCGCCGCTGCTCAATCTGACTGTTACTTTCTGCGATTCTCCACACAAACCTCAACAGCCTGGAGCACCCAATGATAGCTGCAAAGCAGTTTTTGTACTGTTATGAGACTGATTTCTATCACTGTGAGTCTGAAAGCGCAGTAATAGCGGCCAGCGTCACTCAGCTGCAGCCTCCAGATGGTTAAAGTGGTCAATTTAGCCGAGGTCTGGAGATCAGCAAAGAAACGGGATCCAAAACCTTCCCCTCTGTCTGCTTGTTCTGTATTCCAGGATTTTTTCCATATAATGAACTGCAAGCCTTTCTGTGGCTGCTTTCTGTACCAATATAAGATGTAGTCGCTTGCTGTAGTGTTGTAGGTACATCGGATAGTCACCGTTTCACCTTCTCTCCCTTCTGAAGACTGCGGCTGAGAAACAGAATCTCCATCACTCGGATCTGTAACATGTGTTCAAAAAGAAGAAAAAATCTAAGTGTTGGACGTGCTGCTGAAATAATATTAACACTTTATATTCACCGCGACATAACTGGAGTTATGAAATAAAAACAAATGATGGTGGAAATACACAGCAGGGTCAAGAACCACCACTGGGGAGAAGCAGAGCTAAAGGTTCAGATCGCGATAACATTTAACTAGATTGGAGTCATCCTTACTGATAAGAAACAGCCCGAACACAATGCAGACAGTGAGGAACTCCATGGCGGCTGCAGAGCCCGGGGCTGTGACTACCTTTAAAACTCCAAGCACTGCCGGAACAGAATCTGTTTTTACAGTCACTTTCTGATCTCAAACTTCCCGTCCAATCAACAATTTGCAATCTACCCGTCATAGATTGAGATAAGATTTCAATGAGTTTCAGTGATGGGCTGAAGCTCTTTGACCTTCACTATTACATATCTGAGACTCAGTGACTCTGAGGCTCAGGTGGAACTGAGCCACTTCAGATCAGCTATGATCTTATTGAATGGCGGGGGCAGGCTCGAAGGGCTAGATGGCCTACTCCTGCTCCTATTTCTTATGTTCTTATGACTGAGTGGGTACAGTGTGTGGTGAGAGGGAAGAATCAGCTTCACTGGCAAGGCCATAAGAGATAGCAGCAGAACTAAGCCATTCGGCCCATTCGTGCCTATTCCACCATTCAATCATGGCCGAAATGTTTAAAATCCCTACAGAATCATAGAATCCCTACAGTGCACAAGGAGGCTATTCGGCCCATCGAGCCTGAACCGGCCACAATCCTGAACCGAACACTCCAAGGATGTTGATTAGGTTGATTAGCCACGCTAAATTGCTCCTTAATGTCAGGGGGATTAGAAGGTAAAAGTATGGGGTTACGGGGCTAGCACAGGACCTGGGTGGGATTATTGTCGGTGCAGGCTCGGTGGGCCAAATGGCCTCCTCCTGCACTGTAGGGATGGTATTCTATGATTCAATCCCACCCAAGCCTATTCCTGTAACGCCACATATTTACCATGCTAACTCCCTAACGCAAGGGTCAATTTGTCATGGACTATCAATCTTACCCGCGTATCTTTGGACTGTGGGAGGAAACAGGAACATCCGGAGGAAACCCACACAGACACGGGGAGAACGTGCAGACTCCACACAGACAATCACCCGAGGCTGAAATCGAACCCGGGTCCCTGGCGCCGTGAGGCTGCAATGTGAGTGCCTCAATGTCGCTCCTGTGGGGTTTCTCTATCCCAATTTCGTAGCTCGATCCCATAATCCTTGGTCCCTTCCCCAAGCAGAAGCCTAACTACCTCTGTCTTAAATATACCCAATGATCTGTCCTCCACAGCTTTCTGTGGAAAGGAATTCCATAGATTCACCACCATCGCCCTGAAGAAATTCCTCTGTATCTCGATTCTAATACACGTCCCTTTACTCTGAGGCGGTGCGCTCGGATCCCTGCCTCCCTTACTAATGGAAACATCTTCCCCACGCCCACTCCATCCAGACCTTTCGGTATTTTGTAAATTTCAAAGAGACCCCCCACATCCCTCTAAACAGAATCGAGTACAGACCCAGAGGCTTCAGATGGTGGAAGTTTTATTTGATCGGTTTCAATCACTCATGTTGAATTTTATTTATTTTTATGTAGCTTTGTGACGGCTTCTCAGGAATATTAATCTCATCGTCATGTGCGTGACCTGTTAACACTGAACGCTTCATTCTGAACGGTAGACTTCGTCGGGCTGTGACTTTAAATAAAACAACATACGGATTGTACAACAGCGGATTTAGGTACAGATCCCCTGAGAGAAACAAATGCAGCAACCCGAAACATCCAAGCTAACAAATGAAGATAAACGAATAGAAAGGCAGTGAGTGTATCAAAGGCCGATACAATGATCGAAGGAGAGAGATGAGTAGAGAGGAACAGATGGAGAGGCAGAGGGATAAGCAAGAGAGAAGGGAATGACAGAAATGAGGCAGTGACAGGGTGATAAATAGCGGGGGCAGACCTTGAGATAAGTGAGGGAGAGGCGGGAAGGAAATAGATGATGGTACCCTGAAGGGAACAGTTGCAGATATGTAGGGATAATACAGAGGGAGACACAAAGAGAGACAAACGAACAGATGACAAGAGAAACAGAGATAGACAGTGACAGAAAGAAAAGGATCTAACTTGAAAATCAATGGCCTAAATCCAATCAGAATTCCAGAAAGGGAAAGAAAATAATTTAATTTAGAACGTGATGCCAGCAGGGAGATTTCCGAGAACCCCCAAAACACCCTCAGAGTGAAACCAGTGTCACTATTACATTGTGATCCTGCCCCTGTCCCTGCAGGAAACACGCACATGCAGTGAGGCAGCTCCATCTGGCGGCGATCCGAGGTAATTTATTATTTCCTGGAAAACCACCCAATTCCCAGAATATGGAAGGACGTTACTGCATTAGTTTTAAGCCTATGTTTATTTATTAGTGTCACAAGTCTGGACTAATAAATTCTGAGTTTCACTTTTGATGCAGGTTTGGAAGCCCGAAGTGCCTGCTCCTGTGTTGTAACTTCCATTCTTCTTTGTTTTTTGCTGATGTAACGTGGGAAACACAGCAGCAAAGTCCACTGAGCAAGAATCCCGTGCCCGCCCCCACACAAAATAAAGTAATGAGAGAAATAAACATACACTGATTTTTGTGGTGTTAAATGAGGGTGAACAAAATCTGGTTTTAATATTATGACATTGCATTTGAGGGGGCAAATACAGAACGTTGTTTAGCATTTCATCCAGTCTATGGACCACGCCTGAGTTCAGGACTCCTTCAGCACTGACAACACGGAACGCTAAATTTTGTGCCTAAATACACGGAGGGTGGGATGTTGAACGTGGGATTTCCAAGGTCGTGTGTGTGCGTGTGTGCGTGTGTGTGCGTGTATGTGTGAGTGGGAGTGAGAGTGAGAGAGAGATAAAGAGAGACAGACAAACAGATAAAGTGAGATGAAGAGACAGACAAAGAGGTAAAGTAGAACATAGAGACAGCAACAGCTACACACTGGGCCACTTTGACGGTCCTAGGAAATATTTCTTATTTTTTCTACTGTTTAAAGCCGCCAGTGAGCATGGTGTATGGACACATCAGCAATTTCCTCAGCTCCTTTCTGAACTTGTGCTGGGCCACCGCATAGATGAAGACATTGTTGCAGGAACTGAGTGTCTGGAGCATGTTGGCTGCCTCTTGAAAGATATAGTCTGCGTTATTGAAACTCAGGGTGGTGAGGTAGCCCGCACCTGCGAGCCGAGCGTAGAGGAAATGTCCGACGTAGGTAGCCCATAGGAGAAGAAAACTGAGCGAGATGGCGAAGAGCAGGACAATGGACCTCCTGCGGTTTTCCATCTCCGGATCTCCCTGGTTCTCGGTGCCCCGGAGTCTCCTGCGGGCTCTACTGGCCACTAAGATGTGTCTCACAGTCAGGGCGTTGAGTAGCAGGATCAGGAGGAATGGAAGAAGCGGGGTTAAGATTTTGTCCAGCCAGTCATAGGCCAGCCAGGCTGGCGATGTGTAGAAGGCGACCTTCATATCGCAGAACCAGGGCACCCCATCCAGGATGTACAAGGGCTGGTAGACAAAGTAGGAAGGGATGTTTCCCACACAGCTCAGGGCACAGACTATTCCTATAACCCGCAATGCTGTTTTCTCGGTGCAGTATCTGGTCTTCAGGCTCTGACAGCAGATGGCCACGAAACGGTCGATGGTGAAAGTCACAGTCAGCCAAACTGACCCATCCCGTGTGACAAAGGCCAGCAAGGCGATGGCTCTACAGGCGGGGGTGGTGGATAGGACACTGTTAGAAAAGTAGATGCGACCGATCCGATTGAGGATGACGGCAGAAATGATGACCAGGAAATCGCTCACCGCAATCGCCACCAGGTAGTAGGTGATGCACCGGGAGAGTCCACACCGCCCTCGGCATAAGATTACAATCGCCAACAAGTTGGCTGTGAGAGGTAAAAGGAGTGAAAAGTTACAGAGCAGAATCCAAACACCAGTTACTGACTCATCCAATCAGTTACTGAATCCATCCTGATCTTACCCTTTGCCACCCCCAGACTCCAGCAGTTGGCATTCGTTCAATATCAGATGCTGAACTAAAAACGTATCCTGCCCCTCAGTATCTTCTGCAAAAGCTTCCCCGTCACTAACGTCAGGCTCACTGGCCTGTAGTTTCCTGGATTACTCCTGCTTCCTTTCTTAAACAGGGGAACAGAAGACTATTCTCAGCCCTCTTGAATCTCACCTGTGGCCAAAGCGGATGTGAAGACGTCTGTTAAGGCTCCAACTATTTCTTTCCTTACAACCCACAGTAATCTGGGGTAGACCCCATTCGGCCGGGGGATTGCCTATATTAATGCAATTTAGGGTACTCAACATTTCCTCCTTCGATATATTGGCATTCTCTGGAACATTCACACATCTATCCCTGACCTCAACATCCATCATGTCCTTCTGTTCGATGAATACCAATACAATGTACTCATTAATGATCTCACCCACTTCCATGTATAACTTCCCCCAATTGTTTTTGAGTGGGACTACTCTTTCTCTCGCTAACCTCTTGATCCTAATATGGCACAAAAAGCCTTGGAATTCTCCTTGACCTTGTTTGCTGAAGACACTTCATAGCCCCTATTAGCCCTCCTAATTCACGTGTAAGGGATTACCGATTTAAGATCGAGATGAGGGGAATTTCTTTTGAATTGATTTGATCTGATTTATTATTGTCCCATCTATTGAGATACAGTGAAAATTACTGTTTCTTGCACACTAGACATACAAAACATACCATTCGTAGAATAGTTGGGGCGAAGTTTTCAGTTTACTGAGAACTCTGCCCGTTGTGTGTTCATCCCGCCGTTGCCAGCAGTTGTGCCTTCAGCTGCCGAGGCTCTAATCTCTGGAACTTCTGCTTTCAACAGCTGTTTCTCGCCACCTTTCTTTAGGACGTTTCTTTTAATCTAATTATGTGATCTACTTGTGCCGTTCGGTTTCAAATGGCCTTGACCAAGTTCCCAGCCTGCATACTGCAGTGGCTGAAGAAATAAGAACAACTTTACCTTTCCCACTGGCAACTATAAATGAGCAATAAATGTTGACCAGGCCACGGACACCCACAAAAATATCCAGGATAAAAGTCAAATGTACAAAACCGATCAGCACAAGAAAAACATGTATAGCAAATTTAAAATCTTGATTCTCCATTCAGGGAACCCTACACTGCAGAAGGAGGCCATTCGGCCCATCGAGTCTGCACTGACAACAATTCCACACAGGCACTAACCCCATGGTGTCATGCATTTACTCTAGCTACTGCCCCTGAAAATAAGAGACAATTTAGCATGGCCAATCCACCTAACCTGCACACCTTTGGATTGTGGGAGGAAACCGGCGCATCCCCTTGAAACCTTTCCTTAAATGATTCCTATAAACACATTAACATTGAGGGCTGCCCAGTAATAAATCACGGTATTTTCAATATTAAATTGTTGCCGACGGCGCGCTGTAAATTCTTGTAATCACTATAAGGTTTTTAAAAAATATTTAATTGCATCTAATTCAAAGAATGCAGTTTAATAGTTAATTCCCCCATGCTGTAATAAGATCACTGCGTGGAAATGCATGTTAGTTCGCTGTTATGCGGTATTATTGTAAAATAGCATTCAGAACACCAGCGAATTTTACTACATCTAATGAAAATCGAAGTCGAAAATATAACAGATGCAAAGGCATCAATTAGTCCAAATTAGGCAACCCAATAAAATGCATTTATATCCTTCTGTGCAGCAGAGTAATTTGAATATTGTCTTGGAATAGTCCTTGATTCAATCAAATGCGTCGTAGAATTTACCATTACTTGGTATAATATCAAACAAGGCGCCTATAGACATATATTGATGCCCGGTTGAAGTCCCTTAAACGCATGATTGCTGAATAGTAGACACAATGATCCCGTTCCTGAAAGAGAAGAGATCCAGTTTATTGTTCTTTTTAAACATAAATAGCTTACTTGTGATCCTTCACTTACCAGGGGCACCAATAGCAGCAAGAACAGGATAACAAATGGCACAGAAGAGGCCTTTCGCTGGTCCGTGCATAGTCTCACAGAAACTAGAGGGTTCTCAGAAGCTTAAAACTTAGCTCTGGGACACATTCAGTGAGGTCCTCATTTATTGTGAATGAAAGTCTCGGGGGGGCGCGGGGCGCAATTAAGCAACAACCTGCACCTTACTTACGTTTCGGTAAATAAACACATCAGCTCACCATTTCACGCCTTCCACTTGCCACATTGGCAGCGTGGACAATTCCTTTCCTATAGATGGCCGGAATATGCGCCTGAATGTTTCACTCACATAATAAAAACAGTCTCAAGTTTAACTAACAAATAATTCTTCAATTTCTTCCATTTCAGAATGGTTGAATTCGTTTAAAAGCTGACGATGGTCAATCTCAAATCAGCACCATGGGATCTATATTACCCGGTGACTTCATTCCTACTGTTGGCCAGTTATGTTTGCAATTCAGTGAGGGAGAGACAAACAGAGACAGAGAGAGAGACAGACAGACAGAGAGATAGAGAGAGAGAGGTACACAGGGAGAGAGACACAGAGAGGGAGACATAAACAGAGAGAGGGAGAGAGAGAGAGAGAGAAAGAGACGCAGAGAGTGAGAGAGAGACGCGCAGGGAAAGAGATAGAGAGAGAGAGACGCACAGAGAGAGAGAAGCCCATGGAACAGACACTGATCATTCAAACATTGGCTTAATGCTGGAAATTTTCAGTCACATCAACATTGCAATGAAGTTACTGTGAAAATCCCTCAGTCGCCTCACTCCGGCGCCTGTTCGGATACATTTAAGGGAAATTTAGCATGACCAATGTACCTAGCCAGCACATCTTTCTGACTACGGGAGGAACCCTGAGCACCCGGAAGAAACCCACGCAGACTCCACAGCGACAGTGACCGAGCCCGGATCCCCAGCGCTGTGAGGCAGCAGTGCCAACCACTCTGCCGCTATGTCAAATTATATTTTGCCATACTTTTATTAATACAATGTAAATTAATCCAGTTGAACGTATACATGAGAGATAATCCCAAGGTTATTTTAGTTGCTGGCGATTCGCTGTATTGAATTAATAATGGTTATAAAAGCCCATTTTAAAAAAAGAAGCCATCAAGGTTCCGATAAGATGCTTACCCTAAAATAACAACACAATCATGGTCCTGGATTCATATTCATTCCCTTTATTCGTTAGTTATTTGCATTTAAATCTTTCCATCATAATGTTATCCCTCAAGTCCTGTTGTTAACTTCATCAATTATTGCTGCTCCAATATAGTGAGTAATTTGATGGATTCTTTGAAATGGGAGAGTGGGAGAAATTGGATTGTCTCAACCCTAAACTTTAGGGAAAAGGGAAGAAGGAGAAGAACCTAGTGCATGTGCGAAGACAGAGACGGTCAGAAGCAGAGCAAAGGGAGATAGACAAACCGAGGCGGAATGACAGAACAAGGTACATAAGTCCCAAACGACGAGAGAATCGGACAACCAGAGAGGAACAGGGAAAAAGTGAAACTCAGAATTTATTAGTCTAGACTTGTGACACTAATAAACATAGGCTTTAAACTAATGCAGTAACTTCCTTCCATATTCTGACAATTCGGTGGTTTTCCAAAAAATAATAATTTACGTCAGATCGTCGCCAGATGGCGCTGCCTCACTGCATGTGCGTGTTTACTGCAGGGGCACAGGAAGGATCACAATGTAACAGTGATACTGGTTTCATTCTGAGGGTGTTTAGGGGGTTCTCGGAAATCTCCCTGCTGGCATCACGTTCTAAATTAAGTTATTTTTCTTTCCCTTTCTGGAATTCTGATTGGATTTAGGCCATTGATTTTCAAGTTGGACACGATTGTTTCTGTCACTGTCTATCTATGTTTCTCTTGTCATCAGTTCGTTTGCCTCTCTTTGTGTCTCCCTCTGTATTATCTCTACATATCTCCAACTGTTCCTTTCACCGTACCATCATCTATTTCCTCCCCGCCTCTCCCTCACTTATCTCAATGTCTGCGCCCCTATTTATCTCCCTGTCGCTGCCTCATTTCTGTCATTCCCTTTTCTCTTGCTTATCTCTCTGCCTCTCCAGCTGTTCTTCTCTACTTATCTCTCTCCTTCGATCATTGTATCGGCCTTTGATTCACTCACTGCCTTTCTATTCGTTTATCTTCATTTGTTAGCTTGGACGTTTCGGGTTGCTACATTTGTTTTTCGCAGGGGATCTGCACCTAAATCCGCTGTAGTACAATCTGTTTATTCTTTTATTTAAAGTCACAACCCGACGAAATTTACCGTTCAGAACGAAGCGTTCAGTGTGAACAAGTCACGCACCATGACAATGAGATTAATATTCGTGAGAAGCCGTCACAAAGCTACAGAAAAATAAATAAAATTCAACATGAGTGATTGAAACCGATCAAATAAAACTTCCACCATCTGAAGCCTCTGGGTCTGTACTCGATGCTGTTTAGAGGGATGTGGGGGGCCTCTGTGAAATTTACAAAATACTGAAAGGCCTGGATGGAGTGGGCGTGGGGAAGATGTTTCCATTAGTAGGGGAGACAGGGATCCGAGCGCACCGCCTCAGAGTAAAGGGACGTTCATTAGAATCGAGATATAAAGGAATTTCTTCAGGTGGTGAATCTATGGAATTTCTTTCCACAGAAGCTATGTAGGACAGATCATTGGGTATATTTAAGACAGAGATAGATAGGGTCCTGTTTGGGAAACGGACCAAAGATTATGGGATCGAGGTACGAAATTGGGATAGAGAAACCCCACAGGAGCGACATTGTGGCACAGTGATTTCCACTGCTGCCCCGCAGCGCCAGGGACCCGGGTTCGATTTCAGCCTCCGATTACTGTCTGTGTGGAATCCGCACGTTCTCCCCGTGTCTGTGTGGGTTTCCTCCGGATGTTCCTGTTTCCTCCCACAGTCCAAAGATACGGGGGTTAGATTGATTGCCCATGACAAATTGACCCTAGTGTCAGGGGGATGGCATGGTAAATATGTGGCGTTACAGGAATAGGCTTGGGTGGGATTGAATCATAGAATACAATCCCTACAGTGCAGGAGGAGGCCATTTGGCCCATCGACCCTGCACCGACAATAATCCCACCCAGGTCCTGTGCTAGCCCCGTAACCCCATACTTTTACCTTCTAATCCCCCTGACATTAAGGAGCAATTTACCGTGGCTAATCAACCTAATCAACATCCTTGGAGTGTTCGGTTCAGGATTGTGGCCGGTTCAGGCTCGATGGGCCGAATGGCCTCCTTGTGCACTGTAGGGATTCTATGATTCTGCGGGATTTTAAACATTTCGGCCATGATTGAATGGTGGAAGAGGCACGTTGGGCCGAATGGCTTAATTCTGCTCCTATCTCTTATGGCCTTGTCAGTGAAGCTGATTCTTCCCTCTCACCACACACTGTACCCACTCAGTCATAAGAACATAAGAAATAGGAGCAGGAGTAGGCCATCTAGCCCTTCGAGCCTGCCCCGCCATTCAATAAGATCATAGCTGATCTGAAGTGTCTCAGTTCCACCTGAGCCTCAGAGTCACTGAGTCTCGGATATGTAATAGTGAAGGTCAAAGAGCTTCAGCCCATCACTGAAACTCATTGAAATCTTATCTCAATCTATGACGGGTAGATTGCAAATTGTTGATTGGACGGGAAGTTTGAGATCAGAAAGTGACTGTAAAAACAGATTCTGTTCCGGCAGTGCTTGGAGTTTTAAAGGTAGTCACAGCCCCGGGCTCTGCAGCCGCCATGGAGTTCCTCACTGTCTGCATTGTGTTCGGGCTGTTTCATATCAGTAAGGATGACTCCAATCTGGTTAAATGTTATCGCGATCTGAACCTTTAGCTCTGCTTCTCCCCAGTGGTGGTTCTTGAGCCTGCTGTGTATTTCCACCATCATTTGTTTTTATTTCATAACTCCACTTATGTCGCGGTGAATATAAAGTGTTAATATTATTTCAGCAGCACATCCAACACTTAATTTTTTTTTTCTTCTTGAACACATGTTACAGATCCGAGTGATGGAGATTTTGTTTCTCAGCCGCAGTCTTTAGAGGGGAGAGAAGGTGAAACGGTGACTATCCGATGTACCTACAGCACTACAGCAAACAGCTATGTCTTATATTGGTACAGACAGCAGCCACAGAAGGATTTGCAGTTCATTATATGGAAAAATTCCTGGAATGCAGGAGAAGACAGAGGGGAAGGTTTTGGTCCCCGTTTCTCTATTGATCTCCAGACCTCAGCTAAATTAACTACTTTAACCATCTCGAACCTGCAGCTGACTGACGCTGGCCGCTATTACTGCGCTTTCAGACTCACAGTGATAGAAATCAGTCTCAGCCCCGTACAAAAACTGCTTTGCAGCTATCATTGGGTGCTCCAGTCTGTTGAGGTTTGTGTGGAGAATCGCAGAAAGTAACAGTCAGATTGAGCAGCGGCGCTGTCAGCCGCTCAGACACACACCCCGAGGAAACCACATTAACCTCGAATCAAACTGTCACCCAATTCAATCCAGGATCGGCTGAGACAACACACAGCAGGGGTTTTATGATGCTATGAATTTGAAAGGGTGGATACTGAGATACTATTGTCCCTGATCTGGGAATCTGAAACACAGGGGACACAATCTCAGGATAAGGCGCTGATGATTTAGGACTGAGATGAGGAGAAATTGCTTCACTCAAAGGTTCGTGAATCTTCGGAATTCTCTACTCCAGAGGGTGTTGATGTTCCATCATTGAACACATTTCAGTTTGGGTTCGACAGATTTATGATCTATCCGGGAATGAATGGAAGCAATGATATGGAATTGGAACAAATGCTCAGCCTCAAGTTTATGTTTCAATTGCATTTTTTTAAAAGTTTATTGGTCTAGGCTGATACCGGAGTTGAGGGGATTGAGCTATGAGGAGAGGCTGAATAAACTGGGCTTGTACTCGTTAGAGTTTAGAAGAATGAGGGGAGATCTCATTGAGACGTATAAGATGATGAATGGGATGGATAGGATAGAGGTGGAGAGACTCTTCCCGCTCAAAAAAGACAGTAAGACTAGGGGGCACAGCCTCAAGATAAAGGGGAGGCGGTTTAGAACGGAGTTGAGGAGGAACTTCTTCACTCAAAGGGTGGTGACTCTCTGGAATTCTCTGCCCGTTGAAGTGGTGGAGGCTGCCTCGCTAAATATTTTTAAGAAGCGGGTTGATGGGTTCTTGATAAGAGAGGGGATTAAGGGTTATGGGGAGAGGGCGGGAAAGTGGAACTGAGCCACGACAGATCACCCATGATCTTATTGAATGGCGGGGCAGGCTCGAAGGGCTAGATGGCCTACTCCTGCTCCTATTTCTTATGTTCTTATGTAATGGAACATATATTGTTAAATTTGATATGTTTGAAATCAATAGTCATTAAATAATGTTGGTAATACCAGATAACAGCCCAGCTGGTAACAGTTTTTTTTTATTGGCACCCACGGACCCATTGCCAACTGGCAACTGTTTACCCGTGAATGCTGACGGTGAGAAAATAGTGAAATCCCGTCTCTGGGTGGTCTTGAACCACCAACCTTTCGGTTAACAGCCGAACGCGCTGACCAATTGCGCCACAGAGACTAGGACAGTAGCTGTTAAATGCATTCTAAATTAGTATGTCACTGACCATAATTCTATTTCTGTAAAACCTATTCCAGAACTGCAGCATGACCGCACTGTTTACAATTCTATACAAGTCTCTTTATTTCCGTTGATCCCGCAGCACTGCTGTAGTGTGTTGGTGTGTTTCTCCTATGAACGGGCAGGTAAAATGAATCTATCTGTCATCACAGGGAAGAATTCAACGGGAGGCAAGGGAACTGATCACCATTTTTATTATGGGATTGAAACATTCAGGCGCATAAATCCGGCCCGTTACAGGAAAGTCCAGTAGATCCGCACTGAGACTCGATTCCCTCATCTGTCTGAATGGTTTTTCCTGGTTCTTACTGATGAAAAACGATTTTAAAAATCGTCTGTGAAATGTGCGCCATTTCCCCTAGTTCATTTACAGTATCACTTGTATCTGTCTTTTTCAGCACACACTGCTATCAGATATTTCAGATGGTGATTAACCACATTAGTCTGCACCTATAAACCCATTAAATTCTGTTGTCGACTGAACTAGATGGGAATATGTTCTCGGCGTCAAAAGCGAACTTTCCTGTCAGCGCGTCAAAAAATGCGTTTCTTATTTCACAGAGCGCATTTGAGGGTGAAGTCAGTAAAATGATAACATGTCTTTAACATCGCGGTTCGGAGAATGTTGAGCAACAAACTGAAATCAAGCAATTTTCCCTTATTCGGCATGAGAAAGCTTAATGAAATTCCTCGTCACTGTGAATGTTTTTTCAGCCATTTCTCATTTATGAAGGCAAATCTTTTTTAAAAAGTTGATCTCCAGTCATTTCCTCTACTTCAGTCACAACATCAAATGTGTTTGTCTTTTTCAGCACACGCTACTATTAGACATATTTACTTAGTTAATCACCATTAACTAAGTTACCTCCGTCTATAAACTCATTACTGTTGAAAGAAGGAGCTACTATATCTGCACCGTTGCAAAATAGAAATATCATTGTACAAAGAACAAAGAAAATTACAGCACATGAACAGACCCTTCGGCCCTCCAGCTCTGCACCGGCCATGCTGCCCGACTGAAGTAAACCTTTCCAGGGACCATATCCCTCTATTCCCACCCTGTTCACGTAATTGTCAAGACGCCCCTGAGAACTCACTATTGTACCCGCTTCCACTACAACCTCCCCCACCCCCTCCCCCCAGCAGTGAGTTCCAGGCAACTACCACTCTCTGAGTGAAAAATGTGCCTCGTACATCTCCTTTAATAATTGCCCCTCGCTCCTTAAACCCTCGTAATTGACTCCTCCGTTTTGGGATAAAAAGCTTCCGACATCCATTCTGTCCACGCCTCTCATAATGTTGTAGGTTTCTATCAGGTCGCCCCTCAAACCCTGTCTTCCAATGAGAACAAGCCAAGTTTATCCAATACCTCCTCGCAGCTAATGCACTCCATGCCAGGCCACATCCTAGTAAATCTTTTCTGTACCGTCTCCAAAGCCTCTACATCCTTCTGGTCGTGTGGCCATCAGAATTGAACACTAGATTCCAAGTGTGGCCCAACTAAGGTTCTACAAAGCTGCAACATGACTTGCTAATATTTAAATTCAAAACCCCGGTAGATGAAGGCAAGCATGCCATATGCCTTCATGACTACATTCTCCACCTGCGTTGCCACTTTCAGTGACCTGTGTACCTCTACACACAGGCCCCTCTGTCTATCAATACTCTTAAGGGTTCTGCTATTTACTATATATTTCCTATCTATATTAGACATTCCAAAATGCATTATCTCGTATTTGCCTCTCATTGTTCCCTCAATATTCAGCACTTCTGATTTTAATGAATTAATTTTGAGGCCCAAGTCAGAGCAAATAATTATCCCCAGGAAATACCAGATTCAGTTAAGATTGGGCAAGAAAATAAGCATGGCCAATCAACCTAACCCACACATCTTTAGACTATGGGAGGAAAGCGAAGCACCTGGAGGAAACCCACGCAGATACTAGGAGAATGTGCAGACTCCACAAAGACAGTGACCTGAGCCAGGAATCGAACCCAGGTCCCTAGAGCTGTGAAGCAGCAGTGCTAACCACTGTGGTGCTGAGGTGTCGTGCCGCCCCCTAACCTAATGCTTCAGACACGAGAGTTCATTCACATTTTCACGACTCAATCATCTGTTTTAATTTTCATTACATTTTTAGAGAAGTCAATGCGATTCTACAATGGACTTTAAATTTCAAATATGACCAGGTCCGCTACTTCCATGGAATCGATCTTCCCTTTCATCTGAGCATAAAATACAAGTCTGACGGCAGCTGCACTAAACCCCAATAAAGTTTAAAACATCCAAACAAGTTAATGATGTCCCTGGAGGTTGACATCGCGTATAAATCTGACAAGTAGTGACTGGAATAAACAACATGTTGAGAGATTCTGTTAGCAATGCACGGAATACCACAAGGATTGCAGTTTGCCGTTTACTATCCTGTCCTTGCCGCTATCGGAGTTCCAGGTTAAGTATTATGGCGTTATTTTGGGGAATGTGTTGATGTATTGATTGCTTTTCTAAACGATGTGTCTCTTTCATTATATTTTCCTATCTTCCTCTGCAGTTTTCTTCAAAGTGAATGTCTGGTTGTGTTCTGTCATTAAACTGCTATTTTGTGTGACTTATCAGACTGTTTACACGGTGTAATTGTAGTTCTGTTGTGTTAGATACGTTGTAAGCAGGTTTGAACACTAACTGTGTTATCACAGTGTGACTTATTTTCCCCAGTGTCTTAGCGGTATTGTGAGTGAATTACCCTAAGGATGACAGGCAGTATATGCAGCTAGCCTACTTATTTATTCAATCTACTAGCACAATTACCTTGGCTAGAATAGTACATTTTCATCAAGGTACATGCATTTATATTATGTTAGTGTCGATGATACTGCCATGTAATCGCTACATTATCACGCCAGTTTACATTAAATGTCAATATGTTACTCACATCCAAGCTCCAGGGAAATAACCAAACTATGATTTCGTTGTGAAAGTACATCCATTGTGATTTGAAAACACGTTTTTGACAAATCGTCGCACGTGAAAACGAAGTAATTTTAACTTACTGTGTTGTTAATGCTGCCCTGTGTGAATTATCGGAAGCTTACCCTCGTCATGTGAGTTAATTGTCACACTGTTCGCACAATATGAAAGTGTGTTAGATAGTTATGTGACAGCATTTTCCACAGATAATTAATTGTGTACTGATTATTGAACCATTAAATTATGCCAAAAGAATATCATGAATTTATTTATTGAAATGATGTTGCTGGCATTGTCGTCTACATTAGAATATTACAATGCTTTACTGCTCCTTAATGAAAATATTTATTGTCACTGCAGAGGTAAATGATCGTCCTGTTAATTGTAATCTGTGCCCCCATACTGTAGATTCTCCAGCCATTGTAAACGCCTGTCAGTTTCTTTCCTGTCAATGTTCTTCAGAACACTGAATATTTTAATGAGATTAAACCCTATTCATCTGAACTCCGGAAAATATCGACAAAATATAGTCAGCTACTCATCATAGACGATACTCTCATAAAATGAACAAGCATAGCCACCCTTAACTGTTCTGCCACAAATTTCAGTATTTCCCCCTTTAAATTGGCGATATAATGCAAAGATACAGTTATGGTCACGCCAAATTCTGCACAACGGTTGAAAGACATCTTTAATCCATCTGCTGCACAAAGTTTACGAGAAAGACCAATTTTACATTGTTACATTGCTGTTTTATTAAACGCTACCAATCCTCAGACTTTCCACATTTTTTTTACAACATTTGAAGCCCTTTCTTATGTATTCCTTTAGTTAAATAGCAAGAATGGGTGAATATTTCTCGCTGAGTTTCTGATTTCCAATAGCATTCATTCTTGTTGATTTTCTTGATTGTTTCTTGCTTGTTTCCATCTGTTATTTCTGGCACTATGCTTTAATCTAATTAGCCAACACAAATTATCCAGTTTTTCCCATGATAACAATGTTATCGGCTTCATTTAGGTTGATTTATTTTCTGACTAATTCAACCACATGGCTTCTGCAGGAGAAGCATTTACTATGATGCTACGAATCAGCCCTGCCACATTACACAATATCAGATGCCTTCATCATTAAGTTGTTTCTACAACATAGAAATATAGAAAAGTAACATAGAAAGAGAAGCGGGAGTAGACCAATTTACCTGGCGAGCCTGCTCCACTATTCATTCTGATTGTGTCTGATCATCAGAATCGGCATTGTCGTCCCACCTTCTTGCCCTATCCCCAGATCCCTTTAGAAACACGAGCTATACATTTCTTCCTGAACTCACACGATGTTTTGTCCTCTACTGCTTACTATCGTAGTGCTTGCCACACATTCAACGTTCTCCTGTGAAGAACTTTCTCCTCACCTCAGTTCTTAACCTCACACCCCTAGTTCTGGACTCCCCTACCATGGAGAATATTCTATCTGAACCCACCCTGTCTAATTCTGTCTGAAATTTGTAAGTCTCATCAGGTCCCCTTCCTCTCGTCTCAACTTCAATGAAGTCAATCTTAGCTCTGATGAAGTGTCACCTGGACTCGAAACGTTGGCTCTATTCTTTCCCCGCAGATACTGTCAGTCGTCTTTTCGTTTCAGATTCCAGCAGCCCGCGCTATTTTGCTTTTGGCTTTCAGCATTTCTGTTCAGTCTTGCTCAATCTCTATGTCGTTCTTTATTACAGCTAACTTAGTAGTGATTGTGATCTTGTCAAGAGGAAGATGTGGTCTGTCCAGATGCATCGCTTGCTATCTTGTTTCCATGGCGGCGACTGATCTACTACTCCTTGTCAGCTTCGTGATATTGAACAGGATTGCTGGTATCTATTTCCCATTCAGTTTTCTGTCCATCACGCCAGCGTGCAGTTTTCGTTGTGTCCTTAATTATGCTGCAATAGACAGTTCCGCCTGGTTAACGGTGGCTTTCACCTTTGATCGATTTGTAGCCATTTGTTGTCAGAAGCTGAAAATCAAATACTGCACTGTGAAGACATCTGCACGGGTCATAACAATAGTGTCCATACTCAGTTGTTTCAAAAATTCTTTCTTATATTTTGTATATGAACCTTTGGTCATAATTAACAACATACCCTGGTTCTGCAGCGTAAAATCAACTTTTTATACCGCACCTGAATGGGTTGCATTTGACTGGATTCAGAGTATTTTAACCCCTTATCTCCCATTCATTCTAATTTTACTACTCAATGCTCTGACTGTAAGACACATTATAGCGGCCAGTAGAGCTCGTAAGAGACTACGGACTGGAAACAATGGAGAGAAACAGAGTGACCCAGAGCTGGAAAACAGGCGAAAATCTATTGTTTTACTCTTTGCCATTTCAGGCAGTTTCATCATCTTATATTTCATATTCTTTATCACCATCCTTTACGTCCGAATAGCGAAAGTGACTTATTTCTCAGGTGCTAATGTCAGCCAGTCTACATTTGTCCTGGAGGAATACGGGTATATGCTTCAGCTCTTGAGTTGCTGTGTCAACCCTTTCATTTACGCAGGGCCCCAGAGCAAGTTCAGAGAGGAATTAAAGAACGGGGTGAAATATCCACTGTTTTTAATTGTTAAATTATATAAGAGATGAAAAGACTAAAATCAAACATGATTTTAACATTCTAGTCCACCTGATCTGATTTGTGTCTCATTTCAACTTCAGTAAATTCAATGAAGCCAATCCTAATTCATTTAATCTCTCGTCATGTGACAAGCCTGTCATCCCAGGAATCAGCCTGGTGAAACTCCTCTTCTATAACCAGGATATCCTTGGTCTGATAAGGACACCAAAACTGCACATAATATTCTGGTTGCCACGTAAAATTTCAGGGAAATACCCAATCCCTTTAATGAAGTCCTCTCGCAATGAAGACCATCATACCATTTGTTCTCTTGACTGCCTGCTGATACTCGTTGTTCTTAGCTCTGATGAAGGGTCATTTGGACTCGAAACGTTGGCTCTATCCTGGGTGCTCCGGTTTCCTTCCACATCCCAAAGATGTGCTCTTAGGCTGATTGGTGTAACAAATTGTCCCTAAATTAGTCTTCCCTCAATGTGGAATGCCATAAGCATACACAGGGATCATGGGTGGAGAGGGGACTCATAATGTTAAAATGGTGGCACGGGCTCATTGGGCCGAAGGGCCTGTTTCTTGTGCTGTGTTGTTAATGACAACTGACTTCAAACATATTACATATAACATTATATACATGTTTCCATTATACCATTAAACTTAAAAAAAATACAATCGAAACATGAACTTGTGGCTGAGTATTTGTTCCAATTCCATATCCCTGTTTCCATTAATTCCTGGATAGATCCTAAATCTGTCTAACCCAAAGTGAAATGTGTTCAATGATGGAACATCAGGACCCTCTGGAGTAGAGAATTCCGAAGATTCACGAGCCTTTGAGTGAAGCAATTTCTCCTCATTGCTGTCCTAAATCATCAGCGCCTTATCCTGAGATTGTGTCCCCGTGTTTCAGATTCCCGGATCAGGGGAAATAATGTTTCAGTTTTTTTAATACTATTTATTGTTTCTCGTTAAAGATGTTGAGATTTTCCAGCATTTTTACAGGAGGAACCAGTAAGAGCAATGTAAGTGTGAATTGGTGTTGGCCATTGACGGGATTGTTCAACGGGACTTACGTTTCATAAGAAATAGGAGCAGGAGTAGGCCATCTAGCCCCTCGAGCCTGCCCCGCCATTCAATAAGATCATGGCTGATCTGTCGTGGCTCAGTTCCACTTTCCCGCCCTCTCCCCATAACCCTTAATCCCCTCTCTTATCAAAAACCCATCAACCCGCGTCTTAAAAATATTTAGCGAGGCAGCCTCCACCACTTCAACGGGCAGAGAATTCCAGAGATTCACCACCCTTTGAGTGAAGAAGTTCCTCCTCAACTCCGTTCTAAACCGCCCCCCCTTTATCTTGAGGCTGTGCCCCCTAGTCCTACTGTCCTTTCTGAGCGGGAAGAGTCTCTCCACCTCTATCCTATCCATCCCATTCAACATCTTAAACGTCTCAATGAGATCTCCCCTCATCCTTCTAAACTCTAACAAGTACAAGACTAGTTTATTCAGCCTCTCCTCATAGTTCAACCCCCTCAACTCCGGAATCAGCCTAGTAAACGTCCTCTGCACTCCCTCCAAGGCCAAAATATCCTTGCGTAAGTGCGGCGACCAAAACTGCACACAGTACTCCAGCTGCGGCCTCACCAGTGCCCTATACAGCTGCAGCAAGACCTCCCTACTTTTATATTCAATCCCCCTTGCTATCAAGACCAGCATCCCATTCGCCTTCCTGACCACCTGCTGCACCTGCAGGCTGGGTTTTTGCGACTCATGCACAAGGACCTCGAGGTCCTTTCTCTCTGCTATTCAAGGTGGCAGAAATATTGAACGACGATTTTCAGACTACTACTGTACGTTGGGTTCCGTGGTATAATGGTGAGCACTCTAGCCTCTGAATCTAGCGATTGGAGTTCAAATCTCGGTGGGACCTTGTTTTCATATGCAGATGGTTGATTTGCTGAAGAGTGTTTTGTTTAAATCTATTACAAAGCACCAATCGAGAGGACAATTTGTCGGCCAGTTCAATTGGTATGACAATGCACAGCATGAGAATCCTCAGTTGACAGATGTCTGCAACGTCAGTGGTTCTCGTGTTTTTGCTACTCTTTAACTCCTCTGTTGGAAAATAAAAAGAAGCGGTTGGTGTCACACAATAACAATTCGACTGGAGTCTGGCAATTATTGAGCAAGTGTGTGTGTGTGTGAGTGTGAGAGAGAGAGAGTGAGTGAGTGAGTGTGTGAAAGAGAGAGAGACAGAGAGAGTGTAGGTGTGCGTGCATGTGTGATGCCCCCGCATTGCCCCAAATCTTATAAATTGCCACCCCCCCCTCTAAACTTGCCCTAATCTAGTCTACCTGAATCAAATCACTCGTCAATCTCCTTCTCTCCAATGGACAACAATCCCAGCATCAGAAACCAGAAACTTCTGGCTAATTTGAACTTTTCAAAATAAAACTTACTCCAAAGAAATCCCTCCATCTGTTTTAACGGAAATTTGTCAACTTTAAAAAAAAACTGTGTATTTTGCTTCTTAAAATTAAACATGCTTAGAAGAAATTCTTCAACAGGTTTCATCACCTTTTTTGGAAACTATTTTCACCATTCTGAAAAATGTAATGTTTCCATGTTTCTTTTCGAGAAATTTCCAACTTTTCAAAAGGTAGCTTAAACTTGCTGATCTTTTTTTTCCCAATACTTTAACGAAAAATTGTCATTTAAGAAAGAAACTATTATTTTTTTTCAAAAGAAAAGTTTTTCAGTTTTTTTTAGTCAGCATTGTTTTTGAAAAATAAGTAGGTAAGGTAAATATCTTCATAGAAACTGATTGCATTTGGTCAACATTTCCCTGAATTGGTCTAAAATCAGTGAAAATATATTTTTCATCAACAGGAATGTGGAGTTTTTGAACTAATGTCACAATAACATAGACGAACCAGCCAGGAGTCGAACCTACAATCTTCTGATCCGTAGTCAGACGCGTTAACCATCGCGCCACTGACCCACGGCAAAAACAGTTGCAGCACTATTTACATATCCGTCGGAAACTTCAAACTTGGCAGAAACATGGTCAAAACATGTTCGATTTAGTCAGGAAATGTTGCATTCTTGAAATTTTCTATTCTCACTCACAGTCATTCCACTTTGCCTTGAATTGAGTTAACCTGCTGTGTTGGGATTCGAACCCTGGTCCCCAAAGCTTCATTTACTTCTCTGCGTTATCAATCCAGCGTCAACAACATGACTCGAAACAGCACCCCTCCCGCCAGTGAATCCACTATTGAATATTGCCTGAATATAGTATCTTACAATCATTTGGCATTGGCTCTTACTTGAGCCACAAAATACATTCAAGAAAAGACAAAAGTGCTGAAAATTCACGACAAACTGAGCAGGAAAGAAGACACACCTATTCTGACTCAGCACACTTGTTATCAGTTCGTTCAGCGGCTAAAAGAGCAGGGCAGAGGCTGGGAATCCTGCAGGAGTAACTCACCTCCTGACGCCCAAAAAACATCGAACATAGAACAGTCCAACACACTGCAGGTCATTCGTCTCACGATGTTGTGCTGAGCTTTGTCCGAAACCAAGGTCAAGATCAAGATCAAGATCAAGTTCAAGCTATCCCACTCCCTATCATTCTGATGTGCTCCATGTGCCTATCCAATAACCGCTTGAAAGTTCCTAAAGTGTCCGACTCCACTATCACAACAGTGAGTCCATTCCACACCCCAACCACTTTCTGAGTAAAGAACCTACCTCGGACATCCCTCCTATATGAATCCTATAGCTATGCCCCCGAGTGACAGCTACATCCACCCGAGGAAATAGTCTCTGAATCAGTGGAATAGTCCACCATCGACGTGGCACAAGTCAGGAGTGCGACAGAATGTTCCCCACTTGTCTGCATGATGCAGGAATCCACCAAAGGCACCTTAGACAGCACCTTCCAAACACAAGACCACTTCCACCCGGCAGCACCCCCGCACCCCTCCAACACCACACAGACAACAGCATCACCAAGCCTCTCAGCATTCTGTGTGGCGCCAATGTTACTTGCCATTTGTCAGCTCAAAACATAAACATAAAGTAGCCTACTGCGGACTTTCGAAATCTGAAATAAAAACAGAAAATACTGGGTGATGTCAGTATTCCTGGCTCTATCTGTGGAGCGGGAATCAGAACGAACTTGCCCCGTCCAGATGTCGCATGTCAGGCGCGGACAGGATGGGTGTCGGAGTGGGCTCTTTCCGTGCTCTTAAACTCTGCCTTTTTACGGAGCCAGTCAGCAGAAAGCCATTTGGTATTTGTTTTGTTGCAGCTTGTGTGAACTGATCTTTGAAGACAGTGCGAGACAAAATACGGTGCCCATTAGCACAGAAACCCAGCAAGAGAATCCTGCCGAAACCCGGGATTGAACCATGGACCTTTAGATCTTCAGTCTAACGCTCTCCCCACTGAGCTATTTCGGCTGCCTGATAAGGTAGCAGCTTCCGTCTCCCAAATATCTAAGAGAGCAATGCTTTCTGCCCATTCGTTAATGCATCATTTTCATCTTTCATCAAGTAATCTCAACCAAATATCCCCAGTGATAAAAGCAAATTACTGCGGATGGGGAAAGAGGAAATGTTCCAACGTCTCCCAATGTCTGACAGCACCTGTAAGGAGTGAAAAGGGCGGATGTTTCGAGTCCAGATGACACTTTATCAAACGGAGTTACTCCGATGGAGAAGACAGACAGGAACACAGGCCGAATGGCTGTTTGTCGATATAAGCGGCAGAATTGCAAACATTGAGACTGCAACCTCTGCCCAGAAGATGGATTGGGACTTTCTAACTGAGGTTCAAATCCTGTCATTTTCACCTCCCGTCATTTCTCATCGTGACTTATTTTTGTTGAAAATTATTGGAAATAAAGCAATGAGTGCAGAGATAGTCAATTCATTGCAAATCTCTCACATCAGCATCACTGAAGGTCCAGTGATCAGGATCGGCGCCGTGACGCGGTTTCGATTCCCAGTCACGGAGTGAATCATTTTTTGTTCAATTCTTTATTTAATGAAAACACGCCTCACAGCGCCTGTGAAGGGAACAACATCTAAATCTTCCAGCTGGATGAACTGGCATCGGAGCTGGAGAAGTCAGAGATGTAACACTAACGATCAACTCTGAAGAACATACATGTCAGATACACAACATACATGTCAGATACACACACAACACACATGTCAAATCATGTCACTTTCAAGTTGCGGCTTTTAACTTCCTGCTCTCCATCTCAGACATTTCCACATTCATCAAAATTCCCCCACCTCAAACCCCATTCTGCTCCTCAATCCACTGATAATGCTACTCGTACCGCAAGAAGCTGACAGCGTTTGGCTCCGTAGCTCAGTGGTTAGCGCACTGGTCTTGTAAACCAGGGGTCGCGAGTTCAATTCTCGCTGGAGCCTCTACCCAAAGTTTAGCTAATATAAACTGGAGGAAAAAGGCAGACAGAGTGGGAGGGAAAGCAGAGTGTTCTTCTGAGTGGGGGGCATCCGCAGTAATTTGCTTTCAGTACTGAGTACAATTGATTGAGATTATGCAAAATAAGATAAGAATAATCCGTTAATGAATGGGGAGATATCATTGCTCCCTTAGGTATTTGGGAGGCGATCGCTTTTAAATGTTGATGTTCGAGATAGGTCTTCGTTTCTAAACCGGGGCAGAAACATTCACTGAACTTTCTCATGTCGGGTAAGGGAAAACTGATTTCAGTTGTTGTTCAACATTATCTGAACCTCGATGTTAAAGACATGTTATCATTGCTCTGACTTCACCCTCAAATACTTCCTGTGAAATCAGAAACTTTTTTTTGGCGCACTGACAGGAAAGTACGATTTTTCTGTCCCATGCTTCCAGCTGTTTGTGTAGTGTAATGGTTATCACAGTCACCTCACACGCGGAAGGTCCCCGGCCCGAAACCGGGCAGAAACATTCATTCAGCTTTCTCATGTCGGGTAAGGGGAAATTGCTTCATTTCAGTTGTTGTTCAACATTATCCGAATTTCGATGTTAAAAGCATGTTATCATTTCTCAGACATCACCCGCAAATACTTTCTGTGAAATGAGAAACGTACTGACAGGAAAGTAAGATTTTGACGCCGAGAACATATTCCCATCTCGTTCAGTCTCCAACAGAATTTAATGGGTTTATCGGTGCAGACTGATATAGCTAATCACCATCTGAAATATCTGACAGTAGTGTGTGCTCAAAAAGACATATACAAGTGATATTGTAAGTATTGCATTAGAGTACTTCCTGATACCATCACTTATTGTCCCTTCCATCACATTACTGATGATCAAGTGTAGACCGGTGGTTATTGGCGGTGTTAGATTTGAACTGATTTTTGTGAACTGAGCAATCTTGGGCAAATTGTATCACTGGCGATTAGATGTCAGTATTGTGGCTGAGGAACAGCTTAGCAAAGGTTGCGGCAAGTTCTGAAATTCAATTCTTCAGCACCATTGCCGAATATTTTTCAGGGCTGTAATATTTGTTCTTTCCAATGCTTCCAAGTTTTTTTTGTAAACCTAAGGAATGGTGAGGTGTATCCGTTCCATTCATTGATTACCCCACTCTGCCTCTATATTTATTGCCTTCTCTTTGGACATCTGCCGTGGTCTTTCCCTCTTTCGGTCTAACTATCCATTTCCCCTCTTTTGTTTTTATTCCTTCTATTCTCCCTGTCTGGGTGGAATTAAGTTTCATTGAATTGATTCCTGAAATGAGGTGGTTGTTGAGCTGGAGACCCATCTTGATTTTAAATGGCGGAGGAGACTCAATGGGACCTGTGATCGAATTCAACTCCCTTGCTCCTGTTCAAAGCCAATACCAGCTCTGATTGCAAAGACCCCTGCTGCTGTCGTTGATGGGGAATCTAAGTTTAGGATAGCACTATTTGTGGAGGAGCGGGATCAAATCACTCCCCCCACCCCCCTTTGTCAGACTTTCACTTAAATTACTTTAAATGCTATGAGTAAATTTGGTTAACATGTGATTACTAGAATTGAATGCAATAGAATGTATCATCATTCATTTTGATTGGAAGAACCAGCAGAAACCATGCAGAACGAGTTTAGATGTTCCACCAGTTAGCCGGATCTGCATGCATCACCGTGTTTCTGTAGCGTAGTGATTATCACATTGGCCTCAGGCGGAAGCTCCCCCATTCGAAAACCTGACAGAAACATTTTAGCGTCTTGTAATGTCTTGGAGGGAGCTGTAGATCAGTTGAAGGACATATCCATGACGAGGGAGGAAGTGTTAGGGTTTTTAGGTAGCATAAAAACTGATAAAGCTCCGGGGCCTGATGGCATTTATCCCAGGCTGCTTAGGGAGGTGAAAGATGAAATTGCTCGGCCTCTGACGCTAAACTTTGTCTCTTCTTTGGACGCAGGTGAGGTCCCAGAGGATTGGAAGCTAGCTAATGTGGCACCGCTGTTTAAAAAGGGCAGTAGGTATAACCCTGTAATTATAGGCCAGTGAGTTTGACATCGGTGGTAGGAAAATTGTTGGAGAAAATTGTTAGGGATAGGATGTATAAGCATTTGGAGGGTTGCGATCTGATTAGGGATACACAGCATGGCTTTGTTCAGGGGAGGTTTTGCCTTACGAATTGGTAGAATTTTTTGAGGAGGTGACAAAAACGGTTGATGATGGGTGAGCCGTTGATGTCATCTATATGAATAAGGTGTTTGACAAAGTCCCTCACAGTAGGCTGGTAGAAAAGGTTAAGGCACATGGGATACAGGGACAGGTATCTAGATGGATTGAAAACTGGCTAGGCAACAGGAGACAGAGAGTAGTAGTGGAAGGGTCCTTTTCCAGCTGGAGGTCTGTCACCAGTGGTGTGCCGCAGGGCTCAATACTGGGCCGTCTTCTCTTCGTAACATATATAAACGACTTGGAAGTGGGCGTACGTGGTGTGATCAGCAAGTTTGCAGATGACACCAAGATGGCAGGATTGGCGGATAGCGAGGAAGATTGTCAGGTGACACAGCAGGATATAGGTACGCTGGTATACTGGGCAGATAGATGGCAGATAGAATTTAATCCTGACAAATGCGAGGTGATGCATTTTGGAAGGAATAATGCAGGGAGGAGTTACATGATAAAAGGTAGACCAATTAAGAGTATAGAAATGCAGAGGGACCTGGGAGTGCAAGTGTGCACGTCTCTGAAGGTGGCAACCCAGGTGGAGAAGGTTGCGAAGAAAGCTTATGGAATGCTGGCCTTTTTAGGAAGGGGTATAGAGTATAAGAGCTGGCGTCTAATGCTTCAGTTGTACAGAACGTTTTTGAGGCCGCATTTGGAGTACTGCGTCCAGTTCTGGTCACCTTACTACCGGAAGGACGTGGAGACCCTGGAGAGAGTGCAGAGGAGGTTTACCAGGATGCTGCCTGGTATGGAAGGACTGGGTTCTGAGGAAAGATTGGGTAAACTGGGGCTCTTCTCCTTAGAAAGATGGAGATGAAGGGGGGATCTGATAGAGGTGTATAAAATAATGAAGAGTATAGATAGAGTCAACAGTTGCAGGCTTTTTCCTAGGTTGGAGATAAATATCACGAAGGGTCACGAGCTAAGGGTGAGGGAGGAGAAGTATAATTTGGATACCAGAGGGAGGTTTTTCACACAGAGGGTCGTGGGGGTATGGAACGTGCTACCAAGTAAGGTGGGTGGAGGCAGGCACGCTGGACTTGTTTAAGGTTTACTTAGATAGGCACATGAGTGAAACAGGGGTGGAGGGTTAGAGGAGACGTTTTAAAAAGGGTCAGAGCCTCGGGACGATACTGGAAATGTAATAGTACATGTTAATGTTTTGTCTCTTTTAATCCACAGGTGTGTTGGTCCACCTTGTTGTCAAACGAGGGGCATGCGCACGGTGGGTCGTGCGTGGGCTGCTCTTGGATGTTTCGAGAGTGGCCTAGTTCTTCGCATCGTGGTGTGTGCTTAAACCTGGACCAGCAGATGGGCACCACAACAGCTCAGTGGCTATCACTGCTAGCTGTGCAGATACATGGATTTGGGCCAGTGTCTGTGGGAGTTTGCGCATTCTCCCTGTGGTTGCTTGGGTTTCCTCCGGGTGCTCCGGTTTCCTCCCACACCCCAAAGATGTGCTCTTAGGCTGATTGGTACACTACACTATTCTCCCCTGAATCTGGTTACAATAGGGGTACTATTTGCATAAACACGGGGCAAGGTAGGTGTAGGAAAATGCTTTGTTAGGATGGCGGCGAGGGCTCGTTGGGCCGAAGGGCCTGTTTCCCGTGCTGGGTTGTTCTTTATTGTCCTTTGTTGTTCTTTGTATTCCCAAATGATTCTGATTTCAGAGTTGTTCTCGTTTCGCACGGAAGATTAATTGAGCTGATGAGTTTTTTTTGGCATTTAAGATGGGAATCACACAATGAAGAATATTAAAGGAAAGGTATGTAATAGTGAGCAAGACAGGATGGATTATCTGACACAGTGAATGATGGACAAGAACGGCGTTGATTGCTCCCCATTAACTTTAATCATTGCTGCTTTCCCGGGTGAATTCCAGCTCTGCTTTTCTCCAGCAGTATCACAGCTCAAACTGAGGCTTCCTCTATCCCGCTATGTTAATCTCACTATTGCTGCTTTCTGAATAAAGTCAAACAGTTTAGTGTTTAATTCAGTGAGAAGTTTTCTTAACATTTAGCCCGAGAGTTTTATCCAGAAATGAGTGATATTTCTATCAGTGCACACGGTTAAATCTGACCCATTATCACCCAGATCACCATCAGGATCATCAGAGCTTTACATCCTATCACTGCCTTTCACTATCTGTGTTTGTTCTCAGCCTGTTGCCCATGTGACATTTCCAGTTCGGAAGCAAAACTACAAATTCTCACTCCACTGATGCTGACAGAATTGCTTTCGACCAGGAAGCAATTCAGGATTGCTTATCAAAAACATTTTTTGTTAATATATCGAAACCAGTCTGCGAACCTGCAAGGACTGAACACGAATCACTAACACACCAAGATGGCACGGCGTTTAGGAAAATTACAAAACATCCAGATCTAGGGGTACATGGTCAGAGCTCATTGAAAGTGGAGTTACAGGTGGACATGATGGTGTAGAAGGCATTCGACATGCTTAGTTTCATTGGTGAGAACACTGAATGCAGGAGTTGTACTAGACATTGGAATACTGTGTACAGTCCTGGTCACTCTATTATAGAAAGGATATTATTAAACAAGAAAGAGTGCAGAAAAAAGTTATGAATATGCTCCCGGGAGTCGATGGTTTGAGTTATAAGGAGTGGTTAGATAGACTGTTTTTTTTTTCTGGAGTGCAGGAGGCTGAGTGGTTATCTTATAGAGGTTTATAAAGTAATATGGGGCATAGATCAGTTAGATAGTGCATATGTTTTTCCCAACTGCATTGGTGTCTAAATCTAGAGGGCACAGGTTTAATGTGAGTAGGGAAAGATATAAAAGAGTCCAGAGGCACTTTTTTTCACACAAAGTGTCGTGAATGTCTGAAACAAGCTGCCAGAGCTACTGGTACAGACGAGTATAATTTTGTCTTAAAAAAAACGCTAGCTATCGAAGAATATGGGCCAAACGCGGGCAATAGGTACCATTTTAGTAGTTTAAAAAGGGAGGCATAGATATGTCGGGCCGAATGGCCTGCTTCCATGCTGTAAAGCTCTGTAACTGAATGACTCTGTTTCATCGTTCTGATTCTCCCAGATACTGATTACAGATGAGTCAGCCTCCGATTTAAATGGATGAAGGAGATACCATTATGCTGTTTTGTAAAATGCGATTGGTTGAGTAACTTATCAGGAATTGTTATTGCTGTATGTTTACTGAACGTAATTGATTTTTTGAACTAACATGAGGCGGGAATGATCGATGAGAACATCTATAATTGATCTGTTATTGATTGTACGCGTTAGCTTCATTGGAAAGTCTTGCGCTCTGTTCCAGAACCACTTAACCCTTTCTGTCATCTCCGAGCAGCTGCTTGTTGTGTTTTTGTTTTAAATAAATATTACGTCTTTGTAAACAGATATCGGCCTCGTGAGTTTTATATTCTCTGTAGTTAAAGACAGTGTTGGTCACCTCAAATTATCCCATAACACTAGGCATAATTTGGAAATGTGTAATTTATAATATGCTTATGTGTAATACGCCTCAATCTCTTGGTTTCTCCTCATAGTTTGCACCACTGTTCTGTCCGTGTTCTCTATTTAGCTTGTGGTATTCCTGCCTTGTAAGTATTTCATCGGACGTTGCACAGAGAAACTCACTCTGTTAACCCACGCTGTAGTGACTCTGATAGTGTTTTTAAGGGGCGGGGTAAAGGAAACGATTTCCTGCCAAACACGAACTCGCATCCGTCGCGGATGAAGCAGAACCTTTGCTGCTTAGAACTACCTGAAACTTGGTCAGTGACAGATCAGTTTATGAGCGAAATCACTGAGATTCTCTGCATTCTTCACTCATCCTGTCTCTGGATTTTATCATAAAACGGCAGAAATGAAGGTGTCTTTACACGAATTGGCCACGGGGTGGCGCAGTGACTCTTTCACTGAACGGCCTTGAGTTCAACCACATCCCACACATGACTGGGGGAAGATGCCTGACTGGGAAAAGGGGGAAACCCTATAATAGGGAAAATGGAGCGGAGGTGATGGGTTCGGAGAACAGAATTAAGCCAAGCCAGAGATGGTTAAAGTTTAATTCAATATTTATTTTAAAAATTCAGAGAATATTTTACAGCAAAATTATTTTTTAAGACGCGAAAGTGAACACAGTGATCGAGCTTCACATTGAGAACAGAACACATGCACAGAGAATCTGTCAATATTTGTACATCTGTTCCATACACCAGAAAGAGAAAACAGGACATTAATAGAATGAGGAATTAAGATATGTGAATAAGGAATTAGAAACGTTTCTTATTTATACATGAAATTTAAACTACGGGAAAACTATTAATCACAATTACATTTATAAGAAAAATGTGTCGTATATTTCACACTGAAAATTGAAATAAGATCTATGATTGCTTCAGTATCAGATTCAGAATGATAAACTGTAAGAATTTTACTGATAGAGTCACCAAGCGGAGATATTGTACATGAGCCACACAGAGATCTTGATAATCAGCTGAGGGAAATCTGCAGCGTCCAAAATTCAACCCATCATTTGATCTGTAAAATAAAGATACAATAATGAAGCAGATGTTTATGATGTGGGACATTAATGTTAGAGTTTTTAATCAGTGAAACATTGAGAGATTTTTCAAATCCATTCTGCCAGTTTGAAATGTGAGTGAATTGAATCATCTCACCTTCACCAGAGTGACGGCAGTGCTGTAGAACATGCTCAGGAAGAACAGGACGATGAATGTGGAAGCGGTTGTCCAGATGTTGCTGTTATCATCCTCATTGTCTTCAATCCAGATGCCGTCGGTGGGGTCTAGGGGCGGAGACCAGAAATTGAAATTAGATTACTTTATTTGTCAAGGGATTTTTTTTCTTTTCCCTGTTCTCCTTCAGAAACTGTTAATTTATTCTCTGTATAATTTTCAATGTCTATCAACTCTTAAATTCAGGACACTCAATAACCGAACTCCGTAACTATGTTCACACTTGATCGTTATGCACATTCCTTGGACAGTCCATGTCAGAAAGCACTGAAGATGTTTTCTTGAGTATCAGTTCATTTTTCATCAATTTGGCACTATCCCTCATTGAAGAATATTATGACTGATATGGAGGAACGTTCACTAATCAATGATTGTTTCCAAAGATGGTGACTGATATGTAAACTGTGAATGTTGCTGTTTAAGAGCCGGGATGTAATTTCTGATTTCTTATTTATGGTTGAAATTGTAAGTAGATCACGAGCTTAATTTAGTTTTTCCACGTGTTTTTGGTGCAATGTACATTGGGCGAGTTGTCGGTAGATATGTCCATTAAAATCCATGTTTAAATTTTACTTTCATAATTTACCTACCATTTACATTTAAGATTTTGCATTTGTGTGCGTGTGCATGAACATCTCGTGCTCTGCATTAATCTTTGGCTCTGAGTTAATATATGTACAAGAGCGTTAATGTACCCATTCATTTGCCTGTATTTGTTGATTTGTGTAGTTGTGTGTCTGCATCTGAGTGTATATTTTGTTTTTCAGGTATTGTGTGTGTATGACTCTATTATTGTGTTAAGTCCATGTATAATTATTAATGCCACTCTTGATAGGTGCACATGTGCCTCTATCTATTACTATGTCTTAATTTCTGTCATTCTAGTAATGTTTGTTTCCCTTTCTGTGTGCGTCTGTTTCCCCATTTGTCTGTGTGTGTACATGTTAACGTGTATGTACGTATATACGTGTTGATAGTTCTTCATAACGATATCTTGATTCGTGTTTGTGTTTCGATATGTAGTAATGTGTGCTATGGTATTCTGTTCTGTATGAGCATGTTAATGTTTGTGTCCACATATTTGCGTGCAAATGTTTTGCTGTCCATTCATCTATATGCAGCCTGCTTATTTGTTTATATGCATTTCCATATATATCTGTTAATGTGTATAACATTGTCTGTGTCTTTATGTATATTCCTGTCAGGGTGAATGTGTGCTAATATATATAATTATTTGAGTATATGTATGTGTTTGTGCATTTATGTGGGCCTGCATGCACGTGTATCTGTCTGTCTATGCATGTATGCGTTTGTGTCTGGGTCTGTGTACCGATTCACAGAAGTGTATGAACTTGTGTGTTTTATGTGTATTTGTGTGAGTGCTTTTGTATATATTTGATTGTGTGCGTATGTTGTTGTTTTAGTGCCTGTTTGTACAAGTTCGAGTCTACATATTCGTGTGTGTGTGTGTGTGTGTGTGTGTGTGTGTGTGTGTGTACGGCTACACCTGTATTCTAATTGTGATAGTTTTGTGTAGTATTGCCAGTGTGTATATGTTTTAACTATTGCTTCAAGTTTCACCGGCAATTGTTAACTGAACGTGATCCAAACAACCCGAACAATGGAACACATTTTCAGACTTTGCTGTTTAAATGCCTTTTATGTGAGTGGCATGGTGTTATCAGGAGAGCGAATGAAATAATTCATTGATGCATCTCAGAAACCCCAGTAACAGAACAGTGAAAACCAGTGAGGATTCTATTACTTGTTTAAATTTGTATTATGGAAAATCAATGTCAGCACATGATTAACAGGAACAAGAGTGCTGAAACATTTTTGAATTATGTTGCATAAATGTATATGCATATATTAGTTTATGTGTATTATGTACTTCAATGATACTTTGATAATAATACTTCAAAATCTGTAGCAAAAAAAAAATGCTAATTTGTACTGTTGAGAACTGACTCCTTATTATAGAGCCGTTCCCTTCCAAACACGCTACCTGGGGAGAGGGAGGAGAGTGAGCTCTCAGAGTTTACCTCTCTCTATGCTGTGATGCAATGTCCCTGAGGAGGTGGAGATGCAGTGGACTAAATAATGACATTCCTCCTCTTTTCATTGAGGAAGTTGTGGTACATGGGTTAGTTATTGCTCCTCCCCTCTCTTTGTTGGGTGAGTAGGAATCCAGGATGTTAACAATTTCACTCTCCCTCAATCTGATGGGGGATTTTTTTCTCCATGTTTATGTGTGACCCTTACTTCTGTTCAGTGGGTGTGATGCAGCAGCTGAAAGCTGACATCAAAGGGTAAAGGCATGGACAATGAGAGAAACAGGAACACCGAGATCTAAATATTGAGAATGTTTGCCGCGAATGTTGAAATTGTCGGATTTTTCCTCAGGGAGGAAAGTCGGTGAAGACGTTTTGGAGAACCCTGTAATAAATGTGCTCTACTCTGTCTCTAAGACAGGGTGGATCTGAGCTGGGCGTATTTGTTCAACAAGACTTCGATCTTGAATGAGAGATATGAGAGAATCAGGATCACCGAGATTTAAATATTGTGTTTCTTTGTCAGAAATGTTGAAATTGTCGGATTTTTCCTCAGCGGGAGGAAAGTCAGTGAAGATATTTTGCGGAAACCTATAATGAATGTGCTCTACTCTGTCTCTAACACAGGGTGTATCTGGTCAGGGTACACTGGTTCAACAAGAGTTGGGCCAGAAACCCGAAAATATCTGACTCAAGCCAATGATATGTAATGGAAGTAAAACTGAAAAAAGCAATCAATTAAATAATTGGGTAATTCATGTATCGTGAGAGGGAAACATTTTATTCTTTTTATTGTAGCTTTTAATGTAACCGAGTGATTCTCATTGACATGAATTAACAGTGTCCATCAGTGCAAGGGAAATGTTCACAAAACTGGGTTTACCGCTGGATTTGTCAACTGTTCTGTTGATGATCTTCAAGGGGATGGCTTCATGTCCCACCACACAGGAGTAAGAAGCGCCGCTGGACCATTCCTCTGCTGCAATGGATAACAGGCTGTACATGAAGAAGGAGCTATTGCCATTCCCCGCCACCACCTCGGTGTTCCTGTAGTTCCCGGGATTCACCGGCTTGTCGTTGACGGTCCACTTGACGAAGATCTCTCGGGGGGAGAAGCCTCTCACTAAGCAGCTGAGGGAGACGAATCTCTGAGCGGAGACTTCTTCTGCCGAGGGCAGGAGGACAGAGACGAACGGTTCCCGCGGATTTGGATCTGCAGAAAATGTACAATAAATGTCAATAAACTGGAGAATTCTGGAGACAATGAAACCACTGGTTAGATATCAGGAAAATGTGCTTCGATTTTGATTTTAAACGTTTCCGTTTTTGACTTCCAGCTTGGAGGGGAGGTGAACACAATTGTTTTCTCAAATAACTCAGGGGGTTGGACTGGAAAGTTTCAGAACATTTATAGCACAGAATCAGGCTATTCGGCTCAACTGATCTACTTTTCTTTTTGGTTTTCTGTTTTTTTTTGCTCCACATCAGGCTCCTCCCTTCTGTTTCGATCTAAACCCAATAACATCGCCTTCAGTTCACTTTTCGTTCATCAACACATCAAACATGCCCGTAAAAATATCAGTCGGCCCAGAGTCGTTTAGTTCAGGGGAGAACATTAATACGCTGCATATTAAATATTGACTTGTACACTTCCACTGGAGATAGACACAGTGATGCATTTACATAGAAACATAGAACAGTACAGCACAGTAGAGACCCTTCGGCCCGCAATCTTGTGCCGAGTTATGTCCAAAACCAAGATCAAGCTATCCCACTCCTTATCATTCTGGAGTGTTCCATGTGCCTATCCAATAACCTCTTGAAAGTTCCTAAAGTGTCCGACTCCACTATCACAGGTGGCAGTGTATTCCACACCCCAAACACTCTATGAATGAATAACCTACCTCAGACATCCCTCCTATATCTCCCACCATGAACCATAAATTTAAGCCCCCTAGTATCAGCTACATCCACCCGATGAAATAGTCCCTGCATGTCCAATCTATCTCTGCCCCTCATCATCTTATAAACCTCTATTAAGTCGCCTCTCATCCTCCTCCGCTCTAAAGAGAAAAGCCCCAGCTCCCTCAACCTTTCCTCATAAGACCGACCCTCCAAACCAGGCAGCACCCTGGTAAATCTCTTCTGCATTCTCTCCAATGCTTCCACATCCTTCGTATAGTGAGGTGACCAACACTGAACACGATATTCCAAATGTGATCTCACTGAGGTCCGATATAGTTGCAGATAACTACATAGCTTTTAAACTCAAACTCCCTGTCAATAAACGCTGACACACGATAAGCCTTCACTGTTCTATCCATTTGAGTGGCAACCTTCAGAGATCTGTGGATATGAACCTCAAGATCTCTCTGTTCTTCCACATTCCCCAGAACCCTGCCGTTGACCCTACATTTATTGCTTCAATCTCTCAGCTCACCTGTTTCCTTGTGGATAGATGTTCTTAAAGGAGTCGGCAGATCCTGATGGCTCACCACGCAGTCAAACACAGCCCCACTCAGCCAGGATTGTGTCGAGATGTTTAATTTGCTGATCACGCTGTCAGGATCCTCTCCAGGCTTTTCTGCAATCTCTGATTTCAGATAATTCCTGTCTCGGATCCAGGACACGTTGACTCCATAAGGAGCATTGGAAATGATGCAGGTTAAGGTCACGGTCGCCTCCAGTAAGACCTGTTCTATTGGTGGTGGTTGTATCTTCACTGTGGTATCAAGGCACTGGGAAGGATCTGTGAATGAGAAATGGAAATCAACCCTAGTTCCCCTTCAGAAGCAGGACAGCAGTCTTCAGCCTGAAGGAGGCGAAGCCGCCTTTAATATATCAATCTCTAACTATCGCCTTTCAACTTCAATGGAGGATGAAAAGACAGCTTGTTCTATGAACTTATTCCCTTTATTAAACATTGTAACAGCGGTACCATTTTCATGACTCAGCATTGCAGAATTCCCAAAGACACCATCCTGAACTCAGGAAATAAATAAAAAGTACTGGCTGTTAGTTTATAAATAGGATGGATGCTCTTCCCAAAATTTTACCCCTGTGCTGTGACCTGTGAAAGAGTCCGATCCCTACTGTCTCTCTAAATCTTACCAGCTGTCTCAGGAGACAAAAGCTGACATCAAGGCCATCTCTCTCACTATATTACTTCAAAACGGAAGGGGGCACTCTTTCAAGGGGAGGCAGTGGCATATGGTGTTGTCAATAGACTTGTAACCGAGTGTAAGATTCTGGGGACACAGATTCGAATTTCATCACCGCAAGTGTTAAATCTGAATTTTATAAAAATGTATAATTAAAAGTTGAAATGATTATCATGAAGCCATTGCTGTAAAACCCCTTCTAGTTCACAAATCCTCTTTAACAAATAAATCCGCTGTCTTTATCTGGCCTGGCATGCATGTGACTCACAGTGGGTAACACTTAAGTGCCCTCAGGTTTGGGAAATAAATGCACATCTCATGGAGGGATAACAAACAATTGCTTTTCTGATGAAATTCTGAACGAGGCCTTGTCCTAATGCAGCAAACTGCATGACCATAACTTAGAAGTTGTTTTATGGTTTGTACCAACTTTAATAGATCCATAATTCTGGTGAACATCGGAATGATATATTGTATCCTCTGTTTGAGCCCCTTACCCTGAGATGCGCTGATGTTCTGACTCTGAGTGAATCCTTGGTGAGTGACCTGGCAGGTATAGACCGCTTTGCTGAACCATTCCCCAGCGGAGACTGTCAGCCGACTGCTGGCCGAGAAATTCCTGTTCACTTGACAGGCGGGAGAGGTGACAATTCCTGAATCCATGGGTTCCCCATTCTTCAGCCACTTCACCGTCATTGACCCTGGCTGGAAATCGATGATTGAACAGACGATTGTTGCAAATTTCCTGTTTGTGATTTCTTCACTGGAACTCACGGTGAGGATAACAGTTGGGGGGATGTCACCTTCAACAAACACATGTTTAGACATTACTTGAAGATTCAATTGACAACGATTAAAATTAGTTCTTTTATTTTAGCGCCAGAGCTGCCGATTTGAGAATTGTGCCCATGGTTTTGTTGAATTGGCAGGGAAATGGCGAATGGAATTCAACCGTCAAAAGTGTCACACAATGCATTTGCGGAGGGCAAACAAAACAAGGAAATAGTCAATAAAACAGAAGGTTGAGACAGATTGAGAAAATACAAGACCTTGTAGTGCATGTCCACAGTTGTTTTTAGATGGTAGGGTAACTGGACAAGTTGATCAAGAAAGCATTTTGGATTAATTCCTCCAATGTGTGAGGTATTGAACACAAAATCAGTGATGCAATGATGGAGCTGTGTAACACACTAGTTAGGCCACGTTTGGGTTCGCTGCACAGTCCTGGCCACCACGTAGCAGGAATAATGTAATGACTCTGGAGAGAGATGAGGTTTTCAAAAATGTTGCCAGGGCCTGAACATTGCAGCCATGAGGTGAGATTGGATAGGCAGGAATTGTTCTCCTTAGAAAAAAAGCGGACGCTGAGGTGTGACGTAATTGTGGTTCACAAAATTATACGGGACGTAGGTAGAAATAATTCATTCCCGAAGTGCAGGGCTCAATTACCAGGGAGCATGGTCACTTAAAATATATCAGGATCTGCATCTCAAGTGCTTTAACCTACAAGGCTACGAAGCAAGGGCTAGAAAGTGGGCTTAAAATGAATGACTAGTTTCTTTGTTGTCACTTTTAGACAGCACAGGCATAATGGTCTAAATGGTCTCCTTCTGCACCGTAACATTTCGATGGTTCTCTCGTTCTGAGTAACTTATCAGTCAGTAGATACTTACCTGGATTTTGCACAATTTACATTTTTCAAATTGCTACAAATCAGTTATAACTAAGGCCTTATACAGTTCAATCACAGGGCCCCTCTCTTACCCAGGTTTCACAACACTTACACGGCATTTCAACGCTCTTGACTGAGTCACTATGTCGAACCTCACAGTCAATTTTGGGGCATTCTCCCGCTGAGTCGCTGATGGTTAACTGGCTGCTCAGGGTGTAGGTTCCCTTGGTGTTTCTCACTGACGGGTAAGTCTTAAACCCAGAGGAGATCTGCTGCCCATTTTTCTTCCAGGTCAGTTTGGAGACATCTGGAGAGTAATCCATCGCCAAACAGCCGTAGGTGATGGAGCCGTCTGAGTTCTGTTGCTGACAGGAGGAGACCAGGCCGTAGAGAGTGGGCGGAGACGGTGTTGCTGGGAAAGGATAGCCGATTGAACAAGTTATACTCTCATTTGCGTTTATTAAGTCATCAAACATGTTGTTACAAATATGTTTCTATATTAGATATAGCTCTTGGTGTTAAAGGGATATGGGTAGAGGTATGGATTCGGTATTGACGAGATCTGACCAAACTGAATGGTGCAGCAGGCTCAAAGGGCCGAATGGCCTACTCCAGCTGCTATTTTCTATGTTTCTATCTCGAACATTGATTAGAATTATGAACTTATCCTAATATTTCCTGATTAAAACCACGTCCACCTTTGAGATTATGTTACTTCTATACTTGGGAATCGCCATCTCTGTAGAAACTTATATCCCTGTTTCCAACTCTATCAGATTAGGGAGAAAAAAACATTCTGATATTCTCAAAATGACATATCATTCATTGGATGAACAGAGAAGAGCAACGATTTTCTCCATTATTGCCACAACTATTTATTTCTCAAACACCAGCACTTTGTCATGAAGAAGTTGTCTCTTCATTCATATCATCCACTCACCTGATGAGGGAGCTCCAAAAGCTCGCGATTCCAAATAAACCCATTGACTTTAACCTGGTGTTGTGAGAATCCTTACTGTGCCCACACCAACCTAACGCCGGCATCTCCACACTAGTTTTGGAAATTGCCTGTGTTCAAACTGATAGATGCCCCTTCCTCTCTCCAACTCACTGCCTCTCACTCCACAAAACGAAGATTCGTGACGTTGCGTCAAAAATACGACAGAAAGAATTCTTAGTGAATGTTCAGGAATCTCTAAATGTGATTATAATTTCAAATAAATGCAACATTGACTAATTGAAGGATCATACATTAATAGCAAGAGTTGGCCATTCGGGCCCTGAAGTCTCCTCCATCAGTCACTGAGATTACACATGAGCTGATTGTGGTGCTAGCTCTATTTTGAACCTCCTTTCTCCGCCAGTCGTCACCCGCTCTCTTCCCATTTTCCCCAGCTCTTTGCCCCTTTCCCATGGCTCTCTGCCTTTCACGTTGGTTTTTTTCCCCTTTCAGGTAGCTCTCTGTATTTCCACTTGGCTCTCTACACTTCCCTCCAGCTCTATGCCCTTTCCTCCGGCTCAGCACCCTATGCTTTCCCCCAGCCCTCTGCCCTCTGTCCCTGCTCCCTACCCTCTTCCTCCTTTCCCCCAGCTCTCTGACGTTTCCCTCTGACTCTCCTGCCCTTCCCTTGCGCTCTCTGCCCTTTCCCACAGCTCTCCTGCCCTTTCCCCCTGACTCTCCTGCCCTTTCCCACGGCTCTGCTGTCCTTTCCCCCGACTCTCCTGCCCTTTCCCACGGCTCTCCTGTCCTTTCCCCCGGCTCTCTGCCCTTTCTCGTCCCTCCCTGTCCTTTCTCCTGGCTCTTTCTCCTTTCCCTGGTCTCTCTACCTTTCTCCCCATCTCTGTCCTTTCTCTCGGCTCTCTTCCCTTTCACTGGTCTCTCTGCCCTTTCCCCTTGCTCCCTGCCCTTTCTCCTCTCTGCCCTTTTCCCCGGGTTTTCGCCTTGGTCTCCAGCTGTGTGCCCTTTCCCTCGCCTCTTCGCCTTTCCCCTGGCTCTCTGCTGTTTCCCCTGGCTCTCTCCCTGCCCCACCCCGGCTCTCTGCCCTTTCCCACGCCTCCTGTTCTCCCCTGACGCTTTGCCATTGTCCTTGGCCCCGAGCCCCCTGTGATTCCCTCCAGCTCTCTGCACTCCCAGAACATCCAACTGCCACTTGAGATCTTTCTTCTCTCTGGTTGCAAACCTCCCCACACAGATTCAGTGAGTGTGAGTGAGAGAATGTGAGTGCGTGAGGGTGAGTGATTGAATGAGTGAGAGTGGATGAGTGATGTTGTGTGAGTGACAGAAGGTGGGTAAGTGAGAGTGAGTGAGTGAAGTTCTTTGAGTGAGGATGTGTGATTGAGGGTTAGTAAGTGTGGGTGAGGGTGAGAGAGCGTGAGTAAATGAGGGTGTGTGAGAGAGGGTGGGTGAGTGAAGGTGGCTGGATGTGAGTGAAGGTGGCTGGATGAGTGTAGGTAAGCAAGAATGAAAGAATGAGGGAGAGTGAGTGAGGATGCGTGAAGGTTAGTGGAGGTGGGTGTTTGAGACTGAGTGAGAATGAGTGAATGAGGGTGAGGAAGTGAACGTGACTGAGTAAGTGAGGAGTGAGAGAGACTAAGTCAGGGTCTGTTATTGAGGGTGGTGTGTGAGTGTGTGAGGGAAAATGAATGTGGATGGGTGGGAGAATGAGGGTGAGTGAGTGAAGGTGTTTGAGGGAGGATGAGTGCTTGAGGATCTGTGAGTTAGCATGCGTGAAGTTGAGTAATGGTGAGTATGTGAGGGTGTGTGAGTGAATGTAGGTGCGTGCGTCGGAGTGAGTTTGAATGGGTGAGGTGGCGTAAGTGTGTGAGAGAGAGGGTCATTGAGCTTGAGTCTGTGGGGGTGAGTATGGGTGAGTGAGGGTGGGTAGGTGAGTGAGTGTGAGTGAGAGTGAGTAAGACTGGATGAGTGAGAGTGGATAAGTGGGGTGATTGAGTGAGACTGGACGAGTGAGGGTGGGTGAATGGGTTGAGTGAGTGAGCGTGAGTGAATGTGGTGAGTGAGTGAGGGTGAGTGAGAGTCGGTGAGTGAGACTGGTGGGATAAGTGAATGAAGGTGAGTATGAATGTTAGCGTCTGACTTAGGCTGTAAGTCAGTGAGTGAGGTTTAGTGAGTGAGGTTGAGTGAGTGATGGTGTATGAGTGTGGGTGGCTGAGTGACAGTGAGCGAATGAGGGTGTGTAAGTGAGGGTGTGTAAGGGTGAGTGCGTATGTGTGAGTGAATGTGGGTGCGTGAGTGAGGGTGTGGGAGTGAGTGAATGGAGGTGAGTGAGCGAATATGTGTGAGTACGTGAGGGTGTGAGGATGAGTGAATCAGGGTGTATGATTGAGGTTGAACGAGTAAAGTAGAATGAGGGTTTGTGAGTGAGTGTGGGTGAGTGAGTGAGGATGGATGTTTTTGAGTGAGCAAATATGAGTGAGAAATTGTGAATGAGTGTGTGAGTGTGTGAGGGTGAATGACTCAGGGTGAATGAGGATCAGTGAATTTCTGAGGGTGAGTGCATGAGGTTGAGAGTGTGAGGTTGAGTGCGTGAGGGTGAGTGCGTGAGGGTGAGTGCATGAGGGTGAGTGCATGACGGTGAGTGCGTGAGGGTGGATGAGTGAGCAAAGGTGAGTGAGTGAGGGTGAATGAGTAAGCGTGAGTGAGGATGAGTGACTGAGAGTGAGTCAGTGAGAGTGAATAAGGGGATGAGTGAAGTTGAGTGATTGGGGATGAGTGAGTGAGGGTGAATGAATGAGGGTGAGTGAGTGAGAGTGTGTCAGCAAGGGAAGGTGGTTAAGTGAGGGTGAGTGAGGGAAGATATTTGAGTGAGGATGAGAGATTGAGGATGAGTAAGTATGGGTGAGGGTGAGAGAGTCAGTGAGCCACCTCCTCCTCTCCCTCTCCATCGATCTTTTCCCGATTCTCTCCATTGATCAGCTTTCAGTAACAGGGCTGTGTAAAGTCAGGAATCAGTGTAGATCACCGGGCAGCTGCTTTAATGTCGGGGCCTTTCTTTCAGAAACACGGATCAGTGAACAAATAGACAGACTGAGGGAGCTGGAAGGGAAGCTTACAGCAAAACTAGGGTCACACAGGAATCAAACACCAAGTTTATACCAGTACTGGGGAGCCTGGCAGTCTTAGTCTCAGGCAAGATTCTTTCTTTTATTGTGCCTTTGTGTCCGGTGTAACTCATGGAAATCCCTACTTCTGACCTCATGTTGGATGGAATGTGTCATTGATGAAGCAATAGAAGATTGTTGGTCCCAGAACAGCCCCCTGCCGAACTCCTGAGATGATATTGTGAGTTCCAACAACAAATACCATCTCCAAACAGAGAAGAATTTCCCACCGAAACTTATTCACTTGAGTTTTACTCGGGCTCCTCAATCCCACCCACATTCAAATGTTATTGGTGGTGCGGGGAGAGGGGTGGTGGTGGTGGTATGGGCGCAGTGACACGGTGACACAGTGATTAGTGCTGCTTCCTCACAGTTCAATTTCTGATATGGATCATTGTGTGTGGAGTTAGCAAGTTCACCCCGTGTCCGCTTTGGTGGCCTTCGGGTGCTCCTGTTTCCTCCCACAGTCCAAAGATGTTTGGGTTCGGTGGATTGGCCATGCTAAATTGCCCCATGGTGTCAGGGAGACTAGTTCAGGTAAATACATGTAGTTATGGGGATAGGGCTTTGTTGGGATTGCTGTTGATGCAGACTCGATGGGCTGAATGGCCTCCTGATTCTATTCAATAATGTCAAGGACAGTCACTCTGACGTATGTGAGATGGAAAGTGTGTGAGAGGGTGTGTGTGTGTGTGTGTGTGAGAGAGAGAGAGAGAGAGTGGGCTGCGTTTGCAAGAGGGGACAGTGTGTCAGTTGGAAAGCAAAATAATATATTAATGAGTGTGTGAAAGTGTGCATGCGATTGCGTGTGAGTGAGAAAGATGTGTGCAATGTGTGTGGGTTGTAGAAGCAATGTGCTTGAGTGTGTGTGTGTGTATGTGTGTGTGTGCGTGTCAGAGAGAGAGTTTTCGTGTGTAAGAGAGAGACGTTGTGTGTGAGAGGGTGTCAGACACATGAATACTTTTGCACGTGTGTGAGACAGTGATCTGTGTGTGCAAGAAGAGTGTGTGTGAGAGAAAGGATATGTGAGATAGAGAATGTGTGTGTGTGTGAGAGAGAGTGTGTTTGAAGAGTTATTCTTTATGTGTGTGAGAGTGTGTCTCTGTTCTTCAAAGTGTGTGTGTGTGTGTCTGTGTGTCTGTGTTTGTGTTTGTGTGTGTGTCTGTGTGTGTGCAGAGGCGGGGAGAGTGTGTGTGAGTGAGAAAAAGTGTGAAAATTAGACAGAGTGGATGCGTGTGTGTGTGTGAGTGAAATAATTGTTGAGCGAATATGTGTCTGTGATAGTTGGAGTGTTTAAGAAAGATACATTGCGTAAACATGTGTGTTCATATGTAAGAGAAGGAGAGACTGTGTGCGTGTGATAGAATGATGTTTGTGAGAGAAAGTGTTTGAGAGCAAGATTGTGCATGTGTGAGACAATGCGTCAGGGAGTGAGCGTGTGAAAGAGAAATATGTGCCTGTGTGAGTGAATGCGTCTGCAAGTGTTCGTATGAGAGAGAGAGCATGTGAATGAGTGTGAGACGAAGTGAGAGTACTGAAGACAGAACGTGAGAGGGATAGTGCGTGTGTGTGTATGTGTGTATGTGTGTGTGTGTGCGAGACTGTGCTTTTGTGAGAGATTGTGTCTGCGTGCAAGTGTGTGTGTCGGAGTGTGTGCGTTTGTGAGAGAACTAGTGTGTGAGAACAAGAATGTTCAGGTGAGAAATAGTGTGTGCAAGACAGACAGAAATGTGTGTGTGAGAGAGAGAGAGAGAGCGAGAGAGAGAGAGATGCGTAAGCAAGAAAAATTGAGAGAGTGTGCGTGAATAAATGTGAGACAACAGCGTGTGTGGGAGAGAGAGTCTGTGCGAGACCGTGAGACTGTGCTTCTGTGAGTGTGTGTGTCTGCGTGTAAGAGAGAATGTGTATGGGGTTGTCTGTGTGAGTGCTTTTGAGTAGGAGGGTATGAGAGACTGATTGAGAGAGCGAGAGCATGTCCGTATTTGTATTTGAGAGAGAATATTTGGACCGTGAGAGAAAGAAAATGTATGTGAGAGATACCGTATTGAACGTATCTTTGTGTGCATGTGTGAGAGAATATGAACGTGTGTATGTGTGTATATATGTGTGTGAGAGTGTGTGATGTGTTTAAGTCTCTATCTGGCTGATTCAGTCTGGAAAAGCACACTCACTCCACACGTACTCACCCACGCACACAGTAAGTGGGAATGACAAGTGAGCACAATAGGGGCTGCGGGGCAAAGGTTTGGAAAAACATTTAAATCTTTCACAAGTCTGTCACAATTGAATAATTTCCTCTTTCCTCAAGGGGCGAAACTTGTAAAATCTCACCAAATTTGATACAATCCAGGGCAAAGCCACCCACAAGATTACCCGACCCCTCATTCACCCTATTCGCTCACTCCATCACTAACAAGCAGTGTCAGCAGTGTGTGTTATACACAAAATGCACCGCAACAATTCACCAAGGCTCCATAGAATACACTGTCCAATCCCGCTGCCTTTACATCCTAACAGGACAAGGGTAGCAGTCACATAGGAACGCTATTAGCTGCAAGCTCCCCTCCACAACATACACCATCCTGACTTGAAACAATATCTCATTTCATTCATAGTCGTTGGGTCAAAATCCTGGAACTTTCTGCCTTACAGCATGCGGTTGCCTGCAGCATATGGACTGCAGTCATTCAAGGATGCTTCGTATCAAGGAACAATGAGGGAAGATTAAAAATTCTGGCCGAGCAAATGGCTCTAAAACGCCTTTCGAAGATTTAAAATAAGATACAAATGAATTTGACCCTTCAACTGTTATACTAAACAGGCCAGGGACTGCTGGAGTATGGAGCACAATATAGTAAATCTCACTTTGTATCTGTTCATCGAATATTCCCAAGGCCGGTACATCATTGCTTAAAAATTATCCAATTCTCCCTCTACAGTCTGAAGTTTCTGCTCTCTCTGATGGTCACAATATGCTTTAGGGATCTCATTTCTGAGACACCGAGTCAAATATCAAGTCAAACTGTCACATTTCTCACAGATACAAGTGTATTGAAGAAATAAATCAAATTACACTCCCCGAAATACAGCAGAAGGAACCAGAAGATTTACAAACAGTCAGAGAGATTCCAGGTCCCAACACAGAGATCACGCGTACAAAAACAGAACAAACACAAACGGTGCAACAGTCGAGTTCCCAGCAGGTTAATCTGTTCAATCTGTAAATTTCATTCAAACTGTTGGATTCTCATTGATCAATGGTCAACTTACAACAACAGATAATCAATAACTCATTTTAAATTAAATTGATATTCATTTGAAAACTCCCTTCAACTTTTCTCTCAGAAACAATGCAAAACGTAATTTCGCTGAAAATGAGCAATCAACAACAACAGATTCAGAATAGTTCAATGTCCCTCGCAGAGATGCAGTGACACAGTAACAGTTCAATTTCCCTTACAGAGACGCAGTGACACAGTAACAGTTCAATGTCCCTACAGAGATGCAGTGACACAGTAAGAATTAAAGTAACCAAGAAACATTTACATCGAAAAACATTACCTGATTCGATCTAATTTCTTAATTAAATGCAATCAACAAAATAATTAAGGCAAAATACTTTATCGAGCTGAGCATAACTGAGTAAAGAAATGTTTTGTTTCTGAATTCATTTTCGATACAATTAAATATTCTCTAAAATGGATGATATTTTATACGTCAGTGCACTATTCAAGGCCTTTTGTTTTGAATTAATTAGCACCAATATTATATTTTGTTATTGTCAATTGGCAGTTAGTTTTCCTGTTACTGGTTTGTACTTCAATCATTCAAAACTTGCCTTTGCCTGGAACATTGTGAAGTAATTAGGGTCCAACTAAATCTTAAACAATAAACTTCAAATTACTGAGTAGAAATATTCAGACATCTGTAATTTATTTGCTTAATTCGAATCACATTATAATGTTTTTCATTTCCACTTTTACTCCAGATGTCTTATAACCTACAAACGTGTTAAAAATGCATGCTTCTGAATTTGTATTTACTGTAACGGCCTGGTAATTTGAGATGAAACTGCTTCTTAGATTTAATAATTTAGACAATTCATATAATTTAGTTACTGAACATATCGTTTAGTTTAAGAAAATCTGAATTAAACAGTGAAAAATTCAATGAGATCAATTGATTCAAATCCTGTCCAACACTGAAACATGCACAACATAAGTTGAGACCTTTTCTTCAGTATAACATTTAATAAGAATTAAACATAATGCTCAAATAGAGTCAATTCCTCTATCCTGTCATTTATTCATCCAGTAACTCTATTCTGTGTTGAGCAGTAATGGAGACAGGATGTTATTATTAGTTTTATAATATTATCATAATATTTTCATATAAATTAATCTTTTTGAATTTCAGGTATTAACTTGTCAATCTCTAGCTTGTTTCTATGGACACCTTATGACAATTCAAGCACCATTATAAAAACAATTGCTTAGTGTTAGCGAATTCCACCTGTCAGAAAACTGTGTTCACTCTCTCAAATTCATTCAAACGGAGGGATTCTAATTGATCAATTGTCATATTACGACAACAAAAAACAATAACTTATTTTAAATTAAACTGATATTCATTTCAAAAATTCCCTTCGAATTTTATCTACCTCTCCCTGTCTGTCGCAAATCTCGAAAACTGGACAAAAAATATTTTTTTCTGAAAATGAGCGCCTCAAATGTAACAGATTTTGGGTCGTGTAATGTCCCTAACAGAGCTATAGTGACACAGTAAGAATTATAATTCATGATTTATTTTAAGCTGAACGCATCAGTTAACATGAATAAAATACTTTAACATAAATTTATTTTATTTTTTTTCCCAATACCCGTTTGTTTTATCCTGACAAGGATTTTTAAACGTATTTTGTCTCTTTGTTTTCATTTAGCTGGAAAAAGTGTAACCGCTCAGGATCACTGAGCTTAAAAACACAGGAGCAATTGAGAACCACCAACCCATTTCACAAATTTTGAGATGAGATTAGTGATTAATTATCTCGACATCCAACTACAAATTACTTGGAAGGAACGTTGAGCCTGCACAGAAAGAATGTAATAATCGGAGACAAAAATTGCCAAATAGCAACGTCTTATTCTCCAAAACTCATATTTAAGTGAATGCGAACTTCATCGGGATATAACAATTAATGCAAAGTATCTCGTTGAACTGAGCGCCGCTGTGGAAACAGCTTGTTACCATTGAAATAGTTTTTGGAATTATCACAAAATATTTCCAGCCTCGAAACGTTTCTGGTCATGTTCGTTACAGAACTATTAAGAGGGATTAATGAATAATGATATGAATATAAAATAATCTTTATTGAATATGGAGATATATTAGCGATTTACAAATATTTGCTTTATATTCATTTTACAATTCAACTTGTTATGAGAAGTTTTTAGTTGTAGCAACGACTTAATGTCCGAGTAAACATTGTTTGTCATGATTTATTTTAATTTGTGAACGTTAGTTAAAATTTATAAAAATGCTGTGATATCTTTATTTTTTTCCAAAACCTGTCTGTATTCTCCCTACAAGGATTTCAAACTCATAGATTGCTTGCACTCAACCAGAAAACATGTAACCTCTCAGTATCACCGAGTTTAAAAAATGCAGAAACAATGCTGAAACACCAAACCATTTCACACACTATAAACATTCACAGTGACAGAACCACTGAACCTCCTCAACAGAAACACACCAAAACACATCAATGAGGGAAAGAATCCGATTCACGGAGGCTCAACTCAATTATCCATCCAACAAAATCAAAAATATAATTGCAAGAAAATCTCAATATCCAATCCAGCAAACCAGCCCGTCACCAAATATATGAATCGCTAAACTAAACAGAAGTCTGGAATAAGAGCAATAGCATTGCGAGGAGGTGGAATATATCTAACAAATTAACATTGAAACTTTATCACATTTTATTGGGCCATATTTCAAACAGGTTTCAAACATACTTAAACATTTGGATAGTAAAAACTGCAGCCATCTGGTGCCACCGAGGTAAAACGTTGCATGTACCCCAACTTGTGAATGCAGTGGCAAACTATTTTTTGGACGAGTGGCATAAACCGTGATTTGGTTTGACAGCAATTATCAGTTACAATTTTAAAAAATACAAATACAATAAAGCCTGATTTCTGTGCGCAGGCATACGTCAAATAGTTTAAAACCCGCAGACTTTGTATTCAATCATAAACCGTATAAAAACTCAGTGTCACGGACTGTGAACAATGCAGAATCTCCAAAACATTTCACAAATTTTACTTGTTCAATGTCACCCAGACAGACAATCTCCTCACCAGAAAAATGCATCACTGAGGGACTGAAACCCGGTTCATGCAGAAGCAGTTCAATTCTATAAACAGTTTCAACAGAATCAAATTTCACATTGGCAGAAAATCTCAATTTAAAATCCAGCCAATCCTCCCATCACCAAAGTAACTAATAATCACAATGAGCACAACAAGAACATAACAAAACCAACATTGTGAATAAGCGGAACATGTTCATGACATTAATGTAGAAACTTTAACACATTTTGTTAAGATTAGGTTAGATTTCAAACACTTGTGGAGTAGATGTGCAACTCGCAGCCACTAGATGTCACCGAGACTAAACATTGCAGAAACACCGAACTGTTTAACAAAAGGAAAGCATTTAAAGTAACCCAGCCACACACTGTCCTCAGCAGATAAACACCAAATCACAACAAGAGACTGAATCACTCAGTATTAACTTTTGTCAAGTAACAGTAGAATTCTATAACCCCATTTTAAGCAGGATCACATGAAACATTGTGAAGATTTTCAGCACAGAATCCACCAAACCACATTTCAGTGAACAAGTGAATTAATAAAATCGAGAAAAATATAAAACAAAAAGTCAAATCAAACACTGACTAAATAAATGGATGGTTCTTACCTGCAGTCACCGTCACCATGGTCCCTTGCCCCCAATAGTCCATGCCGACACAGTGTCACATTCTCTAGGCTGGGTTATACAATGATCATTCCTGCACAAAATAGACAGAAATCCTTCAGTATTTTAAAAAATTCACAAGCCAGAGGGAAAGTAAATCACTGCATTTTCATGGAATTATTATTGTACTGGTGGTACCGTTCGCTCCACATAAATAACCCTAATGTTTTATATTTCAGAGGATCACATGATCAAGTTATTGAAACCACTAACAGATAATCAAATAGTTACCGTAAAGTTTCCATATTAATTCTCGTTATTTGTGTAGTGCTGGGACATAAATAGTACAGCACTGTAAATAATGCTGGATTGTAAAACAGAGCAGTGCCCCGGCCTCGGTCAATTAGCGCTGAGGGGTTTTTGTATTGACAGTAACTGCTGTGCCACCCATGTATCACAGTGAGACACAGCATGTCAAATACTGTGCCCGCCTGCTAACTGTAAAATACAGAGATTTAATTCCACTGTTCTCTCAAAAATCTGATTCCGCCTCATCCACGAGCGAATGAATGAGATATTTCAGCCTGACCTGGTCATTATATTTATAAAGGATATCGGATTGCTTTTAAACTCTTTGTGTAGATTTAGCACATTGGTCAATATAGATTTTACGGGAAGAGTTTTATACCTTTTCATAAACTAATATTACTTCCACACATTATTTCATCGAAGCCTCGTTTATTTTTAAAATTCTGCCGTGGTACTGATTACCAATTTGAACAATCTCTTTCCCTGAGGCTTTTGTATGAGGATGTCGCTATGCTCAGCACTGTGACCTCCCATCTATCACAGTGACACACACCCGCACAAAAACTGCACTCACTCTCTGTTCAGTACTGCCGCTCAATATTTACTTCAAATAGAACATTATTTCGATCTAATTTACAATTTATGCAGCAGCTTACAAAACACAATCTAGAAACACCTCCTCTCGGTAACAGAAATAGTAAAACGAGCATTATATCCAGGTGTGTAATTGCTGAAACTGTTAACAGTAAATACAAACAGAGTGAAAATTTCAGCCCATTATGCCTGTTTTCTTGGTTTAATTTTCACTAAGTTGGGTTTGTCAGAATTGGTTTGTGTTTTGGTTCTGATCACTGTCATTATTATATTTAAAACAGATACTGACCTTCAGGTTACGATGGAAATTGCTGAATTCCCTTTCGAGCTGTTCTTGTCCGGGTGGAGCCCTGGTTCCTCTCCCTGTGGTCTTTTGCACAGTAATAGATGGCGGTGTCTTCAGTCTTCAGCCTCGTCATCTCCAAGGAGAAGATGTTGTTTGAAGTGTCTTTGGACGCAGTAAATCGATTCTTAATCGCTCGGGCGTAGCTGTTGTCAGATGAACTATCGTAGCCAACCAGCCACTCCAGCCCCTGTCCAGGAACCTGTCGGACCCAGTGCATGCCGGAGCTGCCAAAATTGAAGCCGCTGGTTTTACAGGTCAGTGTCAGGGAGCCTCCGGGACGCCCGGTCTCTGCCTCTGGCTGGGTCAACACAACCTCCGACTGGACACCTGTAAAAATAGATCAAAAAACGCCGCGAATTAATCCCGGTGAAATGATTGCTGACTTTGCAACAAAGATTGAGACAGTAACAGTGAGAGACTTGGACAATTACAAAAAAAAACTACTCACCGGATAAGAAAGTCAGCAACAAACTGAGAGAAATCGCTGACCTCATCTTTCTGGTTATTTGAGGGAAATGGTTATGTCAGGAAGTCAGTGAACAAACCAGCTCCCTGACTGTTGGATTCCGGTCCCAGTGAGCCGTATTTAAATACCCGGCAGAAGGGGGCGGCTTTCCAGGCGCCGCCTGTTGATTCCCTGCTGGAGGCGGCGACTGGATCCACGTCCCACCTTCCACACCCCCAACAGAATGGACTCCCAGATTTACAATAATTAATATTAAAATGAGCATTTTATCTGAATCGGGATATTTGTTTGAATCTGTTTATTGTATTGTCCCCATTATTTCTGACGATGACATTGCAATTCATCATTTATTTATTTAAATAACTAATTCCATTGTAAAAATTGTGATTTTATTACCACACCCCCAACAAGAAAAGAAATCTAAAAATGATGAAATAACATTTTGGAACATTAGACAATTTTGCAACAATTCTGTGCCTCTGCCACATTATAATAATAAATCACAATTTATCAGAAGAACTACCATCGATTTCTGTAACTAAATGTGTAGAATATACAAAGTGATTCTATTTTCAGTGTAGATGGCTATCGCTGTACAATTTGGGTTTGAAGATGAGAAGAAACTCTCACACAATACAATGTTTCTCCTTATATTTTCAAACTGCCCCATTCTCGAAGACAGACCTTTGAAAATAATAAGAATCCCAACCGCCTGATAATTAAATAGTGAGTTGACAGAGAAACATAAAATTAAATTGATTTTTGACACAGAAGTTAATGAATCGGAACGGACATGGAGATCATTAAAGTTCTCCTTCAGTATCCAGTTCATTGAAGCTCATTCTAATGGCCACCGGCTGTCTAACATTTGCTGGTATTGGGAACACACATGGTACATTGCACAGTATCACAAGAATAAATGTTTTATCTTTCATTGAATCAGGTTATGAACTAATCATTTCTCCATTCATTGGCAACTATGACAGGAACAGTTCAATAACAGAAATCAGATTATACTGTACAATAGAGCACAGTGCGAAACTGGTACAAGAGACGCTGCTGTTTCAATAGGGCGCAGAACTTTCAGAATATTATAGGAATCCCCGTTGTTCATGTCAGTTTTATGATGTTTTAATATTATTTCATGTCATTGCATTGATTTCACTTCACTGGGGAATCGGTCCCATCAACTTCTCTCTCTCACATTTCATGAAGTGATTAATAAACATTAATTATTGGAATAAAATTTACTTGGAAACTATACAAATGAAAAAATAATGGTCACTTTATTGTTTTGTGATATTATTTACTCACATAATGAACAGGACATTGAATGAAAATATTTGATGAGAATGATTACGATTTAAAATGTGTCTTTCTTGAGGGAATGAAACATTTATTGTTTAAATGGCTGAATCCCATATTTTCCATTCACATTCACGCTAATCTGTCCCACACAGTATTTGGCAGCAATCCAGGCTGCTGTCAAATGCTCAAAGTTATTGACAGGAAATATCTGGGGGTGTTTGTGCAGTACTTCAAAGATCTGTTTCCTCAGTACTGACCGCTTGGCTGCAAGCCAACTTAAAACCCTTCATGTTGTCAATGCGGACTATTTATTTACAAATCTACCCAGCAACAGTATTGGAGGCACTTTAATTTTTAAAAGTTGTAAATCTAGATGATTTTTCCCATCATGAAAGAAAGGAAACTCACCTCGCTTCTTTGACACCCCGTTAGCAACAAAAAAGATTTTTTCCCCCAACGCATCAGGATATTGTGATAGATGGATGGATATAAAGAATTACAGGCAAACTGAGAGATGTCTCAGAGAGATGATACATGAACATGTATGTTTGTGTTTTATTTCCCTTATTTTTCCATGGAATGTTTGAGTTGGTAGAAAGACCAACAGTTTTTCCTGTCCCAAATTCCCTTGGACTGACTCCTTTTCCAGGCCACTTCTGAAGGTATTAAAACGCCCATCATTTTGCTCTCCGTCTGGAGTCACATTCTTGTGACACCAGGTAGTGGTGGCAGATTTCCTCTATTGGGGAATCTGAGAGATCCCTGCGGTCACTATTAGTATCTATTCCAGATTTACTAATTGAATTCAGATTCTACCTTCTGTATTGGCCCGATTTATATTCTTGACTTCACAACATTGTCCTGGGCCTCTGGATCACTGGATCAATTAAATGAATATTATGTCACAATCTACGCAAACAATAAATGTCTTACTGTGTTGATGCAGGAATGAATGACATTTGGATGAACGATAGTTTGATGCCTGAATATTTGGAATATATGACTGGATACATTGATAGATGGCATTGAAATATGCTATTCTACATTCCCCTATTTGTACTTGATTATTTCATAATATGGATCAGCTCCTTTATTCCACTTGTGTCAGTCGAATACCTCCAATTCTTCCAGAGTGTCTGGGTGAAATCCATCCCGAGTTTATGAGGAGTTTGCAAGCTGATCCTCACGAAGAGAAGGAGGAAACATTCCTGCAGCTCGGTTGGTTCATTTCTCTGCTGATGCTGAATCTTCATATCCAATATGAAAAGAGTGAAGATGATTAGTTTGAGGAGAGAGGATTGTAATATTTGAAACATGTGGCTCTTTGACGTACAACACATCACCAAACATGGCCTCACCAAATTAGTGAAGGTAACAGGGTGAGAAATAAATGACGTAGGAACAGGAACATTGTGAGACTCACTGGACAACTGCAAGTGTGACATTACTTCCCAAAACAATGTAATAATAAATCGGGATTTAAAGATTCAGTAACTTCACATGAGATACAGCTGGTTTCATTCATATCATCACTTTGAAAATCATCACACACTCCAGCTATGTACCAGGACTTTCTGTGTGAGGATGAGGTGATTACATGTTAATGAAGTGCAGAGGCTGCTGGGTAGCTGTTCATTATCCTCGGGCTGAATTAATTCCATTCCCCACTGAATTCTGGGACAGGTTTTATTCCTTGGTCACAAAAAGGTCAATATATTGTCAATAAATGTTCATATCAATAAATCATTCGAAACAAATTGCAATTGTGTGATGTATAGAATGAAATACTGAAAACAAACTGAAAATGCTGCAAAATCTCAGCAGGTCCTACAACATCTGTGCAGACAAAATAGAGTCAACGTCTCCAGTCTGGAAGACGCTTCGGCAGAGTATTCCTGATGCGTTCTAGAGATCGTCATTGTTTTTGACAAGGTGTCAGAGAAGCTGCATAACTTTCCTGTGAGATGGGAATAGTTTAAGTAGTTACTGTTTGATGATATACACTATTTCGAGCCAGACACAACTTACATCCATTCACATACTGATCCCAAATGTCATAATCAATTTCTCCATCCGAACTAAACAAATCAAACCATAATCACTAACCTTAAACAAAAACTTCCTAATCCTTATCCATTCTCATCTTTTCCCAATTTAACCATCCTCTTCAAATTTCTCCAAATATAAAAAAAGGCTTTCCCGACTCAAAACGTTGGCTTTATTCTCCCTCCACAGGTACTTCCAGAGCTGTTGAGATTTTTTCAGAATTTATTGCTTTTGTTTCAGTTTCCAGAATCCGCAGTATTTTGTTTTTTTTCCAAAGTGCTGGATAGAATTGGTGAAATAATTGTTTATGTGTATTAATTGATGATGATCGGTGGATTGGAACAACCCTGCCTGAAAATTCCACTCCAAGACTTTCATCAACCTGATTTGAACAAATATTACCATTCCTATACAGTCGCTGGGTCGCAATCCATGAGCACCCTCCCTAACAGCACCATGGGAGTGCCTACACTGCAGGTTTTGCAGCGGTTCAAGAAGGCGGCTCACCACCACTGCGGTTAATGGGAATCAGAGGGAACACAGTTCAGTGGCTGGAACACAAAGGAAGGTGGTTGTGGTTGTTAATGGTTAATCATCTCAGTCACTGAGTTTTGCAGGAATTCTTCAGCTTAGTGACCTAGCCCCAAGCTTCAGCCATCATCAAAATTCATATGTGGGATGTTCGTTGAGGATTGAATAAAGTTCAGCACCAGTTCTGATTCCTCAGCATTGACAGAGCCTGTGTCCATTTGAAGCAAGGCTGAGAAAACATTCAGGCTTGGGCTAATGAATGGCAAGTGACATTAATGCCACACAAGTGGCAGGCAATGACCATCTCCAATAAGGGAGATTCCAGCGATTTCCCCTTGACACTAAGTAGCATTACTAGCGCAGAATCCCTCACAATCAACTTCCTGGGCATGAGAATTCATGAAAATCTGAACTGGAACAGGCATTTAAATCATGTGGCTGCAAGAGCAGTTCAGATGCCAGGAGTTATGCTGTGAACAGCTGACTTCCTGAATTCCCAAACTCTATCCGTCATCTACAAGGCAAAAGTGAGGAGTATGAACAAAGAACAAAGGGCAATATCGCACATGAACCGGCCTCTGTTCCAACATAAACGATTGAATATTCTCTACTTGCCCGACTTGTGCCACTCAAAAATCTCAAATCCATTCTGGAAAAAGTAGCTGTCTCGAAGAACACCCCACTCACCAGCTTTCCAAAGCCTGTCACCACGTTCTCGAAGGAAATTAGGATATAGCAACAAAAGTTGACTTTACCAGTGACGCCAAAATCTCATGAAATAAGGTGGCTAGGGGAGAAAAAAAAAACAGAGGGCATGGGTTAAGGGTGAAAGAAGAAACGTTGAAAGGGAATATAGGGGGTGGGGGAGGGGGTGCTTCTTCACGCAGAAAGTGGTGGGAGTGTGGAATGAGCTGCCGGATAAAGTGGTAAATGCGGGGTCACATTTAACATTTGAGAAAAACTTGGACGGGTTCATGGATGAGAGGGGTTTGGAGGGTACGGTCCAAGTGCAGGTCAGTGGGACTAAGCAAAAAATGGTTCGGCACCTACAAGAAGGGCCAAAAGGCCTGATTCTGAGCTGTAATTTTTTATGTTTGTTTTTCTAATTTTAAACGTATTATATTTCTGCCTATACTCAACTCGCCTCTGACTCTGTCTGTGTTACACTAGGCTGTGCCTGGATCACATTCCAGGAGGTCCTATCTAAGTTTTATTTCCCTGCACTCGGATCAATTTCAGGTATTCGTATACGAGGTAGCGCCCCTGTTAATATTATAATTTCTAAGTTATGATCACAATTATCTGTGTCTCTTCTAATCTGACAAGAGGCTGTATCTTAATTCTTACTGCCTCACAACATTTGCCACTGTATACTAAACTGGGAATACAGTCTTCATGCGTTACACATGGTTCTGCCACAGTTGCTATGCTAATAGTTCATTAGTCATGTCTAAGTCATGTCTAAATTAACGCTGCACAAACAATGTGTTTGATTATTTAAGACTACGCCATATCTCAATTTTATTGCACTTTGCAATACCTTCTCTTTGCTGCATTGTCCGAATCTCAGTGTGTATCCGTCTCGGTCTGTATCAACAATTATTACGAATTAAGTAGGCTCTGTCTTAGTTTATATCAGTCAGGGTTCTGTATCAGTACTTATCACTAACACTCTGGACTCTGTCTCAGATTAAGCCTGTCTCAATCCTGTACCAGTCATTGTTACTAATGCACTTGGCTCCATCTCAGCTCATATAAATCTCGGTCCAGTATCATTAATTAGTCGGCAATGTCTCAGTTCATATCACACAAGCACCTATATCAGTAAAACTGCAGAATACGCTGTTTCAGTTTTCTTTTCCTTGACAATGTCATTTTTTTTAAATGTTTCTTTCATGGGATGTGGGTGTCATTGGAATCTGGCATTTGACCACCCCCGCATGGCACTTGGTACGAACTCATTTCTATTTTGTTGGATCAGTCCCCTGTTTATATTAAAATACAGTCTGGCTCTGTTAATACTCTGCTAGATCAGAACTCAGTTTACATTGCACTAGACATTCTCTCTGGATATGTAATGTTCGATACTGACCCTGTATATACTTCAGTAGAATGTGTCAGCGTTATTCCTGCACTTAACTCTGCCTCTGTTTGAATTATGTCTGTATTACGACACGGTTCTGCGAGAAGAAGAGATAATATGTTGGGATAAAAATGTTGCTATCAGGCAGGATCCAGAAACGGGCAGTATTGGGTCGACAGTATTTGGTTGGTGCAGCCTTGGAGGGCCGAAGGGCCTTTTCTTGTGCTGTAATTGTCTTTGATTTTTATTCTTTGTTGCCAGTGCATTCTACACAGGAATTGGTATCCATTTTGAACGCAGTCAGCAGGAGTAGATTTCAGATATCGCTTCTTCTTTTCCAAAGCCCAAAATCTCATTGAGCTTGCAGTTGTAGAAGAATGCAGAGAATTGTGCTCTTCCAGCCAGTTTTATCATTACTGACCTTGACCAGTGCAATAAAAACTGAGACCATGTCTAATGCAATATATACATGGACACGGTCAATTACAGAAATAAGAATGCATCTAGTTTGATACAAACAGAGAAAGATCTAAATTAATATAAACAAAGACAACGTTTCGCTTTACATAAACAGCAAAATTACGTACAACATAAACAGGGACAGCGTCTAACTTAGTATAAACAGCTAAAACATCCAGTTTAAGATGAGTAGAGACAGGCAATATAAAATTCGACATGCAATATAAAATGATGTAGGCTCTAGTGAAAAATAAAGAAATACATAGCCTCATAATATAAGTTGACACAGGGTAAATTTACTCTCATATAAAGAGACAAATTCAATCCCCATGAAATTTGTAGAGATGGCCACTGCACCACCATAAACTTCCAGGATAGGAGTAACAAGGGCTTAGCTGCAGAATGCAAAATTCCTTCTGCATTGCCGAATTAAATACTCCCAAGTCAGGAATAGCATAAATCAGTACAAAGTGAATCTCCCTCTACACTATTCAAATCAAACATTCCCGGAACAGTATCGTGTATAGAAACAGAGTGAACCTCCTTGTACAAAGTTTGCTCAAACAAAATGAAGGCAGAAAGAGAATGGACTCTCTTCTACGTAAAACCTCTGCGGAGGTAGATGCTAGGTATAGGGGAAAGATTGTCTACACAGTTCCGTAAAACACACCCAGGTCAGGTACAGCAGAAATTAGATACGGACTAAATCTTGATATTGACAAAGTCATATCAAACATTCAAAAGGCAGCTACATTGAGTTTAGAAGCAAAGTAAATATTCCTCCACTCTGCCCAGTCAAATACTCCAAGGACCGGGACAACACCGGCTAAATTTAGGGAAAGGTCCCTTTGTGCGGCCACATCGAATCCTTATCACCAGCTACAGCCGAGGTTCGATGCAGAAGAAAGTGTAGCAAGCATTTCAAGAAAACGGAATGTTCAAGAGATCTTTCCGAGTAAATCTCACTCCCGGAATCAAATTAATTTAATTACATATTTTAGAAGCCTGTAACTCTGGCTGAGAGAATACATTGGGCAGGCATTGACTTTACCTGTGGAGTGAAGACGATGAACCATCGTGGAGAGACAAGACACAGAACCAGGCAGGAGAAAGACAGAAAAAGAGATGAAACGCAGGAGATGTTCTGTGTTTTCTGTGTGATTTTATTTCGGGATCAGAGGGATTGTTTCCTAATTCTGAACATAGATATCATCATGATGTTTTTCCTCACATAACTGATGAATAAATAATGTTGAAAAACAATCATTACTGGAATCCGTTGATTGATTTGCATGGTTGTCTCTATTTCTGTGCTGTGTTGGTGGGGAAATATGTGTTGTGTTTTTGTCAGTCAACAATCTAATTTGGAATTTCTATTTTTGTATTTATTCACATAAATACCCACTGTTGACAATGAAATGTTCAAGACAGCAAAACCAGATAAGCCGTCACTTGTTGATCAGTTTCAACTGAAAATAGCGGTTTATTTTAAGAATTTTAACAGTTGTTTCAAAATGAATAGAAACTTTTTGAACATTCATAACACCAGTTGTATTTAATTAAAAAGAAAATGATACATTCCACTTCAGAATTAGTTCTTAAAGTTCTGATGTTACAATTAAGGAAACATTTGCGAACAGGCTGATATTCTACTGAATGTTAATTTGATTGAAGCTTTAATCTGTTTAAACTAGACAACTTAAATTTAGAAAAAAAGATCTGACGGCTCGATATTCCTGTCACAAATAGTGATCACACTCACACAACAGAAAAATAAAACATCCAATATGGTTATCACTAAAAGATACAATTAATTTTGCTGCCTCACAGGGAAACGGGTTCGATTACACCCCTGGGTGAATGTGTGTGGTTTTCACATTCTACCCATATCCATGTGAGTTCCCTCCGAGTGCGCCAGTTTCCTTCCACAGTCCAAGGATATGCAGGTTAGGTAAGTTGCCCCTTAGCGTCCAAAGATGTGCGACGTAGAATCACGGAATCCCTACAGTGCAGAAGGAGACCATTGTGTTCATCAAGTCTGCACCAGCTATCCATCAGAGCATCCTTCACAAGGTGGATTGTCTATGTTAAATTTCCTGTTAGTATCCAGCGATGTGTAGGTTCGGGGATTAGCCTGTGAATATGTGTCGTTGTCGGGATAGGGTGAAAGCTGGGCCCAGGTAGGATGCTCTACTGGAGAGCCGCTGCAGACTTTTTGGACCGAATGGCCTCCATTTGAACTGTAGGGATTCTATGATTTGATGCTGCTATGATCAGACAGAAGAATGAATATATCCGCAATAATCTCAGCACTTCCAAAGAATTACAACTTTCATTTTGGTGGAACTTGCATTTATAGACCATTTTACCCGACCTTATGTCATCCTCACTTTCTCACAGCTCACGAATGTACCTTTGCTGAATTTAGTCACTGCTATAATGTTGGAAATACAGCAGGTAATGTAGGTATAACTTGCTCTAACAAACCAAGATATGATAAGTGACCATAGCTTTGCGGTTTTATTTGAAAAATGAAGATTTGTGTCGGATATTGGGCATAACAGCCTTGTTCTTTGTGGTTACATCAAGAGATTTTGCATTCTGGCATCAACCTTAAATGTGAATCTGCTTCTGTCTCTGCTGATGCCCATTGAGCTGCTGAGTAGCGTTTTTATTGTTTAGATTTCTGTAATCTGCAGCACTTTGCGCTGTTTTCATTGATCCTTTGGATGTGAGCATCACCGACAAAGCCAACATTAATTATCCCTGCTGAAAAGGCGATTGTGAACCACCTTGGTGAAACTTGCCCTCTAGGTGATTTTATTGTTTGACTCTCCGTAAAAGTTTGATACAACTGGGTGGCTTGCTCGGCAATTTCAGTGGTGGTGAAGGGTCATTGTCCTCACAGTGGAACTGGAGTCTATCTGGGACAGACAGAGTAAAGATAGGAATCTTCGGTTCTCGTGTTAATTCGAAAGAACGGTGTTGTTTGAAGTATAAAAGTAAATTACTGTGTATTCTGGAATTGAAACCAAAAGAATAAAAAAAGCTGGAAAATCTCAGCAGGCCTTGTAATATCTGTAAGGAGAGAAAAGAGCTGACGTTTCGTGTCCAGATGACCTTTTGACAAAGCGTTGATGAAGGGTCATTGGACTAGAAAAGTCAGCTCTTCTCTCTCCTTGCAGATGCTGCCAGACTTGCTGAGATTTTCCAGCGTTTTCTCTTGACTTTTTTTTTTACGTGTCTTTGGGCGGAGTGAATTGATACTGAATCCCTGGGACAAAGTAATTGTAGGTTGATCCAAGACTGTTGTACGGAAGGAGACGCTATGAACATTGTCCAGGGACCTGTGGGGCCCAGGCCAAGCTTTTCTTGAAAGCTTGAGATGAAACTTGTAGCGTTCTCTTGTTCGAAAGCGATTGAAGAACATAATAAATGTATGTCACGTTGCACTGTAAATGGACACTAAAGGGCAACTGAGCATGGCCATTCCAACAACCCTGTACATTTTTGGAATGTAGAGGGAAAGCGGTAAACCTGGGGGAAGCCCACGCACACACGGGGTGATTTTTCAAACACCATACAGTTACACAAGGCCGAAATGGAACCAGCGTCCGTAACAGTGTGAGGTTCCAGTGCTAACCACTGTGTAAATAATTCTTACTAACTTTAAAGACGATATGAGTAACATATTCAGTATTTACTTGCACATTCTATGTCTCAGTAAATACCTAAATGTAATGAATTGCCCGGGGCGCCCTTGAATGTGATGTACAGCTGACCATTCCGCTGCCAGTGCAATGCATCTTTCAAATGACTCACTGAACTTCTCTCCTATCTTTCTCTGCCTCAGACTGTACCTAAATCAGATAAATTTTATTCTCTCCCTCAGTCTCTATTAACTCACTTACACGGGTACCCAGGAAACGGATCCGGCTACTCGTTGAAAAAAAGTTTATTTTTTTGGTTACGACATCTTTTGGCTAAAAAGATGAAGCACAAAAGTCTCATCAGTGGAAAATTCAGTGTCGGAAACAAACCAGTTCATTCGCTTAAACCCCTCTCCTCAATTTCTCTCACACAGCACCTAACACACTTAAACTTCCTATTTTAAAACACCTCGGCGGGACAGAAATGTTGCTTTAATTTATCCTCTTTTCTCTCAGTGATAATCTTTAGTCCATTTTCCCTTCAATTAATCTATTTAAACCCCCTAATATGATCATTTCCTTGATTCATTAAAGTAGGAATGGAGGTGCGTAATTCTGAGACCGGCAGCAGTCTTTGTGACTGTTCTTGATGCTGTCAGAGTGAGTTCACCCTCACAGGCAGGAAGACTGTTCACGGTGATAACATCAAACTGGCACCGGTTGTTTCATTCTGAGGTAATACAACTTCCTGTTTCATGCTGCCGGTTCCAAACCACACATCTCACTTCTGAGCAGAAAATAAATCCAGGGACCACAATCTGGTGAGAACATCTGTCAGTGCGGCCTATATCTGTCCACAGAGTCAGGGCAGAGTCACACAGATCACATTGCGGTCACATTTACAAATGATTCTGTTGCGATCTGTTCAGAGTTTCCATTCCCGGACATTATCGGAATGGTCAGTGGATCAGTCACTGAACTCCCCTGGATTCCGTGAAGTGGGGGAATGATAGCTGTCATCTTTCCTTGTTTGATCATTTTCTCTCCATCTGTTATTTATTTTTGTTCCTCAGCTTTTATCAGGCAACACGCTGTTCGTCTTTCTCCCAAATCTCCCTTTGCCTCTCTCCATTTCCTTGTCGAACTTTTGAAGACTTTAATTCGAGTTCAAAATCGTGAAGTTGTGAGTGGGGTAATTAAAGCGAGAATGTTTCTTCTCGAAGGACGGTCGGTAACCAATGGGCAAAGATTTATTTTATTGAACAGGACGAGAGAATTTTAATTGTTCACCTTGACACAACAGTTGTTATGAACTGGAATAAAGGGCTTGAAAGGCTGATGGAATCAGATTTCACGGTAACTTTGGAAAATTAATTAGATATATCCTTCGTAGAGTTAAAACTTGAAGGATTTTCGAGAATAGGTCCATTGTAATGGCCCTTAGATATCATTGTCCAAGCATCGATTCTGTGTCTCCCCCCCCCACCCCGTCCTTCATTGAGCCTGAATAAAATGCAATATTCATACAGCTTTCATCTTGTGTTACTCTTATCTTCTGACAGCACTTGTGTTTGTGTGTGTGTTTGTGTGTGTTTGTGTGCGTGCGTGGGGGAGGGGTGTTGGAGGGAGGGGTGGGGGCGGTGAGGTGGGCTATTCCGAAATTCAATTACTCAATTCTACATACAAGCCGTCACTTTGAACAAATTAGCATTGGATCGAACTTGTTTAGGAAAAGCACAACAATCCTTAACATTTATTGCACTGTTCTTTTTGCCTCCGATGATGTTTTCATATTTAGTTTTTTCAGTCTTCACGTGCCCTAATTTTGTCTGTAACTGTAGAACTATTTGTAAGAATGAGAAGGACCAGGTTATTCACAATTATTCACCATTATTGCCTCAGATAACAGGAAAATATGGAGTCTGCCATGACTGCGCCCCGCCCCCCCCCCCCCGCCCCCCACCCTTGGGAATAACAGCTCTTAGTCAGGTGGAGTCAGTCACTCCTGCGGTTGCCATAGGGTTTCCAATCCGTGTTTGCCACACAAATTCCTGCGTCACTCATCATGACAACGACACCCGCGCTAAGGTCCGAGAAATGATTGCTTTTTTATATCAGGTCTCAGTCTGACTCCGGGCCCAGCTGTCTCTGTTAGTGCTACACTGGAGCTAGTCATTCAAATTATAATGTTCTAATTCCTTATGATTATTTTTTGGAAAGGGTTACCCAATCAGTTGTGAATTAGAACCTGTATCTGATTTCCTTCATTGGACACTTGTCGATTATTATTGGACAAATTACTTTTTCCAGAATTATCAAACGCACAAGAAATGTTTATTTAAATATGATATCATGCTCTGTCTCTCTTACTCTAGAGATCCCATACATTGCTTTACATGACTCTCTTGGTCAGTTTATGTCATAATTGTGCGAGAATATCTGTCTATATTAGAATCGATTCTGTCTCTGTTGTTACTGCAGCATTTTTAATCATTTATAGGATGTGGGGAGCACTGACACCTGTTGCCCTTCTCTAATTGCCCCTGACAAAGTGGCGATGAGCTGCTATCTTGAATCGCTGCAGTCAGCATCACGGCAACATCACCGTTTATATCACATAAGGTCTGGACACCCTTATGATACACCTGATCCTGATTCATTGTATTACCGAGATTGTACAACCTATAGACAGCAGAAAATATTTGGGATAGTTACGATGGAATTGATGAAGATAACAGTCAAATAAAAATATTGATCCTTCTCTGGAGAGCAGCAGATGTTTCAATCCTTAGCATTAATAGGAATAAGAAGTCTGAGAATTAGAGATGTAATTATGTCCTGTCGGCTATATATCCAGGGTCATTTTCGCCATCATTTTCACAAATCAGCACACAGTTGAGTCGTATATCAGGAACTTCAGTGAGACACTGAGAAGATCAATTTCCGTAATCTCATCGTCATTCGAGATGTGATTTATCCATTTTCCAACAGATCTCTAAAGACAGATAAGTCAACGCTGGGAACAAAATAGTGAGGCTGTAATCATTCTGTACGCAAGATCACACAAGAGAATGGTTGCCAATAAATAGTTACATGTAAAATGTTCTTCAGTTGAAACACAGGAACTGTTTGGTGTTTTCATGCATTCATGGAAGGCAGAGATGGGCTGAAGGTTATCACTGGGAAAACTGAAGGGGAATTGCTAAAAGAGATCATTTCACCAAAGGGGGTTGTTAGAAAATAGATAATTTAAAATAAATAAGCACGCAAATGTCAATGGTATTTCTTAGACACAGAACCATAGAATTCCTGCAGTTCAGAAAAAAGGCCACCTGGCCCACCGAGTCTGCGTCCCACCCAGGTCCTCCCCTCTGCCCTATCCCCTTCAGCCCCACACATTTACCATCGCTAATCCACATACTCTAAGGGAAAATAACGGACCATTTTGCATGGCCAATCCAACTCATATGATCTGTTGTAATATAAACGAGGGACGGGTTTTGTGCAGTAATACAGAGACAGGGCTGAATACACCAGATATCGATGCAGCACCTGTACTAATATGAATACAGACTGGGCCCAGTTCAGTCATTACTGAGAGAGTGTATACAGTATATTACTAACCAGCGTGCTGTTTTCTCATATAAAAGGAGACACGCCATACTCAGTTTTGATAAAGACATGGTCTATTCTAATATATGCAGAGACAATGAGCTCTGTAATTTAAACTGAGACTGGTTCCAGCGTACCAGCGCTATCAGAAAATGGGGACATGATCTAGTGTGATATAAACAGAGATGTGGCCCAGTGGAATAAAAAGTGAGGAAATGCAGAGTAAAGCAATAAATGAGAAAGGGGTAGTGTGTAAAATGAACGGAGGTATGGTTTGGCGCATCAGTAAAGGAGAGAGCATCCAGCGCAATAGTGTAATTTTGTCACCTAGTGTAATTTTGTCTGATTCTTGCCATTGTATAATATAAACTGTGACAAAACCGATGCAGTAATTTCAAACCAAACCTTTAGAACATAAGAACATAAGAACATAAGAAATAGGAGCAGGAGTAGGCCATCCAGCCCTTCGAGCCTGCCCCGCCATTCAATAAGATCATGGCTGATCTGTCGCTGCTCAGTTCCACTTTCCCGCCCTCTCCCCATAACCCTTAATCCCCTCTCCTATCAAAAACCCATCAACCCGCGTCTTAAAAATATTTAGCGAGGCAGCCTCCACCACTTCAAGATTTATACATTATATTTTTAATATAAATATAATTATAATTATATAATTAATAAAAAGGATAGCAAGAGTTTTTATAAATATATAAAAAGGAATTTTTTATATAATATATATTATTTATATAATTATTATTATTATCATCCAATATCATCCCTTGCTACCACCGTGATGCTATCCTTAATATATATATAAATATATATATAAATATATATATATAAAGACCACATCCACTGGCTCTCCTCTATCCACTGCCCTAGACACATCCTCATAGAACTCCAGTAAATTTGTCAGACACGACTTCCCTTTAATGAAACCGTGCTGCGTCTGCTCTATCAATGTATAAAAATATAATATATATTTAAAAATATATTCAAAAAACATCTATCACTTTAGATTGATATAAGGTTTGACAGGGGCAATTGCAGCAACAAATAAATCAAGAAATAGAATAATAATTAGAGACAGGATATTATTCGGCATAAACAGGGAGGTGGACTGGTCAGCAGTGATTGAGATATTGTCAGTGTTTCTTTATACGTGGCAGGTTCCAGCAATGTAATAACTGAGCAGGGGACTCGTGGAATGCGAACAGTAACATGTCCTGGTGCATTATAACGAGAGAGAGGGTCTGGTGAAGTAACAGCGGAGATATGGAGTTTCATGACATTAGACGAGAATTAATTCCGCGCTGTCATAACTGCCAGAATGAACGGTGTAATGTCAAATGAGGCTTGTTGCATTATAGTGACAACTGGGATTTTACTGAGTACAGAATCAACTGAGAATTATTGTCATATAATCAGAAATATGATTTCGTGTCATATAAACTGGGCCACATTTAGGATAGACAAAGACTGAGTCTATTACAGAAATAACAGACGGTCATCTGTATCGTGTCGTGCCAAAAAACATTGTTTCACTGCCATCTCCTGGTCTAGCTTTGCTATTGCAGGTGTTGTGAAATGCTGTTTTCAGTTGCTGTTTCTCATTCTTCCACGGACTGTATACTCAGCTGGTAAGACAAGCATATGTTGACAATCGCTAATACTCTGAGTTTACTGGTTTTCTAGACCATCACAGAAGGCACGTAATCGACAAACACGTGTGCGCCTGCAGTCACCTCTGAGCCAAACTGGGAAATGATGGAAGGTTTCCTTTTTTGCAGGGCATTAGAGAATCTGATATATTTCTTGCCATGGCCACAATTACGCAAACGACCTTTAAATTCAAAATTGTAATTGTATTTTGAAACCTTTTGTAGTTGGATTTGAATAGATATCTTGAGAAATTTGCTTACCTTCGGAATTACTCTCGCAGAGACATCATTGTGCCACTGTCTCCCTTTCAACATTGATAAAGTACTTACAGCAGAGAAGAAGGCCAATTTGAAGCGTCATGCATATTTTGGCCCTCTAAAGGAGCAATTCGTCCAATAACACTCTGTACCCCACAGTCCAGCATTTTGTTCATTTTCAGACAATTACCCAATCCCATTTTGAAACCATTAAGTACAACAAACTCTCAAACAGCACATTCCAGATCTGGATCACTCACTGTCTGAAAATGTTTTTCGTGATGTCTCCAGGCTTCTTTCACCAATATACTTCAACCCGCGCCCTCTGTGTCACGATCCTTCCGCAATTGAACAGTTTCTCTCTATCTATTCTGTCAAGAACCCTCAGGATTTTGAATGCCTCATTAAAATCACATCAGCAAATTCCTGTTAAGGGATTTGTTCCGAACCTCTCCAAAATATTTTCGTCACTGAACTTTCTGATCTCTGGAATCATTCTCGTGTTTTCCCCTGCATACAGCCTATTGACTTTACATTCTGCCTTAAGTTCGGTGGTCAGAATTGGACCCAATTTTTCGGTTGACCATTTTCCAGGGGTTTTCCACAAATTTAGCACAACTTCCTTGCTTCTGCATTCTTTCCCCCAATAGACAAAAATTATTCACTTTTTTATTTACCGCTGTCTCAACCTGCCTTGCACCATGAATGATTTATGCACATATTCATTCACGTCCCTCGGCGTATATATTCACGTTCATAGCGTTTTCATCATTTCCATTTGTCTCTTCACATTCTGCTTAACACAACTAATCATGTAACTTTTCTCTGCAATAAGTTAAATATCCAAATTACTCGTCCATTCCACCAATTAGTTTTTTTTGCGTTCTGATGTTCTGCATGATCTGCAGATGGTTGGCAATGTTGCCAAGTTTGGATCATTCACAGATTTTGGAAGTCTGGCCTCCATATGAAGCTCTCGGTCATTACTATGTCATGAAGATCAGGGTTCATATAACCTATTCGTGGCAACATGACTGCAAGCTTTGTTCCAGTCCGAAAAAAAAGGCTACGAATTGTTTCCTGGCACTCCGGCAATTTCCTATCCATGTTGCTCCTGTCCATAGTTACTCACAAGGCTGCGGTGCAGCCCTGTATCACATGACTTTTGAACGCCCATTAAGAGAAATACCCTCACAAACCATCTCTGTCACTCAGCATAAAACTCAGACAAGTTAATTAAAATCGATTTGACCTGAACAAATGCTTGAAGAACAGTAGAGCAAATCTGCCTGTCCGCAATGTTCAACTGCACTGTGTTGCTGCAGTTTGTGATGGTTAGACTGAGAGCCTATGTCATTTAATTCAGGAAGATAACCGTTATTTTCAATCTGATTGTGCGATTTATCCAGAACATCAAAATTTAAAAGTATTCGTCTCGCAAATATCTAAGGGAGTGATGATTTCTGCCCATTCATTAATGCACAATTTTCATCTTTCTTCGGATAATCTCAATCAATTGTACTCAGTAATAAATTACTGCGGATGGGAAAAGAGAAAATTCTGCAAAATCTCACAATGTCTGACAGCACCTGCAAGGTGTGTCATCGAGTCCTGATGACCCTTTATCAAAGCTCATTCAGTGTTTGTGCACGGTCTGCGTTTCAATATTTAACATCAATGCAATATTTAACAAATAATTCTTTGTAATGATTTGAATATCTCTGAAGTTGAATATCACTGAATTGCAAATATAACTGATCAACAGAAGGAACTGTGTCAGCACAGATCGCAGTTTTGAGATTGAACATAGTCAGCTTTTGAACAACTCAGCAACAATTAAATGGAAGAGATTTAAGAATGATCTCCTCGTGAAACTTAAGTCTTTTTTATTATGGGCATGAAACATTCAGGCGCATAAATTCCGGCCCTTTACAGGAAAGTCCAGTAGATCCACACTGAGTCTCGTTTTCCTCATTTGGCTGAGTGTTGTTTCCTATTTCTTTGTTATGAAGAATGATTCCCCAAAAAAAAATGTGGTGGGAAATGTGCTCCATTTCCTCTAATTCGCTTCCACTATCACTTGTGTCTGTCTTTTTGAGCATACACTGCAATTAGACATGTTTCAGATGGTGATTAACTATGTTCGTCTGCACCTATAAACCCATTAAATTCTGTTGTAGGCTGAAAGAGATGCTAATGTGTGCACACTGCCAAAATCGACAATTTTCTGTCAGTGCGTCAAAGGAATCAGCATTTCTTATTTTACAGAAAGCATTTGAGGCCGAGCTCAGAGCAAAGGTAAGATGGCTGTAACATTGAGATTTAGATGATGTTCAGCAACGATCTGAAATCATACAGATTTCCCTCACCCTACATGGGAAAATGGATGAATGTTCTGCCCGGTTGTGAAGCGGCGATCTTTCACGTGTTAGGCCAACGTGATAATGACGACACGACAGAATCAAGGGATTGCGCCACGCCGCCAATTGTCCCGACTACAATGTTGAACCACTTTGTATTGCTGCAAGTTCTCATGTCCAAGTTGAGGGTCCATGTCACTTAATAGAAGTGCAAATCCGTTATTTTCAACCTGATATCTCAACTTAACTTGAACTTCAAAATTAAAAAGCGTTCGTCTGGCTTGCAGGTGCAGCAGGTGGTCAGGAAGGCGAATGGGATGCTGGCCTTCATAGCGAGGGGGATTGAATATAAAAGTAGGGAGGTCTTGCTGCAGCTGTATAGGGCATTGGTGAGGCCGCAGCTGGAGTACTGTGTGCAGTTTTGGGCGCCGCACCTGCGCAAGGATATTTTGGCCCTGGAGGGAGTGCAGAGGAGGTTTACTAGGCTGATACCGGAGTTGAGGGGATTGAGCTATGAGGAGAGGCTGAATAAACTAGGCTTGTACTCGTTAGAGTTTAGAAGAATGAGGGGAGATCTCATTGAGACGTATAAGATGATGAATGGGATGGATAGGATAGAGGTGGAGAGACTCTTCCCGCTCAAAAAAGACAGTAGGACTAGGGGGCACAGCCTCAAGATAAAGGGGAGGCGGTTTAGAACGGAGTTGAGGAGGAACTTCTTCACTCAAAGGGTGGTGAATCTCTGGAATTCTCTGCCCGTTGAAGTGGTGGAGGCTGCCTCGCTAAATATTTTTAAGACGCGGGTTGATGGGTTTTTGATAAGAGAAGGGATTAAGGGTTATGGGGAGAGGGCGGGAAAGTGGAACTGAGCCACGACAGATCAGCCATGATCTTATTGAATGGCGGGGCAGGCTCGAAGGGCTAGATGGCCTACTCCTGCTCCTATTTCTTATGTTCTTATGTTCAAATGTCTCAGGCGGCAATGATTTCTGTTCATTAACATATCATTCTTATCTTCCGTCAAATAATTTCAAACAGTTATATCAAATATTTGTAGTTATTCAAAATGTATTTTCAATACGTTTATTTAACACAAATGCCCTCATTCTGAATTGAATATCTCTGAAATATACAACATTCTCTTGCAAACATGGCTGACCAACAAAAGAAATAGAGTCACTGGGTAATACCCATACCATGATGTTTATTTGCGATTGATCACATTTATCCTTTAAAGTAAATAAAATGTAATTGAATCCCCTTTATTCTGCGTGTGAAGTATTCTGGCGCCTAAATCTCGTCCATCTATCGGAAGTCCAGGAGGTCCGCACTGAATCCCGATTTCCACATCTGTCTGAGTGGTTTTAACTAGTTCTTTACTGTGAAGAGTAATTTTAGAAAGGTGCTTTACGAAATGCGCCCATTTCCTCCAGTTCAGTTACAATTTCAGTTGTCTGTCTTGATGAGCACACAATACTATTCGATATATTTCAGATGGTGATTAACTACGTCAGTCTGCGCCTCTAAACCCAGTAAATTCAGTTGTGGCCTGCACAAGTTGCGAGGGTGTGTACAAACAATGGAATTCTTTATTCCCTGCGTCCTCAGAAATTGCATTTCTGACTTTCCTAAATGCATTTGACGCCGAGATCAAAGCCAGTGTGACATGACCATGGCACCGGATTCGCATGAGGTTGAGCTATGAAATATCACACAGACTTCGCTCATACATAATGACAACGATCCAACAGTGTTTCTGCCTGATTTCGAACCGGGGACTTTTCGGGTGTGAGGCGAACATGATAACAAATACACTTCAGGAATAGATGACAATGCCCACGCGCAGTTTCACTTCTATCTGTCTTTTCTGAGCACACATTACTACTACACATGTTTCAGATGGCGATTAATTACGTTAGTCTGTCTTTCTCACCTCTGTACTCATTGCTTCATTTCAAATAACTTTCATTAAACACATGGTCATCATGGGTAATAACAGGAAGCGCACATGTCAGGATTTGACCTTCATTTAAAAAATCCCATTCTTCCCCGGGGCTGGGATAAAGTCTCAATGTTTGCAATCCTGTTGTTTATATTGACAGATAGTTATTCGGCCTGTGTTCCCGTGTGTGTGCTCTCCAGGAGCCAGTCCACTGCTTCCACGCAAGGTCCTTTACCCCAAAATCTCTTTATATTTCTACTGTCTGTCCTCGTTTTTCATGTCAATAACGGCCGCGCACACTCTTATATTGTATCAGAGTTGTTAGAAGCCAACTGCAAGGAACAAAACTCAGCTCAGTTCAGTTCTGGCAGCTGCACATTGGAACCCACGCTTCCGGGGGAACTGGAGTCTTAACCCAGTGCCTTAGAGCGCTCGGCCACTCCACCACGTTAAAGCACCCTATCACCATGTTATTTGTTGATATTGTCACTGAAATTCATTCGAAGCAACCGGAGCTGGGAAAGGCCGTAAGGAGGTTTGAACCTGCTCCTTCATTGGATCAGCTCATCCTTAGCCGTGTGACAAGGAGAAATCATCTCCACTCAGAAATATAATGAGCTGCAGTAAAGAACTGGCACCATTTAAACTGTCCTTAACCTTGTCTGATTCTCCAAATCCAGCTAGAAATGACACAAGAGCGTCCTGTTGAAATTGCTCAGGGTCTTCACTTCAGGACACGAGGCAAGATTGTGTTTTGTATATTCGACCAGTCACTGACTGACATTTGTTTTTAAAGATCTACAATCAAAACAGCAGTGAAAGTGTTTCCATATCTCTGACTGCTCCAGCTGTGATACAAGTTCATCCAGCTGGGAGATTAACATTGTTTCGCCGTTCATAGACGCTGTGAGGTGTGTTTTCATTAAATTACTAACACAACAAAAAGTTATTCACTCTGTGATTGAGAATCGAATCCAGGGCCACTGCGCTGAATCCTGAACAATGCATCCGCTGGGAAGCTAATGTGTGAGAGTTGTAACAAATTGATCTCTGTGCTCATTGTTTCGTTTCTAATAACTTTCACTAAAGACGTGTTCATCATGAGCAATGATGGGAAACGTAAATGCCAGGAGTTGAACGTCAGTTATAGAATCCCAGTCCACCTACTGGGCCGGAAATACAGTCTCCATATTTGCAATACTGTTGTTTTTATCGTGAGATAATCTTTCAGCCTGTGTTCCCGTGTGTGTTCTCTGTCGGAGCAACTCCTTCCACGCAATCTCCTTTACCCCAACAACTGTTTACGTTGGTACAGTCTCTTCTCATTGTTCCTGCCAAAAACGATCCCGCACGCACTCACAAAGAATCTAAATGGTGGTGACGGCATCCAGGTCCTATTTTCACCCATTCTCTTCGTTGCTTGTTCCTGACTCTTCTATTCAACCACTCTGCTAGATGGATTTTCTTGCAAAGATCTTTTTTATTTGTAAAATATATGAAAGAACATTCTGGACAAAATGGTCATGCACGAATATTCGAGTGGTCTACAAAAATCGAGTTGCATTCTAAATATTTCAGTTAATTGTGACACATGTAACATGAACTGTGTAGATTCTATATGAATCATCAGGTCCGATGGGGTCTTAACGTTTCCCCACCCTCAAATCACGATGGCTGAAAGGACTTACACGGCATCCTTACCTCTTCGCACATCTGGGATGGACGCGTCAAGTTGCAGTGCATCCCTCAGCAGTAGTCCTGGACTCTGGAATGTGTCAGTCTGCAGCATTCAGTCAGGGACAACATTTTACACTGGAAAACCCCTTTTCCCCCCATTTATTTCACCTTAACTGCTCTATTGGTTCAGTGGTTTACCTCTTTCTCCTTTTCTAAACATGGAACATGTACATCTCTCCCATGCTCTGGCACCACTCCCAAATCCAAGGAGGATTGAAATATTATGGTCAGTATATCCGATATTTCCACTATACCTGTCCTCAGTCAACCTCATACTTCCAACCCATACCAAGTAAATGTTTGATTTGTTTGTGATACAACATGTTTTGGATTGAAAGGAGTTAATTGCACTTGTTTGTTTATTGAGTGGAATAAATGGCAGCCTCCAAGGATCCAAACTGTGTCATTGGAGGGTTTCCCTCTTCTATTAATAAGGCATTCATTTCAATGGGAGTGCAAACTGTGGCACTCACAGCTCGAGTGAGGGGGGAGGAGAGATCAGAATCTGAGAGTAGATTGGAACATTACAACAATGAATCAGAATCTGAGCACAATAGATTGGAATTTTTCAACAATCGATGAAGATTTCCTCTTGAACCTTGTCGAGTCCATTGATGTTCAGAGACCATGGGATTATCAGATCAACGATGTACTGATACGTATTCAAGAGGGATATTATCCCGTCCTCGCTATTGTTGGTGTCCCTGGTAAGTTTCTGTATCCAGTTGTTTATTCTAACTGTCTTGACTGCATTATTTTTTTCTGGTTATTTACACTTTGGAAAGAATGAATTCATTCTCTTAAGCTCCAGTTACTCATTCCATTCCATATCCCACTGTTCCACGCCCCTCTCTGGCTGCTATCAGAGGCTGCCCACAACCATCAATCTCCCTTTGACCCTGACTGGATTTCCAACCCCATATTCTCTCCATCCCAAATCCTGTCCTCAACCACCTCAATAATATCACACATCCCCACTTCTGCCTCAGCCCAGCCCATCTATTGAATAATTCCTCATCTCCGTGTGAATATTCTCATTATTGGTTTCACTACTGCAACTAATCCCGTTCATCTGTCCATTCCCCAGATTCCTGCAAATCCTTCCCCTTCAGGATTTGTCCAATTCCCTGTTTGAAACTAATTTCGCTCTCCCAGCTGTCTATGATATTCACATCCACATGGTCAACGGTGCCAGCTTAAAAATGCTCCAAAGCAACAGAATGATGTGGGAAGCTCTCACGTTTACTTCTCGCTGTCTCCGGTGTGGTATTCACGTTGGAAGGGATGTTTTAACAGCTCTGACACATGTCTTTGTAACTTGGTCTGTACCTGCCCACTGGACTCCTGTGTTAGTCACTCTCAGCAGGACATGTGCTCAGCAACACGAGGAACGTCCCCTCAAATGTTATTTTTAAAATATATTTTCATTGAAGTTTTACGATTTTTACGAATAATACAACACACCCTCAAACCTGGCCCAGTACAGGTTTGATGATTTCCCCATATATTAACATGGAAAAGGGCAGGAGGAAGACTATAGTTCATTCAGTATGTTCCGTATGTGCAGCATATACATGTATACAAAACATACAAGAACAGGCAAGATACAGCATGGATAAAAGAGGATGAACTCAGCAGCCACCGTGTGTACCATCTACAAGATGCATTGCAGTAATTCACCAAAGATCCTTTCACAGCACCTTCCAAACCCACGACCACTTCCATCTAGAAGGACATGTTCAGAGTGATTTGAAACGTTAACTCAATTTCACTCTGCACAGGTGCTGCAAAAGCTCCAGTACTTTTCTTGTATTTTTTGTTTCCATTCTAAATTTTCAGCATCCGCACTGCTATTTTTTAGTATTGAGCTGGCCACTTAAAAGCCGCTATCGTATCTGCTTCCACTCCCATCCCCGGCAGCGAGTTCCAAGCACCCACCACCCTCTGTGTAAAGAACGTGCCTCATACATTTCTTTTAAACCTTGTCCCTCGTACATTAAATCTATGCCCCCGAGTAATTGACTCTTCCATGCTGGGAAAAAAAGCCTCTGACTATCCACTTTGTCTATGCCCCTCATAATCTTTAATCAGGTCACCCCTCAACCTCCATATTTCTAGTGACAACAAACCAAGTTTCTTCAACCTCTCCACATAGCTGGCTCCCTCCATACCAGATAATATCCTGGTAAATCTCTTCTGTACCGTCTCAAAAGCCTCCACATCCTTCTGGTGGAGTGGCGACCAGAATTGAACACTCTATTCCAAGTGCGGCCTAACTAAGATTCAATAAAGCTGCAACACGATTTGCAAATTTTCAAACTCAAAGCCTCATCCAATGAAGGCAAGTATGCTCTGTGCCTTCTTGACTACTTTCTCCGCCTGTGTTGCCACTTTCAGTGACCTGTGTACCTGTATACAGAAATACCTCTGCCTATCCCTAAATTGTTCCTAAATTAGACCTCCCTTAATCTGGTGCACATATACTTCTCTAAATTTGCACACTTTTATTGTGGAGTCCAAGAGGCGTAGACAAAGGTCATAGGTTGAAACAGGATTGGAATGAGGTACTCATTGAATGTTAAAATGGCGGCGTGGGCTTGTCGGGCCGAAGGGCCTGTTTCTTGTGCTGTGTTTTTCATTGTTCTTTATCAATTCTCTGAAAGGGTTCTGCCATTTATTGTATATTTCCTATCTGAATTAGACCTGTGAAAATGCATTGCTTCACATTTGCCCATCTCTCTGCCCAAAGGGCCTGTTCCTGTGCTGTAATTTGGTCCAACCGATGTATATCCTGCAGTATCATCTGATGGTCCTCATCACTATCCTCATATAAACCAACCTTTGTGTCGTCTGCAAACTCACCAGTCAAACCAGTTACATTTTCCTTCAAATCATTTATATATATATATATATTACTAACAGCAAAGGTCCTGGCACCAATCCCCGCGGAACGTCACATGTCACAGCCCCCTATTCAGAAACGTACCCTTCGCTGCTACTTCTATGACCAACATGAGGTGAAGATGCCGGTGATGGATGGGGGTAAACACAGTAAGAAGTCTCACAACACCGGGTTAACATTCAACTGGCTTATTTGGTAGCAAAAGCTACTAGCTTTCGGAGTGCTCGCTGCTCCTTCGTCAGGTGAGTGGGAGATGTGTTGACAAACAGGGCATATAAAGACACAAACTCAGTTTACAAAATAATGGTTGGAACGCGAGTCCTTACATGTAATCACGTCTCAAAGCTAAAGACAATGTGAGTGGAGAGAGAGTTAAGCGCAGGTTAATGATTTGTGTATTGTCTCCAGACAGGAGAGTTAATGAGATTTTGCAAGCCCGGGCAAGTCATGGGGATTACAGATGGTGTGACATGAACCCAAGATCCCCGTTGAGGCCGTCCTCATGTGTACGGAACTTGGCTATCAGTCTCTGCTCAGCGACTCTGCGCTGTCGTGAAGGCCACCTTGGAGAACACTTACCCCAAGATCAGAGGCCGAATTCCCGTGACCACTGAAGTGCTCCCCAACAGGGAGAGAAGACTCGCCTGGTGATTGTCGAGCGGTGTTCATTCATCTGTTGCCGTTGTGTCTGCATGGTCTCCTCAATATACCAAGCCTCAGGACATCCTTTTCTGCAGCGTATTAGGTAGACAACGTTGGCCGAGTTGCAAGAGTATGTACCATATACCTGGTGGATGGTATTCTCACGTGAGATGATGGCATCCGTGTCGATGATCCGGCATGTCTTGCAGACGTTGCTGTAATAGGGCTGTGGGTGTCGTGATCACTGTTCTCATGAAGGCAAGGTCTTTTGCTGCGGACAATGGTCTGTTTGAGGTTCTGTAGTTGTTTGAAGGCAAGAAATGGAGGTGTGGGGATGGCTTTGGCAAGATGTTCGTCTTCATCAATGACATGTTGAAGGCTCCGGAGACGATGTCATAGCTTCTCCGCTCCGGGAAAGTACAGGATGATGATGGATACTTTGTCCGGCGTGTCCCATGTTTATCTTCTGAGGAGATCAGTGCAGTTTTTCACTGTGGTGTGTCGGAACCGTCGATCGATGAGTCGAGCTCTATATCCTGTTCTTATGAGGGCATCTTTCAGCGTCTGGAGGTGTCTGTTGCGATCCTCCTCATCTGAGCAGATCCTGTGTATATGGAGAGCTTATCCATAGGGGATGGCTTTTTCAAAGTGTTTAGGGTGGAAGCTGGAGAAGCGAAGCATCTTGGGGTTATCGTGGGCTGGCAGTACAGTGAGGTGCTGAGATGACCGTCCTTGATAGATATGCGTGTGTCCAAGAATGCAGCCGTTTCCATAGAGTAGTCCATAGTGAGTCTGATGGTGGGGTGGAACTTGTCGACATCATCGCATCGTTGTTTCAGTGTTTGTTCACCATGAGTCCAAAGGAAGAAAATATCATCGATATATCGAGTGTATAGTATGTTGAAGGTCCTGTGTGGTGAAGAAGTCTTGTTCGAGCCTATGCATGAAGATGTTGGCATTTTGAGGTGCGAAATTGGTCTCCATGGCTGTTCCATGTGTCTGGATAAAGAATTGGTTGTTGAAGGTGAAGACATGGTTGTCCAGGATGAAGCGGATGAGTTGCAAAACTGCATCTGGAAACTGGCAGTTGTCGACATTGAGTACTGAGGCAGTTGCAGCAATGCCATCGTCGTGGGGGCATCCCCCACATTATGCCAACATCTTCATGCACAGGTTCGAACAAGACCTCTGCATTGCACAGGACCTTCAATCGATGCTATAAACTAAATACATCGATGACATTTTTTTCCTTTGGACTCATGGTGAACAACCACTGAAACAACTATATGATGACACCAACAAGTTCCATCTCACGATCAGACTCACCATGGACTACTTTACGGAATCGGTTGCATTCTTGGACACACGCATCTCTATCAAGGACGGTCACCTCAGCTCTTCACTGTACCGCACGATACTCCACTTCTCCAGCTTCCACCCTAAACACGTTAAAGAAGACATCCCCTATGGACAAGCCCTCCATATACACAGGATTTGCTCAGATGAGGAGGATCGCAACAGACACCTCCAGACGCTGAATGATGCCCTCTTAAGAACAGAATCTGGCACTCGACTCATCGATCAACAGTTCTGACGCGTCACAGCGAGAAACCATATCGACCTCCTCAGAAGACAAACATGGGACAGAACGGACAGAGTACCCGTCATCGTCCAGTACTTCCTCAGAGTGGAGAAGCTACGACATCTTCTCCGGAGTGTTCAATATGTCATTGATGAACATCTTGCCAAGGCCATCCTCACACCCCCCGCTTCTTGCCTTCAAACAACTGCAGGAGAACAGTGACAACAACACCACAGAACCCTGCCATAGCAAAACGTGCCAGAGCATCAACACGGATGCCATCATCTCGCGTGAGAACACCATCCACCAGGTGCACAGTACATACTCTTGCAACTCGTACATTGTGGAGACCATGCAGATGCTACAAGAATGGATGAATGAACACTGCTCAACAATCACTAAGCAAGACTGTTCTCTTCCTGTTGGGGAACACTTCAGCGGTCACGGGCATTCGGCCTCTGATTTTCGTGTAAGCATTGTCCAAGGCTGCCTACATGACAGACGACAGCGCGGAGTCACTGAGCAGAGACTGATAGCCAAGTTCTGCACACATAAGGACGGTCTCAACTGAAGTATTGGGTTCATGTCACACTATCAGTAACCCCTATGACTTGCCTGGACTTGCAATATCTCACTGACTGTCCTGTCTAGAGGCAATACACATTCTATTTAATCTGCGCTTAACGCACTCTCTACTTACATTGCCTGTACCTTTGAGACTTGATTACCTGTAAAGACTCGCATTCCAACCATTATTTTGTAAATTGAGTTTGTTTCTTTATGTGCCCTGTTTGTTAACAGATCTCCCACTCACCTGAAGAAAGAGCAGTGAGTGCTCCGAAAGCTAGTGGCTTTTGCCAACAAATAAACTTATTGGACTTTAACCTGGTGTTGTGAGACTTCTTACTGTATTCTATGACCGAGCCAATTCTGCATCCATATTGCCATGTCGCCTCTTAGACCATGCAACTTCTCCTTCTGCACAAGTCTGCCATGAGGGACCTTGTCAAAGGCCTTACTGAAGTCCATTAACACAACATCCACTTCCCTACCCTTATCAATCATCTTCGTCACTTCCTCAAAAAAATTCGGCCAGTTAATGAGACACAAACACCCCTTCATAAAACTATGTTGTGTCTCGCTAATACATCCACTTATTTCCACGTGGGAGTAAATTCTCTCTCAAAGAATCCTCTCCCATAATTTCCTGATCACTGACGTACGGCTCACAGGCCTGTAATTAACTGGATTATTCTTGCTACCTTTCTCAAACAAGGGCACAACATTGGCTATTCTTCAATCCTCTGCGATCTCCTCGGTAGCCAGTGAGGATACAAAGATTTCTCTCAAGGCCCCAGCAATTTTCTCCATTACCTCTCTCAATATTCAGGGGTAAATCCCATTAAGCCCTGGGGACTTGTCTACCTTAGTGCTTCTCAAGACCCCCAATACTTTCTCCTTTTTTAATCTCAAAATGATTCAAACTATCTGCACACGCTTTCTCAGACTCATCATGCACCAAGTCCTTCTCTTTGGTGAATGCTGATGTAAAGTAACACCTCGCCCCTTTCCTCTGGCTCCACGCATAGATTCTCTCCCCTGTCCTTGATTTGGGCCAACCCTTTCCATTGCTACCTTCTTGCTCTTTCTATATGTATAAAAAGCCTTGGGATTTTCCTTAATCCTGCTGGTCAATGATTTTCCTTGATCCCTTTTAGCCCTCCTTACTCCTCGCTAATGTGGCTTTCCACTTTCCTTGTATTCCACACTTGTTTCGTGTTTTCCCAGCCTTCTAGCCTTGACAAATTCTTGTTTTTTTTTTCTCTCTTTGATTATGCTCACAATATCTCTCGTTGTCCAAATTGACCAAAACTTGCTATTCTTATCCTTCATCCTTACAGGAATGTGCCAGTCCTGAATCCCTATCAACTTACATTTGAAAGCCTCCAACATGCCAAGTGTTGTTTTGCCCTCAAATATCTACCCCAGTCGACATTCTTCAGTTCCTGCCGAATATTGTCGTAATTAGCCTTCCCCCAATTTATCACTTTAACTTGAGGACCACACTTATCCAAATCCATCAGTACTGAAATCTTACTCAATTGTGGTCACTGTTCCCGAACTACTCCCCTACTGAAACGTTGACTAGCTGGCTGGGTTAATTCCCCAATACAAAGTCCAGTACGGCTCCTTCCCTAGTTGGACTATCTAAATACTGTTTCACGAAGCCCCCCCCCCCCCCCCCCCCAGATGACCCTTATAACCTTGTCCTATCCACGACATTAGCACTGAGTCCCAGTCAACATAGGATGTGTTAAAATCTCCCACCACAACAACCGTGCCAAATTTTTCCTACATATTTGTCCTTCGGTCTCCCGTTGGCTGTTGGGAGCCCTATAGTAAATCCCAACATTGTGACTACACCCTTCCTATTCCTGAAATCTACCCATATTGCCTCACTGCATGGGCCTCTTAGCTGTCCTCCTGCTGTACACTTGTGAGTTTCTCCTTGATTCTTAACTGCTTCACCACTTTGACTTCTCCCTCTAACAAGCCTGATACTTCAATATGCTCAACATCAAGCTGCCAATCCTGTCCTTCCCTTAACCAAATCTCTGAAATAGCAACAACACCATAATTCCAAATACTAATCCAAGCCCTAAATTAATCTGCTTTACCTGTTACACGTCTTGCATTGAAACAAATGTTCATCAGTCCACCAGACCCTCTTTCATTAGCAATCACATCCTGCCTGCTCTTTCTCTGAGGCTTACTGGCCCTACTCTCCAGTTCCCCTATAGTTAATTCACATTTGTTTTTGTTCCCACTCCCCTGCCAAACTAGTTGAAATCCTCACGTGTGACATGAGCAAACCTCCAGGCCAGAATATTTATGCCAGTTCAGTTTAGATGCATCCCAGCCCTCTTATAGAGGTCCCAGAAGTGATCCCAATAGTGCAGATATCTGAAACCCCACATCCTACACCAGCTGTTCAGCCACGTGTTGAGCTGTGCTATCTTCCGACTTCTAGCCTCACCTGGCAAGTGGCACAGGGAGTAATCCTGAGATTACAACACAAGAGGTACAGTTTTTCAACATGCTACTAAACTCCCAAACTGTTGCTGCAGGACCTCAATACAAATATGTACCACAACCATTGGCTTTTAACCCTCTCTCTTCAGAATGAGTTCTGCCCATTCAGAGACATCCTGGACCCTGGTACCAGGGAGGCAACATATCATGCTGGAGTCTCTTTCACGTCCAAATGAAAATCATTTAAAAATCGTTTCAAATCATTTGGAAAACACATAAATTGTCAACATCCCTCCTCTGTCTCTAACAGGCCCATCTCCCGTGGTTCCTCCCAGTAACCCGAACGCCTCATCACTCTTGAGTTCTGCATCATCCTGCATCCCACCACGATGCCCAGGACCCCGATCACTCTCGACTCTCCATTGCCTCTGGCTACCTGAGTCATTCCTGCCTCACCTTTTTTTCTGCACACCCTGATTTTATTTCATCTATGATTCCTTCCATTGTGTCACAGACGTTCCCATTTGTTCTATCAGATCTGATTACTTTAATACATTTCAGTATGCAGTTACACATCTCAATAACTCCTCAATCAAATGGTCATTTTGCCAAATGCATGATGTGTGATTGCGTTGTTTATTTCCCTTCCTCACAGTGAACTTATTCACCATTGTGATCCTCATTCGCAAAAACTGTGGTCTCTCCAGATGTGTCACTCGTTACCTGGTGGCCATGTTATTGGCAGATCTACTGGTTATTATCCTCGACCTGATATTAAGACACATTCCGATTGTTTTTGATGAACTGTTTTATTTCCTGAAATTCGTCCCGTTGTGTAATATCCACGCCGTCCTGCTTTATGCAGCCACTGATTGTTCTGTCTGGTTCACTGTCACTTTCACCTTTGATCGATTTGTGGCCATTTGTTGCCAGAAGCTGAAAAATAAATATTGCAGCAAGAAAATGGCATCTGTGGTTCTGGGAACAGTGACTGTGCTGAGCTGCTTAAAGAATATTTTCTGGTATTTTATGGTAACACGTCAGTATGTATTGATGAACGACCCTTGGTTTTGTAATTACTCATTTGATGTCCTGTTTTCTCCAGTCTGGGGAGCAATTGTGTTCCTCCATTACATTCTAACACCATGTATTCCATTTGTTCTGATTCTGCTGCTCAACGTTCTCACTGTCAGGCACATTTTAGTGATGAGCAGAGCCCGCAGGAGACTACGGGCTCACTGCAAAGGGGAGAGTCTCAGGGACCCAGAAATGGAAAGTCGAAGGAACTCCATCATCTTACTCTTCGTTATTTCAGCCAATTTCATCCTGTTATGGTCAACGATAATGATTGATACTTTATCTTTCCAGATATTCTGGCTAGGGTATCCATCTCCATACAGTGCCGTTTTTGTTCAAGGATTGGGCTTCATGTTTCAGCTCCTGAGTTGCAGCACAAACACTTTTATTTATGCGGTCACCCAAACTAAGTTCAGGGAGCAGTTGAAGAATGCGATGAAATATCCATTCACTCAAAGACATTAAGAGAGGAACTGAATCAGTCAGAGTTTCCAGATTTTTCATTATCTTTTACGTTTCCTGAAAAGGGAGGTTACAAACACGATAGGGTCACCATCGATTCATACAGTTGTAAAGTGCAGAAAAAGTTCCTCAGTCCATCAAATCAGCGCCCACACTAACTACCACCCAAATCGCATTACTTGCATGCTCTTGCACTTGTCCCATATTCTTGAATGTTATGATGTTTCAAGTCCTCATCCAAATACTTGTTAAGGTTTGTAAGGTTTTCAACTCCATTATCTTTGCAGGCAGAGCATTCCAGATTCTCACCATTTGCAGAGATTTTTTCCAAATCCTCTCTGAATCTCCTGCCACTGCCTCAAATGCTACACCTCCTTGTGATTGATCCTCAACCAGGAGGAATATCTGCTTCCCATTCAGCCTGTCCATACCCCTCATAATCTTATATACCTCAATCATGTCTCCTCAGCCACCTCTGTTCTTGAACAAAATAACTATCTAAGCCTATCCAGTCTCCCTTTATAGCTCAAATGTTCTATTCTAGGCAGAAGTGTGGTGAATATCCTCTCTACCAGTGGAATCACATCCTTTCTTCGGTGAGATGACCCAAACTGTATGCAGTACGCCTGCTGTGGCTTAACCAGTGTTCTGTACAGCTCCAACATTATCCTCGTTCTTCTACTCTATGCCACAACTGTTAAAAACAAGTGTCTATATGCATTCCTAAATATGATAGTCACCTGCTCTGCTGCCTTCAAGGATTTATGAGTATTTACCCCAAGAACCCTCTGTTCCTCTGAGCCTCCTCATGTCCTGTCATTCATTAAATACTCCCTTGTCTTGTTACTTCTCCCAAAGTGCATCAGCACGCACTTAGTAGGATTAAATACCGCCTGCCACTGCTTTGCCATCTGGCCAACTCATCTATATCTTCCTGACAACTACAGCCTTTTTCTTTACTCTTAACCACCCTACCAACCTTGCTTAGCATTCCTCTACATTTCATCCTATAATTTGTGTAGATAATAAACAAGAAGTGTCTCTGCACTGATCTTTGTGACATGCCACTAGACACTGGCTTCCAGCCACTCAAACAGCGTTCTATGATGATATTTTGTTTATGATTACGAAGCCAGTTTTGGATCTGCATTGCAAAGTTTCCCTGAATTCTGTGGTTCATCCTTGTCAATCAGTTCTCCCATGTGGGTCCTTGTCAAAAGCTTTGCTAAAATCCATATAAACTACATGAATTGGACCCTCCCATTGGCTCGGTCAACTGTCCAATATCCAACTACCTTGCTCTGACTTGACAGCAATACAATGACAATGATATAATCTCCTCTCCGATTCACCCTTCCAGCTGCCCATTATCCCGCTACTTCACTCTGATTGGACAGCAGTCATCCAAACATCACCATCTTGGTAAGTGGTTCTACAATTCCCACAGTGCACCGCTGGGGGTGGCCTGAGGAATTGAGGTCACAGAGAGGGCATGAGGTAACCAAAGGAAGGTGAGGTCACAGAGGGCACCTGCATAAACACTTGGGTTAAGAGTTAAGTGTTGCATTGTCAATTTGGAGTCAAGTGGGACAGGAGATTGAAGGGGAAACAGAAGGGTCATTAGGCTCCAGAATCAGTCTCAGCGAGAAAGAGGGAGGGAGGGAGAGCTATCTTGCATTGAAATAAAACAATAGGATCAGACACCGAGAGAGAGAGAGAGAGAGTGAGCTAGGGCGAGAGGGGCAGTGCGAGAAAGGGGGGGAGAGGGGGCAGGGAGGGCTGCAGAGAGGCAGAAAGGGAACAGAGAAGGGCAGAGGTAGAGAGAAAGAGGGGGCAGAGAGAACAGGGGCGTAAATTGAGCAGCAGAAGAGATAGTGTGGAAAATAGACACAGGGAAGAGAAAGAGAGACAGAGAGGTAGGGGAGGGGAAGGTGGCGAACGTTAGTGAGAGAGAGAGATGGAGAGAAAGCAACGATAATGAAAAATAATGCTAGAGTTATATACAATAATATTTCAACTCAACAAATAAAGTATGTTTACTATTTTAAAAATGGAAGGAGACAACAGTAGTTGAGAATGCAGAGCCAAACACTCCCAGGAATGGCTTCAGGGTCTCCCTCTGAATATCGAACACCTCACTGTGCTCACTGATGGAGCCAAACGGGCCATCTGAAATGGCGTTTTGTAAAGCACTCTGGGACAATTGGGCAAGAAACTAAACAGTCAGGCTGCAGTTTAAAGACAGAGACAGAGGGTATGGATCATCTCCAGGATGAAAGAGACTTTCTGGTCACACTGAGTTGTGTACCAGACATAAGGGCACTGTGACCCCTTAGTTAGGAGGGAGGTATGTGACCTATGTGCCTACAACACCTACACACATGGCCGTTGGGGGCACACGCAGAGATTGTTGTGGTAGCACCTGATTGGAGTCGTATCAATCAGGGCTATCAAGACCTGATCAATTGATTGGCAATGGCCAAAAAGGGGCGTGAAAGCAAACGGGGCGTAAAGAGTGCTGCACAACCAGGAATCTCTCTCTCTCTCTGACCCCACGAACGACCTACAACAATGGTGAACAATGCCAGCAAGAGGAGAGCCTCCACACCCGACAAGGAAGGAAGAAGGCCAGAGTCAGAATGCCAGACCAGACCAAGGGACCAGACTACGCAGACGACTACCAAGACCAGCACACAGAGGAAGGCCAATATCTGCTTGAGTACTTACCAGTCACGCAAAGTTAAGTCAAGGTCTTGTATTAGACTTGAATTCTAGTATTTTCTGTGAGATAACTTATTGTTGGTCGGGTGGGTGATTATTGATTGCGTAGGTTTAAATAAAAACTGGTTGTAGTAACAAGACGTCTACTCATAGTCATTTGTCCACCGTATAAGGGTTAAAACACACAGTGCAGGAGGCAACACTGAAAAAGTAATTGTAAAACTATCCAAAGAATGATTCCCATCTCCGACATTGACAAAGGGGCCGAAGGACTATTTTATTTCAGAAATGTTGGATGCTAATTTTCAAGACAGAATTGTGCATTCTGTGTCTCCACTTGAAATATACAAGGACAAGTGTTAAAAGCTAGCCTAGCCAGCTGTCCACGGCTGATGTCTGACAGTCTGTCAGTCTGCATGGATTGTGTGTGTGTGTGCCCTGTGAGCAAACTAGCTGGAAGTTTGCCACATTGAAAACGATACAGTAACTGGAGCATTACTCCTACAAAAAGACCCAGCTTTTGTAGGAATATCTAAAGATCCCTCCCTGGCTATGCAAGCCAATCATCCAGCAGAACAATTGCAGCTGGAAAAGTATCTGGAATCTCTCTACTGACCAACAGGACACTTGAGCTGAAGAATCAATTACTGGCAACAACCTGTATCGGTCACTGCGTCAGCATCTACTCCTCAGCACTCAAGGACACTTCCAAACAACATTTCATTTATATTTACTTGCTATTAAACACAGTTGTCATTTCTAATCTGTGTGAATGCATATGTTTACTATTACAATTTTAGGAAGAAATAAACACCCTGGTTGGAATTTTACGACCTCATTAAGTATGATTTGCCACGGAAAAATGATATGAAATGGGGCATAGAGAGGATAACATGAATGACATCCGTTTTCGCATCTGTAGCGACATTACAACACCCGGATTTCCAGTGCAGTCAGTCTCCCTATGGAAATGGGCGAGTGGTTGATTAGTTTATTTCATTTTATGGAAGTGCTGATTTCTGTTTGTTCTTTCCTCCAATGCCTCTCTACTTTCCTTGACTTTGAGTTTGATTTTGAACCATTACATCTCTAAATTCTTAGATTTGGATAAAAGTATAGCGACTTGAAACATTCAGTCTCTTTCCCTCTGCACAGACGCTGTTTGTCCTGCTGAGTATTTCCAGCATTTTATGTTTTGAGGTGGGATTTGCAGCAACTACAGTATCTTGTTTTTGGGAAACAACAGAACAGGATTCTCTGAATGAACATTACCTGTTTAAATTATTAAAGGGCTGGGGTTTTAAATAATAATACACCCGGACATGTCACCCTGTTTCACATGAAATTAGATAAAATGAGAATCAATAATTTGATAAAATATTATTAGAGCAATATATATTTCGTTGTCTATGTCAGCATTTGTTGGCCATCCCTATTTCCCCTTGAAATGCATATTTTGCTGGGCCATTTCATAGTACAGTTAACAGTCAAAAACATTGCTGTGGATCTGAACTCTCATATCGACCAGACTCGGTAAGGATGGCAGATTTCCTTCTGTAAGGGACCAGATGAGTATTCACCACAATCAGGAAAGAAACGTCATGATTGAGACTAAATGGCACTTCAATTTAAGTTATAGCCTGTGGTGGGATCTGGACCTGTGTCCCTGGATATCGGGATTCATGTTTCAATGACGTTACCATTATGTCACCATCTTCCCAGACGTATACAAGTGCAAATCCTCCACGTGGAATCAAACCGGGTAATTTCGCATTGAAACAAACAATCTGACCCATAAACTTGGAAATCAGTGTCAGGCACCCTTGATACGGTGGAATTGAGGAGACATCTCTTGCTTTCAATCAAATACAGAAAAATGTGGTGAATCCTCAGCGGGACAGATCCAATCTGTAGCGGGAAAAGCAGTGAACGGTTCAGATAACTGAACTCCTGTCATCACTGGAAAGAAGTTAGCCATGTTACAGATTTCATCAAGGTTCATAGACAGGGAAAGAGGTTGTGGTTCGAAAGGAAGTTAAGTTTTCGATCATGTGGAAGACAGAACGGATTTAATAACAATAAGTATGAGGCTGAAAGGGGACAGTGGCGGGAATTGGAGATGTTAAGGAACTAAAGTTGAGCCATTCATTATCTATCATCTGTTTCTGTTCTGATTGAAAATGCGCTGCGCTGTTAGCTGTTGACGTAGTTGGACAGGTTTCAGTTGGAGCGAGAATGTTATCGTGTCTCTCCAACAGAAAAAGGTGTTTGTTCTGACAAGGCCGTGTTCTCGGCATTTTATCAGGAGCAGGTCACCGTCGCTGTTTAATGTCTTTGTGAAATGAAGCGATGGCAGTAATCTCCCCCTCAATGTCAGTAAATCGAAGGAGCTAGTCGCCAACTTCAGGAAACGTATGGCAGAACATATCCCTGGCGACATCAATGATAATGAAGTGGAGATTGTCGAGGGCTTCAATTTTCCACATGTTATGACCAGCAACAATCAGTCCTGGTCCCTCCATGCCGATGCGATAGTTTGGAAAGCTCACCAGTGTCTCCACTTTCTCGGGGAGCTGAAAAATTCAAGTTGTCCACTGCGACTCACCATTTTTTTTCCACATGCGCCATAGAAACCAATCTTTCTGAATTTATTGCAGTTTGGTATGGCTCCTGCTCTGACCACGATTGCATGAGGTTGTGAACGTAGCCGAGTCGATTACACGAACCAGTCTCTCATGCATTGGTTCCGTCTACACTTCCCACTCCCTCAGAAAAGCACCCAGCATAATCAAGTTCCCCATGTATCCCAGACGTTCCCTATTCCAGCTTCTTCCATGGAGAAAAAAAGATGCAAGAGTCTGAAAACACGCAACAAAAGACTCAAGAACGGCTTCTTCCCTGTTTGCATCAGACTTTTGAATGGCCCTATCCTATATTCAGCGTTTCACGGAGCTAAGACTGTAACAGTATATTCTGCAATCTCTCCTTTTCATTTCCCCCCCTTCCACCACGAACGGTATGATTGACTGTATAGCACAAGAAACATTGGAAGCTTTAACATTGGAAGCAGGACACTACTTCTGGGCTACGTTTCCACAAAGGTTCATGAGGAATTAATTTATCCCGCAAAGGGAGTCCCTGAGGTGGCAGACTCCTTTGTTTTTTCATATATCAAAGCCAACCCCATTGAGTCAGCGATCTTCATCTGGTTTACCTTTCCAGGAGAAAGTGTAACCATCAACTTTTTTTCTGAGCTGGCCTTGCCCTGCCCACTAGGCTTCACTTAGGGCAGTAATGTCAATGTCGAAATGCCTGAGCTCTCTGCCAATGATAACATTACACCATTATGGTCTGTCCCTGTTGAGGTTGTCCATGAAGGCCCTGACATTCCAGATCCAAAATTGCGTTTGCTTTTTGCGAAAAAATACTTTATTTGTTAAATATCTGGTCGAGCATTACAAACATATTGAAATGGCCACAAAGTGCAGGATTATACAATTTTTCTATATATATCGTGTTGCATTCTAAGGTGATTCAATACAGTCAAAGAAACATCGCAGACATTGCAAAATGGTCGTTACCAGTGGTAAAAAGATATTTCTGTTCTTTACACTCGGCTCTAGATGATGGTGATGGCCTCTGGGTCCCGTTTTCACCCCTTTCGCAAGATGGAGGTTCCTGTCTCTTCTATTTTTAGGTGTTTTTCGTGCCAAGGTTCCTTCATTTGTAAAATACATTGAAAAATATGCTGAACAAAATGGTCATCACATAAAGTACACAAATATTCAAGTAGTCTGCACAGATCGAGATGCATTCTGAAGTGCTTCAATCCAAATGTGACACATGTAATATGAACCGTGTACATTCACCGTGGATCATAATGCCCGAGTTGTTCTATAACGTTCCCTATCCTTCAATTCACAATGGCTGAAAGGTCTTCCACAGCAACCTTCCCATTTTGCGCATCTGTGATGGATGCCCCTTTCTTTGCTGCATCCCTCAGCAAGTAATCCTGGCCTTCGGAATGTGTCAGTCTGTAACATTCGTTCGGGGACAACATTTGACACTGAGAAAACACTTTTCACCCGCTCAATTCACATTGATTGCTCTATTGTTCTATGGTTTGTCTATTTTTCCTTTATTTACAGCTGTCCTGTGCCCTGGCACCACTCCCATTTCCAAGGAGATTTGAAAGATTATGATCAGCATATCCACTGTTCCCACCTTCCCTGTCCTCAGTCAACCTCATTCATCCCACAGATACGAGTAAATGTTTGACTTGATTCTGATACAAAATGTTTTGGATTGAAAAGGGTTAACTGAACTTGTTTGTTCAGTGAGTGTAATAAATGTTAGCCTCCATGGATCCCAACTGTGTCACTGGAGGTTTTCTCACTTGTATTAATAAGGGATTCTTTTCAATGGAGCATAAACTCAGGAACTCACAGCTCGGGTGAGAGGGAGAGAAGAGATTAGCATCTGAGAATAGATTATAATGTTAGAACAATGGCGCAGAATCTAAGATTACGCAATTTGAATACTACAACAATGGATCAGAATCTGAGAGCAATAGACTGGAATCTTCCAACAGATGGTGGAGATTATTTCTTGAGCATCGTCGAGTCCATTGACATTCAGAGATCATGGGATGACCAGATCAACGATGTATTGAAATGCATTCAAGAGGGATATTATCCCGTCCTGGCTATAGTTGGCGTCCCTGGTAAGTTTCTCCATCCAGTTATTTATTCCATAAACTGTGATGAACTGAATTATTTTTCTGGTTATTTAGACTTTGAATGGCATAAGTTCGTTCTCTTCAGCTCCAGTCGCTCATTCCATTCTGAATCCCATGGCTCCACGCCGCTCTCTAGTTGCCAGGGATTTCATCCCTTTTCCCAGACTCATCATCCACCAAGTCCTTCTCTTTGGTGAATACTGACACAAAGTACCCATTTAATACTTCAGAATTTCCTCTGGCTCCACACATAGATTCCCTCTCCTGTCCTTGATGGGGCCAACCATTTCCACTTCTACCCTCTTGTTCTTTATATATGTATAAAAACACCTGGGATTTTTCTTAATCCTGTTGGCCAATGATTTAGCCCTCCCTACTCCTTGCTTAACTTTCTTTCCACTTTCCTTGTATTGCAGACTTGCTTCGTGTGTTCCCAGCCTCCTATCCTGGATAAATTCTTGCTTTTTCTCTTTGACAACGCTCACAATATCTCTCATTACCCAAAGTCACCAAAATTTGCCATTCTTATCATTCATCCTTACAGGAATGTGTCAGTCCTGAATCCCCTTCAACTTACATATGAAAGCCTCCCACATGCCAGGTATTGATTTGCCTTCAAATATCCGCCTCCAAACTACATTTTTCAGTTCCTGCTCAATATTGTTGTAATTAGCCTTCCCCCAATTTAGCATCTCAACTTGAGGACTACACTGATCTTGATCCATCAGTGCCCGAATGCATACTGAATTGTGGTCACTGTTCCCAAACTGCTCCCCTACTGCGACATCGACTGCCTGGCCGGGCTCATTCTAGTTGAGCTCTCTACATACTTTTTCAAGAAGCCCTCCTGGATGCTCCTTTTAAACCCTGCCTCATCCACACCCTTAGCACCAAATGAATACCAGTCAATATAGGGTGTATTAAAATCTCCAACCACAATAACCGTGTTACTTTTACACTTTGTCAAAATCTACCTGCATATTTGTTCCTCTATCTCCTGCTGGCTGTTGGACGCCCTATAGTAAACCCAAACATTGTGATTGCACCCTTCCTATTCCTGAGCTCTACCCATATTGCCTCACTGTATGAGCCTCTGAGCTGTCGCCCCGCCGTACAGCTGTGAGCTTCTCCTTTACATGTTACACTGCTTGCACTGAAACAAACGCACTTCAGTCCACCAGACTGTCTTTCATTAGAAACCACACTCTGCCTGCTCTTTTTCTCAGCCTTAGTGGCCTACTCTCCGGTTTCCGTTCTGTTAATTCACTTTGCTTTTGTTCCCACTCCCCTCCAAACTAGTTTAAATCTCCCTGTGTGACACGAGCGATCCTCCTGCAGAATATTTATACCCTTCCAATTTAGATGTACCCCACCGTTCTTGTGGAGTTCTCACCTGCCCCAGAAGCGATCCCAATGGTCCAGATATCTGCAACCCCACATCCTACACCAGCTGTTCAGCCACTTGTTGAACTGTGCTATCTTCCCATTTCCAGTCTCACTGGCACGTAGCACAGAGAGTAATCCTGAGATTATAACCCGAGAGGTACTGCTTTTTAAACTTTCTATCAAACTCCCTAACTGCTGCTGCAGCACCTCATCACTCTTCCTACCTATGTCATCAGTACGAATATATACCTCAGAAACTGGCTGTTCACCCTCTCCCTTCACAGTGCTTTCTGTCCATTCAGAGGCATGCTGGACCCTGCCACCAGAGAGGCAACATACTATGCAGACGTATCTTTCATGTACAAATCAAAATAATTTAAAATCGTTTTAAATCATTTGGAAAATGCATAAATTGTCAACACCTGTCCTCTGCCCCTAACAGGCCCCTCACCCGTGTCTCCTCCCAGTAACCCCAACACCCCATCACTCCTGAGTCCTACATCATCCCTGCATCCCACCTCAATCACCAGGACCCTCTGTCACCCTACATGCTCTCCATCACCTCTGGCTCCCTGTGTCGTTCCTGCCTCACATTTTTCAGCACATCCTGATTTTGATATGATTCCTCACATTGTGTCACAGACGCTCCCATTGTTCTATCAGGTCTGATTATTTTAATACATTATAGTAAGCAGTAGCACGTCTCAATAACTCCTCAATCAAAGTGATAATTTTGCCAAATGCATGATGTGTGATTTCATTGTTTATTTCCCTTCCTCACAGTGAACTTAGTCACCATTGTGGTCCTCATTCGCAAAAACTGTGGTCTCTCCAGATGTGTCACTCGTTACCTGGTGGCCATGTCACTGGCAGATCTATTGGTTATTATCCTTGACCTGATATTGAGACAGATTCCAATTGTTTTTGATGAACAGTTTTATTTCCTGAAATTTATCCCATTGTGTAATATCCATGCTGTCCTGCTTTATGCAGCCACTGATTGTTCTGTCTGGTTCACCATCACGTTCACTTTTGATCGATTTGTGGCCATTTGTTGCCAGAAGCTGAAAAATAAATATTGCATCGAGAAAGTGGCATCTGTGGTTCTGGGAACAGTGACTGTGCTGAGCTGCTTAAAGAATATTTTCTGGTATTTTATGGTAACACGTCAGTATGTATTGATGAACGACCCTTGGTTTTGTAATTACTCTTTTGATGTCATGCTTTCTCCAATCTGGGGAACAATTGTGTTTCTCCATTACATTCTAACCCCATGTATCCCATTTATTCTGATTGTGCTGCTCAATTTTCTCACCGTCAGACACATTTTAGTGATGAGCCGGGCCCGCAGGCGACTCCGGGCTCATTGTAATGGAGAGAGTGTCAGAGACCCAGAAATGGAAAGCCGAAGGAACTCCATCATTTTACTCTTTGTTATTTCAGCCAATTTCATCCTGTTATGGTCAACATTAATGATTGATACTTTATCTTTCCAGATGTTCTGGTTGGGGTATCCATCTCCATACAGTGCGATTTTTGTTGGGCAATTGGGCTTCATGTTGCAGCTCCTGAGTTGCTGCACAAACACTTTTATTTATGCGGTCACCCAGACTAAGTTCAGGGAGCAGTTGAAGAATGCGTTGAAATATCCCTTTACTCAAAGTCATTAAGGGAAGTACTGAATCACTGAGAGTTTCCAGATTTTTGTTTTCATTTTCTTTTACATTTCTTGAAAAGGGAGGGTACAAACACGACAGGATCTCCATCGATTCATACAGTTGCACTGTGCAGAAAAGGTTCCTATGTCCATCCAGTCTGCACCCACAATAACTACCACTCAAGTTGCATTACTTATATGTTCTAGCACTTGTCTCATATCCTTGAATGTTATGATGTTTCAAGTTCTCACCCAGATACTTTTTAAAAGTTGCAAGGTTTTCCACCTCCATGACCTTCGCAGGCAGTGCATTCCAGATTCTCATCATCCACTTAGTATCTTTTTCCAAATCCCCTCTGAATCCCCTGCCCTGTTCCCAAAAATTATGTCCCTTTGTGATTGATCTTCAACCAAGGGGAATAGCTGCTTCCAATTCAACATGTCGATACCACTCATAATCTTATGTACCTCAAACATGTCCCTTCGGGCACCTCTGTTCTACAACAAAATAACAATCTAAGTCTACCCAGTCTCCCTTCATTGCTCAAAAGCTCCATTCTAGGCGAACTCTTCGTGAATATCCTCTGTACTAGTGGAATCATATCCTTCCTATAGTGAGGTGACCAGAACTGTACGCAGTATGCCTGCTGTGACCTAACCAGTGTTCTGTACAAGTCCAACGTTACCAACTTGATCTTCTACCCTATGCCACAATTGCTAAAAACAAGTGTCCATATGAGTTCCTAAATAACATATTTGTCCTTCCAAGTAACTATGAATAATTACCCGAAAAAAACCTCTGTTCTTCTGAGCCTCCTCGTCTCCTGCTATTCATTAAATTCTCCCTTATCTTGTTAATTCTCCCAAAGTGCATCAGCTCGCACTTATCAGGGTTAAATAACATCTGTCACTGTCTGCCATCTGGCCAACCCATCTATATAGTCCTGACAGCTACAACTTTTTTTTTCTTTGCTCCTAACCACCCTACCAACCTTGCTTATCATTCCTCTACATTATCATCCTATCATTTGTATAGATAACAAACAATAAATGTCCCTGCAATGATCTTTATGGTATGCCACTCGACACTGGCTTCCAGCCATTCAAGCAGCCTTCGATGATGATGTTTTGTTTACAATTAAAAGACCATTTTGGGTCTGCATTGCAATGTTTCCCTGAATTCCATGTGTGTCAACCTTGTCAATCAGTTCTCCTATGTGGTTCCTTGTCAAAAGCTTTGCTAAAATCCATATAAACTACATCAATTGGATCCTCAATTGGCAAAGTCAACTATTCAATATCCAACTACCTTGGTCTGACTTGATAGCAAAACAATGATAATGATATATCACCTCACCGATTCACCCTTCCAGCAGCCCATTCTCCTGCTGCTTCACTCTGATTGGACAGCAATCATTCAAACATCACTCTTGGAAAGTGGTTCTACAATTCCCACAGTGCTCTGATGGAGATGGCCTGAAAAATTGAGGTCACATGGAGGGCATGAGGTAACCAAAAGGAAGTGAGGTCACAGAGGCCACATACATAAACAGCTGGGGTTAAGAGTTAAGTGTCGCATTGTCAATTCGCAGTCAAAATGGGATAGGCGATTGAAGGGGAACAGAAGTGTTATTAGGCTCCAGAATCAGCCTCAGCGAGAGGGAGGGAGGGAGCAATATCTAGCATTGAATCAAACATCAGGATCAGACACCCTGAGAGTGAAAAAGAAGGGGAGAGGATGAGACAGAGCAACAGGGGAAATGCGAGGGAGATGTAAGACAGGACAGAGCGGGTTGCAGGGAGAGAGAAAGGGGGCAGAGAAGGAGGCAAATAGAGAGAGGGTGCAGTGAGAGAAAGAGGGCGCAGAGAGTGTGGCGACAGAGACAAAGGGGGCAGAGGGAGAGTGAGCACAGACAGAGAGAGAGACAGGTGCACTGACAGCGTGGGGCAGTGAGAGAGGTAGAGGGAGAAGATGGGACAGTGAAAGCAGTGGAGCAGACAGCATGGAGCTGTCTGTAGAGACAGCATGTAGAGTGAGAGTGGCAGAGAGAGAGGGGTTGAGAGAGATAGTGGCACATGGAAAGAGGGGACAGAGAGACCAGGGACATAAGGAGAGAAGTGGCAGAGATAGTGGGAAAAAATAGATACAGGGAAGAGAAAGAGACAGAAATGTGTGTGTGTGGGAGGGTGGGGACGAACTTCAGTGTGAGAGAGACCTGGAGACAAAGCCACGAAAATGGAGAATAATGCTGGTATTATATGCAGCAATATTTCCACTTCACAAATGAATGAAGTTTAATATTTTAAAAATGGACAGAGACAACCCAAATCGCTGAGAATGCACAGCTAAACACTGACAGGAATGGCTGCAGGGTGAGTGTCTGAACATTGAACACCTCCCTCTGCTTACTGAAAAAAGTAATTGTAAAACTGTACAAAGACTGAATCTCATCCCCGGTATTGACAAAAGGACATAACAACTATCTTATGTCAGATACATTGGATGCTAATTTCATAGAGAACATAGAACATAGAAAAATTACAGCACAAACTGGCCCTTCGGCCCACAAGTTGCGCCGATCATATCGCTACCTACTAAGCTTACCTATAACCCTCAATCCTATTAAGTCCCATGTTCTCATCCAGAAGTCTCTTAAAAGATCCTAACGAATTCGCCTCCACCGCCACCGACGGCAGCCGATTCCACTCACCCACCACCCTCTGAGTGAAAAACTTACCCCTGACATCTCCTCTGTACCTACTCCCCACCACCTTAAACCTGTGTCCTCCCGTAGCAAACATTTCAGCCCTGGGAAAAAGTCTCTGAGAATCCACTCAATCAATACCTCTCAACATCTTATACACCTCTGTCAGGTCACCTCTCACCCTTCGTCTATCCAAAGAGGAAAGACCGAGCTCCCTCAACCTATTCTCAAAAGGCATGCCACCCAATCCAGGCAACGTCCTTGTAAATCTCCTCTGCACCCTTTCAATAGCTTCCACAACCCTCCTGTAATGAGGCGACCAGAACTGAGCACAGTATTCTAATTGGGGTCTGACTAATGTGTTATAAAGCTGCAGCATTATCTCCCGACTCCTAAACTCAACACCTCGATTGATGAAGGCCAGTAAACCATACGCCTTCTTAACCACATTCTCTACCTGCGAGGCCAATTTAAGATTCCTATGGACCCAGACCCAAGATCCTTCTGATCCTCCACACTGCTAAGGGTCTTACCCTTGACATTATGCTCCTTCATCCCATTTGACCTGCTAAAATGGACACATTTATCCGGGTTGAAGTCCATCTGCCACTTCTCCGCCCAGTCTTGCATCTTATCTCTGTCACACTGCAACCTCTGGCATCCCTCCAAACTATCCACAACACCTCCAACCTTCGTGTCGTTGGCAAACTTACCAACCCATCCTTCCACTCCCTCATCCAGGTCATTTATCAAAATGACAAACAGCAAGGGTCCCAGAACAGATCCCTGGGGCACTCCACTGGTGACCGACCTCCATGCAGAAAACGACCCATCTACACCCACTCTCTGCCTTCTGCGGGCAAGCCAGTTCTGGATCCACAAAGCAACGTCCCCTTGGATCTCATGCCCCTTCACTTTCTCAATAAGTCTGGCATGGGGGACCTTATCGAACGTCTTGCTGAAGTCCATATAAACCACATCCGCCGCTCTTCCTTTGTCAATGTGTTTAGTCATATTTTCAAAAACTCAACCAGGCTCACAACACACGATCTGCCTTTGATAAAGCCGTGCTGACTATTTTTGATCATACTATACTCCTCTAAATATTCATAAATCCTGTCTCTCAGGATCTTTTCCATCAACTACTGAGGTTAGACTCACCGGTCGATAATTTCCTGGGCTATCTCTATTCCCTTTCTTGAATATAGTAACCACATCTGCAATCCTCCAATCCTCCGGAGCCTCTCCCACCTCCATCGATGATGCAAAGATCATAGCCAGAGGCTCTGCAATCTCTCCCCTTTCTGAACCATCAGAACTGGAAGGAGAGTCAGAGAAAAATGTTCTGTAGAGTTTGAGTGAGTATAGAATTGTGAAGGGGAAGGGCAAATGTAACACAGTATAAGATGCAGTACTTGGTTAATATTCAACAATAAACGTGAATTATTGTTCTTTCCCTCACTCTGAGTTTAATAGTATGTTTCTGCTCGCATTCCAACCAGGAATCTTTCGTTAGGTAAATGAGGTAATCACTACATTACAGAAACGATGCGTTCCCCCCACCCTGGAAGACTTGGATGAACATATGTTTGAGGTCGTCCCTGCAGGTGTTGAAGCACTTTTCTCGAAGTTCAACCCAGGGAGAGCGATGAGCCCGGATGGGGTACCCGGACGAGCACTCAGATCATACACAGATCAGTAGGGCAGGGGTATTCGCAGACAACTTCAGCCTCTCCTTACAACAATCAACCACCATTCCAGTACCAAAGAAAAACCAAGCAGCGTGCCTTAATGATGATCATTCAGCGGCTCTGACATCAATCATTATGAAGTGCTTTGAAAAGCTCGTCATGGCATGAATCAATTACAACCGCCCAAACTGTCTGGATCCTCTAAACTTCCCCTACCGCCGCAACAGGTCCACAGCAGAGACCATCCCCCTGGCCCTGGACTCAACCCTGGAACACTGAGATAACAAAGATACCTATGTCAGAATCTTATTTATTGACAAAAGCTCAGCCCTCAACACCATGATTCCTATGTAACTCATCTCCAAATTCAGTGGCCTGGGCGGCGGCTCCTCCCTCTGTGACTGTATCCTGAACTTCCTAACCTGCAATAAACAATCTGTAAGGATAAGCAACAGCACCTCCTCCACGATCATCCTCAACACCGGTAACCCACAAGGTTGCGTTCTCAGCCCCCAACTATACTCCTTATAGATCTATGACTGTGCGGCTAAATTCCCTTCCAATTAGTTTTTCCAGTTTGCTGACGACACCACCGCAGTGCATCTGATCTTAAGCAATTATGAGACAGAGCTCAGGAATGAGATAGAGAATCTGGTGAACTGGTGCGGCGGCAATAATCTCCCTCTCAATGTCAAAAAAACGAAAGAGATTGTCATCGACTTCAAGAAGCGTAGAGGAGAACATGCCCCTGTCTACATCAACGGGGACGAAACAGGAAGGATCAAGAACTTCAGGTTTTTTGCTTTCCAGATCACCAACAATGTATCCTGGTCCTCTCATGCTGACACTATATTTAAGACAGCCCATCTACGCCTCTACTGTCTCAGAAATCTAAGAATATTTGGTATGTTAGTTACGACTGTCACCAACTTTTACAGATAAACCATAGAGATTATTCTCTCTGGTTGTATCACAGCTTGGTATGGCCCCTGTTCTGTCAAGGATCGCAAGAAACTACAAAGGGTCGTGAATGTCGTCCAGTCCATCACGCAAACCAGCCTCCCATCCATTGACTCTGGCTACACTTCCCGCTGCCTCGGCAAAGCAGCCAGAATAATTAAGAATCCCACGCATCCTGGACATACCCGCTTCCAAGTTCTTCCGTCGGGAAAAAAATACAAAACTCTGAGGTCACGTACCAACCGACTCAAAGAACAGCTTCTTCCCTGCTGCCATCAGACTTTTAAATGGACCTACCTCGCACAAAGTTGGTCTTTCTTGAACCTTAGCTATGACTTTAACATTAGATTGTGCAATCGTCCCTGTCCTTCTCTATGTACAATACGCTTTTTCTGTACAGCCCAAGCAACAATACTTTTCACTGCATACTAATACACGTGACAATAATATATCAAATCAAATCTACCCGAGGTTCTGCTTCCCTGGATGAGATACTTAACCTTCATCTAGATCGCGCGCTCTGATGCAAAGTTAAAATATCCCATGGTCGCCATTTCAGGAATGAATAATGAACATTCTCCCCCCCGTTTCTGGGCCACAGTGTATAACTCACTTAGCACAGTTGGAACACGTGTGTTTTTTTTTAACCTTTACCTCAAAGTTGCCTTGCTCTGCACAAACTGGTCTTGGACAGGAGTGTTATTGGAATGGCATTTTTGATCATGAACCTCTCTAAATAATGGTCAGCTCACACAGGGTGAAACTAATAGCAATTCCGCCTCACTCTGGGCCACTGGGGAAGAAGACGCCACAAATATCCCCAAAATAAAACATTTAAAAAATAATTTTACCGAGCTTGCCTAGTAAAGCACTTATGGCACTTTCCTAGTCTCCTTTGGTGGCGGTAGTGTTGGAACGGCATTGTTCCAGTCAAGCTGATCTTAAGAAACTCCAGCTGTGAGTTGCGATGGGAGTTTCACTGTCTTGCGATTAAAATAATACAATGTCACCATCTGCTGGTGGCTTTTATTTACTGCAAGCGCTGGCCATTGCGTGACACAGAAATTCAGTCAGTCGTTGGCTGGACCTGGAACCGGGTTGCTAAAGTGTGCATATTGAACAACACTGTCAGGGATGGAAATTTTCAGCAGGAGGTCGGGTGGCGCACTTGCCCTTTGTCACCATCCACCCTCTGTGAACTTTGTTCCCCATTACCCATAGGAGATATTGTTTGGAGACTGCAGTTTGGGATTAATGTATAGTTATCAGATGTTAATTCCATCCACACTTGTAGCAGGTGAACGTTGCTGCTTTTTGATTTATCAAGCTCTTTGGAAATTAAATTGATCATGATATCTGGATCTGGATCTGGATACTATTAGAGAGCAAAAAAAACTGACCGATTAATTTTTTTTCAATTATTTTTATCGAAATCAATCTCTGTTTGCGTTGACCCGTGCAAAATAAATGATTTTGGTAAAAACATTTTGCCAACGCCAACAAGGAATTACAGGATTCTCACATTGATGAATTATTATGCCATCAACTGATTATTATTATGTCGAATAACATATGCTTCATTTCAGGTAACTATAAAGAAGGAATAAATACTATCCTTGCTTTAATTCTTGATAGTTAATTCTGTTTATTCAATGTGCACGCCATAAAGAATGAATGAAACGTATTCACATCAGCATGAAACTTTGCAGAGTGCAACTGTTAAACTGTTACTGTGCTGCACGCAGATAGAAAATATTTTGTCCCGTTCTTCCCTAAACTAAGCATTTTGTTCTAACCTTTCCATTTTCAAACTTACCTGTGAAATGCGGAAATATTTTTGCTACTATTAACAGAGTATTTTTAAGGGGAATTTTTGAAATGACATTCTCAGACCAGTTAGATTTTCTAAACTCTGCATTTTCATGACACTTCGAAAAGAACGGCAGGACGATAGAGACAGAGACCAGAAGAAAGAAGGTGGAACCCTGAAGATGTCAGAAAAAGAGAAACAGTGAGACTAAACAATTCTCTCTGACTCTCATTTATTGGTGCGCCACTTCGATCGGTACTGACAGAACTTCCAGGCATATCCCTGAAAAACGACCTCAGTTTCTGAGTAAATGAAGCCAGTTTCTGATCTGGGTTACACTGTATATTAGATTGGAAGAATCAACACATCGAGAATAACCTGTATTTTCTGTCGAACTCGAAAGAATTACCATGTATTCCCCTTATTCCTCACTGATAATAATGTTCTTGCTGTGTGTTGAGTCTCTGTACAGTCAGAGTGTTATTTAGGAGTTGTGTTTAATTTCTGACTTTTGGAATACTCTGTACTTGTGTTTTAGGAACCAATAGTTATGATTCGTTGTCCAGGCTCCTTCTGAATTAACAGTTAAGGAAGGACAGAGCGCAAAACCGGGCTGTGGTTACTCAACAACCTACCGTGACCCAACTCTGTTCTGGTACATCCAGGTCCTTTATACTCAACAAGAATGCAGTGCGGATACTTATCTCAAGATTTGCCGGACTTTCTACTGTTTGCACAAAGGAAACAAAACTGCTCTTTTAAATATTCTGGGGCTCTTCTCTCTGGCAACGCTGTGTATTTCTGGACCACTGCTGTCGAGATTGAGCCGTTCCCGGACAAAACCCCAGACTGGGAGTTCCAGCAAGCTGCCACCAGAGGGAGCTCTCACACCGATGAACAGATTCACCTTCCTCTGAGAGAATCACATGTGCCTTCCTAAAACATCAGTGCAGAACACAACCTCAACAAGAGGAAAGGGACATTTGACGAATTATATTACTTAATTTCAACGCAGTTGAGCTCGCTGATCTTCTTATATTTTTATGTTCTCGTTTGTTTAGCAATTGTCTTTTGATCCAGTTTCCGTGCCTGTCAAGTATTCAGCAACACTATCTCCATCAGGTTCTGAAGTCTTTTTACCACGGCTTGTTCTCTGGGTTTATTTGATCCGAGAGTTTTGCTACTTCAGAGAAAGTGTATACACAACGAGGAAATTTCGCACGGAAGTGACTATGACCTTTAAAATATGATGTGAAGAAACAGGTCATATACAGACACAAACTCAATTTACAAGATAATAGTTGGAATGCAATCTTCACATGTAATCAAGTCTTAAAGGTACAGGCAGTGTGAGTGGAGAGAGGGCCAAACACAAGTTAAAGAGGTGTGTATTGTCTCCAGCCAGGATAGTTAGTGAGATTTTGCAAGCCCAGGCAAGTCGTGGGAGTTACAGATAGTATGACATGGACCAAGATCCCGGTTGTGTCCTCATGTGTGCGGAATTTGGCTATCAGTTTCTGTTCAGCGATTCTATGTTGTCGTGTGTCGTGGAGGCCACCTTGGAGAACGCTTACCAGAAGATCAGAGGCTGAATGCCCGTGACTGTTAAAGTGTTCACCAACAGGAAGGGAACACTCCTGCCTGGTGATTATCGAGCGGTGTACATTCGTTGTCGTAGCGTCTGCATGGCCTCCCCACTGGTGTTGAGAGACTTCTTATTACCTTTAAAATATATATTGAGAATAGAATTCCCCCAATAAACTTCAGAATGTTTCCTTAATGCTGGAACGTTTGTGTTGCTATGAGTAACCCAGGATTTGCAGCTGCTAATTTACAGAGCAGGTTTCATTCCTGCAACCCCATCTGGAAAAGTGCACCCGTTCCCCTATCGAGATGCTGAAAGCAGCCCAGCTCGAGTTGTTTTCTTTCAATATCAGCCAGTTCACTACTGAGAGATCTCACAGACTCATAGAGACATAATGGCTGACGTACCAGGAAACTGGACACACTTGGGTTGATCCCAGGTTAATAAGACCTCTTGTGTGACTGACAGTCACAATGCTGTTGCATCTGCCCGCGATTTTGTGCAACCCGCAGAAAATAGGGTTTCAACTATATTTAAATGCAGTCTTTGTACAAGTCAGACTGCTTTCCATCACTGAGAGTCCCAGCGATAGCACAGCGTCAATCAGCTACATGCCCGAGATAGTAAAATTGATGAATTTACTCGGTGCCTGAAACTCTCCAAAGAAACGGATATATCTTTACCAAATATCGACTTTTTCCTCAATAAAAACACGGGCTGTGTATCTGGATGTTGCCGGTACCAGTATAAATTGTACTTGCTTATTGTTACACTATAAGTACAAATAAAGTCACTGTTTCTCCTTCTGCCTCTAATTCTGAGGATAGCGACTGAGTGCTAGAATCGCCACGGCTCAGACCTGGAAAAAAAAAGTGTCCGAACGGAAATAGATCAGACAGACTGAATATTGAGTTCAGTTTTAAACCATGTTTATATAATGAAAGTCAATATGAAATGTGTTTGATTCACCGTTCCCCGTTAGGAATAGTCCCCAAACAACCCAAATGCCGCATTGTCACTCTGCATAAGGGGGAGTTGGATATTTGAAGACAAAATTTCCAAACTTCATCTTGTATATTTTGCTGCCTGCCGTGTCTCGGGAGGTTCTCACTGCATTTCCCTGTGTTCGGGGTGGTGCTGTGGGGTTAGTAGTTGGTGAGCTGGCTGCCAGTTATTGGATTCACCCTGAGCTGGGTTCACTCAGTGTTCTGATCGGACGAAACAGTTTCCTAGGTAGACACGTGGGACGAGATTTGTAACCGGAAACATGGGGTTACTGATGGGGTTTATTTATTCCGGCTTCAATTCTCTATGTCAGATTCCAGTAGAATCGACATCCGTGAGCGAGTCTCAGCTTCTTTCATCAGGTCGACAGAGGGACGCCTCAGTTGTAATTGGAGCGCGTTTGTGAATCCTTATTAATTCTTGTGATTAGATCCATATCCTAATTCTACACTGAACTCCCTGCACAATTGCTTCAGCAGAAGTTTCATGTGATCTGTAAAATGCTCCGAATTTACAGATTCTCTTTGCTGTTTTTCACTCTGACCTGCACTGGGGTGACTGGAGCAGATGAGGTGACGCAGCTCCCTCGGCGGAAGGTTGTGAGTGAAGGGGGAACCGTATCCATGAACTGTACCACGACCATTGCTTTTTTCACCTTGTATTGGTACAGACAGTCCCCGAATCAGCCTCCGCAGTATCTGGTGACGGCCACAAGAGAATCCGATGAAAGCCAGAGGATCACTGCCTCAATCGGCGGAGGCAACAAATTCAGCGCCCTGACTGTGAGAGACGCCGGAGTTACAGACACCGCCACCTATCTCTGTGCCGTGAGGCACAATGTGACAAACATAGGGAGGTCCCATACAAAAACCTGCACCGACTGCGAGAGACATCCTGGAGTATCGGTAGAGTGGTGGAATTATTAAAAAAGCTCATTAACAAACGAAATGAACGCAACGCAAAATAAAATATAGAATCTACTGATTAACATTCCGTCAGAAATGAAGATAGCTGAAAACAGAGATGGAGAAGGGAGAAGGGACACGGAAGCCGGAATGAGTGAGCAGCATTTGGAATTAGAAAAGTTGAATCTTCATACAGAAGTGGACAGAAAATGAGGAAATTATTGAAAAAGAAGTGGAAGACATTGAAAAAGAAAGCACTTAGCGTGATAGGTTAAAGGTCAGATAAATAAAGAGAAACTTTAACAAAGTAGACTGTGATTTTTGTTTAACATTACTAATATTTACTTGTTATTTAAGTAGTTCAATTTTCTGAAACATGTCACCGAAAGAGCAACCATTGGAAATCGCTCTATTGGTAAATTTGGGCTTTGCTCATGATCCCGCCTAAGGCATTTTCAAATAAATTTCATTGCAGTGTTAATGTAATCTTTCTTGTAACACCGATAAATAAACATTAAAACAAAAAAAAAAGGAGAACAAGCTACAGATGGTATTAAACAGATACAGACTCCGAGGTTTATTTACAAGAAGCAGGTTTCAGAATACAAGGGGGCACATGTAAGCCTGAACACATTATTGTCGACAACACAGTTCAAACACACATGGATCCGTTCAGTGACTCTTCAAACCTTTAGCGTTAACCTCAGTGATAGTGTTTAAGAGAGACTGGGAAAGATGGTGAGGGAATGAGAGAGCATTATACTCAGCGGAGAATTGAGCAAATGGGGGTACTTCCTGTGGAGCAGCAATTCTGTTCAGAAGTGATTGTCAGACTTGTACACAATCAAGGCAGGTTTAGAAAAGGTTGAAAAGGAGCAGAGACAATCGGCTAGCCCCTCAATGCGTGACTGGATGGCGGCATTTCTCCTGATCTTTATGCAGTGGAGGGAGCGATTAGCAGACTGCGTTTTGAGCAGTCGACTCTTAGAGGATGCGATGGTTCATGCCAAACTGTAATGGGGACAATCTATAAGTAATTTTCAGAGACAAGTGGATAAATATTTGACCAGCGAATGGAATTTTTAAGAATATAAGATATATTGAATGCAAGTGCCGATAAAGAATAAATGGATAACCCATCAACCGAGAGAGTACGTGAGCAATGGGCCGAATGGTCTCTGTTAGTGTTACAACAATTTACGGTTCCAAGATTATGAACGGCTCTTTTCAATTAGAAAGACGCCAGAGCACAAGTCTTGCAAAACAATTTACTTTGTTGCTACAGAGAGGAAGGAGATGTTCGGAAGCAGTGACAGTTCAAGTGGTTTCTGGTTTGAGAAACAGCCAATTGCTGAGTGGCACCGTGAGAAACGTCAGATACCGATATCCCATAATTATCCAATCGGTGACAGTGTGGCCCTTCAGTCTCACATTGAATGGGGGAATGTAAAGCTCTCGCCTCTCCTCTCCCTCCCCAACATTCAGAGTCTGGGCCTCGGCTGCAAGTCCCAGTTTAGAAAGTAGATCCTGATTGATGCTTTTGTGCATCTTCATCAATCATGAAGAGAAATCCCCGCAAAGAGCTATTTCCAGTTGGACCTCTGATGCTGCTGATATTGTGTGAGTTTATTGATTTACTCAGACGGATTATTTTAACAATCCCTTCATACCGTGTAGTTAGAGATTGATTTTCTTCTGTTCACAGCTGTTCAGTGTGAGGATCAGAGCTCCCATCCTGAGGAGGTCGTATCTCGGGAAGGGGAGCGGGTTGAACTCAAGTGTCGGTTCTCTGTTGCTACAGACGATACAGTAGCCTGGTACAGACAAACACTGAGAGGACCTCCGGCAATTCTCGCCTCCATTTACGAGGGGAATGTGACCGAAGGACGATATACACAGTCCTTTGACCGAGTAAAGAATTCCTACACCATGTCTATAGATGGGACCGCCGTTCTGTTCTCCGGAATGTATCTCTGTGCGAAGCAGACACAGTGAGACAAAGAGCGGATCCCCTGGTATAATATTCAGTTCACTGCCCTGTCTCCGCTACACTTTTAAGTTTTCTGCAAACCAGAAATGCCGTTAATATTCTTCAATGTTACTTTCCCACATTTAACGTTCTATCTAGATAGCATTCTAACATCCTAAAGTTGTCTTTAAAGATGCAGAGTATCGAAGCGTATTAAGTTTAAAAACAAAACTGTTCCGTTGTTCCACAAGCAAATTAAAGAGAAAGGCAGAAAAATCTGCCTGTCAAGTATCTAGATGGATAATCGAGAAAAAGATAGATCAACAAGGACATAGGTAAATATTCAGATTGATAAGAGGTAGATATGTTGACAGTTAGACGCAGACAGACAGATAGGTGGATAGACCGTTAGTTAACTTTTTTAGCCAATATGCATAAGAGCTTTATTTAATTATCCCTGTATGTATCTTTATGTTAATTTTGTTCTTGTTTTGACAGATGTTCATTGTCACTCGAAGACACTTCAGATATCAATGTATCGGGTAAATCAAGGACAGACCATCTCTCTTCATCACAATATTACTGTTACTGGGAATGAGTTTGTAGTTTGGTACCGGCAATTCACCGATCAAGCTCCAGAGAACGTCGTTTCCACATTCAGAGATGAAACAGCTGACGGAAGGTTTAAAGTATCGTAGGCAGTGAGAAAGGATACATCGGCCTCAGCGTTAACACGGTCGAACTGCCAGCTGCTGCGGTGGATACGGTGCAGTTGAGGCACTGTGAAACAGAGAGATGCAAAGCCTGTACAGTAACTCACTCGACATGGGCACTGTGGAGACCAACATCCCATGGTCTTTAGAAGAGAACGTAGTTCAATCAATATCGATATAACAAGTTTTTCTTGCGAGTTATATGATGGAATTAAAACAATATATTTTAATGCTTCTATTAATAGAACTTGCAGAAAAACCCACATTAGAAATATACAAATTACTCCTTGACTCATCATAAAACTGAGACAAATGATCTTGTAACAATATGAAGCAGCGAATGGAGAAAAATGAAAACAATAACAAACGTATCAGATATAGAATAGTAACATAGATGTAAAAAAAACCATAATAAACTGTTGCAATATAAATCCAGCGATATCATGTGACAATATTCGAGAACAACATAGAGGATCATTGCTTCACTGATGACGTTCCCTTTAGTTAAACCTTGTAGAACCGTCAGTTCCCCCTGTTACAGGTGACAGCTGGAGTTACAGGAAATATCTGCGCGCCTCAACACCACAAACCGCAGTGTATTTAGAGCAATAGCTTTTATGTCAATTATGGAATACCTGGCACTGAAGCAGGTCTTCTGGACAAGAAGCTTTGGGTTCGAAACTGCTTTGTGGTCTTTTGGCAACAGAGCTGTGTTCTCCTTGTCACCAAGTGTTGAATATCAGGGTCTGAATTCTTCCAGTATGCCTAATAACAGGTGGTGAGAACAGAACAGGTTCCTGGTCACTCATACTGCAGGAGGTAATGAAAGCCACTGCAGTAATTTGTCAGGCATAATCATGGAGCAATCTAATGGAAATCTGTGGTCACCTAGCGCCACGTCAAGGCATGATGCCTGGAGGATGAGGTGGGAACAGGAGACTTAGAGAGTGAACTCTATAGAGCGTTGTATCCTAATGTCATTGGGTAGCCTGAGTACGACGTTCAAGACAATATGGATCGTCAATATGGCTCCTCAATGTAGCAGAAAGAGAAAGAGCGAGGATGGGTGAAAAGAGAGAAAGAGAGAGAGAGAGGTATCCATTATTTGGTTCAAATTTGCGACAAGTTCAATGAAACCGGCACATATTTAAATTCCCCAATCCCTTTACTCCAGGGTCAGAGTGATGAGAATTTCTGACTGAGAATGAAACAGTCCCACTGCCTCCTGCGGTGATAAAGTTTGTAACATCACCACAACTACACTGGAAATGAAATTCCTTCGGTTCGTAAGTCCCATTTGACCTCTGAAGCCTGTGAAAGGCACTACATCATTAAAAGTACGATCTCTTTTTCCGAGGGATACCTTTTGTACAGGTTGCGTTCATTGTCTTTTTGTTTCCATGGGGACCGATAATGTTTATTTTTAATTTCATTTTCGTTATTTCAGTTTGTTTTTTCCAGAATAGGTTAACGAATGGTCACCACGCACTGGGACTTCCCGGATCCTTTCTTCAGTCCCTTCAGAGATTCTTTCCACCCCAGGAGAAACCGGCAGTCTATCCGGAACAACACTCCGGGAACTTACCGAGGAGACAGCGCAGTGCTTAGAAATGCTGCACCTTCAGAGCTGTCAGCCTCTCGATGACCTGTTAAATCTGAGGTACCGTCTTCCCTCTCAAGTGGAGGTGCCACATGGTCACTGTTTCCAAAAAGAGCAAGAGAAGCATCCTGTTCGGTATGTGTTCACCAATCACAATGACTGACACAGCCAGAGCACTACAATATTACTGAATGAAATAATATCATTGTGAGTTCACTCAAAGGGTGGTGAATCTCTGGAATTCTCTGCCCGTTGAAGTGGTGGAGGCTGCCTCGCTAAATATTTTTAAGAAGCGGGTTGATGGGTTTTTGATAAGAGAGGGGATTAAGGGTTATGGGGAGAGGGCGGGAAAGTGGAACTGAGCCACGACAGATCAGCCATGATCTTATTGAATGGCGGGGCAGGCTCGAAGGGCTAGATGGCCTACTCCTGCTCCTATTTCTTATGTTCTTATGTTCTTATGTTCTTATGAGTCCAAAAATAGCTGCTGTGTTTATTACATAAAACACTTCGGGACATTCAGATTTACAAAAATATTCTCAAGCTCATTCTTTTAAGTGTCCCGGTGTTTTAATTTTGCAATATATTTGTTATTCATAAAAATATTCTCGGTAAAAAATGAGAAATCACCACGATTTCAGGTTCCATTTCAGACTCACTCTGATCCAATGTTTGCCTCACGCTCCGTTACGTACCGTGAGGCTCTGAGAGTTTTTGTACAGGTTCAGCCCAGCTCTGAGTCTCTGTGGGTCTCAGTGCGCAGTAATACACCCCGGAGTCTGCCAGCTCTGTTTTAGACACTTGCAGCGGGACGGTGCGGGTTGTTTCATTGAGCTCCGCTGAAAACCGGTCCCCTGGGGATGTCTCTGTTTTGTCGCTGTTTCTATATCTCCTCAGCAGAAACTTCATGGACCCGCTGGAATACTGTCGGTACCAGAATAAATAAGCAATGCTACCACTTGTAACTGTGTAATTACAGAGTAACTGAACAACATCTCCTTCAGTGACGGTGACTGCAGCCGGTGTCTGTGAAACAGAATCTCCTCCACAATGTCCTGTAAGAACGCAAAGAAATATTAAACTAAACAATGAGACTTTACTCTGTCTCCCCCACTTACCCGCACCCCCCCCTGGAATATGTCGTATTCTTGAGCAATAATCTCAGAAAGAAATCACACAGCGCAACAAAAATATATTTCACAGTTCAGCCGCTGGAAAGAGAAGGTGGTTGTGGCGATTAAATAAAGTTTCTACGATAAACTTTCTGTTCTTTCTAGCGAGATCAGTTCGTCGCCTTCAGTTCCTGTAATTGGAAACAGCTCACGGTCTGTCTGTTTGAAGTGTGGTGTTGCCCAAGTTATTCACATCAGAGGAGTTTCAACCTGAGCCCAACTCAATCTCTCTTATTCCATGGGGAATTGTGCCTAATCCCAACAGTGTTCAGTGTTGAGAACCTGATAATTTTTCGATGTTGATATCAATCCATTCCCTGACCACACACCCTCAGCCCCTCGCACTGAGCGAAGCGCAGGATAGAATGTAGTTTATGGCAAAGATGTGTAGCACAGAGTGGATCAGTCTGCGAACCTACCGGTTAAAAGTGCTGCCGCTGTGAGGAATAAATGCAGAGTAAAATGAGACATGTTTGCAGAGAGCTTGCGGCGAATTTGACCAGAACGGGTTGAATCTGAAGTTTTTTTAGTCAAGAGTAGAAAAGATCGAGTCATATCCGGGCCCCTGTTGATTGGTTTAACTGCTGAAAATGTCATCAGATGACATCCAATCAGCTTCAAGTTTCTATGTACTTCAATGCAACCAATGACCTCATAGTTCCCTTGTCTACAATTCATCCTATTGGCGGAGAGAAGTGAATTTGGTCATCCCACGACAGGGGATTACTTTCCCCTTCAACTGTCATTTCAGGAACCGACTGGTCCCCTGAGTGTTGATGGCTCTGTTCTGACATGGAGAATGACAATATCCGTCCACACAACAACATAACAAGCAGCTTGTTTTGAAACATGTTTGGGAAAGCAGTTATGGTGGGGGATGATTTTTTTTTAGAGTTGAGACATCTACTTCATTAGAAGTGATAGAATAATGAATGGCCTAAGATATTTCCACACGATGTTCCCTCAATTTGTAACTTTGCAGTGTGAGAAATCCTCTTTCAGAGTGGGAATATAGCTTGCCTCCCCATGACTGCTGATCAAAAGAGTGCCAAGCAGGGGAAAGCAGAAAAGATCAATATCTCCAATAAAAGCTCTAATAAAACAACGCAGGTGAGACAGATCAGGGTGAGAACAGCACAGGAAACCTGTGGGCGGGGCTACCATAGATAGTGTAGTCACAGGTAGACTTAATCTGGAGAGAATTGAACTCAATAATAATGTCACATTGGAATTCTATAATTTTGCCTCTCTGTAACAGTGGTAGCCAAATGTTCATTCCACATTGCGGACCAGTAGACTCGTACCAGGAGTGTCAGAGTTCTTAAATGATTCAATACTTTGCAAAATCTTTATCAGTGATGCGGATGGGAAGCTGAGCAGCTGTATTGGAGAGGTTCTGAATTAATGTACAAGGTAACAGAAAAAGCTTTAATTGTTTACGTTAAAGACTGGGAAAGGGAAATGCGCACAATTTCCATAAACCAGGAAAGGCAAGAACAGTTAGGAACAAATGGGCAGAGAAACGCATTGAAAATCAAAACAAGGGAGTTACGGAATCTCAAATCGACTTGTCAATGTTGTATCCATTGCAAATGTAAGTTAAAATCATCAACTAATGTAACTGTGAAACTGTACCACATCAGTTGTTGTTTTTGAGTGTTGTGTTTTGTTGTAATTTGATGAATCTCTGGCACTCTCACTGTGGAATCTGAATTACGGGCGCGTGTGCGCGCCCTGCTGGCAGCTAACTGGAACTGCCAATGTGGGGTTTTTGTACGGCATGCGTGATATCTCTGTAGCAGTATGGGCTTCATGGCACAGGAATACATGACGCTATCGGAGGTCACGGTATAACTGATCGTTAGCTTGGTAGTCTTGTTATTTTTATCAAATTTAGAAGAAAACTTATCTTTGAGGTCACTGCCCCTTTGCACATTCCCTCCAATAAGAAGGACCATGTACACTGGAGCTTTCCAGGCCTGCTGACGGTACCAGTGCAGTAAGAATTCTCACAACACCAGGCTAAAGTCCAACCAGTTTATTTGATAGTAAACCCACAAGCTTTCGGAAACGCTGTTCCTTCGTCAGGTGTGTGGAAAGTTCTGATCAGAGAAGAGCATATAAAGACACACACAGTTTACAGAATACTGATTAGAATGTGAGTCTTTACAACTAATCTGCTATTCAAGTCTTAAATGTGCAGGCAATGTGAGTAGAGATATCATTAAGCATAGGTTAAAGAGATGTGTATTGTCTCCAGGCAGGACAGTAAGTGAGATGTTGCAAGTTCAGGCAAGTCAAGGGGGTTACAGATAATGCAACATGAACCCAAAATCCCGGTTGAGGCCGTCCTCATGTGTGCGGAACTTGGCTATCAGTCTCTGCTCAGCGACTCTGCACTGTCGGGTGTCGCGAAGGCCGCCTGGGAGAACGCTTACCCAAAGATCAGATTCCGAATGCCCGTGACCGCTGAAGTGTTCGCCAACAGGAAGGGAACAGTCTTGCCTCGTGATTGTTGAGCGATGTTCATTCATCCATTGTCGTAGCGTCTGCATGGTCTCCCCAATGTACCATGCCTCTGGACATCCCTTCTTGCAACGTATCAGGTAGACAACACTGGCCGAGTTGCAAGAGTATGTACCGTGTATCTGGTGGATGGTGTTCTCAATTTTGGCATGCTGAAAATGAAAGAAGATTAATATGTAAATGGCGAGCGATCACGAAAGTCTGCGGTATAAATGAATTTGGCTGTCCTCGTCCAGAAATCACAAGGGGTTAATGTACAAGTACAGCAATTAATTAGAAAATATCATAAAACGTTATCACTTATTATGAGGGAATGTATTGCAAAAATAGGTAGGGTATGTTTCCATTGTACTGGGCATTTGTGAGACCACATTTGGAGCATTGTGTGCAATACTTGCCTCCTTATCTAAAGAAAGGTGGTAATGCTTTAGAAAATGTTCATATAAAGTTTGTAAAACTATTACCAGAATGAGCAGGTTATTTTACGAAGAATGGTGATGCTGGAGTTTAGAAGAGAAAGAGGCAACTTTATTGAAACCTTTCAAACGGTAAGAGCTGTTTACAGGGTGGATGTGGAGTGGATGTTTCCTCTTACCCAGAATTGTCGCTGTTACTGGATATTTCTGTGTCTCTATATTTCTCGGAGTGTATCTATCTGGACTCTTGGTTCTGTGTCTGTTTCTGATGCGATTGTACTGTCCACGGAGGGGGCGTTCTGTGATCGCTTACAAAACATCACGGCCTCCTTCTTCAGAAAGTTTCTATTTACCGATATAAAATGGGAGGGGAAATAAAACCCAGCCAATCGTATTGCATACTCCTTGCTCTTTCAAATTCTCACATTCCAAGTCGGTTACAGCCAGAAATCAGTGCTTCTGTTCCTGGAGTTCAGACTGGAACCATGGGGGTGAAAATATTTCTAACTCTGGTTATTGCCCTGATGGCAGGTCAGTGAAATTCCTAAAATACATCGCAATCCTTTTGAAATCTCCTTTTCCCATCGCTGTTTGATTATTGTCCTCCTCTTACTCCTAATCCACTGTGTGTCTGCTGTTTAGCTACAGGGTTGAGTGACGGATTCTCAGTATCCCAGTTGAAACCAAGAGTTGAAACAGCAGAGGGTGAAGATTCAGCAATACCCTGCAATTACTCTGTATCGAGTTCAGTTACAGACAGTTATAGCCTGTTCTGGTATCGCCAGTATCCACACCGAGCTCCTCAGTATCTGCTCAGAGCCGATAGTTCTGGGTTTAACGACACGGCTCCCGGCTTTGAGAATTTCAGCGGGAAACTCAACCTGAAACAAAGCACTTTTTCCTTGTCCATGAAAAATTTGAAGATGACAGACAGCGCCGTGTATTACTGTGCACTGAGACCCACAGTGAATAAGGCTTCCACGGACCTCATCAAAAACCGGTGTAAGTTCATCATCAATGGTTCTGTATAAAAAAGTGTTGCATCTTATCGACATATACAGAGAACACAGCCCGGTCTGAATTGTATTCCCTCGCTGATGTTAACGATCATCACTGTTGAGAAATGTGACATTTGGCGCTCAGATTACTCCCGGATCAAACTCAATTACTTCCTGATCTAACACACACAAACACGCAGATCTCCGGGGTGAATAACTTATCAGTCTGTACTCATCATCGTTCTGGATCAGGTGCCTAGCTGTAAGGCGACACATTTTCAAAGTGATCTGTTGTGAAATTCAGCTTCAGTGTTGTCCCATTCTAAAGTCCCTTGAGTAGAAATAATGACTGATTGAAATCTGTCCTTTCCAGGGGCAAGAGTAACCCCGGTGAAACCGTATCTTGATGTGGAGTTCCGTGACTACTTATCCCATATTCATAAAACGCCCAATTATTATTTATTCTCATGCACTAGATGCACTCATTAATACATGTTCATCAGATCGATGATAAATTATTTAATTTTCTGCATTAATTAGAAAGAAAAATCTATCCAAAGAAAGATTTTCACAATGAGTTCCGAGAAAAACGAGTTAAACCCCGGAACATACAGAATGAGGGAAAATGTGAGAGAGAGAAAGAGGGAGGAAGTGTAGACACCCACAGCCAGGGACGGAATGTGACTGGTGAGTGTCAGCCCTATTAAACCTTTCACTAACAGCGATTGGTCCACTGCTGACATCAGAGCTGAGACACCAGCCAATGGCAGCACTGATAAGCGGCCCCCAGTTTCCCAATGATTGAAGCTGCCTCTGACCTGAGTTTACTCTGTGATACAAGACTGGAAACAACAACACATTTCAAACAGTGTCGCCTTTTTCTTCCAGTCAGGATCCATGTGTTCCCTGTGTGCTTTACTGATAATAATGGTCATATTGCCCGGTGGGTCTGAGCGCAAATCCTCAGTGTGCTTTTCATGGGTTATTTTTATTCACAGATTTCTCACACATTCTATATGTTGTTGCAGGAACCAGTGGCCAAGATTCAGTTTCCCAGGAGCCGCCTGAACTAACGGTTCAGGAAGGACAGACGGTAATATTGAACTGCAGTTACGAAGCAAAATATACAGACAATAATCTTTTCTGGTACATCCAATATCCTGGGGAAGCTCCGAGATATTTATTGAAGAAATATGGCACGGGTGGCGGAGAAACGTCTCCAGATTTCTCCGACCGGTTTTCTGCTGATTTGGACAAAGTTAAGAAAACTGCTCCATTAAATATCACCGGGATCCGTATCTCTGACTCTGCCGTGTATTACTGTGCGCTGAGCCCCACACTGTTACAGAGGCGCAGTCAGCCCGTACAAAAACCGGCAAAGACACTCTCACCTCCTCTCACTGAATCAGGTCTGTGACCTGGATCATGAACTGTTAATATAACTAGAACATAATAAAAATACTAAATTGCTCGGATGCTTTATTTCTGCGATGCTGACTGTATCATTCTCTGTAAAATCCGTCTTTATAATAGTTTCCCGGGTCTCCGAGCAGCCCTTTAACTGGGAAATCTTGGTGAAACCATGGAGTATCTGCTGCAAACAAATAAATTCACTGGGAACACAGGGAGATCCCCTGGGGGCCGTTTCTCAGCGGAGCTCAATGATACAACCCGCACCGTCCCGTTGAAAGTGTCTAAAACAGAGCTGACAGACTCCGGGGTGTATTATTGCGCACTGAGTCCCACAGAGACACAGAGCTGGGCTGAACCTGGGCTGAACCTCTCCTGTTGTTTTCACTTGTCATTCGACTTATTGGAAGAATTTACAAGCAGATCATCAACCTGTGTGACCGGATAAGGAACACATCCTCTGTCGCCATGAAGTCGAGATGGATCTCAGAGTTTCTGGTCCAGAAGGCCTGTCTCTGTTCTACAGCTTCCGTAATTCACACATCACCTCTTGCACTAAATGCGCTGTGGTTTGTGGTGGTGTCAAGACGCGCAGATTTTGAAGTAAAGTTTATTCGTCACAAGTAAGGCTTACATTCACAATGTAATTAAGTTACTGTGAAAATTCCCTAGTCGCCACACCACGGCGCTTATTCGGCTACGTTGAGGGAGAATTTAGCATGGCAAATGTAGCTAACGTCCTTCGGACTGTGGGAAGAAACCGGAGCACACGGAGGAAACCCACACAGATACTGGGAGAACGTGGAAACTCCACACGGACAGTGACCCAAGCCAGGCGTCAAACCGGGTCCCTGGTGTGTGAGGTAACAGTGTTAACGACTGTGCCGTTTCCTGTAACTCCAGCTGTCACCTGTGACAGGGGAAACTGACGGTTCTACAAGTTTTAGCGAAAGATGAGGTCTTGGGGCATCATCTGTGAAAGAGCGACTTTCAATTTTATGTTGCTGCATCGGATTGCGGGTTTTTATTGTTGCAGTTTATCGTATGTTTTATTACTTTGATGTTATTACTACAACAACTGCTGCCTTTGTCAATTTGATTTTGCAACATTTGCTGTTTAGTATTGATATAAAATCGTTTATTACCTCCGTTTTCTGACGCGCCTGCACCATTACCGAAGTAAACTCGGGAGCTTGATCGGTGAATTGCCGATACCAGAATACACCTCATTTGCATTGACAATAACATTGTGGTGCAGAGAGATGGTCTGTCCGTGTTTAACCCGATTCATCAAAATCTGAACTGTCTCCGAGTGATAAGGAACAGCTGTGAAACTAAACACAAAACGAACATAAAGCTATATACAAGAATAAATAAATGAAGTGTTCCTGTAAATAGATGGATTTAACTAATCTATGCGTCTACCAACCCATCCGTCTGCCTGTCTGTGTGTGTCTCTCTCTCTACCGATCTAATTATTATCGCCCTTACCATCTCTTTACATCCTTGTTTAGGTATCTTTCTCTCGCCTATCGATCTGCCCAGGTAACAGAGAAGCAGTTATTTTTCCTGACTCTCTTTATGTGTGGAACAACGAAACAAGAGAGTTTACTCGATATGTTTCGACACACTGCAACTGTAATGACAATTGTCAGATATTGCGACTCTATCCAGATGGAAGTATAAACGCGGGAAGTAATAGTTCTAATATCACCGGTATTTCGAAAGGTACTGGTTTGGGGACACTTTAAAAGTCCAGCGGAGACAGGGTGGTGAACAAGATATGTACAACCGGCCTCATTCTTTGTCTCACTGCGTCTGCTTCGCACAGAGATACATCCCTGAGTCCTGGACCGCACTATCATCTATAGAGATTGGATTTGAATTCTTTACTCTGTCAAAGGACAGCGTGTAACAGCCTTCTGTCACATTCCCTTCGTAAAGGGAGGTGATAAATGTGGGAGCCACTGTCAGTTTTTGTCTGTACCAGACCATGGTATCGTAAAGGGGAGCAGGCAGTTCAGTTCAACCCGTTCCCCTTCCCGAGGCACCACCGACTCAGGGTGGGAACTCCGATCCTCGCACTGAACGGCTGTGAACAAAACAAAATCACTCACAAACTACACGGTATTAAGAGACCGTTAAAATAATGCGTCTGAGTAAATTAATAAACTCACACAATAACAGCAGTATCTGCAAACAGGTCTTTGCGGGTGTTTGTCTTCATGATGATGGAGGTGCAAAAAGGATCAATCCGGTTCTGATTTCTAGACTGGACTTGCAGCCGAGGTCGGGACTCTGAATGGTGGGCAGGGGAAGGAGAGGCGAGAGCTGAATGTGAGGCCGAAGGGCAGTGTCACCGAATGGACTATTAACGATGTTGTTATCTGACGTTATTCACGTTGCCACTGAGCAATTGGCTTTGTCAAACCAAAGACCACTTGAACCATCACTGCTTCCGAATCTCTTTGCTTCCTGTATGTAACAGAGTAAATTCTTTCATCAGTTCTGTTCCCTTTTGTCTTTCTAACTAAACAGAACACTTCATTATCTTAGAATCATAGTGTTTTACAGCACACGGTGAGGAGGTTCGGCCGATTACTTATTTCCTGTCTCTCTTAAACATTTATCCACTTATTCCTCATCATCTATCTACTTCCAATATTACTCCTTTTTAAAATTTCCATTTACAGGCCAAATATTTATCCATGATGTGGAGATGCCGGCGTTGAACTGGGGCGGGCGCAGTAAGAGGCCTCACAACACCAGGTTAAAGTCCAACAATTTTATTTGGTATCACAAACTTTCGGAGCGCTGCCCCTTCATGAGATGGTTGGCTAACTATTTAGCCACTTCCCTCTTCAAATTCAGTTTCCATCGCAGCTTTTTGTTGACTATCACATGCTCTAATAAAGACTGTCTAACTTACTAATGTGTCCTTATCGCTCCCTCCGGGATAGAGATAACCAAACAGACTCTTTGAGCAAACCTGCCTCGGAACGGGGAGTCAAGATAGGGAAAGTGTTATACAGTAATTCACACAGGCAAGGGAATATCATCAAAGGACTAGGCGTGAGTGAACGAACCATAACTCTATTTTTAGCATAGTTAAAAATTCAACAGTGGCACAGCTGTTCATGTTGAGTGTTCAGTCTTGTTTTGATACTTCATTTATGATTCTGTGACTCTCCCTGTGGAGACGAAATAATTGTTTCTGTTTATCGGTGCGGGAGCGCCCTCTGCTGATCTCTAACCGGAACTCCCAGTCTGGCGCTTTTATGCGGCTTTCGCTAAATTTCTGCCCCAAAAATACAGGGTGCTGTCAGGCTAAAGAGCCCTGGTGATTTTAAAGGAAAAGGAGTGCTGTTTCCTTTGTGTAAAGCAGCCAAGAAACTATCCAATAAATCTGGAGACTTATCGGTATTGCCCGAGCTATACATCTTCATCAAATTTCTCAGAGCTTGTCCGGGATAGTGGATGTACAAGTACATAGTTTGAGAAGCAGTTGTCGAATAATTACAGTCCAACAATATGCTCTGTCCTTCCAGAATGCTTAGTTCAGTTCGATCTTGAAACACTGTTTACCCCTGTAACAAAACACAGAAGGCATTAAATATCTTGGAGCGAAGAGAACCCATGGAACGGACACTGATCATTCAAACATTGGCTTAATACTGGAAATTTTCAGTCACATCAACGCTGCAATGAAGTTACTGTGAAAATCCCTCAGTCGCCTCACTCCGGCGCCTGTTCGGAAACATTTAAGGGAAATTTAGCATGACCAGTGTACCTAGCCAGCACATCTTTCTGACTACAGGAGGAACCCTGAGCACCCGGAAGAAACCCACGCAGACTCCACAGCGACAGTGACCGAGCCCGGATCCCCAGCGCTGTGAGGCAGCAGTGCCAACCACTCTGCCGCTATGTCAAATTATATTTTGCCATACTTTTATTAATACAATGTAAATTAATCCAGTTCAACGTGCCGGACAACCAGAGAGGAACAGGGAGAAAGTGAAACTCAGAATTTATTAGTCTAGACTTGTGACACTAATAAATAAACATAGGCTTAAAACTAATGCAGTAGCGTCCTTCCGTATTCTGAGAATTGGGTGGTTTTCCAGAAAATAATAAATTACCTCGGATCGCCGCCAGATGGAGCTGCCTCACTGCATGTGCGTGTTTACTGCAGGGGCACGGGAAGGATCACAATGTAATAGTGATACTGGTTTCACTCTGAGGATGTTTAGGGGGTTCTCGGAAATCTCCCTGCTGGCATCACGTTCTAAATTAAATTATTTTTCTTTCGCTTTCTGGAATTCTGATTGGATTTAGGCCATTGATTTTCAAGTTGGACACGATTGTTTCTGTCACTATCTCTGTTTCTCTTGTCATCTGTTCGTTTGTCTCTCTTTGTGTCTCCCTCTGTATTATCTCTACATTTCTGCAACTGTTCCCTTCACCGTACCATCATCTATTTCCTTCCCGTCTCTCCCTCACTTATCTCAATGTCTGCCCCCGCTATTTATCTCCCTGTAACTGCCTCATTTCTGTCATTCCCGTTCCTCTTGCTTATCTCTCTGCCTCTCCATCTGTTCCTCTCTACTTATCTCTCTCCTTCGATCATTGTATCGGCCTTTGATTCACTCTCTGCCTTTTTATTCGTTTATCTTCATTCCTTAGCTTGGATGTTTCGGGTTGCTGCATTTGTTTCTCTCAGGGGATCTGCACCTAAATCCACTGTTGTACAATCCGTATATTGTTTTATTTAAAGTCACAACCCGACGAAATCTACCGTTCAGAATGAAGCGTTCAGTGTGAACAAGTCACGCACTTGACAATGAGATTAATATTCTTGAGAAACTGTCACAAAGCTACAGAAAAATAAATAAAATTGAACAAGCGTGATTGAAACCGATCGCTGTCAGGGGTATGTTTTTCACTCAGAGAGTGGTGGGCGCATGGAATGGGCTGCCGGCAACGGTGTTGGAGGAGGAGTCGATAGGGTCTTTTAAGAGACTTTTAGATAAGTATATGGAACTTAATAAGATAGAGGGTTATAGGTAAGCCGAGTAATCTCTAAGGTAGGGATATGTTCGGCAAAACTTTGTGGGCTGAAGGGCCTTTATTGTGCTGTAGTTTTCCTATGCTTCTATGTTCTATGTACACCTACTGCGCCATTGACGAGGGAGTTCCAGGCTTTTAACCCAAGTCGGTGAAGGAACAGTCATATATTTCCAAGTCAGGCTGGTGAGTGATTTGGTGTGCAACATCCAAGTGGTGGTGTTCCCATTTGCTCGCTGCCTTGGCTTTGTCCGCCTGGGTGGGAGTGTTTCTGTGTTTGGATTGTGATGAGAAAGGAACTTTGGTGAGTCGCTGCAGTGCATCTTGTAAATGGTGCACACGGCTGCCACTGTGCGTAAGTGGTGGTGGGAGTAATTGTTTTATGGGAGAGGGAGTAATCAAGCAGGCTGCTTTTTCATGGTTTGTGTCGAGTTTCTTGAACGTTGTTTCAGCTGTACTCATCCAGGCAAGTGGAGAGTATTCCATTATACTGCTGATCCGTTCCTTGTAGATGGACAATAGTGGCAGCTTTTTCAATTACCCACAGGGAGGTTAATTGTGTCAGTTGAATCGGCTCCCCTCACGCACAAGCAACGTTATGCTTTTCTCATTCACTTGAGCGCTGAGCAGCTCCAGGATGTTCACACGTTGCTGCAGCTTTACTGTCGCTATTTCCGCTCTGCCATCTGTGACAGCTGCTGACAACGCCACGGTTTTACTTGCTTTGTGTCTGTAGTGTCCCTGGCCATACTTTCTGTTTGCTGCTCTCATTGCTGTCAGGCCAGACTGTTAGGAACGTTTTGTGTCTCAGAAACCTGCGGAATATCGAATCAGAAAGAAAGGCCTAATGTCACTCGCCGTATAGCAGAAATAGGCTGAGCAGCGAATTATCTCATACCACTTTCTACAAGACATCACTATAAAGAGCTCAGTGTGTAGCCAGAGCTTTGTATTTATTTCAGAGAATAGATGCCTTGGCGACAGATCCTACTGATCAATGAGAGAAAATAAAATTAAAACACCCAGCTGGGCTCTAATCATTCTGAGCGACAGACTTCACACAGATAGTGACCCGAGCTGGGAATCGAACCCAGATACGTGGCACTGTGAGGCAGCAGTGCAAACCACTGTGCCGCCTCTAATTGACCTAAGGGACATTCTGATTTTTAGTTGAACCCTGTGTATGTGAAGTGGAATAAGAGAACATCCAATGCTTAACTGACTTGAGAAACAGTTTGATCTTTAATTGACTTGAGGGATAGTCTGACCTCCAGTTCCTGAGAGACGTTTTGATCTCTAACTGAACTGAGAGGCAGCTTCACCTCTAGCTGCCCTGACAGATACCGTGACGTCCAATTCACCTGGGAGACAATTTCATGGAATCTTTACAGTGCAGAAGGAGGCCATTCAGCTCATCGAGACTGCATCAACCACAATCCCACCCAGGTCCTATCCCCATAATCCCATGCATTTACCCTAGCTAGTCGTCCTGACACTAAAGGACAATTTGGCATGGCCAATCCACCTAACCCGCACATCCTTCAGACTGCGGGAGGAAATCGGAGCACCCAGAGGAAATCCATGCAGACACGAGAATGGGCTGACCATACGCAGAGAGTGACCGGAGCCAGGAATCGAACCCGGATACCTGGCACTATGAGGCAGCAGTGCAAAAGACTGGCACTATGAGGCAGCAGTGCAAACCACTGTGCCGCCCCTAATTGACCTGAGGGACATTTTGATCTTTAATTGATCCTTGTCTATATATACATCTGACTGTGTAGCTGTGTACCCGTGCGTGAGTTTGAGTACGTGCTCTTAAATATATATACTTCGTCATGAATGTGCCTTTGTGCATGTTGCACAGGTTATAGGCAAGCATCCGTGTGTACTGAATGTGAGCATACTAAGTGCTTTTTTCCCTAAACTCTGCTGTCGGATTCTACTGGATACAGCAGGGCGAAACGTGGATATTTTTTAAAAAATTCATCCCTATCATATTTGAATGACGATAATAACATCAGTAATTTTGTGTACGTTCTGAATGTGTTTCTGTTGTGTCTCATATTATTAAGATCGAATTTACGAATGAGCCACATCAATTCCAGAAAATCCATCGCTTTACAATTGTGTGAAAGAACTAAAGGGATAGCACAAGAGACAAAGCAAAAGAACAAGAAAGAGGAAAAGTGAAATCGAGAGAAAAGATGTGACACAGAGAGAGACGGATTGATAGAGGGAGAGAAGAAAGAGAAACAGAGAGAGATTTGGGGCTGAGGGATGGGTGGAGAGATGTTGAGCAGAATACTGAAATGGAGAAGGGGATGTGTTATTTTGCATTCCCGTTGGTAACACACTAACAGAACTGAAAACTATAGACGCAATCAGTCGCGAAATGTTGAAATTTAAAACACAGTTTCGGGTTAATCGGAATCTACTAATCCTCATAATAGAATCCTAATACCCTACTGCCCTCTTCTGAGTTGCGAGATCATCTGCGGGGTTATTCTCTTCAGATAATAACAATTCTGTACAGACTAACGCGAGCGGGGTGTTCAGTCACACCTTTTCTCAAACTACACACTTGGTTGTAGTTTTTGTACGGGGCAGACACTGAGCTGTGCAGCTGTGGGTCTCAGAGCGCAGTAATATAGGGCTCCATCTGACAGTTCCGCCCTGGAATCTCTCAGCCAAACCGCGCTCTGCTCTATGTTCAGCTCCGCCGTGAAACGCTCCAGGGCGAAGTCAGCTGGAGAGGTGCGGTACTGGGTGATTCGCAACACGTTTATTGGGGCCTGACCGGGAAGTTGCCGATACCAGTAAAGGGAAGGATCATTATCAGCTGTTGTAAAACTACAATTCATTGTTACCGATTCCCCTTCCTTCACCATTATGAACGAACTTCCCTGTTGAACAGAATCGTCGCCAATACTGCCGCCTGGAAGAGAAATTAAACATTTATAAATTTCCATTCCCTAACTGCAATTGTAAATGCTTTATTTTGTTATCGGAATCCACGAGAACTTACGGAGAACAGACAGGAGTAAAAGAAATCTGAATGTTACAGGAGAAAACATCACTCTCTGCAGGTCACTATGTGAGCATCGAGCTCGTCTCCACTGTGACAAAAACTGCACCACAACAGAATGACCTGCCTCAGCTTATAACGGAGATGGAACAGGAGGTGATATCATATTTGGCTGTGACATCATCAATGAAGGTGAGGTATTGTGGTCACTGTTGATGCATCAAAATAGCATCGATGAATCCCTACAATGCAGAAGAGGCCATTTGGCCCATCGAGTCTGCACCGACTCTCTGCAAGAGAATCTTATCTAGACCTCTTCCCCACCTTATCCCCTAGCCGCAGACATTCATCATGGCTAATTCCCCGTAACCTACACATCTTGGGACACAAAGGGACAATTTAGCATGACCAAGCCGCTTTACCTGCGCATAGAAAAAAAGAAACATAGAAAAACTACAGCACAATACAGGCCCTTGGCCCACAAAGTTGTGCCTAACATGTCCCTACCTTAGAGATTACTAGGCTTACATATAACCCTCTATCTTACTAAGTTCCATGTACTTATCCAAAACTCTCTTAAAACACTCTATCCAATCTACCTCCACCACCATTGCCGGCAACCCATTCCACGCACCCACCACTCTCTGAGTGAAAAAAATACCCCTGACATCTCCTCTGTACCTACTCCCCAGCACCTTAAACCTGTGTCCTCTTCTGGCAACCATTTCAGCCCTGGGAAAAAGCCTCTGACTATCCACTCGATCAATACCTCTCAACATCTTATACACCTCCATCAGGTCACCCCTCATCCTCCGACTCTCCAAGGAGAAAAGGCCGAGCTCCTTCAACCTATCCTCAGAAGGCATGCTCCCCAATCCAGGCAACATCCTTGTAAATCTCCTCTGCACCCTTTCTATGGCTTCTACATCCTTCCTGTAATAAGGCGACCAGAACTGAGCACAGTACTCAAAGTGGGGTCTGACCAGAGTCCTATATAGCTGCAACATTATCTCTCGACTCCTAAACTCAATTCCTCGATCTATCATTTTGGGGTACTACAAACTTCAAGCCCTAATTTTGAGATCAAAGTTTAGTAAAGCTACCAAGATCACTGAGGTAATGATTAACAAAGTCCTGATCTCCGACATAGCTGTGTATTTCAATCCCATGAGTCCCCACACTGCTGCAGAGATGTAGCGGGCCCCAGTCAAAATTCCACAGCGACAACTCCAGAGACTAAGCAACAGAGGGCGCTCTCACACCGGTGAAGAGCAGCAATAATTCACTGAGCGGTGTGAGAGCCAGAGGGATCTTTCTCAACCTGCAAGTAATACAAAACACAACAATAGATTGTGAGGTCCACTCGTAGAACTATATTACTTTATGATTTCAATTCGCAACATATTAAAAAATAGTCCACAAATACATCTGTGGAACCTTAATTGTTAACATGTTAATTGAACTTATTCCTTTCAATTTATTTTCTCACTCTGTCCCTTCCTGTCTCCAGTTTCCACTTTTCACCTGTAATTGCTTTACTTTTTTTCCAACATTTAGTTCAACGATTCAGAACCTGATTTTCTGCTCGGCATCTTAAATCAGTCCGGCAAAACTCCACTGAGCCACAAAAGGAAACTCTCAGGCGAGGCCAATGAATAACAAAGATTCTCTCCCCTTCTGTCCGCTGCCATCGGAACATTTCTCCGAATAGGCACCAATGGGTGGCACGTTGCCTCACAGCGCCGGGGCCTCTGGTCACTGCCTGTGTGGAGTTTGCACGTTCTCGTCTGGGTTCTCCGGTTTCCCCTCACAGTCCAAAGTTAGGTTGATCGGCCATACTAAATTGCCCCTACGTGTTAGGGAAACTAGTAGGGACTATGGGGACTGGGCCTCGGTGTGATTGCGAGGGATGCGAACTTGATGGGCCAAATAGCCTCCTTCTGCACTGTTTGCAATGATAATTTAAATGCTTGAACCCAATTTGCTTCAATGTTTTGAAGAAGATAAAGTGGTCAATAATCATTACAAAAACACCCGCATTGTAGCAGGATTGGAGCCTGATATTGATTAGAGGCCAGAGCGAGTGAGAGAAGGTGTGTCCGATGTGGAAAAGGTTATGAACATGTGAATGAAAACCCATTGTGAGAGCTGCTTTCTGAATTATTACACTAATCATTTCAGCACCGTATTCATTTCTTTTATGAATGGAAGTGACACTGAAAAGGTTTTCCTAGCCGGCTGGTATTGAATTGTAGGTAATGAGGACAAGCTTTACATATCCTCAGGGGACTGTTTATCTGCTGTCTGAACTTTGGTCTCGTGTTTTGAACACACGATTGTCGAGTTACTGGAAGTGCTGACATTATTATCACTTAAACAAATTCCAAACTCCGAGGGTGGTGGCTCATTGAATACACGATAACTAACCCGATTGAAGTTGATAATTTTAAACAGAGGTGTCATTGAGAGACGTTACATTAGTGGAAATGTTTATACTTCAAGATTGTTCCACGGAATGTACAGTGACAGCAGTACCTTTGTCCAAAGTGTCAGGTATACTTTTTAAGCATATGGTCACAAACACATGTCCCTTCCTTTGAACTATGTTGGGAAGGATTCCATAACTGAATATCAGACCCGCTGAGCGGCGGTAGAACCGCTCCTTCCTTCACCAACAAACGCTCGCTTTACCCTTGAATTGGGAGTTTCTCTTCGAACGGCAGGGACGCTGGCAATGTGGAGAGTCAATCAACCACTCCGACATAAAATGCAATGACTGTTCAGTAATTGCCTCAGTGCTGCATGAGGGAAATCTCGCAGTCATGGCTGAGCCGATGGTAAGGCTTAAACGGGCTGATCCTGAATGAACCAAATCCTGGAGCAAGCCTGAGTTTGACGGTCACAATAATCAGAATCGGGTTTAACTGTCACCATCTGCTGTGTAAAACGGAAATATTACTTCCATAAAGCACTGACTGTGCCCCGGCTCTGAGTGTTTCCAATCATTGGCAGCCAGCCATTGGCAGCCAGCTCACCAGCCTGCCTATTCTCAATGTCACTGGGAACATCAGGAAGTGACGTGAAAACATCCTGAGACTCACAGCAGATTACTGAGGGCGGGGTTTAGAACATGTCTTCAAAATCCCCAACTCCTCTTCTACAGAGCAGACAGAGACAATGCGGCTGCTCAGCATCTGGGTTGTGTGGGCAATATTTCTGACAGGTAAATGTGGACCAACCACATTTCAACTTTGTTTTTTACATTTTTGAAACATGGTGTAAAACAAAAATTTCAACAGTCGCCCGATCAGATTTTTTCTACATTTGTTTTTCAGATCTGATTTATGGAGATTCTGTCACTCAGTCGCCTTCCTCAGATGTTGGGACAGAAGGAGAAGCGGTGACTTTAAATTGTAAATATGGTACTGAACAGAGCTTCTACTATCTATACTGGTACCGGCAGCACCCAGACTCACAGCCTGAGTTTATATTGTGGAAATACTCGGGAGGCAGTGAAGATAAAGCCGATTTTGCCAAAAGCCGTTTCTCTGTCGAGCTCCAGGCAGAGAATAAATTCACCAGTTTAACCGTCCGGGGTCTGAAGCTGGCTGACGCCGCCGTGTATTACTGCGCTTTCAGACTCAGTGACAGAAAACAAGCTCAGCCCTGTACAAAAACTGTTCTTCTTTTTACTGCAGACTGCAGCTGCTATCTGTTGTCGCTTGTGTAGAATCGCGGTCGATGTGGCCACAATGCACAAAGGAAACCAAAGCAACTTCGAATGAAACTGTTCCCAGGAGCAGTTACACAAACAAACTGTCGATTTCAATCCGACAAACAAATCAGCTCAGAGTTATATTTGAAGATACCCGTTCTAATCCCTGCCTTTAGTAATTTGTTCCCTGCCCTCAGGATGTTTTCACCCCACTTCCGTATGTGTCTCTGGTTCTGTGTGACCAGTAGGTGGTAATCTCGGGCTGGCTCAGAAGAAAAGGGTCTGAGCCCCGCTACAGTCAGTGTCTTCATAAGGGTATGGCGGCACTTTTAGACGCTGGGGAGGAGGAAGAGGTGGTCGGGGAATATAATCCTGGTCTGTAGATTATCATCAGAAAAATTTGGATTGTTAGTGCTTACACGAACCACATCAACCTTTTGGAAACATTCTGAAGCTCAGTGGGCACTGGGTAAAATCTACTTGCGGTTGGTTTAAAGATCACAGTCACCACTTTGCGAAATCTATTCAATGTGTCCAAGTTTTCTCTTATTCGGCAAAGCACTTTGTTTAAATAAACTGTGTGAGCAGGCCGCGGTCAAAGGCTTCAGAAAGCTGGAAGGGGATATGGAGAGAGGGCTGTTCAATGAGTCACCGAAAATATATCGAAAGGAAAAAAGTACACTGAAGTAATAAAATAGATTTATGGAGGTTGCCTCAGTATAACTGTGCGCTGGAGTTGAACTAATAATATTCCTCAAATATTCTTGACGTTGTTTTAGTTTTGAGGCTGCTGGTGACTCAGACTTGGGTGAAAGCGCTGTGTGGAACCAACAGTGTGAGATTTCTGTCCCGAATCTGTTACTTCTCTGCTGACTGCGTAGCACAGAAATGCAGTGCAGAGAAAATACCTCCGCGACATTTCAAGGGACCGTTTTGTTTCTTCTGTGAAAATCAGCAGAGATCTTGTCTTGTACGTTTGGAGACATTTTTCAGCCCTCAGAAAAGGAGAGAGTCTAGAGAATGTACCCACAAGATAGATCCCATCAGACCCGAACAGAGGAGTTAGATGTGAGGCTCACTTTAACCGAGCAATTGGATGCAACCCTTTAACGTTTATTTGATAAACCAACCTTTTTAACATACACTAAATTTGGAAGTTTCACCTATTCACTTTCATTGTATTCCCCCTCTCTGTTTGATATGTCTCTATCACAGGAAAAATCTTAGATCATCTTCCCAATTGATCCCCGTCTCAAATTCAGTCTGATTAATGACAGTGCATCAAATACTCGGAACATCTTCATCCACATTCAACACTTGCATTTCCTTCTTCAAAGCGATTTCTTTCAGATCAATTGAAGGTAAAAATGTCTCTTATCTCAATTAGGATCAACCTAGCTGTGTTTACCCGCCTCGCTCTGAACAGCAGAGTGTATGGTCAATGTCTCAGTTCCCTGTAATCAACAATTGTGTTGAAGTCAATGACGTCAGACCAATCAGATCCAGTGATTTCAGCTCTTCCTGCCATACGTCCTGTAGGAAGTGACATCAGACCAGCCTCAGCCAATGGTCTCAGCCTTATTTTGTTCGCTACTCTGAGCTTTCGGAGACACAAGAGTCTCTGGAATCCAGGAACAACAGCAATGCGGCGCTCGGTCCTCACTGTGATCTGGGTGACATTCATTGTCGGTAAGTTTAACTCTTTAAAAAGGGGTGTAAAAAGGAGTTTAAAAAGGAGTAGAGGAATAAATTTGAAAAGCAGGGCGCTCCAGTTAATCAGACATCGGGCCTGCCTTAGAGCACTTGAGTCTTTGCTCTTGGCTTTTCCTTACAGGAATATCGTTTGGCAAAACTCACAGCAAGCCTGATACCAGAATTGGGAGATGGCATCCATCAGAATGAAATCTAAACATTATGGTTAATTTATCTTCTGGCAGAAGATTAAAGAGTAACCTGATTGATGTATTTATAATGATGAAGAGGTTCAGTACGGTGGACGGGGAAAGGATGATTCCACTCGTGGAGAATTCCAAATCGATGTCCCATAAATCTGAGTGAAACGAAAAGATCAACTGGAAATTATAACGAATCTCCTTTCGAGGGAGTTCTGTAGAAAGTGACTGACATGAACACAATGAACACTTGAAGAGAGGAGTAAAGACACAGTTGGGATGGGGAAAGATTAGTCACTGAGGGAGAAAGGGACAGGGGCATTGAGATAGCGGATTCTTCTGGGGATTCTGAACGGAACGTAGATCAGTTGGGGCGAATTTGATGTTATTTAATGCCTTTTTTATGTTACATCGTCTTTGAGTTGTCACCCTCAGTTCAGCTGAATGTTTTTTATTTCTTTTACCGTGTTTTCCAGATCTGAGCAATGGAGATTCTGTTCCTCAGCAGGAATCCTCACTCACAGGGACAGAGGGAGAAAGTGTCACTTTGAGCTGCACCTATACCGACGATGCATATTATTTATTCTGGTACCGTCAATACCCAGGCAGACAGCCCGAATTTGCGGTCCGGAGGCATACGGGCGGCAGTGATGAATGGAAGGCGGATTTCGCTCAGACCCGGTTTTCTGATACAATCGAGAAATCAGAAAAGTTGTACCGATTGACCATCTCGGAGCTGCTGCTGTCTGACACCGCGGCCTATTACTGTGCACAGAATCTCACAGTGATGAAAATGAATGAAATCCTCGTACAAAAACTGCCGCAGGTTTCTGGGTCACAGCTGCTGTCTGCTGGGTGCCGGTTATAACAGCGGGTCTGACATTGACACGTGAATGTATTCCCGTGAACACAAACCCCGAGAACAATCCACATAAACACCTTTCAAAACCGCTCACATCGAAGGCAGATTCCTGCTGATTCTTACATTCGCTGTACGAGGGAAGAATTGGCTGCTCTTTATTTGGGGGTCACTCGGCACTAACATTGAAAATACAAGTGAAGTATCATTCAATCGTGTAAACTGAAACCTGCCAACTGGGCAAATCCCAATAACTAACCGTAACTAAACACCTCTCATTTAAATTCACTTACAGACTGAGAATTATTAACATAAGGAATACAAAAGGATTGTTCCAGTCAAGATTAGGAGCTGATAAACGATTAATAGAATTAATGATTTCAAGCGGAAGAATTGGTATGGCCTCAGCAGTGGAACAGATGATATGAAAACAGGCTAAATACAGTCACCAGTTTCTGAGTGAAAAACTGCTTCCACTTCACTGGAGGTCGGGGTTTAATTCTGTTTAATTCAATTATAGTATTTCTTGTCATTGAGCCCGAGATTTGAACACAGATCTGCGAAATATTTATGTCAGTAGAAAAAATAAAATTTACCCCATTAAAAAACCATATCCTAACCTGCATCACCATTTCTATCATCAGTGCTTTGGACCCTATCACTCTGTTCTTTCCTGTTCTTTACAGGTGATATTTCCAATTCAGACGCAAAAGAGGAAATCTCTCTGATACTGATTCGGACAAGACCTCTGGTGACCAGGAAGTAACGCAGTGTCGTTACACAGAAATAAGTCTACATTACCTGATCAGGAATCGAACCGGGGCCATGGTAATGGAAGCGCCGAATCCTAACCACTAGACCATCAGGCAAGATGGTACAAGCTCTTAAAAAAGAACTAATTTATCCATGAACCATCTGCCTTCCATTTTTTTTACTTCAGACTTTCGTTTCACCACAAACAAGCTTCTCCTTTCATCTGTCATGTTTAGATGGAACACAAGGGACTGTATCAGCCAATACAAACAGCGTTTCCTGTTCGCTGGAACATGAAATCGACAGTGAGGTGAAATAGTCCCGCAAGCTGCTCGTGTGACACCTTCAATTCCTAAATCCCACCAACCTCATTACTGTGGCTTCTGTGAAACTTACAAGGTAACACACGGCAGGCATTCATCACGGAGAGCAACTGGCACAATCATTTACCAAATGCTATCATGTCGCTTCTCTTCCTGTTTCTGTCGCTGCCTCTCATCCAGCTCCCTCTGGCTGTCCAGCTCCCAGAGCCAATTAGCTGCTTGATAGAAGCACAGACAGTTGGCGAACCCGAGCTTTACCTGGAAAGCAGGGAAAGCGAATATATGACGCACGGCATTGAGAGGAGATGAAGTTTAGAGATGACAGTACAAAGAGACAGAGATATCTCATCTTCCTGATCCAGTTACTGATGACAGGAATGTACACACTGCGAATTATCCACTGTCAAACTCTCCTTCCAGTCTTGAGCACGGAGTTAAGTTTTGAAGTGTTTGAAGTATTGCTACAGTTATTCAGGGTTTTGTTGAGACCACATTTGGAATATTGTGTACAGTTTGGATCCCCGCATTTTAAGCAGAATAAAAGCAAAATCTGAGGATGCTGGAATCTGAATCAAAAACAGAAAATTCTGGAAATTCTCAACAGTTTTAACGAGAAGGAATAGTTAGCATTGAAAACCTGCAGGGATTCTATGATTCTATGAGTTTGATAGGGTGGAGGCTGAGACATTATTTTCCCTGATCCGGGAATATAAAACACGGAGCACAATCTCAGGATAAGGCGCTGATAATTCAGGACAGCGATGAGGAGAAATTGCTTCACTCAAAGGGTAGTGAATCTTTGAAATTCTGTGCGCCAGAGGGTTGTAGATGCTCCATCATTGAACACATTTCAGTTTGGGTTAGGCAGATCTATGATCTATAGAATAATGAATGGAAGCAGGGATATGGAATTGGAACAAATGCTCGGTCACAAATTCATGTCTGGATTCTAATTGTTAAGTTTAATGGTATAATGGAAGCATGTATACAATGCTGTATGTAAGATGTCGCTATCAGTAGTCATGAAATAATGTTGGTGACAACAGATAACAGTGTAGCCGGTAACACTTGAGAGCTTTTTTTTATTGATGCCCACGTAACCCATTACCAACCCGCAACGGTTCGCTTATGAATGGTGATAAAATAGTGCAAGCTCTATCCCTGGGTGGGCTCGAACCACCAACCTTACGGTTAACAGCCGAACGCGCTGACCCATTGCGCCACAAAGACCTAGACAGCAGCTGTTGCAGATATTCTAAACAAGGATGTCAATGACCACAATTCCATTTCTGCAAGCTTTTGCTCCAGAACTGCAGCATGACAGCACCGTGTACAATTCTGTACCAGTCTCTTTGGTTATGTTGATCCTGTAACATTGCTGTAGTGTGTTGGTCATTCCCTTTCTCCTATGAATGTGCAGGTAAAATGAATCCATGTGTCTTATCGCAGGGAGGAATTCAATGGGACGGAAGGGAACTGACAACCAGAAGCCCAAGGATCCAATATTTTCCACTCAGTCATCAATAACACCATTCCCAGCTGCAACTCCTTCCAAATATTGTGATCCATTTCCCTCAGGATCTGTCCCAAGATTTAATATTTCCCTTCTTTTCTCTTCATTTTGAAATTCGCTTCAATACCCAACATAAATTGAATTGCAAACCTGAGGGCTAACCGTGGGAAACAAGTCTCTGGGTAAAACAGATGCTCATTTCCAGATTCACAGCACTCAGCGTTTCACGCAAATGGAAGAATTTAACACTGAAAAGTTTTGGAAACTTGGTGTGAATATTGACTGCGATTCACTCAGGTATTGTGTAAATGCTGCTCGATAGTTCAGTGAGAGGGATAAAATCTATGTACGTTTTGCTGAGCTTGTGTTCGGTGTACTGGGAGGCTTCAACCGGGTTGAATTTTGTGTCCCAGAGATATGCAGTAATCCACTGATTGAAGCTGCAGTCGCAGGGATCGTAGGCAGGAAAACAGAATTAAATGGTTTTATTTATCCGGGATTCCTTTTTTTCAATATTCCACTTCCTCCTTCTTTGGCCATTAGTTTATTTTTCTAATGTAATTTTCAAAGGATAGCCGCTGTTAAGTTCTGGACACTAAGCAACTGATCTCCGCAATTATCATTACAGCTTTTCTTCCTTTACTTTCCTTGAACAGGCTGTGAAAGGGAGACTGATACAGCTGCTGCTCGGGAGCTCAAAAGCGACTGGAGTCTACGCTGGAGATATCTATGCAAGCGTGTCAGGTAATTGTTCCATCCAATGTTGGTGAGTGTTTATCACAGATGGATATGAATAGTGGGTCGATGAACAGGGTTTTCTGATCGATTGCCGTAGACTGTGAAACAGTGCTGTACTAAATAAGGAATGGCATGCCATGACATAGATGGAGGCATGAGATAAGTCAACAGTACATGAGAAACTGCTCGGATTTGTTTCATCATTGAGTACAGGCAGACACTTAGCTTATGCATCAAGAGGAAGCTCGCTCATCTGTGCAAGTACATTGTGTAATATTTCTTGTCATTCAGCTATTTAAATTTTACAATTTCATAACTTTTCTTGTTTCGCCATTAACTGCTTTCTTTCCCCCCCTGTTGCCTTGTCTATTCATTGTTGCCTCTTTATTTGATGTCATTTCCTATTTTTGTTCGCCTCATACTCTTGAGAATCCCCAGATTCCCTATCTATCGGGTTCCTTGGTAACAGTGAGCAGTTTTCAGCTTGTGTGTGTGTGTCCTTGAGTTTCATTAGGTTTCAGTTTTTCATTCTGTGTGTCCGTATAAATTTCTGGCATTCAGGCTTTGTTTTTAAGGGCGGATTATTTCATGAGGAAAGACTGGAGAGACAATGTTTGTATCCACTGGAATTCAGAATAAGAGTAGGCTACTTGATTGATATGTATAAAATACAAAGGGGTCTTGACAAGGTGGATGTGAAGAGGATAGTTCCTCTTCTGCGTGAATCTATAACTAGGTATCACTGTTTCAAAAGAGGGATTCGCCCATTTAAAATAACACTGCACCACAGCCTCCTCTGATGAGTATTTATAAATACTCACTTGTAGCAATGTCCTTCCTTGGCGTGTCCCTGTATCATTCACTGCTCTCAGGCCACGTTCATCTTTGTCCCTTAGTTGGATTGTCTCTGTATCATTCCGCTTAAACTCACTCTTGCCTATGTCAATGTCTTTTATATCTCTCTCAAAGTGTATAGGTGCATTGGGTGATGTAGGAAGTGTACAACTTCGGGAGTAAGGATATACTTGCCTGCATAGCACAGTTGATCAAACGTTTAAACATGGAGAGTTAGCGAGCACTGAGCCGATGCTCTGCTGAGGTCTCATTCAGCCTTTGAAATTTCGTAGATACTAAGCAGAGGGTCCAGATAGTGACAGACCTGATCCACTGAAGGATTCCTAAAACAGTTCCATGGCTAAACGTCTCAGATGTTAGAACATAAGAACATAAGAAATAGGAGCAGGAGTAGGCCATCTAGCCCTTCGAGCCTGCCCCGCCATTCAATAAGATCATGGCTGATCTGTTGTGGCTCAGTTCCACTTTCCCGCCCTCTCCCCATAACCCTTAATCCCCTCTTTTATCAAGAACCCATCAACCCGCTTCTTAAAAATATTTAGCGAGGCAGCCTCCACCACTTCAACGGGCAGAGAATTCCAGAGATTCACCACCCTTTGAGTGAAGAAGTTCCTCCTCAACTCCGTTCTAAACCGCCTCCCCTTTATCTTGAGGCTGTGCCCCCTAGTCCTACTGTCTTTTTTGAGCGGGAAGAGTCTCTCCACCTCTATCCTATCCATCCCATTCATCATCTTATACGTCTCAATGAGATCTCCCCTCATTCTTCTAAACTCTAACGAGTACAAGCCTAGTTTATTCAGCCTCTCCTCATAGCTCAACCCCCTCAACTCCGGTATCAGCCTAGTAAACCTCCTCTGCACTCCCTCCAAGGCCAAAATATCCTTGCGCAGGTGCGGCGCCCAAAACTGCACACAGTACTCCAGCTGCGGCCTCACCAATGCCCTATACAGCTGCAGCAAGACCTCCCTACTTTTATATTCAATCCCCCTCGCAATGAAGCATTGAATACAGGAAGCCATTGAGCTGATGCACAGACTGGGCCACGCTCACCTGCATAGGCACATTGCTCAGGTTTTTAACAGGAAGTATGCACAGGGATAGGAAAACATACCTTTCAAGTTATCACCAGTTTACACTTGTATATTGCTCAGACCTGCCTTACAGTCACATTCTTTGACCTGCTGCATTATTTTGATCGCTGCTTGTTTCTCGGTTCTCAGATTGAACTGTTTTTAGACATACATTTCTTCCCACCTGTTCTATCTTGTGTTCGCTCCCTCAACCTCATCTTCATCACTCCCTGTGTCAGCCGGAGATATCCCCTACCGCCCGCCCCCTTTTCTATCGTCCCATTCCCAGGTTAAATCTCGCAGCTCCGGAATCCATGAGCTGCTGTCAGGCAGCTTTGAAACATTTTTAAGTCTGAGGAACCTTCATTTGGTGAAACTGATCTTCCCAGACAAGCCTGAATTGAAACAAATAACAATTGGAAACGAAACACAAACTCTTTAACTGGTAGCTGCTCTCTCTCTCTCTCTCTCTCTTTCGCTGGTTAACCTTTCAGTCTGATGGGATTCTGCTATGTGTTGTCTCAGCCGATCCTGGATTGAATTGGGTGACAGTTTGATCCGAGGTTAATGTGGTTTCCTCGGGGTGTGTGTCAGAGCGGCTGACAGCGCCGCTGTTCAATCTGACTGTTACTTTCTGCGATTCTCCACACAAACCGCAACAGACTGGAGCACCCAATGATAGCTGCAAAGCAGTTTTTGTACGGGGGTGAGACTGCTTTCTATCATTGTGAGTCTGAAAGCGCAGTAATAGCGGCCAGCGTCAGTCAGCTGCAGGATCGAGATGGTTAAAGTAGTTAATTTAGCCGAGGTCTGGCGATCAGCAGAGAAACGGGGTCCAAAACCTTCCCCTCTGTCCTCTTGTGTACTCCAGGATCTTTTCACTATAATGAACTGCAAATCCTTCTGTAGCTGCTGTCTGTACCAATATAAGATGTAGTCACTTGCTGTAGTGCTGTAGGTACATCCGATAGTCACCGTTTCACCTTCTCTCCCCTCTGAAGACTGGGGCTGAGAAACAGAATCTCCATCACTCGGATCTGTAACGTGTTCAAGAAGAAGAAAAAAAATCTAAGTGTTGGACGTGCTGCTGAAATAATATTAACACTTTATATTCACCGAGACATAACTGGAGTTACGAAATAAAAACAAATGATGGTGGAAATACACAGCAGGGGCAAGAACCACCACTGGGGAGAAGCAGAGCTAAAGGTTCAGATCGCGATAACATTTAACCAGATTGGAGTCATCCTTACTGATAAGAAACAGCCCGAACACAATGCAGACGGTGAGGAACTCCATGGCGGCTGCAGAGCCCGGGGCTGTGACTACCTTTAAAACTCCAAGCACTGCCGGAACAGAATCTGTTTTTACAGTCACTTTCTGATCTCAAACTTCCCGTCCAATCAACAATTTGCAGTCTACCCGTCATAGATTGAGATAAGATTTCAATGAGTTTCAGTGATCAGCTGAAGCACTTTGACCTTCACTATTACATATCTGAGACTCAGTGACTGAGTGGGTACAGTGTGTGGTGAGAGGGAAGAATCAGCTTCACTGACAAGGCCATAAGAGATAGGAGCAGAATTTAGCCATTCGGCCCAACGTGCCTATTCCACCATTCAATCATGGCCGATATGTTTAAAATCCCGCAGAATCATAGAATCCCTACAGTGCACAAGGAGGCCATTCGGCCCATCTAGTCTGAACCGGCCACAATCCTGAACCGAACACCCCAAGGATGTTGATTAGGTTGATTAGCCACGGTAAATTGCACCTTAATGTCAGGGGGATTAGAAGGTAAAAGTATGGGGTTACGGGGATAGCACAGGACCTGGGTGGGATTGTTGTCGGTGCAGGCTCTATGGGCCAAATGGCCTCCTCCTGCACTGTAGGGATTGTATTCTATGATTCAATCCCACCCAGGCCTATTCCTATAACGCCATCCCCCTGACACTAGGGTCAATTTGTCATGGACTACCAATCTTACCCGCGTCTCTTTGGGAGGAAACAGGAGCATCCGGAGGAGACCCACACAGACACGGGGAGGACAATATACGGATTGTACAACAGCGGATTTAGGTGCAGATTCCCTGAGAGAAACAAATGCAGCCACCCAAAACATCCAAGCTCAGAAATGAAGATAAACGAATAGAAAGGCAGTGAGTGAATCAAAGGCCGATACAATGATCGAAGGAGAGAGATAAGTAGAGAGGAACAGATGGAGAGGCGGAGAGATAAGCAAGAGGAAAGGGAATGACAGAAATGAGCAGTGACAGGGAGATTATGGGTGGGGGGGTGGTGGTGCAGACATTGAGATAAGTGAGGGAGAGGCGGGAGCCACAAGGGAAGTAGATGATGATACGGTGAAGGGAACAGTTGGAGATATGTAGAGATAATACAGGGAGAGACGCAAAGAGAGACAAACGGACAGATGACAAGTGAAGCAGAGATAGACAGTGACAGAAACAAACGGGTCCAACTTGAAAATCAGTGGCCTAAATCCAATCAGATTCCAGAAAGGGAAAGAAAAGTAACAACTTAGGACGTGATGCCAGCAGGGAGATTTCTGAGAGGCGCTTCGCATCCTCAGAGTGAAACCAGTATCACTATTACATTGCGATCCTGCCCCTGCCCCTGCAGGAAACACGCACATGCGGTGAGGCAGCTCCATCTGGCGGCGATCCGAGGTAAATGATTATTTTCTGGAATTCAGAGTAAGAGTAGGCTACTTGATTGATATGTATAAAACACAAAGGAGTCTTGACAAGGTGGATGTGAACAGGATAGTTCCTCTTCTGGGTGAATCTATAACTAGGAATCTCTGTTTCAAAGTAGGGATTCGCCATTTAAAATACCACTGCACCACAGCCTCCTCTAATGTATGTCAGTATTTATAAATACTCATCTGTAACGATGTCCTTCCTTGGTGTGTCTCTGCATCATTCATTGCTCTCAGGCCGCGTTCATCTTTGTCCCTCAGTTGGATTGTCTCTGTATCATTCCGCGCAATCTCACCCTTGCCTATGTCAATGATTTTTATAGCTCTCTCAAAATGTATAGGTGCATTGGGTGATATAGGAAGTGTACAGATTAGAGAGTAAGGGCATACTTGCCTGCATAGCACTGTTGATGAAACATTTAAACATGGAGAGTTAGCGAGCACTGAGCCGATGCTCTGCTGAGGTCTCAATCACCCACCTAGTCTTTGAAATTTCGTAGATACTAAGCAGAGGGTCCAGACAGTGACAGGGCTGATCCACTAAAGAATCCCTGAAAAGGCTCCATGGCTAAACGTCTCAGATATTGCAGCATTGAATATAGGGAGCCATTGAGCTGATGTACAGCCTGGGCCACACTCACCTGCATAGGAACATTGCTCAGGTTTTTAACAGGAAGTGTGCACAGGGATAGGAAAACATATCTTTCAAGTTATCACCAGTTTACACTTGTATCTTGCTCAGACCTGCCTTACAGTCACATTTTTTGACCTGCTGCATTATTTTGATCACTGCTTGTTTCTCGGTTCTCAGATTGAACTGTTTTTTAGACATACATTTCTCCCCACCTGTTCTATCTTGTGTTCGCTCCCTCAACCTCATCTTCATCGCTCCCTGTGTCAGCCGGAGATATCCCCTACCGCCCCGCCCCCTTTTCTATCGTCCCATTCCCGGGTTAAATCTCGCAGCTCCGGAATCCATGAGCTGCTGTCAGGCAGCTTTGAAACGTTTTTACTTCTGAGGAACCTTTATTTGGTGAAACTGTTCTTCCCAGACAAGCCTGAATTGAAGAAAATAACAATTGGAAACGAAACATGAACTCTTTAACTGGTAGCTGCTCTCTCTCTCTCTTTCGCTGATTAACCTTTCAGTTTGATGGGATTCTGCTGTGTGTTGTGTCAGCCGATTCTGGAATGAATTGGGTGACAGTTTGATCCAAGGTTAATGAAGTTACTGTGAAAGTCCCCCAGTTGCCGCCCTAGTCACCTGTTCAGGTATGCTGAGGGAGCATTTAGCATGGCCAATGCACCTAACCAGCACGTCTTTCGGACTGTGTGAGGAAACCGGAGCACCCGGAGGAAATCCACTGGGACACGGAGAGAATATGCAGATTCCACACAGTGACCCAAGTCGGGAATCGAACCCAGGTCCTGGCGCTGTGAGGCAGCAGTGCAAACTACTGTGTTACCATGTCGCCCTACTGATCTTGGCCCGAATTCTACAATTCAGTATTTGAGAGATTGCACTGATGAACATCTCCAATTAGAAAGTGTTGATTAATCCTTGCTGAGAATTCTTATTCTCTTGCACATTACACACAGTGATACCACCACTGTCCAACAGAAAGAAGGGGAATAGAAACTGGTGGAGAATCAAGAGTCTCCAAATGTCACCCATCCGATCTGGAACAGAAATTCCCTCAGCACAGGACTGGCATCTTTTAAGGTCAAACCAAATAAACTCAAGTTAAATCAGGACAAAGTAAAAGGGGCAGCTCCCCAAAAGGAAGGGGAACAGCCCGAACAAAAACAAAGTGCAAAGGTGTTGTAAAAATCAGTCTGTTTTAACCCTTATACGATGGACAGAGTAGACGTCTTATTAGTACAAACAATATTTATTTAAACCCACACAATCAATAATCACCCACCCGACCAACAATAAGTTACCTTACAGAAAATGCTAGAATTCAAGTACAATACAAGACCTTGACTTAACTTTGCGTGACTGACAAGTCCCCAAACAGATATTGGCCTTTATCTCTGCACTGGTCTTGGTAGTTGTCTGTGTAGTTTGGTCCTTTGGTCTGGTCTGGCATTCTAGCTGTAGTCTTTCTTTCTTCCTTCTCGGGTGTGGTGGCTCTCCTCTTGCTGGCGATGTTCACCATTGTTGTAGCTTGATCGTGGGGTCAGAGAGAGAGAGAGAGATTCCTGGTTGTGCAGCATCCTTTATACCCCCTTTGGTTTCACGCCCTTTTTTTGGCCATTGCCAATCAATCGATCAGGACTTGATCACCCTGATCGATAAGAGTCCAATCAGGTGCTACCACACCGATCTCTGGGTGTGTCCCCGGCGGCCATGCCTGTAGGTGTTGTAGGCACATAGGTCACATACCTTCCTCCTAAATAAGGATTCAGGGTGCCTTTACGTCTGGCACACAACCCAGTGTGATCAGAAAGTCTCTTTCATCCTGGAGATGGCCCATATCCTGTGTATTCACTCATCAGGGTTGCAGCCTGTTTGTCTGTCTTTAAACTGCAGCCTGTCAGTTTAGTTTCGTGCCCAGTTGTCCCAGAGTGCTTTAAAAAACGCCATTTTAGATGGCCTGTTTGGCTACACAACTGATTAAGGGAAATGTGCAAAGCTAATGTGTAGAAAGTAGCTGCATCTTGCTTGTTTCTGTACATTATTTATGTTTCACTATTTCCACAACCTTCAGTAAATCAATGCCACAAAATCAATTTCTGAAATAATTGAGATTCTAAGGGCAGCACAGTGGCTAGCACTACAGCCTCATAGCACCAGTGACCCAGGTTTGATTCCTGGCTTGGGCACTGTCTTTGCAGATTATGCATGTTCTGCCCGTGTCTGTGTGTGTTTTCCTTCCTGGTGTTCTAGTTTCCTGCCTCAGTCCAAGACGTGCTGGTTGAGTGCATTGGCCATGTTAAATTCTCCTTCAGCGTTGCTGAACAGATGCCAGAGTATGGCGACAAGGGGATTTTCACAGGAACTTAATTGTAGTGTTAATGTAAGCCCAGTTGTGAAACTAATAAATAAAATAAATTGTATTACGAGCCCCATTTGGAGACAGTATGCAATATACAATTTAATCCTGGGATAATTGCGGTCACTAACTCCCCTCTTGTAACTATGGCAGATCATAGATGCTAATTCCAGTCACATTAATGGCCTAGTTAGTGAAGGAAATTCTGAAACAGGTTACAAGGAGACAGAGCATAATGTTGTTGTAACAGTCATCCAATATTCTCCTAGCATTGATCATAGCTGCTCCAATGTGTTAGAACATTGCATTTTACCTAAGAGGCATGGTTCACATTGTGCATCTTCATAATTAATCGCACTATACCTGACATTCATGTGCTACTGAGATACCAGTGAGTTCACATGTGACTGGAGGAGATGGTTTCTGCTCTTATTTCTACTTTTTGGTGGCTTTCGGTTTCTGAACAATTCCAGTTTCCTTCTCGAAACTGAGATAATGGTCTGTGCAATCAGGTCTCTAAATGATATGTATCCTACTTTTATTATTGGCCCTTCAGCCCCAGCTTTCACGCGACAACAAGAAATAAATTATTACAAACCATTTTTCCACTCAATGGCGGGGCGTTTACCCAGCATCCCAAGCGACGAGGAATGCCTTCTATCCAGGCTATCACCAGCGCGCAGGCGCAGTGGTGCCCGTGTTCTGAGCATGCGCAGAGGGAGAGGTCGGGACACGAGGTTGTTGTTTCTTGTCTCCGTGGCGGGTAAGGAAGCGGCGTGTCTGAGGGAGAGATGGGCGCAGAGAGAGGGCGGTAAGGTTTCATGAGCAGTTCGTGAACTTCAAACTCCTAACAGGAAGGTCCTGGGCCAGTCCGGGGTTTGTCCAGAGCCATTCTGCTTCTGCAGAAACAAGCATGGATAAAGGGAAGCTAGCTTTTGTCGGGCAGTGCGCATGCGCGTTGCTCCCTGTCAGCAGGTGGAGAGAATGTTGTGATTCTCAGAGAATCCCCACAGCGCGGGAAGAGGCCATTCGGCCCATCGAGTCTGTCCCCACCACAATCCCAGCCAGGCCCCATCCCCCTAACCCCATGCATTTAGTTTAGCTAGTCCCCCTGACAAGAAAGAGCAGTTTAGCATGGCCAATTCACCTAACCTGTGGGAGGAAACAGGAGCATCTGGAGGAAACGCATGCAGGCAGGAAGAGAATGTGGAAACTCCACATTGACAGTAACCCGAGCTGGGAATCGAACCCATGTCCCTGGCACTCTGAGGCAGCAATGTCAACCACTGTGCCGCCCCCTCATTTAGAAGTTAGTGTTTTGCGCAGACCCACACGTAGTGGCAGATTCCTTTCCCTGATGGACATTAATGTACCGGTTGGGTTTTTACAAAAACTCAGCTGCTTTCATGGTGAATTTTTCGTTCATGCCGTCCCCATAAATTACCAGATTCATTCAGCTCAATTTCACAACCTGCCTTTGTGTTTTTGTGGGTTATCTCTCACTCCCTTGTTTCTGTTTCAAATCAGTTTCACAGGATTCAGGAGGACTTGCAGTCAGGAAATTCAAGCCATGCATCACATCCGGATCTGACAGTTGCCCAACTTATCACAACGTGAATATCATCGGATTTTGAACATGGAAGAAAAAAACACCATTCACAGTGAGGAGAAACCGTACATTTGTTCTGTGTGTGGACAAGGCTTCAACCAATCATCTGACCTGTTGAAACACAAGCGCAGTCACAGCAGGAAGAAACCGTGGAAATGTAAGGATTGTGGGAAGGGATTCACATCCCCATCTCATCTTGAAAAGCATTGTCGCTGTCACACTGGGTAGAAGCCATTCACCTGCTCTGACTGTGGGAAGGGCTTCACTCAGTCAACCAACTTGCTGAAACACCAGCGAGTTCACAGTGGGGAGAGGCCATTGGCCTCCTCTGAGTGTGCAGTGAAACGCCAACGAGTTCACACTGGGGAGAAGCCATTCATCTGCTCTGAGTGTGGGAAAAGATTCACAAGGTCATCTAACCTGCTGATGCATCAGCGAGTTCACACTGAAGAGAGACCTTTTAAATGCTCAGACTGTGGGAAGTGCTATAAAAGTTCTGGGGAACTTCTGTCCCATCAACGTGTTCACACTAATGCGAGACCGTTCAGGTGCTCTGACTGTGGGAGTGGATTCAAGTCATCCAATGCCCTATCTACACACCAGCGCACTCACACTGATGAGAGACCTTTCAAATGCTCTCAGTGTGGCACTGCATTCAGGCAATTGAGTAACCTGTCTGAACACCAGCGCACTCACACTGGGGAGAGGCCATTCACTTGCTCTCAGTGTGGGAAGGGATTTGCTCATTCATGTACCCTGCAGAGACACCAACGAATTCACACTCATGAGAAACCTTGCATCTGCTCCAAGTGCGGAAGAGGATTCACTCAGCTATCAACTCTGCTGAAACACCAGCAAGTTCACACTACTGAGAGACCATTTAAATGCTCAGAATGTGAGAAGAGCTATAAAAGTTCTGGGGAACTGATGCGCCATCAACGTGTTCACACTGACGAGAGACCCTTTACGTGCTCTCACTGTGGGACAGGGTTCAAGACATCATCTGCCCTCACTTCACACCAGCGCACTCACACTGAGGAGAGACCGTTTAAATGCCCAGACTGTGGGAAATGCTATAAACGTTCAGGGGAACTGGTACGTCATCAACGTGTTCACACTGGGGAGAGACCTTTTAAATGCCCAGACTGTAGGAAACGTTTTAAAAGTTCCAGCAATCTGGTGTCCCATCAACGTGTTCACACTGGGGAGAGACCGTTCAGGTGCTCTGACTGTGGGACTAAGTTCAGACAATTATCTCATCTCACTGTGCACCGGCGCACTCACACTGGGGAGAGGCCATTCACCTGCTCTGTGTGTGGGAAGGCATTTGTTTCTTCATCCAACCTGCTGACACACCAGCAAGTTCACAAATGATTACAGTGATGGGATTTTGCCGTTATTTACATCCAGAAATGAAGCACGTTGATCAGGTTCTGTTTCTGCTGATGTTCATAAACTCCATCTCAGTTACAGCTGAGATAATATTCTAGATAAATGTTAAATCAATCAGATTTATGTTTAGTACACAGTGTGTTGAATCTTTTTAATATCTCAAACATGGGTCAACTCCTATCGAAGGTCTCTCCCTCGCCCTTGTCTCCCCTATCATCATAGAATCATAGAACCCTACAGTGCAGAAAGAGGCTCTTCGGCCCATCGAGTCTGCACCGAACACAACCCACCCAGATCTTACCCCCATATTCCTACATATTATACCCTCTAACCTACGCATCCCTAGGCACTAAGGGGCGATTTCTTAGCATGGCCAATCAACCATCTTTGGACTGTGGGAAGAAACCAGAGTATCTGGAGGAAACCCACGCAGACACGAGGAGAATGTGCAAACTCCACACAGACAGTGACCCGAGCCGGGAATCGGACCCCGGAGCTGTGAAACTGCAGTGCTGACCACTGTGCTACCGTGCCGCCCTCAATAACTCCAACAACAATCACCTCCAACAACAAGCGAGGAGTTCATGGAGCTTCTTTGTCGTTAAGTTTGAGACAATCTGATCAGCTATTTCTGCTGCTTCCCTTCCTTCCACTAGCCCACCGGCCAAACTGTCTTTACCATGGACAATCCACCTGACCTACTGATTTTTGGACTGTGTGAAACAGGAGCACCCGAAAGAAACCCGTGTGGACACGGGAGAATGGACAATTTCTACAAAGACAGTCCCCTGAGGCCGGAATTGAACCCGGGTCACTGGTGCTGTGAGGCAGCAGTGCTAACCACTGTACCACCAATATGCTGCCCTACCTCATCTACTGACACCTCAGTGAGTTCATGTGTCTTCAGGAGCTGCATTCTGCAGTTATTGCTGCTGTTTATCACATTCAAGATAAATTGTGTGGAATATTCCTGAGATGTCTAAGAACTGTATCCCAACCACTCTCTTCCATGGTTCAGAGCTCCTCAACATGGTCTGCACTGTGGCACAGTGGTTGGCACTGCGGCACAGTGGTTGGCACTGCTGCCTCACAGCACCAGGGACCCAGGTTCAATTCCCAGCTTGGGTCACTGTCTGTGCAGAGTTTGCACAGTCTCCCCGTGTCTATGTGGGTTTCCACTGGGTGCTTCAGTCCAAGGATGTGAGGGTTGGGTGAATTGGCCATGCGAAATTGCCCCTTAGTGTCGGGGCACGAGCTAAGATAAATTCATGGCGTTATGGGGATAGGGCCTGTGTGGGATTGTGGTCAGTGCAGATTCAATGTACTGAATGGCCTCCTTCTGCACTGTAGGGTTCTATGACACAGAACAAAAGACTCCTTTACAACTGTGTTTAGAGTTGGGAAGAACAGTGGTAAATGCTGGCAATGTGCTGTTAAATCAAAGGTTGGTTTAAATCTGGGATCTGTTCCTGACTGAGAGTGAAACAGCAGGTTTAAATTTAAATGACTGGTCAACATTTTGTGAAGATTATTTTTAATTCATTGCTTGTGGCCTTTCCCTAACTGCCCTTGAACTGAGTGGCTTGTTTGCTCGGCCATTCCAGAGTCAACCACATCGTGTGGACCTGGAGTCACATGAAAGACTTACAGATGCTACCAGACCTGCTGAGATTTTCCAGCATCCTGTGGTCTTATTTTGGAGTCGTATAAATTCCTTCTCTAAAGGGCACTAATGAACATTGATGAACCAAATGGGTTTTAACAGCAATGGTTTCATGGTTATCACTAGGCCTTTAACTACAGATTTTTATTGAATTTGGATTTCACCATTTGCTGTGGTGTGAATGGAAGCTGGCTCCCCAGAGCATTACCCTCAGATTCTGGGTTACTAGTCCAGTGACAATACCACCACACCATCAGATTGAGAGCATTTGTGTGACAGTCCTGAGTCTACAACTTTCAGGCTGGTGTTAATATGTTTAAAATAAACTGTTTTAAAATAAATCAATTCAAGTCTACATTATATACTAGTTGAGGGAATTCACAGGAACTTGGAGACAACAGACATGAGGAGCTGCAGTGTGTTTGCAGGAATGCCCTGTTTTATTAATGTAAATGTGTGTACTGACACCAGGATAACTAAAAATACACAAACCTGGAACATCCCCTGACTCCAATCCCAACAGTTACTCTGGGATTACTCCTTCTGTTCAGTGAGTTCAGGGGAATGCTGGCAGAGGGAATGGAGCAGGGAGTGAGGATCCCTGGGGTGATGTTCAGGGAGATGCTATTAGAGGGAATGGAGTAGGGAGTGAGGATCCCTGGGGTGATGTTCAGTGAGTTCAGGGAGATGCTATTCAAGGGAATGGAGCAGGGAGTGAGGATCCCTGGGGTGATGTTCAGTGAGTTCAGGGAGATGCTATTAGAGGGAATGGAGTAGGGAAGGGAATGGAGAGAGAGGATCCTGGGATGATGTCGATAACCTTGAGGTGAATGGAGAAACAGTCAATCGGTGTGAGTTTGATGCTGCTGTGAAGAATGTGCAATGTCCTTTCGCTGATTCTGTAGCTGTGAAAATAGAGTTTCAGCCAAATGGGGCCTCTGTGAAATGACAGCAGACAAAAACGAGAGTCAGATTTCACTGACTCCACCAGCTTAAAGCTCTCCTGTTCCACTTTAAACTCTGCAACACTCTCACCTTTTCTCTCCCACAATATTCAGGCTTCAGTAACCTGAGCTGGTGGAAATATAATCGTTCCCTATTTGCTGACTCATTTTACCATCACTCCTGTTCTTCCAGCACAATCCCTGATCCCCACTTCCACTGCTGAAGAACACTAACAGACATCCCTCTCTCCGTGTTCGAGTCTTCAATGTTCATCTTTTCAGTTGGTTAGGGTTTCAACTGAGATTCATAATACATCCCATTTCCATCTTCTCATGGTGTATGGGCCAGATCAGGTAAATTTTTCTTTAAACGATCTGTTTAACCCTTCTCCCCAAAGTCCAGCATCTACAAGGCACAACTCGTGTCCAATTGAATAAGCTCCAATTTTCTGAATTATTGCAGCTCCAACAACTCAGGAAGCTCAACACCATTCAAGACAAAGCAGCTTTATTGGCAATCCCTCTACAAACATATACTCACTCCAACACTGACTCACATGGCAGCTGTGTGTACCACCTACAAGTGCACTGCAAGCCCTCACCAAGGCTTCTTTGACAGCATCTTGCAAACCCGCAACTTCTAGCACCTCAGAGATGGGCAGCAAACGCATAGGAACATCATCACCTGCAAGTTCCCCTCCAAGTCACTCATCATCTATACTCAGAGATTGATTACAATGTGAAATTCAGTGCCACAGGAACTAGCTGGACAATTCATTCTTTAGGTTAAAAAGAAAACATGATGAGTACATGAGGGAAAGGAGATTAAAAAGATGAGCTGAAAGGCTGAAATGAGGGAGATGGAATGGGAGTTGTCTTGTGTGAAATATAAACATCAGCACAGACTAGTTAAATCGAACAGTCTCCTTCCAGGCTGGATATTCTCTACAATTCATGTAATCTCTGATCAGCAGGTTCCACCATTTGCACTGCACATGTTCAGAGTATGACCTGGTTCTGAGAAATCACACTGAGCTTCTATAGTCATTAATGTCCACAGAGATTCTGTCATGAGTAAAATTATGAATTGTAACATTGTCATTGAAATCGATGAGCAGAAATTTTCATCAACCAGATCCACTCTCAAAAAGACACAGCTGAGAATCTTCTCCCAAACAACGCTCTCTCTCAGATCTTTTAAGCAAGGGTCCATTTCCAGGATTTCAATCCCTCCTTTCACTATTCTCCGGCCTTAGATTACCACATTCATTCAAGCTTCCACACAATTTCTCTGGTACTCAGCCATGCCAGCAGAACACTACTGTTTCACAGGTGGTACAAAGACCCCTACCTTAGGATTATGTCAGGATCTGTCTTTTTGCCAGCCAACTTCACCAGGTGTGATGTCTTTAACTAGAAACCTCTCTTTGCTCCTTTCTTTAACTTCAGGTAACAGTATTTTGTTCAGATTCCCTTTGACTTCAGTTTTCCTCAGACTTTTTTAATTCCCTGGTTTCTGGAACTATCTGCTCTTTAACTTCTGGGATTTTCTTTCTTGCCCTTGCTCCATTGTTCTGCCTAATATTTCTGGCAGTTTCCTCTTCAGCTAACTCAAAAATTATTTCTAACCTGAAATGGCCACTGGTCGCCGAGTAACAACTTTGTCTTTCTTTACACTCGTGTTTTTCACATTGTAAATCCTCCAAACACAATGCAGGCACAGTCTGGAATGAAACCAAAACCCTATACATGCAAACACCTTTATTTAACATTATGAAAGTTTTAACCCTTTTGTACACAGAAACACTGAATTAAACTCGCTTAAATCTATACCGTATTACTAATATCCAACAATACAAATATAGATTACTAAATTTACTTCTCGATAGGGAGAAACTAAGGAAGGATGAGTTAAGGTTGGGCAAATTTTTAGTCACAGTTTGACCCAGTGGAAGGAAGGCAGCTGATCAGGTTGTCTCAATCTTAATGACAAATGAACTCCATGAGCTCCTCAGACTTCTTGTTGAGGTGAGGATGGAGGAGAGAGGGAGAACCCTTCAAAAGGAACTAAATCAGAAAATGCTGGAATGGTATGTTCTGTCTGTAAAGCGCACAAGAAACAATACTTTTCACTGTATCCCAATACAAGTGACAATAATAAACAAAAAAATCAGATCAAAATCAGATACTGCAGATTTTGGAAATTGAACTGCAAAACTGAGTGAATCTCTTCCCAAACTCAGAGCAGGTGAACGCCTCTCCCCAGTGTGAACTCGCTGGTGTACAGTCAGTCGAAATGATTTCCTGAACCCAGTCTCACAATAAAAGCAGCTGAATGGTGTCTCAGTATGAACATGTTGATGAGACAATAGTTTTCCACAGCTTTTATAGCAGTTCTCACAGTCTGGGCATTTAAAAGGTCCCTCCCCAGTGTGAAGCAGGGGTGCTTGGAGAGTAGATTATTGAGTGAATCCTTTCCAATAGGGTCCTGAACCAGAACCCCTAAATTATGATAGGAAGCCAGATTAGATCCAAAAAAATTTTCTATTTTGGCATAAATGTGAGGATAGGATGCTTCACTCCAGGAATAATTCCAGTGACAAATTAGGGATCTTTCATGGTAAAACAAACTTTATTTAATAACAGCTTAAATATAATTCCAAAAAATGAAGGAGCTTAACTAATAACAATTGAACAGTATTTAAAAGTGAAAGGAAACTACTTTAATTTCTAACTTAGCACAATTTCAGTTCTAATATGCAACATTCCTCACATGTAGACCCCACTTAAATTACAGTTAAAAACCATAACTATACTTGCTATAATGAGCTTTCAGAGAGAAGACAAGTCTTAGAGTTTAGAAGGCTGAGGGAGGATCTTATAAAGATGTATAAGGTAATGAAGAGGATAGATAGGGTAGAGGTAGAGAGATTCTTCCCGCTGAGAAAGAATAGCAGGACTAGAGGGCACAGCCTCAAGATAAGCAGGGGGGGGGGTGCAGTTTAGATCAGAGTTGAGGAGGAACTTCTTCACTCAAAGGGTGGTGAGTCTCTGGAATTCTGTGCACGTTGAAGTGGTGGAGGCTACCTCACTGAATATATTTAAGTCACGGGTAGATAGGTTTCTGATAGACAGGAGAATTAAGGGTTATGGGGAGAAAGCAGGAAAGTGGAACTGATCCAGTTCAGATCAGCCATGATCTTACTGAATGGCAGGGCAGGCTCGAAGGGCTAGATGGCCTACTCCTGCTCCTATTTCTTATGTTCTTAGAGCAGCTTGCAGAAACCCTCTATCTTCCAACAGTCCCCAGTGTACTTCCAGCTCTGACAGGTAACAGAAACTCTCCGCACAATCATTTTCATGGTTTCTCCCTAGTTTGAAATTCAATCACAATAATTAGTTGTGAATTCGTTGGTGTGTCAGAAGATTCGATGAGGTAACATATCCCTTCCCACACTGCAAGCAGGTGAATGGCCTCTCTCCAGTGTGAACCCGCTGATGTATTGCTAGTTTAGACGACTGATTGAATCCCTTCTCGCACACAGAACAGATGAATGGCCTATCCTCTGTGTGGATTCGCTGGTGTATTGCTAGGTTGGATGAATGATTGAATCTTTTCCCACACACAGAGCAGATGAATGGTTTCTCCCCAGTGTGAACTCGCTGGTGTGTCAGCAGAGTTGATGACCGAGTGAATCCTTTCCCACACACAGAGCAGGTGAATGGCCTCTCCCCAGTGTGAATTTGCTGGTGTGTGAACAAGGTGGCTGACTGAGCAAATCTCTTCCCACACACAGAGCAGGTGAATGGCCTCTCCCCAGTGTGAACTCGCTGGTGTTTCAACAAAGTAGATGAGTCAGCAAATCCCTTCCCACACTGGGAGCAAGTGAATGGCCTCTCCTGAGTGTGAGCTCGCTGGTGTATCAGCAGAGTGGATGAATGAGAAAATCCCTTCCCACATTCAGAGCAGGTGAACGGTTTCTCCCCAGTGTGAACTCGCTGGTGTATTGCTAGATTAGATGACTGATTGAATCCCTTCCCACATTGGGAGCAGGTGAACGGCCTCTCCTCAGCATGAGTCCTCTGATGTATATTTAAGCTGGATAACTGAGTGAATCCCTTCCCACACTGGGAGCAGGTGAATGGCCTCTCACCAGTGTGACTGCGTCGATGAGTTTCCAGCAGGGATGGGTAATTGAATTCCTTCCCACAATCCTCACACTTCCATGCCATCTTCCTGTTGTGACTGTAATTGTGTTCCTAAAGGCCAGATGATTAGTTGAAGTCTTGTCCACAAACAGAACACGTTTACAGTTTCTTTCCACTGTGAATGGTGCTTTTTTCTTCCAATTTCAAAATACAATAGTATTCAGGTTACAATAAATGGCCGACTCATCAGATTCTGATATCATGTTTTGTTTCAGTTTCTCGACTGCAGATTTTCTTCTTGTAAACCCCTGGGAAATTGATTTAAAACAGAAAAAAATTGAGTGAGAAAGAACCCACAAAAACACAAAGGTGGGTTGTGAAATTGAACTGAATAAATCTGGTAATTTGTGGAGTTGTCGTGAGGAAAGGGTAACCAAGAAAGCTGCTGGATTGTCATACAAACCCAACTGGTTCACTGATGTCCTTCAGGGAATGAAACCTGTCACACGGTCTGGGTCCGCACAAGACTTTGGGAGGAGACAGAGAGACGTAGGAGTAGCCAGGGGTGAAGGCAAGGGATTTTATACATCTACAACTTGAGAAGAACTTTGACAGAATCTCACAAACCCTCAACTCCATTAGAAGGACCAAGATAGAAAGTGGATATAAACAGCATCATCTCCAAGTTCCTCCAACCACACACCATTCTGACTTATCTGATATCCAGTACGGAAAGAACAGAAATTTCTTTCATATAAATACTGGGAAGACTCAGTTATCAAGCTTAAATATACATTGTCTTTAGTCCACCCTCCAAACTCCACTCTGTCACCAGCAATTCAATCCCTCTTCCTGGGAACATATCTCACCTGAATCAGGCTGTTCACAACCCGGGTGAAATATTTCACCCCAAGATGAGCTTCCAGCCACACATCATCATCATCAAGACGCCTATTTCCACCTCAGTAAGTTCTCCCGATTCCACCCCAGTCTCAGTTCATCTGGAACTCTCATCCATTCCATTGTGATGTGAAACTCAGGGGAATGGGAATATTGAGGGGGAATGGGATTGTCTGAATTGCTCCAAAGAGGGTTGGCATGGATTTGAGTTGCCAGATGGATTCCTTCTATGTTGTAATGTCTCCATCAGTGGAAATAGGTAATGTTGACACAATGTCTTTTCAAGATAAGGAATAGGGAATCATAAATAACATAGCACGTACATATAACTACATTAAACATATCTCTGTCCCAAGCGAATTTACAGTTCATTTAAACAGCCTTCTCCTGGGAAAACTCCCCCTTTAATTGTGAACGTTAGTTAGGTTATCTTGTTACCCAGATAAATAAAGGCGACAACCTGAGGGAGCTAAAAGATGTCAATATCTTTGAGAGAGAGAAAGATACCTGGGCCAAGTCCTGTTCCTAATTCCGATGTTCGTCTATAATCGTTCCAAAGCCTGCAGCCTCCCTGAATTAACTTCCTTTCCCTTCAGTTGTTGCAAGTCCCCAATTTCCCCCAGAATGAGAATAGAAATGGAAAGGGGGAAACATTGATTTCCTCCCAGATGTTGCCCAGAGGAGGGAGTTTCAGCCTGAAAATCATCGACAAACTTCCGCATTGAGACATCACAATGGAGGCCTGCCTATATCAGCCAATAGAAATCAAACTGCTCCGCGGTGACGTCCTAGGGGTTCCATTGTGCAGGCCTTGCGCGCTGACCCGGGAGCCCCGCCCCCACCCATTGTTCCCCTCCCCCCGCGCCCCTCCTCGAGCCAAGGTTTCCAGACAAGCGGCTGGCGGCTCCGGCCAGAGCGAGAAGCCGCTCGGTGATCTCCCCCTCCCCCCTCCGGCTGCTCCAAAAAGAGATCCAGAGCGACCGCTGGCGGCAGCCGCACTGCGCCTGCTCCGGACAGCTCGGCTCAGCAGTGCTCTCTGCGCCTGCGTGCTGGGCTGCCAGCTGAGGGAGTGGGGGAGGGGACTTTGCAAAGTCTGTCCCCATCATTTTCTCCCAAGTCCCGCAGTTTGATTTGAAACAACACAGCTTCTGTTTTTAGCTTCACACACAGACTGAAACTTCCTCCTCTGGCCAACATCTGTGAATAAAACATTTATTTCTCCTCTGGAAAATATAGAGAGTTGTGGAATTTTGTAACTGGAATTAGAGCCAGAGGAGGAGTAATCCAGGGTAATGATTTCGGGGATAAAGCAAAATCCTGCAAATGCTGGAATTTTGAATGAAACAGACCTGCTGAGCTTATCCAGTATTTTCTGTTTTTATTATAATGATTTTGGGACCTGGGATTGAACCCCACCACGTTTCAATAAAAATATTGTCATTGAAAACAACACAGGCTTTAATGGAACAATTAATTCCAAACACAATCTCTTGTAGTTAGTGTGGCAGGGTGTGGTGAATCAGGTTTTAAAACAGTCAAATTGTATATGTTTTCTGGTTTGGACAACCACATTTAAATCTGGGACTCAGATGAGGATATGAATTGGTGTTTGGTGGTAAGACCTAAATCTGTGTATTATGCCAGGAAGCCTTAAATCCAGACTGAGAATATTTCAGAACCAGGGTTCAAAATAAATGGCTGTGGATGGTGAATTCACCCTCAACACAAAGAAAATTACAACACAGGAACAGGCTCTTCAAGACTGCACCAACCATGCTGCCCGACTGAACTAAAACCCCCTCTGGGGACTATGTCCCTCCATTCCCATCCTATTCATGTATTTGTCAAGTCACTCCTTAAAAGTCACTATTGTATCTGCTTCCACTAACTCTCCTGGCTGCGAGTTCCAGGCACCCACCACCCTCTGTGTAAAAAAACTTGCCTCATACATCTTTAAATCTTGCCCCTCACACCATAAACCTATACCCCCTAGTAACTGACTCTTTCACCCAGGAAAAAGCTTCTGACTATCCACTCTGTCCATGCTCCTCATAATTTTATAGACTTCTCTCAGATCATCCCTCAACCTCAGTGGTTCCAGTGAGAACAAACCAAGTTTCTCCAACCTCTCCTCAATCATAGAATCATAGAACCCTACAGTGCAGAAAGAGGCCCTTCGGCTCATCGAGTCTGCACCGAACACAATCCCACCCAGGCCCTACCCCCATATCCCTACATATTATACCCACTAATCCCTCTAACCTCCGCTACCCAGGACACGAAGGGGCAATTTCTTAGCATGGCCAATCAACCTAATCCGCACATCTTTGGACTGTGGGAGGAAACTGGAGTACCCGGAGGAAACCCACACAGACACGAGGAGAATGTCTGTGTGGAGTTTGCACAGTTACCTGAGCCAGGAATCGAACCCAGGACCCTGGAGCTGTGAAGCAGCAGTGCTAACCACTGTGCTACTGTGCCGCCCCTCATAGCTAATGCCCTCCATGCCAGGCAACACCCTGGGTAAATCTTTTCTGTACCTTCTCCAAAGCCTCCACATGCTTCTGGTAATGTGTCAACCAGAGTTGAACACCGTATTCCAAGTGCAGCCTAAGGTTCTATAAAACTGCAACATGATTTGCCAAAAAGCCCGTGAAAATTTTGTCATGGGAGGAACTACTGGAAGAAAAATCACCCTGTACATGGGACAGACAGAAACTATGAGAATCATCTCCCGCAATCACAGATACTGTCTTTCCTGATGTTGCTAAATCTGCAGAGGCAGATCTCAACTTGGAGGAACAGCTTTCCAACTATTTTGAGAAAGGAAGTTCACTGACTCAGCAGCCCATCTGTGATGTGTGGAGGAGTTGTGTCTTCCTGCTACAGAACTAGTTTCATAGCAGTGCGAGCCTCAAAAGGAGCGATCCAACCATCGGCAGAGCTTTCCCCATTCTGCTGAACAAGTCTCGATTATTTTTATATATCTCAGGAGGTGGGGTGTACAGCTCAGGAATTTGAGTAACTAGATATTGTGAACATATCAATCACTTGGGTCGTCACATTAGAAATCGAGGTACATTCATCCAGGTTCATATTCTAAATTGCTATTATTTGCAGTTTAATGCCAACAGACAACACACAGAAGCCCTGGTCAGAGTTGATCTCAGCTGCTGTAGTGAGGTTATTGATGGGTTATTAATGTAAATCCATATACAATGAAGATCAGAATTGGGAGAGTTTTTTCTGCTCCACTGTCTGAACCAATAAACATCTGCCCCGATTCAGTTGCCTTGTGTCAAACAGTTAGAATTGTCATTTGGAAAGAGAGTATGGGAGGATTTTTAAAATAAATTCACAAAAAATATTTACAGATTCCAATTTAAAAGATTTAATATATACACAGTCTTCGTATTTGTGCTATCCTAACCAAAGACGTAAACTAACACAAAAGGTAATGTTACTATGTGACTACATCACTAATAAAGGAGTTACTGAGAATGGAAAACGATCCCCTGGAAACCAAAAAATAGCCCTTAAAAATCAAAGAGTAGCTTTCCAGAAGATCTCAATACAAGCATTGAAAATAAATACTTTGTGCCCTGCAGATGGATCTTTCAGAGAATGAATTGTAGATTTTGCCCCAGAGATCAAATTAGAATCAAAGCAAAATTTGCCACAGGTAGTAGTAGAGGCAGGTACAATTTTATCTTTTAAAAAGCATTTAGATAGTTACATGGGTATGATGGGTATAGAGGAATATGGGTCAAATGTAGGCAATTGGAATTAGCTTAGGGGGTTAAAAAAAAGAGGCACGGACAAGTTGGACTGAAGGGCCTGTTTCCATGCTGAAAACCTCTATGACTCTGAAAGTTCTTAATGTTATTCTAAACAGGCTCCTGTTGGGAGTTCTTCAGTTAAGAGGAAAGATCACAGGTGTTACTTTTAAAAAGTGACATTGCAGCCCCGAAAATCAGTGACACTTCCAGAATATTAAATTCCAGTGAGTTACAAGGTTTGCTAACGTCAGCAGACATAAAATATCGGCAGACTATCAATACTGAACAGCAGCAAAAACAGCAGAATCCAACCCCTGCAGTCATTTGTGAACTTGCTGATGTCTCAGGAGCCATTGTGACTGAGTGAATCCCTTCCCACACACAGAGCAGTTGAATGACCTCTTACTGTGAGTGCGTTGGTGAGCCAGCAGGTTGAAAGACTTTGCAAATCCCTTCCCACACATGGAGCAAGTGAATGGCCTCTCCCCTGTGTGAACTCGCTGGTGAGCAGAGAGGTTGGATGACCGATTGAATCCCTTCCCACACACGGAGCATGTGAATGGTCTCTCTGCAGTGTGAGTGCGTCGGTGCGCAGTGAGGTTGGACGACTGCCTGAAATTCTTTCCACAGTCAGTGCAGCTGAATGGCTTCTCTTCAGTATGAATTTTCTGATGTCTCAGCAGGGTGGGTAAAGCTGTGAATCCCTTCCCACATACAAAGCAAGTAAATGGTCTCTCTCCTGTGTGAATTCTCTGGTGTGCAATGAGGGAGGATGCCTGTCTGAAACTCTTTCCACAGTCAGTGCAGCTGAATGGTTTGTCCTCAATGTGAACTCGCTGGTGTGACAGTAAGTGGGATGACCCAGTGAATCCCTTCCCACAGTCGGAGCAGGTGAAAGGCCTCTCCCCAGAATGAACTCGCTGGTGTGACAGCAGGTGGAATGATTGAGTGAATCCCTTCCCACACACGGAGCAGATGAATGGTCTCTCCCCGGTGTGAGTGCGTTGGTGCACAGTGAGTGCTGAAGAATGCCTAAACCTCTTCCCACAGGAGGTGCAGATGAATAGCTTTTCCTCAGTGTGAATTCTCTGGTGAGACCAAAGGCCAGATGACTGAATGAATCCCTCCCCACAGACAGAGCAGATGAACGGTCTCTCCCCAGTGTGACTGCGCCGATGATTTTCCAACAGGGAAGGGTAACTGAATCTTTTCCCACAGTCCCCACATTTCCACGGTTTCTCCATGGTGTGGTGTCCTTGTGACTCTGCAGGTTAAACGCTCAGTTGAAGCCTCATTCACACACAGAACACGTGTACAGTTTTTCCTTGCTGTGAATGGTGTGATGTTTTTTAAGGCTGCGTAACTGGATAAAGCTCTTTCCACAGTCAATTCACTGAAACACTCTCACTCGGGTGTGTGTGTACCTTGGTGCTTTTTCAGTCACACTGATGTTTGAAATCTTCTCTTCCAGGCTGAAGACAAACATTTCTCCCTTCACGTTCAAAGTCTTAGGATATTCAAGTCCTAATGAATTGAGACTCTGTCTGATTTTGAGGTGATGTTTCCTCACCTCACCTGTAAAAGGAATTTACAAAATTAATCACTGTCAGTCCAGGACAGAAATTTTGAATAGGCAATTGTAATTCTCTGGAACATTTCTTCCTCACTTATTCCCAAATCAATAAATCCCCATCCCAAACACTCTCCCTCCTCCCTGGGCTGAAATCCAAACCCATCTCATCATCTCCAGGATTTCTTTCCTCCACTCCCAGTTTTATTCCTCCCTTTCCTCTGTCTGGGTTCAGTTCTCCAGCTCCTGTCTGCAGACTGACAATAAAACCAAGGGGTCTTATTGGGGGTGTTGGGGTCTCCAGCGGGTATTTGTGAATCCTCCCCGCTCACCTCCCAGGGCTTCCTTCCTTCCCAGAGATCAGGGTCCTCATTGATTTGAGGCCAAAGTGTAACCTCTTATTCGTTGTCCCCTCCCCCATCCTCTGATGTGAACCATCCTCCAGTGTCTGAGCCAGGATGGGGCCGTTAACCTGGACCTGTTCCCGGGAGGGAGGGAGGGAGAAGCCCCGCAGCTGCAAACCAGGGAGCTGACAATGATTCTGAAGGGTTTGCGGATCCACAAAGTGTTTCCAGACCCTCCCAGCCACCGCCTAACGCTGACTCCGCTTCTCCGGGACAAACAAGCGCCAAGGACAGCAATGACACTGCGCATGATCCACATCACAATGCCCGGGGACTGATTGACGGCAGCTCGGGGCCAATAGGAAGAGGGGGCGGGGCTGCAGGACCGAACGAGAGTGACTGATCCTCCAACCAATCGGAGTGAAAGAGAGGCGCAGATGAGGCGTCCCCATCCAACGCACGGGAAGCGGTTCGCATGCGCAGTAAGCAACGGCGTTTGCAGCACGTGCAGTGTGGGTGACAGCAATCGGAGAGAACTTCCTCTGTATCATCAGCAGCCGGTGAGGATGGGGAAACATAGCGAGAGCAATGAAACTGGCGGATGGACGTAGAGGGTTTCTAAATATCTGGTAACGGCCTCAAATCTCGAAAATGAGCCCGTAGTTCTGTGTTTGCAGCTTCCGGTTTTTTTCCTGAGACGAGGGACAGGTTAAAGGCCACCATCTTGATTCAGCGGAGAGGAGAGCGCATGCGCAGTGTCTTGGTGACACAACGGCGAGTGGGCGGAGCTTCATGTTTCTGCTCCCCTCCAGGCCCTAGTGCCCAGGCCTAAATCTGCACATATATCTTACAGTCTAAAACTTGGCCATGTTCGTGAAGAATGATTGAAGACAAACCGCTCGACACCCAGATCTGTTCCAATCATCAAATAGTCTGACCATGCAAACTGTACCCTGAACTTAGAAAATCACACATTCTTATTCATTTATTGCAGCCCATTCTGGCTGGTTATGAACCAATCACAATATGAATCAATTAGAGACATATCCAATCAAGCTAACAATCAGGCATCATGTGGCTGTGTGATCAGCTCATGGACAGCTTTGGACCATCTCATCATGTGGACCACACACCTTATAACAACAGACTTTATGCCATCACAATGAACCACTAGACTCAGGACTTTCTGATCTCCACCACATCCCAGACTATTCTGTTAGCAGTCGATTACTCAGATCCGCTACCTACATGCTGATAAGAGGGGCCCTGCTAAGCAGCTTTAATAGCCCATGATTGCAGAAATTGAGCAGTCACAGGAATGTGGTCAAGATAGTGTCCCATAATGCTTCACATTCAATCTGCAGTCCTTCAATTATAACAGAATATGTGGCTGTATGTAGCTGCTTCAGCCATGGTCAACCCCAACACTGTCTTCTTAAACTGCTACAATGCCCAAAGTACACTCACAGTGCTGTTAAGGATTTCCAGCCACACATTCCAGACTTCCACAAGACTGTAGGTAATTCCAGATTGATATATTTCACTCAACCACACCCAAGGTGAGTTATTCCAATTCCTTTATTGTCCAGGACAATACGTTCACAATATCTTTAAAACAAATTCAACATTCCCATTTGATTTCAGGTATTAACATATTCTGTTAGTTTGTTCTTTATTGTCAATGTCAGGCTGGGGTTGGTCCCCTTGGAGCAAAGGAGGTTGAGGGGAGATTTGATAGAGGTGGACAAGACTCTAACTGGTTTAGATAAGGTGGACAAAGAAAATCTGTTCCTATTAGCTGATTGGATAATGATGAGAGGGACACGGATTGAAGGTTTCGGGTCAGAAGTGCGGTGGCGGGTGGCGGGTGGCGGGTGGTGGGTGGTGGTGGTGGGCATGCGAGGGAGAATATTTTGATGCAGCGAACGGTAATGACCTGGAACTCACTGCCTATGAGGGTGGAGGAAATGGAGACACTGAACAAGGAAAATTGGATGGACATTTGGGGGGTTTCAAACAGAAATGTTGACTAAATATCTCTGACCTTCCTAACACCAGACACTCTTGTGATCCTTATGAAATTTGAAACCAGGTATTCGCAACAAAGCTCAAAGAGCATCAGCCCATTGGAGGCAAAGTTGTGGATTAGCCAGTCCAGCAGAAAGAAACCTTCTCCATTGACCAGCTGTGAGAATGAACAAAATCCAAATGTAATTTTGAGCTTAAACAGTAACAGCAGAATCCAACCCTCATGTAATCACTCATGAACTTGTTGGTGTTTCAGCAGCAAAAATGAAACTCTGAATCCCTTCCCACACTGAGGGCAGGTAAACGGCCTCTCCCCAGTGTGAACTCGCTGGTGTCTCCACCAGCTGGATGACCGAGCAAATCCCTTCCCACACTGAGTGCAGGTAAACGGCCTCTCCCCAGTGTGAACTCGCTGGTGTCTCCACCAGCTGGATGACCGAGCAAATCCCTTCCCACACTGAGTGCAGGTGAATGGTCTCTCCCCAGTGTGAATTCGCTGGTGTGTTTGCAGGTCGGATAATTGACTGAATCCCTTCCCACACTGAGAGCAGGTGAATGGTCTCTCCCCAGTGTGAACTCGCTGGTGCCTCCGCAGGTTGGATGACTCAGTAAATCCCTCTCCACACACAGAGCAGATGAATGGCTTCTCCCCAGTGTGACCTCGCTGGTGTCTCCGCAGGTTGGATGACTGAGTAAATCCCTCCCCACACTGAGAGCAGGTGAATGGTCTCTCCCCAGTGTGAATGCGCTGGTGTGTCTGCAGAATAGATAACCGAGTGAATCCCCTCCCACACTGAGAGCAGGTGAACAGTCTCTCCCCGGTGTGAACTTGCCGGTGTCTCTGCAGGCTGGATGACAGAGTGAATCCCTTCCCACACTGAGGGCAAATGAATGGCCTCTCCCCAGTGTGGCTGCGTCGATGAGCATCCAGCAGAGATGGGGATCTGTACCTCTTCCCACAGTCTGCACATTTCCATGGATTCTCCATGGTGCAGGTATCCTTGCCCCTGCCTTGTTTGGACAATCAGTTAAAGCCTTGTCCACACACACACAACACGAGTACAGTCTCTTCCGCTGTGAATGGTGTGATATTTATTCGGGCTGTGTAACTGGTTAAAGCTCTTTCGTCAGTGCGCTGGAACACTCACTCGAGTGTGGCACTGTGTTGGTGCTTTTCCAGTCACACTGACATTTGAAATCTATTCAAATCGACAGATCAGACAATAATTTTTCCTTCTGGATTCAAAGACCAATGATATTCAGATCCCAAGGAATATGACTCTGTTGGATCTGGACGTGACGGTTGAGATTTTTGCCTGTGATTCCTCTTTCAATATCCTGCAAAACAAGTCTGCAAAAGTCATCAATGTCAGAACAGGATAGAAATTCAGAACAGATAATTCTAGTTTCTATGGAACATTCTTTCCGTTGTCATTCTCCATCCCAACACTCTCCCTCCATTCTCAATCTGCTGTATCTAATATTCACCCTCCCAATTCTACTGAAGGTGCTCATTGAGACTGATTGACAGATCCATGCTCACTGCTTCCTGTCCTGGACACAGAGACCATAACAAATAGGAGCTGCAGTCGGCCATTTGGCCCATTGAGCCTTTTAAATCATTCAATGAAATCATTGGCTCATCTACCTCAGCATCGTCCTCCCCACGCTAAACCCATATCCCTTGATATCTTCAATATCTAGAAATGAATCAATCTCTCCCCTGAAAATACTTGATGACTGAGATTCCACTGTCCTCAGCAGTTGAGAATTTCAAAGCTTCACCACATCCTTGAGTGAAGAAATCCCCCCATATCTTAGCTTTTGCTCCATCTTCTTGTCTGTTCCCCATAACCATTGACACCCTTGTCAATCAAAAATCAGTCCAACTCATCCTGGACTATATTCAATGATCCTCAGCCTCCACGGGTCCCTGTGGAAGACAAATCCAAAAAACTTACAGCCCTCTGAGGGAAGAGATGTCTGGAAATATATAACATAGCTACAGTTCCATATTACAAGTCTATGGATTCTATTTAAAAATTAAACTGGATGGACACTTGAAGGAAATAAACTTTCAGGAGAACGGGGATATAGAGGGGGAATGGGACTGGGATGTTATACAGAGACTCAGCATGGATTCGAGTTACCAAATGGATTCCTTCTGTGCTGTAATGACTCAATGACTGGAAGTGTATAAGATAGCTACAGCATTATAATACAATGCAAGAAATAACAATAAAAGCACTTCATAACAGAAACAAATAATAAATCTAACCTGTACCATATTACAACACTGGACATATCTCTGTCCAATATTAATTTACTGTCCCCTTAAATGTCAGCCAATTCCTGGGGAAAATGCCCTTTAATTGTGAACATTAGGAAAAAGGCCATCCTTTTAGCCAGACAAATAAATTTGTCAAGCCGAAGGAGCAAAGGATGTTTCCCAGGCTGATTCAGCAAATGGCAGGATCGATGTATGAGTAGAGATTGACTAAGTTAGGATTATTTTCGCTGGAGTTCAGATAAATGAGGGGGGATCTCAAAGAGACTTATAAAATTCTAACAGGTCTAGACAGGATAGATACAGGGAGGATGGTGCCAATGGTGGCGGGGGTGGGGGGTCAAGAAAAAAGGGTCTCAGTCTGAGGATTCAGGGTAGACCATTTAGGATGGAGGTGAGGAGACATTTCTTCACCCAAAGAGTGGTGAGCCTCTGGAATTCATGATCACAGGAAGTAGTTGATGCCAAAACATTGAACTTATTCAAAAGCGGATAGATATAGCACTTGGGACGAATGGGATCAAATGTTGTGGGTAGAAAGCAGGATTCAGCTATGAGTTGGATGATCAGGAATGATTGTAATGAATGGCAGAGAAGGCTCAAAGGGCCAAATGGCTTCCTCCTGCTCCTATCGTCTATGTTTCTATGTCAATGTCTTTAAGAAAGAGAGAGAGAGACCTGGGCCAATCTTTCCTGAGTCTGCACCTTCCCTGGATTCACTTCCTTTCATTTCAGTTGTTGCAAGTCACCAATTTCCCTCAGAATGAGAAAAGAAAGTGTTTTACTCACAGATGTTGGAGACAGGAGGAAGTTTGAATCTGCCTGAAGCGCAATCTTCATTCACAAAAAGCCCAAGCTCTGATTGGCTGGAGGACCACAGTCCTTCCGGTCCTCCGATTCTTCCCATTGGCCATAGCTGGTGAGGCCGTGAATCAGAAGTGCGCATGTGCAGATTTTGTGTGAATGCGCATGTGTGGGTGTGGGGCGGGGCCCGGGACAAAGCCGGCGCCCCGACCATTGTCTGTCCGGCTCTTTCAGCCTTTCCCATTGGACAGCAGCTCAGCGCGGCTGGAGGGCAAAGTCCCGCCCACCCCCACGTGGGGCTCCGCCCCTGATTGTCTGTTTGCGGAGGATTGACCAATGGGAACTCTGTTGTACCGGAAGGACTCTGTCCAACTTCTGCATTCAGACAATGGGGGATAAAGAGTTGGTTCAGTTGCTCATCGTTGCCCAGCAAAGATGCTGCTCCTCTCTCTCTGATCAGACAGACTCAAACTTCCTCCTGTCTTCACCATCTGTGAGTAAAACACTTTCTTTTCTCCCCCTTTCCATTTCTTTTCTCATTCTGGGGGAAATTGGGGACTTGCAGCAACTGATCATGAAAAATAAAAGCAAGAGTGACCACCAGGCCCTTCAAGCCGGTCCCGCCATTCAATCCGATCATGGTTAATCTGTGCCAGCTTCAACCCTTTTACTGTGCCATTTCCCCATAGCCCTCTATTCCCGATCTATCAAATATTCATCTACCTCCATTTAATACTTATAGTGATCCAGCCTCCATCACCCTTTGGGGCAGAGAATTCCAGAGATTCACCACCCTCTGTGAGAAGACATTTCTGCACATCTCAGTTTTAAATGGAGATATATATTCTGGAGAGAAACTGTGGAAAAGTTAAGGCTGTGACCAGGGATTCAGTTACCTGTCTGGACTGGAAACTCATTGTGTAGTCACACCAGGGGGGTGGGGGTGGGCAGGGGCGGGAGGTGTGCATTCACCTACTGCGTGTGTTGGACGGGATTCACTCCATCATCCAACCTGTTGGTTCACTGACATATTCAAACTGGAGGCAGATGGTGCAAATGCTGCAGAGTGGGAAGGGATTCATTCAGTCATCCTGCCATATGACACACAAACAAGTTCACATTCTGGAATGAGTTTTTAATTGCCCAGACTATGAGAAAAGCTGTGAAAGTTCCAGAGAAGTGATATCCCATCAATGTATTCACACTGATGAGAGACCATTCAGATGCTCACACTTGGGGACTGAGTTCAGGCGATTATCTCACCTCACAATACACCCAGCAAATTCACACTGGGAGAGGTTATTCCTCTGCTCTGACTCCGTTGAAAAATTTACAAGTCAATCACTATTTGTTATGGATTAAAGAAAGATACTTTATTAGAAGAGTAAGAGTTACAAGCACAAGCTAAGTTCCAGAATATTAAACATCCAGTCCAGTTACAGAGATTATAAACATCAACAGAAACAAACCCAAACTATCAGAATGAACAGAGTTCAGTTTTGGATGTCATTAACAGCAGCAACAACAGAATCCAACCCCAGAAATCACTGCTGAACTCGCTGGTGTGTCAGCCTATTGGATAATCAATTGTATCTTTCTCACGTGTGGAGCAGGCGTCTGTTCTCTCCCCAGTCTGAACTCGCTGGTGTGTGTCTTGGAGGTGATGGTTTTCCCAGGTACCAGCTGCTCTTATCTTTCCAGTGGGTGGAGTTATGGGTTTAGGAGATTCTTTTGAAATTCAAATTTATTTGCAGACCTATGAAGTTCATCTCTTTTACCCTCTCCTTCACCTCTCTCCCTCCTCCCATGGAAGTCAGAGTCTTGTGTACACCCAGACTGGGTGGCAGGTTCCCTTTCCTAAAGGACATTAGTGAACCAGTTGAGTTTTTATGAGAAGCCAGCAGTTTTCAGGGTCACTTTTTCCTAGGGCTGGCCCCACAAATGACAAGATTAATTTAGCTCTATTTCACAACCTGCCTGTGTGTTTTTGTGGATTCTCTTTTATATTTCTTTGATTCTGTCTTAAATTCATTTTACAGATTATTTATTTGAAAGGTTCATGGTCAGGAAAGTCAAACCAAACATCAAAATCTGACAAAGTCACTCAATTCATCAGGACTTGAATATCATTGGCCTTTGAACATGAAAACATGACACAGACCAATTGAGCTGACTGGCCTGGCCCTGTGCTGTAGACTCAATGGAACAGAGACAAATGTATTTATTTTAGATCAACCTGTAGCGGTAGGATAAACACTCTTTACTGTGTGGGATAGATTAATTGTTGTCTTTAGCTTTTGTGGATCATTCCAATGGAAATGTGCTTTCTCAGGCTCAAACAGCATCAGCCCACTGGAAGCAAGACCGGCCAGTTCAGTAGAAAGAAACCCTCCGACCCTCCCATTTCACCAACTGTCAGAGATCATGGTTCAGTCCTGGATGTGATTAACAGCAGAATCGAATCCCTGTCATTGCTTGTGAACTGGCTGGTGTCTCAGCAGTTGTGATGATTTAGTGAATCCCTTCCCCCACACACAGCAGGTAAATGGTCTCTCCCCAGTGTGAACTTGCTGGTGTGTCCGCAGGTTGGATGAATTACTGAATCTCTTCCCACACTGAGAGCAGGTAAATGGTCTCTCCCTGGTGTGAACCCGCTGGTGTGTCTGCAGGTGGGATGACTGAGTGAATGTTTTCCCATAATCGGAGCAGGTGAATGGTCTCTCCCCAGTGTGAATTCGCTGGTGTAATGTGAGGTTGGAATACTGAGTAAATGTAGGCATTCTCTGAACTGCTTCCAATGCATTTACATTTTCCTAAAGAAGGAGTTCAGTACTTTCATGACACTCCAGATGTGGTGTCACCAGTGTCCTGTATGACTGAAACATAAGCTCACTCCTTTTGTAACCAATTTCCTCAGAATAAACAACAACATTCTATTAACTTTCCTGATTACTTGTTGTACTTGCATTCCAGCCTTTTGTGATTCATGCATTAGGACGCCCAGATCCCTCTGAATCTCAGAGTTCTGCAATCTCTCACGATTTAATGTTTTTTTAAAATTTGGCAGGAATTCCAGCCAAAATTGATAATTCCACATTTGCCTATGTTATACTCAATTTGCCAAATCTTTGCCCATTAGCTGAACCTATCTACATTCCTTACATCCTCAGCAAATTTATTTTCTCCTCAGCAAATTTAGCGACCATGCTTGCATCCAAGTCATTTATATAAATTGTTAAAAGTCGGGGTCCCAGGTCTGATCGCTTTGGCACATCACTTGTCACATCCTGCCAACCAGATAAAGATCCATGTGAGCCAACTCTGTTTCCTGTTAGCTCGCCAATCTTCTTTCCATGTCATGTTACCCCTCTACACTGTGAGATTCTATTTTCCGTATTAAGCTTTGATGTGGCAGCTTATCAAATGCATTTTGGAAATCTAAGTACAGTACATTCACCTTTGCTGCCCCATTTACCAATATATAAAGTCACCATCTCCCAGATGTCTCACTGAGAAGGAGAGCTGACTGATGGTCACTTAACCTGAGGATCATAAATTCATAAGATATAGGAGCAGAATTAGACCATTCGGCCAACTGAGTCTATTCCATCATTCGGTCACGGCTGAAATGCTCCTCATCCCTATTTTCCTGCCTTCTCCCCAAAACACTTCAACTCATTACCAATTAAAAATCTGTTTAACTCCTCCTTAAATTTTCTCACTGTCCCAGCATCCACTGCAATGTGAATTCCACAGATTCACAACCCTTTGGGAGAAGCAGTTTCTCTTCAACTCTGTTTTAAATTTGCTACCCCTTATCCTAAGACTAGACCGCTCATCCTAGAATGCCCCAGAAGAGGAAGCATCTGCTCCACGTCTACTTTATCCATACCTTTCATCATCTTAGATCACCACACCTCAGGTGAGGGGCAAAATTGAGGAGACAGCACCTTCATGAATAACCTTGGTTGGCACGACAATTGAACCTGTGCTGTTGGTATCGCTGTGCATCACAAATCAGCCACCCAGCCAACTAACCCCCTTTATCCAAAGCATATGTGACTCCTTCAAAGAACTCCAATAAATAGGTTGAATATGATATCCCTTTCTCAAACTGTGCTGACTCTCTCTTATTGTCTGACTTTTTCTCATTCTCATGATATCTTTAATAAAGCTTTAATATTTTCCCTACATCAGATTTTAGATTTAGTGGCCTTTAGTTTCTTTTTTGCCTCTTTCCTTTCTTAAATAAAGGAGTTACATTTGCTATTTTACAATCTACTGGAATCTTCCCCAGATCTTGAGACTTTTAGATAATCAAAACGGTGCTATTTTCTTCCACGTTCAAAATTTTTTGCTGTTCAGGTTATAATACGTTGTGCAATTCCATCCAATCCTGATCTGATGTTCTGTGCGAGTTTCCTGACCCCATATCCTCCCCTTTAAGACCAATTATAACAACACCTATAACAGAGCTGGAGTCACTTTTCAATTCAGCAGAAACAGACCCAAAGGTTCAACAGTCCGAACATGAAAACAGCAAAATCCAATCACAACAGCTACTTGTGAACTCGCTGGTGTCTCAGCAGATTGGATGACTGATTGAATCCCTTTCCACACTTGGAACAAATGAACGGCTTCTCCCCAGTGTGAATTCGCTGGTGTGTCAGCAGAGTGGATGAGTGAGCAAATCCATCCCCACACTGGGAACAGGTGAACGGTCTCTCCCTAGTGTGAGTGCGCTGGTGTACAGTCAGTTGTGATGATTGCTTGAACCCAGTCCCACAGTGAGAGCACCTGAATGGTTTCTCATTAGTGTGAACACGTTGATGATAGTGCAGATTTACAGAATTTTTAAAGCATTTTCCACAATCTGGACATTTAAAAGGTCTCTCATCAGTGTGAATCCGCTGGTGTGTGAAGAGGGTGGCTGACTGAGCAAATCTCTTCCCACACTGAGAGCAAGTGAATGGCCTCTCCCCAGTGTGAATTCGCTGGTGTAACGCGAGGTTAGAAGACTGAGTGAATCCCTTCCCACACACAGAGCAGGTGAACGGCCTCTCCCCAGTGTGAATTCGCAGATGTTTCTGCAGATGGGATGAGGTAGTAAATCCCTTCCCACATTGGGGGCAGGTAAATGGTCTCTCCTCAGTGTGAGTTCTCTGGTGAACATGTAAGCTGTTTGACTGAGTGAATCCCTTCCCACACTGGGAGCAGGTGAACGGTCTCTCCCCAGTGTGACTGCGCTGATGAATCTCCAGCTGGGATGGGTAATCAAATTCCTTCCCACAGTCCCCACATTTCCACAGCTTCTCCCTGTTGTGACTGCAATTATGTTCTGAAAGACTGGATGATTGGTTGAAGTCTTGTCCACACACAGAACACGTGTACAGTTTCTCTTCATTATGAATGGTGCTATTTCCTTTCATGTTCGAAACACACTGATATTCAGGTTACAATAAATTGGTTAGCTCCACCAGGCTTTGATATAATATTTGGTTTCAGTTTCCCAACTGCAAATCCTCCTCTTCTAAAACCCTGTGAAATTGATTTAAAACAGAAAAAAAAGTGAGAGAGAACCCATAAAAACACAAAGGCAGGTTGTGAAATTGAGCTGAATAATTCTGGTCATTTGTGGGGCTGGCACTAGGAAAAAAGTGATCATAAAAACTGCTGGACTGTCATGAAAACCCAGTGGGTTCATGATATCCTTCAGGGTAGGAAATCTACCACACGGTCTGGACACAAGACTCTGGACACTGTGAGAGAAGATAGAGAGAAGTAGGAGAGGGATTTGAACATAAGAACATAAGAAATAGGAGCAGGAGTAGGCCATCTAACCCTTCGAGCCTGCCCCGCCATTCAATAAGATCATGGCTGATCTGTCGTGGCTCAGTTCCACATTCCCGTCCTCTCCCCATAACCCTTAATCCCCTCTCTTATCAAAAACCCATCAACCTGTGTCTTAAAAATATTTAGCGAGGCAGCCTCCACCACTTCAACGGGCAGAGAATTCCAGAGATTCACCACCCTTTGAGTGAAGAAGTTCCTCCTCAACTCCGTTCTAAACCGCCCCCCCTTTATCTTGAGGCTGTGCCCCCTAGTCCTACTGTCCTTTCTGAGCGGGAAGAGTCTCTCCACCTCTATCCTATCCATCCCATTCATCATCTTATACGTCTCAATGAGATCTCCCCTCATTCTTCTAAACTCTAATGAGTACAAGCCTAGTTTATTCAGCCTCTCCTCATAGCTCAACCCCCTCAACTCCGGTATCAGCCTAGTAAACCTCCTCTGCACTCCCTCCAAGGCCAAAATATCCTTGCGTAAGTGCGGCGACCAAAACTGCACACAGAACTCCAGCTGCAGCCTCACCAATGCCCTACACAGCTGCAGCAAGACCTCCCTACTTTTATATTCAATCCCCCTCGCTATGAAGGCCATTGACAACTTAATTAGGACTTTGGCAGAAAGTTTCCCAAACCCTCAACCTCCACCCACCTAGAAGGACCAGTGTGGCAAATAGATGGGAACACCATCACCTTCAAGTTCCCCTCCAACTCACACACCATCCTGACTTGTCTGACATCCAGTACTAAAAGAACAGAAATTTCTTTCATATAAACACTGGGAAGACTGAACCCATTGTCTTCAGTCCCCACTACAAACTCCACTCCCTCACCAGCAGATCTCTCCCTCTTTCTGGCAACCGTCTGAGGCTGAACCAAACTGTTTACAACCATGGTAAAATATTTCAGCCCAAGTTGAGCTTCCAGCAACATTGCCACATCATTAAGACCACCTATTTCCACCTCAGTGCCATGACCCAACTCCACTCCTTTGGAAGCTCCTTTTCCATTGTGACATGAAACACGGGGGAATGGGGATACAGAGAGGGAATGGGATTGACCTAATTGCTCTACAGAGATTGGCATGAATCTGAGTTGCCAAATGGGTGCCTTCCATGTTGTAATGTTTCCATCACTGGAAATAGATAATGTTGATACACTGCTACATATTTTAAGACAAGAAATAGGGAATCGTAAATAACATAGTACATACCATGTATATTGTATACATTAAACATATTTCTCTCCCATACAAATTTACTGTTCATTAAAATGTTAGCCCTCTCCTGGGAAAACTTCCCCTTGAATTATGAACATTGGGTAAGAGGCCATCCGATTAGCCAGATATATAAACGTGTCAAACTGGGAGAGCTAAAGGATGTCAATGTCTTTGAGAGAGAATGAGAGATACCTGGGCCTGGTCTGGTCCTGCTCCTCATTCCAATGTTCGTCTGTAATGTTTCCAGAGTCTGCAGCCTCACTGGATTCACTTCCTTACCCTTCAGTTGCTGCAAGTCCCCAATTTCCCCCAGAATGAGGAAAGAAATGGAAAGGGGGAAACATTGATTTCCTCCCAGATATTGCCCAGAGGAGGAAGTTTCACTCTGAAGCTCATTGGACAACTCGTGACGCCACGACAGAGCCCAAATCAGCCAATAGGAATCACTCTGCTCCGTGGTGACGTCTCGGAGTTCCAGTACGCAGGCCCGGGCTCGCGGACCCGGGATCCCCGCCTCCACCCATTGTTCCCCTCCCCCCGCCCCTCCTCGAGCCAAGGTTTCCAGACAAGCGGCTGGCGGCTCCGGCCAGAGCGAGAAGCCGCTCGGTGATCTTCCCCTCTCCCCCGGCCCGGGACTGCGCATGTCCAAGGGAGAGGGGAACCTGCGCATGTGCGGGGAGTGCCGACCTTCCCCGACCTTCACGCTGAGGTATTGACCAATGAGAAGAGCTGGAAGACCGGAAGGACTCTGGTCCTCCAGCCAATCAGAGCTCCCCATTGTCTGAATGCGGACGTGGACAATGAGCTTGTTCATTCCTGCCCAGCAAAGCTGCTGCTGCTCTCTCTCTGAATGAAGATTGAGCTTCAGACAGACTCAAACTTCCTCCTGTCTCTAACATTTGTGAGTAAAACACTTTCTTTCCCCCCCCCCCTTTCCGTTTCTTTTCTCATTCTGGGCTTCAGTTTTTTTTTTAACTTCCAGGTCAGTAGTCGCTGCCTAAATAAAGAACCTCCTCACATTCTTCATGAATCTGTAACCAGGTAATACAGTGTATTACAAACTTCATCAGTCTGCTCATTAATGGCCAAATGTAAAACTGTAACGTGGCTGTCAGCTTGAAGATTTTCAGCTCCCTGTGTCCAGGACAGGAAGCAGTGAGCATGGATCTGTCAATCAGCCTCAATCAGCAGCCTCAGGGAAATTTTTTAATTTATTCATTCATGAGACATGGATGTTGCTGACTGGTCAGCATTTATTGCCCATCCCTAGTTGCTGTTGAGAAAGTGGTGGTGAGCTAAAATCTTGAATCGTGACAGTCTCTATTTGTGGGTTAACTCACAATGACGTGGAGATGCCGGCATTGGATTGGGGTAAACACACTAAGAAGTCTCATAATGCCAAGTTAAAGTCCAACAGGTTTACTTGATAGTAAATCCACAAGCTTTAGGGGTTTGCCCCTTCGTCAGGTGTGTGGAGAGTGAACTCCACTCACCTTCAGACTGGTGTTGTGAGACTTCTCACTGTGTTAACCCACACTGCTGGTAGGGAGGGAAGTTCTGGATTTTGACCCAGTGACTGAGAAGGAATGGCGATATACTTCCAAGTCAGGATAGTGAGTGGCTTGGAGGGAGACTCCCATGTAACTGCTGCCCTTGTCCTTCAAGACGGAAATGGCCCTGGTTTTGGAAGGTGCTGTCTGAGGATCTTTGGTGAATTGGGAGGGTGAATATTAGATACAGCAGAGCGAGAATGGAAGGAGAGAGTGTGGGATGGAGATTTACAGCTTTTGGGGAATGGACGAGGAAAGAATGTTCCATAGAAACTAGAATTGTCTGTTCTGAATTTCTACCCTGTACTGACAGTAATGCCTTTGTAAACTCCTTTACAGGATACTAGAAGGGAAGAATTTTCAGCAAGAAACATCAAACCAAACATCACGTCAGGATCTGACATTTTTGTCATTGCAAAGTGAATATCAATGGCCTCTGATTCTAGAAGGTGAACATCTTTGTCTGTTTTGTTTGCTTCAGAAGGCTTTAAACATCAGTGTGGCTGGAAAAGGACCAAGACGCATACACTCCCGATTGCGAGTGCTCCAGTGAACTGACTGTGGAAAGAGCTTTAACCAGTTCTACAGCCTGAATGAAAACCATATAGTTACCAGCAGCGGGAGGAACTGTAACCCTCTGTGCTTCAACTGATTGTCTGACCTGGAGAGACACAAGGACACCTGCGTCATGGAGAAACGATGGAAATGTGGGGACTGTGGGAAGGGGTTTAAGTACCCATCCAAACTGGAAACACATCAGCACAGTCACACTGGGTTGAGGCCATTCACCTGCCCTCAGTGTGGGAAGGGATTCAGTGATTCATCCAGCCTGCGGATTCACCAGCGAGTTCACACCAAGGAGAGACCGTTCACTTGCACGATGTGTGGGAAGGGATTCACTCAGTTGTCCAATATGCAGACACACCAGCGTGTTCATTCTGGGGAGAGGCCATTCACCTGCTCTCAGTGTGGGAAGGGATTCACTCAGTTATCTCACTTGCAGACACATCAGCGAGTTCACACTGGTGAGAAACCGTTTACCTGCTCCAAATGTGGGAAATGCTTCACGCGGTCATCCAGCCTCCTGACACATCAGCAGGTTCACACTGGAGTCGGGTCATTCAATGGCACCAAGTGTGGGAATGAGTACACTCAGTCATCCCATCTGCAGATGCGCAAAGTCACTCAAACCAATGAGAAACCCTTTAAATGCTCCCACTGTGGGCGTGGTTTCAAAAGGTCTCAGGAGCTGATGTCCCACCAGCGCATTCACACTGAGGAGAGACTGTTCAGCTGCTCTCACTGCACAAAGAGATTCAAAACATCATCAAACCTCCGGGTGCACCAGCGAGTTCACACTGGGGAGAAACCATTCACCTGTTCTCACTGTGAGAAGGGATTCAGTGATTCATCCACCTTGCAGACACACCAACGAGTTCACACTGGGCAGAGGCCATTCACCTGCTTTGTGTGTGGACAGCGTTTTGCTCAGTCATCCGCCCTGCTGAGACACAAAGTCACTCACACCAACGAGAGACCCTTTAGATGCACCGACTGTGGGCGGGGATTCAAAAGCTCCCAGGTACTGATGATTCACCAACGCTTTCACACTGGGGAGAGACCATTCAGCTGCTCTCACTGCACAAAGAGGTTTAGAACATCATCCGCCCTGCGGACACACCAGCGAGTTCACACCGGGGAGAGGCCTTTCACCTGCACTGACTGTGGGAAGGGATTCACTCAGTCATCTGCCCTGCTGAGACACCAACAAGTTCACAAGTGATTACAAGAGTTGGATTCTGCTGTTATTGCTGCTGTTAATCATATCCAGGACTGAACCATGTTCATTCTGATAGTTGGTGAAGTGGGAGGGTCGGAAGGTTTCTTTCTGCTGGACTGGCTGGTCTCACTACCTTGTTTTCAGTAGATTGATGTTCTTTGAGTTAGGGATTGGTGAGAGGGTGGGTGAGATCAAAGGACAAAAATGTCCTGGAATGAAAGGGAGAAGTAATGGTTGTTGTAAAGAAACAAAGCATTGGTCCAGAGTAAGGTGTTAGTGGCAGAATAAAGGACAGCTCCATCTGGCAGCAAAAAAACATGAAAACAAGATGCAGGCTGCCACTTGGCCAAAAAAGAGAGTAGATTGATGCAATGTTTGTAAACAGAGTGAGATGAATTGGCAAGTTCTTCAACAGAAGATGAATCCCTCACAAATTTCTCATAAGAGTGTCTCTTTGTCCTTAGTTGATTCTGGTGCAAGGGTCAATATTTGGCATGCCTGGGTGGACACGGTTAAGTAATAGCCTTAAAGTCACATTGCTATTTGTCTGGTACATCTATGATTCATTCACAGAGTTATAGAAAGTTGCACTGGGAGGCCAGACACCCAAAAGAAACAGCATGTAAGCAAGTTGATAAGAACCATTCAGGTCCAAAATCAAACTCCACAGAGATGGGCAGTGATAGAATGGCATCAGGAAAAAAGGAGATCTCAGTGAGTTAATGAGTCCAATCATAGGTTACATCAAAAAACATAAGCTGTGTGGAGATTTATAAAAATCAACTGTCTGCTGAAAGGGTTGTCTTTTCTGTGGAACCTAGAGAGGCGGGGAGTGGGCAGAGGAAACTTGGCATGCAATTGCATCAACTTACATAATTTAAAAAATTTCTTTCATATTATTTTCTTCAATTTTGTTCAAATTTCATCTCTTTTAGCTATCCTTTTTTGAACACCAATTCAATTTTCAATATTTGCTACTTCATCAAAGTTGAAAATACATTGTGAAATGTGTTGTTAACCGAATCTCAACAATTTTAATTCAAATGTTTTGGAAAGTTGAAACTGGTTTGCAGCCTTATCTTTATGTTTTGGGAGCAAAATTGGCCTTCACAATTCTAACCTTGAACAATTTAATTTCAAACCCAAATCATTCCTTTGATATTTAGGTACAGTCTGTATTTATTTCAAATAGAAACACACAGCATTTCAAATTGAATTAATTTTCATTCCCTTTCCAAACTAATTCTTCAAATCTGCGATGCTTGCAAACAACACCCTGCTTCAACAATTATGACTCAAATGTATGGTATTCCTTCAACTAAGCAAACAAATTTGGAGTAAGTGTTGTGGATCATGACAGTGTAAAAGTCATGACTAATCACACACACACTGGCATTCCCTTATCACACAGGAGAGGTGGGAGTACTTTTAGTGATTTTTTTTGAAGAAAACAACTACATCTGCTGGCTGGTGACTCATGTGTGGCTCAGGTTGTTTGGTTTTAGCTAAACACAGGGAGTGGACTGCTTCAGGGAGGTGTCACTTTGTGGCTGAATTAGCTTCCTCAAAGTCCCCATGCCAACTTCGAACTCTTCACTGGATCTGATATTTTCTGACTGTAAATCAATATCTTGGCCTAACAGCAGTAGATTTTTCTGAGCACCACTCACCCTATCATCTGTCCCCTGTTCCCAGTGTAACTGATTGCCCAGGACAGACATGCTCTCCTGCCAGCAATCAGATCCATTATGCAGCTTATCCATCAGTTCCCTGAACTCTTTGTATTTTGTATTCAGTTGTAAGGCACAGTTTCCAGTGCAACTGGAGATTAATTTATTCTGGACTTTTTCCAACTTGCTACTTCCTTTCTGAATCTCTTTAGAAAACCTACCAAGGACCCACTCGTAATCTCTGTCACTTTCTTCTACACCTCCCAAGGTATCTTTTGCTCCTGATGCCTTTGACTCCGTTGTCAAACTGTCACTCACATTCTAGTTTATGCCAAAGCCATTGTTGTATTTGCTTTTTTAAGGCAGCAGTCCTAACCACTGTGCCACTGGATGGATTGCTGGCACAGTGGAGAGAAACATAGAAACTAGAAGCAGGAGTAGGCCATTCGGTCCTTTGCACCTGCTACACCATTCATCTTGATCATGACTGATCATTGAATAGGATAGAGGTAGAGAGACTCTTCCCGCTCAAAAAAGACAGTAGGACTAGGGGGCACAGCCTCAAGATAAAGGGGAGGCGGTTTAGAACGGAGTTGAGGAGGAACTTCTTCACTCAAAGGGTGGTGAATCTCTGGAATTCTCTGCCCGTTGAAGTGGTGGAGGCTGCCTCGCTAAATATTTTTAAGAAGCGGGTTGATGGGTTTTTGATAAGAGAGGGGATTAAGGGTTATGGGGAGAGGGCGGGAAAGTGGAACTGAGCCACGACAGATCAGCCATGATCTTATTGAATGGCGGGGCAGGCTCGAAGGGCTAGATGGCCTACTCCTGCTCCTATTTCTTATGTTCTTATGAATTCAATATCCTGTTTCTCCCCCACCCCCACCACCTCCCATATCCCTTGATCCCTTTAGCCCCAACAGTATATATCACATCTTCTTGAAATCAGACAATGTTTTGGTCTCAACTATAGGGTGACATGGTTGCTAAGAGGTTAGCACTGCTACCTCGCAGTGCCCCGCATTTAATTCCAGCCTTGGGTGAGTGTCTGTGTGGAGTTTGCATGTTCTCTCTGTGTCTGCATGGGCTTCTTCCAGCTGCTCCGGTTTCCACCCACAGACCAAAGATGCCCAGGTTTGGTGGATTTGCAGTGTTGAATTCCCTCTTGGTATCCCAAGCTGTGTGGGTTAGAAAGGTTAACCATGGTAAATGTGTGAGATTACAGGGACAGGGCAGGGGAGAGGGCCTGGGTAAGATGCTCTGTTAGAGAGATGGTGCAGACTGGATAGTTCGAATGGTCCCTTCTGCACTGGAGAGATTCTATAATTCAATGAACACAGAATTGGTCAGAATTATAGGGAGTGGGATAGCTTGATCTTGGGTTTGGACGTAGCTCGGCACAACATTGAGGGCCGATGGGCCTGTACTGTGCTGTGCTGTTCCATGTAATCTTTTCACATGTCCAAAATTTTAAATAACCATTACAATTAAAACTCTCTCATACACACATGTGTGAGTTTGAACCTGGATTAAAATTTCCACAAATTTAGCAAAGTCTCCTGGAATCATATCTCTGGCCAGTAAATATGGCTCTAGGTTCACAACTTCTGTGAAAAAAAACTTTATTAATTACACTTCCTTATTTAAGTCTATTTGATTTAAATCACAGACAGAAAACCTCAAAGCTTGAAGCTTTCAACCCACAAATATCATCCTTACCCAAGCAGAGAAACACAGTATTAGCTTTATAACAACAATAACCAGGATGAATTCCTTAAACATTCTTGTGGTTCTGTTTCTAAACTTCCAGAAATGCCTTTAATTAAAGACTCAAATAAGGTTATGTTGAAAAGTTAAAATATCTCTGATTCTTTAGACCAGTTTGCTTACTCCAATGGTTTACCCCGGTGCCCTTATTTTCAAGGTGGACAAACGACAAACACAAGTAAAGGTTCAACAGGTTTATTAACAATAACACTACTAACCCTTAAATTACCCACATAAAACAAGAGGATACCCCAAAATCAGATATACTACCCGCAAAGATGGTTTGGCTAAAACTGCAGGCTCGATTCTCTGAGTCCGCCTGGTCTGTCGTCACGAAGGTGAGTCTCGATGGCAGCTTCTTCCTTCCTTCTTCTCTGGTCAGCCTTCCGAATGCTCAAGGGTCGCCTCCTTCATTGAGTCTTCTCCAGTCTTCCCTCTCTGGCGTCTGCAAATGTGTTCCTTTATCCCCTGTCTGTTTGCCTTTCCAGAAACTTCTCTGGCTTCTGGCCAGTGAGGTCCCAGGAGGGCGTTCCAATACCCAGTGGGTTTCTTGATGTCTGCCTGACAGGTCACCAGGGTTCGCCCCCAGGTGTCCATCTCCATGCTGCTGCTTACATGTAACCGGTTATCAGATTAAGCCAACTGCAGGAACTCTTGGTGACAGAAAGTCTGGCCTGACCTGAGCTTCTAACAATAGGCTGGTGCATTTCAATGGGGTGCAATGATCTCCTGCTAAGTATCAGTAGGGTGCAACGACCTTTGGTAGGAGGTTGATGAGTCAGGCCCAGACAGGTTTGTGGATTGTACAGCTAGCCTGCCTGAGGTTTGACTGTGTTTGATTTTTAATATGCCCAATTCTTTAATTTAGGATATCCGATTTTATATCCAATTTTATCAGCCATAAAACTAGGCCCTGCTTATGTTACAGTTAATTCCCCAAAAAGATAAGCCTTAACAAATGTAGCCCAGGACAATGATAAAACACATATACAAACATCCACATAAAACAAAACACACAGGTTCTCACAGCTCGTAAATATCAAACAATGAATCCTCAGCATTCTCTCTCACAGCTTTAACTTCTTAAAGTGACAGAGCGCCACAAAGATTTCACAATATACTTTAATGATTGGAAGATGGAAAAGAAGGTACTGTCGCCTTCTAGTATATGCCAAAACCATTGTTGTATTTGCTTTTTTAAGGCAGCAGTGCCACTGGATGGTCTGCAGATGATACAAAGATATGTGGAGGGACAGGTAGTATTGGGGAAGCAGGAGGGCTGCAGAAGGACTTTGATGGGCTCGGAAAGTGGGCAAAGAAGTGGCAGGTGGAATACAATCTGGACAACTCTGAGATTATGCACTTGGGTAGGAGGATTGGAGGCATAGACTATTTTCTAAATGAGGAAATGCTTCGAAAATCAGAAGCACAAAGGGACTTGGGAGTTATTGTTCAAGGTTCTTTTAAAGCTAACATGCAGGTTTAGTCAGCAGTTAGGAAGGCAAATGCAATGTTAGCATTCATGTCAAGGTGGCTAGAATACAAGAGCAGCAATATACTTCTGAGACTGTATAAGGCTCTGGTCAGGCCCCATTTGGAGTATTGTGAGCAGTTTTGGGCCACACATCTAAGGAAGGATATGCTGGTCTCGGAAAGAATCTGGAGGAGGTTCACAAGAATGATCTCTGGAATGAAGAGCTATATGAAGAATGGTTGAGGACTCTGGGTTTGTATTCATTGGAGGTTAGGGAGGATCTTATTGAAACTTAGTAAAAAACTAGAACTAGAGGGCACAACATCAGGCTAAAGGGATGATCCTTTAAAACAAAGATGAGGAGCAATTTCTTCAGCCAGAGAGTGGTGAATCTGTGGAACACTTTACCACATAAAGCTGTGAAGGCCAGCTCATCGAGAGTCTGTAAGACAGAGATAGATAGGTTCTTGATTAATGAGGGATCAGGGATTATGGGGAATGGGGATGAGAAAAATATCAGTCATGATTGAATAGTGGAGAAGACTCGATGGGCCAAGTGGCCTAATTCTTCTCCTATGTCTTATGGTCTAAGCTCACAACGCCTTGATTAAATAAGATGCAAGATCCTTCATTCCCCTTCATTATAACAACCTTATTTAAATCCCAAACATGTTGCAGGTGTAAAATATTTGTTCTTTATCTGGGATTGGATTGACAACACAATAAAAGTCTCAGTTATTCCAAATTCCTCCAGGCTACGCTTAAAATTTCTACATTTAACTGGTTCCCATAAATCCTCAATCAAAAACTACCAGGTGACTTACAAACAAACCAACTGTTCACTGAAAGGGTTAACTTTTCTGCAGAACTTAAAGGGGTGGGGAGTGAGCAGAAAAAACTTGGCACACAATTACATCACTTTACATATGATGGGAGTTTTTCTCGGAAGCCAAGTATTGAGATGAACCCAGTTCATACAAAGATTTGCAGAAGACACTGTATTGGTTTAAGACATTCTTTATTGACCAACGCGCACTGGGAGAAAGGCAGCTGGGCAGTCCAACTCCTTTATAAAGTTATTCATTGGCCATATAGTTATACTATTTTGAAGGTTCATTTCACCCACCCACTCTGTCATCCCAACTGGATGCTCCAATCATGTTCGTGCACAATATTTACCTTGGCCAATAACGTTCCATCTTGTGGAAGAATGGGAATTCATTGGGCTGTAGAATCTGAAAGTTCCTGCCCACTGTTACTTTGCAACTTTCACTTATGTAGGTCCATAGGGTTCAAAGGTTGCTTTCTAACTGATTCTCAGCAACTTCAATGACATAGCTAATAGGGTTCACAAGTTTCTTTCCACTATCTGCTGAGCCATCCCTTATCAATAAAAAATGAATAATTCTATTCATTCTAATGTCTGGGAAGCGTGTACTTTTATAACTCATACTGATAAAAACTGTGTTCTGTGGCTTCACTGTTCTGAAAGGGTGTGGCCTGTCTCACTCAGCTTTTATCCCATTATACTTTATGCAGTCTGCAGTTTGGCCAAGGTATACATTTTAGTACAAAAAGTACATATTTAAATCTGAAATACATGTTTAAATTCTCTACCAGTGGTTATATGTGTCTCTATGCAGACAGTACCTTTGTATTATATAAATAAGGCACACTGTGGTCCTTATTCTACGTTAGTCTAAGTCAGTCCACCCTGTTTCAATAGCCTTTTTTAGTTTTTAATCTCAAGGTATTCTAAACCCATCTAACAAAATAACTTTAAAAAACTTAAAGTTTATAATTAGTCTCAAGTAGGCTTCACTGCAGTGAAGTTACTGTGAGAAATCCCCTCTCTAACAACAAAAGAAACTTGATTTTAAACTTCATCTATTAATTTTTTTGTTATATTCCTCGACCTATTTTAATTTGATCAGTTTTTGTTTGGGACGGGTAATTTCTGTTCTTTATAAACTGGTTCACTCATTTTGTTAATTCTACATGGGCTTGACAATCAGAACCCAGACTTTATCATCCATAAGCTTTTTCTCCTTTTGTCACCACTTTCTCTCTGTTCTGTGGAAGGGTCATGGGGATTCCAATCAGACTTAATCATTTATTATAAAAATCAAACAAAAACAGAAAATGTTGGAAAATCCCAGCAGGTCTGACAGCATCCGTGTCGAGGTGCAAGATCCGTGTTCTTATGAGGGCATAGAGCCAACATTTCAAGTCTGGATGACCCTACACGAGAGGTCCTGTGAAGTGTCATCCAGACTCAAAATGTTGGCTCTATTCTCAAATCATTTTATCGATAAGTTTCTGGCTCTTAGTTTCCAAAACGCAGATAAGAAATCTGTCTGGTGCCCACTCGAGCTCTGAATTTTTCACTGTCCACGCTTGGGTCGGATTATAACCATTAGAATTCACTCTTAGAGGTCAACTTTTCAGTCCAGTGCTGCTTGGAGTGTATTGTCACTTCACTGACTACCGGATCACAAAACCTTCACAGTTCTTATCACAAATCTATGATAAAATAATTGAAGCAATGCCTGAGAACGCTTCTTAATCTACTACCTACCATCGTTTGTTGATTGGTCAGACCCCCTTTTTTACAGTTTTGGACATCTCAGCCGCTGAACACCAGCTGGTTATTCATAGATTCGTAGAATCTTATAGTGCAGAAGGAGGCCATTTGGCCCATTGAGTCTGCACCGACCACAATCACACCCAGGCCCTATCTCCCATGCATTTACCCTAGCTAGTCCCCCTGATACTAAGGGGCAATTTAACATGGCCAATCCACCTAATCTGCACATCTTTAGACTTTGGGAGGAAACTGGAGCACCCAGAGGAAACGGGGACATGGGGAGAATGTGCAGACTCCACACTGATAGTGACACAAGCCAGGAATCAAACCCGGGGCCCTGTCACTGTGAGATAGCAGTGCTAACCACTGTGCTACCATGCTGCCCAAACTTATGGAGTAAGTTTAATTCTAACGCATTCTGTGTAAATATTCTCACCAGGTCCTCTTTTGGAGCCATGCTAAGCAGCTTTTATGGTCTGTAATTGCAGAAACTGAGCTGTCACAAGAATGTGGTCAAGATAGTCCAGTCCCATAATGCCTCACATTCAATCTGCAGTCCTTTTATAACAGAATATGTGGCTGTATGTAGCTGCCTCGGCCATGGTCAACCCCAACACTGCCTTCTTGAACAGCTACAATGCCTGAGGTGTAAGTATGCCCACAGTGCTATTAGGGAGGGATTTCCAGCTACACATTCCTGACAAGATTCTGACAGGTTTAGATCAGGTGGACAAAGAAAAGCTGTTCCCATTCGTTGATGGGACAAGAACAAGGGGGGGTCATAGATTTAAAGTTTTGAGTCAGAGATGGGGGGGATGTGAGGAAGAATAATTTGATGTAGCGAATGGTGATGACCTGGAACTCGCTGCCTAAGAAGGTGGAGGAAGTGGAGACAATAAATAATTTCAAAGAAAATTGGATGGGCATTTGGGGGTTCCAAACAGAAATCCTTACTAATTATCTCTGAACTTCTGAACATCCTGTCACTGATGATCCTTGTGAAATTTGAAAGCAGGTATTTGTGACAAGTCTCAGAGATCATTAACCCACTGGATGCAATGTCATGAGGCCAGCCAGTCCAGCTGAAAGAAACCCTCCAACATTCCCCATTGTCCAACTGTGAGAATGAACAAAATGCAGTCCTGAATGTAATTGAGAGCAGAAACAATAAATAGAATCCAACCCCTGGAATCACTCGTGAACTTGTTGGTGTCTCAACAGCTGGGATGAAACTCTAAAACCCTTCCCACACTGACAGCAGATGAATGGCCTCTCCCCACTGTGAACTCGCTGGTGTGTGCACAGGTTGGATAGGTCAGTGAATCCCTTCCCACACTGAGGGCAGATGAATGGTTTCTCCCCAGTGTGAATTCGCTCGTGTGTCCGCAGACTGGATAACTGAGTGAATCCCTTCTCACACTGAGAGCAGATGAATGGCTTCTCCCCAGTGTGAACTCGTTGGTGTCTCCGCATGCTGGATGAATCACTGAATCCCTTGCCACACTGAGAGCATGTGAATGGTCTCTCTCCAGTGTGAACTCGTAGGTGTGTCCGCAGACTTGATAACTGAGTGACTCCCTTACCACACTGAGAGCAGGTGAATGGTTTCTCCCCAGTGTGAACTCGCTGGTGCTTCCGCAGGTTGGATGATTGAGTGAATCCCTCCCCACACTGAGGGCAGGTGAACGGCCTCTCCCCAGTGTGAACTCGCTGGTGTATCTGCAGGCTGGTTGAATGAGTGAATCCCGTCCCACAATGAGAGCAGGTGAATGGCCTCTCCCCAGAATGAACTCGCTGGTGTATCTGCAGACTCGATAAATGAGTGAATTCCTTCTCACACTGAGAGCAGGTGAACGGTCTCTCCCCAGTGTGAACTCGCTGGTGTGTCTGCAAGTTGGATAACTGACTGAATCCCTTCCCACATTGAGAGCAGGTGAATGGTCTCTCCCCAGTGTGAACTCGCTGGTGTGTCTGCAGGCTGGACAACTGACTGAATCCCTTCCCACATTGAGAGCAGGTGAATGGCCACTCCCCAGTGTGAACACACTGGTGTGACTGTAGATGGGACGATTGTGTGAATCCCTCCGCACACTGACAGCAGGTGAACGGCCTCTCCCCAGTGTGAACTCGCTGGTGTGTCCGCAGGTGGGATATTTCACTGAATCCCTTCCCACATTGAGAACAAGTGAATGGCCTCTCTCCAGTGTGACTGCGCCGGTGAACCTCCAGCTCTGATGGGGCTCTGTATCTCTTCCCACAGTCCCCACATTTCCATGGTTTCTCCATGGTGCAGGTGTCCTTGCCTCTCCCTTGGGTGGACAATCAGTTGAAGCCTCATCAACACACACACAACACGACTACAGTCTCTCCCCGCTGTTAATGGTGTGCTCTTTATTCAGGCTGTGTAACTGGTTAAAGCTCTTTAGTCAATGGAACACTTTCATCTCAGTGTGGCAGTATGTTGGTCCTTTTCCATCGCACTGACGTTTGAAATCCTTTCAAATCGACGACCAGACAACCACTTCTTCTCGATTCAAAGGCTGATGATATTCAGTCCCAAGGAATATGACTCTGTCAGATCTAGATGATTCAGAGAAACCTGGGCCAACCTTTCCAGAGTCTGCAGCCTCCCTGGATTCACTTCCTTTCCCTTCAGTTGCTGCAAGACCCCAATTTCAAATGAGAAAAGAAATGGAAAGGGAGAGAAAAGAAAGTGTTTAACTCACAGAAGTTGGAGACACTAAGAAGTTTGTGCCTGTCTGAAGCTCAATCTTCATTCACACAAAACCCGCGCTCTGATTGGCTGGAGGACAAGAGTCCTTCCGGTGTTCTAACACTTCCCATTGGCCAGCTACGGTGAGAGGCAGTGAGTCGGAAGTGCACATTGGCGGAATTTGGGGAATGCGCATGTGCGGGTGTGGGGCGGGGCCCGGGACAATGCCGGCGCACTGACCATTGTCTGTCCTGGTCTTCCAGCCTTTCCCATTGGACAGCCGCTCAGCGCGGCTGGAAGGCAAAGTCCCGCCCACCCTCATGTGGGGCTCCGCCTCCCATTGTCTGTCTGCGAGGATTGACCAATGGGAACTCTGGAGGACCGGAAGGACTCTGTTCCTCCAGCCAATCAGCGCTCCTCATTGTCTGAATGCGGAAATGGACAATGAGCTTGTTCAGTTGCTCATTCCTGGCCAGCAAAGCTGCTGCTGCTCTCTCTCTGAATGAAGATTGAGCTTTAGACAGATTCAAACTTCCTTATGTCTCCAACATTTGCGAATAAAACACTTTTTTTCTCTTACTCTAGTCTTTAATTTTTAACTTCCCGATCATCACTTGTTGCCTAAATCAGGATCCTCCTTACATTTTTCATGTATCTCTTGCTTTGTATTATACACATCGTTGCAGCGGCACCGTGGCAGAGGCTGGCACAGCTGCTTCACTGATCCAGGGACACTGGATCGATTCTCCGGCTTGGGTCACTGTCTGAGCGGATCTGCAGATTTTCCCTGTGTCTTCATGGACTTCCTCTGGGTGCTCCGATTCTCTTCCACACTCTAAAGATGTGCAGCTTAGGCTGATTGAACATGCTAAATTGTCCCTTACCTCCAAAGATGTGTAGGTGAGAGGGAATGGCGGGGTAAATAGGAATGGTGTCTGGGTGGGATTCTCTGTCAGAGTCATTGCAGACTCAATGGACCAGATGATCTCCTTCTGCACTGTAAGCATTCTAAGATTCTGCGATTAGTCTGTTCATTTATGTCCAAATGTAAAACTTTAACACAGTTGTCAGCTTGAAGATTTTCAACTCTTCGTGTCCAGGACAGGAAGAAGTGAGAATGGATCTGTTAATCAGCCTCAATCAGCACCTTCAGGAGAATTGGGAGGGTGAATATTAGATACAGCAGAGTGAGAATGGAGGGGGAGTGTGTGAGATGGGGATTTACAGCTTTTGGGGAATGAGAGAAGATAGAATGTTTCATAGCAACTAGAATTGTCTGTTCTGAATTTCTATCCTGTACTGACATGATGACTTTTGTAAACTCATTTTACAGGATATCAGAAGGTGACAATTTACAGACAGAAATCTAAAATAAACATCATATCTAGATCTGACAGAGTCGCTTGATTCATCGGGACCTGACCATCATTGACTGTTGAATCAAGCAGGAAAAATGTTTCTCTGTATTGTCTGTTTCAGAATGCTTTAAATATAAGTGAGATTGTGAAAACTCTGAGATATGCAGACGCCCAAGTGAGAGTTTTCCAGTACACTGAATGTGGAAAAATAACTTTAACCAGTTACACAGCCTGAAAATACATTGCAGCAATCATAGCAGGGACAGACTGTACCTGTGCTCTGTGTGAGATTTAACTGATTGTTTAACCTGAAGAGTCACAAGGACACCTGCATCATGGAGAAACCATGGAAATGTGTGGACTGTGGGAAGGGATTCAGGCACCCATGTCCACTGGTAATTCACCAATGCATTCACACTGGGGAGAGGCCATTCACTCAGGGATTCACTCAGTTACTTTCACTTGTTGAAACACACTGTCACTCCCACCAATGAGAGACTCTTTAAATGTTCTGACAGTGGGAGCGGCTTCAAAAGATATTGGCAACTGGTGTCCCGTTGGGGCATTCACACTGAGGAGAGATCGTTCAGCTGTTCTCACTGCACAAAGAAGTTTAGAAGCTTATCCAGCCTGCGGGCACACCAGTGGGTTCACACTGGAAAGAGACCATTTGTGTGTGGGAAGGGATTCACTCAGTCATCCCACCTGGTAACACACCAACAAGTTCACAAGTGATGACCAGGAGTGTATTCTGCTGTTATTGCTGCTGTTAATCACATGCAGGACTGCACCATGTTCATTCTGACAGTTGGTGAAGTGGGAGGCTCGGAGGATTTCTTTCTGCTGGACTTGTCAGTTTCAAAACTTTGCTTCCAGTGGGCTGATGCTCTTTGAGTCTGGGAGAGCGCATTTCCACTGAAATGATCCACAGAAGCTGAAGAAGGACATTTATGTTATCCTGGATGGTAAATAGTGATTTTCCCACCCATAAATACAGAAAGAGCTGGAAAAAAGCAGCAGGTTTGGCAACATCTGTGGAGAGAGAAACAGTGTTAATGTTTCATGATGTAACTCTACTTCAGAACTAAAGAGTGGGAGAAATGTGGTGGGTTTGGTGTTGGGGGAGGGTCAGATAGAACAAAAGTTTGTTATGGACAAAGTACTCGATGAGTTGCAAAAAAAATTTGGGATGGGGGGGAGAGTGGATTTTAGTAAAATAAGGCAGGATCTGGCCTTGACCGCTGAAGTGTTCGCCAACAGGAAGGGAACAGTCTTGCCTGGTGATTGTCGAGCGGTGTTCATTCATCTGCTGTCATAGTGTCTGCATGGTCTCCCCAATGTGCTATGCCTCAGGATTTCAGTGGTCATGGGCATTCGGCCTCTGATCTTTGGGTAAATGTTCTCCAAGGCGGCCTTCATGGCATATGACAGCGCAGAGTCGCTGAGCAGAAACTGATAGCCAAGTTCTGCACACATGAGGATGGCCTCAACCGGGATCTTGGGTTCATGTCACACTATCTGTAACCCCCATGACTTGCCTGGGCTTGCAACATCTCACTTACAGCCTGTCTGGAGACAATACACATCTCTTTAACCTATGCTTAATGCTATACTCACATTGTCTGCACCATTAAGAATTGATTAACTGTAAAGACTCGCATTCTAATCAGTGTTCTGTAAACTATGTGTGCCTTTATATGCTCTGTTTGAGACCAGAACTCTCCACTCATCTGACGAAGGGGCAAACCCCGAAAGCTTGTGGGTTTACTACCAAATAAACCTGTTGGACTTTAACCTGGTGTTGTGAGACTTCTTACTGTGCTTATCCCAGTCCAATGCCAGCATCTCCACATCATAATTACAGCAATGGTAGAGTGGCTTCTTTCTGAGCTGTGGTGAATCTGTTCTGCACCATGTGCCATGGCCTTCCTGGTGTCAGATCCCCAAAACCTGACTCAATTCTCAAACAGCGGCTGAACCATTGTTGAGAAGTTTATTTTATAAAATGTCGGATGATTTTTTTAAACACCCTCCAGCTTGAATGATTTCTGTATCTAAACCCTTTATAACTTGGTGGAAATTTACTGAGGTACAGGGTGTAATATTTTGTGCGCTGTGGGAGAAAATAGTTTAGTCTGAGTTAGAGAGTCAAACAGGCTCTTTACTGCAGACAGCTCACCATGGCAACACTGATAAGATATTCCATTGCACAGAATCGACTCCGAAACCCTTGCCTCAGGCCTGGTTGTACTCAGTAGCCATTGATGATTTAACATGTTTTTGTGACTGTCTTGAATCAGTGACTTTAAGGCTGATGTTACTAATTTAAAATAAACCCATTCAAACTAATTTATAAAAGTCTGCCTTAAAATATCAGATGGAGGAATTCACCGGAGCCTGTTAACCGCTGGGACAATGATACAACAGACACTGAGTGAGGTACAGATCCGACCTGGAAACTGGAGGAGTGAATATCGGAAATACTGTCCCTCCAGCACTCAGTGCCTTGTGACTTCACCCAAAGCTTTGGGCTCCGAGACACAGAACAGAATCTCCATTACATCTGGGCTTAGAGTCAGGAAGGACAAAGGTGAAGGCTGGAAACATGGAGTCAAATCAGAGATCGATGTAAAACTGGGATCTATTCCTGACCGAGAGCGAAACAGTGGGTTTAAATTTCAGGGCTGAAAAATGATTGGCAATTATTACGGTTTCATCTAGTCAGCAGAATTTCTAATACCAGGGAGAGACACAGAAGTTCTGCTTCCCAGTCTGGAGTCCAATAGCTTCTAACTAAAACTGAAAGTGAATCCTTGGATTCTTCTGTGAAGGAACTACCTGACCTTGACCTGTCAATCAATCTTCCCACAGCAATTCAAAAGGGATGTAAACTCAGAAAACTCCAGGACATTCCATTAGGCCCAAATTACAAATAAAAAGGCTAATTGTGCTTTCATCACGGCAATGAAAGAAAAAACACAGAAATAGAATTAAAATATTCCTTAAAAGCACAGTAGCATCACAAGTGAAATGTGAGCTCACTGGTGTCTCAGAAGATGAGATGCCTGATTGAATCCTTTCTGTAAGTAACTGTCAGGATTGCATTCTCATGGATGTTCCACATCTTGTATTTTATTTATGGTGGCACATCATTAAAACAGGAAATTATTGGATACAACCTGCAGCTCCTTCCTTTTCAGAAATAGGAGCAGGATTCGGCCATTTCACCCACCGAGATTGCTCTGCCAATCGATGAGATTGTGGCTGGTCAGATGATGGCTGATTGCAGCCTGAACTCCACATTCCTGCCTTGCTCCCGTTACCTTCGACTCCCTTTTGATCAAAGCTCTGGGGAACTCAGCCTTGAATATATTCAATGACCCAGCCTCCGCTGCTCTCTAAGGAGAGAGAATTCCAAAAGTGAATGAGAAGAAATTCCTCCTCTCCTCTCATTTAATTCCTCCTCACCTCCCCAATTATTATTAAACTGCGCTTCCAGTTTGAGATTTCCAGGATGGAAAACATCCTCTCAGCATCCACCCTGTCAAACCCTCTGAGAATCTTAGGTTTCAATAAGATCATCTCTCATTCTGATAAACTCTGTGGTCAGACCCAACCTTTCCACATAAAATTACCCCTTCATCCCAGGAATCAGCCCAGTGAACCTTCTCTGAACTGTTTTCAACACAATTGTATTTTGTGCCTTTTACTGAAAACAGGAACAAATATTTGTTCAGAGTCTGGGCCATTCCATCATTTATTGCTCAGTCTTAAAGTTTAAAGTTTATTAGTCACAAGTAAGGCTTACATTAACAACAGAGATGAAGTTACTGTGAAATTCCCCTAGTTGGCACTCTATGGTGCCAGTTCAGGTCAATGCGCCTAACCAACAGGTCTTTTGACTGTGGGAGGAAACCGGAGCACCCGGAGGAAACCCACGCAGACACAGGGAGGACGTGCAAACTCCATACAGACAGTGACCCAAACCGGGAATTGAACCCAATTTCCTGGCAGCGTGAGGCACAGTGTTAACCACTGCGCCGCTTCGTCTCACCTGCCAAGGAACCAATGCTCACTTCAGCTTCTCTTTCCCAATTTATAAACTTGGAGAAACTTTAATTTGAATTTTTTCCTGTGAGTTTCCCCGCATTCTCCATTTTCCAAGACATTCAGTGATTTTAGAGAGGAATGGGAAGTTGAAAATCGGGAGTAGTTTGCACGGATCGTGGGAGCAAGAGCTGGTTCTTTGAGGAGGGGGTGATGTTGGCAGTTTTGCAGATAGTGACAGGAGCCGAGGCAAGGGAACAATTAAAACAATCAGCTCAGACGGGGAAGGTGATGGTCAGCAACCTAGTGAGAATAGAGTGAAGGGAGCAGAGGGTGAGTCTCACGGAGAAGGCGAGCTCTAGAGGGGATGAGAGGAGATAGGAGAAAAACTAAAGAAACAGGCAAGTTTAAGGCTGAGGGAAGAAGGAGATTTTAGAGACAGTTTGGCCCAATGGAAGGGAATGAATCAGCGGAGGCAGCTGATCAGATTGTCTCAATCTTAGTGACAAAGAAGCTCCATGAGCTCCTCACTCTTGTTGGAGGAAACGGGGGAGGGAGAGAATTTAAAAAGGAACTAACTTATGTTGGTGACAATAAAAGGACTTGTCACACTATGTTTAACACAAAGCTGATTTATTTGTCCTTTATCCAGAATATTAATCTCTATCTGAAATGGGATTCATTAACATCAGAAACAGACCCAAAGAACATAGTTCAGACCTGGATGTTATTAACAGAAGAATCCAATCTCAGTAATTACATGTGAACTCTCAGGTCTGTCAATAGGTTGGGTAAACAGATAAATCCCTTCCTACACACTGAGCAGTGAACAGCCTCTCCCCAGCATCAGTGTGCTGGTTTACAGTGAGTTGAGATGATTGTCTGAACTCAGTCCTACAGCGAGAGCATCTGAATAGTCTCTTATCAGTGTGAACACATTGACGGGACATCGGTTCCTCCAATCTTCCACGACACTTCCTGGAGTTGAGCATTCAAACACATTTCTTATCAGTGTGACTGCGCTGGTGTTTCCGCAGGTTGGCTAACCGAGTGAATCCTTTCCCACACTCGGGGCAGGTGAATGGTTTCTCCCCAGTGTGAACTCGCTCATGTGCCAGCAGGTTCGATGAGTGAGTGAATCCCATCCCACAGTCAGAGCAGAGGAATGGCCTCTCCCCGGTGTGAACTCTCCGGTGGTTCAGCAGGTTGTATGAATGAGTGAATCGCTTTCCACAGTCAGAGCAGATGAACGGCCTCTCCCCGGTGTGAATTCGCTGATGTGTCACCAGACTGGATGACTGAGTGAATCCCTTCCCACACACGGGACAGGTGAACTGTCGTTCCCCAGTGTGATTTCGCCCATGAGCTTTCAGTTCAAATGGGTAATTGAAACCCTTCCCACAGTCCCCACATTTATAGGGTCTCTCTCCAGTGTGAACGTGCTTGTGTCTCAACAGGCCAGATGATCGGCTGTAGCCTTGCCCACACTCAGAACATGTGTACGGTTTCTCCCCACTCTGAACGGTGCTTTTACCTTCCATGTTCAAATTCTGATGATACTGAAGTTCTGATGAATTGGGTGACTCTCAGATCCTGAGGTGATGTTCAAATTTCCCAACTGTAAATCCTCAACTTCCAATACCCCTGTGAAATTGATTTAAAACAGAAAAAAAGAGAATGAGAAAGAACCCACAAAACACAAAGGCAGGTTGTGAAATTGAGCTGAATGAATCTGGTAATTTGTGAAGCTGGCAGTAGGAAAAAATGACCAGGAAAACTGCTTGATTGTCACAAAAACCCAACTGGCCTCTATGGGAGGTGAGAGAAAGAAGTGAAGAAGAGGGATTTTTTATATCTACAAGGCATACTAAGAGTAGTCAGCAAAGCAAATTTGACCCCGAGCTTCATAAAGTGTGATATTGATATATAAACAGGGAAGTTATTCTGAATATTTATAAAGCTCTGGGCACCACTTAAGACCCCACCCCTCATTCACTCTGATTGGTTGGAGGATGAGCTGCTCCCCCTCGGTTCTCTTCCTATTGGTTCAAATCAGCCATCAATCAGCCCCGGGCATTGTGACATGGGGCATGTGCAGTGCGGCTCATGTCCAGGGACAGACACTTGTTAGTTTCACCTTCAGGTGGGAAGGAGGTGGTTAAGCAGAGGCAGCGTTAGGGGCAGTAAGTGGGAGGGGAGATCTCAACATTCAGGGCAAACCCCATTCATCAGGGTCTGGATATTATCAGCCTTTGAGTTTAAGAGTTGAGTTCCAGCTCATTACCGTTTACTTTTTAAAAGAAGTCCTCATTTTCCCTGTCTCTCTTTCCAAAATCTTAAAACTGTGTTCATAAGTTTGTAAGATATAGGAACAGAATTAGGCCATTTGGCCTATCGAGTTTTCTCTGCCATTCGACCATGGCTGATATGCTCCTCATCCTCATTTTCCTGCTTCCTCCCCATAACCCTTCAACCCATTGCCAATTAAAAATCTGTCTAACTCCTCCTTAAAATTTACTCACTATCCCAGCATCCACCGCACTTTGGGGTAGTGAATTCCACAGATTCACAGCCCTTTAGGAGAAGTGGTTTCGCCTCAACTCTATCTTAAATTTGCTATCCCTTATCCTTAGACTATGACCTCTCATCCTAGAATGCCCCACAAGAGAAAGTATCTGCTCCACATCTACTTTATCCATACCTTTTATAATCTTGTATACCTTAATTTGACCTTCCCTCATTCTTCTAAATTCCACAAATAAATAGGAAAAAATTGTTCAGAGTGCAGCCAACCCTCAGAATGAGGATGGATAAAAGACAGCACACCTGACTGTGTGGAGTTTGCATATTCTCCTCGTGTCTGCGTGGGTTTCCTCTGGATGCTCCGGTTTCCTCCCACAGTCCAAAGATTTGTGGGTTAGGTTGATTGGCCAAGCTACAAAATTGCCCCTTAGTGTCCTGAGATGTGTAGGTTAGAGGGATTAGTGGGTAACTATGGAGGGATATGGGAGTAGGGCCTGGGTGGGATTGTGGTTGGTGCAGACTCAATGGGCCCAGTGCCTCTTTCTGTACTGTAGGGATTCTATGATTCTTCTATGACCTGTAGTGGTAGGAAAAAGACGATTTACTATCCAGTATAAAGTTAATGTACTATATAGAAACTAAGGGCAGGCCATTTGAGTCTGCTCCACCATTCAATATGATCATGGCTGATCCTCTATCTCAATGCTATATCCTCCCCATACCACCTGAAGCCATTACAATGTAAAACAAAAACTATCTCTTCCTTGAATATATTCAGTGATTTGAATTCCACAGCCTTCTGTGATAGAGAATTCCCCACGGTCACTGTCCTTTGAGTTAAGAATCTTTTCCTCATCTCAGTCTCATCTGACATCTGCTTTCGTGGATCATTTCAGTGGAAATGTGCCATCGCTCGAAGGGAATCAGCCACTGGAATGAAAATTGAGAGACTGGCCAGTCCAACAGCAAGAAATCCTCTGCCCTCCCACTTCACCAACTGTCAGAATGAACATGCTTCAGTCCTGGATATGATTAACAGCAGCAATAACAGCAGAATCCAACTCGTGTCATCACTTGTGAACTGGTTGATGTTTCAACAAGGTGGATAACTGAGTGAATCCCTTCCCACACACAGAGCAGGTAAATGGCTTCTCTCCAGTGTGGATTCGCTGATGTGACAGCAGGGTGGATGACTGAGTGAATCCCTTCCCACAGTTAGAGCAGGTGAATGGTCTCTCCCCAGTGTGAACTCGCTGGTGTATCAGTAGCGTGGATGTCCGAGTGAATCCCTTCCCACAGTCAGAACAGGTAAATGGTCTCTCTCCAGTGTGAACTCGCTGGTGTGTCTGCAAGGCAGATAAATTACTGAATCCCTTCTCACACTCTGAGCAGGTAAATGGCCTCTCCCCAGTGTGAACTCGCTGGTGTCTCAGCAGGTGGAACAACCGAATGAACCCCTTTCCACACACAGGGCAGGTGAATGGCTTCTCCCCAGTGTGAACTCGCTGATGTGTCAGCAGGGTGGCTAACTGGGTGAATCCCTTCCCACAATTGGAACAGGTAAATGGTCTCTCCCCAGTGTGAACTCGCTGGTGTGTCAGCAGAGTGGATGACCGAGAGAATCCCTTCCCACAATTGGAGCAGATGAACGGTCTCTCTCCAGTGTGAACTCTCTTGTGTCTCAGCAGGCTGGAGGAATCTCCGAATCCTTTCCCACACACGGAGCAGGTGAAAGGTCTCTCCCCAGTGTGAACGAGCTGGTGTGTCAGCAGATGGGATGACTGAGTGAATCCCTTCCCACAACTGGAACAGGTGAACAGTCTCTCCCCAGTGTGAACTCGCTGGTGTTTCAGCAAGTTGGAAGACTGATTGAATCCTTTCCCACAATTGGAGCAGGTGAACGGTTTCTCCCCAGTGTGAACTCGCTGGTGTGCCAGTAGGGTGGAGGAATCTGCGAATCCTTTCCCACAATTGGAGCAGGTGAACGGTTTCTCCCCAGTGTGACGGCGTCGATGTGTTTCCAGCCCAGACGGGAATCTGAATCCCTTTCCACAATCCCCACATTTCCATGGTTTTCCCATGGTGTGGGTGTCTCAGTGCTTTTCCTGTCACTCTGATGGTTTCCCCATCGTAATGAATGACTCCATCAGAGCTGGTTGTGAAGTTTTGTTTGAGATTTCGGATGGCAAATCCTCCCCTTTTAATATCCTGTAAAAGGAGTTTACAAATGTCATCACAGTCAGTACAGCTCAGAAATTGAGAAAATCCTAGTTGCTGTGGAACATTCTTTCCTCACTGGTTTAAAGTGAATAATGAATTTAAAACATCATTGCGAGTCAGCAAATCAATCAAAATGCTCACATAGGAGTGGAATTTATCTCCAGATGTACAGAAATCAGAAATAGTGAAATTATGTTCAATTCATACAGAATTTTAAGAATCCGTAGAACGCTTGCAGTGCAGGAAATGCATCAAGTCTGCACCAATGACTTGGATGAATGAACATGGTTCAATCCTAGACGTGATTAACAGCAGCAATAACAGCAGAATTCAACCCCTGTCATCACTTGTGAACTTGCTAATGTCTCAGCAGGTGGAATGACTGAGTGAATCCCTTCCCATAGTCAGAACAGGTAAATGGCCCCTCACCAACGTGAACTCACTGATGTGTCAGCAGGTGGAATGACCGACTGAACCCTCCCTACGTACAGTGCAGGTGATCAGCCTTTCCCCAGTGTGAACTTGCTGGTGAATCACACCAGCCCCAGAGCCATGGAATCTCGCACAGATAACAGAGCACAGCACTAAAAACTCTGAACTGTAAATGAGCGTTCAATAATCCTCACTTCTGGAACAATTTCACTATTTTCAAATTTAAACTTGCTGCTGGAGCCTGCAGCTGGAAAGATGTCAAAAGCACTGGAGTCAGAGAAAAATTGCAGTCTCTAAATCTTCTCACTCCCTTTAAAAGCAGATTACAAGAGTCATGTGTCAACTGTGGTTTGAAATTATGAGATAAACATTTTTCTTTGTTTGAGGTTGCTGTGTAAATCCTCCCCTTCTAAACCCCTGGAAAAGGAGTTTCCAAAATCCATCATTCAGTCCAGGATAGAAACAGGGAATATTCTCTCCTCCTATTTCCTAATGTAAGATTATTTAAGATCAATATGTTTAAATTGGAAGTAGTTCAGACAAGGTGCATTAAGCTGATTCGAGACACAAATGGGTTTGTTTTATGAAGAAAGTTTGGACAGGGTGTATCTATAATCAATGAATTTTACAGAAATGAGAGATGAACTTACTGAAGCATATAAAATTATCTGGGTGCTTGACAAAATAAGTCCTGAAAGGATGTTTCTCCTCAACGGTGAATTTAGAACAGGAGGTCATTTAAAAGTAAAGCTCTAAGACAAAGATGCTTGCCACATGAACACACCACCCTGACTTCCTGTCCACACATCCATCCTTAGCCTTTTGCAATGTTCAATTGAACCCCAAAGCAAACCAAAAGGACAGTACCTCATCTTCCGAATGGGCACTTTACAGCCTTCTGAACTGAACATTGAGTGAACAACTTTAGAGCATGAACTCTCTCCTCCTCACCGAATTTCCATTAGTTTTACTTAATTTTGTTTCTTTTTTTCATCCACTTAAATCACTCTTCTTTCTCTCTTCCATTTTTCCACTCTCCTTTCTGTGCATCCCCCCTCCAAGCCAACTGCCTTAACCATCTATACCTCTGTTCTGCGATTCAAAACATTCTGATCTCTGAATGGACACTGCTAACCACTGTGCCACCATGGGCAGCATGGTGGCACAGTGGTTGCACTGCTCTCACAGCGCCAGGGACCTGGGTTCAATTCCTAGCTTGGGTCACTGTCTGAGTGGAGTTTGCACATTCTCCCATGGCTGTGTGGGTTTCCTCCAGGTGCTCAGGTTTTCTCCCATAGTCCCCAGATGTGCAGGTTAGATGGATTGGCCATGCTAAATTGCCCTTTCGTGTCGGGGGAGGCTAGCTTCATAAATGCATGAGGTTATGGGGATAGGGCCTGGTGGGATTGTGATTGGTGTAGACTCGATGGGCCAAATGGCCACCTTCTGCACTGTAGGGTTCTATAATTCTCTGACTTTTAGCAACTTCTCAGCCATCTTTATCCTCATTTACATTCCCTTCAACCCATTCCACCCCATAGTATAATTTTTTTCTGATTCGCTTTAGTTCCGACATAGGGTCATCCAGACTGGAAACATTGCCTCTATTCTCTCCCCACAGAAGCTGTCAGACCTGCAGAGATTTTCCAGCATTGTCTGCTTTAGCTCCGCCCACTGACCGCGCATGCGCTCTGCTCCGCGCTGAACAAAGATGGCGGCCACGGCACGGGGCCGGATCCCAGATAAAATCCCCGCAGCTGCAAACCCGGAACCCGCAGGCTCTTATTCGGACCTTGCGGCCTACAGCGGGTGTTTATGATGCCTCTGCTCCCTCCCCACCCCGGCTCCCGGCTCCATTCCTCCCTCCGTCCCACTGACTCTCACCCGCTGAAAAAAACCGTCTCCGCCCTCGAAGGGCTCCGAGGAAAGTGACACTGCGCATGCTCCAGAGGCAGCATCGCGCATGCGTACTGGCCACCTGTGGAGTGAATCGGGCACTTTCACACCCGCAGCGAATGCTGGGTGATAATGGCACCACTTAAATCTCAAAGAGTGAATACAAATTAAAATTGTCAACATTTGAGATAAATTAACAAAATATTGTGAATTGGTGATCTGCTGTGCTCCATTTCTGGAAATTCTGCTGTGGATCACACAGATATTTAAGCTTTTCCCCTCTCACTCCTTCCTTGATGGTGCTCATTCTGGCTGGGTTCAATCGTGATGTGGAGATGCTGGCGTTGGACTGGGGTAAGCACAATAAGACGTCTCGCAATACCAGGTTAAAGTTCTTCAGATTTATTTGGTAGCACAAGTTTTTGGAGTGTTCCTCCTTCAGGTGAGTGAAGAGTTGTGTTCAGAACCAGGACATACATAGACGCAGACTCAATTTACAAGATAATGGTTGGAATGCGAGTCTTTACGGGTGAACAAGTCTTTATAGGTACAGACAATGTGAGTGGAGAGAGGATTAAGCACAGGTTAAAGAGATGTGAATTGTCTCCAGCCGGGACAGTTACTGAGATTTTGCAAGTCCAGGCAAGTTGTGGGGGTTCTCATTTCACAGCAGAAGTAATGTAATAACTTTCCAAAAAAAATCAAGAAGAATAATTTTGAAAAAAATTTGATTAGTTTCATACTGTCCAGTCGAGTTAGGATGGTTATTATTGTCAGAAACAAAACCTGACTCTCAGAATGAACATTGGTTCAGTCTAACTGGGTGGCATGGTGACACGGTGGCTAGCACTGCGGCCTCACAGTGTCAGGGACTCAGGTGCGATTCCTGGCTTGGGCCACTGTCTTGTGGAGTCAGCACATTCTCCCCGTGTCTGTGTAAGTTTCCTGTGGGTGCTTTGGTTTCCTCCCACATTCTGAAAAATATGCTGGTTAGGTGCATTGGCCATGTTAAATTCTCCCAAATTCAGTGTATCCGAACAGGCAGTGGAGTGGGGTGACTAGGGGATTTTCTAAGTAACTTCATTACAGTGTTAATGTAAACCTACTTGTGACACTAATAAATAAACGTTAAAAAACCAGCAGTAATGACTGTAGAAGCCAATCTCTATAGTCACTTGTGATCTCACTGGTGTCTAACCAGGTTGAATGACTGAATGAATCTCTTCCCACATTCAAACTACTAATCCCCTGTGTGAGCTCACTGGTATCTCAACAGGTTGAAAGGGCAACTCCCTTCTCACAAATGGAGCAGGTGAATGACATCACCCTTGTGTGAATGAGCATAAGATCATAAGACATAGGAGGTTTGGAGAAAGGGGGGAGTGTGACATGGACTAAAGGAAGGTCTGTGATAGGGTGGAAGACAGAAGAGATTTAATGAGAGAAAAGTAAATCCCCCAGAGCCAGACAGAATGGAGATGGAGTGAGAAAAGAAACAAAAGCTGTGTCTGGAGGGCGAGGGCAGGGGGCTGTTGACTGAAAGAAAGAAAAATGAAACAATCAAAGATAAAGATACAGAATGGGCTGAGAGTTTAGTCTCTGAAACTGTTGGACTGAATGTTGAGTTCAGAAGGCTGTAAAGTGTGGAGGGGTGGGTGAGTAGGAGGATGTTCTCCTGGATCTGCTCTAGACCCTGGTTAAAACATTAATCTGTAGATCCAGGATAAGAGGGGCTGAAGAGGAAGGCGGGGGTCACTCTGGTTGATTTTCTGTGGTCTTGTGTGTGCCAGGTGGCCCTGAAAAGGGAGATTCTGTTGGGGCTTCGTTGTTGATTTTGGTCTTTTAGTTTGATTGAACTATAAGTTTGGGGAAACGAGGGGGAAGAGTGTTCCAGAGAAACTATATCCGTTATCTGTTTTGAATTTCTATTCTGCATTGACAGTGACACTGACACCGTCAACTCCTTTTTTTAAATTAGAAGGGAAGGATTTAATAACAGGAAATTAAAACCAAACATTAGATCAAAATTCGACAGGGTCACTCGATCCACCAGGACCTGAATTTCATAGAATCATGGTGCAGGAGACCATTTGACCCATCGTGTTTACACTGGCCCTCCAAATGAACATTATGGCTTATTGCCATTCTCCTGCCTTTTCTCATACCCTTTGTTAGGGAACTTTACTAACTGTCCCATTCTTCACTCCCCCGAGAATCCAGACAAATATTTTCAAAGTTTAAAACTGGCCTTTATTCAATCTAATAGCAGGGGAAACCTGGTTCCACACGTGACATACAGGCTCCCAGAGCAAAGGAATACAACAGCAATTATATCTTTAACATCAACTATAAGTCAAATCAAATACACACAAATCAAAGTTGTGAACTTATTCAAAGGTACTCAATATCCAATCCCAAATAATAGTTCTGATTACTTTATTTGTTTTCCACAGTGGTGTTTTACCAATGACAGCAGCCCTACGCTTGCCTAATTACAATATTCAGTCAACAGGGCACGTCTACATACTTACATTATCAATAAACACATGAGTGTGGTCCTTGACTGTCTGGCAACCTGAGTGGTGACTTATGATTTCTGTCAAACACTGCAGTCCTGGGCTGTTATCTGAAAGCAGTGATGCTGTAGTTACAGCCCTCCTGTGGTCCATCAAAGGCCCCATGTTGATTGTTTTTGCAGCTGTATCTTGCAGCTCGAGCAGTTTCTCAGGAACTTTGCTGCATTGAATGACTTTTAACTCTTTCGCCATCTATCCTAGGTATTAGTGCAGTGGATCTTCTCTGAACTGCTTCTTACACATTTACATCCTTAAGGAGATGAATAATACTCCAACTGTGGTCACACCAGTGTTCTGTATAACTGACAAATAACGTCCCTTCTTTTGTAACTAATTCTTTTCACAATAAACAATAACATTTCATTAATTTTCCTGATTACGCGCTGTACCTGCCTTTTGTGATTCATGCACAGACACACAGATCCCTCTGAGTCCCTCACTATTTTGATGATATACTTCGTTTTTATTCTTCCTACCAAAATGGACAATTTCACATTTGCCCACATTTATATTATATTTACTAGTTCTTTGCCCCCTCGCTTAACCTATGTCCCTTTATAGCCTCCATACATCCTTTTCATTACTTAATTTTCCAGCTAGCTTTATATCACCAACAAATTTAACAACCATATCTTCAATTCCTTTATCGGAGTCATTGAGACAAATGGTAAAAAGGTTGAGGTCCCAGCATTGATCCCTGTGGCACACCACTCATCACATACAGCCAACTAGAAAAAAGACCCATTTATGCCAACCATTTCCTATTAACTAGCCAATATTCTTTGTGTCAATATGTTACCATTCCGCCCACCCCGCCCCATGAGGAGTTTTCATTTTCCGCAATAACCTTTGATGTGGTAGCTTACAAATGCATTCTGGAAATCTCAGTACATTCACCTTTATGCACCTCTGGTTCCCCTTTATCCACAGCACGTGTGAATCCTTCAAAGAACTGAAAAAATAGATTGAATATGATTTCTCTTTCTCAAAACCATGTTAACTCTCCTTCATAGCCTGATTTTTTTCTCACCACCATGCTGTAACATATTTAATAATAACTTCTAACATTTTTCCTATGACATGTTAACTGTTCTGTAGTTTCCTGCTTTTTGCCTCTCTCTTTTGAATAAAGGAGTTACATTTGCTACTTTCCAATCTAATGGAACTTCCACCAAAACCAGAGAATTTTGGAAAATTAAAAACAATGCATCAACGATCTCACCAGCCATTTCTACCCATCTTCAGCTGAAGAACAGCCACATGGCCTCAAAACGTCAACTCTGTTTCTCCCTCCACAGATGCTGCCAGACCTGCTGAGTCTTTCCAGCATTTTCTGTTTTCAATTAAGATTATCAGTATCCACAGTACTTTGCTTCTAGTTTACGAGCTACTTCTTTGAAGAGCCGAGAATGGAGTACATCAAAGCCCAGGATTTGTTAGCCCACAGCTCCAACTATTTGCTCAGTACCACTTCATAAGTGACAGCAGTTTTCCTGAGTTTCTCCCTCTCTTCCACACCTCAATAGGATATTATTTCTATCCTTGATACCATCGGATAGAGTATTAAACTGTAGTGAAGACTGATGCAGAATGCCTGTTGTATTCATCTTCCATCTCCTTACTTTCTATTATTAATTTCCCAGAATCACTTTCTCCTGGACCAACATTCACTGAGTTAACTCTTTTTTTATTTAAATATCCAGAGAAACATTTACTATCTATCTTTATATTTCTAACTGGCCTTCTCTCGTACTCAAATTCTTCTCTCCTTATTAATCTTTTTATCATTCTTTGCTGTTTATATTCCGTCTAGTTTTCTGACCTGCCACCCGTCTTTGTGCAATTCTTTGCTTTTTTCTTTAAGTTTTATACTATCTTTAACTTTTCTCGTGAACCACGGATGGTGGATCCTCCCCTTGGAATTTTCCTTTCTCATTGGAATCTGTATCTGTTCTGGGTTTTCTGAAATATCCCTTTCAATATCTGCCACTGCACCTCTATTGACCTGTCCCTTAACCTCATTTGCCGGTTCACTTACACTGAACACAGTTCGGTCCTTGATGTGATTAACAGATAAATCCAATCACTGTGGTTAGTTGTAAACTTGCTGGCGACTCAGCAGTGTGGATGGCCGACTGAATCTCTTCTGAAACTCAGGGCAGTTGAATGGTTTCTCCCCAGTCTGAACTCACTGGTGTGTAGTCAGCTCAGAAGACTGAGTGAATCCCTTCCCACACTCAGAGCAGGTGAATGGCCTCCCCCCAGTGTGAGTGCACTGCTGAGTTTCTAGCTCTGACAAGTAACTGAGTCTCTCCTCAGAGTCTCCACATTTCCACTGTCTCCCTAATGTGACTGTGGTTGTGAATGGTGTTGTTTCCTTCCAGGTTCAAAATTCTCCACTGTTTAGGTTATGATAAATTGTGTGGCTCCATCCAATCCTGATCTGACATATTCTGTGAGTTTCCTGACCCCAAATCCTCCCATTCTCAGACGAACTACATTAACACCTGTAGCAGGGCTGGAGTCACTTTTCAATTCAGCAGAACCAGACCCAAATGGACATGGTTCAGTCTGAATATGATTCACAGCAAAATTCAATCACAATAGTTCCTTGTGAATTCGCTGGTGTTTCAATAGATTTGACGACTGACTAAATCCCTTCCCACACACAGAGCAAGTGAATGGCTTCTCTCCAGTGTGAACTCGCTGGTGAGCCTGCAGCGTGTGTGAGTGACCAAAGCCCTTCCCACATTGGGAACAAATGAACATCCTCTCCCCAGTGTGAATCCGTTGGTGTATTGCTAGGTTGGATAATTGACTGAATCCCTTCCCACATTGGGAACAGATGAACGGTTTCTCCCCGGTGTGAACTCGCTGATGTGTCCACAAATTGCCTGAGTGTGCAAATCCCTTCCCACACTGGGAGCAGATGAAAGGCCTCTCCCCGGTGTGAGTTCGCTGGTGTGCCAGCAGGTGAGATGAGTCAGTGAATCGCTTCCGACATTGGGAGCAAGTTAACGGCCTCTCCCCAGTGTGAACTCGCAGGTGTATCAGGAGATTGGATGAGCGAGCAAATCCCTTCCCACACTGGGAGCAAGTGAATGGCTTTTCCCCAGTGTGAACTTGCTGGTGTAATGTTAGGTTAGATGACTGACTGAATGCCTTCCCACACACAGAACAGGTGAATGGTCTCTCCCCAGTGTGGGTCCTCTGGTGTATATGTAAACTGGATGACTGAGTGAATCCTTTCCCACACTGGAAGCAAATGAACGGCCTCTCCCCAGTGTGAATTCGCTGGTGTGTCAGCAGGTTGGCTGACAGCGCGAATCTCCTCCCACATTGAGAACAGCTGAATGGCCTCTCCCCATTGTGAACGCGGTGGTGTTTTGTTAACATGGATGATGCTTTGAAGCCCTTCCCACACACAGAGCAGGTGAATGGTCTCTCCTCACTGTGAATTCGCTGGTGCTTTGCTAGGTTTGATGACTGATTGAATCCCTTCCCACACACAGAGCAGGTGAACGGTTTCTCCCCCGTGTGAGTTCGCTTGTGCAAGGCTAGGCTGAATGACCGATTGAATGCCTTCCCACACACAGAGCAGGTGAATGGCCTCTCCTCAGTGTGAGTCCTCTGGTGAATATGTAAACTGGATGACTGAGTGAATCCTTTCCCACACTGGGAGCAGGTGAATGGCCTCTCCCCAGTGTGACTACGTAGATGAATTTCCAGCAAGGATGGGGATTTGAATCCCTTCTCACAGTCCCCACATTTCCACAACAGTTTCTCTCTGTTGTGACTGCAATTGTGTTCCAAAAGGTCAGATGATTGGCTGAAGTCTTGTCCACTCACAGAACACGTGTATAGTTTCTCTCCACTGTGAATGGTGCTATTTTCTTCCATGTTCAAAACACGTTGATATTCAGATTGCAATAAATTGGTGGCTCCATAAGGTGCTGATACCAAGCTTGGTTTCAGTTTCCAAACTGCAAAACCTCCAGTCTGGGCACTATGGAAAAAGACAGAGAAATAGGAGAGATCGGGGATGAAGGAGAGGGATTTTATACATCTACAACTCAATGAGAACACTGACAGAATCTCCCAAACCCTCAACCTCCACCATCTCAAAGGATCAAGAGAGCAGGTAGATGTGAACATCATCAACTCCAAGTTCCCCTCCAACTCACGTCTTGACTTGTCTGATAGCCAGTATTAACGAACAGAAATTTCTTTCAGTACTGGGAAGACTGAACCCATTGTGTTCAGTCCCCATCACAAACTCCACGTCATCACCAGCAACTCTATCCTGCTTCCTGGCAACTGTCTGAGGTTGAACTAGGCTGTTCACAACCCTGGTGAAATATTTCACTCTAGGACGAGCTCCCAGCCAAATGTCCACATCATCATCAAGACTGCCTATTTCCATCTTCATTCATTGAAACCCTAGTGTGAGGAGGCCATTTGGCCCATTGAGCCTGCACTGACAACAATCCCATCCAAGCCCTATCATCCCCATTTATCCAATGTATTTACCTTGTTAATCCTGTTGATGCCAAGGGTTAATTTAGCATGGCCAATCCATGTAACCTGCACATCTTTGGACTATGGGAGGAAACTGGAGCACCTGGGGAAAACCCACACAGCCACAAGGAGAATGTGCAAACTCCTCATAGTGCCCCGAGGCCAGAATTCCACCTGGGTCCCTGGCGCTGTTAGGCAGCTGCGCTAACCACTGTGACACCAGGCCACATGTCAGTGCCATCACCCGAGTCCACCCCAGTCTCAACTCATCTGGAAACCTCACCCATTCCACTGTGACATCACGCTCATCCACTTCCATTGTGACGCCACACTCTCACCCATTCCATTGTGACGTCAGGGCTTCACTGTTCATTCACAATCTCTACCGGCCTCCCACATTCAGCCTCAATGGCGGCAGTCAGCCCGGGCCCAACACTACCACCTGCGGCTTCATTTGGTACAAACGGGGGGGGCGGAACCGGAAAGTTCTTTTCGGGGTTTGGGTTTGAACAGCATGTTTAAGAAGCCTCTCCACCTACCCGCCATATTTATCGTTCCCCGCACGTCACCCTCTACCTCGGCTCGATCTCGCTTTCAAACTAAAACTGTTCATCCGTCGCCATTACCCGCAATGCGCATGCTTCAGGTCACGCCTCCTCTTTCATTCTGATTGGTTGGAGGACCAGCCTCTCCAGCTCGATCCTCCAGACCCGCCCCTCATTCACTCCGATTGGTTGGAGGACCAGCCCCTTCCTCTGCTCAGTCCTCCAGACCCACCCCCCTGTTCCTATTGGTCTGGAGCCGCCGTCAATCAGTGCCTGGGCATTGTGATGTGGAGCATGCGCAGTGTCATTGCTGTCCTTGGCGCTTGTTTGTCCCGGAGAAGCGGAGTCAGCGTTAGGCGGTGGCTGGGAGGGTGTGGAAACACTTTGTGGATCCGCAAACCCTTCAGAATCATTGTCAGCTCCCTGGTTTGCAGCTGCGGGGCTTCTCCCTCCCTCCCTCCCGGGAACAGACCCAGGTTAACGGCCCCATCCTGGCTCAGCCACTGGAGGATGGTTCACATCAGAGGATGGGGGAGGGGACAATAAATAAGAGGTTACACTTTGGCCTCAAATCAATGAGGACTCTGATCTCTGGGAAGGAAGGAAACCCTGGGAGGTGAGTGGGGAGGATTCACAAACACCCGCTGGAGACCCCAACACCCCCAATAAGATCCATTGGTTTTATTGTCAGTCTGCAGACAGGAGCTGGAGAACTGAACCCAGACAGAGAAGAGGGAGGGAGAAAACTGGGAGTGGAGGAAAGAAATGGTGGAGATGGTGAGATAGATTTGGATTTCAGCCCAGGGAAGGGGGAGCGTGTGTGGGGTGGGGAATTACAGATTTGGGAGAACAGGTGAGGAAAAAATGCTGCAGAGAAACTAGAATTGTTTGTTCAGAATTTCTATCCTGGACTGACGGTGATGACTTTTCTCAACTTTTTACAGGATATTGGAAGTGGAGGATTGGCAGATGGAAAACGCAAACTGAACATCACGTCTGACAAAGCCATTTGGTTCATCAGGAGCTGAATATCATCAGCCTTTGAATGTGAAAGGAAAAATGTTTGTCTATTCTGTGGGCAAAGATTTTAAACATAGTGTGACCAGAAAAGCATTGGGGCAAACACGCACCCGAGTGAGAATGGTCCAGTGAACTGACTGTGGAAAGAGCTTTAACCAGTTTCACAGCCTGAAAAATCATCACACCATTCACAGCAGGGAGAAACTATATACATGTGTGTGTGTGTGTGGGAAAGGCTTCAACTGTTCATCCACCCTGGAGAAACACAAGAGCACCAGCACCATGGAGAAACCATGGAAATGCGTGGAGTGCGGGAAGGGATTCGGTTTCCCGTCACAATTGGAAGTTCATCGGCGCAGTCACACTGGGGAGAGACCATTCACCTGCTCCGTCTGTGGGAAGGGATTCACCCATTCATACAACCTTCTGACACACCAACGGGTTCACACTGGGGAGAGGCCGTTCACCTGCCCTGTGTGTGGGAAGAGATTCACTCGCTCATCTCACATTGTGACACACCAACTTGTTCACACTGATGAGAGACTGTTCAGATGTTCTGACTGTGAGAAGAGTTTTAAATGCGAAAAAGATCTGCTGACACACCAACGCATTCACACTGGGGAGAGACCGTTCACCTGCTCTGTGTGTGGGAAAGGATTCATTCAGTCATCCCACCTGCAGACACATCAACTTGTTCACTCTGACAACAAACTTTTTAATTGTTCTGACTGTGAGAAGAGCTTTAAAAACAAAAAGGATCTGCTAACACACCAATATACTCACACTGGGGAGAGGCCGTTCACCTGCTGTGTGTGTGGGAAGGGATTCAGCCGTCCATCTGCCCTACTGAACCACCAGAGAATTCACAATGGGGAGAGGCCCTTCACCTGCTCAGTCTGTGGGAAGGGATTCATTAATTCATCCAATCTTCTGATACACCAGCAGCTCCATACAGGGGATCGACCGTTCACCTGCTCTGAATGTGGGAAGGGATTCACCCGTTCATACAACCTTCTGACTCACCAGCAGGTTCACAGTGAGGAGAGGCCATTCACTTGCTCTGTGTGTGGGAAGGGATTCACTCGTTCATCCAACCTATTGAACCACCAGCGAGTTCACACTGGGGAGAGGCCGTTCACCTGCTCCGTGTGTGGGAAAGGATTCAGTCAGTCATCCAACCTGCTGACACATCAGAGAGTTCACAGTGGGGAGAAGCCATTTACCTGCTCTGTATGTGGGAAGGGATTTTCTCATTTATCTTATCTTCTGCAACACCAGCGAGTTCACACTGGGGAGAGGCCGTTCACCTGTAGTGTCTGTGGAAAGGGATTTATTCAGTCATCCCACCTGCTAACACACCAGCGAGTTCACAAGAGATTGCAAGGTTTGGATTCTACACATATTGATGCTGTTAATCATACCCAGGATTGAATTATGTTCATTCTGACCTTTTTCTTCTATTGAGGTTTGATATTCTGAATAAATGTGAAATAGACATTTGATTGAATTATTGTTGTATATTTTTGTCTTTTCCATTTGAGTGTTCAACATCACCAAGCTGCAGCTCAGAAAGGGCAGTCTGAGGGAGGATCATACAGTAAACAGAACTTCATTCTTGACACAGTCCTTCATGGTCATACTAAGAGGAACACACAACACCTTGGTCTTTCTTGTCACTTTTCCCTGACAGCGGAGTCCCCATGTGGGTGAATCCTTAGGTATGCAAGAAATGTGTCCCAGTCGCTCTTTTCCATGGTTCAGGGCTCCCAGACATGGAACAGAAGCTCCTTTACAACTGTGTTTAGAGTCAGGAAGAACAACGGTGAATGCTGGAAACATGCTGTCAAAGATTGGTGGAAAACTGGGATCTGTTCCTGACTGAAAGTGAAACGGCAGGTTTAGGTTTCCAGACTAAAAATGCAAAAAAGTCTGAAACATTTTAGTGTGTGTGTGCGCGTGTGTGTGAGTTCTGGTTTATTGAACAGAAACTGGCTTAAAATAAATTGGTTGAAGTCTGCATTAACGTAGCAGCTGGAGAACTTCAAAGGAGCCTGTTAACTGCTGGGACAATTAGACAACAATTTTGATTCCCAGATGAATAGAGAAGGAGCTGCAGTGTGTTTCCAAGAATTCTCAGTTTTGATGATGTGTGCTTCCCACACACTATCCTTTTAAATAAACATCACTCCTGATAGCCTTTAACCATTATATGGGCAGCATCAGAGCCCTGACTGACCATTTAAGAATGAGTGATGTGTTTAGCTGAAGTTTCCCGTTGTTAGTTTTCTGGGTCATCTCCTTATTTTGATCATTCTCAGTGATCCCTAGGTATGTGAACCTGTTCTCCTCGCTTTCAGACATTCACTCACTTAACATCTCTCTCTCAGAAACTCAATCATTTAACACTTCTCATCTCTTTCACATTCACTGAACGTTGCTCTTTCTCTCCAGGCGTTCACTCACACTTACCTTCCACCTCTGTCACACTCTAACCTAGCTCCTCTCTCACATTCACTCAACCTCTCTCCTCTCAGATTCTGTCTTTGTCACTTAATGTCTCTTTTTCTTTCAAACACTCTCTCATTTAACCTTCCAATTTCCTTAAACTTATTCATTGTTTTCTCTCTCTCGTTACCTCCCTGAAAAAGCACAAACATACTTCATCTCTTTGATATCTGAGAAAACATCCCATTGATGGAGATTCAATCTTCTCTGTTTCTCTCTCCCACTTCGTCCGACAGGCCCTGACTCACTTTAAATCTCTCTTCTAATAACTCTCTTTGGGAAAACTCATTTGTTCCCTAATTCCTCCTCATTTCTCCCAGTGATGTCCCTCAATCCATCTCTCAATTCAATGACTGTGTTAAAAATCCAAAGAATCTCCTTTCTTTATTGTTTAACATGGGAATGGAGGTGAACGTAATGCTGAGACCAGCAGCAATCTGTGTGGTTGTTCTTGATGCTGTCAGAGTGAGTTCACCCTCACAGGCAGGAAGACTGTTCACGGTGATAACATCAAACTGACGCTGGCTGTTTCATCCTCAAATAACACAACTTCCTGTTTCTCTGACTGTTCCAAACCGCACATCTCACTTCTGAACAGAAAATAAATCCAGGGACCACAATCTGGTGAGAACATCTGTCAATGCAGCCTATATGTGTGCACGGAGTCAGGGCAGAATCACACAGGTCACATTGTGGTGACATTTACAAATGAGCCAGTTATTTCTGTTCAGAGTTTCCATTCACAGATATAACCAGCTGTGTTTGTGGATCAATTACTGAGTTCCCTCTGCTCCAAGAACTGATAGCCTGCTCCCTTATATGCTATATTATTCTCTCTGTATTGCTTGTTTCCTCTGTTTCTCATCTTTTATCTTTGACACCTTGTCTTTCTACTTTTTAAAATCTTTCTCAAAATATCTCTCAGTCTTTCTGTCTCTCCCTTCCTCTGCATCTTTCTCAGTCTCCATGTGTTCCTATTTAATCGAGATGTTCAAAATCATAGACAGTTTCTGATTGATTATACAAGGAAAGACAGGGAGTAAAGCAGAAAAACCCAGCAGGTTCGGTGGCATCTGTCCAGAGAGAAACAGATAACATTTTGAGTCCATATAATTCTTCAGGGCAAGAGAAACATGTGTTATCCATCTTAGATTAGGGAATATGGTGGGGAGATTTAATAAAAGTGTTTAAAATGACAAATAATTTAATGTCAATGGAGAGAAATTATCTCCCAGGAGCAGGAGGGTCTGTCAATGGAGAGAATCAATTTCCCAAGTGTAGGAGGGTCTGTAAGCAGAGGACACAGATTTAATATAATTGACAACAGAATTGAAGGGGGTGGTAAGGAGAATGTTTTACACAATAACTTGATATGATCTGGAATGCACAAACTGACAGTTGCTAGAAGCAGGTTTAATAGTAACTTTCAAAAAAAATTGGATAAATATTGGCAGAGTTATGGTGAATGGGATTAATTAGATAGTTCATTCATCTTTGTGACAGTCTGAATGTTTCTCCCCTAAGGTTTTAATATTTAGTCTTTTCAGTCACAATGTGTCTCAAGCAGAAGATTTAAACATTGGGTTTGATGAGCTGTCAGATCTGTTTCCTATGTATCTGTGTAAGTTGAGAACTGCAGATAACCATGAAAAGGAACTGATTATTTTCAGTTCCTCTAACAGATACACTTCAGATATCAGAAATCTCAGGAGATCCTCATTATTCTCGCCTTAAATATAACAGCTCTCAGTCGGGCTGTCAGTCACACATGTGTCTCTATTATGATGTTTCCACTTCTATTTTATTATTCACCTCCCAGTGACACTCGCTATAACACAAACACCTTAAAATATCATTGCTCCCTTACACCTTGTCCTACTTTAACCGAATGTTTGTTGGGCCTAATATCAGATTACCTGCAGTTAAAATGACCTCAGAGACACTGAAAACGACCTTTCAATCAATCTCAGGAGCTGCAGTTGTAAAATACAGTAAAAAGTCTGACAGCAGGATTGGAATAACAGATAGGTCATTGTCTGATAATGACAGTGGCAGAGTAACACACACCAGAATTTAAATATATTACATTAATAGACCACGACTCACTCGCACTATCAAATGAAGCCTAAACTTTGGTTATGTGCACTAGATACTGATTGTATTATCATTACATTGGATCTAATGCTGTGTTCACTAACATACTGCAACCTGTTTCTTATTACTTGAACAAACATTTCATTGTTACACTCAGATTAAATTAGTGCTTTGCTGTGTTTTCTCTGTGCTCCATCTCCACTGTGATTGTACTGGAGCCTGTGTGTGTCATCTTGTTACACTCAGACTCTTATTATTGGTCAAGCAGCAAGTAACCGTCACAATGCCCGGCTGAGTGACGGCAGCAAGGACCAATGGGAAGAGGGGACAGTCGGTCGGTCCAATCAATAGGAGCGAATGAGGGGCGGGGTCAGCTTTGCCTGGAGCATGCGTAGTGTGAGTAATGGCGATGGAAAACAGCTTTTGTTTTGGGCTCGGAAATCTGTTAGTGATTGACGGTACGGAGAGAGCAATGGATCGCCCAGGTGGATGGAAACGCTGCGTAAGCGTGTTGTGTAAGCCGCAAACCGCGGAAGAGAGCTTCCCGGACCCAGTTTGTACTGAGCAGGGCTGCAGCTCCTCATGTTCGTCCCGGGTTAATGTTCACCATCTTTATTCGGGGCAATATGCAGCAGTGCGCACGTGTGGCCGCCATGTTTGTGGAGGGCAATGATGTCATTGAGAGGGAGGAGCTTGTTCCCCATTGTTCAGAATGGAGACAACTTGTCCATCAAACTGCATCAATCCTCTGAGTCCCAATGTCTTATTGATGAGGCAGAGCGGTGACAAAGAAGGAAAGAAAGGGGAAATAAAAACAGAAAATGCTGGAAAATCTCAGTAGATCTGATAGCATCTGCGGAGAGAGAATAGAATGCTCTCTCCACTCACATTTAAGACTTGATTACCTGTAAAAATTTGTATTCCAACCATTATTTTGTAAATTGAGTTTGTGTCTTTATATGCCTTGTTTGTGAATAGAACTCCGACTCACCTGATGAAGGAGCAGTGCTCTGAAAGCTAGTGGAGTTTGCTACCAAATAAACCTGTTGGACTTTAATCTTACTGTGTTTACCCCAGTCCAGCATCACCATCTCCACGTCAGAGAGAATAGAACCAATGTTTCAAGACTGGATGACCCATAAAGCTTGTACATGTGTATAAAGAGCATGTAAACTTCAACACATCCATGTACCTTTGTATACCTCTATCAATCTTCTTTGTTCCAAGGAGAACAACCCCCATTTATCTTTAAAAAAATTGCAAGAAGGTAGAAGTGAAGGTAAGAGTTTTATAAATTTTCTTAAATAATTTATTTGGTGTTCGAAATGTCAGTCAGTGGGGTTAAGTGCTGCACTTGTGAGATGTGGGAGATCTGTGATTCTTCCAGCATCACGGATGACTACGTCTACAGGAAGTGCACCCAATTGCAGCTCCTTACGGACTGCATGGAGAGGTTGGAGCAGCAATTGGATACATTTAGGAGCGTGAAGGTGGTGGAAAGTGTCATAGTTAGGAGCATTAGAGACATGGTCACACTCAAGGTGCAGGCAGATAGATGGGTGAGTGCTAGAAGGGGCAGGCAGTCAGTACAGGAATTCCCTGTGGTCATCTCCTTCTCTAACAAATATATTGTTTTGGATACTATTGGGAGGAGGTAAAGCTTATCAGGGGATAAATACAGCAGCCAGAGACCTGGCACCACGGCTGGCTTTGTTGTTAAGCAGGGAGGTACAATAGTTAGGGGTGCAGATAGGTGCTTCTGTGGATACGAAAGAGACTCCAGGATGTTGTGTTGCCTCCCTGATGTCAGGGTCCAGGAAGTCTCTAAAAGGGCAGAAAGCACTCTGAGGTGAGAGGGTGAACAGCCAGTGGTCATAGTATGTATTGGTACAAAAGTAGGACAAGGTCCTAAAACAGCAGTTAAGGGAGTTAGGTAGAAAGTTAAAAAGCAAGACCTCTTGGGTTGTAATCACAGGATTGCTCCCTGTGCCACCTATAAGTTTATAAGATCCTGTAAGAGGGTTTTACAAAAATAATCAGTGTCAGTACAGGATAGAAATTCAGAACAGGTAATTGTAATTTCTATGGAACATTCTTTCCTCTCTCATTCCCCAAAAGTTGTAAGTCTCCACCCCACACACCCTCCCTCCATTCTCACTCTGCTGTATCTAATATTCACCCTCCTAATTCTCCTGAAGGTGCTGATTGAGGCTGATTGACAGACTGGAAGAACTCTGGTCCTCCAGCCAATCAGAGCACAGGCTTTATGTGAATGAAGATTGAGCTTCAGAAAACCTAAAATTTGCTGCTGTCTTCAACATTTGTGAGTAAAACACTTTCCTTCCCCCACCCCCTTTCCATTTCTTATTATTTCTAGTTCTATAATATATTACTGCAGCAGCACAGCAGTCTATTGGGCAACTCGAGTCATGGAACCCCTACAGTGAAGAAGGAGGCCTTTCGGCCCATCAAGTCTGCACTGACTCTCCAACAGAGCATTCTTCAGAGACTCTCTCCCTGTAGTACGATGGATTTATCCTGCTAATCCCCCAACCCACACATCCTGGGACACTAAGTGGCAACTGAGCATGGCTAATCAACCTAACCTGTACATCTTATGGACAGTAAGAAGTCTCACAATACCAGGTTAAAGTCCAACAGGGTTATTTGATAGTATGAGCTTTCGGAGCACTGCTCCCACCCCAGTCCAACCTCAACATCTCCACATCACCTTATAGACCGCAGATTGATTCTTTGCAGAACAAACCAATCAGTCCTTTTCTTTCCCTCTATCAACATTCCTGTGCAAGTTTTATTTCCTTCAAGCGCCCACCCAATTTCAGTTTGAAATTATTGAACATCTGTTTCACCATCCTCAGTTCTAGATATGTGCTCTGCCTACATAGATATTAATCTTCCTCAAATCCCCGTTCTACCACTACTCAAGTAATAATGTCCTGTATATTACGCTTTTATCCAGTATTATAGACATCTGTCTGGCAGCCTGCATGGAGATTTTCAGCTCTCTGTGTCCAGGACAGGAAGCAGGGAGCATGGATCTCTCAATCAGCCTCAATCGGCACCTTCAGGAGAATTGGGAGGGTGAATATTAGATACAGCAGAATGAGAGTGGAGGGAGAGTGTTTGGAATGGAGATTTACAGCTTTTGTGGAATGAGAGAGGAAAGAATGTGCCATAGAAAACTAGAATTGTCTGTCCTACATTTCTGTTCTGTACTGACACTGATGACATTTGTGAACTCCTTTTACAGGATATCAGAAGATGAGGATTTACAGACAGAAATATCAAAGCAAACGCCTCATCAACATCTGACAGAGTCACTCAATTCGTCAGGACCTCAATATCATCGACTTTTGAATCTAGAAGGAGAAATGTTTCTCTGTTCTATCTGCTTAAGGAGATTTTAAGCATCAATGTGACTGGAAAAGCAGCGAGATACATACACACAGTTGAGTGAGAGTGTTCCAGTGCACTGAGTACAGAAAGAACTTTAACCAGTTACACAGCCTGAAAATACATCGCACCATTCACAGTGGGCAGAGACTGTACCTGTGTTCTGTGTGAGATTTAACTGATTGTTTAACCTGGAGAGTTACAAGGACACCTGCCCCATGGAGAAACCGTGGAAATGTGGGGATTGTGGGAGAGGATTCAGTTTTCCATCTCAGCTGGAAATTCATCAGCGCAGTCATTCTGGGGAGAGGCCGTTCACCTGCTCTGTGTGTGGGAAGGGATACACTCAGATAATTGATTTACAGAGACACCAGCGAGTTCACACTGGGGAGAGGCCATTCACTTGCTCTGAGTGTGGGAAAGGATTCACTCGGTTATCCAGTCTGCAGAGACACCACCGATTTCACACTGGGGAGAGACCTTTCACCTGCTCTGTGTGTGGGAAGGGGTTCACTCAGTTAGTTGATTTGCAGTGCCATCAGCGAGTTCACACTGGGGAGAGGCCGTTCACTTGCTCTGTGTGTGGGAAAGGATTCAGTGTGGCATCAGGCCTGCGGAGACACCAGTTAGTTCACACTGGGGAGAGGCCGTTCACTTGCCCAGTGTGTGGGAAAGATTTCAGTCAGTTGCCCTACTTGCTGAGGCACAATGTCATTCACACCCAGGAGAGACCCTTTAAATGCTCCGACTGTGGGAGGGATTTCAAAAGCTCTCAGCTAATGATGTCCCACCAGTGCATTCACACTGAGGAGAGACCGTTCAGCTGCTCTCACTGCACAAAGAGATTCAGATCATCATCTGCCCTGCGGACACACCAGCGAGTTCACACTGGGGAGAGACCGTTCACCTGCACTGAGTGTGGGAAGGGATTCACTGACTCATCCCGACTGCAGAAACACCAGCGAGTTCACAAATCATAGAGTCATACAGTACAGAAGAGGCCTTTCAGCCCATCGCGTCTGCACTGACAAAACTATACTAAATTTGCACTAATCTATTTTCCAGCACTTGGCTGATGGTGTTTGAACTGTCAAAACATTCCAGTGCTCATCCATGTGCTTTTTAAAGGTTGTGAGGTTTCCTGCCTCTACTACCCTCCCAGACAGTGAATTCCAGACTCCCACCACCCTCTGGGTGAAAACATTTTTCCTCAAATCCCCCAAAACCTCCTGTCCCTCACCTTAAAATGATCCCACCTCATTATTGATCCTTCAAATAAGGGATACAGCTGCTTCCTATCCACCCTGTCCATACCCCTCATAATCTTATACGCCTCAATCATGCCTCCCCTCAGCCTTCTCTGCTCTAAAGAAAACAATCCAACCCTATCGAGTCTCTCCTTATAGCTCAGCTGCTCCATCCCAGGCAACATCTCGGTGAACCTCCTCTGAACCCCCTCCAGCGCAATCACATCCTTACTACAGTGAGAGAATTGGTACGAGTGCAAACTGGGGTTAAACAGAGCTGCATCATCACGCCAACCTTCATCCCCACCTTCCCTGCAGCAACACGCCACCCCAGTGCCATGAAGCTCCCGCTGGAGTCGAGCTAACCAACTCGACCAGTTGGAAGCTTTTAATGTCCCACCCCACCAGGCCAGAACCAAGACCAGCCCAATCTCAGTCATCAGGCTGCAGTACGCTGGCTCTGGCGGGTAAGTAATGCCCTAGTAGTATTATCACTAGACTATTAATCCAGCAAATGTTCTGGAGACCCGGGTTCGAATCCCACCATGGCCGATGGTGGAACTTGAATTCAATAAAAAAAATTAAGAACCTACTGATGACCATGAAATCATTGTCAATTGTTGGAAAAACCCATCTGATTCATTAATGTCCTTTAGAGAAGGGAATCTGCTGTCCTTCATTGATCTGGCCTACATGTGACTCCAGAGCCACAGTGATGTGGTTAACTCTCAAATGCCCTCAGGCAACTAGGGATGGGGAATAAATGCTGGCCAGCCAGCGATGCCCATGTCCCACAAATTAAATTTAAAATTGCCTATTTGATTTGATTTATTATTGTCACGTGTATTAGTTTACAGTGAAAAGTATTGTTTCTTACGCTATACAGACAGCATACTGTACAAAGGGAAGGAGAGAGTGCAGAATGTTACAGTCAGAGGTGTATGTGTTAGGTCCACTCAAAAGTCTGCTGACAGCATGCAAGAAGCTGTTTTTGAGTCGGTTGACACATGTCCTCAGACTTTTGTCTCTTTTTCTCAATGGACGAAGATGGAAGAGAGAATGTCCGGGGTGCATGGGGATACTTAATAATGATGACTGCTTTTCCAAGGCAGTGGGAGACTGGTTTGAGTGAGGGATTGGGCTTTGTTCACAATCTGAGTGTGTCTGTGCGCACACTCAGAGGTTGATCTCGGGGATTTTCACAGTAACTTTATTGTAGCATTAACGTAAGCCTATTTGTGACAGCAATAAACAAGTTTAAACTTACCCACAAACTATCGTTGATGCTTCCAGTGAGGCCTGTGAGAGAATGGGCCTCAGACTAAACATCCGGGAAACAAAGGTTCTCTCCCAGCCCACTCCTGTTCCCCCTCCCGACCACCAAAATCCATGGTGAGCCCCTGGACAATGTGGATCATTTCCCACACCTTGGGAGCCTCCTGTTGGCACGGGCAGACATCGATGATGAAATCCAGCAGTGACTCCAATACGCCAGTGCAGGCTTCAGGCGCATGAGGAACAGAGTGTTCGAAGCCCGAGACCTCAAATCCAGTACCAAGCTCATGGTCTACAGAGCAGCTGTGGTCCCTGCCCTCCTGTATCCATCAGAAACATGGACAGGGAACAGCAGACACCTCAAATCCCTGGAGAGATGTCACCAATGTTGCCTGCACAAAATCCTGCAAATCCCCTAGCAGGATAGGAATACCAATGTGAGTGTCCTCCCCCGGGCCAATATCCCCAGTAGCGAGGCACTGGTCACACTAGACCAGCTGCGATGGGCAGGCCACATTGTCCTCAAGCCCCACACAAGACTCCCGAAACAAGTGCTGTACTCCAAGCTCCGCAATGGCAAGCTGTTGGAGAAAATTCCCAATAAGTTTGAGAAATTTTAAACCATTAGGCATTTCAGACACTACCAGCATTAAGTTAAATGACATAGAATGTCAGAGGGTAAAATGCAATTAATGATTAAAGTATTAATGATTTTCTTTGTATGGAAAATGATTGGTTCACAACTAATGAAAGGCGGGAGAATTTGACATGAAGAATGTAGAATTGATCTATCCTAAGCATTTTATGTCAGATTTATTGCAGAGATCAGGATACTTCTCTTCGAGAAAGGTATTACACTGTCCAATAATGTTTCCCTTCGATTGTTGGTCAAATAAAAGACAAGTCTTTAAACTGGGACACTGGCTTTCGTGAGTCTTTGTATTGTCTGAAGGTTTTGGCAATATCTGGTCTCCAGTGGTAATGTACTCAGTGTGTTGGGGGCAATGAACTCAGAAGAATCATTCAACACTCAAGCCTGATTCAATCGACAAACAGTTTATTGAATTACCATTACCACCTGTAAAATTTTTGTTCTTTATCTGGGGTTGAGGTGACAACGACAGAATTCTCACAGTTATTCCAAATTCCTCCAGGCTACATTTAAAATTTCCAAATTTAACTGGTTTGAATAAATCCACAATTATAAACTAAAATAGACACGAGTTTCCAAGTGATTTAAAAACAAATCAACTGACTGCTGAAAGGATTAACTTTTCTACAGAGCCGAAAGGGGTGGGGAGTGAGCAGAAAAAACTTGGCATGTAATTATGGCATTTTACATAATTTTAAAAAACTTTTCTAACAACAAAACAAACTTGATTTTAAACTTCATCTATTCATTTTTTGTTACATTCCTCAACCTAATTATTGTAATTTGATCAGTTATAGTTAGGATGGTAACTTCTGTGCTTTATAAACTGATTCACTCATTGTGTTAATTCTACATGGGCTCGGAGAATCAGAAGCCAGACTTCTTCATTCTTACCCTTTTTTCCCTCTCCCACCACTCCCTCTGTTTTGGGGGAGGATCGAGGGGATTCCAAATCTCATTTTATCATAAAAGTGAAATACTGCGGATGCTCGAATCTGAAACAAAAGCACAAAATGCTCAAAAATCTCAGCAGGTCTGACAGCATCTGTGGAGAGAGAACAGAGCCAATATCTCGAGTCTGGATGACCCTTTATCAGAGCTCTTATGAAGTGTCATCCAGACTCGAAATGGCTCTATTCTCAAACCATTTTATCATAGGTTTTGTGTTCTTACTTTCCAAATGGTAGGTAAGAGACCTGTCCCATACCCACTCAAGCTCTGATTTTTCGCTGGCCATGATGGGGTCAGATAATAACCATTACGATCTACTCTCAGAGGGTCTGCTTTTCAGTCCAGTGCTACTTGAAGTACACCATCACTTCACTGACTATCGGGTCACAAATCAGTCACTTTATCACAAATTTAAGATGAATTAATTTAAACAATGCCTGAGAACGCTTCTTAATTTCTTAACCAACTACCTACCACTGTTTGTTGATTGGTCAGACCCCCTTTTTACAGATTTGGGTATCTCAGCCGCTGAACACCAGCCAGTCCTGGGATAAGTTTAATTCCGACTCATTCCCAGTAAATATTCTCACCAGGTTCTCTGTTGGGGCCCTGCTAAGCAGCTTTAATGGTCCATAATTGCAGAAACTGAGCTGTCACAGGAATATGGTCAAGACAGTCCAGTCCCATAATGCCTCACATTCAATCTGCAGTCCTTCAATTATAACAGAATATGTGTCTGTATGTAGCTGCCTCGGCCACGGTCAACCCCAACACTGCCTTCTTGAACTGCTACAATGCCTGTAAATACATCCACAGTGCTATTAGGGATTTGAAGTTACACATTCCAGACTTTCACTAATTAAAAGGTGGATACCAGATTGATATATTCCATTCAACCACACCCAAGGTGAGTTATCCCAATTTCATTATTGTCCAGGACAATATATTCACAATATCTTTAAAACAGAAATTAAACATTCCCATTTGATTTCAGGTATTAACATATTCGTTAGTTTGTTCTTTATTGTCGACATCAGACTGGGGTTGTTCCCCTTGGAGCAAAGGAGGTTGAGGGGAGATTTGAAAGAGATGGTTAAGATTATGACAGATTTAGATAAGATGGACAAAGAAAATCTGTTCCCATTAGCTGATGGGACAAGGACGAGGGGGTCAGAGATTTAAAGTTTTGGGTCAGAGATGCGGGGGGTAGAATGTGAGGAAGAATATTTTGATGCAGCGAATGGTAATGACTTGGAACTTGCTGCCTACGAGGGTGGAGGAAATGGAGACACTGAACAATTACAAAGGAAATTGGATGGGCACTTGAGGGGGTTTCAAACAGAAATACTAAATATCTCTGACCTTCCTAACACCCTGTCACTCTGTGATCCTTGTGAAATCTAAAACAAGGTATTCACAAAAAGACTCAAAGAGCATCAGCCCACTGGAGGCTCAGACCAGCCAGTCTAGCAGAAAGAAACCCTCTGACCCGCTCCAATGACCAACTGTGAGAATGAACAAAATGCAGTCCTGGATGTGAGAACAGAAACAATAACAGCAGAATCCAACCCCTGTGAACTTGTTGGTGCCTCAGCAGCTGTGATGAAATTCTGAACTCTTTTTTATACACTGAGCAGGTTTCTCCCCAGTGTAACCTCACTGATGTCTCAGCAGGTGGGAGAACTGAGTGAATTCCTTCCCACACTGAGAGCAGGTGGATGGCCAATCCCCATGTGAACTCGCTGGTGTCTCCGCAGGTTGGATAACTGACTGAAACCCTTCCCACACTGAGAGCAGGTAAACGGCTTCTCCCCAGTGTGAACTCGCTGGTGTCTCTGCAGGTGGAATTGTCCAGTGAATCCCTTTCCACACTGAGAGCAGGTGAATGGCTTCTCCCCAGTGTGAACACGATGGTGTCTCTGCAGGCTGGACAATTGAGTGAATCCCTTCCCACACTGAGAGCAGATGAACAGACCCTCCCCAGTATGAACACGCTGGTGTGTCCGCAGGCTGGAAAATTGAGTGAATCCCTTCCCACACTGAGAGCAGATGAACAGCCTCTCCCCAGTGTGAATTTGTTTGTGCTTCTGCATGTCAGATGACCGAGTGAATCCCTTCCCACACTGAGAGCAGGTGAACGGCCTCTCCCCAGTGTGAATGCGCTGATGTGCCTGCAGGTCGGATAACCGAGTGAATCTCTTCTCACACTGAGAGCAGGTGAATGGCCTCTCCCCAGTGTGAATTCGCTGGTGTGTCCGCAAATTGGATAACTGGTTGAATCCCTTCCCACACTCAGAGCAGGTGAATGGCCTCTCCCCAGTGTGAATTCGCTGGTGTCTCTGCAAAGTGGATAACACAGTGAATCCTTTTCCACACTGAGAGCAGGTGAATGGTCTCTCTCCAGTGTGAACTCGCTTGTGCGACTGCAGGTGGGGGAGTCGAATGAATCCCTCCCCACATTGAGAGCAGATGAACGGCCTCTCCCCCGTGTGGCTGCGCCGATGAGCATCCAGCAGATAGGGGTATCTGTATCCCTTCCCACAGTCTGCACATTTCCATGGTTTCTCCATGATGCAGGCGTCCTTGCCTCTGCCTTGGGTGGACAATCAGTTCAAGCCTCGTCCACACACACAACACGTGTACAGTCTCTCCCCACTGTGAATGGTGTGATATTTATTCAGGCTGTGTAACTGGTTAAAGCTCTTCAGTCAGTGCACTGGAACACTCTCACTTGAATGTGGAAGTGTGTTGATGCTTTTCCAATCACACTGATGTTTGAAATCTTTTCAAATCTCCTTCCAGGTTCAATGGCCGATGATATTCAGGTTCCAAGGAATATGACTCTGCCAGATCTAGACCTGACATTTGAAATTTCAGCCTGTGATTCCTCTTTCAATATCCTGTAAAACAAGTTGACACATGTCATCAGTATCAGTACAGGATCGAAATTCAGAACAGACAATTCCAGTTTCTATGAAACATTGTTTCTTTCTCATTCCACAAAGGCTACAAATCTCCATCCCACACACTCTCCCTCCATTCTCACTCTGTTGTATCTAATATTCACCCTCCCAATTCTCCTGAAGTTGATGATTGAGGCTGATTGACAGATCCATGCTCACTGCTTCCTGTCCTGGATGTGGCGATGTCAGCGTTGGACTGGGGTAAACACAGTAAGAAGCCTCACAACACCAGGTTAAAGTCCAACAGCTTTATTTGGTAGCAAACGTCACTAGCTGAAAATCTCCATGCAGGCTGCCAGACAGAACTATGCCCATATGACTGGACTAAAAATGTGTGGAATATACAGACTGGATTCACTTCCTTACCCTTCAGTTGTTGCAAGTCCCCAATTTCCCCCAGAATGAGGAAAGAAATGGAAAGGGGGAGACATTGATTTCCTCCCAGATGTTGCCCAGAGGAGGAGGTTTCACTCTGAAGCTCATTGGACAACTCTTGTGACGTCACAATGGAGCTCTGTATCAGCCAATAGGAATCACTCTCTTCCGCGGTGACGTCCTAGGATTTCCAGTGCGCACGCGCGGACTCGGGAGCCCCGCCCTCACCCATTGTTGCCCTCCTCGAGCCAAGGTTTCCAGACACGCGGCTGGCGGCTCCGGCCAGAGCGAGAAGCCGCTCGGTGGCCTCCCCCTCCCTCCCGGACCGGGACTGCGCATGTCCAAAGGAGAGGGGCGAACCTTGACCTTCACGCTGAGGTGCTGCCCAATGGGAAGTGTGGGAGGACCGGAAGGACTCTGGTCCTCCAGCCAATCAGAGCGCGGGCTTTGTGTAAATGAAGATTGATCTTCAGCCAGCTCAAACTTCCCCGTCTCCAACATCTGTGAGTAAAACACTTTCATTCTGCCTCTTTCCATTCCTTACCTCAATCTGGGCGGAAACTGGGACCTGCAGCAACTGATCACAAGAAATAGAAGCAGGAGAGGCCACCAGGCCCTTCAAGCGACCCTGCCGTTCAATACAATCAGAGCTGATCTATACCGGCCTCCTTTTGTGAGCCATTTCCCCATTGCCCTCTATTCCTCAATCTATCAAATATTTATCCACCTCCATTCTAAATACTTCTAATGATTCAGTCTCTACCATCCTTTGGAGCAGAGAATTCCAGAGATTCACCATGTTCTGTGAGAAGACATTTCTCTGCACCTCAGTTTTAAATGACTGGCCTTTAACTTGTAGCTTGTTCGAGACTCTTCCACTCATGAAAATATCTCACCATCTACTCTATCAAACTCCCTCAGGATCTCGCACAGATTTACAGATAGAACCATAGAAAGCATTCTTTCTGGTTGTATCACAGCTTGGTACAGGCTCCTGCTCTGCCCAAGACCACAAGGAACTGCACAATGTCATGAATGTAGCCCAATCCAGCACACAAACCAGCCTCCCATCCATTGATTCTGTCTACGCTTCCCACTGCCTCACCAAAGTAGCCACCATAATTAAGGGCCCCACGCACTCCAGACATTCTCTCTTCCACCTTCTTCCATTGAGAAAAATATACAAAAGTCTGAGGTCATGTCCCAACCGACTCAACAACAGCTTCTTCCCTGCTGCTGTCAGATTTTTGAATGGACTTATGTTGCATTAAGTTGCTCTTTTTCTACACCCCAGCAATGACTGTAACACTATATTCTGCACTGTCTCCTTTCCTTCTCTATGAATGGTATGCTTTATCTGTATAGCACGCAAGAAAAATACTTTTCACTGTATGTTAGTACATGTGACAATAATAAATCAAATGAAATTATATGTTTGAATAAGGTCATCCTCACTCTTCTGAACTCCGAAGAACCAGACTATTTAGTCTCTGTAGATAGGAGAACTCTATTTGTTATGACCTAGGTGTCCAGGACAGGAAGCAGTGAGCATGTCATTCATCCTGAATCAGCACCATCAGGAGTGTTGGGTAGCTGAATGTTAGATACGGCAGCGTGAGAATGGAGGGGGAATTTGTGGGATGGAGATTTGCAGATTTTCATTAATGACAGAGGAAAGAATGTTCCCACAGAAGCTAGAATTGTCTGTTCTGACTGTGATGTTTTTTGTGAATTGTTTTTACAGGATATCAGAAGAGGAGGAATCACAGACAGAAATCTCAAACATCACATCTAGATCTGACAGAGTCACAGCGTGTTGGCTTCAAAAGATTTCAAACATCAGTGTGACTGGAAAAGCACAGAGACACACACACACACACACACACACACACACACACACACCTGAGTGAGAGTGTTCCAGCAAACTGACTGTGGAAAGAGCTTTACACTGAAACATGCACACACCTGAGTGACTGTTGAAAGAATTTTAACCAGTTACACAGCCTGAAAAAAGTCACACCATTCACAAAAAAGAGCAACTGTACATGTGTTCTGTGTGTGTATGAGACTTCAACTGATCGCCCAACCTGGAGAGACAGAAGGACACCAGCACCATGGAGAAACTATGGAAATGTGGGGACTGTGGGAAGGAATTCAGGTTTTCGTCACAACTGGAAATCCATCAGCGCATTCACACTGGGGAGAAGCCATTCACCTGCGCTGAGTGTGGGAAGGGATTCACTCGGCTCTCCTTCCTACAGTCCCACAAGCGAGTTCACACTGGAGAAAAACCATTCACCTGCTCTCAATGTGGAAAGGGATTTCGTGATTCATCCTCCCTGCGGAGACACCGGCCAGTTCACACCGGAGAGAAACCGTTCACCTGCTCTCAGTGTGGGAAGCAATTCCGTGATTCATCCCACCTGTGGAGACACCGGCGAGTTCACAGCGGGGAGAGGCCGTTCACCTGCTCTGTGTGTGGGAAGGCATTCACTGATCCATCAACCCTGCAGAGACACCAGCAAGTTCATACTGGGCAGAAGCCATTTATCTGCTCCGAGTGTGGGAAGGGATTCCCTCTCTCATCCCACCTGCTGACACACCAGAGAGTTCACACTGGGGAGAGGCCATTCACTTGCCCCGTGTGTGGGAAGGGATTCACCATGTCAACCCACCTATTGAGACATCAGCGGGTTCACACTGGGGAGAGGCCAATCACCTGCTCTCAGTGTGGGAAGGGATTCAGTGATTCATCCGCTCTGCAGATACACCAGCGCGTTCACACTGGGGAGAGACCATTCACCTGCTTTCAATGTGGGAAGGGATTCGCTCAGTTATCTAACTTGCAGATACACCAGCGAATCCACACTGGGGAGAGACGGTTCAGCTGCTCTCACTGTGGGAAGGCCTTCTCCCGGCTTTTCAACCTGCAGACACACCAGCGAATCCACACTGGAGAGAAACCGTTCACCTGCTCTCAGTGTGGGAAGAGATTCAGTGATTCATCCTCCCTGCGGAAACACTGGCGAGTTCATACAGAGTAGGGCGTCGTTCATCTGCTCTCAACGTGGGAATGGAATTGTTCACTCATTCCATCTGCTGAGACACCAGCGAGTTCACAAGTGATTCCAGGGTTTGGATTCTGCTGTTATTGTTTCTGCTCTCACTTATGTCCAGGACTGCATTTTGTTCATTCTCCCAGTTGGTCAATGGGGAGAGTCAGAAGGTTTCTTGATGCTGGACTGGCTGGACTCACGGCGTTGACTACAGTGGGCTGATGATCTTTGAGCCTGGAAGAGCACATTTCTTGTCTTCAGATTTCACAAGGATCACAAGAGTGAAGGCACATTGTAAGTTCAAAGATAGTAAATTCGTAATTCTGTTTGGAACCCCACCAAAGTATGTGACATTGCCATGGAGATGGGCTGTGATAGTTATATGGTTCTTTTGTTTAATTTATCCGGGTGTTTCTCACAGGAGAAAACTAAAATATGAGGGGCAAGTTTTCTGAGATAGATTGGGAAACTGCATCAAAAGGTATAATGGGAGACAGGCAATAGGTAATATTTCAGAGATTATTATATGTTTACAAGAGGGTCGATGAGTTCACACATCGACGAGTTCATACTGGGGAGAGGCCGTTCACCTGCTCTGTGTGTAGGAAGGGATTCAGTATATCAACCACCCTGCTGAGACACCAGCGAGTTCACTCTGGGGAGAGGCCGTTCACCTGCTCTGTGTGTAGGAAGGGATTCAGTATATCAACCACCCTGCTGAAACGCCAGTGAGTTCACTCTGGGGAGAGGCTGTTCACCTGCTCTGTGTGTAGGAAGGGATTCAGTATATCAACCACCCTGCTGAAACGCCAGTGAGTTCACTCTGGGGAGAGGCTGTTCACCTGCTCTGTGTGTAGGAAGGGATTCAGTATATCAACCACCCTGCTGAGACACCAGCGAGTTCACTGTGGGGAGAGGCTGTTCACCTGCTCTGTGTGTGGGATGGGCCGTGAACCAGCTGTGGGAGCGGGAGCTGAGGAGGTCATTCGGAACCATGGGTGTTCCCAATGTTCAAATCCCTCAGCAGGAAGGCAGTGAAGCCCATGCTTGGATTGAGGAGTCCATGTTTTGAGTCAATTTTGAAAACTCAAAGGAAAGTTGGAGAGTTATTTAGCTGAAAACGAACAGAATCAATAGAATCCTCATGAAATCTTGGAGCCTGGAGTACAGCTGGAATACTGAGGGGAATTAAAATGAATTCTGGGAGCTTTGACATATATTTTGAGAGATCCAGGAACAGAATTGAATGTACGTTCAAGATATTAAGTATAAGGGCATGCTTGTCAAAGAGTAAGGGTTTAAAAAGTACAAAAAAGGAAAAATGCTGCAAAATCTCAGCAGGTCTGGCAGCATCTCTAGAGAGTGAAAATAGAGTTCATGTTTGGAGTCAGAACTGAGTTTACAGCATAAATCTTTACAAAATATAATTCATTGAGCTGGTTTTTAATATTTTATATACAGTGAAGTTTGATTTTGTTTAAAAATCTGGAATCTTGTAATGGGTGTTTGGATTTCTTGTTAATGTTCTCAACCCTAATTGTAACAACACACACAAACAAAAGAAAAAGAAAAACATGATGGTCTTTGTACAAAATTAAGTATAAGACACCCCTCTTCTAAGATCTGCAATAGTTTTTTAGCTCAAGCACGACTGAAACAATCAGCTAATAAATAAAAAAAAAATGCACTAATTATCATCCTTGTAAATGAGGAAGGCTATCATCCAGCACAGAGGGTCATTTGGAATTTCTCCCATAGACCAATTGACAGGGATTATACTCTCCAATCAACTGAAGTGAATTCTTTACGTGAATTGTCCATATCAGCGCAGTTATCAATTTGAAGTTTAGCTGATCAGCTGAGATTTTCTGCAACATTTAATCGATCACTGCTTGATTCCTTTCACAGAATCCATCTTTCAGCTGCCGTGTTCATGACCAAAATGTTCATGTGTTCACATACATCTCAAAACTCATCATTCAGAAACTCAGCTGGTGCCACAGGTTCAGCCCCAAATGCAAAGGGAAGGTTTACTGTTGGGATGTGATGGCATCCTCCAACAATTTTGAAACATTGTACACTTTCCACTAGTCTCTTGTATGAGTCTTGTAAACTCTTCATCATCTGCTCCTGTATCTTGAAGCAGGACTTTTAAACTGTCAAATTGTTTGTGTCGTTTTAAGACAATGTGCATCTTTCCCTTCTGATTTTTATCAAAGATATCATTATTCCTTCTCAAACAAGCCAGATTGGAAACTTTGTGTATTTTTAAACATTCTCTGTCACCACATTATAATCCTGACAGCCTTATAGTGAAGGAAGAAAGTGGAACCAATTTTTACTTAGTACAGATTTATTCACAGAGTGAAATATTACAAGTATATAATTCCCAAACCATTCCATGCTTTGTCAGTAAGTGTATCTTTATATGTGCTCATGTAAATCAATGTCCACTGCTTGTGTATACTAAACCCCAAATTATATAATTAACACCCACAGGCAGAGTATTTAAAAGGTCTGTAATCGGTGTGATTGCCAGTGTCTCAGCAGCTTGGATGTCTGTGAATCCTTTCCCACACGGAGCAGGTGAACAGCCTCTCTCTGTGTGAACTTGCTTGTGCTTCCACAGGTTGGAAGGATCAGCAAATCCCTTCCCACGTTCAGCGCAGGTGAATGGCTTCTCCCCGGTGTGAACTCGCTGGTGTTTCCAGAGGCTGGAGGAATGAATGAATCCCTTCCCACACTCAGTGCAGGTGAACAGGCTCTCCAGAGTGAATTCGCTGGTGTTTCTGCAGACTGATGGACCTAGTAAACCCCTTCCCACACACAGAGCAGGGGAATGGCCTCTTTCCAGTGTGAACTGCCTGATGGTTCTGCAAGGTAGATAATGCACTGAATCCCTTCCCACACACGGTGCAGGTGAAAGGTCTCTCCCCTGTGTGAACTCGTTGATGCATCAGCAGATGGGATGACCGAGTGAATCCTTTCCCACAGTCAGAGCAGGTGAAAGGTCTCTCCCCAGTGTGAACTCGCTCGTGCTTTCGCAGGGTGGATGAATCTCTGAATCTCCTCCCACACACAGAGCAGGGGAATGGCCTCTCTCCAGTGTGAACTGCCTGGTGTCGCAGCAGGGCAGATAACTGAGTAAATCCCTTCCCACACACGGAGCAGGGGAATGGCCTCTCCCCAGTGTGAACTGCCAGATGGTTCTGCAGGGTAGATGATGCACTGAATCCCTTCCCACACACGGTGCAGGTGAAAGGTCTCTCCCCTGTGTGGATTTGTTGGTGCACCAACAGGTGGGACGACCGAGTGAATCCTTTCCCACAGTCAGAGCAGATGAATGGTCTCTCCCCAGTGTGAACTCGCTCGTGCTTCCGCAGGGTGGATGAATCACTGAATCTCTTCCCACACACAGAGCAACAGAAAGGCCTCTCTCCAGTGTGAACTTGCTTGTGTTTCCGCAGACTGGATGAATCACTGAATCTCTTCCCACACACAGAGCAGGAGAAAGGCCTCTCCCCAGTGTGAACCCGCTTGTGTGTCAGAAAGTTGGACAAATGAGCGAATCTCTTCCCACACTCGGAGCAGGTGAATGGCCTCTCTCCAGTGTGAATCCGCCAATGAATCTCTAGCACTGATAAGGATTTGAATCCCTTGCCACAGTCAGAACAGGTGAATGGCCTCTCCTCACTGTGAACCCGTCTGTGTTTCAATAAGTTGGATGAATTACTGAATCCCCGCCCACATTTAAAACAGATGAATGGTTTCTCCCCTGTGTGACTGCGTTGATGAATCTCCAGCTCTGATGGGTATCTGAATTTCTTCCCACAGTCCCCACATTTCCATGGTGTCTCCATGATGCGGGTGTCTTTGTGTCTGTCCAGGTTCAATGATCAACTGAAGTCTCATCCACACACACAACACGTGTACTGTTTCTCCTCACTGTGAATGGTGATTTTTTTTCAGGCTGTGTAACTGGTTAAAGCTCTTTCCACAGTCAGTTCACTGAAGCACTCACTTGACTGTGCGTGTGTATGTCTTGGTGCTTTTCCAGTTACGCTGTTGCTTAAAATCTTTTGGGATGTATGTCTGCAAATCGTCTCCTAATATCCTGTAAAAGCAGTTCATGAAAGTTGTCACTTTGTGCAGAATAGAAATTCAAAACCAAAAATTCGAGTTTCTATAGAATCTTCTTTCCTCTATAATTCCTCAAAAATCCACCCAGACACATTGGCCAAATTTTAATGGCACATTTGCCCCAGAATTAGGGCAGGTGAGGTGTGCAGCATGGCATTCTCTTACGGGGTCATATGAGCTTCGGGCTGGTGTGCCGGTAAAATTCCAGCAATTTTTGCCATTTTCACTCTGCTGTCCAAATATCAGTCAAACAGTTACAAGAACATAAGAACTAGAAGCAGAAGTACAGCACCAGACCTCCCGAGCTGCTCTGCATTCAATAAAATCATGGTTGATCTTTTCATGGACCTTGCTCCACTTACCTCATCATAACACTTAATTCGTTTACTGTTTTAAAAAATATATAGTGAAGGAGTGATTTGTTCTAAATGACAGCTTCAAAGAAACCTGAAATTCTTAACACGCAGTAGTATATATCATGTGAATATATATAACTGGGTTAAGGTCCAACAGGTTTGTTTGTATCATGAGCTTTTGGAGTGCTGCTTCTTCATCAGATGAGACATCTGTTGAAGGAGCAGCACTCCGAAAACTGGTGATTCCAAATGAACCTGTTGGACTTTAATCTGGTGTTGTGAGACTTCTTACTGTGCCCACCCCAGTCCAACACCAGCATCTCCACATTATAGATTCCATATGAACCTGTTAGACTTTAATCTGGTGTGGTGAGACGTCTTACCGTGCTCACCCCGGTACAACACCAGCATCTCCACATCATGTACATAACTGGATGAAAAATGTGTGTTCTACCGTACTCTATTTCTTAATTAGCAGGATAGTAGCAGGGTATTTGAGGAAGAACATTATTTAGAAAGTGAGTAGTCATAATCTGCCTCTCTGCCTCTGAGGATTGTGGAAGTAGTGGTCACTTATTTCAAAACGGAACGGGTGGGTACTTGAAGCAAATAAACTTCCACAAGCACAGTTATTTAGGGAGAAATGGAGCTGACTAGATTGCTTGATGAAGGATTGGGAAGGACTGTAACTGTTGAATGATCTCTTCTTTTTCGCAAGGACCCTAAAGATATACAGTACTATATTAAAATGTAGAAATAACAGTCAATATTTTACAGAACCATAAATAATGTCTGATATGTACCACCACAACACCAGGTATACCTGTGTGCTATATTAATTTACTGTCCCATTAAAGGTTAGCCATCCACTGGGAAAACCACCTCTTTAATTGTGAACATTCGGAAAGAGACCATCCCAGTAGCCAGACAAATAAATGTGTCAAGCTGAAGGAGCAAAGGATATCAATGTTTTCAAGACGGAGAGAGACCTGGGCCAATCTTTCCAGAGTCTGCAGCCTCCCTGGATTCACTTCCTTTCCCTGCAGTTGCTGCAAGTCCCCAATTTCCCCATAATGAGAAAAGAAATGTAAAGTGTTTTACTCACAGATATTGGACAGAGGAGAAATTTGTAATGTGTGAAGCTGAATCTTCAGAGAGAAGCAGCCACTTGACCAGCTGCACATTCAGACAACACGGAGTGACCCCGCACTCTGATTGGCTGGATGATCAGAGTCTTTCCGGTCCTCCAGCTCTTCCCATTGATCAACGAAGACAACGAGGAAGCGGAACCAGAGCCCACGTGGGGGCGGAGACGCTTTGATCTCCGGCCGCGCGGGGCTTTTGTCCAATCCGCAATGTCGTCTTTTTGCTCCAATGGGAGACTGAGCGTTAGAATCAGCCAACAGGAATCAGTCTGCTCTGCCATGACATCTCGGGGTTCCAGTGCGCAGGCCCGGGCGCGCGGACCCGGGAGCCCCGCCCCCACCCATTGTTCCCCTTCCCCTCCTCGAGCCAAGGTTTCCAGACAAGCGGCTGGCGGCTCCGGCCAGAGCGAGAAGCCGCTCGGTGATCTCCCCCTCCCCCCTCCGGCTGCTCCAAAAAGAGATCGAGAGCGACCGCTGGCGGCAGCCGCACTGCGCCTGCTCCGGACAGCTCGGCTCAGCAGCGCTCTCTGCGCCTGCGTGCTGGGCTGCCAGCTGAGGGAGTGGGGGAGGGGACTTTGCAAAATCTCTTCCCATCATTTTCTCCCAAGTCCCGCAGTTTGATTTGAAACAGCACAGCTTCTGTTTTTAGCTTCACACACAGACTCAAACTTCCTCCTCCAGCTCATATTTGTGAGTAAAACACCTTCTTTCTCCCCCTAGAAATACAGAGAGTTGTGGAACTCTGGAACTGGAATTAGAGCCAAATATACTGAGGGGGGAAAATGTTTGTGATTTTGTGAAACCTGTTTTTATTGTCTGAGCTTTTTAAAAGTCAAATTTATCCTGTCTATTCAAATACTGTTTGTCTGTTAATGCATGATTCATTGACATTGATTTTAATTTGATGATTGCAACATTTATTAAAAGGTGAAATCCTTCCCTTTGCTTTATTCCATTGGATTTGTCTGGGAATTTATTAATTTTAAGGTTATTGTACTCATAGGGATCATAACAACATTGATACATCTACAATTATTATGCAAGATGTGCTCTTATTCATCGAAACTCTGAGAGAATAGAGGCCCAATTTTGTCATAGGAAACTCTCACCCTTCCAGGGATTTCTCGAATGCACCTTTGCTCCACTTTCTTTATTGCAATTGTATCCTTCCTTTAGTAAGGAGACAAAGCCTCTACACAATACTCCAGGTAATGCAGGGAGAGTGTGGGACAGTTATTTATAGCTTTCGGGGAACAAGATAGAAAATAATGATTCATAGAAATTAATAACTACCAATTGTAGATTCTGTCCTTAACTGACAGTGATGAAATTTGTAAACCTCTTTTACAGGATCTTCAAAGGGGGAGGATTTGCAGACACAAAATTCAAATCAAGCATCAAGTGAAGAATTGATAAAGTCACTTGATTATCATGATCTGAATATCATTAGTCTTTGAATCTACAAGGAGAAATTTTTTTTGTTCTGTCTGCTTCAGAAAGTTTTAAATATCAGTGTGACTGGAAAAGCAGCAGGACACAAACACCTGAGTAAGAGTGTTCCAGTGACAGTTTCATAGCTTGAGAGACTATCACCATTTACAACAGGAAGAGATTGTACAGATGCTTTGTGTGGCTGGAGACAGGGACACCTGTGCCATGGAGAAACGGTGGAAATGTGGGGATTGTGGGAAGGGATTCAAATCCCCGTCTCAGCTGGAAATTCATCGACGCAGTCACACTGGGGAGAGGCCGTTCACCTGCTCTCAGTGTGGGAAGGGATTCACTCATTCATCCCACGTGCTGAGACACCAGCGAGTTCACACCAAGGAGAGGCCATTCACCTGCTCCGAGTGTGGGAAGACATTCACTACTTCATCTGATCTGCTGATACACCAGCGAATTCACACTGGGGAAAGGCCATTCACTTGCTCTGAGTGTGAGATGGGATTCAGTCGGTTATCTCACTTGCAGGCACACCAGCGAGTTCACACTGGGGAGAAGCCCTTCACCTGCTCTGATTGTGGAAAGGGATTCTCTCACTCCTCCAACCTGCGGATACACCAACGCGTTCACACTGGGGAGAGGCCGTTCACCTGTACTGAGTGTGGGAAGGCATTCATTGACTCATCAAGCCTTCGGATACACCAACGGGTTCACACCAAAGAGAGGCCGTTTACCTGCTCCGAGTGTGGGAAGGGATTCAGTCGATCATCCTTCCTGAAGGCACACCAGCGGATTCACACTGGGGAGTGGCCACCCACCTGCTGTGAGTGTGGGAAAGCATTCATTGATTCATCCAGCCTGCAGATACACCAGCGCCTTCACACTGCGGAGAGGACACTCGCCTGCACGGAGTGTGGGAAGAGATTCAGTCGGCCAATCTACTTGCGCAATCACCAGCGAGTTCACAAGTGATGATAGGAATTGGATCCTGCTGCTGTTAATCACACCCAGGACTGAACCATGTTCGTTCTGACAGTGGGTGAAGTGGGAGAATTAGAAGATCTCTCTCTGCTGGATTGGTCTTTCTCACGAATTTGCTTCCAGTGGGTTGGGAGAGCGCATTTCCACAAATGATCCATACAAGCCAATGAAGGACATTTATTTTATCTTGGATAGTAAACCCTGTTTCTCCGACCATTCAAGGAGATCTAAAATAATTACATTTGTCTCTGTTCCATTGAGTCTACAGCACAGGGCCAGGTCAGTCGGCTCAACTGGTCTCAGTATTTATGCTCCACATGATCCTCCACCCACCCCTCTTCATCTCCCCCATTAACATATCCTTCTATTCCTTTCTCCCTCATGTATGTCTCCAGCTTCCCCTTCAATGTATTCATGCTGTTCACCTCAACCACTCACTGTGGTAGTGAGTTCTACATTCTCACCACTCTCTGAGTAAAGGTGTTTCTCATTAAATCCGTACTGGATTATTGAATCACTTCATAATCTTCGAGACTTCCATCAGTCTTCAGTTTTTCAGAGAAAAGTAACACCGGCTTTTTCAGAGAGTTAAATGCTCTCAGTTCTGGAATTATTCTCATGGGGTAAACCGGGCAGTCCCATTGCCCCGTTCTATCCCTTTATCCTTTCAGTTCTATTTCCTGTAAGTATCCATCCATTTTCCTTGTTAACTCATTCATTGTCTCTGCTTCCACCACCCTCACAGGCAGTGAGTTCCATCTCATTCCCACTCATTGCATAAAACATCCCTTTCTCACATCCCCCTGCATCTCTCGCTAAGAATATATATAAATCTGTACATCCTCATCCTTGCACCATCAGCTAATGGGAACAGCTTCTCCTTCTCACTTTATTTAATCTATTTTAATTTTGTACATCTTGAACAAATCTCCCCTCCATCTCCTTTTCTCCAAGGAGAACAACCCCAGCTTCTCCAGCCTAGCCTTGTGGATAAAACTCCTCATTCCTGGAACCGTCCCGGTAAATCTCCTCTTCACCCTCTCAAGGACTCTCACGTCCTTCCAAAAGTGTGGTGACCAGAACTGGACTCAGTTTCCTATTGTGGCCTAACCAGAGCTTTAAAAACTATCAGCATAACTTCCCTGCTTTTGTTCTCAATTCCTCTGTTTCTGAAGCCCGAGATCACAGTCTCCAAATGGGAATGTTCAACATTTTTGCTTGAACAGAAAATTAATTTTAACAACATTTTTAAAATGGCTGAAGAAGATTTTGACGAATGAAGGAAAGAGTTGTTGGCACAAAAAGAAGCCATTTTGAACTTGCTGTCTCCAAAAGTGAATCCAGAATGTTTGAGTCTGGGAAGTGAAGTTAAAAATGAAGCTGCAGCTACAACAGAGCAAGAAGAAGACAGTTTCAATGTGGAATTGACTGGAATATTCTCTTTGGATTTAAACAATGGAGAAACTGCAAACACGGAAGAAAATCAAGTTTAAAATGTACACTCTGAACAGACTGTTTTAAAAACTGAAGTTGAAAATTCACAAATGAACAGCAATGAGACTCTCCTTTTGCAGGAGGAACTTTGGACCATAATTATTGTGAGAAGAAAACTGTCTGAAAACAGTGCAAGCAGTAACATTTTTCATCTTCAGTGGACTGAGATTCCTGGCCATGGAATCCAGCAGTGTGCTGTTATCAGGATGGACTTGTGAATATGGAGTGGACAATGGAGGGATTATTATGTCTATTGCAGGTTGTAAGGTTGTTAAACAATGGACTTTGGAACAGGAGTTGGCCATTTGGCCCTTTGAGCCTGCTTCACCATTTGATAAAATCACAACTATTTAGATATACAGCATGTTGTACATTGTTAAAAGCAAAAAACCGGGGATGCTGGAATCTGAAACAAAAACAGAAAATGCTGGAAAATCTCAGCAGGTCTGACAGCATCTGTGGGGAGAGAGTAGAGCCAACCTTTTGAGTCTACGTTATAATGTTTCAAATGGGATAATACGAGGATGATACTTTTTCATTTCATCATGGGGAAAGTGTTGCAAAGATCTGATTTCATAATTTCTATGGTTTAGAAGTATGAATGAGTTCAACAAATTGCTTTTTTTAAAATTTAAGATAAATGGAAAGCCCACACTGAGGATCTGACAGAAACATCCTGAGAGAATTCACAGTCACAAAGTGTGGTCCATGTTGGTTTAAGATGTCAAAACTCAAAGGGTAAGAAGTGTAAAAGGGCAGCTGGCCTCTTTTAGCTGGAGACCTGGAGATTTTGGGACTGACAGTTATTGCCCTGTCTTTGTTAGAGAGCGGAATTCTTCATGCAGACCTCAGGAAAAAAAGGTTTAGTTTTGAAGCTAAATATCTATCAGAGATTCCAACAGATGTGTTAGCACGAGGATAAGTGAGCTCTGGTTGGAATTCTGGGTGTTTCTCACAGAAAGCAAGCAATCTCCAGTTAACTTGGAGGCCTTCAGCTATGGGACCAGGAGCTGTGAGACCAGAAGCCTGGAGGGTCATTCGGAACCAGGGGTGCTGCCAATGTTTAAATCCCTCAGTGAGAAGGAAGTGAAGCCCACAGTTGGACTGAGGAGTCCACAGTTTTGAGATTTCAAAGGAAAGTTGAAGAATTGTTTAGCCAAAAGCTCATGGAAAGACCCTCTGTAAAATCTTGGAGCCTGGAGAATAGCTGGAAAAGTGAAGAAAATTAAAGTGAATTCTGCAGAGCTTTGACATACCTTTGAGAGCCCTAGCAACAGAATTGAACTTTCAAGATATTAAGTATAAAGAGACTCTTGGGGTGAGGTTAAAAATCAGTTTTATACCATAAGTCTTTACTGACTACAGTATTCAGTTTGTAATGCTGTATTCTTAAATTTTATTTTGTTTTATATATACAGTAAAGTTTGTTTTTTATTAAAAATGTTTAATCTTTTCATGTAATTCTTTTAGTTAATCACTGGGTGTTCACAATTTTCTTTAAATGTCCTAACCCGGATCACAAAACATTCACACGAACAATGTGTCAGAACAAATCAAAGAAAAAAAATGTGATTTTTCCTTCTTTTGTACAAAGCATTACATATAAAGACACCCCTCTTCTCAGAACCACAACAAGTTTTTAATATTCTCTTCATGAAATAATCTGATAATGAATAAAATTGAAAGACTTATGCTATGTTCATAGTCCGGGTTTTTAATATTATTTTGCTTTATAAATGTTGTTCTCGTTTAAAAATGTGGAATCTTGTGGCGCAATTCTTTGTTAATCACTGGGATTAATGGCTTGGGTCACTGTTTCTGTGGAGTTTGCATATTCTCCCCATGTCTGTGCGGGTTTCCTCTGGGTGCTCTGCTTTTCTCCCACATTCTGATAGACATGCTGGTCAGGTGCATTGACCCAAACAAGCACCTGACTGTGATGACCAGGGGAATTTCATGGTAATTGTTCCCCCGTCATTCCTGAGATTCATTCACCTATTAGTACGTTTCCAATCCTGTCCTTTCTGTGATATCCAGATCTGCTAAATATACTTACACTCTCATTTCAAAACTTGACAAAGTCAGACTATGCTCCATAGGCACCCATCAGATCATCTTTCTTGTAAATCTCATCAATGAAACCAAATAAAAGGTCCAAATCTTGATCACTATACTACTGGTCAATTTCCAGCTCTGAAAATGTTTTGCTGCCAAGTTTCCTTTCGTCAGGAAGTGACAATGCCAAGGCCAGACCTTGTTTCCTCTTTGTTAGGGATGTAACCCATATCCACATCTCCATTCTTCCACTGATCATATGATTTAGACTCTGAGAACATCGGCGGGTAATCAGATCCTGCGAATTCTCACTCGCTTTCATCTCTCACAAAAGCTGCCGGGATTGTAAACTTCTGTCTGAAATATACATTTCTTCGGTTTCCAAACTTCACCAATCGGTCAAACATTTTCTGTTACCAGGTTATAATCCTGACAGCCTTATGGTGAAGGAAGAAACTGGAGCCAATCTTTACTTGGAATACATTTAACTCCCAACTCTTTATACATACTTTCTTCATAAACACTCATATAATTATTCGATCAAAGCCCTCCGTCTGTACATTCTTAAACTCAATTGATTCAATTAACACACAGTCAGGGCAGGAATCCGGGTTCAATTCTAGCCTCGGGTGACTATGTGAAGTTTGCATGTTCTCCTCATGTCTGTGCGGGTTTCCTCCGGATGCTGCGGTTTCCTCCCACCTTCTAAAGATGTGTGGGTTAGGTTGACTGACCATGCTAAATTGCCCCTTAGCGTCAGGGGGGTTAGCAGGGTAAATGTGTAGGTTTACCGGAGTGGGGCCTGGTTGGGATTGTGGTCGGTGCAGACTCAATGGGCCGAGTGATCTCCTTCTGCACTGTAGGAATTCTGTGATTACAAAGAAAAAGTCTCTAATTGGTGTGAACTCGGTGTGTCAGCAAGTTGGATGACTGATGACCTTCCCTAAACTCAGAGCAGGGGAATAGTCTCTCCTCAATGTGGACTTGCTGCTGTCTCAGCAGTTTGGATGAATCAGTGAATGTCTTCTCATACACAAAACACACCAAAGGTCTTTCCCCAGTGTGACCACATTAGTGTTTTAGCAGACTGGATGACTCAATGAATCCTTCTCTTGAAGCAGGTGAGTGGCCTCTCCCTGCTGTGAACTCGCTGGTGTGTCAGCAGGTTGGATGACTGAGTGAATCCCTTCCCACATACGGAGCAAGTGAATGGCCTCTCCCCAGTGTGAACGCGCTGGTGTGTCAGCAGATGAGATGACCGTGTGAATCCCTTCCCACACTCAGCGCAAGTGAACAGCCTCTTCCTGGTGTGACTGCGTTGATGTGTCAGCAGACAGGATGACTCAGTGAATGCTTTCCCACACTCAGAGCAGATGAATGGTCTCTCTCCAGTGTGAATTCGCTGGTGTATCAACAAGTTGGATAACTGAGTGAATCCTTTCCCACATTCAGCACAGGTGAATGGCCTCTCCCTGGTGTGAACTCGCTGGTGTGTGCGCAGGGTAGATGAATCCTTGAATCCTTTCCCACACTCAGTGCAGGTGAATGGCCTCTCCCCACTATGAACTCGCTTGTGTGTCTGCAGGTGTGATGACTGAGTGAATCTCTTCCCGCACTCAAAGCAAGTAAAAGGTCTTTTCCCAGTGTGGATGTATCGGTGAATTTCCAGTTGAGATGGGGCTTTGAATCCCTTCCCACAATCTCCACATTTCCATGGTTTCTGCATGGTGTGGGTGTCCGTGTGAATCTCCACGTTTGATGATCAATTGAAGCCTTGTCCACACACACAACACAGGTATGGTTTCTCCTTGCTCTGAATGGTGTGATATTTCTTTCACAGTGTGTAACTGGTTAATGGTCTTTCCACAGTCAGTTCACTGGTACACTTTCACTCAGATATGTGTGTCTCGATACTTTTCCAGTGACATATTTAAACCTTTGGATGCAGACAGAACACCATTTCTTTATACACACTGTTTTCATACACTCTCATATAATAATCCAATCAATGCCCTCCATCTGTACATATTTCAACTCAATTCGAGACTGAAAAAGCAATGATATTCAGGTCTTTTTGAATCAAGTGAATATGTCAGGTCTTGGTGTGACGTTTGGTTTCAGATTTCTATAGCAAATTTTCTCCTTCTCAAAACCTGTAAAAGGACTTTAGAAAAGTGATCACTGTCAGTACAGTAGAGAAATTCGGAACACATGATTCTTGTTTCAGTTGAACATTCATTCCTACCTTGTTCATCAAAAGCTGTAACCTCAATCTCACATACTCCCACTACCCTCACTCTGCTGTATCTAATATACACCCTCACAATTCTCCTGAAAGTGCTGATTGATGCTGAGTGGCAGACCCATACTCACTGTTTCCTGACCCGGAGATCTGAAAACCTTGCTGCACACTGCAAGACTAAATACAAACCCAACCCACAGGTACAGATTCTGGAGGAAAACATGTGTTGAATAAACACTGCTGTATTACTTGATCAGAGATTCATGACCACATCAGTAACAACTTCATTAAGATACTGAGTGTTCACAAACACAAACTCGCTGCTTATGGGAATAGTGAAATTAGAGATGATCCAAGATTTCAAACTCAACTGGATTAACAACTAAAGGAAATATCTTGCAGCGATACAGGGGTACAGAGGGAGCATGGGACTGACTGAATTGCACTATAGAGAGTCAGTACGAACTCGAATGAACATCTTCTGTGCTGTAATTAATCAATGACTGGAAATGTGTGTCACCACAGTGCTAGATTATAAATTTGAAATAACAATAAATAAAATGTATCACAGAAGCATAATAATATGTCTAATATATACCTAACAGCAAAACTAGACATAACTCTGACCTATATAAAATTCCTGTCCCACAAAGAACCGTAAATTTACACCAGATTACACCAAACATATCCATACATGCCATACCTATATTGTCCACCTAAATGTCAACTTTCTCCTGAAGAAACCAGCCCTTTAATTGTGAACATTAGGAACGAAGCCATCCTTTTAGCCAGACAAATAAATGTGTCAAGCTAAGGGAGCTAAAGAATGTCAATGTCTTTCAGAGAGAGAGAGAGAAACCTGGGCCAACATTTCCAGAATCTGCAGCCTCCCTGGATTCACTTCCTTTCCCTTCAGTCGCTGCAAGTCCCCAATTTCCCCCAGAATGAGAAAAGAAATAGAAAGTGAGAAAAAATAAACTGTTTCACTCACAGATGTTGGCCTCATTTAGGTACTCGGAAACAGGAAGAAGTTTATCTCTCTGAAGCTCAACCCGCAGTGTCACAAAAGCCGCGCTCTGATTGGCTGGAGGACCAGAGTCCTTCCGGTCTTCCAAGCTCTTCCATTGGTCAACACCTCCGCACTGTTCTGTAACATTTCTGCTCATGCGTAGATTCCCCTGTCCCTTGGACATGCGCAAATTCGAGCCCGGGTGATTGAGCGATTTCCCCAACGCGGAGCATTGTGGGTGATGCGGCCGCCATTACTCCGCTACAGCCCAATCTCCAAACTCCTGGGACTGGGATGAAAGGTGGAGGTGGGAGTGATTGCACCCAGAAACAAAGCACATGTGGGTAGTCACTAGATTATATATTGATGTCCCATTAGCAATACAGTTCCTCTTCAGGCATAAAGATTGAAATTTTGGTGTGAGATACTAGGGAGGGCAAGAGGTAGTCTGAAATTGAAGCCAAGAGTTCGCACATGAAGCGGAGAAGAGTTGATTTGATTTATTATTGTCACATGTATTGGGACATAGTGAAAAGTATTGTTTCTTGCACACTATAAAGACAAAACGTATCGTTCATAGAGTACATGGGGAAAAGGAAAGGAGAAGGTGCAGAATGTAGTGTTACAGTCATTGGTTGGGCGTTGAGAAAGATCAATTTAATATATGGTAGGTCCATTCAAAAGTCTAATTGCGGCAGGGAATTAAGAAAGAAAGCTGGAGGACAAAAGGAATAATTAGTGGAACAATTAATAGGGAGGAAGGTGAGTGTGACAGGACAGAGATTTATAGTTTGAACGGGAGAAACATGGCTAATGATAACCAGAATTGTCAGTTCTGATTTTGTATCCTGTACTGACAGTGATTACTTGATAACTTCAATCCTGCTGTATCCATTCATAATCTCTATCAGCACTCAGCCTCAGCTTTTCCAGAGAATAGGGTGGCATGGTGAGTCAGTGGCTATCTCACACCACTCGGAACCCAAGCTTTGGGTGATTGTCTGTGGGATATGCACATTTGGCCCCTTGTCTGTCTGGGTTTCCTCCAGGTCTCCGATTTCCCCCCACAGTCAAAAGATGTGTAGGTTAGTTGAATTGACCATTGTGAGTTGCCCTTTAGTGTCCAGAAATGTGTAGATTAGGGGGATTAGCAGGGTAAATACATGAGGTTATGGGGATAGGGCATGAGGTAGATGCATTGTCGGAGAGTTGGTGCAGACTCAATGGGCCTCCTTCTGCATTGTAGGGATTTTATGATTCTACAAAAACATCCCCAACCTGTTTAATTTCTCCATTAACTTAAAAACACTCTCAGTTCTGATATCATTCTTGTGGACCTTGCTTGTGCCATCTCTAGATCCTCTGTCAATCTTAAACGGGCAGAGAATTAAAATTTAGATTCAGTTTAACTTGGTGGCATGAGCCTTAATACTTGGTTCCAAACTGACTCTAAAACACTTCAGTTCAAAAGAGAGTTAACCATCAGGCAAAACAGGACTCTAAAATGGTAAATAATATCAATGTTTATTTAAAAGAAACCGATTTACCTGTGAAACACAGGAGGAAGTTTCACCACCTCAATTGGGGAATCACCCCAGGTAAAAATGTGAATGTTCTTGAGGTTCCTGGACTAGCAATAACTTCCCAAAATCCTGCCCCAGGGACACTCAGTATCTCCACAAATAGAGCTCAATTTATAAGAACAAGATGGTCCTTGAAAAAGACCGTTAACTTTTTAAATAGCGTTGCCTCATCTCCAATACATTCATAGAATCATACAGTGCAGAAGAGGCCCTTCAGCCCATTAAGTTTGCACCAACACACGAGAAACACCTGAACTCCCATCTAATTGCGTCAACTGAAACAAACTCTGTCTTGTGAACTCACTGGTGTTTCTGCAGGGTGAAAGCATAGGTGAATCCTTTCCCACACATGGAGCAGATGAATCATGTCTCCCTGGTGTGAATGCGCTGGTGTTTCAGACAGAGGGAATGCTGAGTGAATCGCTTCCCACACACAGAGCAAGTAAACGGTCTCTCTCCAGTGTGAACTCGCTGGTGAATCAGTAGATCCATTTTGCCTTTGAAGCTCTTCTTGCAGTCTGAACATTTAAAAGGTCTCACGTCAGAGTGAACACGTTGGTGTGAAGTGAGTTGGGCAGACTGAGTGAATCCCTTCCCACACTCGGAGCAGATGAACGGTCTCACTCCAATGTGAATACGCTTGTGTCTCAGCAAGGTGGATGACTGAGTGAATCCCTTCCCACACACAGAGCAGGTGAATGGTCTCTCCCCAGTGTGAACTCGTTGGTGATCCAACATTTTGCACAACTGAGCGAATGCCGTCCCGCATTCAGGGCAGGTGAATGGTTTCTCTCCAGTGTGAACTCGCCGGTGTGTCAGAAGGTGGGATAACTGAGTGAATCTCTTCCCACACTCAGTGCACATGAATGGTTTCTCTCCAGTGTGAATTCGCCGGTGTGTCTGCAGGCTGGATAACTGAGTGAATCCCTTCCCGCACTCAGAACAACTGAACCATCTCTCCCCAGTGTGAACTCGATGGTGTGTCAAAAGATTGTATTTGGTTTTAAAACTCTTCTCGCAGTCAGAGCATTTAAAAGGTCTCATGTCAGTGTGAACAAGTTGGTGCGCAGTGAGGTGGGTTAGTCGAGTGAATCCCTTCCCACATTCAGAACAAGTGAATGGCCTCTCCCCAGTGTGACTACGTTGATGATTTTCCAGTTCAGAAGGGTAACTGAATCCCTTTCCACAGTCCCCACATTTCAATGGTTTCTCCATGATGCTGGTGTCCTTGTGTCTCTCCAGGTTGGATGATCAGATAAAGCCTCATCCACACATAGAAATTGTGTGTGGTTTCTCCTTGTTGTAAATGATGTGATGTTTTTTCAGGCTGTGTAACTGGTTAAAACTCTTTCCACAGTCAGTTCACTGGAACACTCTCACTCAGATGTGTATGTGTCTTGTTATTTTTCCAGTCACATTGATGTTCAAAATCTTTTCCAACAGACACAGCAAACATTTCTCCTTCCACATTCAAATTCAAGTCCTGATGAATTAAGTGACTGTGAAACCAGCAGATAATTTCCTATCTGCAAATCCTTTCCTTCTAATCCCCAGTAAAATATCTGCAGTCATCCGCGATCTAACTGGTGTCTCAGATTTCACAGTAATTCCATTGCAATGGTAATGTAAGCCTTACTTGTGACTAATAGATAAACTTTAAACATGAAATGACTGAGTGCATCCTTTCCCACATACAGGGCATGTGAATGGTCTCTCACCAATAAGAACTCACTGGTTAACGAATGAATCTCTTCCCACACATAGGGCAAGTGAATGGCTTCACTCCAGCATGAATGCGCTGGTGTTCCTGCAGAATATCGTTCCTTTCAAAGCTATTCTCATAGTTATAAAATTTAAAGATCTCACATCAGTGTGACTACGCTGGTATCTACAGATTGGATAAATGAGAAAATCCCATCCCACATATGGTGCAGGTGAACAGCCTTTCCCCAGTGTGTGTATCGATGAATTTCCACACAATGAGTAATTGAATTCTTTCCCACAGTCCCTGCACTATGTGTGTGTGTGTGTGTGTCTTGATGTTTTTCCAGTCACACTGCTGTTTGATTTTTTTCCCACAGACAGAACACACAAACATTTCTTCTTCCACATTCGGAAACCAATGGTATTCAGGTCCTGATGAATTGAGTCACTGTCAGATTTTGACGTGATGCTTGATTTGAGTTTCCTATCTGTTAGTCCTCTATTTGTAACCCTGTAAATCCAGTTCATACAGGTCAGCCCACGACACAAATTCAGAACAGACAATTATAGTTCCTGGGGAATACTTATTTCTCTCTTGTTTCCCAAAGCTGCAAATTCCAATTCCACGCACGTTCCCCTTCCCTCAACACATCACGATGGCTTCACAGTTACCAATACTGTGATTAGCATTGAATTCCAAATTATTAAGAGAATTTAAATTCTACCAGCTGCCCTGGAATGGTCCCCAGAACATTATCCTGGTCCTCTGGATTACAATGGAGAGTAAGAATGACCCAGAGCTGAATGGTTCCACTCAAGGGTCCATAATATCCAGGTTCTGATTAATCAAGTGACTCTCTCAGATCTTGATGTCTTGCTAGATTTCAGTTTTCTGAGTGTAAATCCTCTCCTTCTAACTCCTTGTAAAAGGAATTTCCAAAATCCATCACTATCAGTCCAGGATAGAAATTTCCCCCATTCTCTCCTCCTGCTCCAGGGTCAGTGAAGTGAGTTAAAGATGATTCTCAGTAACAAGCCCATGACTGCATTTCCTTCATGAAGCCACATTTGTCCACTGGGGCTGACACCAGAAGAAGGCGCTGCAGCTGCCGTTGTGTTGGGTGTTGAGACGGTGCCACTAGTTTCTTACCGGGTGTGCGGAGCCTCCCCTGCCACCCACCCACTGCCCCTAACGCTGCCTCCACCCATCCGCCTCCTTCCCGTCTGAAGAGGAGACAAACAAGCTTCTGTCCCTGGACATAAGCCGCACTGCGCATGCTCAACGTCACAATGCCCGGGGACTGATTGACGGCAGCTCTAGACCAATAGGGAAAGGGGGCGGGCTGGAGGACCGAGCGTGAGCGGCTGGTCCTCCAACCAATCGGAGTGAGTGAGGGGCGGGCCTAAAGACAGTCAGTGACGCAGGTCAGGGCGACAGACAGAGGGTTTTTATTCGAATCCACAAATGGTACAAGGAAAATTGCGGAACGCGGGGACGGTGGATCTGGTGGGTGAAGAGTTTTTGTGACATGTTGTTCAGGCCCAACCTCCAAAAAAGGACTTTATGTTTCGCGCCGAGCGAGGCTGCAAAGTCCAATGTTCGGCTTGGGTTAACGGCCGCCATCTTTATTGGGGGCAATAAGCAGCGGGGCTCATGCGTTGCCGCCATCTTTGTACGGGGCAATGGTGTCAATGAGTGGGAGGGGCTTGTTCCCCATTGTTCAGAATGGAGACAACTTGTCCATCAATCTGCATCAACCCTCTGACCCGGGTAATCTGACTCTAGTTTACACAGAGCCAGATGTTTAATTGATCAGGCAAAGTGGCAACATAACAAGGAAAGGAAGCAAATCCTTCTTCCTATTCACTATCTATTTTAGTTATTCTAACTATTTTAAAGTTTAATGCTTATCTATTAATCACAAGCAAGGCTTATGTTAACACTGCAATGAAGTTACTGTGAAATTCCCCTAGTCGCCACACTCTGACACCTGTTCAGGCCAATGCACCGAACAAGCACATCTTTCCAAATGTGGGAGGGAACGAGAGCATCCAGGGGAAGCCCAAGCAGATGCGAGGAGAACGTACATAAGAACGTAAGAAATAGGAGCAGGAGTAGGCCACCTAGCCCTTCGAGCCTGCCCCGCCATTCAATAAGATCATGGCTGATCTGAAGTGGATCAGTTCCACTTTCCTGCTCTTGCCCCATAACCCTTAATTCCCTTGTCTGTCAAAATCTTATCTACCTGTGACTTAAATATATTTAGCGAGGTAGCCTCCACCACTTCAACGGGCAGAGAATTCCAGAGATTCACCACCCTTTGAGTGAAGAAGTTCCTCCTCAACTCTGTTCTAAACTGTGCCCCTCCCCCTTATCTTGAGGCTGTGCCCTCTAGTCCTGCTATCCTTTCTAAGCAGGAAGAATCTCTCTACCTCTACCCTATCCATCCCCTTCATTATCTTATACATCTCTATAAGATCCCCCCCTCATCCTTCTAAACTCCAACGAGTACAGACCCAGTCTATTTAGTCTCTCTTCATAGTCCAACCCCCTGATCTCCAGTATCAGCCCAGTGAACCTCCTCTGCACTCCCTCCAAGGCCAAAATATCCTTGCGCAAGTGCGGCGACCAAAACTGCACACAGTACTCCAGCTGCAGCCTCACCAGTGCCCTGTACGGTTGCAGCAAGACCTCCCTGCTTTTATATTCTATCCCCCTTGCTATAAAGGCCAGCATCCCATTCACCTTCTTGATCACCTGCTGCACCTGCAGACTGGGTTTTTGCGATTTGTGCACAAGGACCCCCAGGTCCCTCTGCACCGTAGCATGCTGCAGCTTTTCGCCCTTTAAATAGGGGAGGATTTACGCACAGAAAATTCAACCCAAGAGAAACGTTTCTCGCTTAATTTCTATTCTTGACTGACGGTGATGATCTTTTTGACAGAAAATTTTAAGACAAAATTTGAAGGGAAACTCTAACCAGATCAAAACCTGATGGAGTCCACTCCATTCATCAGAACCTGAATGTAAGTGTGTCTGTAGAAAAAGATCCAAACACTTGTGTGACTGGAAATAGGAAACAACAATGCCATAGAAGGATTTGCAAAAAAGGGATGCAATTTGCAAAATAGGGATCCAAAACATCACCACATCCTTGAGTGAAGAAATCCTTCCTCATCTGAGCTTTCTCTCCATTTTCCAGCCTGTTCCAATAAGTCTTGACTCCCTTGTCATTCAAAAACTGTCTAACTCATCCTTGAAGATATTCAATTCCTCCACTGGTCCCTATGGAAGAGGAAGCCAGATACCAACAATTCTCTGAGGGAAGAGATTTGTCCAAATATATAATCTAACTACAGTCCAATGTTACACAACCAGATAAGTGCATTTTATTACAGAGCCATAAATAATATATCTAATCTCTACCATATAACAATATCAGACACGTCTCTGTCCTATATTAGTATATTGTCCCTTTTAATATATTTCAGAAATGAGATGGGCACATGAAGGAAATAAACTTGCAGGGGAAAGGGAATATAGAAGGGGAATGGGACTGACTGGATTGTTCAACAGAAGTCGGCATGGACTTGAGTTACTGAATGGATTCCTTCTGTGCTGTAATTACTCGATGAGTGGAAATATATAATGCCTCAATATATAATGCTACAATGCCTCATTACAAGACAAGAAATAATAAATGTACTTTGTTACAGAACCATAAATAGTATATCAGATCCACAATATAACAACACTCGGCATATTATCCTCTAATAATTTATTATTCTCTTAAATGTCAGCCATCTCCGAGGGAAACCAGCCCTTTAATTGTGAACATTAGGAAAGAGACCATCCTTTTAGCCAGACAAATAAATGTGTCAAGCTGAGGGAGCAAAGGATGTCAATGTCTTTGAGGGAGAAAGTCGTAATGCAGAAGTTGGCCAATGAAGACTAAAACTTCCTCCTCTGTGCAACATCTGGGAGGAAATCAATGTTTCCCCCTTTCCATTTCTCATTCTGGGGGAAATTGGGGACTTGCAGCAACTGAAGGGAAAGGAAGTGAATCCAGTGTGTGAAGTCCACACATTTTTAGTCCAGTCATATGCGCATAGATCTGTCTGGCAGCCTGCATGGAGATTTTCAGCTGTGTGTCTCCAGGACAGGAAGCAGTGAGCATGGATTTGTCAATCAGCACCTTCAGGAGAATTGGGAGTGTGAATATTAGATACAGCAGAGTGAGAATGGAGGGAGAGTGTGAGGGAGATTTACAGCCTTTGAGGAATAAAGGAGGAAAGAATGTTCCATAGAAAGTAGAGTTGTCTGTTCTGGGTCTCTATCCTGTACTGACTCTGATGACTTGTGTCAACTTGTTTTACAGGAATCACAGGCCGAAATCTCAAACATGAGGTCTAGATATGGCAGAGTCATATTCCTTGGGAACTGAATATCATCAGCCATTGAATCTGGAAGGAGATTTGAAAAGATTTCAAACATCAGTGTGATTGGAAAAGCATCAACACACTGCCAAATTCAAGTGAGGGTGTTCTAGTGCACTGACTGAAGAGCTTTAACCAGTTACACAGCCTGAATAAATATCACACCATTCACAGTGGGGAGAGACTGTACACGTATTGTGTGTGGCCAAGGCTTCAACTGATTGTCCACCTGAGGGAGAGGCAAGGATACCTGCACCATGGAGAAACCATGGAAATGTGCAGACTGTGGAAAGAGATATAGATACCCATCTCTGCTGGATGCTCATCGGCGTAGCCACACTGGAGAGGGGCCATTCATCTGCTCTCAGTGTGGGGAGGGGTTCATTCGGTTCCGCCACCTGCAGTCACACCAGCGAGTTCACACTGGAGAGAAACCTTTCACCTGCTCTCAGTGTGGGAAGGGATTCACTCAGTCATCCAACCTGCTGACACACCAGCGAGTTCACACTGGGGAGAGACCATTCACTTGCTCTCAATGTGGAAAGGGATTCAATCAGTTATCCATTCTGCAGACACACCAGCGAATTCACACTGGGGAGAGGCCATTCACCTGCTCTCACTGTGGGAAGGGATTCACTCAGCCATCCAACCTGCGGACACACCAGCGAGTTCACACTGGGGAGAGGCCATTCACCTGCTCTCAGTGTGGGAAGGGATTCACTGACTCATCCAGACTGCGGAGACACCAGCGAGTTCACACTGGGGAGAGGCCGTTCACCTGCTCTCAGTGTGAGAAGGGATTCAACCAGTTATCCAATCTGCGGACACACCAGCGAATTCACACTGGGGAGAGACCCTTCACCTGCTCTCAGTGTGGGAAAGGATTCACTGTGTTATCCACTTTACAGAAACACCAGCGAGTTCACACTGGGGAGAGACCATTACCCTGATCTGAGTGTGGAAAGGGATTCACTCGACTGTCCCACTTGCTGAGACATCAGCGTGGTCACACTGGGGAGAAACCATTCAGCTGCTCTGCATTGGGAAGGGATTCAGTGATTCAACCAGCCTGTGGAGACACCAGTGTGTTCACACTGGGGAGAAACCATTCACCAGCTCAGTGTATAGAAAGGGTTCAGAATTTCATCCCAGCTGCTGAGACACCAACAAGTTCACGAGTGATATTCGGGGTTGGATTCTGCTGTTACTGTTTCAGCTCTCAGTTACATCCAGGACTGCATTTTGTTCATTCTCACAGCTGGTGAATGGGGAGGGTTTCTTTCTGCTGGACTGGCCGGTCTCATGGCTTTGCCTCCAGTGGGCTGATGCTCTTTGAGCTTTGTTGCGATTGCCTGATTTCAGATTTAACAACAATCACAGAGTGACAGGGTGTTAGGAAGGTCAGAGATATTTAGTCAGTATTTCTGTTTGAAACCCCCCAGATGCCCATCCAATTTCCTTTGTAATTGATTGTTTCCACTTCCTCCACCCCTCGTAGGGAGTGGGTTCCAAGTCAATACCATTCGCTGCAGCAAAATATTCTTCCTCACATTCCTCCCCCTGCATCTCTGACTCAAAACCTTAAATCTGTGTCCCCCCTCGTCCTTGTCCCATCAGCGAATGGGAACGACTTTTCTTTGTCCACCTTATGTAAACCCGTCAGAATCTTATCCACCTCTATCAAATCTCCCCTCAACCTCCTTTGCTCCAAGGGGAACAACCCCAGCCTGACATTGACAATAAAGAACAAACTAACAGAATATGTTAATACCTGAAATCAAATGGGAATGTAGAATTTCTGTTTTAAAGAGATTGTGAATATATTGTCCTGGACAATAATGAAATTGGGATAACTCACCTTGGGTGTGGTTGAATGGAATGTATCAATCTGGTATCCACCTACAGTTAGTGAAAGTCTGCAATGTGGAGCTGGAAATCCCTCCAGTAGCAGCGTGGGTGTATTTACAGGCATTGTAGCAGTTCAGGAAGGCAGTGTTGGGGTTGACCGTGGCCGAGGCAGCTACATACAGACACATATTCTAATTGAAGGACTGCAGATTGAATGTGAGGCATTATGGGACTGGACTGTCTTGACCACATTCCTGTGACAGCTCAGTTTCTGCAATTACAGACCATTAAAGCTGCTTAGCAGAGCCCCAACAGAGGACCTGGTGAGAATATTTACTCAGAATGAGTTGGAATTAAACTTATCCCAGGACCGGCTGGTGTTCAGTGGCTGAGATACCCAAATCTGTAAAAAATGGGGGTCTGACCAATCAACAAACAGTGGTAGATAGTTGGTTAAGAAATTAAGAAGTGTTCTCAGGGATTGTTTAATTTATCTTAAATTTGTGATAAAAACGGTGACTGATTTTTGACCCGATAGTCAGTGAAGTGACGGTATACTCCAAGTAGCACTGGACTGAAAAGTGGATCCTCTGAGAGTAGATCGTAATGGTTATTATCTTACCCCATCATGGCCAGTGAAAAATCGAGTGGGTACCGGACAGGTCTCTTACCTGCCATTTGGAAAGTAAGAACACAAAACCTATCGATAAAACAGTTCGAGAATAGAGCCATTTCGAGTCTGGATGACACTTCAGAAGAGCTCTGATAAAGGGTCATCCAGACTCGAGACATTGACTCTATTCTTTCTCCACAGATGCTGTCAGACCTGCTGAGATTTTCCAGCATTTGCAGTATTTCACTTTTATGATAAAATGAGATTTGGAATCCCCACGACCCTCCCCCAAACAGAGGGAGTGGTGGGAGAGGAAAAAAAGGATAAGAATGAAGAAGTCTGGGTTCTGATTCTCCGAGCCCATGTAGAATTAACAAAATGAGTGAATCAGTTTATAAAGCACAAAAGTTACCATCCCTAACTATAACTGATCAAATTACAATAATTAGGTTGAGGAATGTAACAAAAAAATGAATAGATGAAGTTTAAAATCAAGTTTGTTTTGTTGTTAGAAAGTTTTTTTGAAATTATGTAAAATGCCATAATTGAGTGCCAAGTTTTTTCTGCTCACTCCCCACCCCTTTAGGCTCTGTAGAAAAGTTAACCCTTTCAGCAGTCAGTTGATTTGTTTTAAATCACTCAGAAACTCGTGTCTATTTTAGTTTATAATTGTGGATTTATTCAAACCAGTTAAATCTGGAAATTTTAAATGTAGCCTGGAGGAATTTGGAAGAACTGTGAGAATTCTCTTGTTGTCACCTCAACCCCAGATAAAGACAAAAATTTTACAGGTGGTAATGGTAACTCAATAAACTGTTTGTTGATTGAATCAGGCTTGAGTGTTGAATGATTCTTCTGAGTTCATTGCCCCCAACACACTGGGTACATTACCACTGGAGAGCAGGTATTGCCAAAACCTTCAGACAATACAAAGACTCACGAAAGCCAGTGTCCCAGTTTAAAGACTTATCTTTTATTTGACCAATGATCGAAGGGAAACATTATTGGACAGTGTAATACCTCTCTAGAAGAGAAGCATCCTGATCTCTGCAATAACTCTGTCATAAAATGCTTTCGATAGATCAATTCTACATTCTTCATGTCAAATTCTCCCACCTTTCATTAGGTATGAACCAATCATTTTTAACACAAAAAATTGTTAATTACATGTCATATACTTTAGCCAATTGCATTTTATCCTCTGACACAATGGGGTTTAATTTGTCCATAGAATCAGGACACTTCCTCCCCCTATTGCTGACTCCGCTTCCTCTATTGCTTAGCAACCCCGGATGCTTAGCTATAAAGATCAAAGTTACTGTTCCCACTGGCTCTCACTCTGCCACCAGACAAATGCAAATTTTCATGTCTGAGAAGGCACTGTCTTATCTGGACAGTGTGAATGAATCCTATTCGTGAAGCTGCCTTGAAAACCTTTCTGTTAGAAACTTCACTGGCAAGTGTTGGCAAATTCTGTGGCTTCATTGTTCTGAAGAATGTAGCCTGTCTGTAAGTGTCCCTGTACCATCATGCCTTGCAGCAGCCTGCCTTTGGCTAAAGGTTACAATTGATTTAAAATACAGCTAACATCCATTTTAAATCAGAAAATTCATGTTTAAATCAAAATTACTTGTTTAAAACTCTGAATTACAAGTAAATCAGAATTACTTGATTAAATCTCTTACTGTATTCGCATATGCAGACTGTTCCCTTGTTAGCTTCTAAGTCATTTAACTCAATGCTGGTAGTGTCTGAAATGCCTAATGGTTTAAAATTTCTCAAACTTATTAGGAATTTTCTCCAACAGCTTGCCATTGCAGAGCTCGGAGTACAGCACTTGTTTCGGCTGTCTTATGTGGGGCTTGAGGACAATGTGACCTGCCCATTGCAGCTGGTCTAGTTGATCAGTGCCTCGCTACTGGGCATATTGGCCCAGGAGAGGACACTCACATTGGTATGCCTATCCTACCGGTGGATTTGTAGGATTTTGTGGAGGAAACGTTGGTGACATCTCTCCAGGGATTTGAGGTGTCTGCTGTTCACTGTCCATGTTTCTGATGGATACAGGAGGGCGGGGACCACAGCTGCTCTGGTGAGAAGGTTCCACATTCTCACCACTTTGAGTAAAGAAGTTCCTTCTGAATTCCCCATTTGATTTCTTGGTGATATCTTTGATTGATATCCTCTAGTTTTGCTCTTCCTTACCAATGGAAATACCCTATCTTATTCAGCTAACTCATTTGGTCTTTCTAGAATCTCCCCAGATTCCACCCAGCTGGTACATTCAGATCATTAAAAACTGACCACGTGAAAACATTTCTCTCTTCCAGAAAAAAACTACTGCTGTTAGGCCAAATTCTGGAACAAGATATTTGTCTACAATCAGAAAATATCAGATCAAGTGAAGAGTTTGAAGTTGCCATGGGGACTTTGAGGAAGTGAATTCAGCCACAAAGAGACACCTCCCTGAAGCAGAACTACTACTGAGCTAAAATCAAACAACCTGAGACACAAACCTGTCATCAGTGAGCAAATGTAGTTGTTATCGCCAAAACCAGGATCACTGAAAACGGTCCTCCCCCTCTCCTTTCCCTCTCCTGTGAGATAAGGGAATGCTGGTGTGTGAGATTAGCCATGACTTCTGCACCGTCATGATCCACAGCACTTACTCCAAGTTTATTTGCCCAATTGAAGGAATACTGTACATTTGAGTAAAGTCATTGTTAAAGCAGGGTGTTATTTGCAAGCATCATGGATTCAGAGAATTAGCTTGGAATGGGAATAAAAATGAATTTAATTTGAACGGCCATGAGTTTCAGTTTGAAATAAGTTCAAACTGTACTAAAATGTGAAAGGAATGTATTTGGGTTTGAAATTATATTGTTCAAGGTAAGAATTGTGAAGGCCAATTTGTTCCCAAAACATAAAGATAAGGCTGCAGTTTGGCAGCAAACCAGTTTCAACTTTCCAAAATATTTGAGTTAAAATTGTTGAGATTGGTCAACAAGACGTTCCACGAAGTGTTTCTTTCAACTTTGATTAAGTAGCAAATATTGGAAATTGGAATTGGCATTTAAAAAAAGATAGACAAACGAATTGAAAGTTAATTGTTATAAATCCCCACACAACCTTTGTTTTCATTAATGTAACTTATGATTGGACATATTAATTCACTGGCATCTTGGCCAGAGCCAGATGGATTGGTTGTGTTTTTTTTAAACAGGTGATGCTGGTCTCCAGGTCCCAGTGAAGTCAGCAGTTTTGAGAATTAAAGCAGAGAACAAAAGACTTTACCTTTCAGAAAACTACCAAGCCTGCCTTTGATATTGGAATTGATAAATATCTGATATGAATTGTTGTTTCAAGCATTTAAAATGGAAATTACCTGATGCTTAAGGGAAATAACAATGCTGATAATGCCTTGAATCAAACAGAAATGTTCAGTTTCTGTTTACAGATATTATGAGAATATTTCATGATTTATTTGACTCTAAACAACCTCCAGAACTCCTGAAAGTGTAGTTTAAAGCAATCCATATATTGGAGTGTTTATGAGCATTTGAGTGAAAGTGAAGTCTAGGTGAGATGAATGAGTGACAGGTTTCTCTTGGAGATATTTGTTTCTTTGCCTATGAACTATTTGAGAGAACTGAATTTGATCATCTGGATACCATTTGAGACATTGGGACTGTAGAGGAGGAAGTAAGCAAAGACATTGAGATGAAGAACCCCTTTAACACTCACTTTTGACTTTCCTCTGAAGATTCTGACAGAATTATTGAATGGGGCATCCTTTGTAAAACAGTGGAATTCAGGATGATGAAAGTGACTGATAAAATACACAGCACAGTCCCAAAAAACCTGATTAACCTTCCACAAATGCAAAACATTGATTTGGGGGGAGGGCAGAGAGATGCAAATAAGCATGACAAAGAACACTGTTTACAATAAAATGAGTGACAACATTTAGCAGGGAGGGAAAATGTGTGAAGATGGCTTATGAAGGTGAGACTCCAACAGAGCATTGAAGAAGGAATTCGAAGACTGATGTGAGATTGCAGAAGTAATTTGTAAATTGGGAATGAACTAACATCTGAGAGTACACGGTGCAGTTGCACTGAAGAATGAAGGGTGGCATGGTAGCACAGTGGTTAGCACTGCTGCCTCACAGCACCAGTGATCCGGGTTCAATTATGGCCTTGAGTGACTGTCTGTGCGGAATTTGCAAGTTCTCCCCAAGTCTGCGTGGGTTTCCTCTGGGTGCTCTGGTTTCCTCCCACAGTCCAAAGATGTGTGCACTTGTTTGATTGGCCATGGTAAATTGCCCCTTAGAATCAGGGGGACGAGCAGGGTAAATAAGTGGTGTTATGGGGATAGGATCTGGATGAGATTGTGGTCAATGTAGACTCGATGGGCCAAATGGCCTCATTCTGCATTGGATTGATTCTAGGATTCTAATGGAACTTGCTCAGCTACTTGACAAACAGCCTGGCATAAAATGGTAATATGGCCTGAAAAGTGAGAAATGATTTTGAAATGATAAAGGCACATACACATACACATACTCCATAGATAAACTGACTGTAAGACAATATTAAAGTAAATGGAATTTTGGATTGGGGCAAATGAAGACAAGGGACAAATAATACTTAATAAGAATTAATTACAAGTTGGATACTGGTGAAGGGACAGCTTGTGAATTTTATTAAGTCTATGCAATTTATACAGCAATTATATGTTATCACAGCTTTTATATCCAATTATACCACTTCAATTATATCTAAAATTAGTTGTGAGAAGAAGATTGCAAAGGGAAAGGAAGTTGGCTACCTTGGACTGGGCCAATGACCAAAAGGGGGCAAATGTCAGAATGAATGAATAGATTTAGTAAAAGGGATGATCGATGTATTAGAGTAAAATCACTTGTTAGTCAACTGCTCCACATCAAGGTTCTAATATCAACAAGGCTGTTTACTTGTTTGAGGAACAAACAGTTTCTAGCTGACAGGCAAATTTTTGGGTGTGGATTTAATAATAAACCTACATAGGCAAGATCGGAATTGTAGAACTAAAACTTCTGTCTTGCCTCCGTAGATTAATTAAGCATGTTCTCTCCAAGGGGTGAGGGGTGGGAGAGTGCATGGGTGGAAATGTAAGATGTAGGTGAGGGCGATATGGGGAGTGGGTGGGAGGAGGGGTGGCCCGGAGAGGAGGCGTTGTCGGGGTAAGGGGGACAGGGTAAAGAGAAGGTGGAGATAATAGGAGGGAGGGAGAGGCGAGGGGCGTGGGGAGGAGAGAGGAGGTGAGGTGGAAGGGCAGAGGGAGGTGAGGGAAGGGCGTGTTGAGGGGGGTATATGTCAAATTAAGGACTAAGTCCCAGGAGTTTGGAGACGAACTCTTTCCACATGAAGTGAACAAACTGCTAAGGGAACTTCTGAATCCAATACAATGACTCCCCCACATGTCCTGAGTGTCAGGGCGGGGTCGCTATGCTCCCCACCCGCACTTTTCATCCCAATCCCAGGAGTTTGGTGTCTGGGCTCCGGATGAGTAATGGCGGCCACAGCTCCCACAATCCCTCGCGCTTCGGAGACCGCTATATCAGCCGCTCAGGCAGGTGACCCGGGACTGCGCATGTCCAAGGGAAGGGTAAGCTGCGCATGTGCGGAAGCCACCCTCCCCCACCTGCTTGCAGCGGTGTTGACCAATGGAAAGCGTTGGAGGACCGGAAGGACTCTGGTCCTCCAGCCAATCAGATCGCGGGCTTTGCGTGCATGAAGATTGAGCTTCAGTAAAACACAAACTTCCTCCGCTCTGGAACATCTGTGAGAAAAAGTCTTTCTTTTCTCCCCCTCTCCATTTCTTTTCTCACTGTGGGGGAAACTGGGGACTTGCAGCAACTAAAGAGAAAGGAAATGAATAAAGGGAGGCTGCAGACTCTGGAAAGGTTGGTCCAGGTCTCTCTCTCTCTCTGGAAGACAGTGACATCCTTTACTCCTTGTGAGGGAAGGGACTCACTCTGCTCTGTCGAGACGCCAACGGCTTCAGATTGCTCTGTTGCCTTAAAAAACTTCTATCAGTAAAAGATTCGATTTTGCCGGACTTTTCTTGATTAGTTGATGCACTTTGGGGAAAGCGATTGAGAGAAGTTCGAAGGCTTTTAAAAAGAATGTGAAATAAGATGAGGAGGGATTTCTTCACTCAAGAATGTGGTCAAGTTTTGGAATTATCAACTCCTCAGCCATTGAGCCTTTTCAGCAGAGAGACTGATTGGTTTCTAGACATTGAAGATATCAAGGGATATGGGTTTAGTGTGGGGAGAATGACACTGAAGTCGATGAGCCAGTTATCTCATTGAATGGTTTAAAAGGCTTGATGGGCCAAATAGCTGACTGCAGCTCCTATTTGTTGTGATCTCTGTATCCAGGATAGGAAGCAGAGAGCATGGATCTGTGAATCAGCCTCAATGAGCACCTTCAGGAGAATTGGGAGGGTGAATGTTAGATACAGCAGAGTGAGAATGGAGGGAGAGTGTATGGGACAGATATTTACAGATTTTGGGAATTGAGAGAGGAAAGAATGTTCCATAGAAACTAGAATTGTGGTTCTGAATTTCTATCCTGTGCTGACACTGATGGATTTTGTGAACTTGTTTTACAGCTCATTGAAAGAGGAATTTCAGACCGAAATCTCAAACGTCACATCTAGATCTGATAGAGTCATATTCCTTGGGACCTGAATAATATTGCCCTTTGAATTTAGAAGGAGAATTGGTTGTCTGGTCTGTCAATTTGAAAAGATTTCAAACATCAGCGGGACTGGAAAAGTACCAATACACTGCCACACTCAAGTGAGTGTGTTCCAGTGCACTGACTAAAGTGCTTTAACCGGTTACACAGCCTGAATAATTATCACACCATTTCCAGCGGGGAGAGACTGTACACGCATTGTATGTGTGGACGAGGTTTCAACTGATTGTCCATCCAAGGAAGAGGCAAGGACACCTGCACCATGGAGAAACCATGGAAATGTGTGGACTGTGGAAAGAGATATAGAGCCCCATCTCAGCTGGAAGCTCATCGGCGCAGCCACACTGGGGAGAGGCCATTCACCTGCTCTCAGTGTAGAAAGGGATTCACTCAGTCATCCAACCTGCAGAAACACCAGCGAGTTCACACTGGGGAGAGGCCATTTGCCTGCTCTCAGTGTGGGAAGGAGTTCAGTCATTTATTCAACCTGCGGACACACCAGCGAGTTCATACTGGGGAGAGGCCGTTCACCTGCCCTCGGTGTGAGAAAGGATTCAGTCAGTTATGTGATCTGCAGTCACATCAGCGAGTTCACACTGGGGAGAGGCCATTCACCTGCTCTCAGTGTGGGAAGGAATTTAGTCATTCATTCAACCTGCAGACACACCAGCGAGTTCACACTGGGGAGAGGCCGTTCACATGCTCTCAGTGCGAGAAGGGATTCACTGACTCATCCAGCCTGAGGAGGCACCAGCGAATTCACACTGGGGAGAGGCCATTCATCTGCCCTCAGTGTGAGAAGGGATTCACTGACTCATCCAGCCTGCGGAAACACCAGCGAGTTCACACTGGGGAGAGGCCATTTACCTGCCCTCAGTGTGAGAAGGGATTCACTGACTCATCCAGCTTGCAGAGACATCAGAGAGTTCACACTGGGGAGAGGCCATTCACCTGCTGTCAGTGTGGGAAGGGATTCACTGACTCATCCAGCCTGCGGAGACACCAGCGAGTTCACACTGGGGAGAGGCCATTCACCTGCTGTCAGTGTGAGAAGGGATTCACTGACTCATCCAGCCTGCGGCGACACCAGCAAGTTCACACTGGGGAGAGGCTGTTCACCTGCTCTCAGTGTGGGAAAGGATTAAGAATTTTGTCCGCCCTGCTGAGACACCAACAAGTTCATGAGTGATTCCAGGGGTTCGATTCTACAGTTATTGTTTCTGCTCTCAGTTACATCAAGGATTGCATTTTGTTCATTCTTACAGTTAGTCATTGGGGAGGGGCAGAGGGTGACTTTAAGAACATATGAACATAAGAACTAGGAGCAGGAGTAGGCCATCTGGCCCCTTGAGCCTGCTCCGCCATTCAGTAAGATCATGGCTGTTCTTTTTGTGGACTCAACTCCGCTTACCTGCCTGCTCAGCATAGCCCTTAATCCCTTTACTGTTAAAAATTTATCTAATCTTGCCTTAAAAATATTCAGTGAGGTAGCCTGAACTGCTCACTGTGCAGGGAATTCCACAGATTCACAACCTTCTGCTGGACTGGCTGGTCTCACAACTTTGCCTCCAGTGGGTTGATGCTCTTTGAGTCCTGTTGCAAATACCTGGTTTCAAATTTCACAAGGATCACAGAGTGACAGGGTATTCGGAAGTTCAGAGCTATTTAGTCACCATTTCTGTTTGAAACCCCCCAAATGCCCATCCAATTTCCTTTGTGATTGTTTATTGTCTCCATTTCCTCCACTGTCATTGGCTGCCAGTTCCAGGTCATTACAATTTGCTATGTCAAAATATTCTTCCTCACATCCTCCCCTGCATCTCTGGTCCAAAACCTTAAATCTGTGTCCCCCCCACCCTTGTCCCATCAGCTAATGGGAACAGCTTTTCTTTATCCACCTTATCTAAACCTGTCAGAATTTTGCCCACCTCTATCAAATCTCTCCCCAACCTCCTTTGCTTCAAGGAGAACAACCCCAGCTTGACATTGACAATAAAGAACAAACTAACAGAATATGTTAATACTTGAAATCAAAATTGGAATATTTGAATTCTGTTTTAAAGATATTGTGAATATATTGTTCTGTACAATAAAGAGATTTGAATAACTCACCTTGGGTGTGGTTGAATGAAATGTATCAGTCTGGTATCCACCAACAGTCTTGAGGAAATCTGGAATGAGTGGCTGGAAATACCTCCCTAATAACACTGTGGGTGTACTTACATATCAGGCATTGTAGCAGTTCAAAATGGCAGTGTTGGGGTTGACAGTGGCCAAGACTGCTATATACAGGCACATATAACTGAAGGACTGCAGATTGAATGTGAGGCATGATGGGACTGGACTATCTCGACCACATTCCTGTGACTGCTCAGTTTGTGCTACAATGAACCATTAAAGCTGCTTAGCAGGGTCTCAACAGAGGACCGGGTGAGAATATTTACTTAGAATGAGTTAAAATTAAACTTATTCCAGGACTGGCTGGTGTTCAGCAGTTGAGATACCAGAACCTGCAATCAATCAACAAACAGTGGTAGGTAGTTGGTTAAGAAGAAGTGTTTTCAGGGAATTGCTTGATAGAGCAGACGCAGCACGGTTTCATTAAAGGGAAGTCGTGTCTGACAAATTTACTGGAGTTCTATGAGGATGTGTCTAGGGCGGTGGATAGAGGAGAGCCGGTGGATGTGGTCTTTCTAGATTTTCAGAAGGCGTTTGACAAAGTACCTCACAAGAGGTTATTGCAGAAGGTCGAGGGACATGGAGTTGGGGGTAGGGTGTTAGCGTGGATAGAGGATTGGTTGTCAAATAGGAGGCAGAGAGTGGGGGTCAACGGGTGCTATTCGGATTGGCGGATGGTGACTAGTGGAGTGCCCCAGGGGTCGGTGCTGGGGCCTCAGCTTTTTACCATTTATATAGATGATCTGGAGGACGGAACCGAGTGTAGGGTGTCGAAATTTGCTGATGACACCAAGATTGGAGGAACGGCAAATTGTGCGGAGGGTGTGGAGAGTCTGCAGAAGGATCTAGATAGGCTGGGCGAATGGGCCAGGAAATGGCAAATGGAATTTAATGTTGGCAAGTGTGAGGTGGTCCACTTTGGTAGGAAGAATGGTAGGAAGGACTATTACTTACGGGGCGAAAAACTGCAGCAGGCGACGGTGCAGAGGGACTTCGGGGTTCTTGTGTATGAGTCGCAAAAACCCAGCTTGCAGGTGCAGCAGGTGGTCAGGAAGGCAAATGGGATGCTGGCCTTCATAGCGAGGGGGATTGAATATAAAAGTAGGGAGGTCTTGCTGCAGCTGTATAGGGCATTGGTGAGGCCGCAGCTGGAGTACTGTGTGCAGTTTTGGGCGCCGCACCTGCGCAAGGATATTTTGGCCTTGGAGGGAATGCAGAGGAGGTTTACTAGGCTGATACCGGAGTTGAGGGGGTTGAGCTATGAGGAGAGGCTGAATAAACTGGGCTTGTACTCGTTAGAGTTTAGAAGAATGAGGGGAGGTCTCATTGAGACGTATAAGATGATGAATGGGATGGATAGGATAGAGGTGGAGAGACTCTTCCCGCTCAAAAAAGACAGTAGGACTAGGGGGCACAGCCTCAAGATAAAAGGGGGGCGGTTTAGAACGGAGTTGAGGAGGAACTTCTTCACTCAAAGGGTGGTGAATCTCTGGAATTCTCTGCCCGTTGAAGTGGTGGAGGCTGCCTCGCTAAATATTTTTAAGACGCGGGTTGATGGGTTTTTGATAAGAGAGGGGATTAAGGGTTATGGGGAGAAAGCGGGAAAGTGGAACTGAGCAGCGACAGATCAGCCATGAGCTTATTGAATGGCGGGGCAGGCTCGAAGGGCTAGATGGCCTACTCCTGCTCCTATTTCTTATGTTCTTATGTTTAAATTATTTCATCATAAGAACTGTGAGGACTTGCAACCTAATAGTTGATGAAGTAATGGTATACTCCAAATAGCACTGCACTGAAAAAGGGGTCAGACCAAGAAGTAAAGTTTTTTCAGGCATTATTTAAATTATTTCATCATAAATTTGTGATAAGAGCCGTGAAGGACTTGTAACCCAACAGCCAGTTAATTAACAGTGTGCTCCAAGTTGCACTGCGCTGAAAAGGGGATCTGACCAACAAGTGGTGATCTCAGACATTGTTTAAATTACATCATCACTGGCCAACTTCCGCTTTGTGACGTCACAGCGGAGCCATAATTGAAACAATCATTAGGAATCACTGCTCCGCGGTGACGGCTGCGGGTCCCAGTGCGCATGCCGGGGCTGCGCGGACCCGGGAGCCCCGCCCCCACCCATTGTTGCCCTCCCCTCTGCCCCTCCTCGAGCCAAGGTTTCCAGTCAAGCGGCAGAAGCCGCTCGGTCATCTCCCCTCCCCCACGGCCCGGGACTGCGCATGTCCAAGGGAGAGGGGAATCTGTGCATGTTCCGGGGGAAGAGCCCACCCTCTGACCGTCACGTTGAATTGTTGACCAATGGGAAGAGTTGGAGGACCGGAAGGACTGTGGCCCTCCAGGCAATAAGAGCGCGAGCTTTGTGACAATGCAGATTGAACTTCAGACAGACTGAAATTTCCTCTTTTGTTGGTCAGTTGGATAACAAGCCATACCTAAAAGAGGCCAACATCTGTGAGTAAAATACTTTCTTTTTTCCCCCTTTCTGTTTCTTCTCATTCTGGGGGAATTGCTGACTTGCTGCAACGAAAGGGAAAGGGAGTGAATCTAGGGAGGTTGTAGGCTCTGGAAAGTTTGGCCCAACTCTGTCAATCAGCCTGTGGAGGCTCAATATTATATCCAGCAGAATGAGAATGGAGGGTTATTTTTTCTTCATTCATGAGACATGAGCATCGCTGGCTTTTGCTACCAAATGAACCTGTTGGACTTTTAACCTGGTGTTGTGAATTGTCTTACTGTATTTACCCCAGTCCAATGCCAGCATCTCCACATCATCGCTGGCTGGCCAGCATTTATTACCCATCCCTCAGTGCCCTTGAACCGATTGGTTTACTGGGGTGTTTCAGAGGGCAATGTGAATCAGCACATTACTGTACCTTTGGTGTCACATGTTGGCCATGCCAGGTGAGGATGGCAGATTTCCTTCCCTAAAAAGCATTAGTGATGGGGTTTTCCAACAATCAACAATAGTTTCACAATCATCAATAGATTCTTAATTCCACATGTTTGTACTGAATTCAAATTCTACCATTTGCTGTGGCAGGATTCGAACCTGGGTCCCCAAACATTAGCTGAATTTTGGATTAATAGTCTAGCGATAATACCACGAGGGAATTGCCTCTCAATGTGTGAGATGGAAACTTACAGCTTTTGGGGAATGAAAGGGGGACAAAATGCTCCAGAGAAACTAGAATTGTCTGTTCTGAATGTCTATCCTGTACTAACGCTGATTACTTTTGCCAATTTCTTTTACAGATGTTAGAAGTGAGGATTTAAGCCAGAAATCTCAACTCAAACGTTGCATCAGGTTCTGAAAGATTCAGTTGATTCATTGCAAAGTGAAGATCAGTGGCCTTTGAATCAAGATGGAGAAATAATTGTCTGCTCTATCAGCTTCATCAGTTATTAATTCTCAATGTGACTAGAAAAGCATCAGCACACACACTTTGAACTTTGACAATAGGACTAGGGGGCACAGCCTCAAGATAAAAGGGGGGCGGTTTAGAACGGAGTTGAGGAGGAACTTCTTCACTCAAAGGGTGGTGAATCTCTGGAATTCTCTGCCCGTTGAAGTGGTGGAGGCTGCCTCGCTAAATATTTTTAAGACGCGGGTTGATGGGTTTTTGATAGGAGAGGGGATTAAGGGTTATGGGGAGAGGGCGGGAAAGTGGAACTGAGCCGCGACAGATCAGCCATGATCTTATTGAATGGCGGGGCAGGCTCGAAGGGCTGGATGGCCTACTCCTCCTATTTCTTATGTTCTTATGATTGTTCCAGCCTTAACCAGTTACACAGCTTGAAGAAACATTCCCATTTGGAGCCGGGAAAGACCCTATGTGTGTCCTGTGTGCGGAAACTTAATTTGATTGTTGAACATGGAGAGACACGAGGACACCTACACCACGGAGAAACCATGGAAATGTGAGGACTGTGGAAAGAGATTCATAACCCCCTCAAAACTAGAAACTCATCGACGTATTCACACCAGGGAGCGGCCGTTTACCTGCTCTAATTGTGGGAAGGGATTCACAAATTCAACACACCTGCTGACACACCAGCGAATTCACATGAAGGAAAGGCCATTCACCTGCACAGCATGTGGGAAAGGTTTCAAACATTCATCCACCCTGAAGATACATCAGCGAGTTCACTCTGGGGAGAGGCCATTTGTTTGCTCTGAGTGTGGGAAAGGATTCACTCAGTTATCCAACCTGCAGACACACCAGCGAATTCACACTGGGGAGAGGCCATTCAGCTGCTCTGAGTGTGGGAAGAGATTCAATCAGTTATCCGATTTGCTGACACACCAGCGAGCTCACACTGGGGAGAGGCCGTTTACCTGCTCTCAGTGTGGAAAAGGATTCACTCAGTCATCCAACCTGCAGACACACCAGCGAGTTCACACTGAGCAGAAACAATTCAGCTGCTCTCACTGCGCGAGAAGGTTTAGATGGTTATCCAACCTGATGCGACACCGACAGGTTCACACTGAGGAGAGGTCATTCTTCTGTTCTGACTGTGGGAAGGGATTCAAAAATTCAACCCATCTGCTGACACACCAACGAATTCACACTGAGGAGAAGCCGTTCATCTGCACAGTGTGCGCAAAGAAATTCAAAGATTCATCCACTCTGCAAAAACACCAGCGTGTTCACACTGGGGAGAGACCATTCACCTGCTCTGATTGTGGGAAGCAGTTCCAAGACTTGTCCAACCTGAGAAGACACCAACGAGTCCACACTGGGGAGAGACCATTCACCTGCTCTGACTGTGGGAAAGGATTTACTCAATCATCTACCCTATTGAGACACCAGCGAGTTCATAATTGATTACAGTCGTTGGATTCTGCTGTTATTGCTGCTGTTAATCACATCCAGCACTGAAATATGTTCACTCTGACAGTTGAGGTGGGAGGGTCAGTGAGTTTCTTTCTGCTGAACTGGCCAGTCTCACAACTTTGCTTCCCCGTTTTTAAACAAAGGCACAACATTTGCCACCCTCCAATCTTCAGGCACCTCACCTGTGGATGTCAATTCAAATATCTCTGCTAGGGAACTTGCAATTTCCTCCCTAGCCTCCCACAATGTCCTGGGATACACTTCATTAGGCCCTGGGGATTTATCTACCTTGATGCACTTTAAAGAGCCTCACATCTGTAGTGGGTACCCTGGTAGAAGGTATTCTGAGAGACATAATCTACAGGCATTTAGAGAGGCAAGGACTCATTAGGGACAGTCAGCATGGCTTTGTGAGTGGAAAATCATGTCTCAGAAGTTTGAGTTTTTTGAAGGTGTAACCAATAAGGTAGATGAGGGCAGTGCAGTTGATGTTGTCTACATGAACTTTAGCAAGGCCTTTGATGAGATACCACATAGTAGGTTGTTGCATAAGATTAAATCTCACGGGATCCAATGTGAGGTAACTAAATGGATGCAAAATTAGCTTGATGATAGAAACCAGAGGGTGGATGTAGAGAGTTGTTTTTCAAACTGGAAGCCTGTGACTAGTGGTGTACCTCAGGGATCGGTGCTGGGTCCACTGTTATTTGTCATTTGTATTAATGATTTGGATGAGAATTTAGGAGGCATGATTACTAAGTTTGCAGATAACACCAAGATGGGTGGCATAGTGGACAGTGAAGAAGGTTAGTTCGGATTGCAGTGGGTTCTTGATCTATTGGGCCAGTGGGCTGACGATTGACAGATGGAATTTAATTTAGTGCGAGGTGATGCATTTTGATAGATCGAACCAGGGTAGGGCTTAGTTAATGGTAGTGCTTTGGGGAGAGTTGTAGAACAAAGAGATCTAGGGGTACTTGTTCATAGCTCATTGAAAGTGGAGTCACAGATGGACAGGGTGGTGAAGAAGGCATCCGGCATGCTTGGTTTCATTGGTCAGAACATTGAATATAGGAGTTGGGACATCTTGTTGAAGTTGCACAAGACATTGGTAAGGCCACTTGTAATACTGTATACAGTTCTGGTCACCTTATTCATGAGGACGGTCTCAACAAGGATCTTGGGTTCATGTCGCACTATCTGTAACCCCCAACACTTGCCTGGGTTTGCAAAACCTCACTCACTGTACTGTCTGGAGACAATACACATCTCTTTAACCTGTGATCAGTGCTCCTTCCACGCACATTGTCAGCCACTTCAAGACTTGAACAGCAGGTTAGGTGTAAAGATTCACAATCTAATCAGTAATCTGTAAACTGTCTGTGCTTTAAATGCTCTGTCTGAGGCCAGAACTCTCCATTCACCTGACGAAGGGACTAACCCAAAAGCTTGTGCGTTTACTATCAAATAAATCGGTTGGACTAAAACCTGGTGTTGTCAGACTTTTTACCACCTTATTATAGACAGGATATTATTAAACTAGAAAGAATGCAGAAAAGATTTATTAGGATGCTTCTGGGAGTTGATGGTTTGAGTTATAAGGAGAGGCTGGATAGACTGGGACGTTTTTCCTCTGGCGCATAGGAGACTTAGGGGTGATCTTATAGAAGTTTATAAAATAATGAGGGGCATAGATCAGCTAGATAATCAATATCTTTTTCCAAGGTAGGGAAGTGTAAAACTAGAGGCCATAGGTTTAAGATGAGAGGGGAGAGATACAAAAGGGTCCAGGGGCGTGACTTTTCAGACACAGCATGGTGAGTGTCTGGAACAAGTTGCCAGAGGTAGTAGTAGAGGCGGGTACAATTTTGTCTTTTGAAAAACATTTAGACTGTTACGAGTAAGATTGCTATCAAGGGATATGGGCCAAATGCAGGCAATTGGGACTAGCTTAGTCATTTAAAAAAAAGGGGCAGCATAGACAAGTTGAGCCAAAGGGCCTGTTTCCATGCTGTTAACCTCTATGACTCTATAGAGGTGCTGGGTGTCTGGAATGCACTCCCAGTGGAAGGGATGCAAGCAGGCACATTAGCAATGTCCAAGGTAGATAGACAGATAAGAGGTGAACAGAGAGATAGAAACTCTATTGGCACAGGCTTGGTGGGCCAAAGTGCCTGATACTGTGCTGTATTGTTCTTTGAACATTCTAAGTAACAAGGTCAAGGAAGCCATCTTAAACTCTAACATGTGAATGAAGCTTTATTTTAAAAATTAATGCTGTATTCATCTAAATGCTTGTGCAAACTGTATAGCCAGCAGAAATTGTTTAAACTAAGAATTTCTTTTATCATTTTGATAAGCTGCAGGACATTATATTCCGTCAAATCTGGCTCAAGAACAAGGTCAATTGTTCGATCTGATCAAGGTGAATAAGAAAGAAACCTATTATCTTCCATTGTGTGTCTTTTTGAACCAGTGAATCTTGTATTAACCAAATGAATTAAAGAATCCTGTATTAATTAGCTCCCAGTCACTAACAGATGATTGTATTCAATTACAATTAATGAATCAGTGGTTATCGTAAAAGACTGAGTTTTATTTACTGTAAAAATGTAAAAGCTTATTGCTGCGTACGTAAAGAATGTGCAATGAAGATAAATGTACTAATGTACTGGCAAGAGAGACCTTCAAACCTTTCAATATTTGAAACTATGTGAACAAGATAAAACTGTATGGAATCAGATAAAGGGATAGTGTGAAACAATTCTGTTGTATTCCTGACTAAGATGAAGGGAAAAGTGGTGTAAGTATTGGGGATCCAATTAATCTAACCAAATTGACCAATTGTCATGTCAAACAGACCCAATTCTGATGTAGGGGGATAAAAGCAGAGGTTCCAAAGGTCTTCCCTGTGAGCCAAATACTGAAGAGTCCTGAGGCCGAGTTTCAAGGAAACTCCTGTCAAAGGAGGAGCCAAACTTCCAAGGCTGAATTCCACAGAAAGTCCTCTCAAAGAAGGAGCCAGAGAGGGTTTAACCTTTCAGATTGATCACCCACTTCAAGTTATAAAAGCCAATGTCTTAAAGTGATTCAGTAAACCTTGTTCATGAATAAACTTATTTAAATTTACTATCCAGAGAATTCTGCCTTTGCCTTAATTGGTTAAACTCTTGTCTGAACCAAAGTGAATTTCTTTCCACAGTGAATGCAGTTGAACGGCCTCTCCTCAGTGTGAACTTGGTGTAACATGAGGCTGGCTGACTGAGTGAATCCCTTCCCCCACACAGCGCAGGTGAATGGCGTCTCCACAGTGTGAGTACATTGGTGTGCAGTGAGTGTGGATAACTGCCTGAAGCTCTTTCCAAAGGAGGTGCAGTTAAATGGTTTCTCCTCAGTGTGAATTCTCTTGTGTACCACCAGGTTGGCTGACTGAGTGAATTCCACCCCACAGTCAGAGCAGGTGAATGATTTCTCCCCAGCGTGAACACGCTTGTGTGCACTGAGGTTGGATGAAGACCTGAAGCTCTTCCCACAAGAAGTGCAGCTGTATGACTTATTCCCAGTGTGATTTCTCTGTATGTTAGCAGGGTGAGATAACCGAGTAAATCCCTTCCCATAGACAGAGCAGGAGTATGGCCTGTCCTCAGTGTGAATTCTGTGGTGTGGCCAAAGGCCAGACAACTGAGTTAAATCCTTTCTCACATTTGGAGCAGATGAATCGCTTCTCCCCAGCGTGAATGCATTGGTGTATTAACAGGATGAAGGACTGGTAATGTTAGCAGGGTGAGATAACTGAGTAAATCTCTTCTCAGATACGGAACAGCTGAATGGTCACATCCCAGTGTGAATTCGCTGATGTGCAGTGAGGATAGATGACTGTTTAAACCTCCTTTCACAGTATGTGCACCTATAAGGTCTTTCCTCAGTGTGAATTCGCAAGTGTGACAGGAGGCTCGCTGCCTTAATAAATCCTTTTCCACACATAGACGAGGTGAATAGCTTCTCCCCAGCATGACTGTCAATGGATTTCCAGCTGACATGGATAATAGAATCCTTCACCACAATCCTCATATTTCCACAGTCTCTCTGTGATGCTGTTCCCAGTGTTGACGGATTTCCAGGCGGGATGCATAATTGAATCCCTTCTCACAATCCCCACATTTCCACTTCATGCTGCCAATGCCCTTGTGTCTCTCCTGGTTGGACAATCAGTTGAAGCCTCGTCCACACACACACACAACACGTGTACAGTTTCTCCTCGGTGTGAACGGTGTGATGTTTTTCAGGCTGTCTAAATGATTGAAGCTCTTTCCATAGTTAGCTCGCTCGAACACTCTAGCTTCTGTGTGTCTCGGTGCTTTCCAGTCACGTTGATGTTTGAAATCTTTTCACACAGACAGAACAGAAAAATATTTCTACTTCCACATTCAATGATATTCAGCTCCTGATGAATCTGTCAGATTTTGATGTTTGTTTTAATTTGTGGAAATCCTCCCCTGGAAAATGGTTTGAAAGGAGTGCTCACAAAGAGTACAGGACAGAAATTGAGAGCAGACAGGTCTGGTTTCTCTGGAATATTCTCTCCCCCAGTTTGTCAGTCCCACTCTCTGTCTCTCAGGGAAAGACCTGAACCCGCTCCAAGATGGCCGCGGCCGGTTGCCTGGGTAACTCGCACCTCGCAACTGGGAGAAGCCCCGCCCACTCACTATTCCCTTATCAAGATGGCCACCCTTGCACCACATCTGAACCAGACCCATTTCCTCTCCCAAGATGGCGACGAACGGTTGCCTCGTTAACCCAGGCTCATTACCGGGGAGGAAGCCCCGCCTCTCTGATCACCCTCATTCACACTCGTAAGATGGCAGCTAGCGAGGCCGCCCCCTTTGGGCCTGTTCCCATGGGAAAGTCAGGGGCCGCGGCCGAAGCCAGAAGTTGGTGCCCTTTCCAGTGCAGCCGTGATTTCCATTCCTACCCTGTGTTCACAATCTCCTCCCCAACACCATGACTGACACTGAGCATGCTCAGAGCGCTCGCTCCATTGCGAGGCTCACAACCGCCTTACCAATGTCGCGCGTGCTCCACTCCCGACCTGCCCCCCCCGCCCCTCATTCACTCTGATTGGTTAGAGGACCAGCCTCTCCCACGTGGCCCTCCAGCCCCGCCCCTCCTTCACTCTGATTAGTTGGAGGACTGGCCTCCCACGCGGTCCTCCAGCCCTGCCCCTCCTTCACTCTGAATGGTTGGAGGACCAGCCGCTCCCACGCGGTCCTCCAGCCCTGCCCCTCATTCACTCTGATTGGTTAGAGGGTCAGCCGGTCCCACACTTATTTCCAGTTGCCCCCTCTTCCTATTGGTCCGCGCCTGCCGTCAGTCAGCGTTCGAGTATTGTGATGTGGAACATGCGCAGTGTCATTGGTGGCTTTGGCTCTTGTTTGTGCCGGAGTTTGTGAGCTGCTTCTACAGGAGATCAGAAGAGAAGGGTTTGCAGATGCGAAACGTCAGATGAAGCTCGGGTTGAGTAACTCCATTTATCAGGATCTGAATATCATCGGTCTTTGAATGTGAAAGGATAAATGATCAACTGTTCGAAAAGAACACATTTCAAACATCAGTGACTGGAAAAGCATCGAGACACACACACACACACCCGAGTGAGTGTTCCAGTAAACTGACTGTGGAAAGAGCTTTAACCAGTTATTCGGCTTGAGAAAACATTGCAAAATATAAGGAAAAATCATACATTTCTTCAATGTTTGGACAAGACTTGAACTAATTATCTAACCTGGAGAGACACAGGGACACTGGCACCATGGAGAAACGGTGGAAATGTGAAGATTGTGGTAAAGGATTCAATTATCCATCCCTGCTGGAAAACCATCAACGCAGTCACACTGGGGAGAGGCCATTCACCTGTTCTATATGTGGGAAAGGATTTACTCAGTCATCCAACCTATCATTACACCAGCGAGTTCACACAGGGAAGAGGGCATTCACCTGCTCTGCGTGTGGGAAGGCTTTCAGTCAGTTATCTGGGCTTTCATCACACCAGCGAATTCACACTGAGGAGAAGCCATTCAGCTGCACTACCTGTGGAAAAAGGTTCAGGCATTCTTCAGCACTCACAGCACACCAACGCACTCACACTGGGGAGGGACTGTTCACCTGTCCTGAGTGTGGAAAGAGATTCACTCAGTCATCCAACTTCACATTACATCAGCGAGTTCACACTGGGGAGAGGCCTTTCACCTGCTCCATGTGTGGGGAAGGATTCACTGGGTCATCCCACCTGCTGTCACACCAGCGGATTCACACTCAAAAGCCATTCAGCTGCACTTCCTGTGGAAAGAGTTTTAGACAGGCAACCTGTCTCATTGCACACCAACGGATTCACACTGGGGAGAGGCCATTTACTTGTTCCACGTGTGGGAAGGGATTCACACTTCTACCCACCCTGCTGAGACACCAACGAATTCACACTGAGGAGAAGCCATTCAGCTGCACTGACTGTGGAAAGACTTTCAGGCAGTCATCCAATCTTGTTTTACACCAGCGAGTTCACACTGGAGAGAGGCCATTCATCTGCTCCATGTGTGGGAAAGGATTCAATCGGTCATCCAACCTCACTGCTCACCAGCGAGTTCACACTGGGCAGAGGCCGTTCACTTGCTCCATGCGTGGGGTTCGCAAAGCTTTTCAACCTGCTGGCTCACCAATGCACTCACACTAAGAGGCCATTTAACTGCTCTGTGTGTGGGAAGAGATTCAGTCAGTCACAATGGTTCCTGAGACATCAGCAGGTTCAATAGTGACTGCAAGGGTTAGATTCTACTGTTACTGCTGCTGTTTATCTTGTTTAGTATTGATACGTGGTTTTGTTCCTGCTGATATGACTCGCTGGAGTTTAATATTCTGGCGATCTCACTAATTTTCAGAGCTTCAGTGTCCATTTTTGACAACACTACAGCACTATCATCTGCACCATATCCTTTCTTTTTCCCCTCTGTACTCTATGAACGGCATAGCTTGTTGCTATAGTGCACCAGAAACAATGTTTTTCACAGTATCCCAGTACATGCAACAATAAATTAAATCAAATATTGATGACGTATTCTCTCAGTAACAATACCTTTTGTATTTTGTTGAATTTGTTGCGTTTACTTCATTACATGGATAAGATAGTACAGATGCCACATACAGTGTATATATTAAATCTTTTAACTTAGTATCTATATATAAAATATATCGTGTCAATTTATTTTGAATAAATCACCTAAAAGGACAGTAGGAAGAGAGGTAATAAGCTGTGGATAACGAAGGAGGTGAAGGAAAGTGTTAAATTAAAAGCGGAGGAATTTAGAGTAGCTAAGAGCAGTGGGCGAGAAGAGGATTGGGAAAGGTTTAAATGTCAACAAAGATTGACAAAGAAGTTGATAAAGGAGGGTAGGAGAAGCTATGAGGCTGGGCTAGCACTTAATATAAAAAAGGATAGCAAGAGTTTTTATAAATATATAAAAAGGAAGAGGCTGGCTAGGGTGAACGTTGGTCCTTTAGAGGATGAGAAAGGGGAGCTAGTGGTAGGGGATGGGGATATGGCTAAGGTCTTGAATAACTTTTTTGTTTCTGTCTTCACGGAGGAGGACGTGAATAATTTGCCGGGTGTTAGAGATGGAAAGGTGGTAGGAATGGAGGGTCTTAATGACATTACTGTTACTAGAGAGGTGGTGCTCGACAGACTGGAGGGGCTGATTGTGGACAAGTCCCCAGGACCGGATGGAATGCATCCGAGGGTTCTGAAAGAAATGGCGGAGGTGATAGTGGATGCCTTGGTGGTTATTTTCCAGACGTCGCTGGATTCCGGGGAAGTGCCGGAAGATTGGAAAACGGCTAATGTTACGCCGTTGTTTAAGAAGGGTGCCAGGCAAAAGGCGGGGAATTATAGGCCGGTTAGTTTAACGTCTGTGGTAGGTAAAATGTTAGAATCCATCATTAAGGAGGAAATTGCGAGGCATCTTGAAGGGAATTGCTTGATAGGGCGGACGCAACACGGTTTCATTAAAGGGAAGTCGTGTCTGACAAATTTACTGGAGTTCTATGAGGATGTGTCTAGGGCAGTGGATAGAGGAGAGCCGGTGGATGTGGTCTTTCTGGATTTTCAGAAGGCGTTTGACAAGGTACCTCACAAGAGGTTATTGCAGAAGGTCAGGGGACATGGAGTTGGGGGTAGGGTGTTAGCGTGGATAGAGGATTGGTTGTCAAATAGGAGGCAGAGAGTGGGGGTCAATGGGTGCTATTCGGATTGGCGGTTGGTGACTAGTGGGGTGCCCCAGGGGTCGGTGCTGGGGCCTCAGCTATTTACCATTTATATAGATGATCTGGAGGAGGGAACCGAGTGCAGGGTGTCGAAATTTGCTGATGACACCAAGATTGGGGGAAAGGCAAATTGTGCGGAGGGTGTGGAGAGTCTGCAGAAGGATCTAGATAGGCTGGGCGAATGGGCCAGGAAATGGCAAATGGAATTTAATGTTGGCAAGTGTGAGGTGGTCCACTTTGGTAGGAAGAATGGTAGGAAGGACTATTACTTACGGGGCGAAAAACTGCAGCAGGCGACGGTGCAGAGGGACCTCGGGGTCCTTGTGCATGAGTCGCAAAAACCCAGCTTGCAGGTGCAGCAGGTGGTCAGGAAGGCGAATGGGATGCTGGCCTTCATAGCGAGGGGGATTGAATATAAAAGTAGGGAGGTCTTGCTGCAGCTGTATAGGGCATTGGTGAGGCCACAGCTGGAGTACTGTGTGCAGTTTTGGGCGCCGCACCTGCGCAAGGATATTTTGGCCCTGGAGGGAGTGCAGAGGAGGTTTACTAGGCTGATACCGGAGTTGAGGGGATTGAGCTATGAGGAGAGGCTGAATAAACTAGGCTTGTACTCGTTAGAGTTTAGAAGAATGAGGGGAGATCTCATTGAGACGTATAAGATGATGAATGGGATGGATAGGATAGAGGTGGAGAGACTCTTCCCGCTCAAAAAAGACAGTAGGACTAGGGGGCACAGCCTCAAGATAAAGGGGAGGCGGTTTAGAACGGAGTTGAGAAGGAACTTCTTCACTCAAAGGGTGGTGAATCTCTGGAATTCTCTGCCCGTTGAAGTGGTGGAGGCTGCCTCGCTAAATATTTTTAAGAAGCGGGTTGATGGGTTCTTGATAAGAGAGGGGATTAAGGGTTATGGGGAGAGGGCGGGAAAGTGGAACTGAGCCACGACAGATCAGCCATGATCTTATTGAATGGCGGGGCAGGCTCGAAGGGCTAGATGGCCTACTCCTGCTCCTATTTCTTATGTTCTTATGTTCTTTTACTCCATTTCCAAAATGTGATTTCAAACTATTTGACACTTTGGGATTGAGGCCATTCGTGTAACCCCTGGATGGTGAGTAGGGAGGAGGTGAATGTGCAGCTGTTACATTGTTGCATTTGCAGGAGAAGCTGTCTTGGGAAGTTTATAAGTTCTTTATTTTTAAAATAAACATAATGTGGAAAGGCTCTGACTCATGTGTGGTCTCAGTGTGTCGCTGCCTCAATGACATTCTGTTTTCACTGACTAGATAGTTCGAAGCTGCTGCTGACTGTATTCTCTCTTTGGAAAGCTGGATTGAAAATGTAACGTTTGATAGGATTTATATCAAATCCCCTGATAGTTATATTAGCCCACCATCCAATAAAAACATGTTCTAATATTCTGTGTCAGTAACGTCCTAGATAAAAATAGTCATTAAGGTCGATTAAACACATTCCAGTTCGTTAAATGAAGTTAATGAGATGCTGGTGGTCTTTGGTTTCGGATTTTACTCATTTTATTGGAAACTGCTCATTTCATAAAGTATTTTTATATTTGGTAAATAACAAAACAAAGAACAACACAGCACGGGAAACAGGCCCTTCGGCCCAACGAGCCCGCGCCGCCATCTTAACAACGTGCTTTTCCTCCTCCACCCTTGACCCATGTTTCTGCTTATAGTACCCCCATTGGAGACCAGATTAAGGGGAGAATAATTTAGGGACAATTTGTTCCACCAATCAGCCGAAGAGCTCATCTTTGGGGTGTGAGAGGAAACCGGAGCACCCGGAGGAAACCCACGCAACCACAGGGAGAATGCGCAAACTCCCACAGACATTGGCCCAAATCCATGTATCTGCACAGCAAACAGTGATAGTCACTGAGCTGTTGTGGTGCCCATCTGCTGGTCCAGTTTTAAGCGTACACAAACGACGTGAAGTACTAGGCTACTCTCAAAATATCCAAGAGCAGCCCACGCACGACCCACCATGTGTATGCCTCTTGTTAGGCAACAACATGGTGCGGACGGTGGAGCAGGAAAAAGCTCACATGATTCTGATCTTCATTGTGTGTGAACTTACATTCAAAACCCATTGATAAACTCACTACACAATCAGCTCTGACCAGGGCTTTCGTATGTTGTCACTGAGCATTAAGCAGCAGAAAGAGTGGAATGGCAGTCAGGCCACACAGCCTAACCTGGGTTCAAATCCTGCTTGGGTGACTGTCTGTCATGCTCTCCCTATGTCTGTGTGGGTTTCCTTTGGGTGCTCTGGTTTCCTCCGACAGTCCAAAGATGTGTCGGTTAGATGGATTAGCCATGGTAGTGTGTGGGGTTGGAGGAATAGAGCAGAGGAAAGGGCCTGGGTGAGATACTCTGTCAGAGAGTCAATGCAGATTTGATAGGTCGAATAGCCTCTTCTGAACTGTAGGGATTCCATGATTCTATGAACAGTAGTTAAAATTTGAATGTATCGCAACTTCCAATGTGTCATATGTGATTTGTGAGTGAGTTCACAGTACCTGGCTGTTAAATTCCTGAGCTGTCACTCAGGGTCTTTCCCCACACTGGCTGAAATACATAAAAAAGTGTCACTCAGCAGAGTGTGGAGATTTTATGTGTCACCAAGAGCTCCTTACAAGACTCACATTATTATGGAATGCTTTAGTTCAGCCCCAGGGAGACAGCTCCTCCAAATATCACCCAGCCAGACATCACATCAACAACCCTCCTTCCTCATGAAGTTTGACAGCACAAAAAGAGGCCTTTTAGCCCATCGTGTCTGCACTGGCCATCGAACACCAATCTATTCCAATCCCATCATCCAGCGCTTCACTTGGTGCAGACAGTTATTGGTTCAGACGGTGGAGCAGGAAAAAACTCACATGATTCTGCTCTTCATTGCGTGGGAATTTACATTTGAAACCCATTGATAACCTCACTACACAATCAGCTCTGACCAGGGGTCAGAGCCCTGAGCAGGGCTTCTATATGTTGTCACTGAGCATCAAGCAGCAAAAAGAATGGAACAACAGTTACGCCACACAGCTCCGGGGATCCAGGTTCAAATCCAGCTTATGCTATAGCATTTCAGGTGTTCATGAAAATGCGTCTTAAATGCCTGCTTGCACCATCCTGAAGTCTAAGAGGAGGTGAGAAAAACTGGAGTAAGATGTGAGTTTCGAGCTAGGACAAGGGGGAACCTTAAAAGAGATTTGCTGCCTCAAAGCGCCAGTGACCCAGGTTCAATTCCTGGCTTGGGTCACTGTTTGTGCAGAGTTTGCATGTTCTCCCCAGATCTGCATGTGTTTCCTCCGGGTGCTCCTGTTCTCTCCCACAGGCCAATGATGTACAGGTCAGCTTGATTGGCTATGCTAAGTTGCCCCTTGGCATCCCAAGATGTGTAGCTTAGGTGCAGTAGGCATTCAGTATGCTTGGTTTCATCGGTCAGAACATTGAATACAGGAGTTGGAATTTCTTGTTGAAGTTATACAAGACATTGGTAAGGCCACATTTGGAATATTGTGTGCCATTCTGGTCACCTTATTATAGACAGTATATTATTAAACTAGAAAGAATGCAGAAAAGATTTACTAGGATGCTACCGGGACTTGATGGATTGAGTTATAAGGAGAGGCTGGATAGACTGGGGATTTTTCTCTGGCGTGTAGGAGGCTGAGGGATGATCTTATAGTGGTCTATAAAATAATGAGGGGCACAGAGCAGCTAGATAGTCAATACCTTTTCCCAAAGGTAGGGGAGTCTAAAACTATAGGGCATAGGTTTACGGGGAGAGGGGAGAGATACAAAAGTATCCAGGGGGCAATTTTTTCACACAGACCGTGGTGAGCATCTGGAACAGGCTGTCAGAGGTAGTAGTAGAGGCAGGTATTATGTTGTCTTTGAAAAAGCATTTAGATAGTTACATGGGTAAGATGGGTATAGAAGGATACGGGCCAAATGCAGGCAATTGGGATTAGTTTAAGGGTTTAAAAAAAAGGGCACCATGGACAAGTTGGGCCGAAGGACCAGTTTCCATGTTGTAAACCTCTATGACTCGATGTGATGAAATAGCTCATTTTGTTTTCTTTATTGACCACATATGTGAATCAAACTATGAAGGGAGTAACCAGTCATGAAACAGATTATTGTACAATTGATGAACCTTGATTAAGTTGTAAATAATGAATCAATGATCATATTGGAAAGACTGGATTTTCATCCAAAACTTGTCAAGTTGAATTATTACATGTCTCTCTGTTTGTGTGAGAAACAGTAATTTCAGACAAACTGTTCTAATAATGAAAGATTCCTGATAAAGGTCCCGAGGAATGGTACATTATAATCTTTAGTTTGATCCAGCGGATAGCAAAATACTTCAAAATCAAGAGATTTTAGCTCTCTTGTATTCTTCTCTGATGTACCGAGGCTGGGTGGCCAACGTGCCTAAGAACTAATTGGATTAACCCAAGCAGCAGCTTGAGCTAATTATTAACTGAGGAAAAGCTTGACTCTGACACAGGGTGCTGGCCACTCAGGGGTTAAAAGCCAGGGCTCCGTAATGATTTGTTGCTGGCTGATTACTGAAGACGCTCACTCAAGGCAAGATTCACATATCCATGTCAGCAAGTGGGACTGTGTCTGAGACAGAGTTTTGAGAGCGGAATGCTGTGATGGATTAACACCTAGACAAAGTTGCAAAAATCACTGTCTGATTTGATTTATTATCGTCAATGTATGAACATACAGTGAAAAGTATTGTTTCTTGTGTGCTATACAGACAAAGAATACCTTACGTAGAGGAGAGGATGCAGAATACAGTGTTAGTCATAAGAGTTAGAATAAAGTTTTAGAAGCGTAGAATGAGTAGAAGATAGAATTAGAGGGTTTGCTGGGCACAGCTTGCAAGAAGTTGCCACACTCCAGCATCATCTTGGAAATTTCCCTGGATTGATAGGCAAACCCCTATCCTTTAATAATAATTTTAATGTTAATTTAATGTTGTAAAACTTATAATCCAAAGAATCCTGTCCTGCCTTAATTAAGTCTTGTTTGAACATACATTTTCTTTCATGGGGTGTGGGTGTCACCGACTAGGCCAGTATTTTTATTGTCTATTCCTAATTATCCTTGAGGTGGTGGTGAGCTGCCTTTCCTGAACCGCTGCAGTCCCTGTGGTTTGAGGTACGCTCGCAGTGCTGATAGGGAAGGAATTTACTAAGTCATTCTCAGATTGGGGTGACTGAGATTAGTTATATTACTGATAAGAAAATCAGAGTACAATCAGATAACACAGTGGGAAAGATATAAAAAGCTACTCTGGTGTGTTTTAATCAAGCCGATTTCGCATTTATCCAAAATATTACACTGCAGCCCAGTTCAAGGAGTTATTAACACCAGCAGAAACAAACTCCAACTGTCAGAACTGAAATATAGAACATTCACCGAACAGCAGGAGGCCATTCAGCCCATCATGTCTGTGCTGGCTGGAAAAGTATTGTCCAGTTTCGTCCTACTTTCCAGCTCTTGATCTGTCCCTCTGTGTGCTGCAGAATCCGAACTGCGTATCTAAGTTCCTGTTTAACGTGATGAGGGTTCCTGCCTCTCCCATCCTTTCAGACAGTGAGTTCCAGATCCCCATGACTCTCCGGGTGAAATGATTCCTTCACTAACCCTCCGAATCCTTCAATCCTTCATTCATTAGATTTGAAAATTGAACAGATTGTAATGATATTAAAAACTTGCCAACTGGCTTCAGCTTTCTGCCACAAGATTTACTTGACATATACTTTTATAATTGATTAATCTGGTGACCAGAACTGTAAAAAGTCTGACAACACCAGGTTTTAGACCAACCAATTTATTTGATAGTAAACTCACAAGCTTTTGAGGTTTCCCTCTTCCAGAACTGTGCTCAGTTCTCTAGCTTGCTCTAACTAGCATTTTATAAATATAAACAGAATATGTTGGGTCTGGCAGCATCTGTGTGGAGAAACAGAGTTAATCTTTTGGATCTAAATGTCCAGCCTCCTTCATGGATGTCTGGATGTTGACTCCAAATTCTCTCTGATCCTCTATAATTCTCAGCATCATCCCCTTTATTGTTCATTCACTTGTCTTGTCTAATGTCCCAAATTCATTCTCCCTCCTTGCTCCAGATCGAATTCCATGTGCCATTTTTCCGCCCATCTGACCAGCCCACTGATATCTTCCTGCAGTGCACGGCTTTCTTCTGGATTGTTAAACACAAATACAATTGTGTATCATCTGCAAACTGAATCATGACCCTTACATTTAAGTCTGAGTCATTGATATATACCACAAAACTGTGGAACCTCACTGGTAACCAGACACTATTCAGTCCTGGATGTGATTAACAGCAGCAATAACAGCAGAATCCAACCCCTGCTGTTGCCTGTGAACTTGCTGATGTTTCAGCAGGTTGTTTGACTGAGCAAATCCCTTCCCACACATGGAACAGTTGAACGGCCTTTCCCCAGTGTGAACTCGCTGGTGTTTCAGCAGATTCTGTTTACTTTTAAATCTCTTCTCACAATCAGAACATTCAAAAGGTCTCTGATCAGTGTGAACAAGTTGGTGTGTAGTCAGGTGGGATGACTGAGTGAATCTCTTGCCGCACAGGAGGCAAGTGTAAGGTCTCTCTCCAGTGTGAACTCGCCGGTGTATCAGAAGGTCGGATGTGTCAATGAATTCCTGACAACACACGGGGCAGGTGAACGGCCTCTCCCCAGTGTGAACTCGACGGTGTCTCAGAAGGTGGGCTAATCGAGTGAATCCCTTCCCACAGAGAGAGCAGGTGAATGGCCTCTCCCCAGTGTGAGTGCGCTGGTGTTTCAGAAGATCCTTTTTACTTTTAAATGTTTTCTCACATTCAGAACAATTGATAGGTCTCTGATCAGTGTGAACAAATTGGTGTTTCAGGAGCTGCGATGAACAAGTGAATCCCTTCCCACACACGGGGCAGATGAATGGCCTCTCCCCAGTGTGAGTGCGTTGATGAATCAGTAAATCCTTTCTGCTTTTAAAGTTCTTCTCACAGTCAGAACATTTAAATGGTCTCTGATCAGTGTGAACACTTTGGTGTGTCAGGAGGTGGGACGACTGAGTGAATCCCTTCCCACACATGTTGCAGATGAACGGCCTCTCCCCAGTGTGAGTGCGTTGGTGAAGCAATAAATCCTTTCTGCTTTTAAAGCTCTTCTCACAATCAGAACATTTAAATGGTCTCTGATCAGAGTGAACCTGGTGGTGGGTCCGGAGGTTTGATAAGGCATTAAATCCCTTCCCACATTGAAGACAGGTGAATGGCCTCTCACCAGTATGGACATGCTGGTGTGTGTACAGGCTGGATGACTGAGTGAATCCCTTCCCACACACAGAGCAGGTGAATGGTCTCTCCCCAGTGTGAATACGTCGATGGGTTTCCAATTCAGATGGGTAATTGAATCCCATCCCACAGTCCGCACATTTCCACGGTTTCTCCATGATTATTGACAGGCTATCGGGTGTAGGCCGAATGCAGATTTGAGCTCACTATCAGATTAGCCATGATGTTATTAAATGACGGAACTGGCCCGTGGGGCTGAATGGCCTATTGCTGCTCCTTGTTCACATGGTGCAGGTGTCCTCATGTCTCTCCAGGTTATACAATCAGTTGAAACCAGGTTCACACAAAGAACACGAGTACGGTGTCTACCTGATGTAAATGTGTTTTTTTTCACACTGTGTAACTGGTTAAAGATCTGCTCCAGCTGTGGAAAAATAACTGAGATATCTGTGTCTCGGGGCTTTTCCAGTCACAATGATGTTGAGTAATTTCCCAAAGACAAAATAGACAAACATTTCTCCTTCCACATTCACAGGCCTTTGATATTCAGATCCTGAAGAACTGTGTGACACTGTCAGATCCCAAGACGTTTGGTTTGAATCGCCCGTCTGCAGATATTCTGGAAAAGGAGTTTACAGTGAATTACTTTGAATATACAAGACACAAACAAGCCATTCAGTTTAATTCTTTACACTTGACACATCTTCTCCTGTCCCATATACCTCATCACAGCCTTTCAGTTGATTTTTCTATTCCTCTTGTGTGCTTCTCCTGTTTCCTTTTGAAACAATCTCAGCAATTTCCTCAACTCATTTCTCTGGTACTTCTAAACCAGTGAGTGAAGAAATTTATCCTTATTACCTTCTTGGATTTATTAGTAACTATCTAGTATTTATGAGTCTTTGTTTATTGATTGGTCCTCCTTTTAGACTCTGTCACAAGTGGAAGCATTCTTTCCACATTTCACCTGTCCAAGACACTGATAATTTTAAAGCAGGTCACTCTGTACAGGCAACAACTTCAACGCATTTAATCTTTCCTGAAAGCTGTAATCTGTGTTTACAAAAAACATCACAACAAATGCAGAATATAAATTACAGAGAGACAAATATTTCTCTTGGGGTTGAGTTTTCTGTGTGTAAATCATCAACTTGTAACCGTGTGTAAAAACAGCTTTAAAAATCAGCCCACAATAGAAACGCTGAACGGACAATTTTCTTTCCTCCACTCCCAGTTTTCTCCCTCCCTCTCCTCTGTCTGGGTTCAGTTCATTTGATAATAGACTCACTTGTGAGTCTATTATCAAATAAATTGGTTGGACTAAAACCTGGTGTTGTCAGACTTTTTACTGTGTTTACGCCAGTCCAACGCCGGCATACCCACATCATGGGTTCAGTTCTCCAGCTCCTGTCTGCAGACTGGGTCTTATTGGGGGTGTTGGAGCCTCCAGCGGGTGTTTGTGAATCCTCCCAGGATTTCCTTCCTTCCCAGAGATCAGAGTCCTCACTGATTTGAGGCCAAAGTGTAACCTCTTATTTATTGTCCCCCTCCCCCATCCTCTGATGTGAACCATCCTCCAGTGACTGAGCCAGGATGGGGCCGTTAACCTGGATCTGTTCCCGGGAGGGAGGGAGGGAGAAGCCCCGCAGCTGCAAACCAGGGAGCTGACAATGATTCTGAAGGGTTTGCGGATCCACAAAGTGTTTCCAGACCCTCCCCAATATCCAGTCCCCGGTTCCAGCGCCTCCCCCTCCGCTGCTGCAATGTTCGCTCCGCACTCACCGGGTTTCTTCTGCGTGTTGGTCTCCAGCTCCGCCTCTCATTCACTCCGATTGGTTGGAGGACCAGCCGCTCCCGCTCGGTCCTCCAGCCCCGCCCCCTCATTCGCTCCGATTGGTTGGAGGACCGGCCGCTCCCGCTCCGTCCTCCAGCCCCGCCCCCTCTTCTTATTGGTCCGGACCTGCCGTCAATCAGTCCCCGGGCATTGTGATGTGGAGCATGCGCAGTGTCATTGCTGTCCTTGGCGCTTGTTTGTCCCGGAGAAGCGGAGTCAGCGTTAGGCGGTGGCTGGGAGGGTCTGGAAACACTTTGTGGATCCGCAAACCCTTCAGAATCATTGTCAGCTCCCTGGTTTGCAACTGCGGGGCTTCTCCCTCACTCCCTCCCGGGAACAGGCCCAGGTTAACGGCCCCATCCTGGCTCAGACACTGGAGGATTTGGAAACACTTTGTGGATCCGCAGGCGGTGAGGAGCTGGAACCAGCGGGTTTTAAATGGAAATTTTGAATGGCGCGGATCCAGAGCCCGAAATCAAATCGGAAACATAAATGGATCCGGGCGGTGAGGCTTCATAAACACCCGGTTTATGAATAAATAAACATAAATCATCCCAGTACATTTAGTGGGGGTGGCACGGTAGCACAGTGGTTAGCACTGCTTCCTCACAGTGCCAGGGTCCTGGGTTCGATTCCCAGCTCGGGTGGAGTTTGCATGTTCTCCCTGTGTCTGCATGGGTTTCCTCCGGATGCTCCAGTTTCCTCCTACAGTTGGAAAGACGTGCTAGTTCGGTACATTGACCCAAACAGGTACTGGCGATGAGGGGAATTTCATTGCAATGTTAATGTAAGTCTTACTTGTGACTAATAAACAAACTTTAAGGGAGAGTGTGTGGGATGGGGATCTGCAACTCTGAGAGGAAAAAATTGCAGAGAAACTAGAATTGTCTGTTCAGAATTTCTATCCTGGACTGTCAGTGATGACTTTTATTGACTGGTTTTACAGCTATTAGAAGTTGAGGATTACAGATGGGAATCTGAAACTAAACATCACATCAAGATCTGACAGAATCACTCAATTCTGAGGACCTGGATATCATCGTACTTGGAATGTGGAAGGAGAAATGTTTGTTTGTTTTGTCTGTGGGAAAAGATTTCAAACATCAGTGTGACTGGAAAAGCACCGAGACACACGCACACCCGAGTGAGTGTTCCAGTGAACGGACTGTGGAAAGAGCTTAAACCAGTTACACAGCCTGAAAAAACATCACCATTCAGTGAGGAGAAATGGACACGTGTTGTGTGTGTCGACAAGGCTTCATCTGATTATCAGCATGGAGAGACATGATGACACTGATACCACAGAGAGACCGTGGATATGTGGAGACTGTGGGAAAGCATTCACTTGCCCATCCAAACTGGAAACTCATCGACACACTCACACTGGGGAGAGACCCTTCACCTGCTCCATATGTGGGAAGGATTTCACTCAGTCATCCAACCTGGCATTACATCAGCGTGTTCACACTGGGGAAAGGCCATTCAGCTGCTTTGTGTGTGGGAAAAGATTCATTCAGTCATACAATCTAGCACTACACCGGCGGGTTCACAGTGGGGAGAGGCCGTTCACCTGCTCCGTGTGTGGGAAGGGATTCATTAATTCCTCGAACCTAGTGGCACACCAGCGAGTTCACTCTGGGGAGAAACCATTCAGCTGCACTGACTGTGGAATGAGCTTTAAGCTTTCATCCACTCTGCTGAAACACCAGCGAGTTCACACTGGGGAGAAACCATTCAGCTGCACTGACTGTGGAAAGAGCTTCAGACACTCAGGCAGTCTCACTGTACACCAGCGAGCTCACACTGGGGAGAAGCCATTCACCTGCTCCATGTGTGGGAAGGGATTCACTGATTCATGCCAACTGCTGAGACATGAACGAGTTCACACTGGGGAGAGGCCGTTCTCCTGCTCTGAGTGTGGGAAGGGATTCATTGATTCATCTCAATTACTGAAACACCAGCGAGTTCACAAGTGACAGCAGGGATTGGATTCTGCTGTTATTGACAACCAGGTCCTTTCATTCTGACAGCAGGAGTTTGTTTCTGCTGATGTTAATACAGCCAGTAACTAGGCTGGAGGTTAATATTCTGGATTGAATTCCTGGGGTTGCAGTTACCGCTGTCCATCAGAAATGAGTTTACAACAAGATTTAGAACTTTTACTTCAATCTCAAATTGTTTAAGTTAAGTTTCTTTATTAGTATCACAAGGAGGCTTACATTAACACTGCAATGACACTGTTACTGTGAAAGTCCCCCAGTCGCCATCCTAGTCACCTGTTTGGGTACATTGAGGGAGAATTTACCATGGCCAATGCACCTAACCAGCACATCTTTCGAATGTGTGAGGAAACCGGAGCACCCAGAGGAAACCCAAGCAGACACAGGGAGAACATGCAGTTTCCACACAGACAGTGACCCAAGTCGAGAATTGAACTTGGGTCCTGGCGCTGTGAGGCAGCAGTGCGAACCACTGTGTTACCATGTCGCCCTACTGACCTTGGCCCGAATTCCGCTATTCAGTATGTGAGAGGTTGCAGCAATGAACATCTCCAATTAGAAAGTGTTGATTAAACCTTGCTGAGAATTCTTACTCACTTGCACATTACACACAGTGACACTGCCACTGTCCATCAGAAAGAAGGGGAATGGGAACTGGTGGAGAATCAAAAGTCTCCAAATGTCAGCCATCCCGTCTGGAAAAGAAATTCCCTCAGCACAGGAATGGCATCTTTTAAGGTCAAACCAAATAAACAAATTCAAGTTAAATCAGGAGAAAGTAAAAGGGGCAGCTTCCCAAAAGGAAGGGGCACAGCCCGAACAAAATCAAAGTACAAAGGAAACTTAAAAACATCAGATTGAAATGTGATTATTAGGGTCAATAATGCACCCCAGCCCCTGCAGTGCCAGCACAGAAATGGCGATAAGTTGAATCCAAGTAACAGATTGTAAGAAATCACCATCTAATAGCCTTATAAAATCTTTGGATACTGATGGAATATTATAGAAAAAGCCATCCCTCTCCAGAAGAAAGCTTGCCAGCTGACAAACACGGGACAAGCCTCTCTCCCTGTTAAGGACCTGTGTCTAACACAAGCTCTGAAACAAGACATTTATAACCCTGATACCATTGGCTCTTATGCTAACTAACTACATGTAAAGGTGAAAATAGGCCCTCAAGAGCAAGGAGGTTTCAAATTGACTGGTTGCTCCCCAATCAGGCTCATTGAAGTGAACCTTCCATAGGTACCAGCTATGGACATCAACATTCACTTCAGCCGTCTGCTTGTCCTCTGGGATTTGTAAACTTCTCTCACAGGTCAGGTACTTTTCCTGTCTGTTCAACTGATGCATCTTGTTTTAAATGTTGCTTCTTAATAAACTGTTTTAAAATCACTTCTGAGCTCAATTCCCTTTTTAGGTGTAGACCAGTAAAAGTTTACAGAGTAGATTTTTAAATGTTTCTGTAGGTATGTGAATAGGGAGAAGTGAGTGAAAGTAAACATTGTCAATGAGAGGCAGATGAAAGGGAAAATACAATGGGGAACAAGGAAATGATGTGGATATGCCGGCGTTGGACTGGGGTAAACACAGTAAAAAGTCTGACAACACCAGGTTTAAGTCCAACCAATTTACTTGATAGTAAACGCACAAGCTTTCGGGGTTCGTCTCTTTGTCACCTGACGAAGTGTTGTCAGGCTTTTTACTGTGAACAAGGAAATGGCAGATAAATGCAACAAATACTTTGCATCTATCTGTCTTCATGGTAGAAGACAAAAGAAAAATTCTAGTAATGGGGAACCAAGGGGTTAGTGCAAGGGGGCAGGAACTTTAATACAGGGAATAGCCATTCTTTAAACATTAGTCAGCAATCCAATGGTGGTTGTACCGGACACTAGGACCCGGTGGGAAGAGAATAACCTTAGGCCCCGCCCTATATTGTTGCGTCAAGAATATCCCGGCGCATGCGCTCCTCGTTGAACCAAGATGGCGGTCGTCATCTTGGACTTGGGCCTCGGAGGGGAAAACATCCGGAGCTGCAAACGCGGGAGCGGTAGAGTTTGAGGCACTCGCCAGGTATTTAGAAACTCTCCTTATTCAGAGTCCGCTCCCTCAGAGTTTTCTCTCCCTTCCCCGCTGCAAAGAGGCAAAAGCAGAGACTCACCCCCATCGCCATTACTGACAGTGCGCATGCTCCAATAGAGGATTAATGCGCATGTGCGGTGCCGGCCTCTGGTGTGAATAGGGGACATTCAGCACCGCGGGGAATGCTGGGTCAGAGCTCTGCCATTGAAAGTCATTATTAGGAGCTCGTTATGTTTTTACTATTGCGTGTAGATTGGGGAACGGGGGCGGTTTCTATAAATTAGTCAAAGGAGGAACCACATTATACAGAAATCTATGTGCACAGATCTTCATTGTCCATCAGAAATAAGGGGAGTGGAAGAGGTGGAGAATTGCAAATGCCCAAAAGTGTTCCAAAAGCAGCAGCAATTAACAGCGGAATCCAAGAGCTCCAGTCAAACGTAAACTCAGAAAGTGATGTGACTGAGTGAAGTATTTCACTTAGTAATTATCAGAATCGTATTCTCATCGATATTCCGGGTCATTTCTCAAAATCATTCAATGGAGATGGGTGTCATTGGATTAGACCAGCACTATTTCCCATCCCTAATTGCCCTTGAAAAGGTGTTGGTGAGCTGCCTTCTTGAATCATTGCAGTCCATGTGGTCAGTACACCCACAATGCAGTTAGGGAGGGAATTCCAGGATTTTGATCCAATGCCAGTGAAAGAATGACAACATATTTCCAAATCAGGATAGTGAGTAGCTTGGAGGGGGACTTCCAAATGGTGGTTTTCCTGCCTGTCCACTGTCCTTGTCCTTTTAGATTGTAGTGGTCGTGTGTTTTCTCTTATTGCAGGTTTCGTGTAGATTTGCAAAAAATAAAACTTCTTAGGATGTGGACGTTACTCACAAGGCCCCGATTACTGTCCTGAATTACTATCCTGCACTGACAGTGATATGTTACCAATCACCAGTTGTCCTTTGTGATTATATAGTTGGCCTTTTTCTTAAACCTCTGCAGTCCATGTGGTAAAGGTGCTCCCACAATGCAACAGTATTAGGGTTTTAACCCAGTCACATTGAAGGAATAGTGATATTTGTCCAAGTCAAGGAGTTGTGTGATTTTCCCATGTCTCAGCTGCTGTGGTACTTCCAGGTGGGAAAGACTGTGGATTTGGGAAATTCTGCCAAAATCCTTGTTGAGTTGCTGATGTATAAAATCTCTTTCTATCACCTTCCTCTCTGATCTCTCCCTCTTCACGCATAAAGGCTGGATTCTTGTTGTGGGCTCTGAAGGATGAAGGGTTCCTTTCCCTCAGTGCACTGGTGAACAGTTTGAAGCTTTATGACAATCCAGCAGTTTTCATATCCCTTTTCTGATTCCCAATCCCACAATTTATCAGATTCATTCAGCTCAATTTCACATCTTGCCTTTGTGTATTTATGGCTTGTCTCTCATGTTTCCTTCTTTCTGTTTTCACATCATTTTTCACGGGATTAGAAGGTGAGGAATTACAGACAATTGTAAATCAAGGATCACATCAAAATCTTACAGAGTGCCTCGATTCATCAGGATCTAAGTATCATTAGCCTTTGAACATGGAAGAAAAAAGTACCGTTTACAGTGGGGAGAAACCGTACACGTGTTCTGTGTGTGGACAAGGCTTCAAACGATCATCTGGCTTGTCAAGACACAAGCGCAGTCACATCAGGGAGAGACCGTATAAATGTGGAGACTGTGGGAAAGGATTCAATTACCCAGTTGACCTGGAAAATCACCGACGCATTCACACTGGAGAGAGACCTTTTAGTTGCCCTGTGTGTGGGAAGGGATTCACACAGTCAGCTGGCCTGTTGATACACTAGCGCATTCATAGCAGGGAGAGGCAGTTCACCTGCTCCGAATGTGGAAAAGGATTTATTCAGTCATCGGCCCTGCTGATACATCGGCACATTCACACAGGGGAGAGGCCATTCACCTGCTCCATGTGTGGGAAGGGATTCACACATTTCTCTGCCTTGCAGAGACACCAGCGAGTTCACACCGACAAGCGAGAATTTAAATGCTCTGAGTGTGGAAAGAGTTTTAAAACTCCACGCACACTGCGGGAGCATCAGTACATTCACACCGGTTCCACACCATTCAGCTGCTCCCACTGCCAGAAGGGGTTCAGGACATCATTCCACCTTGTGGCACATGAGCGCATTCACACTGGAGAGAGGCCGTTCACCTGCTCTGAATGTGGGAAGGGATTTAACCGATCATCCAACCTGCAGAAACACCAACAAGTTCACAGTGAAGAGAGACCGTTTAAATGCCCAGACTGCGGCAAGGGCTATAAAAGTTCTGAGGAACTGCGTCACCATCAACGTGTTCACTCTGATGAGAGACCATTCACGTGTTCTCACTGCGGGACTGGCTTCAGGCGATCAGGCGACCTCACTGTACACCAGCGAATTCACACTGGGGAGAGGCCGTTCACCTGCCCTGTGTGCGAGAAGGGATTCACTTGTTTATCCTCTCTTACTTCGCACCAACTTGTTCACACAAATGAGAGACCGTTCAAATGTTCTGACTGTGAGAAGAGCTTTAAAAGCAGAAAACTCCTGCTCGCACACCAGCGAAATCACTCTGGGGAGAGACCGTTCACCTGCACTGAGTGTGGGAAAAGATTCACCCGGTCATCCATTCTGCTGAGACACCAACAAGTTCACAGTGAGGAGAAGCCGTTCACTTGTTCAATGTGTGGAAAGAGATTCACCCAGTCACAAAACTTGGTGAGACACCAGCGAACTCACCAGTGATCACAGGAGTGTGATTCTGCTGTTATTGCTACTGTTAATTGCATCCCAACGAGAGACCGTTCAGGTGCTCGCACTGCGGGACTGGGTTTAGACAATTATGTCAACTGACTGCACACCAGCGGATTCACACTGGAGAGAAGCCATTCATTTGTTTGCAGTGTGAGAAAGGATTTACTCAGTCAGCCACCCTGCAGAGACACCAGCGAATTCACACTGGGGAGAGACCATTCATCTGCTTCGTGTGTGGGAAGAGATTCACTCGCTCATCCACCCTGATGAGTCACCAGCGAGTTCACAAATAATCAGTGAGTGGATTTTACTGTAAATCACATCCAGGAATGAATTATGTTCATTGACATCCATTTCTACTGATATGTCAAGAAAACCTGAAAAATTAAAATAATTTCTGTGGGTAAATTCTGATTTTTTTTAAACTGGTGAATTGAGCGGTAATTACAAGAAGAGACAGAATGGCTGTGTGAATTTAAACTGTGAGGATTTTTTATGCATTCGTGGGACATGGGCGTCACTGCATGGCCAGCATTTATTGCCCATCCATAGTTGCCATTGAACTGAGTGGCTTACTAGGCCATTTCAGAGGCGAGTTGACAGTCGATCATATTGCTATGGCTCTGGAATCACACGTAGGATAGACAGGTAAGGACAGCAGATTTCCTTCCCCGTAAGGACATTCATGGAGTGTCGCAGTGGTTAGCACTGTTGCCTCACAGCATGAGGGACTCGGGTTCGATTCCCGGCTTGGGTCACTGTGTGAAGTTTGCATGATCTTTGCGTAGGTTTCCTCAGGTACTTCAGTTTCCTCTCAGTCTGAAAGATATGCTGGATAGGTGCATTGACTCAAACAAATGCCAGAGTGTGGCGAGCAGGGGAATTTCACAGTAACTTCACTGCACTGTTAATGTAAGTCTACTTGTGACTAATAAATAAACTTTACTTTTTACTTCACTGAACCAAATGGTTATTTTCTGAGAATTGAAAATGATTTCATGGTCAGCAATAGATTCTTAATTCTGATTTTTTTAATTGAATTCAATTGTTTTTATTGAATTAAATGTATGAGGCTAGTTTTTATTTTACACAGATAGTAGATGCCTGGAACTCGCTGCAGGGGGAGGTAGTGGAAGCAGATATGATAGTGACTTAATGAGTGCCTGGACAAATGCATGAATAAGATGGGAAGAGAGGGATATGGTCACTAGAGGGGTTTTTAGTTCAGACAGACAGTATAGTCAGTGTAGGCTTGGAGGGCCAACGGGCCTGTTCCTGTGCTGTAATTTTCTTGTTCTTTGTTCAAATTACACCACTTGGTATGGTGAGATTTGAACCCAGTCCCCAGAATACTAGCTGAGTTTATGGATTAATAGTCTAGAGCTAATACCATTGACCATCACCTCCCATCTGGAACAAAACTGTTTTCATCACTAAGGCTCCGCTGTGATGTAATAGTCTCTATGACATCATCAGAGTCCATTGTTTCTGAATGATCCACATCAACAACAGGAAATACTCATCAAGCTGAGCACATTATCTAGGCTGACATTCCAGTCTGACGTTGAGGGACTGCTGCACTCTGTCACACACACTGTTCTTCACATGGAACTTGTGGAGGCTCTAGCCACAATCTTCCTTGTAGAGTCGTGGTGACAAAGGACAGAGAGAGAATGTAAATATTATATCCCTGTTCAAAAACACAGCAATTACAGAACAATCAACTTAACATCAGCAGTGAGGAAAAACCAATAATGTGAGACACAACCAATGACACTTATAATTTTTAGTATTTTCTGTTTTTAAATACGGAAAACTTCCCTGGATCTCAACGCTGGGAGAGACATTCTGAAACCTATAGGGAGCTGGGATTTGTCCATAAGAAACAACACTTTTCACTGTATGCTAATACATGTGACAATAATAAATCAAATATTAAAAAATGAGTGTAACTGAATGTCTGAAATAATCTAGAGTTAGAAAGGAGAAAAGAACAGGACATCAATTAATGTCTTATCCTGGAGAAATCAAGGATTTAACACACCGTGTGTTTGAAACAAAGCTGATTTATTTAACAGACATCAGAGATTATTAACATCAGAAGAAATAAACATTAATTGTCTGATTGAAGATGGTTGAGAGGAGATTGATCGAGGTATTCAAGATCCTGAGGAGTTGGGCAGGTGAAATAGTGAGAAAATATTCCCACCAAGAGAACATCAAGAATTAGAGGGCACAAACTACATTAATGGGGAAAACAGAGCCAAAGTAACGTGAGGAAAATTATTTTCACCTCGTGCGTGGCTGGCCTCTTTTAAGGTCAAACCAAATAAACAAACTCAAGTTAAATTAGGACAAAGTAAAGGGGGCAGCTCCCCAGAAGGAGGGGGAACAGCCTGAACAAAATCAAAGTACAAAGCAAATTTGAAAACATCAAATTACAATGTGATTATTAGGGTCAATAATGCACCCCAGCCCCTGCGGTGCCCAAAGGGCACAGAAGGCATCAACTGTGCCTGTGGACACTGCATGCTCCCTCTCCAGGGATACCTGGCCGCAACATAGCCGTGGTAGAGGGTGGTTGGAGTCTGGAATAAACTTCCTGTGAGGGCGGTGAAGGCAGGTTTGATCAAGGTACTCAAAGGAGAATTGGACTGTTATCTGGAAAGAAAGAATGTGCAAGGTTACAGGGGTTATGGCAGGGCAGTGGAATTAGGCTCTTTCAGTGAGCCAGCGCAGACTTGATGGGCTGAATGGCCTCTTTTTGTACTGTAAAGAATGTGATGAGAATTCCTGAATGATGGGGAAAGATCACAGGCAGCAGTTCTTAAAGGGAAACTGCAACCCCAAGAACACAAGCAGCTCTAGATTGAGAATATTAACCAGCAGCCCACTTACAGGGATTATTCGGCAGAAACAAACCTCAAATTTCAGAATGAATGTGGCTCATGTCTGGATGTGATTAGCAGCAGCAGCTACAGCAGAATCCATGCCCTGCACTCACTCATGAAGTCGCTGGTGTGTCACCAGGTGGGAGGAGGTGGTGAATCCCTTCCCACACTCTGAGCAGGTGAACGGTCTCTCCCCAGTGTGAAGTCGCTGATGTGCTTTGAGGCTGGATGAATGTCTGAAGCTCTTTCCACAGTCCGTGCAGCTGAACGGCCTCTCCTCAGTGTGAACTCTCTGGTGTGTCACAAGGTTGGATGAATTAATGAATCGCTTCCCGCACACAGAGCAGGTGAACGGCCTCTCCCCGGTGTGAACTCTCCGGTGTAATTGTAGGTTATACATCTGGACGAATCTCTTCCCACACACAGAGCAAGTGTATGGTCTCTCTCCAGTGTGAACTCGCTGGTGTAATATTAGGCAGGATGATTGAGTAAATTCCTTCCAACACACGGGGCAGGTGAAGGGTCTCTCCCCAGTATGGGTGCGTCGATGAGTTTCCAGTTTGGATGGGCAAGTGAATGCTTTCCCACAGTCCCCACATATCCACGGTTTCTCTACGGTGTCAGTATCATCATGTCTCTCCATATCAGGCGGTTAGTTGAAGCCTCGTCCACACAAATACATGCACAGATTCACTGTTGTGAATGGTGTGATATTTTTTCAGGCTGTATAACTGGTTAAAGCTCTTTCCACAATCAGTTCACTGGAAAACTCACTCAGATGTGTGTGTCTTGGTGCTTTTCCGGTCACACTGATGTTTGAAATATTTTCCCGGACTTCACATTCAAAGGCTGATAGTGTTCAGGTGCTGGTGAATTGAGCGACTGTTCAATCTTGGTGTGGAACTTGATTCCATTTTGCTGACTGTAAATCTTCCCCTTCAAATATCCTGCAAAAGGAGTTTACAAAACTACTGTCAGTCCAGGATAGAAATTCTGATCAGACAAGTCTAATTTCTAAGGAACAACTTTTCTGCTGTTCCCCAAAACATTAAATCTATGCCCCACATATTCTCCCTCCTCCCTGAGCTGAATGCGGCATGGGGCACAGTGATTAGCACTGCTGCCTCACAGTACCAGGGACCTGAGATTGATTCTCAGCTTGGGTCACTGTCTGTGTGGAATTTGCAAGTTCTCCCCATGTCTGCATGGATTTCCTCCGGATGCTCCAATTTTCTCCCACAGTCCAAAACATGTATGGGTTAACTGAATTGGCTATGCTGAATTACTCCTTAGTGTTGGGGGCTAGCTAGGGTAAATGCACGGGGTAATGGGAATAGGGCCTGGGTGGGATTGTGTCAGTGCACACACGATGGGCCCAATGGCCTCCTTTTGCACTGTAGGATTCTATCAGAGCCAAATGAAATGTGTATTTTTCATGCATCCTTACAACTAATTTGTAAAAATCACTCCAAAGCCAGTTCCTACCTATCTCTGGAATCACCTCCAGCACTGCTCTGATTCTGGCTTCCTACACATTCCCTATTTTAATCACTCCACCATTCGTGACTAGATCTTCAGTGCAGAAGGATAACTTCTCAGAGAATTCTTACAGTGCAGAAGGAAACCATTTGGCTCATCAAGACTGCACTGACTCTCTGAATATTTTATCCCTGATCTATACCTGTAACCCACGTTTTTACACCACTAATCCCCCTTACCTGCACATCTTTGTACATGAAGGGGCAATATAGGATAGCCAATTCCCCTAAGCATCACATCTTTTTATGGTGGGAGGAAACCAGAGCATCCAGTGGAAACCCACACAGTCACAGGGATAACATGCCAACTTCGCACAGTGACCCAAGGCTGGAATCGAACATGAGTCCCTGGAGCTGTGAGGCAGCAGTGTTAACCACACTGATATTATTGGTATTTTATAAATGGAAGTTGTTGTTGGCTATAACCCTAAATTCCAGTTTTACAACACAGAGTTTGTTATGAAATCAATCTGTTTTTTTTTGTCCTCTGTGGGTTATTCATTTGGTTTCACCCTCAGTAAGTACGGTGGCTGCGCATGCGTTGTTCCAATTTATCTCAACAAATATGGCGGACGCGCATGCGCTTTACAGTACGTGACTCCCTATAAAGATGGCGGATGTTAACTCGGGCCTGAAGTCTTCGGAAAGCCGGAGGAATTTGTTTTGCAAATTGAGGCCGACATCGGGTGTTGATAAAGCCTCACCACCCACCTGCCAACTCCATTTATGTTTCTGGTTTTATTTCGGGCTCTGGATCCGCACTCGGTCTTTGTAAAAATCTCCATTTGAAACCCGCTCGCTCGAGCTCTTCACCGTCTGCTTCAGGCACCGCGCATGCTCCAGCTCCCAGACCAGGATGGGACCTTTCCGAAGTCCAGCCGCCGGCTCCAGGATCCTCCTGAAATGTTCACTCCACATCCACCGGGTTTCATGGGAGTGTTGGTCCTCCAGCTCCGCCCCTCATTCACTCCGATTGGTTGGAGGACCAGCTGCTCCCGTTCAATCCTCCAGCTCCGCCCCTCGTTCACTCCGATTGGTTGGAGGACCAGCCCCCTTCCCGCTCGGTCCTCCAGCCCCGGCCCCTCTTCCCATTGGTCCAGAGCCACCGTCAATCCGTGCCCGGGCATTGTGATGTGGAGCATGCGCAGTGTCATTGCTGTCCTTGGTGCTTGTTTGTCCCGGAGAAGCGGAGTCAGCGTTAGGCGGTGGCTGGGAGGGTCTGGAAACACTTTGTGGATCCGCAAACCCCTCAGAATCATTGTCAGCTCCCTGGTTTGCAGCTGCGGGGCTTCTCCCTCCCTCCCTCCCGGGAACAGGCCCAGGTTAACGGCCCCATCCTGGCTCAGACACTGGAGGATGGTTCACATCAGAGGATGGGGGAGGGGGACAATAAATAAGAGGTTACACTTTGGCCTCAAATCAATGAGGACTCTGATCTCTGGGAAGAAAGGAAACCCTGGGAGGTGGGCGGGGAGGATTCACAAATACCCGCTGGAGGCCCCACCACCCGCAATAAGACCCATTGGTTTTATTGTCAGTCTGCAGACAGGAGCTGGAGAACTGAACCCATGATGTGGGTATGCCGGCGTTGGACTGGCGTAAACACAGTAAAAAGTCTGACAACACCAGGTTTTAGTCCAACCGATTTATTTGATAATAGACTCACAAGCTTTCGGGATTAGTCCCTTCGTCAGGTGAAAAACCAGACAGAGAGGGAGAGAGAAAACTGGGAGTGGAAGAAAGAAATGGTGAGATGGGTTTGGATTTCAGCCCAAGTAGGAGGGAGAGTGTGTAGGATGGGGATTGACAGATTTGGGACACAAGAGAGAAAAAAACGTGTTCCAGAGAAACTGAAATTGTCTGTTCAGAATTTCTATCCTGGACTGAGAATAATGGTTTTTGTAAACTTTTTACAGAGTATTATGAAGCAAGATTTAAAGCTTTGAACCTCAAACCAAACTTCACAACAAGATCTGTTTCAGTGATTTGATTCATCAGAAGCTGAATATCATCAACCTTTGTCTACAGAAGGAGGAATGTTTGTTCTGTGTGCGGGAAAAGCTTTCAAACATTAGTGTGACTGAAAAAGCACTGAGACACACATACCTGAGAGTTTCTGATGTACTGAATGTGGAAACAGGTTTAAACAGTCTGGAAAAAAACCCCCACGTCATTCTCAGTGAATAGTGACCCGAAACAAATTCTGTATAAACAAAGCTTCAATTCATTATCCGACCTGGAGGATACCCACACCATGGAGAAACCATTGAAATGTGGAGACTGTGAGAAGGGATTCAATTACCCATCCGAATTGGATATTCATCACCGCATTCACACTGGAGAGAGGCCATTCACCTGCTCTGAGTGCGGGAAAGGATTTGCTTACTCATCCAGCCTCTATACACACCGGCGTGTTCACACTGGCGAGAGGCCATTCACCTGCCTCGAATGTGGGAAGGGATGCCATGCTTTATCAAGCCTCCTAATTCACCAGCAGGTTCACTCTGATCAGAGACCGTTTCAGTGTTCTGATTGTGAAAAAAGTTTTAAAAGCACAAAGGACCTGCTGAGACACCAGCGCACTCACATGGTGGTGAGACCGTTCACCTGCTCAGTGTGTGGGAAGGGATTCACTCAGTCAGCCCACCTTCAGACACACCAACTTGTTCATACTGAACAGAGACCGTTTCAATGTTCTGACTGTGAGAAGAGATTTAAAAGTAAAAATGATTTACAAGTCCATCAGCGAACTCACACTGGGGAGAAGCCATTCACCTGCTCCGTGTGTGAGAGGAGATTCGGACGTTTATCCCAGCTGCAAACACACCAGCGAGTTCACTCTGATAAGAGACCATTTCAGTGTTCTGACTGTGAGAAGAGTTTTAAAAGTAAACCGGATTTGGTGACACACCAGCGAGTTCACACTGGGGAGAAACCGTTCACCTGCTCGGTGTGTGGGGTGGGATGGGATTCACCCATTCGTCCCACCGTCTGAGACACCAGCGAGTTCACACCGGGGAGAAACCATTCATTTGCACTGTGTGTGGGAAGGGATTCACTGATTCAGCCCACCTTCTGATACACGAGCGAATTCACACTGGGGAGAAACCCTTCATTTGCTCCACGTGTGGGAAGGGATTCACTCAGCCACCCCAGCTCATTGCACATCAACTGGTCCACACTGATCAGAGACCTTTTAAATGTTCAGAGTGTGAGAAGAGTTTTAAAAGCACTAAGGACCTGCTGAGACACCAGCAAATTCACACTGGAGAGAGATCGTTCACCTGCTCCATGTGTGGGAAAAGCTTCACTCAGTCATCCCACTTGCTGAGACACCAGCAGGTTCACACAGGAGAGAGATCGTTCACCTGCTCCATATGTGGGAAGAGATTTGCTCGGTCAGCCAATCTGCTGAGACACCAGCAAGTTCACAAGTCACTGCAGGGATTGGATTCTGTTGTTGCTGCTAAGCCCATAGAGAACTGAATCGTGTTCATTTATTTATCTATCTATCTAGTATTGAAGTTAGTAATAAATAAACAACCCCATGCAGAACTGAATCATGTTCATTCTGGTATTAAGGAGCTGGGGATAGGACACATAGATAATCTCCGTGCAGTCAGATGGAGTCAGCACGGGTTTGTGCATAGTTCGAACAATGTGCAATTAAAGGTTACATTTATCAACAGCCTTGCCTCCAGCAGCCATAAGAACATAAGAAATAGGAGCAGGAGTAGGCCATCTAGCCCTTCGAGCCTGCCCCGCCATTCAATAAGATCATGGCTGATCTGAAGTGGATCAGTTCCACTTTCCCGCTTTCTCCCCATAACCCAGTCTCTGTAGATTCTGATCAATTTCCTTCTTCACTTGATCTAAACCCACAAGGCTGTGTTCTCAGCCCCCTTCTATACTCCTTGTACGCCTATGATTGTTCAATTCCCTCCAATTTGATTTTCAAGTTTGCTGACGACACCACCATAGTGGGTTGGGTCTCGTACAATGACGGGACAGAGTAGAGGAATGAGACAGAGAATCTGGTGAACTGGTGTGGTGACAATAATCTCTCCTTCAACAAAACAAAGGTGATTGTCATCAACTTCAGGGAACATAAAGGAGAACATGCCCCTATCTACATCAATGGGGAGAAAGTAGAAAGGGTCGAGAGCTTCAGTTTTCTAAGTGTCCAGATCACCAACAATCTGTCCTGGTACCCCCATGCCAGCACTATAGAACAAAGAAAATCACAGCACAGGGGCAGGCCCTTCGGCCGTTCAAGCCTGCACTGAATGACTAAACTAATGCCCTCCTACCCTTCCAGAGACCATATCCCTCTCTTCCCATCGTATTCATATACTTGTCAAGATGCCCCTTAGATGTTACTACCGTATCCGCATCCACGACCTCCCCTGGTAATGAGTTCCAGGCACCCACTACTCTCTGTGTAAAAAATCTGCCTCGTACATCTTTAAGCCTTGCCCCTTGCACATTAAACCTATGCCCCCTAGTAATTGACATAGTTAAGGAAGTCCACCAATGCCTCTATTTTCTTGGAAGACTAAGGAAATTTGGCATGTCAGCTACGACTCTCACCAACTTTTACAGAAAGCATTTTTTCTGGTTGTACCATAGCTTGGTATGGCTCCTGCTCTGACCAAGACCACAAGGAACTACAAAAGTCATGAAATCCATCGCGCAAACCAGCCTCCAATCCATTGACTCTGACTACACTTCCTGCTGCCTCGGCAAAGCAGCCAGCATAGTTAAGGACCCCACGAGTCCCAGACATTCTCTCTTTCACCTTCTTCCATCGGGAAAAAGCTACAAAAGTCTGAGATCATGTACCAACCAACTCAAGAACAACTTCTTTCCTGCTGCTGTCAGACTCTTGAATGGACTTCCCTTGCATTAAGTTGATCTTTCTCCACACACTACCTATGACTGTAACATTACATTCTGCACTTTCTCGTTTCCTTCCCTATGAACGGTATGCTTTGTATGTATAGCACACAAGAAACAATACTTCTCACTGCGTGTTAATACATGTGATAATAATAAATCAAATCAAACCTGTCATAATGGTGTTCATCTCGATCAGATCTCCCCTCCACCTGCATCGTTCCAAATCGAACAACTTCAGCTTCTCAAATCTGACCTTGGAGTTAAAATTCCTCATTGCTGGAACCATTCTGATAAGTCTCCTCTGCACTTCTCCCATCCTTCCTGAAGTGTGCTGACTGGATATAAACACAATACTCACATTGTGGTTTAAACACTGCTTTATAAAGCTTCAGCATAACAACCTGCTTTTAACACAATGGCCTTACTGAAAATCAATGTATTATTTAAATATGCAATCATAGAATCCTACAGTGTAGGAGGCGGCCATTTGGCCCATCGAGTCTCCCACAATCTGACCACAATCCCACTCAGGCCCTATCCCCATAACCCCATGCATTTACAATAGTTAGTCCCCCTGATAATAAGGAGTAATTTAGCATGGCCAATCCATGCAATCTGCACAGCTTTGGACTGTGGGAGGAAACTGGAGCACACAGAGGAAACCCACGCAGACATGGGAAGAATGTGCAAATTCCACACAGACAGTAACCCAAGCCAGGAATCGAACCCGGGTCCCTGCAATGTGAAATAGCAGTGGTAACCACTGTGCCACCATGTGCCCCAATCAGTTGTAACTTGCCTTATTTCTTTTATATTCAGTGTAGATGAATTGTAGTGTAATGCTGTGTGTGGAGTCGCTCATGGTTGTAACTTGGAACATCGAGGGTGATAGAAGAACCCAGACTGAGGATATCTGAAAAACTGCACTGAACTGCATTGTGGATTCAATGTGCAAAGCATGCTGGTCATTGTAGTCAAGTCGCAGCCTTGCTGGAATTAGCAATGTCTGCAAAATAAATTAAATTGTGCAGGAGAACTGGCCACAAACTGTGAGAATGGAGTGTTTGTTTGAGGAAAGAAAGATGTCTGTAGCAGCTTGGGGATTGATAACTGTAAAAAGTCTGACAACACCAGGTTTTCGTCCAACCGATTTATTTGATAGTAAACTCACTAGCTTTCGAGGGGATTCCCACTTCTTCCGGTGAATGGAGAGTTCTGGCCTCAGACAGAGCATATAAAGCACAGACTCTCCATTCACCTGAAGAAGAGGGAATCCCCTCGAAAGCTAGTGAGCTTACTATCAAATAAATCAGTTGGACTAAAACCTGGTGTTGTCAGACTTTTTACTGTGTTTACCCCAGTCCAACACCGGCATATCCACATCATTGATAACTGTGTCAGAGATAACACAGTGGAGTCAGGCTGGTTCTCATCCTTCAAGCACAATGGTGTAATGGGCCCAGGACATAATAACAAAGGAGAAGGCAACGCTGTCATTGAAATTCAATAGGCTAAAAACAGATGTTACCTTATTTTTTATTCATTTACAGAGGTCAAAGCCCACAGCCTGTCTTGAATAATAAAATATAGGCATCATTGGCCAGGCCAGCATTTATTGCCCATCCCTAATTAGCCTAGGGAAGCTGGTGGTGAACTGCCTTCTAGAACTGCTGCAATCCCTGTGGTGTAAGTACACCATTGTGCTGTTAGGGAGGGAGTTCCAGGATTATGACCCACTGACAGCAAAGGAACAGCAATATATTTCAAAGTCAAGATGGTGAGTGTTACAATCCCAGTTGATGTTATAACTGGACAGGATGATTCCAGAATGGAATCCTGGCTCAAAAGACCATAACTTTTATTTTGTTTAGAAAACATAGAGGAAGGGAGTCACAGGACTGCCAATTAGATTTTAACACTAAAATATTTATTAAACACAAAGAGTTTGACCATAATACAAGACTTCTTCACTCCCACTTACATTCACAAATGTACAGATTTCAAGGATAACACAGGTAGAAAGTTTCTTATGCTATAATATTCTCAGTAAATACATTGTCCTTTTAAACCCCCAGGTTGACTGTAATCAGACAACTCCCACTCTGAAATTAAGTGGCAGATGCAACTCAATCGATCCTCTGTGGATTTCACCTCAAATTTCCCCTGAAATTACTGTGACACGAGTGTTTCCAAACTCCGCTCTCAAAAAGATACACTTTACAATCTTCCTCCAAACTAATGGATGATGTCACCCAATGACAGCATGGGAAATGGGAAGGGCCAAGGAAAAGTTCTTAGGAGATACAAAGTTCAAAGACTTTGGAGAGGAAAGGGAGATTGGAGTTGGGACAGTAGTTTGTAACAACAGTGCGGTTAAGAGTTCTTTTTTTCTGAGGATGGATGATGAGGTTGAATTACAGGTGAGATGGAGAGTATCAGAAAAGACAGGTCCATTAACAATATCAGGTAATGCAGAGAAGTTGGATTATCAGTAGTTTAGTGGGAAAAGGGTAAAGGGAGTTGAAAGCAGGTCTCGTGGACAAGATGAGCAATGAAAGAGTCTGACAGGAGATAGGAGAGAAACTGGAAAAAGATGTGATTCAGAGCTTGGATACAGACAGTCTGGCCCAGAGGCCAGTGGAAGGGAGGGAAGCAGCAGAGGCAGCTTATCAGATTGTCTCAATATTAGTGACAAAAAAAACTCCATGTGCTCGTCACACTTTGTTGCTGGAGATGAAGACAGAGGAGACGAGAGAAAGGGAGAGTCCTTCAAAAGGAACTAATTTGTATTAGAAATGTTTAAAGGTTTTGACACAGCATGTTTAAATCAAAGATAAATATTTGATTTTTGTCCAGAATATTAGTCTCTATAACTGACCTGAAGTTGATTAACATCAGCAGAAACAGACCTAATGGACATAGCTCAGTTCTCAATCTGATCAACAACAGAATCTAATCTCTAGAGTTAATTGTGAACTCGCTGGTGTCTCAGCAGGTTGGATGTCTGAGTAAATCCCTTCCCACACTCAGAACACCTGAATGGTCTCTCCCTGGTGTGAACTCGCTGGTGCGTCAGCAGGTTGGATGACTGAGTGAATCGCTTCCCACAATCATTGCAGGTGAACAGCCTCTCCCCAGTGTGAACTCGCTGGTGTCTTAGCAGTGCTGATGATTGAGTGAATCTCTTCCCACACCTAGAGCAGGTGAACGGTCTCTCTCCAGTGTGAACTCGCTGGTGTCTCAGCAGAGTGTATGATTGGGTGAATCCCTCCCCACACTCAGAGCAGATGAATGGTCTATCTCCTGTGTGAGTGCGCTGGTGAACGGTGAGGTGAGATGATCGCTTGAAGCCAGTTCCGCAGTGAGAGCATCTGAACGGTCTTTCGTCAGTGTGAACTTGTTGATGGTACATCAGTTCTTGAGAGGTTTTATAACATTTCCCACAGTCTAGACATTTAAATCGTCTCTCATCAGTGTGATTTCTTTGGTGTGTCATCAGGTTGGATAAATTAATAAATCCTTTCCCACACTCAGAACAGGTGAACGGTCTCTGCCTAGTGTGAACTCGCTGATGTGTCAGCAAAGTGGATTGATGAGTGAATCCCTGTCCACACTCAGTGCAGGTGAAAGGTCTCTCCCCAGTGTGAATTCGCTGGTGTGTCAACAGCGTGGATGACTGAGTGAATCCCATCCCACACATAGAGCAGGTGAATGGCCTCTGCCCAGTGTGTGTGCGCTGGTGTGTCAGGAGGGTGGATGACTTAGTGAATCCCTTCCCACAGTTAGAGCAGGTGAATGGCCTCTCCCCAGTGTGACCATGCTGATGAGTTTCCAGCTGGGATGGGTAATTGAATCTCTTCCCACATTCCCCACATTTCCATGGCTTCTTCCCATCAAGACTGCATTTATGTTTTGACAGGCCAGATGATCCGTTGAATCCTTGTCCACACACAGAACACGAGTATGGTTTCTCTCCACTGTGAACGGTGCTTTTTCCTTCCATATTCAAAATATGACAATATTCATGTTACGATAAATTGGTCGACTTTATCAGCCCCTGGTGTGATGTTTGGTTTCAGTTTCCCAATTGCAAATCCCTGTGAAATTGATTTGAAATAGGAAAAAAGGATTGAGAGAGAACCTACAAAAACACAAAGGCAGGTTGTGAAAATGAGCTGAATGAATCTGGTAACATGTGGGGCCTGCACTCGGAAAAATTGACCATGAAAACTGCTGGATTCAATTGATGCACTCAGCCAAGTGGTCTGGACTCTTGCACTGAATCTCTGACAAAACTTCCCACCCAGGTCCTATGCCTATAACCCCACAGATTTATCCCGTTACTTCCCCTAACCTACACACTTTGGGGCACTAAGAGGCAATTTAGCATGACCAATCCAGCTAACCTGCACATCAATGGATATGAGAGGAAACCGGAGCATCTGGATGAAAACCCACACAGACAAGAGGGGACAGAGTCACACAAGACTGACACTGTGAGACAGCAGTGCTAACAACTGTGCCACTCCTTTTCAAAGAACTGCAACAATTTTGTGGAATATCTAGGAGTATTTTATTAAAAAGTCAGTATGATACAAATGATTGCACCGTTGCTCTGCCTCATCAGTAAGAAATTGGAAGTGAAAGAGTGAAGTGGTTTGGTGGACAAGTTGTTCACGTTCTGTCACTGGGGAGAATTTCAAAATCATTGCCCCTCATAAAGAAGGCGGCTGCGCATGCGCTCCTAATAGAGGGCTTTTGCCCCTAATAAAAATGGCGACGTGCATGCTCCATATTGGTAGTGCCCGGATGAAGATTGTAGCAGTTAACCCGGTTCTGGAGCTGGAAGAAAGCAGAGGCCCTGCTCTGCGCAAAGGGCCGGGACCATCTTCGGATAGCGGTAGATTTTTTTGCAGAGGTTTGCTGTTCATGATTACGAAGCCTCCCTAATCCCCCCCACCTGATCCATTCCTGCCTCCGCCCGCCATTCCCACCTTTTCTGATTGTGGATCCGAGAAATCTTCTCTCCATCGCCATTAATCTGCGCATGCTTCACTCAGCCCCGCTCTTCATTCAGTCTGGTTGGAGGACCAGCCGCTGCCGCTCGGTCCTCCAGCCCCGCCCCCTCCTGCTATTTGACCGGAACTGCTGTCAATCATTGCCCGGGCATTGTGAGGTGTCAGTGTCGCCCGGGGCGGGGGGTTACTACTTATTACCACTATCCGCCACTTCAAACTCCAACAAAGAGAGCAGGGGAACACTGACCGAGTGGCAGTGTCACTGCATAAGTAATACAGAGACTCAGCACAATGTTTGGGGACAGGGCTTGAAATCCATTAATAAAATCTCTAATTCAGAATTAGTCTCAATAATGGTGACAGGCTCCTCTGAGAAAATCAGTTCTGGACCCACGGTTAATGGCTGTGATTCTGTCTGATCAGTCAGGGTGATTCAGATTCATGTTATCAAAAGTAATGAATGAAATTATCTGTTTGACATATGCATGAACTGGAGGCTACATGTGACTCCAGAGCCACAGCAATGTGGTTGACTCTCAACAGCCCTCAGGCAATGAGAGATGGACAATAAATGCTGGCCAGCCAGCAACACCCATGCCCCATGAATGAATTTAAAAAAGTTACATCAGGGTGAGAGTCCTGACAAGTTTTTAAATCAGGTTTAATTGGACTCTATCACATCGGTGACAATGATTGTGTTTCGGATGAAATCCCTTCCAAAGCAGCTTTTCAAATGAGTCATTCTGTCTGGTTTTTACCATCACTCTCTTCACTAGCTCCTGCTGCTGATCTACCTCCACCTGACAAATAGCAATTTATTGTGGACTCTGATCAGTAACATCCCCAATCATTCAGAGTTTGAATTGTTGAGGAGTGGCTTCCTTTCTGCTGTAGAAATGCTGTGTTTCAGAATATTTAGTAGTGACATCAGTAACGATTTGAAGGGCTGTGATCACAATAATGTAAGCTTTCTGGGCTAACTGTCATAGTTGCGGTGGATATTTCATAAGGATACTACAACTGCTATAGAGAATCAAAGACACAGCTCTAGTCTGATACAGACCTTGTTCAGAAAACTAAGACCTGATCATATAAGCCCCAGGGCAATCTAACAGTGATTTGTCTTTAACAGGGCCATTGGACATGACCTTTTCAAGTTTTAAAGTTTATTAGTGTCACAAGTAGGCTTACATTAACATTGCAATGACGTTTTTGTGAAAATCCCCCAGTTGCCACATTCCAGCTGTTTGGGTAACTGAGGGAGAATTTAGCATGACCAATGCATCTAACCACAACACCCTTGGATTGTGGGAGGAAACCCATACTGACAAGTACATGGGATTCTTTCATACTGAAACATCCCAGCTAAGTGATAATTATTAAGATTCAGGACATGAATGCATAATTCCAGAATTCATCCTCTCTTAACACACCAGAATACTTCTTTAGCCCCTTGTTGATAAAGTCACTGCAGTGTATGGGGTCTCAGAAATATTCAATTAAACTCTACCAAGCAATTTGTGTGCTTAACTAGACAATGGACACTAATTCTCCTTTGTGTTCACTGTGGAGAAAGACATGACTTTGGGGGGGAGGTTCTTTCAGGTAAGACATGACTTGGGAACCTTGGAAAGCTAGTGCTGATATACTGGGGACAGTTCGCATCACAATAGAGGTAATGGACGTGTCAAAATGTATGAAGGAGGATTAATCTCCTGGCCCTGACCAGGTATATCCAAGAACACGATGTGAGCCTAGAGAAGTAATTGCAGGAGCCTGGCTGAGATACTTGCATCATTGTTCGCCACGGGTGAGATACCAGTTGACTGGAGGGTAGCAAATATTGTGGCCTTATTTAAGAAGGGCTGTGAAGAAAAACCTGGGAATTATAGACTGGTAAGCCTAACATCTGTAGTGGGTAAGTTACTAGAGGGGATTCTAAGGGATAAGATGTACAGACATTTGGAAAGAGGGTTTGATTATGAGTCGTCAGCACGGCTTTGTGCATGGGAGATCATGCCTTACAAATGTTAGAGTTCTTTGATGAAGTGACAAGGAAGATCGATGATGGTAGGGCAGTAGACAGTCTATATAGACTTACAGACTATACAGATTGATGATGGTCAGGCGGTAGACAGACTTACAGACTATGTAGACTTTGTATCTCCCCCCACTCAACTTAAACCTATGCCCTCTAGTTTTAGACTGAGCAAGAGATGAGAAGTACACTCTGAGATAAACAGCAGAAAGATAACAGTAGATAATGAAGGAGAGACAGTGGATGAGCTAGAGATGGAGAGAGAACTAGAGAAAGAGAGAGCTATTGACATGGAGAAATTGGTTGTTCTGCAGGTTAGTGAGATTAGGATCAAAGGGAGATATGAGTTCAGAACTTGGACAAAAACAGACAGTTTACCCTAGTGGTCCAGTGATTGGGAAGAAGCAGCAGAGGCAGCTGATCAGATTGTCTCAATGTTTGTGTCAAAGAACCTCCTGAGCTCTTCTCAGTTGTTGGAGGTGAGGATGCAGGAGACAGAGGAGAGACAGAGCCCTTCAAAAGAATCTGAATTGTGTTAGAGATATTTTTAAAAAACTGGCCACTGTTTGATTAACATGAATCTAATTTAATTGTATTTTTAATCCAGAATACTATTATGGCTGGATAGGAGTTTATGAACATCAGCAGTAACAGACCCCAATGAATATGGTTCAGGCCTGGATGCGATTAGCAGTAAAATACAATCTCTTTAGTTACTTGTGAATTTGTTGGTGCATCAGTAAGTTGGGAAACTTAGTGAATCTCTCTCCACACTTGGAGCAGATGAACAGCCTCTCCCCAGTGTGAACTCGCTGGTGTCTCTGAAGAGTGGATGACTGAGTGAATCTCTTCCCACACTTGGAGCAGGTGAATGGTCTCTCCCCAGAGTGAACTCGCTGGTGTCTCTGCAGAGTGGATGACTGAGTAAATCCCTCCCCACACTCTGAACAGGTGAATGGTTTCTCTCCACTGTGAGTGCGCTGGTGTACAGTGAGATGTGATAAACGTCTGAATCCTGTCCCACAGTGTGAGCACCTGAATGGCCTCTCCTCAGTGTGAAGACGTTGATGGTACATAAGTTCCTGGGAAGTTTTAAAAGATTTCCCACAGTCTGGGCATTTAAAAGATCTCACGTCAGTGTGAACTTGTTGGTGTGTCATCAGGTTGGCTGAAAAAGTGAATCCCTTTCCACACACTGAGCAGATGAATGGTCTCTCCCCGGTGTGAACTCGCTGGTGGGTCAGCAGGTTGGATGACTGAGTGAATCCTTTCCCACAATTGGAGCAGGTGAATGGTCTGTCCCCAGTGTGAGTGCGTCGGTGTGTCAGCAGGGTGGAAGATTTAGTAAATCCCTTCCCGCAGTCTGAGCAGGTGAATGGTTTCTCCCCGGTGTGACTGCGATGATGAATTTCCAACTGGGATGGGTAATCGAATCCCTTCCCACAGTCCCCACATTTCCACGGCTTCTCCTCAGTGTGGTGACATTTATGTTCTGACAGGGCAGGTGATTGGTTGAAGTCTCGTCCATACACAGAAGATGTGTATAGTTTCTCTCCGTTGTATCCAGTGCTTTTTCCTTCCATGATCAAAATCTGATGGTATTCAGGTTATTGACTCTCAGACTTTGATGTGATGTTTAGTTTCCTGTTCCACAACTGCAAGCCTTCCTTTCTGTTATTCTGCAAAATTGATTTAAAACAGAAAAAGGACGTGAGAGAGAACCCCCAAAACACAAAGACAGGTTGTGAAATTGAGCTGACTGAATCTGGTAATTCATGGGGCCAGCACTAAGAAAAAGTGACCATGAAAACTGCTGGATTGTCATAAAAACCCAACTGATTCACGAATGTCCTACAGGAAAGGGAGCCTGCCTCCTGGTCTGGATAAGACTTTGACCTCTGAGGGAGGAGAAGGAGGGAGAGAGTGAGAGAGAGAAGAAGAAAGAAGTGGAGAGCAGGAGGTGAAGAAGGGGGATTTTATACATAAACCACTCAGCCAGAACTTTGACCGAACCATTAAACACTGAACCTCTTCTCAAAGGACCAGGCAGTGGGATTATGTGAACACTATCACCTGAAAATTCTCCAACACATACACTGCACTGACTCGTCTGACAATCCACTTACATATTCGGAAGTACAAAGCCATTGCCTTCAGGCACTTCTACAAACTCCACCCCCTAGACATAGACTCCATCCCTCTCACTGTTAACAATCTGAGGCTGAACCAGACTGTTCACAGCCAGGGAATCATTTGCGAGACTAAGACGAGCTTCCAACCACATATCAACGTCAGCACCCAGAGCGTCTATTTCCACTCACTGTCGTCATTGACTCCACCCCAGTCTCAGCTCATCTGTTGCTGAAACCATCATCTATTCCTTTGTTATCTCTGGATGTAACAATCCAAACACACTCCCAGCCGGCCTCCCACATTCAACCTCTCTGTAATCTTGAGCTCATCCAAAAATCTGCTCCCTATATGCTTACTCACATCAAGTCTTGTTCACCCATTACCCTTGTGCGCACTGACTTACAAAGATTTCTGATCAATAAGTAACTAATTTTTACATTCTTGCCCTTATTTTAAAATTCCTCCATGGCTCCTTCCTATCTGTGTAATCTCCTTGAGACTCACAAATCTCTGAGATAGAATCATAGGATCCCTACAGCGCAGAAAGAAGCTTGCACCAACAAAAATCTCACCCATCCCTATCCCTGTAACCCACATATTATCCTGCTAATCCCCCCGGCACTAAGGGGCAATTTAGCATGGCCAGTCCACCTAACACATTTATCTGTGGAGTTGGATTTCTGCAGATCTCTGCACTCCTCTTTTCCTGACCTCCTGACCCTTCTTTATTTTAATTGTTTGACTTTTGGAGGCTGCACCTTCAGCTGCCAAGCCCACAAGCTGTGGAATTTCCTCCCAAAAGCTCTCCGCCTCACCTTCTCCTTTTAAGATTTTCCTCAAAACCTCTTTAACCAAACCTTTGACCATCTGTCCTCATACCTCTTTATATGGCTATGTCAAATGTGACATCTTAGAAATCTGAGAAACACCTTGAAATGTTCCATTATGTAAAAAAAAGTGCTGTCCAATACACTCTGCTATGACTGATTTGGAGATATTTCATTGTTCCTTCATCATCACCGCGTGAATAATCTGTATCTCCTTACCTAACAGTATTGTGGGAGCAGCTTCACCACACGGACTGCAGTGGTTCAAGAAGGTCAAACATCATCTTCTCCACAGGTAACTGGAGATGGGGACTATTTGCTGCTGGTCTTGTTAATAATGCCTAAATTCCAAAATTAAACTTTAAACATATGTATGTGTGAAATAGAAAAATAACATCTGCAGAAATACTTGTTCCTCTAACAATATCCTTTTCCCTTTATAGACAGTGTCTGTTTCACAACCTGATCTTCCCAGGATCGAGCTCCTTTGACAATTTCACATTGGAAATTGGGTCCGACTGAGTTCCACAGTCCTTTTGGTTAAACCCAACAGGTTCTCCTAAATCTCCATTCCAGCTCCAACTGATACAACAAAAAAAAAGGGAACTGGACAAGACCCTGAAGAGAAAGAAAACACTGGGTTCCAAGGAACAGGCAGGGGAATGAGTCTAACTGCCTTGTTCTTGCGGACAGCCACAAGGGTGCAACACTCTAAAGGACTCCACCTGTATTGGAATCATTCTGTGACTCTATGACTCAATGAGAAAGGACCTGCATTAGATGCAAGGGTTCACCCTGATACAAATCAGTTCTTAAGTAGTTCCTCTCTATCTCTAGACTCAGAAATGACTGCAATAAAATAAAAGCCCAATACTGATTCTGCTGGAAATCTGAGCTAATATTGGAAATATTCAGCAGGTCAGGTAATAGCTGGGGTGAGAAAGACAGAATCAATGATCCAGTGTGAACTATGTGGAATAAAAATGGTGCCAAATGTAATGTAACCTCTGAAATAGGAGAAGTGGACTAGAACACAGGAAAAACAATTCCTGACTATTAAAGATACTGCGGGAAGCTGGTAAACCAGCAGCACATCGTTACAAATGGGAACCTTCTTTCAACATATTTGGCAGAACTAACAGTGAAATACTGAACACAACTGAAATACACCCATCATTAGAGAGAGAGGAAATTAGACAATGACAGAGAGGTGAAACCGGGCAATGAATACACATGGAGTCAGGTCCACAGTAAAGGAGTCAGACCAGCCCCAAAGACATGGAACCTGTCACAGATAGCAAAGCTCAGCATTTAAAACTCTCAACTGTAGATATATGGTCAGAAACAGTCATCTATGAAACAATTTCACTGTTTAAAATTTAAACTCTTCTGTTGGGACCCTCAGCTGGGAGGATGTCAGAAACACTGGAGTCAGAGAAAAGTCTCCCATTTGAGGAAATACCTGGGGAGCGGGGGTGATGTCGCTGTGGAATTGTGGGTGTGTGATGAGATCACAAGGAGATACACAGGACATCTGGGTTGGTGTAAACCAGTGATCACCACACATTATGGAGGATGTGAGAGTCCTTAAGAGGATGCAGAGGAGATTTACTAAAATGATTCCAGAGATTGTCGTTACAGTGTTAGGCTGGAGAAACTGACATTATTCTCATTGGAGCAAAGGAGATTGAGGGGAGTTTTGTCAGAGGTGTACAAATTTATGACAGGTATAGTTAACTTAGATAAAGTTTAACTATTCCCATTATCCAATTACAGGACACAGATTGAGGATTTTGAAAATGATCTACCAAGGGGATATGAGGAAGAAATTTTACACAGTCAGTGGTAATGACCTGGAATCCGATACTTCCACTCAAAGACTGATAACATCTGGATGCTGTAATCGAATGGTGCTATCAGATATTGATGTCTTTTCAACATATCCTCTACTAATATGCTGTAAAAGAAGTTTACAAATCCCAGCACTGACAGTGCAGAAATGCAATTCAGAAGAGACAAACATTTTTCTTGGTTTTAGTTTGCTGTATGCAAATTCTCCCCTTCTAACTCCTTGTAAAAGGAGTTTCCAAAATGCATCACCATCAGTCTGGGAAATTCACCATATTCTCTTCTGCTGACAGGGAGCACAGCCCAAGTGTCCTTCTGCACTTTGCCCAGTGAAAGTTGGTGGTCGATAACCTGGGTCTGTGACCAGGACACGCTTTACACCTCATGCCTTGTTCAATGCTAAGGTGGGACTGATAACAAACCTGCAGATCTTTTGACAAATGGGGAAGGAGATCCCATGAGACAGTGGGATGTGAAGAGCAGTCTTTAACATAAGAACTAGGAGCGGAGTAGGCCATCTGTCCCCTTGAAGATGCTGTGCCACTCAATAAGATCATAACTGATCTTTTCGTGGACTCAACTCCACTGACTTGCCTGCCCACCATGAGCCTTACTTGCTTTACTGTTCAAAGATTTATCTATCCTTGGCTTAAAATCATTCACTGAGGTAGTCTCAACTGCTTCACTGGGCAGGGAATTAAGCAGATTGGCAACCTTTTGTGTGAAGAAGTTCCTCCTCAAGTCAATCCAAAATCTACTCCTCCTTATTTTGAGGCTATGCAACCCCCCCCCCCCCCCCTCCCCGGTTCTAGTTTCATTTGTCAGTGGAACAACTTCCCTGCTTCTATGTTATCTATTCCCTTCACAATCTTATATGTTTCAATAAGATCTCCCCTCATTCTTCTGAATTCCAATCAGTATAGCCCCAGTCTACTCAGTCCGTCCTCATAAACCAATCCTCTCAACTCTGGAATCAACCTAATGAATCTCCCCTGTACCCTCTCCAATACCAATATATCCTTTCTCAAGTAAGGAGACAAAAATGTACACAGTACTCCATATGTGGCCTCACCAGCATCTTATACAGCTGCAACATAACCTCACTGTTTTCAAACTCCATCCCTCGAGCAATGAAGGACAAAATTCCATTTGCCTCCTTAATCACCTGCTGCATCTGCAAACCATCTCCTTGTGATTAATGCACAAGGACATCCAGGTTCCTCTGCACAGCTGCAAGCTGCAATTCTTTACCTTTTAAATAATAGTCCATTTTGCTGTTATTCTTACCAAAATGGATGATCTCACAATTACCAACTTTGTACTCTATCTGCCAGACCCTAGCTCATTCACTTAGACTATCTATATCCCTTTGCAGACTTTCAGCATCCTCTGCACACTTTACTCTGCCACCCATCTTAGTGTCATCTGTGAATTTTGACATACTACACTTGGTCCCAAACTCCAAATCATCTATGTAAATCGTAAACAATTACGGTCCCAACACTGATCCCTGAGGCACACCACTAATCACTGATCACCAACCAGAAAAACACCCATTTACCCCTACTCTTTGCTTTCTGTTAGTTAACCAATCCTCTATCCATGCTAATACATGGATATAACACTGCACACCTTTATCTTATGCAACAGCCTTTAGTGTGGCACCTTGTCAAATGCTTTCTGGAAATCCACAGATTCCCCATTGTCCACCACGCACGAAATGTTCTCAAAGAATTCCACCAAGTTAGTCAAACATGATCTGCCCTTCATGAACCCATGCTGAGTCTTCCCAATGGGACAATTTATATCCAGATGTCTCGCTATTTCTTCCTTGATGACGCATTCAAGCATTTTCCCTACTACCGAGGTTAAGGCAACCGGCCTATAGTTACCCGCCTCTTATCTACCTTCTTTTTTAAGCAGTGGTGTCACATTTGCTGTTTTCCAATTTGCAGGAACCATCCCAGAGTCCAGCAAATTTTGGTAAATTACCACTAGTGCATTTGCCATATCTTTTAGCATTTGTTTCACTTGCTTTTCTTCTCTGTCACCGCTCTGCCTCATCAATGAGACATTGGGACTCAGAGGGTTGATGCAGTTTGATGGACAAGTTGTCTCCATTCTGAACAATGGGGAACAAGCTCCTCCCACTCAATGACATCATTGCCCCCTACAAAGATGGCAGCCCCGAATTAGCCCTGTTTGCACATTGGCCCCAACAAAGATGGCGGCCGTTAACCCGTCATCCAGAGCTGGAGACCCACCCAGTGCATCTGGAAGGCCCTGGAAGCTCTTTTTCGGACATTGCGGTTACACATTTTTAGGAAACATCTCCGCCCGGTAGCTGGATCCATCGCTCCCTCCCATCCACTATTTTCTGCTAGCGATTGTGGATCTGAATAAAATTACCTCTCCAACGGCCATTAACCACACTGCGCATGCTTCACTCCCAGCCCGGTCCCGCCCCTCATTCACTCCCATTGGTTGGAGGACAAGCCGCTATCGCTCGGTCCTCCAGTCCCGCCCACTCTCCCAATTGGTCCGGAGCTGCCGTGAATCAGCCGGGCATTGTGACGGTTTCAGATGGTGAGGGCCGACTTACTGATTATTGTAGGAAGTCTCACAACACCAGGTTAAAGTCCAACAGGTTTATTTGGGAGCACAAGCCACTAGCTTTCAGAGCGCTGCTCCTTCATCAGGTAAGTGGAAGTTTTGTTCATAAACAGGGCATATAAAGGCACTTACAAAATAATGCTTTTGCTACCGAATAAACTGGTTGGACTTTAACCTAGTGTTGTGAGACCTCTTACTGTGTTTACCCCAGTCCAATGCTGGCATCTCCGCATCATTGCTGATTATTGCAGCATTTTCTGTTTGGGAATTAATGGGCCAGGAACTGGCAAATGGAATTTAATGTTGGCAAGTGCGAAGTGGTCCACTTTGGTAGGAATAATGGTAGGAAGGATTATTACTTACGTGGCAAAAAACTGCAGCAGGCGACGGTGCAGAGGGACCTCGGGGACCTTGTGCATGAGTCGCAAAAACCCAGCCTGCAGGTGCAGCAGGTGGTCAGGAAGGCGAATGGGATGCTGGCCTTCATAGCGAGGGGGATTGAATATAAAAGTAGGGAGGTCGTGCTGCGGCTGTATAGGGCATTGGTGAGGCTGCAGCTGGAGTACTGTGTGCAGTTTTGGGCGCCGTACTTACGCAAGGATATTTTGGCCTTGGAGGGAGTGCAGAGGAGGTTTACTAGGCTGATGCCGGAGTTGAAGGGGTTGAGCTATGAGGAGAGGCTGAATAAACTAGGCTTGTACTCGTTAGAGTTTAGAAGGATGAGGGGAGATCTCTTTGAGACATATAAGATGATGAATGGGATGGATAGGATAGAAGTGGAGAGACTCTTCCTGCTCAGAAAGGATAGTAGGACTAGGGGGCACAGCCTCAAGATAAAGGGGGGCAGTTTAGAACGGAGTTGAGGAAGAACTTCTTCACTCAAAGGGTGGTGAATCTCTGGAATTCTCTGCCCGTTGAAGTGGTGGAGGCTACCTCGCTAAATATTTTTAAGAAGTGGGTTGATGGGTTTTTGATAAGAGAGGGGATTAAGGGTTATGGGGAGAGGGCGGGAATGTGGAACTGAGCCAAGACAGATCAGCCATGATCTTATTGAATGGCGGGGCAGGCTCGAAGGGCTAGATGGCCTACTCCTGCTCCTATTTCTTATGAATTAGAGCTAGAGATGGATGGTCAGTTCCCCTGTGTCCGGGGCTGGGGGATTCACACTCATTTCCCCACGACACTCATTATCACTGCAACTTTATAGGAGAAACTCTCCGCTTCAATCCCCACTGCAAACTTCGTGTTTAAAATTGTTACTGAGGAAGAATTAACAATGAGTTTCATGTTGAACAGGGTGACAGTTACTGTTGCCTTATTCTTTAAAAACTCCTTTACCTTTAAACAGGTAATGGTAAGTGAGAGAAAACTGATCCACAGTGACCCAAAAACTAGACTTGGGTTTGATTCCCGGCTTGAGTCATTGTGTGGGGTTTGTATGTTCTCCGCGTGTTTGCGTGGGTTTTCTTTGGATGCTCCGGTTTCCTCCCACAAAAGAGGTGCTGGTTAGGTTGATTGGGCATGCTAAATTGCCCCTCAGTGTCACAGGATGTGTAGATTATAGGAATTATTGGAGTAGATATGTGGGGTTATGCAGATAGTGCCTGAGTGGGATTGTTGTCGGTGTAGACTTAATGGGCCAAATGGCATCCTTCTGCACTGCAGGGATTCTATGATTCTAGACACTGCAAAAATTGCAAATCCAACTTCAAAACAGAGACAATCTCTTCCTAAACTCACAGCAGAAAAATAGCCTCTCCCCAGTGTGAGCTCACTGGTGCACAGTGAGTTGAGATGATCTCCTGAACCGAATCTCACATGAAAAGCAACTGAATGGTCTCTCATCAGTGTGAACATATTGTTCAAAGCATTTCCCACAGTCTGGGCATTTTTAAGGTCTCTCCCCAGTGTAAAAATGGGTGTTTGCAGGGTGGATCCTGTTAGCGTCCTGGACTAAAACCCCTAAATTACATTAGGAAGCCAGACCAGACCCCAACAACATTTCTATGTTGGCATAAATGTGAGGATAGAATGCTTTGTTCCAGGAGTAATTTCACTGATTTAGGGATTTTTTATAGTAAAACAAACTTTATTTAATATCACTGTTTAAATATAACTCTAACAAATGAAGCAGTTATTAACAGTTGAACAATATTTAAAAATGAAAGTAAACAACTTTAATTTCTAATCTTTCACTATTTCAGTTCTTCTTAAGTGATGTAAATGACACTTTAAATACAGTTAGCAACCATATGCAGACTTAGTAGGGTGGCATGTCAGCATTGCTCACAATACCAGGGAGCCAGGATCAATTGTGGTCTTGGATAACTGTGTGGACTTTGCACGTTCTCCCTGTGTCTTCGTGTGTTTCCTTCATTGCTCCCATTTCCACCCACACTCTAAGTATGCGCAGGTTTGGTTGATTGGCCCAGTAAAGTTTTGCCTTGTGTCGGGGGATGAGAAAGGTAAATATGTGGGGTTATGGGGATAGGGTTTGGGTGGAATTGTTGTCAGTGCAGGCTCGATTGTCCAAATGGCCTCCTTCTGCTCTGTGGGAATTCTTCACTGAGTCTAGACAGTCTTGAAGCTTTTCGAGAGCAAACGAGCCTCAGACCAGTTTGTAGAAACCCTCTAACAGTTCCCTCCCAGAACTGCAAAAGCTTCTTTCTTGCTGCACAGACCCACATTATCCCATGACCCTGTAACAACACTAGTCAGAAATCCAAGGGGAACTTCTTATATAAACAAAAGCCCATTAGCTCTATCACAGAAACAAATTTCTAGCTAAAATGAGTCATTAACTTGCTTTCAGAACCCTTGAGCCTACAAAATATAGCTGAATTTTTAAACATTCCCCGAAACATAAAAACAATGTATATATACATACATATCCATTGCAATATTCTCATCACACTTTCCATACTTGAAGCTTATAAATGGCCTCTCCCCAATGTAAACCTGCTGCTGTGCAAAAAGCTGGGGTGACATTGAAGCTGTTCCCACACTCAGAACAGGTGAGTGCGTCAGTCAGTTTCCAGCTCTGATGTGTAACTGAATATCTCCTCACATTTCCATGGTTTCTCACTTTGGTTGTGGACAGTGGTTTGCTTCCATCTACAAAATTCTCTGCTTTCAGGTTACGATAAATTGTGTTGATCCATCTAATCCTGATAGTCATAGAGTTTTACAGCATGGAAACAGATTGTTTGACCCAATTTGTCCATGCCACCCCTTTTTTTTAATTGCCAAACTAGTCCCAATTGCCCACGTTTGGCCCACATCCCTCTATATCCATCTTACCCATGTAACTGTGTGAACGCTTTTTGAAAGACAAAATTGTACCCGCCTTTACTACTACCTCTGGCAGCTTGTCCCAGACACCCATCTCTGTGTGAAAATATTTGCCCCCCTTGGACCCTTTTGTATCTCTCCCCCTCACCTTAAACCTATGCCCTCTAGTTTTAGACTCCCCTACCTTTGGGAAAAGATATTGACTTATCTAGCTGATCTATGCCCCTCATTATTTTATAGACCTCTGTAAGATCACTCCAAGTCTCCTACACTCCAGAGAAAAAAGTCCCAGCCATCTAGCCTCTCCTTATAACTCAAACTGTCAAGTCCTGGTAGCCTCCTAGTAATTTTTTTCTGCACTCTTTCTAGTTTAATAATATCCTTTCTATAATAGGGTGACCAGAACTGTACATGGTATTCCAAATGTGGCCTTACCAATGTCTTGTACAACTTCAACAAGACGTCCCAACTCCTGTATTCAATGTTCTGACCAATGAAACGAAACATGCTGAATACCTTCTTCACCACTCTGTCCATCTGTGACTCCACTTTCAAAGATCTATGAACATGTATCCCCCAATCTCTTTGTTCTGTAACTCTCCCCAGTGCCCAACCATTAACTGAGTAAGTCCTGACCTGGTTCAATCTACCAAAATGCATCACCTTGCATTTATCTAAATTAAACTCCACCTGCCATTCATCAGCCCACTGGCCCAATTGATCAAGATTTCTTTGCAATCCTAGATAACCTTCTTCACTGTCCACTGTGCCACCAATCTTGGTGTAATCTGCAAACTTACTAAACATGCTGACTAAATTCTCATCCACATCATTAATATAAATGACAAATAACAGTGGACCCTGCACTGATTCCTGAGGCACACCACTGGTCACAGACCTCCAGTTTGAAAGACAATCCTCTACAACCACCCTCTGTCTTCTGTCATCAAGCTGATTTTGTATCCAAATGGCCACCTCACCCTGGATCCCACGAGATTTAACCTTAAGCAACAACCTACATGTGGTACCTTGTCCTAATGTTTTGTGTGAGCTTCCTGAACCCCAAATATTCCCCTTCTAAGACCAACTATATTAATATCTGTAACAGAGCTGGAGTTATTTTTCAATTCCACAAACAGACCCAAATGAACATGGTTCAGTCTGAACATGATTAACAGCAAAATCCAATCACAATAGTTACTTGTGAGTGCGCTGGTGTCTCAGGAGATTGGATGAGGTAGTGAATCCCGCCCCACACTGGGAGCAAGTGAACTGCCTCTCCCCAGTGTGAACTCGCTGATGTGTCCGCAGATGGGATGACTGACTGAATCTCTTCCCACATTGAGAACAAGTGAATGGCTTCTCCCCAGTGTGAATTCGCTGATGTGCCAGCAGATTGAATGACTGACTGAATCCCTTTCCACACACTGAACAAGTGAATGGCTTCTCCCCAGTGTGAGTTTGCTGGTGTATCAGCAGCTTGGCTGAACGAGTGAATCCCTTCCCACACTGGGAGCAGGTAAATGGTCTCTCTCCAGTGTGAACTCGTTGGTGTATCAGCAGGTCAGATGACTGAGTGAATCCCCTCCCACATACTGAACAGGTGAACGGCCTCTCCCCGGTGTGAACTCGCTGGTGTATTAGCAGGTGAGATTGGTTAGCGAATTCCTTCCCACACTGGGAGCAGCTGAATGGCCTCTCCCCAGTGTGAATTTGCTGGTGCCTCAACAAATTGGCTGAATGAGCGAATGCTTTCCCACATTGAGAACAAGAGAATGGCTTCTCCCCAGTGTGAACTCGCTGGTGTATCCGCAGATTGTATGAGTGAGCAAATTGCTTCCCACACTGGGAGCAGGTGAACGGTTTCTCCCCAGTGTGAACTCGCTGGTGTATTGCTAGGTTGGATGGCCAATTGAATCTCTTCCCACAAAGGGAGCAAGTGAATGGCCTCTCATCAGTGTGACTGCATCGATGAGTTTCTAGCAGGGATGGGTAATTGAATCCCTTCCCACAATCCCCACATTTCCATGCCATCTCCCTGTTGTCACGACAATGATGTTCCGAAAGACTTGATGATTGGTTAAAGTCTTGTTCGCACACAGAACACGTGTACAGTTTCTCTCCACTCTGAACGGTGCTTTTTTCTTCCGTATTCAAAATACAACAATGTTCAGAATATAACAAATTGGCCAACTTCATCAGGTTCTGATATCATGTTTGGTTTCAGTTTCCAAACTACAAATCCTCCTCTTCTGAAACCCTGTGAAATTGATTTAAAACAGAAAAAAGGGAATGAGAGAGACCCACAAAAACAGGTTGTGAAAGTGAGCGAAATGAATCTGGGAATTTGTGGGGTTGACATTAGGAAAACCGCTGGCTTTTCATAAAAACCCAACTGGTTCACCAATGTCCTTCAGGGAAGGAAACCTGACACCCAGTCTGGATCAACACAAGGCTGACGACACTCTGGGAGGAGACAGAGAGATAGGAGAGATCGGGGTGGGGGGGGGAGGGTGAAGGAGTGGGATTTTATACGTCTACAACTCAACAAGTCTTTGACAGAATCTCCCAAGCACTCAACCTCCACTACCAAGGATAGGGTAGCAGGTAAAAGTGAACCCCATCAACTCCAAGTTCCCCTCCAACTCACACATCATCCTGGCTTGTCTGACATCCTGTCCTAAAAGAACAGAAATTTTTTTTATAAATACTGGGAAGACTGAAGCCATTGTCTTCAGTCCGAACTACAAACTCCACTTCATCGCTAACAACTCTATCCCTCTTCCTGGCAACTGTCTGAGGCTGAACCAGGCTGTTCACTACTGTAGTGAAATATTTCACCCCAGTTTGAGCTTCCAACCGCATATCCACATCATCATCAAGACTACCTATTTGCAAGGAGACACAGGTTCAAGGCGAGAGGGGGAAAGTTTCAGGGAGAGACTGGTGGGTGTCTGGAATGTGCTACCAGAAGAGGTGGTGGAAACAGGCACATTGGCAACATTTAAGAGGCATCTGGATGGGTACATGAATAGGGAGGGAATAGAGAGATAAGTATTGAATCAGGGCAAAAGATTTTTTTTTAAATTAAGGCATCATGGTTAACACAGGCTCGGAGAGCCAAAGGACTTGTTCCTGTGCTGTACTTTCCTTTGTTCTTCCACCTCAGTGGCATCACCTGACTCCACTTCCCCACCCCCCAAATCTCAGCTGCTTTGGAACTCCAAATCTCCAAATTCTGAGGCCTGGGCCTCGGCTCCTCCCTCTGCAACTGGATCCTGAACTTCCTAACTCACAGACTACAATCAGTAAGGATAGGCAACAACATTTCCTCCACAATCGTCCTCAACACGGTGCCCCACAAGGCTGCGTCCTCAGCCCCTTCCTATTCCTTATATACCTATGATTGTGTGGCCAAATTCCCCTCCACTTCGATTTTCAAGTTTGCTGATGACACCACAGTAGTGGGTCGGATCTTAAACAATGCCAGAGTACAAAACTGAGTACAAGAATTAGACAGAATCTAGTGAACTGGTGTGGCGACAATAATCTCTCCCTCAACGTCAACAAAGTGCAGGAGATTGTCACCAGCTTCAGGAAGCAGAGAGGAGAACATGCTCCTGTGTACATCAATGGGGATGAAGTAGAAAGGGTCAAAAGCTTCATGTTTTTAGGTGTTTAGCTCAGCAACAACCTACCCTAGTCCCCCCATGCTGACACTATAGTTTAGAAAGCCCACCAACACCTCTATGTTCTCAGATTAAAGAAATTTGGCACGTCAGCTACAACTCTCACCAACTTTTACAGATACACCACAGAAAGCATTTTTTCTGGTTGAATCACAGTGGATTGTATCAGAGCTCCTGCTCTACCCAAGACCGCAAGGAACTACAAAAGGTTGTGAATGTAGCCCAATCCATCATGCAAACCGACCTCCTATCCATTGACTCTGTCTACACTTCCCACTGCCTCCGCAAAGCAACCAGCATAATTAAAGACCCCCACGCACCCCGGACATTCTCTCTTCCACTTCTTCCGTCGGGAAAAAGATACAAAAGTCTGAGATCACATATCAACTGACCCAAGAACAGTTTCTTCCCTGCTGCTGTCAGACCTTTGAATGGCACTAAGTTGATCCTTCTCTGCACTCAGGCTATGACTGGAACACTACATTTTGCACCCTCTCATTTCCTTCTCTATGAACGGTATGTTTTGTCTGTTCAGCCCACAAGAAACAAGACTTTTCACCGCACGTTCATTCCATTGTGACGTCAACAATCGCTTAACTCTCCCTCATTGCGCATGCTCCAGACCGAACGCTTTCCCCCAGTAAATATGGCGGCTGTTGACACGGGCCTGTCCCGGGGAAAAGCCTGAGCAGCTTCCGCCGCTACAAACGCTTCGGCCTACACGGGATATTTATGAGGCCTCCAAACCTACCCGTCGGCTCCAGCCCTCCCTCATGATCCATCCCACGGTATCTCACCGGCTAACAATTTCCACAACCGCCCCGATCGTGAGTTCTCATCGGAACTGCGCATGTCCTCAGTCACAACAGGCGTGTTGGGATCTAGACCCGCCCCTCGTTCACTCCGATTGGCTGGAGGACCAACCTCCTGCTCAGTCCTCCAATCCCGCCCCTCATTCACTCCGATTGGCTGGAGGACCAACCTCCCGGCTCGGTCCTCCAGTCCCGTCCCTCATTCATTCCGATTGGCTGGAGGACCGACCTCTCCCGGGGGAAGGGCTAGACCCGCTTTCTCCTTCTATTGGTCCAGAGTCGCTGTCAATCACTCCCTGGGCATTGTGAGCTGGAGCATGCGCACTGCAGATGCTGGGCTCGGTTTGCAAAGCTGCAGGAACAAAGAAATCAATAGGTTGTTGTAAAACAGGAGGTCAGAGTTACAGTGAACAACAACTTCTATTGATTTAAAACCTTTCAGAAATAATCCCAGTGCACTTCGTAGGAACATCCAGATACATCAGGATATATTAGCACAGATCACCAAAATACTGGACAAAGAGGTGAGTTTTAAAGAGAATCTTAAGGGATTTGATTTATCATGTCACATTTGATTGATTATTGTCACGAGTATTACTATGAAGTGAGAAGTATTGTTATTGTGCTGGACAGACAAAAATATACCGTTCATAGAATGTATAGGGGAGAAGGAAAGGAGAGTGTGCAGAATGTAGTGTTACAGTCATAGCTAGGGTGTATAAGGTAGGTCCATTCAGAAGTCTGATGACAGCAAGGAAGAAACTGTGAAGGTAGAGGCATTGGCGGGCTTTCTTAACTATAGAATCAGCGTGACAGGACCAGGACAGGCTGTTGGTGATTTGGACACCTAGAAACTTGAAGCTGTCGACCAGTTCCACTTCATCTCCATTGATGTAGACAGGGGCATATCCTCCACTATGCTTCTTAAAGTCGATGACTATCTCCTTCCTTTTGACATTGAGGGAGAGATTATTGTCGCCACACCAGTTCACCAGATTCTCTATCACTTTCCTGTACTCCGTCTCAACATTGATTGAGATTCAACCCACCGCGGTGGTGTCATCAGCAAACTTGGAAATTGGGTTGGAAGGGAATTTCTTCACACAGTCATAGAACAAGAAAGAACAACACAGCACAGGAACTGGGCCCTTCGGCCCAACTAGCCCGCACCACCATTTTAACATTGTGAGTGCCCTCCTCTACCTATGACCTTTGTCTACACCTATTGGGGAAGAATGAGGGAAGACTAATTTATGACAATTTGTTAAACCAATCAGCCTAAGAGCATGTTTTTGGGGTGTGGGAGGAAACCGGAGCACCTGGAGAAAACCCACGCAATCACGGGGAGAATGTGCAAACTCCCGCAGACACTGGCCCAAATCCATGTACTTGCACAGCAAACAGTGATAGTCACTGAGCTGTCATGTTGCCCATCAGATGGTCCAGGTTAAGCGTACACTAATGACGTGAAGCACTAGGCAACTCTCGAAGCAACATCCAAGAGCAGCCTTCGCACGACCCACCACGTGTATGCCCCTTGTTGGACAACAAAGCGGACCAAATCACCTGTGAAGTAAAAGAAAAGACATAGGTGCATAAAGACTATATTGAAGGGCTGAGGACACAGCCTTGTGGGGCACCTGTGTTGAAGATGATTGTGGAGGAAGTGTTGTTGCCTATTTTTATGGATTGTGACCAGTGGGTTAGGAAGTCTAAGATCCAGTCATAGAGGGAGGAGCTGAGCCCCAGGCCTCACAGTTTGGAGATGAGTTCTGTCAGAATAATGATGTTGAAGGCTGAGTTGTAGTCAATGAATAGGAGCCTGACATAAGTGTCTTTGTTATTCAGGTATTCCAGGTGTTGAGCGTAGGGCCAAGGAGATGGTGTCGGCTGTGGACCTGTTGCGGCGATAGACAATCTGGGAGGTTGAAATTAATTTTGAGCCATGACTCACCTTTTGAAGCACTTCATACTGATGGATGTCAGAGCCACCAGGCAATAGCCATGAAGGCACGCTGCCTGGCTTTTATTTGGTATCGGGATGATGTTTGCCTTCTTGAAGCAGATAAGGACATCACGTTGGTGTAAAAAGAGGTTAAAGATGTCTACAAATACCACTGTGAACTGGTCCACACAAGATCTGAATGTTTGTCTGGATAGTGCATCCAGGCTAGTCACTTACCATGGGTTGACTTTTGAGAAGGCTGCTCTGATGTAGGCGATGGTGAGCTCAAATACAGGTTTGTCAGAGCTTCTGGGATGGACGACGTGTTCTCACTGACCCCTTGCTCGAAATGAACATAGAATGTATTAGCTGATCGGGGAGAGGTGCATTGGAGGCAGCGACTTTACCTGCCTGGAGGGGGTTGTTTAATGTTGAAAGCCAGCTGGGAGTATATTAGAATAACTTGGTCTAAAGGTAACAAAGGAATGGATGATGGTTTTTGCAGTGGATAAACTGAGGCTAACGTGTAATTGGGTAATGTTACTGAGGTGAAAATAGGCGATTTTGGTCCTGATGGGGAACAGTTTGGAAGATCATCTTGGAGTGAAATATTTCACCATGGCTGCAAACCTCCTGCTTCAGTCTCAGCCATTTGGCAGGGACTGGGATGGAGTTGATGGCTAGGGACTGGAGTTTGTCAAGGGGACTGAAGGAAATGAACTCAGTCTTGTCAATATTTAAATGGAGGATGTTTCTGTTCATCTAATCTTGGATGTCAGACACATTGAGATGGTGTAGCTCAGAGGGGAACTTAGAGGTAATGGATTTGAAATACTCCTGCTGCCCTGGACAATTCAGATGGTGGGGGTTGAGGGCTTAGGAGGTTTTGTCAAATTATGGTTCAGTTCTAGGTCTGTGAAAATGCCTCCCATTTGCCACCCTCTCTCCCTGTCTCTTTCACTACTTTCTCTCTGTTTTGCTTTCTCTCACTGTCTCTCTTGTGACATAGATTTCTCTAGCCCAGAGGGTTCCATCACTGAATATATTTAAGGCTGAGATGGTGAGATGTGTGTTGAAAGACAGAGCAGCCTCGACAGGCCGAATGGCCTACTCATGCTCCAATTTCTTGTGTTCTTGCAGGAGCCAGAGCCTTGTGAGGACTCAGACTGGAGACAGGCTTTCTTCCCTGAAGGACATTAGTGACCATTTCACTTCTGCCAAAAGATCAAACAGACTTCATGGTCACTTTTTCCTGATGCCAGCCCCACAGTTTACCAGATTCATTCAACTCAATTTCACAACGTGCCTTTGTGAGTTCTTTCTCATCCCTTTTTTTCTGTTTAAAATCAATTTCACAGATTATCTGAAGGGGAGGATTTCCAATCAGAAAACTCAAAGCAAACATCAGGATGAGATTGGAGTCACCCAATTTATTGTAAGCTGAATATTTGTGAATTTTGAACATGGAAGGAAAAAGCACCATTCACAGTGGGGAGAAACAGTGGGAATGTGGGGAGGGATTCGGATCCCCATCAGAACTGGAAACTCATCAGCCCAGACACATCGGGGAGAGGTCATTCACTTGCTCCAAGTGTGGGAAGGGATTCTCTCGCTCATCCAGCCTGTTGCAACACCAGCGAGTTCACACTGGAGAGAGACCTTTCAATTGTTCCAACTGTGGGAAGGGATTCGCTCAGTCAGGCAACCTGCTGAGACACCAGCGTGTTCACACTGGGAACAGACCATTCAGATGCTCAGAGTGTGGGAAGGGATTTGCTCGATCATCTGACTTGATGGCACACCAGCAAGTACACACTGACAAGAGACCATTTAAATGTCCAGACTGTGGGAAATGCTATAAAAGTTCTCGGGATCTGATACTCCATCAACGTGCTCACAGTGACGATAGGCCATTTAGGTGTTCTCACTGTGGGTCTGAGTTCAAACAATCATCTCAACTCACTGAGCACCAGCGTAGTCACACTGGGGAGAGGCCATTCACCTGCTCCGTGTGTGGGCATGGGTTCAGTAGGTCGTCTAACCTGCGGTCACACCAGAGAATTCACACTGGGGAGAGACCGTTCACCTGTTCTGAGTGTGGGAAGGGATTCACTCAGTTATCCACTCTGCTGAATCACCAGAGTGTTCACAATGAGAAGAGACCATTTCAATGCCCAGACTGCAGGAAGTGCTACAAAAGTTCCCGACAACTGCTCCACCATCAACGTGTTCACACTGAGGAGAGACCTTTTAAATGCCTGGAATGTGGAAAGTGCTTTAAAAGTTCTGGGGAACTGATGCGCCATCAACGTCTCCACACTGACGAGAAACCGTTCAGGTGCTCTCACTGTGAGACTGGGTTCAAGACATCATCTGACCTCACTGTACACCAGCGAGTTCACACTGGGGAGAAACCGTACACCTGCTCTCAATGTGGGAGGGGATTCACTCAGTCATCCTCCCTGCTGACACACCAGCGAGTTCACACCAGGGAGAGGCCGTTCACTTGTCCCAAGTGTGAGAAGAGATTCACTCAGTCATCCAACCTTCTGAGACACCAGCGAATTCACAAGTAATTTCAATAAATTAGCTTTGTGTTAACAGTGTTTAATCTTTTAACACCGTTAACATATGGTATTTCCTTTTGAAGGGTTCTCACGCTCCCCGTCTCTCCCCTCCTCACCTCCAAGTGTGAGGAGCTCATGGAGCTTCTTGGTAAGATTGGGACAATTTGATCAGCTGCCTCTGCTATTTCCCTCCCTTCCCACTGGGACAAACCATGTCTAGAGTTCCGTCTTGCCCAAGCCCAGAACCTACAGCTTCCTCCAGTTTCTCTACCTCCCTTCATGACCTCTGCATCTTGTCCATGAGACCCACCTTCTGCTTCATCAATCCTATTCTCCTTAAACTACTGGTCATCCACCTTCCACACATTAGGTGATATTGTTGACGGTTCTCTCTATCCTCTGGCACTGTCCCCCACCTTTCAAATCCACTGTCATCACCTGTCCTAAAAGAACACTCCACCCCACAGTCTTTACCAACTACCGCCCCATCTCCAATCTCCCTTTCCTCTCCAAAGCCTCTGAACTGGGTGTCCCCCAAGGATCTATCTCTTGCCCCTCCTATTTCCCATCTACAGATACAAAATATACAGTAAATGGCAGAACCTTAAAGAGTATTGATAGGCAAAGGGATCTTGGGTGTACAGGTACACAGGTCACTGAAAGTGGCAATGCTGGTGGAGAAGGTAGTTAAGAAGGCATTTGGCATGCTTGCCTTCATCGGTCAGGACACTGAATTTAAGAATTGGCAAGTCATGTTGCAGCTTTACAGAACTTTAGTTAGGCCGCACTTGCAATATAGTGTTCAATTCTGGTCGCCACACTACCAGAAGGATGTAGAGGCTTTAGAGAGGGTACAGAAAAAATTTACCAAGATGTTGCCTGGTACAGAGGGTATTAGCTAAGAGGAGAACTTGGAGAAACTTGGTGTGTTCTCACTGGAATGACGGAGGCTGAGGGGCTACTGATAGAAGTCTACAAGATTATGAGGGGCAGCGTGGATAGTCAGAAGCTTTTTCCCAGGGTGGAAGAGTCAATTACTAGGGGCGCAGGTTTAAGGTGCGAGGGGCAAGGTTTAAAGGAGATGTATGAGGCAGATTTTTTACACAGTGAGTATTGGGACTGGAACTTGTTGCCGGGGGAGGTAGTGGAAGCCGATACAGTAGTGACTTTTAAGGGGCATCTTGACAAATACATGAATAGGATGGGAATAGAAGGATATGGTCCTCAGAAGGGTAGGGGTTTTTAGTTCAGTCAGGCAGCATGGTCAGTGCAGGTTTGGAGGGGCTGAAGGACCTGTTCCTGAGCTGTAATTTTCTTTGTTCTTTGTACATGTTGCCACTGGTTGACACCATCCAAAAGCACCATGTTAGCTTTCACATGTACACTGACAACACCCAGCTCTACCTCACACCCATCCCTCTCCATTACTCCACTGTTATTAAATTATCAAATTGCTTATCCCACATGCAGTCCAGGATGAGCAGAAATTTCCCCCAATTAAACTGTCTTCAGTCACCATGACAAATTCACCCTAACTACTGAATCCATCCCTTTCCCTGGGAACTGTCTGAGGCTGAACCACACCCTTCACAATCTCTGTGTCAGATTTAATGAGGTGATTTTCTAACCACGTGTCCACACCATCACTAATTCCAGATATTTCAATCTCCACCCCACCCCAGCTCATTGGCTACTAACCAGCAGCCCAATGTGGAGGCAGTGTGCCAGTCCCATTGGCCTGAGCATGTGTGGTGCTGGCAGGTGATCTGTTTATTTAAAGGGACACTCCCTCTGTGCTGTCGTCATTTGAACAGGACAGAAGTATTGTAAGAGGGGCCCATTTCAACAAAGAGGAGGGAGAACAGGATTTAGGCGAATAAAAAAACGTAAAGTTATAAAACTGTCCACTCTGAAATTGTCCATTACTTTTTCTTTACAGTAATTACTAATATAAATAGTTAAATGGACAGGAAGCTCAGATCAGGCATCACATCAATCTAACCGAGACACTCGATTCATCAGGACTGAATGTCATTGGCAACGTGGAAGGGGAGAGCAGCAGTCACAGCACAGACAAACTGTACACATGTTCCACATGTGGATCTGGATTCAATCAATTGAGTGATATGGGAAGACACAAGTGTAACCGAAACAGGGAGAGCCCATGTGGACAGTGTGGGAATACTGGGAATGTATTCCATTATCCCTTGATCAGGAAATTCATCAATGCAGTCACACTACGGCGAGTCCGTGTGGACAATGTGGGAATATCGGGAAGGGATTCTGGGGGGAGTCTGTGTGGACCATGCGGGAATATCGGGAAGGGATTCGTTTATTCCTCTGATCAGGAAATTCATCGATGCCGTCACACTGGACTGAGTCCATTCACCTGCCCTCTGTGTGAAAAGGGATTCACTCGATTTTCAAACATGCTGCGACACCAGCAGGTTCACACCGGGGAGAAACCCTTCACCTGCTCCCAGTGCGGAAAGGGATTCACTCAGTCATCCCACCTGCTGACACACCAGCGAGTTCATACCAGAGAGAGACCATTTACCTGCTCAGTGTGTGGGAAGGGATTCACTCAATCATCCAATCTTGTGAGACACCAGCGGGTTCACAAGCAACTGCACTGTTCTAATCCTGCAGTTATTACTGCTGTTAATCAGATTCAGGGGTGAACCTTGTTCATTATGAAACAGGGGAGTGCTGATGCTGTTGCTGATAATCACAGCAACTGGGCTGCAGTTGGAAGAATTTTCATCTATATAGTGCCTTTCAGAACCTCAGAGTATCTCTATGTGCAGTAAGCCTCCACAAACAGAAATGTGATGCTGATCAGAGATCATCTGTTTTTAGTGAGGTTGGCTGAGAGTGAAATACACAATAAATTTATAATAGAATTTTACACTAAGTTTGAGAACAATGTTACCCAATCTGAAACCAGAGTCTTAAATCTAAACAGAGGTAATCGTGAAGTTATGAGGAGGCAACTTGTTTGTTGTGCATTGGGAAAATATTAAAAATCTGTGGATCTATTATCAACAAATGTATTCCCACAAACAAAACTGATAAATGACTGAGTCAATCTCTTCCCACACACACAACCACCATCGAGAAGGAAAGGACAGCAGACACATGGGAACACCACCTTCTGGAAATTCCCCTCCAAACCACCCGCCATTGTGACTTGGAAATATATCACTGTTCCTTCACTGTCACTGGATCAAAATCCTGCAATTCCCTCCCTAACAACACTGTGGATGTACCTACACCACATGGACTGAAGTGGTTCAGAAAGGCAGCTCACCACCACTCAGTAAATTTATGCAGAAGTCTGAAAACATGTACCAAATGACTCAAGAACAACGTCCCACTTTTGAATGGTCCTATCATATATTAAGCTGATATTTCTCTTCACCCTACCTGTACCTGCAATACCGTATTCTGTACCTAGCCTTTCCTTCTTCCTGTGTACTCTATGAAAGATATGTTTTGTCCGTATAGCACGCAAGGAAAAAACACTTTTCACCATATTCCAATATATTTGACAGTAATAAATCAAATTGAAATTTAATGCACATGTTCTGAAGTGGAAATCATGCAGGGCAGGTACAACATTTGTGAGGAGCAGTGCAAGGCTCCCTCTACATTTTCCCAAACACTCCCAAGGTATGTACAACCCATCTATGGTACAGAAGAAAGCTCTCTCTAAATCATCCTGTGAAAAACTCCCAGAGGAAGCACTGCCCAAGCTAGATACAAAGGAAAACTCCCATTACATTCCACACCAAACAGTGTCAGTGAGTAGAAAAACTCCACCTGCACTGCCCCATCAAACACTCCCAGCCCATAATGAGCTGGGTTCCAGGAGGTTAGTTACCAGGCAATGAAATTATGTCATAAAGCAACACCATTTAATCCAGTTGGTCCTCTCTTTGATCTTTTAAAGATTGAGAACTGGGACATTCTGTTCACACTGAGAATCCCAGGGTGGGGAACTGAGATATCTTGTCTCCAAACACATCCCACCCTGTTTGCACCAGGAATCCCAGGGTGGAGATCTGGGACTAGGCAAGATAGAAGCAGGAAGGGTATTCCTGATGGTGGGGGTGCCCGGAACCACAGACTGATGATGCAGAGTAGACTGTTTAGGGCAGAGATAAGCAGAAATTTCTTCACCCAGAGAGTGGTCAGCCTATGGAATTTACTACCACAGGGATTAGTTGAGGTCAAAACATTGTATGTTTTCAAGCAACAGTTCGATATAGCACATGAGGTGAAGGGATATGGGGAGAGGTGGGATCAGGCGATTGAACTGGATGATCATAATGAATGGTGGAGCATGTTCAATAGGCCTAATGGCCCCCTCCTGCTCCTATTTTCTATGTTTCAGACATATTCCTCCCTGTTCACACTGAGAATCTCAGGGTGCAAAGTGTGGTGTGTTTGGGACAAATTGCTATTTGAAAGGTGAAGGTATATCAGCAGCAGGAGTTAGTGAAGAGAGCGATGGTAATAACCAGGCAGATTCACTCACCAGGAAAGCTGCTGCAAAGGAGATTCCATGGGATCCACTCAAAACATAATTGTTGCCACTCTGACTCAATGAAAATTCATCACAGTCAGTACGGGATAGAAATTCAGAACAGACAATTCTAGTTGCCATGGAACATTCTTTCCTCTCACATTCCCCAAAAGTAAATCCCCATCCCCCACACTCCCTCTACTCCCACTCTGCTGTATCTAATATTCACCCTCCCAATTCTCCTGAAGGTGCTGATTGACAGATCCATGCTCACTGCTTCCTGTCCTGGACACAGAGAGCTGAAAGTCTCCATGCAGGCTGCCAGACAGATATCTGTCTATCTGACTGGACTGACAATGTGTGGAATGTACAGATTGGATTCACTTCCTTTTCCTTCATTTGCTGCAAGTCCCCAGTTTCTCTAAGAATGAGAAAAGAAATGGAAAGATGGAGAAAAGGAAGTGTTTTACTCACAGAGACAGGGGGCAGTTTGAGTCTGTCTGACGCTCAATCGTCAGCCTCACAAAGCCCGCGCTCTGATTGGCTGGAAGACCTGAGTCCTTCCGGTCCTCCAACTCTTCCCATTGGTCAACAGCTCAGTATGATGGTCGGAAACACCTCCTGCACATGCGCAACTTCCCATCTCCCTTGGCCATGCGCAAACCTGGGCCTCCTGCCTGCGCGGCAGATAGAGCGAATTCCTTAGCGCTGGGGATTGTGGGAGTCGCAGCTGCCATTACTCATCCGGAGCCCAGTCTCCAAACACCCGAGACTGGGATGGAAAGTGGGGGTAAAGGCGCAGTAACCCCAGCCTGACACAAAGTACATGTTCCAAAAAGACGACAAGGTATTCTAGACCATCAAGGACAATAACTGAGAGATTTCTGTGCCTCAGACAGTGCTTACAGCAGAAAATTATATTTTAAATTTCAAACATCAGCATTCTATCACACCGCATTCCCTTCTCACACAGGAGAGGTGGGGGGGGGGCGAGAGGAAGCTTCTATTGGTCCTGGTTTTGGAGACACCTGCTGCCTTGATGGCACAGTGGTTAGCACGGCCATCTTACAGTGCCAGGTGCCTGGTTCCAATGCTGGCCTTGGGTGACTGTCTATGTGGAGTTTGCATGTCCTTCCCATTTCTATGTGGTTTTCCTCTGGGTGCTGCAGTTTCCTTCCACAGTCCAATGATCTGCTGGTTAAGAAGATTGGTGATGCTAAATTGTCCCTTACTGCCCCAAGAAGTGTAGGTTTAGGGAATTAGCTAAGGTAAAGGTGAGGGGCTATAGGGAGAGAGAGTAAGATACTCTGCCAGAGACATGATGCAGATTTGATTACCTGAATGGGCACCTGCTGCACTGCAAGGATTCACAAAAGCTGATGAAGTAGATTTTTTTTATCTTCATAGTAAATAGTGTTTTCCCCCACTGCAGGTAGATCTAAAATAAATCCAGAAAGAAGTGGAAAAAAAATCATCTGGGCTGTCAAATTCTGTAGAGAGAGAATCAGAATTAAACTTTAACCATGGGACATAAGGAGTAGGAACAGGAGGAGGCCATTCAGCCCTTCGAGCCTGCTCTGAGATCATGGCTGATCTAACCTCACTAAGTCCACTTTCCTGCCTTATCTCTGTTACCATTAATTTCCTTGCTGATTAAAAACTTATTACTGTCAGATTGAGTCAGAATCACAGAATTGTAATGATTCAGAGCGAGGCCATTTGGCCCATCATGTCTGCACCAGTTCTTCAAGTAAGAAGTCTCACAACACCAGGTTTAAGTCCAACCAGTTTATTTGACAGTAATCCCACAAGCTTTCGGAAACGGTGTTCCTTCGTCACACACACACCAGTTCTCCAAACCAGCATCATGACTTAATGCCATTTCCCTGCCTTTTCCCTGTAGCCTGCATATTCAAGTAGTAATTTAATGCCCTCTTGACATAACTAGTCTGTAACAATATTTTTAAAAATGTAAGAACAGATTGAGGTTTTTCTGGCCCTTTACCTGGTCAGTAGTGTGAGGAGTCAGCCTTCGAGATGAGGGAGCAGTGATTCAGATGGACAGTCTCCGTATTGCAGGCAGCATTGCGGGAGAGCGGTTCATTCACTTTCAGAAAACACAGAAAATAGGATCGGGAGGAGGCCATTCGCGGGTCTTCGAGCCTGCAGAATAATGTCTCCTTTTATGGGCAATATGCAAATAAGCACGGCAGTCTCTATCAATGCAGCCTTTTCTCGCGTGACACAGTCCAACATGTTACTGCCATTATTGGGAAGAATTGAGTTGTTCCGTTGACAACAAATCTGAACAGGGCGATATTATGAGTGAAAGTTGTGTCTGTGTGACTGTGAGGGGTAGTGTTTGATATGGGGTGACAATGTGTGAGATTAATTAAATATACTTACCTGGTAGGGGAGAGTAAATGATCAGGCAGGTTGATGTCCTAGAATGAGGCTATCCCATTGTCCTCTGGGTGTGTGGAAGCCTGCGTTGTCCCCACGTGCTGGATACTCGACTGCAGAATTTGTGGAAGTGGGTGACTGTGTTCGCGCTTTCCCCTGATTTGCAAATGAAAATCAGAGCTTTCAATTTACATTATTGACTGCGTAGAGTCTATTTTTCTGTCAACTAACTTTGTTCCCAATAATCACTGATTATTATGCAAGGATTAATTAATACCCCACCCACCAGCTTGCAATCTTCACGCATGCTCCATTGCAGCTACAATATTATCAAGCCAGCCTCACAACTCTCCATCCACTTCGCAAAGCTCAGTCACACGCTGAAGGCCCAAACTCTGAAGTGACGCTCTATCACAAAGACTCGTATCTCTTTTCTCTCACGTTTACACACTCTCCTCCCTCCTCCTCTCTTGGATATACACCCACACACAGAATCTCTCTCCATCTCTCACACTTGCCCATCCAGACAAAATCACTCTCCTCTCTCACTCACAGCTCCTTTTCTCTGTCTCACACACACACATACGTTCCCCCCTCCCCCATCTTACACACACACCATAACCTCTTTCTCTCAAACACGCGCATTCTGACTCCACTCTTTCTCAACCACACACAAACAATCGTGGGCTCCTCATTTTATCCCACAGACATACACACCATAACTCTAGTTCTTTCTTGCACACACAGTATTGACTCGTCTCTCTCTCTCTCTCACATGTCCATTCACCCTCACATATACACACACACACACAATGCGCACACAAATTAACACACACACAAACATGAGTACCCTCCCCATGTTTGACTCGCAACACGGACACCCCTTGACCCAGCTCACAGCATGGACACCTAAGTCCCAACTCATTGCTGTGTTCTGTTTAAGTTTTGGTATGATGCTGCCTGTCTACTATGGCTTATACCAGCTGGAGCTCTTTCCTAACTTCCTGAGAGCTATAGCTGCCACTAGCACGAGCAAGGTGAATCTTCCAGCCTTGTTTCATAATTCTCAGGAATTTGTGAACAAGATTCAACAAAGGAGCAGAAGTAAGTCATTGAGTATGCTCCCACCATTTATTTAGATCATGGCTGATCTGTCTGTGTTGCATTCCACATTCTCATTCTACACTTGATACTTTAGATTCCCTTATCTAACAAGAACTGGTTTCAAGGCAAAATTCTGATGTTGATGGAATCTGAAACATGAGCAGAAAATGCTGGGCAATCTCAGCAAGTCTGACAGCATCTATAATAAGAATAGAAACAACATGTTGAGTCAGGATGACTCTTTGACAGCTAAAGACAAGGAAAATCGGACAAAAGTTATACTGTGAGGGTCAAGAATTGGGAAGCAATCTATTAAATCTCTGAATCACTTTCAATGCATTTGTATTATTTCTTTAAAGAAAACTGCACCCAGTATTCAAGATACAGTCTCAGCAACACCCTGTATAACTGAAGTACAAATCTTTACTTCAATGTTCAATTTCTCTCATAATAAAGGATAGCATTGCATTTGTAAGAAACTTGATTTATTTGAACTAAGATTAATGGGGGTTCTCTTGTTTACAATAACCCCCCTAATCGTAAATCAGTGCAGGTTCCAGTGTCTTAACCATATGGCAAGAAAGAACACTTTAAATGGTGAATTCAGAAAGTTTGTTAACCATTAAAAATGTAACAAGTCAGAAAGATAAAAAGCAAAGTGTCGATTAACAGTGAATAGAGAAAGCTTAACTTTAACAATCAAATGGCTTTCTCTTCGTCCCTCTCAGACCAGTAAATGAAGTGACGGCTCTGAAAATGTAAATATTTTGTAAAACCAACAGCTCTCAACAACACTCTGTAAATATCTCTCTTTCCACCTCTCTCTACCAAGTTGGCTTCTCAAGACCACATTTTATACTTTAAAAATGTTGAAAGCCCACCTTCACCAATAGTTGGAAAGCAGCTAATATGTCTATAACTTGTTAGCAATGAAATTGGTTTAAATCTTAATGAAACTAGTTTTCACTTGGTGAAACATCACATGTGCTTTGCAACATCAATAATCAAAATGAACTCCTTAAGTGTGTTTGTGGTTCTGTTTTTAAGCTTCCAGAAATGCCTTTAATTAAAGACTCAAGATAAAGTTAATTACCCAGAAAGATAAACATTAACAAATGTAGTCCAAAACACTGACAAAATACATTTACAAACATCCACATAAAGCAGGCAAAACATACAGATTCTCACAGTTCATAAATTCCAAACAATGAATCCTCAGCATTCTCTCTCGCAGCTATAGCTTCTTAAAGCAACAGAGCACTCCAAGCTCACAACTCCTTGATTAAAATAAGATGCAAGATCCTTTATTCTCCTTCATTATAACTTAACCTTTTTTTAATCCAACTTCCAAGGCCTGATTTTAGAGGCAACATCTAGTCTTTGTTGATTTAAAATCCCAAACATGTTACCACCTACAAAAACTTTGTTAATTGTATTGTCACATGTATTAGCATACAGTGAAAAATATTGTTTCTTACGTGCTACGCAGACAAAACATACTGTTCAAGGAAATGAGAGTGCAGAATGTAGTGTTGCAGTCACAGCTGGGATATAGAGAAAGATCAACTTAGTGTGAGGTAGGTCCATTCAAAAGTCTGACAGCAGCAGGCGTTATCTGGCATTGAGGTGACAATGCAATAAAAATCTCACAGTTATTCCAAATTCCTCCAAATTTCCACATTTAACTGGTTCCCATTAAATCCTCAATCATAAACTAAAATAGATATGCATTTTCGGGTGATTTAAAAACAAATCAACTGTCTGCTGAAAGGATGAACTTTTCGACAGAACCTAAAGTGATGGGGAGTGAGCAGAGAAAATTTGACACACAATTACATCACTTTACATAATTAAAAAAAGTCTCTAACAACCAAATAAACTTGATTTGAAACCTCATTTTTTTGTTATATTCCTCAACCTAATTATTTTAATTTGATCAGTTTTTGTTAGGGATGGGTAACTTCTGTTCTTTATAAACTGTAGAAACTCATTTTGTTAATTCTACATGGGCTTGGAGAATCAGAACCCAGACCTTATAATCCTTATCCTTTTTCTCCTTCAGTCAGCACTCCCTCAGTTCTGGGGATTCCAATCAGACTGAATCTTTTTATCACAAAAGTAAAATACTGCAGATACTGGAATCTGAAACAAAAACAGAAAATGCTGGAAAAACTCAACAGCTCTGACAGCATCTGTGGAGAGAGAATAGAGTCAACATTTTGAGTTTGGATGACCCTTCATAAGAGTTCTTACAAAGTGTCATCCAGACTCAAAATGATGGCTTAATTCTCTAATCATTTTATCAATAACTTTCTTGTTCTTAGTTTCCAAATGGTAGGTAAGAGACCTGTCCAATGCCCACTCAAGTTCTGATTTTTCACTGGCCACGCTTGGGTCAGATTATAACAATTAAAATCTACTCTCAGAGGGTCTGCTTTTCAGTCCAGTGCTACTTGGAGTATACTGTGACTTCACTGACTATCAGGTCACAAGTCCCTCACAGTTTTTATCACAAATGTATGATAAAATAATTTTAAAAATGCCTGAGAATGCTTTTTAATTTCTTAACCAACTATCTACCACTGTTTGTTGATTGGTCGGACCCCCCTTTTTACAGATTCGGGTATCTCAGCTGCTGAACACCAGCCAGTCCTGGGATAAGCTTAATTCCAACTCATTCCGAGTAAATATTCTCACAGGTCCTCTGTCAGGGCCCTGCTAAACAGCTTTAATGGTCCATAATTGCAGAAACTGAGCAGTCACAGGAATGTGGTCAAAATCGTCCAGTCCCATCATGCCTCACATTCAATCTGCAGTCCTTCAATTATAACAGAATATGTGTCTGTATGTAGCTGCCTCGGCCACAGTCAACCCCAACACTGCCATCTTGAACTGCTACAATACCTGAGGTGCAAGTACAGCCACAGTGTAATACATCCACAGTGCTATTAGGGAGAGATTTCCAGCTACACATTCCAGACTTTCACTTGACTGTAGGTGGATACCAGATTGATATATTCCATTCACCCACTCCCAAGGTGAGTTTTTCCAATTCCTTTAATGTCCAGGACAATATATTCACAATATTTTTAAAACAGAAATTCAACATTCCCATTTGATTTCAGGTATTAACATATTCTGTTAGTTTGTTCTTTATTGTCAATGTCAGGCTGGGGTTGTTCCCCTTGGAGCAAAGGAGGTTGAGGGGAGATTTGATAGAGGTGGACAAGATTCTGACAGGTTTAGATAAGGTGAGCAAAGAAAAGTTGTTCCCATTCACTGATGGAACAAGGACGAGGAGGACACAGATTTAAAGTTTTGGGTCAGAGATGCAGGGGGAGGAATGTGAGGAAGGATATTTTGATGCAGCAAATAGTAATGAACTGGAACTCACTGCCTATGAGGGTGGAGGAAATGGAGATAATAAACAATTACAAAGGAAATTGGATGGGCATTTGGGGGTGTTTCAAACAGAAATACTGACTAAATATCTCTGAACTTCCTAACACCTTGTCACTGTGATTCTTGTGAAATTTAAAACAAGGTACTTACAGAATGACTCAAACAGCACCAGCCCATTGGAGGCTGAGACCAGCCAGTCCAGCAGAAAGAAACCCTCTGACCCTCCCCATTGACTAACTGTGAGAATGAACAAAATGCAGTCCTGGGCGTAATTGAGAGCAGAAACAATAACAGCAGAATCCAACCCCTGTGAACTTGTTGGTGCCTCAGCAGCTGTGATGAAATTCTGAACCCTTTTCACACACTGAGCAGGTTTCTCCCCAGTGTAACCTCACTGATGTCTCAGCAGGTGGGATAACTGAGTGAATTCCTTCCCACACTGAGAGCAGGTGAATGGCCTCTCCCCATGTGAACTCGCTGGTGTCTCCGCAGGTTGGATAACTGACTGAAACCCTTCCCACACTGAGAGCAGGTAAACAGCTTCTCCCCAGTGTGAACTAGCTGGTGTCTCTGCAGGTGGAATTGTCCAGTGAATCTCTTCCCACACTGAGAGCAGGTGAACGGCTTCTCCCCAGTATGAACACGCTGGTGTCTCTGCAGGCTGGACAATTGAGTGAATCCCTTCCCACACTGAGAGCAGATGAACAGCCTCTCCCCAGTATGAACACGCTGGTGTCTCCGCAGGCTGGAAAATTGAGTGAATCCCTTCCCACACTGAGAGCAGATGAACAGCTTCTCATCAGTGTGAATTTGTTTGTGCTTCTGCATGTCAGATGACCGAGTGAATCCCTTCCCACACTGAGAGCAGGTGAACGGCCTCTCCCCAGTGTGAATGCGCTGATGTGCCTGCAGGTCGGATAACCGAGTGAATCTCTTCTCACACTGAGAGCAGGTGAATGGCCTCTCCCCAGTGTGAATTCGCTGGTGTGTCTGCAAATTGGATAACTGGTTGAATCGCTTCCCACACTCAGAGCAGGTGAATGGCCTCTCCCCAGTGTGAATTCGCTGGTGTCTCTGCAAAGTGGATAACACAGTGAATCCTTTTCCACACTGAGAGCAGGTGAATGGTCTCTCTCCAGTGTGAACTCGCTTGTGCGACTGCAGGTGGGAGAGTCGAATGAATCCCTCCCCACATTGAGAGCAGATGAATGGCCTCTCCCCAGTGTGGCTGCGCCGATGAGCTTCCAGCTCCGATGGGGCTCTGTATCCCTTCCCACAGTCCACACACTTCCATGGTTTCTCCATGGTGCAGGTATTCTTGCCTTTCCCTTGGGTGGACTATCAGTTGAAGCCTCGATCACCCACAGAACACGTGTACAGTCTCTCCCTGCTGTGAATGGTGTGATATTTATTCAGGCTGTGTAACTGGTTAAAGCTCTTCAGTCAGTGCTCTGGAACACCCTCACTTGAATTTGGCAGTGTGTTGATGCTTTTCCAGTCACACTGATGTTTGAAATCTTTTCAAATCTCCTTCCAGATTCAATGCCGATGATATTCAGTTCCCAAGGAACATGACTCTGCCAGATCTCGACCTGATGTTTGAGATTTCAGCCTGTGATTCCTGTAAAACAAGTTGACACAAGTCATCAGTGTCAGTACAAATTCTCATTTCTATGGAACATTCTTTCCTCCCTTATTCCCCAAAAGCTGTGAATCCCCATTCCACACACTCTCCCTCCATTCTCACTCTGCTGTATCTAATATTCACCCTCCCAATTCTGCTCAAGGTGCTGATTCACAGATCCATGCTCAATCAGCCTCACTGCTTCCTGTCCTGGAGATACACAGCTGAAAATCTCCATGCAGGCTGCCAGACAAAGCTATGCCCGTATGACTGGACTAAAAATATGTGGAACATACAGAATGGATTCACTTCCTTTTCCTTCAGTTGCTGCAAGCCCCCAATTTCCCCCAGAATGAGAAAAGAAATGGAAAGTGGGAAACATTGATTTCCTGCCAAATGTTGCACAGAGGAGGGAGTTTCACTCTGAACTTCATTGGCCAACTTCCTCATTATGACTCTCTCTCTCTCAAAGACATTGACATCCTTTGCTCCCTCAGCTTGACACATTTACTTGTCTGGTGAAAAGGATGGTCTCTTTCCTAATGTTCACAATTAAAGGGCTGGTTTCCCTCAGAGATGGCTGACATTTAAGAGAACAATAAATTATTAGAGGACAGAGATATAAGAACATAAGAAATAGGAGCAGGAGTAGGCCATCTAGCCCTTCGAGCCTGCCCCGCCATTCAATAAGATCATGGCTGATCTGTCATGGCTCAGTTCCACATTCCCGCCCTCTCCCCATAACCCTTAATCCCCTCTCTTATCAAAAAGCCATCAACCCGCGTCTTAAAAATATTTAGCGAGGTAGCCTCCACCACTTCAATGGGCAGAGAATTCCAGAGATTCACCACCCTTTGAGTGAAGAAGTTCTTCCTCAACTCCGTTCTAAACCGCCCCCCCTTTATCTTGAGGCTCTCTGCCACTCTCTGCCTCCTATTTGACAACCAATCCTCTATCCACGCTAACACCCTACCCCCAACTCCATGTCCCCTGACCTTCTGCAGTAACCTCTTGTGAGGTACCTTGTCAAACGCCTTCTGAAAACCAAGAAAGACCACATCCATTGGCTCTCCTCTATCCACCGCCCTAGACACATCCTCATAGAACTCCAGTAAATTTGTCAGACACGACTTCCCCTTAACGAAACCGTGCTGCGTCTGCTCTATCAAGAAATTCCCCTCAAGATGCCTTGCTATTTCCTCCTTGATGACGGATTCTAACATTTTACCTACAACAGACGTTAAACTAACCGGCCTATAATTCCCTGCCTTTTGCCTGGCACCCTTCTTAAACAACGGCGTAACATTAGCCGTTTTCCAATCTTCCGGCACTTCCCCGGAATCCAGCAACGTTTGGAAGATAACCACCAAGGCATCCACTATCACCTCCGCCATTTCTTTCAGAACCCTCGGATGCATTCCATCCGGTCCTGGGGACTTGTCCACAATTAGTCCCTCCAGTCTGTCGAGCTGCCGAGTGTTGTTATATTGTGGATCTGATAGATTATTTATGGTTCTGTAACAAAGTACATTTATTATTTCTCGTCTTGTAATGAGGCACTGTAGCTCTGTTATATATTTCCACTCATGGAGTCATTACAGCACAGAAGGAATCCATTCAGTAACTCAAGTCCATGCTGACTTCTGTTGAACAATCCAGTCAGTCCCATTCCCCTTCTATATTCCCTTTCCCCTGCAAGTTTATTTCCTTCATGTGCCCATCTCATTTCTGAAATATATTAAAAGGGGACAGTATACTAATATAGGACAGAGACGTGTCTGATATTGTTACATGTTAGAGATTAGATATATTATTTACGGCTCTGTAATAATATGCACTTATCTGGTTGTGTAACATTGGACTGTAGTTACATTATATATTTGGACAAATCTCTTCCCTCAGAGAATTGTTAGTATCTGGCTTCCTCTCCATGGGGACCAGTGGAGGGATTGAATATCTTCAAGGATGAGTTAGACAGGTTTTGAATGGCAAGGAAGTCAAGGCTTATTGGAACAGGCTGGAAAATGGAGAGAAAGCTCAGATGAGGAAGGATTTCTTCACTCAAGGATGTGGTGAAGTTTTGGATCCCTTTTTCGGAAATTGCATCCCTTTTTTGCAAATCCTTCCATGACATTATTGTTTCCTATTTCCAGTCACACCAGTGTTTGGATCTTTTTCTACAGACACACTTACATTCAGGTTCTGTCAGGTTTTGATCTGCTGTCTGGTTTGAGTTTCCCTTTGAAGTTTGTCGTCAAATTTCCTGAAAAAAAATCATCACCTTCAGTCAAGAATAGAAATTAAGCGAGAAACGTTTCTCTTGGGTTGAGTTTTCTGTGTGTAAATCCTCCCCTCTAACTCCCGGTAAAAGGAGTTTCCAAAGTCCATCACTGTCAGTCCAGGATAGAAATTCACAACATTCTCTCCTCCTGCTGACAGGGAGCACCGCGCATGCGCCCTGCTGCTCAACGCCCCGGTAAAGATGGCTGCCGTTAACTCGGGGCCTCCAACTCAGGCATCTGTGGTCGAGGCCCCAAATGTTACGAACGCGGCACCGAGCACTTCGGGTTTTCCTGAATCCATTGGGTGCTTATAAAGCCTCCCCACCCACCTCGCCGCCTCCATTACCCTCCAGAATAAGCCGTTTCCCTGGAAACCCGGAGCCGATAAAACAACCTTGCTGCCACTGTAGCAGCAACACCCACTGCGCATGCACTTTAGGTCTACAGTACGCATGCGCAAAGTCTGTTGCGAGGCTGGATCATATTCTGATTCACTGTGAATGCTGGGTAAGATAGCCACCATTGAAGTATGTTACTGCATAATCAACATCCTGATCAATCTTTTCTATTTCCTCTCCAAAGCCTCCACATCCTTCTGGTAGTGTGGCAACCAGAATTGAACACTATATTCCAAGTGCGGCCTAAGTTGGGATCTTCCTCTGTTCTGTCCACTCGATGACTTTCTTCTGTGAATATCTAGCTGGAATATTGGACCCTGGTCTGTTTCCTTGTTCATCTTGTTGACTCTAAATATTGAATCTTGTGGTTTCAGACACCAGATAATCAAACTCCCAACCACAGATTATATTTTGCTGACTGTATTAATACTACAGAGTATAGTTACCCCATCCAGAGAAAGGGAGAATGTTGGGGTAGAGATTATTTCTGAGCTGACTGTGAAAATGGATTCATTCAGTCTTTCCATTTACTGATCGAGATCACAATTACACCAGAGGAAGACTACTCAAGCACTTAACGTTTGCAAAGGGATTTCCTGAGCGGTTAGTACTAACTTTAAAATTTCAAAGCATTTGATCCAATTTCAACATTATTATTGGTGAGGGCAATTTAACTGTTCTATCTAGGAGTACATAAATCACTTGTTCACCCCAACAAATTCACACCTATCTGTGGTTGTTTGTTATGTTGTCAGTCACACCCAGGACAGCACTCTGGTAGAAGGCCTTTGCTGCTTAGTTGCTATATGAATTGATTTAACACACTTGATCCTTGACCCAATGGTATCAATCATAATCAGGTTGCAAATCGTACTTTCGATTGAACAATATAGGTTTAAATGGCGAGGTGATTACCCAACACTCTCTGCGAGTGAGAATGTGTCCTATCCACATTACTGCAACTGTTGCGCAGGCGCGGTACCAGGCTCTGGCTGGGACATGCGCAGTTTCTGACGCCGTCCGGAGCATGCGCATTCCGGGCTGTGACTGGCGCTGCGAGGAGCCGGAAAGAAACAATGGAGTGAGGTTCAGTAATGGAGCCGCTGGGTGACCGGGGAGGGATAGAAGCAACGGAGTGGGCTGGGAGGCTTCACAAACACCTTGTGAATGCCTCAATCCAGATAATATGTTCCCGGTACCGTTTCAATCGGCACCGAATAGAGTCGGAGCTGAGCGGCTCCAGGCCCGGGTTACCGGCCGCCATCTTTATAGGAATAATGTACGACAGGGCGCATGCGCTGTGAGCCTGGACCAGTTACCAACTCTCCCGGATTGGACTGGAGTCTCCAGGAATTTTTTTATTTGTCCATGGGATGTGGGAGTCACTGGCTGGGCCAGAATTTATTGTCCATCCCTAATTATCCTTCAAATGAGTGGTTTGCTAGGCCATCTCAGAGGGCATTTTAAGAGTCAACCACATTAAGAACATAAGAAATAGGAGCAGGAGTAGGCCATCTGGCCCTTCGAGCCTGCCCCGCCATTCAATAAGATCATGGCTGATCTGTCGTGGCTCAGTTCCACTTTCCGGCCCTCTCCCCATAACCCTTAATCCCCTCTCTTATCAAAAACCCATCAACCTGCTTCTTGAAAATATTTAGCGAGGTAGCCTCCACCACTTCAACGGGCAGAGAATTCCAGAGATTCACCACCCTTTGAGTGAAGAAGTTCCTCCTCAACTCCGTTCTAAAACGCCCCCCCTTTATCTTGAGGCTGTGCCCCCTAGTCCTACTGTCCTTTCTGAGCGGGAAGTCTCTCCACCTCTATCCTATCCATCCCATTCATCATCTTATACGTCTCAATGAGATCTCCCCTCATTCTTCTAAACTCCAACGAGTACAAGCCTAGTTTATTCAGCCTCTCCTCATAGCTCAACCCCCTCAACTCCGGTATCAGCCTAGTAAACCTCCTCTGCACTCCCTCCAAGGCCAAAATATCTTTGCGCAGGTGCGGCGCCCAAAACTGCACACAGTACTCCAGCTGCGGCCTCACCAATGCCCTATACAGCTGCAGCAAGACCTCCCTACTTTTATATTCAATCCCCTTTGCTATGAAGGCCAGCATCCCATTTGCCTTCCTGACCACCTGCTGCACCTGCAAGCTGGGTTTTTGCGACTCATGCACAAGGACCCCGAGGTCCCTCTGCACCATCGCCTGCTGCAGTTTTTCGCCACATAAGTAATAGTCCTTCCTACCATTCTTCCTACCAAAGTGGACCACCTCACACTTGCCAACATTAAATTCCATTTGCCATTTCCTGGCCCATTCGCCCAGCCTATCTAGATCCTTCTGCAGACTCTCCACACCCTCCGCACAATTTGCCGTTCCCCCAATCTTGGTGTCATCCGCAAATTTCGACACCCTACACTCGGTTCTTGATACACATTGCTCTTGATATACAGTTAGACCAGACTGGAGAAGGATGGCAGATATTTTTCCTAATTCATTCACACTGTGGGTGTCACTGGCTGGGACAGCATTCATCACCCATTCCTATTTTCTCTTCAACTGAGTTTCAGAGGACATTTTAAGACTCAACCACATTGCTGTGGATCTGGAGTCACACATAGACTAGACCAGGTAAAGAGAGCAGATTTCCCTTCCTCAAAGACATTAGTGAACGAGATGGGACGTTTCATGGTCATCAGTAGGCTTTTAGTTCCAGATTTTAATTATATTCAAAATTTACCATACCATAGGATCATAGAATGCCTACAGTGCAGAATTTTCCCCATCAAGTATGCACTGACTCTCCAACAGAGTAGCTTCCCAGGCCCACCAGCCAGCCCTATCCCTGTAACCATGTGCATTTAGCATGGCTAATCCACCTAACCTACACATCTTTGGACTGTGGGATTCAAACCTGAATTTCTGGAAAATTGTCTGGACATTAAAATATATACTTTTTTGTAATTGTTCTTTGAATATTTCTTTTCACTGGCTATTAAAGTATTGACAACAGATGAAGGTTGTTTGGTTGACCGTCAGTCATTATCCTGTAAAGTGATGAGTCTTTTTGCTTTCCAGTTGGCCTAGGAAAGCAGTGTGGGATTGATGTGTTGACTGATTAGTGGTTGAAGATGGGGGCAATATAAAAGATGTGATAAAACATCCAGGAACTCATTGAATCACAGTTGGTGATTATAGAGGAGAGAATGTTGTGAATTTCTATCCTGGACTGACAGTGATGGTTTCTGTAAATTTACAGAGTGCTGGAAGTGGAGAATTGACAGACGGGAAACACAAATCAAACATCACATCGTGATCTGACTGAGTCACTCAACACAACAGGACCTGAATGTGAGCAGAATCTGAATGTGGAATGTTACAGGTTTGTTGATTCTGTCAGAGAGAAAATTTCAGGTCTTACTGTGACTGGAAAAACCCTGAGATTCACAAATCCTGGTTAAGAAGCACCTCTACTCAGGATGGTAAAGGTTTGGAACTCTGTCCTACAGAAGGCAGTTGATGCTAAATGAGTTGCTACCTTTAAACCTTGAGACAGATAAATTTTTGTCAAATCCCCCTCAGCCCTGTACTCCCCTCACTGCCCAAACACTCCTCATTGCCCAAACCCTCTTCAATTCCCCTCCAAAATCCCTCTCAGCCCCATACCCCCCACTGCCCAAACCCTCTTCAATCCCCCTCCAAATCCCTCTCAGCCCCGTACCCACCACTGCCCAAACCCTCGTCAATTCCCCTCCAAATCCCTCTCAGCCCCGTACCCCCCACTGCCCAAACCCTCTTCAATCCCCCCTCCAAATCCCTTTCAACTGTACAAAATAAAACCTTACAATCAAAAGAGAAATGAGAGAGGGAGAGCAGGAAATTCCACACTCCCATCCTGAAGTGGCTGCTGCACATTTTTTTGAACCATTGAATCCAGCCACTTAAACCCTGTTGGGGAATGCAAAAGGGCTCCTGAGAATTAGGCCTTGAAGTGAGGCCTAGTCACAGAGGCTGCATTATACCTCAGCTAGAAAGAACAAATCTCCCTCTCCCCAGTTAACCAGAACAATCCTCTCCTTCCACACCCACAAATCCCAGCGCCCTGTCTAAAAACACAAGCACGACTCTGGGATTGAGACCAAGCCATTCCCCCAGGCTCAGGAATTTGAATTTCTGCTCCCTCTCCCTCCTGAGTTCTTTACAGTGACAGGGAGAGAGAGAGAGAGAGACTGAGAATGTTACAATCCGGATCCCACAGGGAATCCCACACTGCAGGAGGACACCTCCACCCCAACAGCCTCTGTCACTGTCCCCAACCCCTGTTCACTGAGCCCCCGACACTCCCCACCCCTTCTCCATTCACCCTGCTTCTCTCTGCTACCCCACCCTCCTTCTTACCCTCCATCTTTTTTACATTTAAATTGTGGGGCACAGTCACAGTGTGAGGAATATGGTGGGGGGAGAAACACAGAGAATGAGTGCGCAGCAAGATCCCACATACGCACAGCCTGAACAGGGCCAGATAGAAAGTGATATTGTCAGGACTGGGGTCAAGTGAGTGGGAAATAAGGGAATCAGACATCTTCCTCTCTCTCCCTCTCCACACGAGACCCCACCCCCAGATTCTGTGTCTCTTCTCACCCCCTCACCACAACCCCCACAAACCTCACTTTTTGCTGACTTTTCCTATTTTCCCCTCACTCTGCCCCCACTTCTTACCATGTCTCTTTCTCTCTCTCTCCATCTCTCTCCCCGTCTGTCTGTGTCTCTCCTCCCCCCTTCTCTCCCCCTCCTCTCTCTCCCCCCATTGAATATTGTAATGAAGTTGCATATATTAGGTAAAAAATGTGGTGTTTGCCCAATATAAATATTGAAAAGAAATGCTGAGAAAACTAAAATAAATCATCCAGTGTTGAGTCTTTCAAAAGCCTGTGTCTTTGTGCTTGGGATTTTAAACTGCAGAAAGCAGGCTGCAGAAGACAACTTTACAACATTTGTGTCCAAAGCAGCAGCCAGAATCCCAGCAGAGTAAAACAGGCTTTGAATTGGACAAATGGTTTTAAAACAAACTCTCAAACACATACAACCAATAGACAGTTTCATTTTACAGATATTTAATTTACTCTTTGCCACCCACCAAAGGGTTAACATGTTTGTGACTAATTACAAAGCCAGGCTATTTTAACCCCAGGGTTTCTGGCTCCAGGCCTCCCCACCCCACAATCTATCCAGAACCTCATCTGAGAGCCAGGGGAAAGGACAGAGTCTGGAAACCCTGGAAAGAGCTAAACTCCCCTGTTTAACCTGGTAACAAGCTGTGTCCATCCCCTTAGGGAGAGACTTTCTAAAATCACCCTCTAAGCATTGATTTATTTTTATCAATCAGTCACACCATTGTGGGCTTCCTGAGACTTTTCTCCAGAGACTGGGAACTGGGCACTGACTCCACACGAGAGACCACTCCCACCTCCTCCTCTCTCCCCCCCCCAGATCCTGTGTCTCTTCCCACCCCCTCACTGTCACACCCCACAAACTTCACTTCTTGTTGTCTTTTGCTCATTCTCAGTGGGGAATGAGAGAGGAAAAAATGTCCTTAGAAAATAGAATTGTCTGTTCTGAATTTCTATCCTGTACTGACACTGATGACTTGTGTCAACTTGTTTTACAGGATATTGAAAGAGGAATCACAGGCTGAAATCTCAAACGTCAGGTCTAGACCTGGCAGAGTCATATTCCTTGTGATCTGAATATCATTGGCCATTGAATCTGGAAGGAGATTTGAAAAGATGTCAAACATCAGTGTGACTGGAAAAGCATCAACACACTTCCACATTCAAGTGAGTGTGTTCCAGAGCACTGACTGAAGAGTTTTAACCAGTTACACAGCCTGAATAAATATCACACCATTCACAGCGGGGAGAGACTGTACACGTGTTGTGTGAGTGGACAAGGCTTCAACTGATTGTCTACCCAAGGCAAGGACACCTGTAGCATGGAGAAACCATGGAAATGTGCAGACTGTGGAAAAAGATACAGTGCCCCATCAGAGCTGGAAGCTCATCGGCGTAACCACACTGGGGAGAGGCCGTTCACCTGCTGTCAGTGTGGGAAGGGATTCATTCGGTTTTCCCAATTGCAGAGACACCAGCGAGTTCACACTGGAGAGAGACCTTTCACCTGCTCTCAGTGTGGAAAGGGATTCACTGCGTTATCCACTTTGCAGACACACCAGCGAACTCACACTGGGGAGAGGCCATTCACCTGCTCTCAGTGTGGAAAGGGATTCATTGACTCATCCAACCTGCAGACACACCAGCGAATTCACACTGGGGAGAGGCCATTCACTTGCTCTCAGTGTGGAAAGGGATTCACGCGGTTATCCCACCTGCAGACACATCAGCGAGTTCACACTGGGGAGAAGCCATTCACCTGTTCTCAGTGTGGGAAGAGATTCACTGATTCATACAGCCTGCAGTCACACCAGCGAGTTCACACTGGAGAGAGACCATTCACCTGCTGTCAATGTGGGAAGGCATTCACTGTGTTATCCACTTTGCAGAGACACCAGCGAGTTCACACAGGAGAGAGGCCATTCACCTGCTCTCAGTGTGGAAAGAGATTCAACCAGTTATCCAATCTGTGGACACACCAGCGAATTCACACTGGGGAGAGGCCATTCATCTGCTCTCAGTGTGGGGAGGGATTCACTCAGTTATCCACCTTGCAGAGACACCAGCAATTTCACACTGGGGAGAGGGCGTTCACCTGCTCTCAGTGTGGGAAGCAATTCACTCAGGCATCCAGCCTGCGGACACACCAGCGAGTTCACACTGGGGACAGGCCATTCACCTGCTCTCAGTGTGGGAAAGGATTCACTCGAATATCCGACCTGGGGATACACCAGCGAGTTCACACTGGGGAGAGGCCGTTCACCTGCTCTCAGTGTGGGGAGGGATTCACTCAGTCATCCCAATTGCAGAGACACCAGCGAACTCACACTGGGGAGAGGCCGTTCAGCTGCTCTGCTTGTGGGAAGAGATTCAACCAGTTATCCAGCCTGCAGAGACACCAGCGAGTTCATACTGGGGACAGGCCGTTCACCTGCTCTCAGTGTGGGAAGGGATTCACTCAGTCATCCACCCTGCGGACACACCAGCGAGTTCACACTGGGGAGAGGCCGTTCACCTGCTTTCAGTGTGGGAAGGGATTCAGAATTTCATCCCAGCTTCTGAGACACCAACAAGTTCACGAGTGATATTCAGGGTTGGATTCTGCTGTTACTCTTTCAGCTCTCAGTTACATCCAGGACTGCATTTTGTTCATTCTCACAGTTGGTGAATGGGGAGGGACAGAGTATTTCTTACACTGGGGAGACCATGCAGACCGCTACATCAACGGATGAATGAAAACCGCTTAACAATCACCAGGCAAGACTGTTCTCTTCCTGTTGGGGAACACTTCAGCAGTCATGGGCATTCGGCCTCTGGTCTTCGGGTAAGCGTTCTCCAAGGCGTCCTTCACAACGCATGACAGCGCAGAGTCGCTGAGCAGAGACTGATCGCCAAGTTCCGTGCACATGAGGATGGCCTCAACTGGAATCTTGGGTTCATGTCACACTATCTGTAACCCCCACGACTTGCCTGGATTGCATAATTTCACTAACACTCCTGTCTGGAGATAATACACATCTATTTAACTTGTGCTCAATGCTCTCTCCACTTACATTGTCTGTACCTTTAAGACTTGTTTAGCTGTAAAGTCTGGTGTTTCAATCACTATCCTGTGATTGAGTTTGTGTCTTTATACGCTCTGGGAGATCTTTTCACAAACAATCACCTGACGAAGGAGCAGCAAGCGCTCGAAAGCTAATGGTGTTTGCTACTAAATAAACCTGTTGGACTTTAACCAGGTGTTGTAAGACTTCTGACTATTGTAATATTTGATGCCTTGGCTAAAGATAAGTATCCTATATCCCTTCTTAACCACTTTATCAGTCTGGTCCTGTCTTCAGGGTCCGATGGACATGCACCCCAAGATCCCTCTGGTCCTCTGTACTTCCTGGTGTCCTATTGTTCATTGTGTATTCCCTTGTTAGTCCTTCCAAAATGCATCACCTCAGACATTTTGGGGTTAAATTACATTTGCCACTGTTCTGCCCATCTAACCAGCCAGTCATATTGTCCTGTAATCTAAGGCTTTCCTCCTCGCTATTTACCACAACACTAATTTTTGTATCATCAGCAAACTTACTGATCGAACCCCCACATTCATGTCCACAGGAAGCTCCGCGCGGCCATTGATACAAGACTCTGATTGGCTGGAGGACCAGCGCCATCCGGTCCTCCACACGTTGCCATTGGTCAATCTCCCGCATGTGGGCACTGAGGAGGCGGAACCCGAACCCACGTGGAGGTGGGCGGGTCTTTGACCGCCACCGCACTGAGCTGGTGTCCAATCCGCAGTGTTTTGCTTCTGTTACCTTGGCTCGAGGGGCGGGGGGGGGAAATGGGAGAAAAAGCGTGGGGGCGGGGCTCCTGAGTTCGTGTGCCCGGGCGTGCGCACTGAAATCCTAGGACGTCACCGCAGAGCAGAGTGATTCCTATTGGCTGATTCAGGCAGTGCTCGATTGTGACGTAACGATGCGGAAGTTGGCCAATGAGCTTTAGAAGAAACTTCCTCCTCTGTGCGACCTCTGGGAGGAAATCAATGTTTCCCCCTTTCCATTTCTTTCCTCATTCTGGGGGAAATTGGGGACTTGCAGCAACTGAAGGGTAAGGAAGCGAATCCAGTCTGTATATTCCGCACGTTTTTAGTCCAGTCATATCTGTGTGGCAGCCTGCATGGAGATTTTCAGCTAGTGACGTTTGCTACCAAATAAACCTGTTGGACTTTAACCTGGTGTTGTAAGACTTCTTACTGTGTTTACCCCAGTCCAAAGCCGACATCTCCACATCCAGGACAGGAAGCAGTGAGTATGAATCTGTCAATCAGCCTCAATCATCAACTTCAGGAGAATTGGGAGGGTGAATATTAGATACAACAGAGTGAGAATGGAGGGAGCGTGTGTGGGGTGGAGATTTACAGCTTTTGGGGAATGAGAGAGAAAGAATGTTTCATAGAAACTTCTGAATTTCGATCCTGTACTGACACTGATGACTTGTGTCAACTTGTTTTACAGGATATTGAAAGAGGAATCACAGGCTGAAATTTCAAATGTCAAGTCTAGATCTGGCAGAGTCATGTTCCTTGGAACCTGAATATCATCGACCATTGAATCTGGAAGGAGATTTGAAAAGATTTCAAACATCAGTGTGACTGGAAAAGCATCAACACACTTCCACATTCAAGTGAGAGTGTTCCAGAGCACTGACTGAAGAGCTTTAACCAGTTACACAGCCTGAATAAATATCACACCATTCACAGTGGGGAGAGACTGTACATGTGTTTTGTGTGTGTGGACGAGTCTTCAAATAATTGTCCACCCAAGGCAGAGGCAAGGACGCCTGCACCATGGAGAAACCATGGAAATGTGCAGACTGTGGAAAGAGATACAGATACCCCTATCTGCTGGATGCTCATCGGCGCAGCCACACTGGCGAGAGGCCGTTCATCTGCTCTCAATGTGGGGAGGGATTCATTCGACTCCCCCACCTGCAGTCACACAAGCGAGTTCACACTGGAGAGAGGCCATTCACCTGCTCTCAGTGTGGAAAAGGATTCACTGTGTTATCCACTTTGCAGAGACACCAGCGAATTCACACTGGGGAGAGGCCGTTCACCTGCTCTCAGTGTGGGAAGGGATTCAACCAGTTATCCAATCTGCGGACACACCAGCGAGTTCACACTGGGGAGAGGCCATTCACCTGCTCTCAGTGTGAGAAGAGATTCACTCGGTTATCCGACTTGCAGGCACATCAGCGCATTCACACTGGGGAGAGGCCGTTCACCTGCTCTCAGTGTGGGAAGGGATTCACTGTGTCATCCACCTTGCAGAGGCACAATCGAATTCACAATGGGGAGAGGCCATTCACCTGCTCTCAGTGTGGGAAGGGATTCATTCAATTGTCCAGCCTGCAGACACACCAGCGAGTTCACACTGGGGAGAGTTTGTTCATCTGCTCTCAGTGTGGGAAGGGATTCACACAGTTCTCCAGCCTGCAGACACACCAGCGTGTTCACACTGGGGAGAGACCGTTCACCTGCTCTCAGTGTGGGAAGGGATTCACTCGACAATTCCACCTGCGGACACACCAGCGAGTTCACACTGGGGAGAAGCCGTTTACCTGCTCTCAGTGTGGGAAGGGTTTCAGTCAGTTATCCAACCTGCAGAGACACCAGCGAGTTCACACGGTGGGAGGCCATTCACCTGCTCTCAGTGTGGGAAGAGATTCACTGAGTTATCCCACCTGCTGAGACGTCAGTGAGGTTACTCTGGGGAGGAACCTGCTCAGTGTATAAAAAAGAGTTCAGAATTTCATCACAGCTGCTGAGGCACCAACAAGCTCACAGGGGTTGGATTCTGCTGTTATTGTTTCTGTTCTCACAGCCAGGACTGCATTTTGTTCATTCTCACAGTTGGTCATTGGAGAGGGTCAGAGGGTTTCTTTCTGCTGGACTGGCTGGTCTGAGCCTCCAGTGGGCTGATGCTCTTTGAGTCTTTTTGTGAATACCTTGTTTTAAATTTCACAAGGATCACAGAGTGACAGGGTGTTAGGAAGGTCAGAGATATTTAGTCAGTATTTCTGTTTGAAACCCCCTCAAATGCCCATCCAATTTCCTTTGTAATTGTTCAGTGTCTCCATTTCCTCCACCCTCGTAGGCAGCAAGTTCCAAGTCATTACCATTCGCTGCACCAAAATATTCTTTCTCACGTTCTACCCTCCGCATCTCTGACCCAAAACCTTAAATCTCTGACCCCCTCGTCCTTGTCCCATCAGCTAATGGGAACAGATTTTCTTTGTCCATCTTATCTAAATCTGTCAGAATCTTAACCATCTCTTTCAAATCTCCCCTCAACCCCCTTTGTTCCAAGGGGAACAACCCCAGTCTGACGTCGACAATAAAGAACAAACTAACAGAATATGTTAATACCTGAAATCAAATGGGAATGTTTAGTTTCTGTTTTAAAGATATTGTGAATATATTGTCCTGGACAATAATGAAATTGGGATAACTCACCTTGGGTGTGGTTGAATGGAATATATCGATCTGGTATCCACCTTTTAATTAGTGAAAGTCTGGAATGTGTAGCTTCAAATCCCTAATAGCACTGTGGATGTATTTACAGGCATTGTAGCAGTTCAAGAAGGCAGTGTTGGGGTTGACCATGGCCGAGGCAGCTACATACAGACACATATTCTGTTATAATTGAAGGACTGCAGATTGAATGTGAAACATTATGGGACTGGACTGTCTTGACCATATTCCTGTGACAGCTCAGTTTCTGCAATTACGGACCATTAAAGCTGCTTAGCAGGGCCCCAACAGAGGACCTGGTGAGAATATTTACTCGGAATGAGTTGGAATTAAACTTACCCCAGGACTGGCTGGTGTTCAGCGGCTGAGATACCCGAATCTGTAAAAAAGGGGGTCTGACCAATCAACAAACAGTGGTGGGTAGTTGGTTAAGAAATTAAGAAGCATTGTTTAAATTAATTTATCTTAAATTTGTGATAAAAACGGTGACTGATTTGTGACCCGATTGTCAGTGAAGTGACGGTATACTCCAAGTAGCACTGGACTGAAAAGCGGACCCTCTGAGAGTAGATCCGAATGGTTATTATCTTACCCCATCATGGCCAGTGAAAAATCAGAGCTCGAGTGGGGACCGGACAGGTCTCTTACCTGCCATTTGGAAACTAAGAACACAAAACCTATCGATAAAATGGTTCGAGAATTGAGCCATTTCGAGTCTGGATGACACTTCATAAGAGCTCTGATAAAGGGTTATCCAGACTCGAGACATTGACTCTATTCTCTCTCCACAGATGCTGTCAGAACTGCTGAGATTTTCCAGCATTTTGTGCTTTTGTTTCAGATTCCAGCATCCGCAGTATTTCATTTTTATGATAAAATGAGATTTGGAATCCCCTCGATCCTCCCCCAAAACAGAGGGAGTGGTGGGAGAGGAAAAAAAGGGTAAGAATGAAGAAGCCTGGCTTCTGATTCTCCGAGCCCATGTAGAATTAACACAATGAGTGAATCAGTTTATAAAGCACAAAAGTTACCATCCCTAACTATAACTGATCAAATTACAATAATTAGGTTGAGGAATGTAACAAAAAACTGAATAGATGAAGTTTAAAATCAAGTTTGTTTTGTTGTTAGAAAAGTTTTAAAAATTATGTAAAGTGCCATAATTATGTGCAAGTTTTTTCTGCTCACTCCCTACGTCTTTAGGCTCTGTAGAAAAGTTAATCCTTTCAGCAATCAGTTGATTTGTCTTTAAATCACTCAGAAACTCATGTCTGTTTTAATTTATAATTGTGGATTTATTCAAACCAGTTAAATCTGGAAATTTTAAATGTAGCCTGGAGGAATAACTGTGAGAATTCTCTTGTTGTCACCTCAAACCCAGATAAAGAACAAAAATTTTACAGGTGGTAATGGTAATTCAATAAACTGTTTGTCGATGGAATCAGGCTTGAGTGTTGAATGATTCTTCTGAGTTCATTGCCCCCAACACACTGGGTACGTTACCACTGGAGAGCAGGTATTGCCAAAACCTTCAGACAATACAAAGACTCACGAAAGCCAGTGTCCCAGTTTAAAGACTTGTCTTTTATTTGACCAACGATCGAAGGGAAACATTATTGGACAGTGTAATACCTCTCTAGAAGAGAAGTATCCTGATCTCTGCAATAACTCTGACATAAAATGCTTAGGATAGATCAATTATACATTCTTCATGTCAAATTCTCCCGCCTTTCATTAGTTGTGAACCAATCATTTTCCATACAAAGAAAATCATTCATACTTTAATCATTAATTGCATTTTACCCTCTGACATTCTATGTCATTTAACTTAATGCTGGTAGTGTCTAAAATGCCTAATGGTTTAAAATTTCTCAAACTTATTAGGAATTTTCTCCAACAGCTTGCCATTGCAGAGCTCGGAGTACAGCACTTGTTTTGGGAGTCTTGTGTGGGGCTTGAGGACAATGTGGCCCGCCCATCGCAGCTGGTCTAGTGTGACCAGTGCCTCGCTACTGGGGATATTGGCCTGGGGGAGGACGCTCACTTTGGTATGCCTATCCTACCAGTGGATTTGCAGGATTTTGTGGAGGCAACTTTGGTGGCATCTCTCCAGGGACTTGAGGTGTCTGCTGTTCCCTGTCCATGTTTCTGATGGATACAGGAGGGCGGGGACCACAGCTGCTCTGTAGACCATGAGCTTGGTGCTGGATTTGAGGTCTCGGGCTTCGAACACCCTGTTCCTCATGTGCCCGAAGCCTGCACTGGCGTATTGGAGTCACTGCTGGATTTCATCGCCGATGTCTGCCTGTGCCAACAGGAGGCTCCCAGGTGTGGGAAATGATCCACATTGTCCAGGAGCTCACCGTGGATTTTGGTGGTCGGGAGGGGGAGCAGGAGTGGGCTGGGAGAGAGCCTTTGTTTCCCGGATGTTTAGTCTGAGGCCCATTCTCTCACAGGCCTCACTGGAAGCATCAACGATAGTTTGTAGATAAGTTTAAACTTGTTTATTGCTGTCACAAATAGGCTTATGTTAATGCTACAATAAAGTTACTGTGAAAATCCGCTAGATCAACCACTGAGTGTGCTCACAGACACACTCAGATTGTGGACAAAGCCCAATCCCTCACTCAAACCAGTCTCCCACTGCCTTGGAAAAGCAGTCATCATTATTAAGTACCCCATGCACCCCGGACATTCTCTCTTCCATCTTCGTCCATTGAGAAAAAGAGACAAAAGTCTGAGGACATGTATCAACCGACTCAAAAACAGCTTCTTGCATGCTGTCAGCAGACTTTTGAGTGGACCTAACACATACACCTCTGACTGTAACATTCTGCACTCTCTCCTTCCCTTTGTACAGTATGCTCTGTCTGTATAGCGTAAGAAACAATACTTTTCACTGTAAACTAATACACGTGACAATAATAAATCAAATCAAATAGGCATTTTTAAATTTAATTTGTGGGACATGGGCATTGCTGGCTGGCCAGCATTTATTGCCCATCCCTAGTTGCCTGAGGGCATTTGAGAGTTAACCACGTCACTGTGACTCTGGAGTCACATGTAGGCCAGACTAATGAAGGACAGCAGATTCCCTTCTCTAAAGGACATTAATGAATCAGATGGGTTTTTCCAACAATTGACAATGATTTCATGGTCATCAGTAGGTTCTTAATTTTTTTTATTGAATTCAAGTTCCACCATCGGCCGTGGTGGGATTCGAACCCGGGTCTCCAGAACATTAGCTGGATTAATAGTCTAGTGATAATACTACTAGGCCATCACTTACCCCCCCAGAGCCAGCGTACTGCAGCCTGATGACTGAGATTGGGCTGGTCTTGGTTCTGGCCTGGTGGGGTGGGACATTGAAAGCTTCCCACTGGTCCAGTTGGTTAGCTCGACTCCAGCGGGAGTTTCATGGCACTGGGGCGGTGTGTTGCTGCGGGGAAGGTGGGGATGAAGGTTGGCGCGATGATGCGGCTCTGTTTAACCCCAGTTTGCACTCGTACTGATTCTCTCACTGTAGTAAGGATGTGATTGCGCTGGAGGGGGTTCAGAGGAGGTTCACCAAGATGTTGCCTGGGATGGAGCAGCTGAGCTATAAGGAGAGACTCGATAGGGTTGGATTGTTTTCTTTAGAGCAGAGAAGGCTGAGGGGAGGCATGATTGAGGTGTATAAGATTATGAGGAGTATGGACAGGGTGGATAGGAAGCAGCTGTATCCCTTATTTGAAGGATCAATAATGAGGTGGGATCATTTTAAGGTGAGGGACAGGAGGTTTTGGGGGATTTGAAGAAAAATGTTTTCACGCAGAGGGTGGTGGGAGTCTGGAATTCACTCTCTGGGAGGGTAGTAGAGGCAGGAAACCTCACAACCTTTAAAAAGCACATGGATGAGTACTGGAATGTTTTGACAGTTCAAACACCATCAGCCAAGTGCTGGAAAATAGATTAGTGCAAATTTACTATAGTTTTGTCAGTGCAGACTCGATGGGCTGAAAGGCCTCTTCTGTACTGTATGACTCTATGACTCGTGGACTCGCTGGTGTTTCTGCAGTCGGGATGACTGAGTGAATCCCTTCCCACACACGGTGCAGGTGAACGGTCTCTCCCCAGTGTGAACTCGCTGGTGTGTCCGCAGGGCAGATGATGATCTGAATCTCTTTGTGCAGTGAGAGCAGCTGAACGGTCTCTCCTCAGTGTGAATGCGCTGGTGGGACATCATTAGCTGAGAACTTTTGAAATCCCTCCCACAGTCAGAGCATTTAAAGGGTCTCTCCTGGGTGTGAATGACATTGTGCCTCAGCAAGTAGGGCAACTGACTGAAATCTTTCCCACACACTGGGCAAGTAAATGGCCTCTCCCCAGTGTGAACCAACTGGTGCCTCCGCAGACCTGATGCCACACTGAATCCTTTCCCACACACAGAGCAAGTGAACGGCCTCTCCCCAGTATGAACTCGCTGATGGCTCTGCAAATCAATTAACTGAGTGAATCCCTTCCCACACACAGAGCAGATGAAAGGTCTCTCCCCAGTGTGAAATCGCTGGTGTCTCTGCAGACTGGATAATCAAGTGAATCCTTTCCCACACTCAGAGCAAGTGAATGGCCTCTCCCCAGTGTGAACTCGCTGGTGTCTCTGTAAATCAATTATCTGAGTGTATCCCTTCCCACACACAGAGCAGGTGAACGGCCTCTCCCCAGAGTGACTGCGCCGATGAATTTCCAGCTGAGATGGAAAACTGAATCCTTTCCCACAGTCCCTACATTTCCACGGTTTCTCCATGGTGTGGGTGTCCTTGTAACTCTCCAGGTTAAACAATCAGTTAAATCTCACACAGAACACGGGTACAGTCTCTCCCCGCTGTGAATGGTGTGATGTTTTTTTCAAGTTGTGTAGCTGGTTAAAGTTCTTTCTGTACTCAGTGCACTGGAACGCTCTCACTCAGCTGTGTGCGTGTCTCGCTGCTTTTTCAGTCACATTGATGCTTAAAATCTCTTTAAACAGATAGAATGGAGAAACCTTTCTCCTTCTAGATTCAAAAGTCGATGATATTGAGGTCCCGACGAATTGAGTGACTCTGTCAGATGTTGATGTGATGTTTGGTTTGAGATTTCTGTCTGTAAATCCTCACCTTCTGATATCCTGTAAAACAAATTTACAAAAGTCATCAGTGTCAGGACAGAAATTTGGAACAGACAATTCTAGTGTCCATGGCACATTCTTTCCTCTCTCATTCTCCAAAAGCTGTAAATCTCCATCCCACACACTCCCTCCATTCTCACTCTGCTGTATCTAATATTCACCCTCCCAATTCTCCTGAAGGTGCTGGTTGAGGCTGATTGACAGATTCATGCTCACTGCTTCCTGTCCTGGACACAGAGCTGAAAATCTTCATGCAGGCTACCAAACAGATGTCTATAAATTTGATAAAGGTGTAATATACAGGACATTAATTGAGTAGTGGTACAGCAGGGATTTGAGGAAGATTTATACTAAGGTAGGGGGGAGCACAAGGTCTGGAGCTCACTAACTATGAGGATGGTGGAACAGAAGTTGTTCAATCATTCCAAAATGAAATCGTGTTGGCACTTGAGGGAAATAAAACTTACAGAGGAATGTTGATAGATAGAAAAAAACTGATTGGTTTGTTCTACAGAGAATCAATCTGCAGTCTATAAGGTGATGTAGAGATGTTGGCGTTGGACTGGGGTGGGCACACAACATCAGGAAGGAGCAGCACTCCAAAAGCTCGTACTATCAAATAAACCTGTTGGATTTTAATCTAGTGTTGTGAGACTTCTTACTGTCTATAAAATGTACAGATTAGGTTGATTAGCCATGATCAATTGCCACTTAGTGTCCCAGGATGTGTGGGTTGGGGAGATTAGTGGGGTAAATCCCTCATACTACAGGGAGTGGGCCTGGGAAGAATGCTCTGTTGGAGAGTCAGCGCAAACTTGATGGACCGAAAGGCCTCCTTCTGCACTGTAGGAATTCTATGACCCGAGTTACCCAATAGACTCCTGTGCTGCAATGACTTTATGACTGGAATGTAGCTTCAGTAATATGTAACAAAACTAGAAACAATAAGAAATGGAAAGGGGGAGAAAAGAAAGTGTTTTACTCACAGATGGTGGTGACAGGGGGAAGGTTGAATCTGCCTGAAGCTCAATCTTCATTCACACAAGGCCCGCCCTGTGATTGGCTGGAGGATCAGAGTCCTTCCGGTCCTCCAACTCTTCCCATTGGTCAACAGCTCCGCGTGACGATCAGGGGGTGGGATCACCGCCGCGCGGACCCGGGAGCTCCGCCCTCACCCAGTATTCCCCTCCCCCTCCCGGGAGCCCCGCCCCCACGCATTGTTCCCCCGCCCCTTCTCGAGCCAAGGTTTCCAGACAAGCGGCTCGCGGCCCCGGCCAGAGCGAGAAGCCGCTCGGTGATCTCCCCTCCCCCCCGGCCCGGGACAGAGCATGTCCAAGAGACGGGAGCAGCTGCGCATGTGCGGGGAGCGCCCACCCCTTGGCTGTCATTCTGAGGTATTGACCAATGGAAAGAGTTGGATGACCGGAAGTAGTCTTGTCCTCCAGCCAATCATTTCCTCCATTGTCTGAATGCGGAAGTTGGCCGATCAGCTTGAGGCCAAAACTTCCTCCTCTGTGCAACATCTGGGAGGAAATCCAAAGGTGTTCTTTCACCATGTGAAGGACAGGAGGTGACCAGAGAAAGAATAGGGTACATTAAGGAGCAATGTGGTCATTTGTACGTGGAGGTGGGAGACATTGGTGGGGTTTTAAATTAATACCTTGTATCTGTATTCATTGTGGGGAGGGTGATGTAATTATAGAAAGCATAGTAACAAGTCTCACAACACCAGGGTAAAGTCCAATAGGTTTATTTGGAATCACGAGCTTTTAGTTCCTTGTTTGAGACTGCACCTTCATCAAGTGAGTCGTTTAGATACCAGGGAGCAGCTTTGTGATTTCAACAACTTAACATCAAGAGAGAGGAGGTATTAACGGTTTTAACTGGGCCTAAAATTATATAAATCCTCAGCTCCAGATGAGGTGTATCCCAGGCTGCTGTGGGAGGCAGGAGATTGCAGCAACTCTGACAATTTTCAAATCTTCTTTGGCCACAGGAAAGGTCGTACAACACCAGGTTAAAGTCCAACAGGTTTATATGGTAGCACAAGCCAGTAGCTTTCGGAGTATTGCACCTTCATTAGATGATTGGGAGTTCATTAGGGTGAGTAGTGAGTTGTTAGGGTGACACTATACCCGTGTTCTGTGTGAGATTTAACTGACTGTTTAACCTAGACAATCACAAGGAAATCCACACCATGGAGAAACCGTGGAAATGCGGCGACTGTGAGAAGCGATTCAGAGCTCCATCTGATTTGGAAATTCATCGACGCAGTCACACTGGGGAGAGGCCATTCACCTGCTCGGTGTGTGGGAAGGGATTCAGTCAGTTGTCCAACCTGCTGAATCACAAATTGACTCATACCAAGAAGAGCCCCTTTAAATGCTCTGATTGTGGGAGTGGATTCAAAAGCTCTGGTGAACTGGTGTCCCACCAACGCATTCACACTGAGGAGAGACCGTTTAGTTGCTCTCACTGCACAAAGCGATTTAAATGGTCATCCAACCTGCGGACACACCAGCGAGTTCACACTGGGGAGAAACCATTCACCTGCTCTCAATGTGGGAAGAGATTCAGTCATTCATCCACCCTGCAGACACACCAGCGAGTTCACACTGGGAAGAGGCCATTCACCTGCTCTGCATGTGAGAAGGGTTTCACTCGGTTATCATACCTGCGGACACACCAGCGAGTTCACACTGGGGAGATGCCATTCACCTGCTGTCAGTGTGGGAAGGGATTCGTTGCATTACCCAGCCTGCAGAGACACCAGCGAGTTCACACTGGGGAGAAACCATTCATCTGCTCTGAGTGTGGGGAGGGATTCACTCAGTTATCCAACCTGCAGACACACCGGCGAGTTCACACAGGGGAGAAACCATTTACCTGCTCTCAGTGTGAGAAGGGATTCACTCAATTGTCCAGCCTGCAAACACACCAGCGAGTTCACACTGGGGAGAGGCCATTCACCTGCTCTCAGTGTGGGAAGGGATTCACTGACTCATCCGGCCTGCGGAGACACCAGCGAGTTCACACTGGGGAGAGGCCATTCACCTGCTCTCAGTGTGGAAAAGGATTTAGAGTTTCATCCCAGCTCCTGAAACACCAACAAGTTCACGAGTGATTCCAGGGGTTGGATTCTGCAGTTATTGTTTCTGCTCTCAATTACATCCAGGACTGGATTTTGTTCATTTTCGCAGTTGGTCAATGAGGAGGGTCTGAGGGTTTCTTTCTGCTGGACTGGCAGGTCTCACAACTTTGCCTCCAGTGGGCTGATGCTCTTTGAGTCTTGTTTCAAATACCTGGTTTCAAATTTCACAAGGATCACAGAGTGACAGGGTGTTAGGAAGTTCAGAGATATTTAGTCAGCATTTCTGTTTGAAACCCTTCAAATGCCCATCTAATTTTCTTTGTAATTGTTTATTGTCTCCACTTCTTCTACTCTCGTAGGAAGTGAGTTCCAGGTCAATACCATTCACTGTATCAAAATGTTCTTCCTCACATCCCCCCTTACATGTCTGATCCAAAACCTTAAATCTGTGTCCCCCTCATCCTTGTCCCATCAGCAAATGGGAACAACTTTTCTTTGTCCACCTCATCTAAACCTGTCAGAATCCTGTCCACCTCGTTCAAATCTCCCCTCAACCTTCTTTGCTCCAAGGGGAACAACCCCAGCCTGACATTAACAATAAAGAACAAACTAACAGAATATGTTCATGCCTGAAATCAAATGTTGAATTTATGTTTTAAAGATATTGAGAATATATTGTCCTGGACAATGAAGGAATTGAGATATCTCAGGTAAACAAACACAAAAAGAGGCTGGAATCTGAAACAAAAACAGAAAATGGTGGAAAATCTCAGCAGGTCTGACACATCTGTGGAGAGAGATTAGAGCCAACATTTCGAGTTTTCTCGACTGCTGAGATTTTATGCACTTATTTTATAATTGAGGATTTATATAGGAACAAGTTAAATGTGGAAATTTTAAGCCTGGAGGAACTTGGAATAACTGTGAAAATTTTATCATGTTGTCACCTCAACCCCAGACAAAGAACAAAGATTTTGCAAGTGGTAACGTGTTTGGGATTTTAAAGCAACAAAGACTAGATATTGCCTATAAAATCAGGCCCAGGAAATTGGCTTAAAAAAGGTTGTTATAATGAAGGATCCTGTATCTTATTTTACACAAGGATTTTTGAGCTTGTAGTGCTCTGTCACTTTAAGAAGCTATAGCTGCAGGAGAGAATGCTGAGGATTCATTGTTTGAAATTTACAAGCTGTGAGAACCTGTGTGTTTTGTTTGTTTTGTGTGGATGTTTGTAGATGTGTTTTATTACTGTTTTGGACTATATTTGTTAAGATTCTGGGGAATTAACCTCACCTTGTGTCTTTAATTAAAGGCGTTTCTGGAAGTTTAAAAACAGAACCACAAAAGTGAGTAATGTTTCTGGTTATTGTTGTTGTAAAGAACATGCTAAGTTTCTCTGCTTGTGTATGTGTGACATTTGTGAATTGCGTCAAGCTTTGAGGTTTTCTGTCTGTGATTTAAATCAAAGTTTTTTTTAAAAGTGTAATTAATAAAACTTTTTTTTCACGTTATATTTACTGACCAGAGACATGATTCCAGGATATTTTACTAAACCTGCAGGAATTTTAATGCACACAGAATTCATACATGAGAATGATGGTTTTAATTTGTCTTGGTTATTTAAAATTTGGGAGATGTGAAATGATTCTGACCAATCCTGTGTTGGATTGACCTTGGGTTAAATTTCCTGTCAGGTCCAAAGATTTATTCCTGATGCAATTGACACAAAAAAAATCTAGTATTGGATACTGAAAGAAAAAGTTTAAAATGTGAGATTATTAAATAGAAATGATTCCCAAACTCTGTGGTCATTAGATTAAAACAAAGGAAGGGTGCTGATGTCCATTTGAGAACTTTTAATCTGCCCCTTTTCAAACTAAGGGAGTCTGTGTACCAAAGAAAGCCCAAGGATGGTAGATAAGGGGGTCTGGAAAATATCATGATGGGGGCACCTATCTGTTCATGAGATGATCACAAAACCCCATAATGCCCAGATACTAATGTCATTGGATATATAATTAATGTAATCTATAAACATTCTGATTGGATTGTGTCCAGCTGGGATGGGCTGAGTAACTACATAAGAATTGATGATTTTCTTTGTTGGGTGGAGTTGCACATGGTCAGTCCCTGTAGCTTCTCCCCGCTGGCGTAACTCAATAAACTGTTTATCGATTGAATCAGGCTTGAGCATTGAATGATTCTTCTGAGTTCATTCCCTCCAACACACTGGGTACATTCCCACTTCATCCTTGGGAGTGGCCTGATAGGCCGTGGTCCAGACTACAGGTGGACTTTGGGGGACCTTTCACGAATCATGTGTTTGGTCGTTGTAAATGTGCATTCAAAATGGTTAGAAGCACAGATCATGAGTAATATTACAGCTCCTGTGACAATAGAGAAGCTCTGTCAAATTTTCACAAGCCCTGGGTTAGCAGATCCGCTTGTTTCAGATAACGACACTCTGTTTACAAGTGAGATGTTTCAGGAATTCATGTAAAGGAATAGTATACGCCATGTGTGTACTGCACCGTTTCATCTGGCTACAAATGGTCCAGCAGAAAGAGCTGTTCAAACTCTGAAGGAGAGATTGAAAAGAATGGAAGGCGATACTTTAAGAATAAGCTCCCAAGATTTTTGTTTCAGTTTCGTATCACACCACAATCCACAACCGAACTCTCTCCTGTGGAATTTTTAGGTAGAAGGCTGACGTCTCATTCAGATCTGCTTCATCCAGATCTCAGAGCAAATGTGAGCAGGAGACAAGAAAAGAAGGAGGGACATGACTACTGCACCAAAGAGAAGCAGTTTAAACCGGGTGATCAGGTTTACGTCAGAAACTTTGGGAGTAACCAAAGGTGGTTACCGGGAATAATTTTAAACCAAAGTGGTTCAGTATCTTGGATGGTGAGACTGTAAAACAGACGAGTTATTCGCAGACACCAAGACCATATTCACTTACGGTGTGACCCCGAGTCAGGAACAGTTTCAGAGTCAGCAACCATTACTGAGAACATGGCAGAGGGTCATGCTGCTGTGGATGTTCACCAGGAAATGGTTCCAGCTTTGCCAGTTGACTCTGCTGTGGGAGTGGAAGAGGAACATTCATGTACAGATTCTCAAATTACCCCTTCATCTCCCATTCCAGAAACACCATTACAAGATTTACCAGTGGTATTGTACAGGTCGCAATGAATCACAAAGCTCCTGACAGACTTCCGTGTGTTAAAGACATTACTTTGTTGTATTTCTGTCCTGATTGGGGGATTGACATTTAAGGGGAGGAGAAGTGTTACAGAGTGTTCTTCTCAACCTTTCTCCCTTCTGAGCACGTGAGGGCTTTGGTGGGGTTTCAGTCTGCAAGTCCAGGCTGGTTCCAGTGCTCCTGTTTCCTTTAGTTCACTGCTGTTTTTTAAAACTTTGTTATTTATTTATATAAAGAACATCCTGCTTTTAACAATGCATTCGACTACCTTATTTGTGGACTGAAGTTCCCACAATTGTAAAGCAGCCAGATTAGTTAAATAGACAGCTTGAATTGTAAGACAATTAAAGAATAAATGATTCATTAATACAGATGTTAGAAAGGCTAGAATGTAGATTTGAACACAAAAGTTTTTAACTTTTAGAATTATAAACAGAGTAAGAATCATTAAAATGCTGAGGGAATTGCCTTCTGATGCCAACAGAATAGAAAAAACATAACAAGACTTGTTCGGGTGTCACTGCTGCCTCAGCACCAGGGACCTAGGTTTGATTCCCAGATTGGGTGAATCTGTGGACTTTGCACATTGTTCCCATGTCTGCCTGATTTCCTTTTGGGTGCTCTGGTTTCCTCCCACAGTCCAAAAGATATGCTGGGTAGGTGCATTGACCATTCTAAATTCTCCATCACAGACAGAAACCCACACAGACATGGGGAGAATGTGTAAACTCTGCAGAGAGTGACCCAACTGGGAGTCGTACCCGGGTCCCTAGCACTATGAGGCAGCAGTGAAAACCACTGTGCCCTACAGGGAGGTGTTGGGAGCTATTGATTGTACAAGTTATCCATGTTTTTGGAGCCATACTTCATGTCCTGGTCTGAACAGGATAGCGAGAAGTCTGTTCATAGATCTTGGAGCAGAATTAGGCCACTTGGCCCATCAAGTCTGCTCTGTCATTCGATCCTGGCTGATGTGCTCCTCATCCCCATTTTCCTGCCTTCTCCACATAACATTTCATAAGTTCATAAGAACATAAGAAATAGGAGCAGGAGTAGGCCATCTAGCCCTTCGAGTCTGCCCCGCCATTCAATGTTCAAGGTCGTCTGTTCAATTGTTAAAGCTAAGCTTTCTCCTTTTACTGTTAATCGATACTTTCCTTTTTTAACTCTCTAACTTGTTACATTTTTAATGGTTCATAAACTTACGGAATTCACCATTTCAAATATTCTTTCTAGCCATATGGTTAAGTCACTGGAACCTGGTGTGATTTACAGTTATGGAGTTATTGTAAACAAGAGAATCCCATAAATCTTAGTTCAAATAAATCAACATTCTCACAAATGGAATGCTATCCTTTATTACGAGAGAAATTGAACATTGAAGTAAAGATATTATGCTTCAGTTATACAGGGCATTGCTGAGACTGCATCTTGAACACTGGGTGCAGTTTTTGTCTCTTATTAAACAAAGGATCATAGAATCCCTGCAGTACACCCAGAGGCCATTCTGCCCATCGAGTCTGTACCCAACACCATCCACCCAGGTCCTCTTCCCATAATCTCACACATTTATCCTGCTAATCCCCCTAACACAAATTTAACATAGCCAATCAACCTAACCCACATACCTTTGGTCTCTGGGAGGAAACCAAAGCACCTGGATGAAACCCACACAGACATGGGGAGAATGTGCAAACTCCACACAGACAGTGACCTGGGCTGGAATTGAACCTGGATCCCTGGTGTTGTGATGCAGCAGTGCACTGTGCTGTCCCATTTTATAAACACCATGGAAGCAGTTCAGAGGAGGTTTACTAGATTGATTCCCAATCTTGTAGTGCAAAATATTAACTCTGTTTCTCTCTCCACAGGTGCTGTTAGACCTGCAGCGTTTTTCCAGTTCTTTCTGTACTTATTTCAGATCTATCTGTCGTGGTAGGAAAAACATTATTTACTATCCAGGATAAAATAAATGTCCTTCATCAGCTTTTGTGGGTCATTTCAGTGGAAACGTGCTCTCCCAGGCTCAAAGAGCATCAGCCCACTGGAAGCAAAGTCATGAGTCCAGCCAGTCCAGCAGAAAGAAACCCTCCGACCCTCCCATTTCACCAACTGTCAGAATGAACATGGTTCAGTCCTGGATGTGATTAACAGCAACAATAACAGCAGAATCCAACACCAGTCATCACTTGTGAACTTGCTGGTGTCTCCGCATACTGGATGACTGAGTGAATCCCTTCCCACACACACAGCAGATGAATGGTCTCTCCCCAGTGTGAACTCGCTGGTGTTGCTGCAGATTGGATGAGGTTTTGAACGTCTTTGTGCAGAGAGAGCAGCTGAACGGTCTCTCCTCAGTGTGAATGCGCTGATGGATCATCAGATCCCGAGAACGTTTGAAACCACGCCCACAATCAGAGCATTTAAAAGGTCTCTCCTGGGTGTGAGTGAGATTGTGGCTCAGCAGGCTGGATGAATGAGTGAATCCTTTCCCACACACAGAGCAGGTGAATGGTCTCTCTCTGGTGTGAATTCTCTGGTGCTCCCGCAGGTGGGATGACGTCCTAAATCTCTTTGTGCAGTGACAGCAGCTGAACGGTCTCTCCCCAGTGTGAATGCGCTGGTGGATCATCAGTTCCCGAGAGCTTTTGAAACCACTCTCACAGTGAGAGCATTTAAAGGGTCTCTCATTGCTGTGAGTGATTTTGTGTTTTGACAGGTTGGATAACTGCGTAAATCCTTTCCCACACTCTGCGCAGGTGAATGGTCTCTCTCCAGTGTGAACGCGCTGGTGTCTCTGCAGACTGGGTAAATTAGCGAATCCATCCCCACACTCAAAGCAGATGAACGCTCTTTCTCCAGTGTGAACCAGTCGATGTCGCTGCAGATGAGATAACCGAGTGAACCCCTTCCCACACACAGAGCAGCAGTACGGCTTCTCTCCAGTGTGAACACGTTGATGAGTTTGCAGCTCAGAGGGGCTTTTGCAACCCTTCCCACAGTCCCCACATTTCCACGGTTTCTCCATGTTGGAGGTGTCCTTGTGTTGCTCAAGGTTTGACCATCAGTTGAAGTCTCACACAGAACAAGATTATGACGCCCTGCTGTTTTGGTGCAACATTTTTTATGGCTGTGTAACTGAGAAGCTCTTTCCACAGTCAATGCATGGGAGTGTGTGGACGGGGCGGGGGGGGGGAAGGAGGCGGGGATGGGTGGGTGTGTGTGTGTGTGTTGGGGGGGAAGTGTGTGGGTGTGTGCGAGTGTGTGTGGGGGAGTGTGCGTGTGTGTGTGTGGGAGCGTGAGTCTGTGGGAGAGTGTATGTCCGTGTCTGCTGTACCAGTCATACTGATGTTTCAAGAGTGCAAAAGCAGACAGAACAGAGAAACATTTCTCTTTCTGGATTCAAAGGCCAAGAGCGTTCAGGTCCCGATGAATTGAGTGACTCTGTCAGATGTTGACGTGATGTTTGATTTGAGATTTCTGTCTGTAAATTTCTCACCTTCTGATATCCTGTAAAAGGAATTTACAAAATACATCACTTTCAATACAGCACTGAAATTCAGAACAGACAATTCTAGTTTCTATGGAATATTCTTTCCTCTCTCATTCCCCAAAAGCTGTAAATCTCCATCCCACACACTCTCCCTCCATTCTCACTCTGCTGTGTCTAATATTCACCCTCCCAATTCTTCTGAAGGTGCTGATCGAGGCTGATTGACAGATTCATGCTCCCTGCTGCCTGTCCTGGACACAGTAAAAAGTCTGACAACACCAGGTTTTAGTCCAACCGATTTATTTGATAATAGACTCACAAGCTTTCGGGGTTAGTCCCTTCGTCAGGTGAATGGAGAGTTCTGGCCTCAGACAGAGCATATAAAGCACAGACAGTTTAGAGATTACTGATTAGAATGCGAATCCTTACACCTAACCTGCTGTTCAAGACCTGAAGTGGCTGACAATGTGAGTGGAAGGAGCACTGATCACAGGTTAAAGAGATGTGTATTGTCTCCAGACAGTACAGTAAGTGAGGTTTTGCAAACCCAGGCAAGTCACGGGGGTTGCAGATAGTGCGACATGAACCCAAGATCCCTGTTGAGACTGTCCTCATGTGTGCGAAACTTGATAGCCAAGTTCCGCACACATGAGGACGGTCTCAACAGGGATCTTGGGTTCATGTCGCACTATCTGTAACCCCCGTGACTTGCCTGGGTTTGCAAAACCTCACTTACTGTACTGTCTGGAGACAATACACATCTCTTTAACCTGTGATCAGTGCTCCTTCCACTCACATTGTCAGCCACTTCAGGTCTTGAACAGCAGGTTAGGTGTAAGGATTCGCATTCTAATCAGTAATCTCTAAACTGTCTGTGCTTTATATGCTCTGAGGCCAGAACTCTCCATTCACCTGACGAAGGGACTAACCCCAAAAGCTTGTGAGTCTATTATCAAATAAATCGGTTGGACTAAAACCTGGTGTTGTCAGACTTTTTACTGTGTTTACGCCAGTCCAACGCCGGCATACCCATATCATGACGCCTGTCCTGGACACAGAGAGCTGAAAATCTTCAAGCTGACAGCCACGTTTTACATTGGACATAAATGAACAGCCTGCTGATGTGTGTAATACACTGTATTACCTGGTTACAGATACATGAAGAATGTGAGGATGAATTTTAGTCAGCGAGTGTGACCTGGAAGTTCAAAATTGAAGCCCAATATCAAAATGGAAAGGGGGAGAAAAGCAAGTGTTTTACTCACAGATGGTGAAGACAGGAGGAAGCTTGAGTCTGTCTGAAGCTCAATCTTCATTCAGAGAGAGAGTAGCAGCAATTTTGCTGGGCACATTGTCCAACTCCGCATTCAGACAATGAGGGAGCTCTGACTGGCTGGAGGACCAGAGCCCTTCCGGTCCTCCAACTCTTTCCATTGGTCAACCTCAGCATGAGGGTCAGGGGCGGGCACTCCTCTGCACATGCGCAGCGTCCCCTCTCCCTTGGACATGCGCAGCCCCGGGGGGAGGGGGACACAACCGAGCGACTTCTCGCTCTGGCCGGAGTCGCCAGTCGCTTGTCTGGAAACCTTGTCTGGAGGAGGGGCAGGGGGAGGGGAACAATGGGTAGGGGCGGGGCTCCCGGGTCCGGCCTGCGACTGGAACCCGGAGACGTCATCGCGGAGCAGAGTGATTCCTATTGGCAGGGTTCCATTGTGATGTCACAATGCGGAAGTCCACCAATGTGTTTCAGAGTGAAACTTCCTCCTCTGTGCGACATCTGGGAGGAAATCAATGTCTCCCCCTTTCCATTTCTTTTCTCATTCTGGGGGAAATTGGGGACTTGCAGCATCTGAAGGGTAAGGAAGTGAATCCAGGGAGGTTGCAGACTCTGGAAAGCTTACAGACGAACAGCGGAATGAGGAGCAGGACGAGATCTAGGTATCTGTTTCTCTCAAAGGCACTGACATCACTGAGCTCGGTTTGACACATTTATTCGTTTGGTTAATAGGATGGCGTCTTATCTAATGTTCACAATTAAAGCGGAAGTTTCCCAGGATATTCATGCTGATATTCATGTGAACTGTAAATTCGAATGGGATAGAGATATATTTAATATAGTTGTTTGGTATTTCCTGTGTTGTTTATGGTTCCCTATTTCTTGTCTTGAAATATATAGCAGTATATCAACATTATCCATTTCCAGCAATGGAGACATTACAACATGGGAAGAATCCATTCGGCAACTGAAATCCATGCCAACCCTGTGGAACAATTCAATCAACATTCCCCGTCTATTATCCATATTCTCCTGTGTTTCACATCACGATGAGAGTTCCAGATGAGCTGAGACTGGGGTGGAGATGAGCAATGTTACTGAGGTGGAAATAGGCAGTCTTGATGATGATGTGGACATGTGGTTGGAAGCTCGTCTTGGGGTGAAATATTTCACCATGGTTGTGAATAGCCAGGTTCAGCTTCAGACAGTTGCCAGGAAGATAGAGTTGATGGTGAGGGGGTGGAGTTTGTAGTGGGGATTGAAGACAATGGGTTCAGTCTTCCCAGTATTTATATTAGATAAATTTCTGTTCTTTTAGCACTGAATGTCAGACAAAATAGGGTGATGTGTAAGTTGGAGGGGAACTCAGAGGTGATGATGTTCACATCCACCTGCTACCTTGGTCCTTCCTGGTGGTGGAAGTCGGGGGTTTGGGAGATTCTGTCAAAAGTTCTCGTCGAGTTGGAGATGTATAAAATCCCTCTCCTTCACCCTGGCCTCTCCTACTTCTATCTCCTCCCACAGTGCCCAGTCTTGTGTAGAACCAGACCGGGTGGCAAGTTTCCTTCCCTGTAGTTCATCAATGAATCAGTTTGGTTTTTATGGCAAGTTGTCATCAGTTTGTCATAGAATCCCTACAGTACAGATATAGGCCATTCGGGTCACTGAGTCTGTACCAACCATAATCCCACCCAGACCCTATTCCCAGAACCCCATGCATTTATCCTGCTAAGCCCCCTGAGACCAAGGGGCAATTTACCATGGCCAATCCACCTAACCTGCACATCTTTGGACTGTGGGAAGAAACTGGAGCACCCTGAGGAAGCCCATACAGACACAGGGAGAACGTGCAAACTTCACGCAGACAGTGACCCCAGCCAGAATTGAACCTGGGACCCTGGTGCCATGAGGTAGAAGTGCTAACCATTGTGCCACCGTATCGCCAATTAAAGATTTCATTTTGAAATCTTTAATTGCCTTCACTACTATCAGATCTGTGGGCACCCAGTTCCAGATCATGACCACTTGCTGCACCCACCATATCTCCAACCAGATAATGAGTGCTGCATATTACACACATTTGAACAGGAAGTGATGAGCACTGATTCATTAACCAACACGAATTGGCACCTTTAGGAGAATTGGGAGGCTGTTTATTGGGATACAGCAGGGTAAGAATAGTGGGGAAAAGTGAAGCATTTTCTGTAAAAACTAGACTTGTCTTTTCTGAATTTCTAAGTTGCACTGACAGTGATGAATTTTGGAAATTCATGTTACAGGATATCAGAAGAGGATTTCCAGACAGAAATCTCAAAATAAATACTCGTGGTGATCTGACAGATTAAGTCCATTCATTGGGGCCTGGACAACATCAGCCTTTGGAATCTACAAAGAGAAATACTTATCTGTTCTGCCTGCTTCAAGAGATTTCAACCATAAGTGTGATTGGAAAAGCATGGAGTCACACAAATCCGAGTGAGAGTGTTCCAGTGAACTGACTGTGGAAAAAACTCCAACACAGCTTGAAAAGACATCAGTCACATTGGGGTGAGACCGTTCAGGTGTTTTGTTGTGGATGAGGCTTCAGCTGACTGTCAAACTGCGACAGACACATGGACACCAGCACCATGGAGAAGCCATGGAAATGTGGAGACTGTGGTAAAGGATTCAATTTCCCACACCAACTGGAAACTCATCGATGTAACCACACTGGGGACAGGCCATTCATTTGCTTGGAGTGTGGGAAGGGATTTGCTCATTCATCCTCCCTGCAGACACACAAACGAATTCACACAGGGGACTGGCCATTCACCTGCCCCGAGTGTGGGAAAGGATTCAAAAGTTCATCCCACCTGCAGAAACACAATCGAGTTCACAGCGGGGAGAGGCCATTCACCTGCTCCGATTGTGGGAAGGGATTCAGTGAATCATCCAACTTGCTGATGCACCAGCGAGTTCACACCGGGGAGAAATGGTTCACGTGCTCAGCGTGTGGGAAGGGATTCACTCAGTTATCCCACCTGCAGACACACGAGCGAGTTCACACCAGGGAGAGGCCATTCCTCTGCTCTGAGTGTGGGAAGGGATTCAGTAATTCATCCAATCTGCAGAGGCACCAGCGAATTCACACCAGGGAGAGACCGTTCAGCTGCTCCGAGTGTGGGAAGGGATTCACTGATTCATCCTATCTGTTGATACATCAGCGAGTTCACACTGGGGAGAGGCCGTTCATCTGCTCTGAGTGTGGGAAGCGTTTCCCTTATGCATCAAATCTGCAAAAACACCGACGATTGCACACTGGGGAGAGACCATTCACCTGCTCCGACTGTGGGAAAACATTCACTCAGTCATCCCACCTGCAGACACACCAGCGAGTTCACACCGGAGACAGACCATTCACCTGCTCTCAGTGTGGGAAAGGATTCAGTAATTCATCCAACCTGCGGACGCACCAGCGAGTTCACACCGGGGAGAGACCATTTACCTGCTCTGACTGTGGGAAAGGATTCACTAAATCATCACAACTGCTGAGACATCAGCGAATTCACAAGTGATGACAGGGGTTGGATTCTGCTGTTATTGCTGTTGTTAATCACATCCGGGACTGAACCATGTTCATTCTGACAGTGGGTGAAGTGAGAGGGTTGGAGGGTTTCTTTCTGCTGGACTGGCCGGTCTCACGACTTTGCTTCCAGTGGGCTGATGTTCTTTGAATCTAGGAGAGCACATTTCCACTGAAATGATCCATAAAAGCTGATGAAGGACATTTACTCTATCCTGGATAGTAAATAGAGGTTTCTCCACCACGACAGGTAGATGTACAATAATTACATTTGTCTCTGTTCCATTGAGTCTACAGCACGGGGCCAGGTCAGTCGGCTCAATTGGTCTGTGTCAGTATTTATTTTCCATGTGAGCCTCCACCCACCCCTCTTCATCTCTCCCCATCAGCATATCCTTCTATTCCTTTCTCCTTATGTATGTATCCAGCTTCCCCTTCAATGTATTCATGCTGTTCACCTCAACCGCTCACTGTGGTAGTGAGTTCCACATTCTCACCACTCGCTGGGTAAAGAGGTTTCTCATTAAATCTCTGTTGGATTATTGAACCCCTTCATAATCTTAGAGACTTCCACTCAGGTCACCCTTCAGTCTTCTCGTTTCTAGAGAAAAGCAGCCCATCATTCAAAACGTGTCAAATTTAGACTAAGCCTTTAACAATGATTTTGATGCAAGGACTGAGTGTAATATATCCAACATTGTGGAGAATAAGAAAAAAATGAATTTCTATAGCACCTCTCACAACCACAAGGTGTCAGCTGAACATGTGAATCAGGAGCCTGTTCTGCCATTCAACATGATCATGGCTGATCTGATTGAAATCTCAACTCCACATTCCCACCTCCCCCGATACCTTTCAGCACCTTGTTTACCTGGAATCTATCTAACTCTGCCTTTGTCCTGAAGCATTATACAGTGAATGAAGTTCTGTGAATTGTAGTGACTGTTGTAATGGAGGAAACTGCAGGCTTGGGTAATCAAATTTAGTCTTAAAGTTCAATCACTTCCATACCATATTGATTGCTATAAGTAACAAGGTCAAGGAAGCCATTTTAAACTCGAACATGTGGCTTCTCACAGTCTATTCACCTTCTGTCAGTTGTCTTTATTTGCTACAAATTGATTCTATATTAAAAACCAGTCATGAAACAGATTCAGTATTGAACTTTGATTAAGATATCGTTAGTGACTCAATATAATAGACAATTATATCGTAAAGACTTTTTATATCTTTATTTATAAATATCTTTATAAATATCTATATATATCTTTATTTATAAATATCTTTATAAATATCTATAGATATTTATAAATATCTTTATTTATAAATATTAACACTGAATAACCTGAAATGTTTCCAGAAACTGCAGACCTGGTAGAAATTGTTTAAAGGAAGAAATTATTTTCTAATTTTAATAAGCTACAGGATATCATATTCTTCCAAAGTCCAGCTGACAAATAAGGTTCATTGTTCAGTCTGGTCAGGATTAATAAGGAAGAAAGCTGTTACTGTCTTTTTGAACCAGTCTATCTTGTAGTGACAAGCATACTAATTAAGATTACTGTATTAATTAGCTAGCAATCAGTAATAAATAAATAATTGTAGTAGTAGTGAGATTTAATTGGGTTACAATTAATAATAAAGAATCATTATTTTTAAGTTTATTTATTAGTGTCACATGTGAGCTTATGGTAAAAGAACTGAGTTTTATTTGCTGTAAAAAGGTATGATCTGAATTACTGTGTATATAAAGAATGTGCAAATACAATAAATATACTTTCAAGAGAGAACTTCAAACTCTGATTTATCTCAGAATTTGAAATTGTCTGAATATCTGATTGTATAGAATCAGATAACGGGGTTAATATGAAACTCTGCAATTGTATTTCTGTCGAAGATAATGAGAGAAGGTGGTGTAAGTAACTGGGGATCTGGGTTAAATTAATCTGTAACCAAACTGACCAAGTGTCATGTCACAATCAGCCCAACTCTAATGTCAGGTAATGTTCACTTTGGGAATAAAAGTAGAGATTCCCAACATCCCAACATCAGTACTTGCCAGCCAAGTACTGAATATTCATGGGGTCAAGTTCCAGATAAATTATTGTCAAAGAAGGAACCAGACTTCTGAGGTTCAAATCCACAAGAATTCCTTTCCAAGGAGCCAGAGAGGGTTAACCTTCCACAGACTGATCACCCACATCAAATTGTAAAAGCCAAAGTTTGAAGTAAACGTTTCTCGACGAGTAAACTTATTTTTAAAACTTACTCACCGGAGAATCCTGCTGTTGCCTTACCTGGTTAAAATATTCTTCCATCCAAAGTTAATTCATTAAATGGCAAGTTGGAGGTGGCTGAAGTCAATTAAAATGCAGATATCAAGATGAGGTAACACAAATCTGAAATTTAAAAACTTGCATTTAGCATCGTTCAGGACCACAGGGTCTCCCAATGCGCTTTCCAACCAATGAAGTGTCTTTGAAGTGTGGCCATTGTTGTAATGCAGGAACTGGGACAACTAATGCATACACAGCAAGATCCCAAAAGCAGCAACATGATCACAAGCAGATGATTTGTTTGTAGTGATGTTGATTGATAAATATTGGTCAGGACTTTGGGGATAGCCCCCCAGTCTTCTTCAAAATCATATCCATGGCAACATCTATGTCCTTGAAGGGGCAGATGGGGTACTTGGGTGGCAACTCGCCCTAAAGGCAGCAGCTCTAAAATGTCATCACTGTAAATCCAGGATAGAAATTCAGAACAGACAATTCCAGTTTCAGTTTTGTTCCCCATCCCAACAATCAGAATCCAGTGAAGTGTCTTTCCTCCACACCCAGTTTTCCCTCCCCCTTGGGCTGTGTTCAGATCTCCAGCTGTGTTTGCAGAATAAGAATAAATTCAATCACTTTCTCTCCTGCTCACTGCATCCCTGATGCCCCATCTACTCAATGCCCCTTCACTATGATAGTCACACCTGTACCCTGTTGTCTGGAAAAGACTCGCCAGCTTCCTCTGTTAAGTGGTCACCTGAGTACTTTGGGCATGACACGAAAAGAGCCCCACCTTCCCGATCTGCCCTGACTTCCTATTTCATTGGTAGTCTCTTGGCTTTGAGGATGAATTGCCTAATCTGATTGTTAAATCCACCCATCTCCCTTGATTCCATAATCCTTAACACTCTCATCTCACAACCTTCTCACAATCTCAGTTTTTTAATTTTCTGTTGACTGAATCTGATCAGAATTCCAGATTTCTATTTTCCATGAAGTGATTCCTGATATTGCTGCCGAACACCCCAGTCTCAGTTAAACAAATAAACATTGCTGATTTGTATATTTAAATGTTGACATTTTAAAAAAAGCACAGTGGTTAGCACTGCTGTCTCATAGTGACAGGGACCTGGTTCAATTCTGGCCTTGGCTCTGTGTGGAGCTTGTACATTCCCCCCATGTCTGCGTGGGTTTCCTCTGGGTGCTCCGGCTTCTGCTCACAGTCTGAAAGATGTGCCGTTCAGTGCATTGACCCAAACAGATGCTGGAGTGTGGCGACTCAGGGAATTTCATAGTAACTTCATTGCCGTGTTAATGTAAGCCTTATTTGTGATTAATAAATAAATTTTAACTTCAAAAACAAAAAAAAAAGCACAGTGGTTAGCACTGCTGTCTGACAGCACCAGGGACCTGGGTTTGATTCCCAGCTTGGGTCACTATCTGTGTGGAGTTTGCACATTCTCCCCGTATCTGTGTGAGTTTCCTCCGGGTGCTCCAGTTTCCTCCCCAGTCCAAAGATCTGCAGGCTAGGTGGACTGGCCATGCTAAATTGACCTACTTAGTACCCTTAGGGTGATTAACAGGGTAACTAGGTGAGGTTGCAGGAATAGGGCCTGAGTGGGATTGTTGTTCAGTGTAGGCTCAATGGGCCAAATGGTTCTGCACTGTAGGAATTCGATAATAATTGCAGTTAAAGACTGGAGAAGCTGGAAATGGGAAGTAAAAACAGGAAGTTCTGGAAATGGGAAGTAAAAACAGTAAGTTGTGGAAATCCTCAGCAGGTTTTGGCAGCTTCTGTGAAGAGAGAGAAACAGAGTTAACATTTGCAATGCCAGGGGATTGTTGTTGATGAGCTGAGTATTTGCAGCATTGTGGTGAGCTTTGAGAAACATTCTGAATGTGAATTTCTAGTTCTTACACAGATCTGGATGTCAATCTGATTTCACACCTTCCTCTGAACACTTTCCAAACTCACCTCCAGCTCATTGTCCATTCCTTCACTAAACACCCGGATGGACAATCACCACCACAAGATGGCGGCGCCCGCCGGTTGCCCGGGTAACCGGGCCCAGGCAACGGGGAGAAACCCCGCCCACTCACCCCCTCCCTTACCAAGATGGCCGTCCCCGCGCTCCGCTCCCTGAACAAAAGACACGCCTTCCTCTCCCAAGATGGCGGCGGTGACCTGGGTTCAATCCAGGTCCCGGATGATCCTCTTCCTATTGGCCCGGGGCTGCCCGTCAATCATTCCCCGGCCCATTGTGAGCTGGAGCATGCGCAGTATGACTGTGAATCTGGACTCAGGCGGGTGAGTGGAGGAGGTTCCAAGCCCCCCCAATAAGACCCATTGGTCTTACTGTCAGTCTGCAGACAGGAGCTGGAGAACTGAACCCAGACAGAGGACAGGGAGGGAGAAAACTGGGAGTGGAGGAAAGAAATGGTGAGATGGGTTTGGATTTCAGACCAAGGAGGAGGGAGAGTGTGTGGGACAGGGATTTACAGATTTAGAACAAAGAACAATGCAGTGCAGGAACAGGCCCTTTGGCCCACTAAGCCTGTGCTGATTCCTAATTTAGATCCACTACTTATTGTCCCTCCGTGGTTTCTATCCCTCTGTTCACCTCCCGTTCACATATCTATCAAGACACGCCTTGAATGTTGCTAAAGTGCCTGCTTCCATCACCTCCATTGGCAGTACATTCCAGGCACCCAAAACCCTCTGTGTGAAAAACTTTCCCCATCTCATCTTGAACCTGTGCCCTCTCATAGTCGACCCTCCCGCCCTGGGAAAGAACCTCTGACTATCCATCCTATCTATGCATCTCATAATCTTGTAGACCTCTATCAGGTCACCCTCTCAAGCCTCTGTCTTTCCAGTGAAAACAATCCGGGTTTATCCAACCTCTTCTTGTACCTTAAACCCTCTAGACCGGGCAACATCTGGTAAACCTTCTTTATACTCTCTCCAAAGCACCCACGTCCTTTTGGTCGTGTGGTGACCATAACTGCATGAAATACTCTAAATGTGGCCTAACTAAAGTTTTATGCAGCTGTAACACTTCTTGCCAACTTTTATACTTGATGTTCTGGCCAATGAAGGCAAGCAAGAGAGGAAAAAATGTTCCAGAGAAACTAAAATTGTTCAGAATTTTTATCCTGGACTGACTGATGACTTTTGTAAACTGTTTTACAGAATATTGGAAAGGAGGAATTACAGACAGAAACAGATATCACATCGAGATCTGACAGAGTCACTCGATTCATCAGGGTCTGAATATCATTGGCCTTTGAATGTGGAAGGAGAAATGTTTGTTCTGTCTGTGAGAAATGATTTCAAACGTCAAGGTGACTGGAAAAGCACTGAGACACACAAATACCTGAGTGAGAGTATTTCTGTGAACTGACTATGGAAAGAGCTTTAACCAGTTACACAGCCTGAAAGAACATCACACCATTCACAGCAAGGAGAAACCATTCACATGTTCTGTGTGTGGATGAGGATTCAACTGCGTGTCCAACCTGGAGAGACACAAGGACACTGGCACCATGGAGAAACCGTGGAAATGTGGGGATTGTGGGAAAGGATACAGTTACCCTTCCGAACTGGAAATGCACTGACGCGCTCACACTGGGGAGAGGCCGTTCACCTGCTCCACCTGTGGGAAGGGATTCACTCAGTCATCCAGCCTGCTGACACACCAGTATGTTCACACTGATCAGACACCTTTCAAATGTTCTGACTGTGAGAAGGCATTTAAAAGCAAAAAGTATCTGCTGAGGCACCAACATATTCACAGTGAGGAGAAGCCATTCACCTGCCCCTTGTGTGGGAAGGGATTCACTGCTACATCCAACCTGCAGAAACACCAGCAAGTTCACACTGACAAGAGACCCTTTAAATGTCCAGACTGCGGGAAGCGCTTTAAAACCTCTGGTGAAGTGACGTGTCATCAACGTGTTCACACTGATGAGAGACCATTCAGATGCTCTCACTGTGGGACTGGCTTCAGGCGATCATCTGAACTCACTGTACACCAGCGAATTCACACTGGAGAGAGACCATACACCTGCTCTGTGTGTGGGAAGAACTTCATTCAGTCATACCATCTGCTGAAACACCAGCAAATTCATTCCGATATAAAACCTTTTAAATGTTTTGACTGTGAGCAGAGCTTTAAAAGCAGCAAAAATCTCGTGATGCACCAACGAGTTCACACTGGGGAGAGACCGTTCACCTGCTGTGTGTGTGGGAAAGGATTCACTCAGTCATACAACCTGTTGAAACATCAGCGGATTCACCCTGATATAAAACATTATAAATATTTTGATTATGAGCAGAACATTAAAAGTAGCAATGACCTAATGATACACCAGCAAGTTCACACTGGAGAGAGACTGTTCACCTGTTCCGAGTGTGGGAATGTATTCACTGACTTACAGCAAATGCTCAGACACCAGCAATTTCATGAATGTATACAGGGGTTGGATTCAACTGCTTTTACTGCTGTTAATCACATTGAGGACTGAATGTGTGGTTAATCCTGAGGTGTGTAAGAAATGTGTCCCAGCCACTCTCTTCCATGGATCAGAGCTCCTTATCTGGGTAGAGAAAACAGGTCCATTCTGGGTTTGTCACCTGGCAAGTTGCTGTGGAAGCTTTCTTTATAAGAAGGAGAGGGGGAAGGACAGAGAGCGCTGTTCTGTTAATTTTCAAGGATTTTTTTTACATTTTATGAAGATTATTAGATAGTGATTGTTTACAGGGCATGCTCTGAAATCAGATCGATATAGAACTGTGAGCTATTCCTGATCACAAGTGACTATTCCCAGTCTGAAAACATCTCTGATCTGAAGTTTCCAAATGTTTTTGTGGCATTTCTGAGTTTTCAGATGAAAAGCGGTGACAATAACAGTTGGTATTTATCCAGTAACAGGTTAAAATGTACCAAGACCCTTCACAGACAGTAAGAAGCTGGATTGAAAAGGTAAGGAGGCAAATTTAGTGAGGAATTTCCATGCTTTAGGACCTTAGCAGGTGAAAGTATAAGTGGAGTGAAGCCAGTTGGGGGAGCTGAAGAAGGTCAGGACATGTTATTTTGTTGTGTCCTGGGATGTGGGCATCACTGGAAAGGCCAGAACTTATTACCCATTCCTTATTGTCCTTGAACTGAGTGGCTTGCTCGCCTCTAGACTCAACCACATTGCTGTGAGTCCAGAGTCACATGTGGCCAGACCAGATAAGGATGGCAGATTTCCTTCTCTAAAGGACATTAGTAAAGTTTTATAACAATTGATGATAACTAACGTGGACATCATTACTGAGACTAGCTTTAGAATTCCAGATTCATTAATTAAATTGGGGATTTGAACCCATGTCCCTAGAGCATTCGGCTGGACTTCTAGAAGACTATTCCAGAAGTGGACATGGTTAAGAGCTTCATGTTTTGAAGTGTCCAGATAACCAACAACCTGTCCTGGTCCCTCCACGCTAACACTATAGTTAAGAAACCCAACCAACACCTCTGCTTTCTCAGGAGGCTAAGAAAATTTGGCATGTCCGCTACGACTCTCATTAGCTTTTACAGAAGCATCATAGAAAGCATTCAAGTCTGAGATCACGGACCAACTAACTCAAGAACACCTTCTTCTTTGCTGCCATTAGACTCTTGAATGGACCTACCTTGCATTAAGCTTTTCTCTACACCAGAATTATAGGGAGTGGGATAGCTTGATCTTGGAATTGGACATAGCTCGGCACAACATTGAGGGCCGAAGGGCCTGTACTGTGCTGTAATGTTCTATGTTCCAGCTATGACTCTAACACTATTTTCCGCACTGTCTCCTTTCCTTCTCCCTGATGTACTCTATGAACAGTATGTTTTGTCTGTATATTGTGCAAGAAACAATACTTTTCACTGTATCCCAATACAGGTGACAATAATAAATCCAATCAAAGACATTACCACTGTGTCACCTTCTTCCCTAATTGGAGGAGGGCAGGGAGGTTGGAGGGTTAAGGGGCTGGAGGTTCCAGAGGCTGTCTATCATGGAGAAAGTGGCTGCCTCTATGGAGCTTCAAGCACGGTTCTGACTTACCTCCATGCAGGTCATGACCATAAACTGTAAACTTCCAGCCCTTGTCCATTCTTACATCCCGAGAACCAGCTCCCCCTCTCTCTGACTTTGTGCTGATTATCAATCCGGCTGGGAGCCACTGGGTGGATGAGTGGGTGAAGGAATGTTCAATGCACATGAAGGAGATTGGGTGTGCTTCCCCATTTTTGTTTTGTTCACTTTTCCAATATTTATTTATTTCCATTTTTAACCAAAAGATATTCAAGTTGTAACACTGAAATCCAAAGGAGATTAAATCTGTTAAAATCAATCCCCATTCAGTACACAGGAGGACTGGATCCAATTTTTTATAGTATAAATAAACACAAATCTTACAAGATGTTTATCGGGGGAATTGTTTTTCTGTGAGACCTGGGATGGTCAAACTCTGTCCCAAAGTTCAGATTAGGGCCCTGAGCCTGGGCTATGGAGCCACGCACACGGAGCATCATTCCCGGATGTCCTTCATCCCTGATTTAAATCACTCCACCATTGGTGGTCGTGCCTTCAGACGCCTGGACCCTAAGCTCTGGAATTTCCTCCCTAAACCTCTCCATCTTTCCACTTCATTTTCCTCCCTAAAGACTGTCCTTATAACCAACCTCTTTGTATGATCTGACGCAATATGTCCTTTTGTTCCTGTGAAACTGCTCAGGACATTTTATTAAATGAAAAACTCTACATAAATGTAAGTTGTTGTTCTAGTTCAGTGAGATCTGATCGCTTACTGTGTGAGTGAATCTGTATAAATGTAACTCAGGTGGACACAGTTTATTAGAACTGACCTAGGGAGAAGAAAGCTCTGAACTAACCACTGGACTTTCTGTTCTAACTTGCTTTTACACCTGAAGCTAAATGTTTTCCAGACACACTGGCTACCTACGGAAGAAATCTGAAATTTTAAACCACACCCCCCCCCCCCTCTTAAATATGAAAAAAACAATATATATACACATTGATATCAAGTACATGGCTATTATTACAATTCTTTTAATTCATTTGTGGAACATGGTCATCATTGGCTGGCCAGCATTTATTGCCCATCCCGAGTTGCCCTTGGTGAGCATCTAAGAATCAACCACATTGCTGTGGCTTTGGTGTCACATGGAGGCCAGACTAGGTATTGATGGCAGATTTCTTTCCCTAAAGGACATTTGTGAACACACATGTAGATATATGAGTTAGGAGTAGGCCACTCAGCCCCTTGAGTCTGGTTTGCCACTCAGTAAGCTCATGTTTGATCTGATTGTACTCTCAATTCCAAAGACCTACCGACCCTGATAATTTTTCACCCCCTTATTTATTGTTACGTTCTTTGACCAGACTCCAGAATGTGAGGGAAAATCCAATTAGGGACAATCAACATTTTTGATTAAAATAAAGGTTGTGATTCAAGACAGATAACAAGTAGCACAGTGGTTAGCACTGCTGCCTCATCACCCAGGGCCAAGGTTCGATTCCTTGTCCTGACACAGTCAAGCATTTGTGTACATCCACCCCCAGTCACTGTGTTCCTGCACCCTGTTTAAAACTGTCCCATTTTGTTTATTCTGCCTCTCCACATTCTTCCTTCCAAAATCTATCATTGACTAAATCACTTTGGGATGTTCTGAGGGTGTGAAAGGTTCTGAACAAGAAATTTCTTTCTCTTTCACAGCTGATTTAAGGTGGTAGATTTTGCTTCAAAGATTAAATTGGGATTGATTTCAGAGTTAATTATTTGACTGATCAGGAAGAATTAAGAGGAAAGATCAGGTCCTTTAAGGTACATTGCGGGCTTGGTAGTTCAATCAGCTCTACTCTCAGTTCAGGAGAACTCAGCAACTTCACATACTGTCCACGGGGCGTTCCTCTGCATAGAATCACAGAATGTCTACAGTGCAGGAGGAGGTCATTTGGCACCGAGTCTGCATTGACCACAATCGCACCCAGGCCCTATCCCCATAACCCGACCTTTCCAATCCTCTGACACTAACAGGCAATTCAGCATGGCCACACATCTTTGTACTGTGGGAGGGAACCACAGCACTTGGAGGAAACCCAGTGGTGCTGCCGCTAGACTATTGTTAATGTTCTGGGAAGCCAGGTTTGAATCCCGCCATGGCAGGTGGTGGAATTTGAATTCAATTAAAAAAAATCTGGAATTAAGGATCTACTGATGGCCATGAAACAATTGTCAATTGTTGGAAAAACCCATTTTGTTCACTAATGTCCTTTAGGGAAGGAAAATTGCTGTCCAGTTTAAAGGTAACACAGGCATGGATGAGGGTTTCAGCAGCAGGTGGGGTGCACAGGCCACATAATGGAGATTGAAATATCTGATATTACTGACGGTGTGGATATGTGGTCAGAAACTCATCTTGGGGTCAAATCTGACATTGAGATTGTGAAGGGTGTGGGTCAGCCTCAGACAGTTCCGAGGAAGATGGATGTGCTCAGCTGTTAGGGAATGATCTTCTCAACTTTTAACTGGAGGAAATTTCTACTCATTCAGTACTGGATGTGGGAGAAGCAGTTTGATAATTCAGTAACAGTGGAGGAATGGAGAGGGATGAGGGTGAGTTACAGCTGGGTGTTATCAGTGTACGTGGGAAATTTCACACGGTGCTTTTGAATGATGTCACTTAATGGCAGCATGTGGATGAGAAATAGGAGGGACCACAGATAGATCCTTGGGGAACATCAAATTCAGGGGCCTTGGAGAGGAAAAGGAAGCTGGAGAGGAGGTAAAAGATTGTTTTTTCAGAACGTGTGGTGACAGTGGATTTAAAGGTGAGAAGGATTAGGACCACAAATAAACAGTATCAATTAATATAGAGAAGGCAAATGGTCAGCAGCTTAGTGTGAATAGGATCAATAGAACATAAGGGTTGTGGGGGTTGTGGGGTGGGGTGGGGGTTGTGGGGTGGGGGTTGTGGGGTGGGGTGGGGTGGGGGAGGGGGGAGGTGTCATGCACAAGCTGAGTTCTGACAGGGCATAAGAGAGAGATGGGAGGGAAACTGGAGAAAAATGTGAGTTCCAGACTTAGTTAAAGATAGTTTGGCCCGGTGGGCTTGTGGAAGGAAGGGAAGCAGCAGAGGCAGCTGACCAGATTGTCTCCATGTTAGTGCCAAAAAGTTCCATGAGCCTCTCACACTTGTTGGTGAGCATGGATGAGACAGGGGAGAGAATTTCAAAAGGAACAAACTGTAACAGCTATTAAAAAAGATTCAGCACAGTGTATTTTACACAAACTATTTTCTAAACCAAAAAATATTAGCCCCTGTAACTGGGCTGGAGTTTGAAAAAGAACAGAAAAGACTCCAATGAATTCAATGACTGAAGTTACTCACAAAGTTGCTGGTGTCTCAGCAGGTGGAATGACGGAGTGAATCCCTTTCCACATTCGGAGCAGGTGAACAGTCTTTTCTTGGTTTGAATTTGCTGGTGTATAGAGAGTTCAGATGATCGCCTGAAGCCAGTCCCACAGCTGGAGCACCTGAACGGTCTCTCATCAGTGTGAATTCGCTGATGGAACATCAGATCTCAACGTCTTTTATAACATTTACCACAGTCCACATATTGGAAAAGTCTCTCCTCAGTGCGAACACATTGATGGGACATCAGATTCTCAAAACCTTTAAAGCACTTAAGCATTTAAATGGTCTCTTGTTGTGAACTCGCTGGTGTCTCAACATCTTGGATGAATCAGTGAATCCTTTCCCACACTTGGGGCAGGTGAACGGTTTTCCAAAGCGTGGACTCGCTGGTGCTTCAACAGGTTGGATAAATCACTGAATCCTTTCCCACACACATTACAACTGAATGGCCCCTCCCCACTGTCTCAGCAGGCTGGATAAATCACTGAATCCCTTCCCACACACATTATAACTGAATGGCCCCTCCCCAGTGTCTCAGCAGGCTGGATAAATCACTGAATCCCTTCCCACACACATTATAACTGAATGGCCCCTCCCCAGTGTCTCAGCAGGCTGGATAAATCACTGAATCCCTTCCCACACTGAGAACAAGTGAAAGGTTTCTCCCCAGTATGACTGTGTTGATGAGTTTCTAGCTGAGACGGGCAACAAAATGACTCCTCACAATCCCTGCGTTTCCATGGTTTCTTCGTGTGAACACATTTATGTTGCCACAAGCCTGATGATCGATTGAAGCCTCATCTACACACAGAACAGGCGTATGGTTTCTCCCCACTCTGAATGATGCTTTTTCCTTCCATGTTCAAGACTCAATGATATTCAGTTCCAATAACTTGGGCAAACTTATCAGACCCTGGTGTGATGTTTGGTTTCCTGTTCCCCAAATACAAAACTTCCCCTTTTAAGGCCCTATAAAACTGATTTAAAACAGAAAGAAAATGAGTGAGAGAGAACCCAGAAAAACACAAAGGCAGGTTTTAAAATTGAGCTGAATGAATCAGGTAATTTGTGGGGCCGACACTAGGAAAGAGTGACTATGAAAGTTGCCTCCTTCTGCTCTGCAGGAATTCTATGAGATTCGGACGTTCCCGTGAGGGAATAGGTTCTGGAGAACAGTATTTGCTTCCTTTTCGTTCTTGCGCTGTCACTGCTCTGTCTGATCAATAAGACATTGGGACTCAGAGGGATGATGTAGTTTGATGGACAGGTCGTCTCCATTCTGAACAATGGGGAACTCAGGAGCAGCATTGTGTACTATCTACAAGATGCACTCCAGAAATTCATCTTAGCACCTTCCAAACTCACAACCACTTCCATCTAAAAGGACAAGGGCAGCAGAGACATGGGAACACCACCAACTGCAAGCTCCACTCCAAACCACTCACCATCCTGACTTGGAAATATATCGCATTCCTTCGCAGTCGCAAGGTCAAAATCTTGGAATTCCCTCCCTACCAGCAGCATGGATGTACCTACACCATATGGACTGCAGTGGTTCAGATCCCAACAAACATGGTGTCTGCACCTGCGCGCTGCTGCACATTGCCCCTAACAAAGATATCGGCCACACATGCGAACTGATGAACATTACTACCGACAGAACAGCATCAGTCAGAATCCAACACTTGTAATCACTTGTGAACTTGCTGGTGTGTCTGCATGTTCGATAACTGAGTGAATCCCTTCCCACAATCAGAGCAGGTGAATGGCCTCTCCCCAGTGTGAATTCGCTGGTGTCTCCTCAGGTCAGATGAATCACTGAATCGCTTCCTGCATTGGGAGCAGATGAACGGCCTCAGCCCAGCATGAACTCGTTCGTGTTTCCTGAGGTCAGATGAATGGCTGAATTGCTTCTCACATTCAGAACAGGAGAATGGCTTCTCCCCAGTGTGGACTCGTATGTGCGTCCGCAGGATGGATGAATTACTGAATTCCTTCCCACACACTGAGCAAGTGAATGGTCGCTCCCCAGTGTGAATTCGCTGGTGTGACTGTAGGTGGGATAACTGGGTGAATCCCTTCTCACAATTAGGACAGACAAATGGTCTCTCTCCAGTGTGAATTCGCTGGTGTGTCTGTAAGATGGATGGGTTACTGAATCCCTTCCCACAAACAGGGCAGATGAATGGCTTTTCCCCTGTGTGACAACGTCGATGAATTTCCAGGTGAGACGGGCAACGAAAACATTTCCCACAATCTCCACATTTCCATGGTTTCTCCATCGTGTCGATGTCCTTGTGTCTCTCCAAGTTTGACAATCAGTTGAAGCCTCGTTCACACATACAACCCATGTGCAGTCTCTCCCTGCTGTAAATGATGTGATGTTTCTTCAGCCAATGTAACTGATTAAAACGCCTTTCACAGTCACTGCATTGTACACTCTCACTCAGGTGTCTTTCTCTGTACTATTCCAGTCACACTGATATTAAAATCTCTCTCAGCAGACAAAAAGGACAAACATTTCCCCTTTTAACTGAAGGTTGATGATATTCATCTCCCGATGAATGGAATGACTCTGTCAGATCCTGATGTGCTGTCTACTTTGAGAGTTCTGTCTGCGATATTGCCTCTCCTAATATATTGTAAAAGAATTTACAAACGTTATCAGAGACAGTACAGGGTAGAAATTCAGAACAGAATTTTAATTGCTAAGGAACATTCATTCTTCTCTCATTTATTGAAAGCTGTAAATATCTGGACCACATCCTCTCTATTCACATTCTGCTGTATTCAATACATACCCAATAACACTATGATCTATAATTATACAGTACTCTAACACATGATTAGAGATACACAGAGCTGTTAGGGAGTATTTTATTTCAATAGTGTTGCTGACCTGAAACACTCTGCCTACTAGCTTGTTTGAAGCAGAAGAGGTGGATAATTTCAGAATTAAATTGAAGGGGCTCTTCAAGGAAATAAACGTGTAGGGGAAATGGGGATGTAGAGAAGATATGGGAGTGACTAGATTGTCCTACAGAGTGTTAGCATGAGCCCAAGTTACTGAATGGACATTTTCTGTCATAATGACTCTGACTGGAAATGCATATTGTAGCTACAGTAGGATAATACAAGATTAGAAATAATTCCTGTATTTTATTACAAATAAAGATCTAATCTGTACCATATTACAAGACTAGACATCTCTGGCCTGTCTTAATTTACTGTCCCTTTAAAAGTCAGCCAACTCCTGGAGAAACTATCTCTTTAATGGTGAACATTAGGAAAGAGATCATCCTTTTACCCAGACAAATAAATGTGTCAAACTGAGGGAGCGAAAGAATGTCAATGTCTTTGATAGAGAGACACCTGGGCCAAACTTCCCAGAGTCTGCAGCCTCCCTGGATTCACTTCCTTTCCTTTCAGTTGCTGCAAGTCCCCAATTTCCCCCAGAATGAGAAAAGAAATGGAAAGAAAGAGAAAAGAAAGTGTTTTACTCACAAATGAAGGCAGGAGGTTTTAGTCTGTTGTGGACCTCAATCTGAGTGTCACAAAGACCTGATTGGCTGGAGGACCAAAGTCCTTCCGGTCCTCCAACTTTTCCCATTGGTCAACACCCCAGCACGAAGGTCAGGAGGCGGGCTAACCCGCACATGAGCAGCTGCCCCTCGCCCTTGGACATGCGCATTCCCGGGCCGGGGGGGAGGGGGAGACCACCGAGCGGCTTCTCGCCCTGGCCGGAGCCGCCAGCCGCTTGTCTGGAAACGTTGGCTCGAGGCGGGGCAAGGGGAGGGGAACAATGGGTGGGGGCGGGGCTCCCGGGTCTGCGCGCCTGCGCATTGAAACTCCATGACGTAATCGCGGAAGAGGCTGATTCTTATTGAGCGATTCAGACAGGCTCCATTGTCGACGTCACAATACGGAAGTTCAATTGATTCAGATTCAGATTCAGATTCCCTCCTCTGTGCAACATCTGGGAGGAAATCAATGTTTCCCCCTTTCCATTTCTTTTCTCATTCTGGGGGTAATTGGGGACTTGCAGCAACTGAAGGGAAAGGAAGTGAATCCAGGGAGGTTGCAGACTCTGGAAAGGTTGGCCCAGGTTTCTCTCTCTTAAAGGCATTGGCATCCTTTGTAGTGTTCCACAGGGACTAGAAATGACTGTTCTGAATTTCCATCTTGTTCTGACAGTGATGACTTTTGTAAATTCTTTTTACAGGATATTCGCAAGAGACGATTTGCTGACAGAAATGTCAAGATCAAACAATCACTCAATTCATGGGAACTGAATGTCATCGGTTTTGAATCTGGAACAAGAAACTTTTTGAATTGGGTGAACTATTTGGTGTGAACAGTAAAGCATCGAGTCACGTGCAACCCAAGTGACAGTGTTCCAGTGCACATTTTGTGAAAACTGCAGGAGAGACAGAAAGACACTCAGATCATGGAAAAACCATGGCAATGTGGCGACTGTGAAAAGTCATTCCGTTCCCCATCGGTGCTGGAAATTCATCGACGCATTCACACTGGGGAGAGGCCATTCACCTGCTCCAATTGTGGGAAAGGGTTCACTCGGTTATCGATCTTGCTGACACACCAGCGAGTTCACACAGGGGAGAGGCCATTCACCTGCTCTGATTGTGGGAAGGGATTCACTCAGTCATCACACTTGCTGATACACCAGCGAGTTCACAATGGAGAGAAGCCATTCACTTGCCCCGTGTGTGAGAAGGGATTCAGCGATTCATCCACCCTGCAGACACACCAGAGAGTTCACACTGGGGAGAGGCCATTCATCTGCTCCATGTGTGGTAAAGGATTTGCTCAGTCATCCAACCTGTATTCACACCAGCGAGTTCACACTGGCGAAAGACCATTCCCCTGCTCTGTGTGTGGGAAGGGATTCAGTAACTCTGCCAACCTGCTGAGACACCAGCAACTTCACACTGGGGAGGCTTCCTTCACCTGCTTTGAGTGTGGTAAAGGATTCAGTGATTCATCTAATCTGTTTTCACACCAGCGAACTCACAGTGGGGAGAGGCCATTCACCTGCTTTCTGTGCGGGAAGGGATTTAGTCAGGCATCCAGCCTGCAGACACACCAGCGAGTTCACACTGGGGAGAGGCCGTTCACCTGCTCAGTGTGCGGCAAGGGATTCAGTGATTCGTCCAACCTGATTTCACACCAGCGAGTTCACACTGGGGAGAGGCCATTTAACTGCTTTGTGTGTCAGAAGGGATTCAGTCGATTATCCAACCTGCTGACACACCAGCGACTTCACACTGGGGAGCGACCATTTACCTGCACTGAATGTGGAAGGGGATTCACACGATCATCCCACCTGCTGAGACACCAGCGAGTTCATAAGCGATTACAAGCATTGGATTCTGCTGTTAATCACACCCAGGACTGAACCACGTTCATTCTGACAGTTGGTGAAGTGGGAGGGTTGGAGGGTTTCTTTCTGCTGGACTCGCCAGTCTCATGACTTTGTTTCCAGTGGGCTGTTGCTCTTTGAGCCTGAGAGAGCACATTTCCACTGAAATGATCCACAAAAACTGGTGAAGGATGTTTATTTTATCCTAGATCATAAATAGTGTCTCCCTACCTCCACAGGTAGATCTAAGATAAATACATTTTATCTCTGTTCCAGTAAGTCTACAGCACAGGGCCAGGCCAGTCAGCTGAATTGGTTTGTGTCAGTATTTATGTTCCACATGAGCCTCCACCCTCTTCATCTCCCCTCATCAGCATATCCTTCTATTCCTTTCTCCCTCATGTATGTATCTCGCTTCCCCTTCAGTGTATTCATGCTGTTCACCTCAACCACTCGCTATGGTAGTGAGTTCCACATTCTCACCGCCCGCTGGGTAAAGAGGTTTCTCATTAAATCCCTATTAGATAATTAAATCTCTGAAAATGTACTCTGCATTTATAACAAAAAGAATGAATTGTCAGCGTGGGTAGAGATAAATATTTGTGTCCTGACAGACATTGGAGAGATTTGGTTGAAAGGTGACCAAGGCTGGGATCTAAATATTGAAGGGTATTTGACATAACAGAATGGCAGGAAGCTCAGAAAAGTGACAGGATCTCTCCCATTAATTAACAATGACATTAGTTGAGTACAGAGAGACCATCTTAGTCTGAAAGATCAGGATGAAGAATCGGTTTGGGTCGAGATAAGAAATAGAAAAGATATGAGGTCTCTTGTGGGAGTAGTTAATGGCCCCTTACCTAAGTTACACTGAATTGATTCATTTATATTGAACATGAAATTATCATAGTATATTTATTTATTAGTGTCACAAACTGGCTTTCAGAATATTCACAAAATCTTATTCATATCATCTACTGTTGAGATTTTCCAAATGACTTCTGAACCACTTATTCACTACTCCCCTAATCTCTTATGTTTCCAGTGTTATAAGTAATATTCCAAGTCAATTGTATCAAAATCAGTGTAAGATCAGTAAAAACCTGTATTGTAAATGTATTTTTATCCACAGCATTTGTCATTTCCTCCACAAATTCCATCAGTGATAATGAGAGACTGACTTGATCTCACTGTTACACACTGAGTTACATTGAGTAATGGAATTATCAGATCATTTAGCAAATAACTTTTCTTTGAAAAACGTGAAAAATGAAGACACTTCCCTGTAATTAGCATATTCATGATTGTCACCAGCTTTATACCATGGAGTAACTTTGTCTATTTTCATTTTGCAAGGAAATAACCCAGTTTGAAAAAACTGGTTGCAAATATGTCAATGATTTTACTCCACAATCAATAATCTGCTTAATGATTGACATTTCAGTATTGTTTGAATTGGTAGTCTTTTTTATAGTATTTAACAATATCAATGACCTCCTTTCCACCAACACTCCTAAAACGTGGGATGGGATGAACCAGTGGATCACTTTCTCTTGGAACTTTTAACATCCTTGTCCATGAATTCTGCTTAAAAGAAAGCCCTGCTACTGTATGAAATATCAGCACCATAACAGGAGGAGATAAGAAAGACAGACACATTGATCTTTTCATTAACACCTCTGAGAGTTAAGAATGTGTGACATGGTTTTGGGATACCGGTGTGAGTGTGCAGATGTGATTTATTGTGTGGGAAAAATAGCAAGCCTAAATTCGTGATGAGTTGGAGTGAAGAGCGGGTCCCAAACACACACAGCTACTTGAGACACAGCAGGAAATGAAATGCTTAATGTGGCCAGAGGATTGAGACCCAACAATGGGACAAAATCAAGGTATTGACACACACTCCAGAGAGAAACTGAGTTCAAATCAAACAGAATCCAATTAAACACAAAGTGAGGAAAATTGAAGTAAAATAGATAATATAGCTTGGGACAATTCAGTTCTTGGGAGAAATAATTCTGATTACGAAGTGTCAACAAGTTGGATCAGGGTCAACAGAGCTGGGGAATCTTTTATATCCACGCTTGATCTGTTGCTTGAAGTATCTGTCCTTATGTACGAGTAACCTAGAACTCACAGCGCTCCTTCAGGAGTAGAAAGAATCGAGTAGATATTACCCCCATGCGGGACCAGAACAGAACTGGAAAATAACGGAGTGAAATTGAGTGAGGGGTCAGAGAGAAAGTTCTCTCAAGCTGTAGACTGTAAGAATCCTGGGGGACCCCCTACTTAAGGTTTTTTTACTAATTAGTGAACAATAAATTAAATTCTCTGACTGGCTGTGCATTGATTTTGAATTTGATTGTTACACTTCTCCTGTTTTTATTTCTGTTGTGATTGCACTCTGGGTAAGGATGGTGGTAGGATGGGAAATTGTGGTTTGGGTCTTCATTGACCAAATGTTTTATTGATCTGAAAGGTGTAAAAGGGGCCAATCTTCAGCAGGAATCTCTCAGAGCTGAGAACAGACCACTTGTATGACCAAGGGAGAGGGGAAGCTGCACATGTGCGCGGGGAGCCCATCCCTGACCTTCTGAGCGATTGTCCAATGGAAAGAGTTGGAGGACCGGAAGGAGCGGGTCCTCCAGCCAATGAGAGTGCGGGCTTTGTGTGAACGCATATTGAGCTTCAGACAGACTCAAACTTCCTCCTGTCTGCAACATCTGTGAGTAAAACACTTTCTTTTCTCCCTCTTTCCATTTCTTTTCTCATTCTGGGGAAACTGGGGACTTGCAGCAACTGAAGGGAAAGGAAGTGAGTCCAGTCTGTACATTCCACACATTGCTAGTCCAGTCAGATAGACAGATATCTGTCTGGCAGCCTGCATGGAGATTTTCAGCTCTCTGTGTCCAGGACAGGCAGCAGTGAGCATGGATCTCTCAATCAGCACCTTCAGGAGAATTGGGAGGGTGAATATTAGATACAGCAGAGTGAGAATGGAGGGAGAGTGTGGGATGGAGATTTACAGCTTTTGGGGAATGATATCAGGTAAGTATACCTGGAAAAAAGTTTTTAAAAAAAATCATGCTGCTTATAGATTGAGTGATGTCATTACAGGGTGGAGCTAAACTGTGGCAGTCAGGTGATCGGAGTTTTTTCCTTTAGGCTTTTAAGAACATAAGAAGTAGGAGCAGGAGTCGGCCATCTAGCCCTTCGAGCCTGCCCCTCCATTCAATAAGATCATGGCTGATCTGAAGTGGATCAGTTCCACAAGTTTCATTTTGGAAAGCAGTTTAGAACATAGAACCCTACAGTGCAGAAATAGGCCCTTCAGCCCATCGAGTCTGCACTGACTGCAATCCCACCCAGGCCCTATCCTCATATCCCTACACATTAACTCACTAATCCCTCTAACCCACACATCCCAGGACACTAAGGGGCAATATTAGCATAGCCAATCAACCTAACCCACACATCTTTGGATTTGTGGGAGGAAACCGGAGCACCCGGAGGAAACCCGTGCAGACACAAGGAGAATGTGCAAACTCCACACAGACAGTGACCCGAGCCGGGAATCAGGGATAACACAGTGAATCCCTTCCCACACTGAGAGCAGGTGAATGGCCTCTCCCCCGTGTGAACTCACTGGTGTCTCTGCAGGCTGGATGAGTCAGTGAACCTCTTCTCACACTGAGAGCAGGGAAACGGCTTCTTCCCAGTGTGAACTCGCTGGTGTCTCTGCATATTGGATAACAGAGTGAATCCCTCCCCACACTGAGAGCAGGTGAATGGCCTCTCCCCATGTGAACTCGTTGGTGTCTCCGCAGGTTGGATAACTGACTGAATTCCTTCCCACACTGAGAGCAGGTAAACGGCCTCTCCCCAGTGTGAACTCGCTGGTGTGTCCACAGGTAGGATTGTCGAGTGAATCCCTTCCCACACTGAGAACAGGTGAACGGTCTCTCCCCAGTGTGAACGTGCTGATGTGTCTGCAGGTCGGATAACTGGTTGAATCCCTTCCCACACTGAGAGCAGGTGAACGGCTTCTCCCGAGTGTGAATTCGCTGGTGTTTCTGGAAGGTGGATGACACAGCAAATCCCTTTCCACACTCAGAGCAGGTGAATGGCCTCTCCCCAGTGTGGACTCGCTGGTGTATCTGCAGGTCGGATAACCGAGTGAATCCCTTCCCACACTGAGAGCAGGTGAATGGCCTCTCTCCAGTGTGAACTCGCTGGTGTGTCCGCAGATTGGATAACTGGTTGAATCCCTTCCCACACTGAGAGCAGGTGAATGGCCTCTCTCCAGTGTGAACTCGCTGGTGTCTCTGTAAGGTGGATGACACAGTGAATCCCTTTCCACACTGAGGGCAGGTGAATGGTTTCTGCCCGGTGTGAACTCGCTGGTGTGTCCGCAGGTGGGAAAACCGAATGAATCCCTCCCCACACTGAGAGCAGATGAATGGCCTCTCCCCAGTGTGGCTGCGCCGATGAGCATCCAATTCAGATGGGAATCTGTATCTCTTTCCACAGTCTGCACATTTCCATGGTTTCTCCATGGTGCAGGTGTCCTTACCTCTCTCTTGTGTGGACAATTAGTTGAAGCCTCGCCCACACACAGAACACAATACAGTCTCTCCCTGCTGTGAATGATGTGATATTTATTCAGTCTGTATAACTGGTTAAAGCTCTTTAGTCAGTGCACTGGAACACTCTCACTTGAGTGTGGCCGCGTGTTGTTGCTTTTCCAGTCACATTGATGTTTGAAATCTTTTCAAATCGACAAACCGGACAACAATTTCTCTTTCCAGATTCAATGGCCAATGATATTCAGGTCCCAAACAGTATGCTTCTGCCAGAACGAGACGTGATGTTTGTGATTTTAGCCTGTGATTCTTTTTTCAATATTCTGTAAAACAAATTGGCACATCTCATCAGTGTCAGTACAGGATCGAAATTCAGAACAATTCTACTTTCTATGCAATTTTTTTACTCTCTCATTCTCCAAAAGCTGTAAATCTCCATCCCATACACTCTCCCTCCATTCTCTGCTGTATCTAATATATTCACTCGCCCAATTCTCCTGATGGTGCTGATTGAAGCTGATTGACAGATCCATGCTCACTGCTTCCTGTCCTGGGCACAGAGCTGAAAATCTCCATGCAGGCTGTCAGACAGATCTATGTCCATATGTCTGGATTAAAAATGTGCGGAATATACAGACTGGATTCACTTCCTTTCCCTTCAGTTGTTGCAAGTCCCCAATTTCCCCCAGAATGAGGAAAGAAATGGAAAGGGGGAAACATTGATTTCCTCCCAGATGTTGCCCAGAGGAGGGAGTTTCACTCTGAAGCTCATTGGACAACTTCCGCACTATGACGTCACAATGGAGCCCCGCCTGAATCAGCCAATAGGAATCACTCTGCTCCGCGGTGACGTCTCCGGATTCCAGTGCGCAGGCCCGGGCGCGCTGACCCGGGAGCCCCGCCCCCACCCATTGCTCCCCTCTCCCTGCCCCTCCTCGAGCCAAGGTTTCCAGACAAGCGGCTGGCGGCTCCGGCCAGAGCGAGAAGCCATTCGGTTGTCTCCCCCTCCCCCCCCCGGACCTGGACTGCGCATGTCCAAGGGAGAGGGGAAGCTGCGCCTGTGCGGGGGAGTGCCCACCCATTGGCCCGCATGCTGAGATGCTGGCCAATGGGAAGCGTTGGAGGACCGGAACGCTTTTGGTCCGCCAGCCAATCAGAGTCCCCAGAGTCTGAATGCGGAAATGGGACAATGAATTTGTTTTCTTGCTCATTCCTGGCCAGCAAAGCTGCTGCTGCTCTCTCTCTGAATGAAGATTGAGCTTCAGACAGACTCAAACTTCCTCTTTGTCTCCAACATCTGTGAGTAAAACACTTTCTTTTCTCCTCTTTCCTTTTCTGATTCTGGGGGAAATTGCGGACTTGTAGCAACTGAAGGGAAAGGAGGTGAATCCAGGAAGGATGCAGACTCTGGAAAGGTTGGGCCAGGTCTCTCTTTCTCTTAAAGACATTGACAATTCTTTGCTTCCTCAGCTTGACACATTGATTTGTCTGGCTAAAAGGTCCCTCTTCTAATGTTCGCAATTAAATGGCTGGCTTCCCCAGGAGATGGCTGGCTTCCCCAGGTGATGGCTGACATTTAAAAGAATAATCAATTAATATAGGACAGAGATATGCCAAGTGTTGTTATATTGTAGTTTTGATTTATTTATGGTTCTGTAACAAAATAAATTTATTATTTCTCATCTCGTAATGTAGCACTGAAACTATGTTATATGTTTCCACTCATCAAGTCATTACAGCACTGAAGGAGCCATCAGCCATCACTCTTTGTAGACAATCCAGTCAGTCCTATTCCACTTCTTTATTCCCTTTCTCCTGCAAGGTTAATGTTCCATAACTGTTTTTAATGAATGCTCCATAGGAACTGGAAATGTAGATTTGAATTTTGATCTATTCTGAATTGCGATTTTTTTTCTAAATTGACTTACAGGATATTAAATAAGGAGATATCAGACAGAAATCTCCAACGTCACATCTCGATCTGACAAAGTGACTCAATTTCTTGCAATCTGAATATCATCAGCCTTTGACCCTTGCCGGAGAAATTTTTGTTTGGCCTCTTGGCTTCAAAAGATTGTAAACATCGCTGTGACTAGAAATGCACTGAGATACACACACCTGAGTGAGAGTGTTCCAGTGCACTGAGTGTGGAAAGAGCTTTAACCAGTTACACAGCCTGAAAATACATCGCAGCATTCACAGCGGGGAGAGACTGTACCCGTGTTCTGTGTGAGATTTAACTGATTGTTTAACCTGGAGAATCACAAGGACCCGCGCCATGGAGAAACCTTGGAAGTGTGGGGACTGTGGGAAGGGATTCAGTTTCCCATCTGAGCTGGAAATTCATCAACGCCGTCACACTGGGGAGAGGCCATTCACTTGCTCTGTGTGTAGGAAGGGATTCGCTCACTTAACTAATCTGCAGAGACACCAACGAGTTCACACTGGGGAAAGGCCATTCAGCTGTACTCACTGCACAAAGAAATTTAGAACATCATCCAACCTGCAGATACACCAGCGAGTTCACACTGGGGAGAGACCGTACATCTGCACTTTGTGTGGGAAGGGATTCAATCAGTCATCCACTCTGAAGACACACCAAGTCACTCACACCAATGAGAGACCCTTTAAATGTTCTGACTGTGGGAATGCCTTCAAATGTTCTGGAGATCTGGTGTCCCACCAGCGCATTCACACTGAGGAGAGACCGTTCAGCTGCTCTCACTGCTCAAAGAGGTTTAGAACATCATACAACCTGCAGATACATCAGCGAGTTCACACTGGGGAGAGGCCATTCACCTGCTTGGTGTGTGGGAAGGGATTCACTCATTCATCGAACCTGCGCACACACAATCTCACTCACACCAATGAGAGACCATTTAAATGCTCTGACTGTGGGAGCAGATTCAAAAGCTCTCGGGAACTGGAATACCACCAGCGCGTTCACACTGAGGAGAGACCGTTCAGCTGCTCTCACTGCACAAAGAGGTTTAAAACGTCATCCAGCCTGCGGATACACCAGCGCACTCACACTGAGGAGAGACCATTCACCTGCTCTGTGTGTGGGAAGGGATTCATTCATTCATCCAGCCTGCTGAGACACAAAGCCACTCACTCCAAGGAGAGCCCCTTTAAATTATCTGCCCGAGAGGCCAGCTCTGAGGAGCTGATGATCCCCTAGCACATTCACAGCGGGGAGAGGCCAATCAGCTGCTCTCACTGTTCAAGGAGGTTTAGAATATCATCAACACTGCTAAAACACCAGTGAGTTCACACCGGGGAGAAACCATTCACCTGCTCGGTGTGTGTGAAAGGATTTACTCGGTTATCCAGCCTGCCCAAACACAACATCATCACACCCAGGAGAGACCCTTTAAATGTGGGCCTGGCTTCAAAAGCTCTCGGGAACTAATGTCCCACCAGTGAGTTCACACCAGGCAGAGGCTGGTCACCTGCTCTGACTGGGAAAGGTTTCACTCAGTCAACAAATTTGGTGAAACACCAGTGAGTTCACAAGTGATTACAGTTCTGCGATTATTCTTGTCAATCTTTCTTGCCCTTTCTCCATGGACTCTATTTCCTTTTTCTAGATGGAGATCACGAATAGAACGTAGAACAGTACAGGAGCCTTTAACCAAGAGAATGTTAATAATCTTGTTCAGGACACCAGTGCCAGGCACAGGAGGATCCCAGGAAAAACGGAACATTTAATTTCTGTCTGTTTCACAATTCTAAATGACTGATTCTTTAACAAAGGAATGTTTAAAAACAGCATTGTGATATTCCAAGGTCAACTGTGTCTGGGAAAGGGGCAGACTGATGTGTCTTTATTTTAATCAGGGGGATCCATTGAAAAGCAGCTCTGGATAATATGAGCACCTCCTGACCTACTTTCAATTCATTTCAAATCACCCATCACTTTCTGTGGAATATTCTTTATTCTTTCCTGGGAATGTGGACACTGCTGGCAAAGCCCCAGCACACGTTGCTCATCTCCTAATTGCCCTTGAATGGAGTGACTTGCTCAGCCAGAGGGGCAGTTAAGAGTCACCCACATCTCTGTGTGGGTCTGGATTTACTTGTAGGCCAGATCGGGTGAGGATGGCAGATTTCCTTCCCCAATAGGGGTTATTAATAGGGTGAACTGGATGGGTTTTTACAACAATCGATAGTTTCATGGTTACCATTTCTAAGACTAACTTTATATAATTCCAGATTGATTCACTGGATTCAAATCCCACCAGCTGCCCTGTCCCCGGATCCTTTGCTGGGTTTCTGTATTACTCGGCCAGCGACATTCCCACCACCTCCCCCTGAATGGAATATTCCACACAACCCTTAGTTAAACAGGAAGGAGAAAAGAGAGGCTTTGACCTTTGGATGACCTCATCACGAACTACTGAAGCCTTAAAGCTGACCATTCCGTAAAAGTTTAAAAACTTTACTTTTATAAAATACAGAGTAAGCAACGGGTGAAAAGTAATGATGGACATTCTGACTGACATCAGAAACATCGATTGACCAGATAAATGCTCACTACGTCACAGAGCAACAGTTTCGACTTCCCATTTGAGCCTGGGGCACCTTTCTGTCTCTCTATTGCTCATGTCAATTACAGCCAAGCGAGGGAGCTGAGGACTGAATTTAGCTCAGAATAACGGGGGCCTGTGCCCCAGTTGGGAAACTGCCATGGACATCGCACTAAAAGAGAGACAGGAAGGTGCTGGAGGACTGACTGGGAAATGGGCCTCCAACCAATCGGTGCTCGGGCAGAGGTGACTGGGTCTGATGGTGATGTGACCCCCGGGGTTCAGCGTCCCTGTGTCCAAAGCAGGGAGTCACAGGAACAGGGTACAGAGGAGCTGAAGAGAAACCATTTGCGTCCAGAACATTGTGAACATCCTTTTACTCTGGTTGTTTTTGAGCCTCAAGTCATTTTGTTTATTTTAACAATGTTCTGTTTCATTAATAAACTTTAATCAGTAAAAATATTTGATTGTTCTGGACTTTTCGTGATGAGATTGATGCAGTTTAGGGAAAGTGGGTGAGAGGGGTTGGCAGGCTCTTTAACAGAAAGTGAGTTTCTCTAAGGTAATTGACAAAGGAGCCAGAGGGGGAGATGAGATTTTATTTTTGACACAGTGATGTTAGAAAATGGGGTTCAGGGAATCAATTAACCCTTTCTCCCCTTTTCCCAATCTCTGAAATGATTCCCATTGATAAGCCTTATTGGTGACAGTGGTTAGATTTTATTCAGTATCAATAAGAGCTGACACAGGCTAATGTCTGAGCAGTAGTATCAAAGTGCAGCAGCATTACCATTACACTCTGGGTAGAAGCAGCATCTCCATGGAAATGCTCCCTGCTCTGTCTCAGATACCATGGCACCAGGCGATGCAAAATGTAAAACCTCAACAAATCTGTGTGCTCAGGGAATCCCTTTTTTGACTTTTTTACATCAAAAAGTCCATGGACGCTGATTTAACCCAATCACTGCTGAGCTAACATTTGAACAGACCAATTACAAAACCTGTCACTGAACCATCTGTACCCACCCAAGCCACGTCAAACTCTCAATTATCTTTCCACACTGCGTCCCTGATACAGGGAGTCAGCATTCCCGTGCCAAGCAGTGAAAACATGGTGGCCTTGACACACAGGTGTCATCCAGGATTCAAGGCATTCTTGTTCTTTCTGTCCTTTGGGAGCTGTTTAACTCCCTGTTCCCACACAGCAAGTTGTCTGTTCTCAGCTCTGCCAGATTTCTGATGATGTTTTGTCCCTTTTACACTTTTCAGATCAATAAAACATTTGGTCAGTGAAGATCCAAACCACAATTTCCCATCCTGTCACCTGTCAACCATCCTTACCCACAGTGTAATCACAACAGGAATAAAAACAGGAGAAGTGTAACAATCAAATTCAAAATCAATGCACAGCCAGTCAGAGAATTTAATTTAATGTTCACTAATTAGCAAGAAAACCTGAAGTCCAGGGTCCCCCAGGATTCTTACATTCCACACCTCGAGGGGGAGGAGAACTCTCTCTCTGATCCCTCACTCAATTTCACTCTGTTATTTTCCACTTCTGTTTTGGCCCTGCCTCGGGTAACATCTGCTCTATCTTCTGAAGGAGCGCTGTGAGTTCTAGGTTACTCGAACATAAGGACACATGCTTCAAGCAACAGATCAAGTCTGATGTAAAAGATTCTCCAGCTCTCTCTTCACCCCTATCTAACACGTGGACAGTTCTTACTCAGTGTTATTTCTCCCAAACCATTAATTGCCCCACTCCAATTCTCAACTTTTTTCATTCATATGATGTGGGCATCGCTGGCTAAGCTGGAATTTATTGTCTATTCCTGATTATCCTTAAGGTGTAGGTGAGCTGCCTTCTTCAACCGTCAGCAGTCCATGTGGTGCAGGTACACCCATAGTGCTGGTGGTGGGGGAGTTCTGGGTTGCAGTGACAGTGAAGGGACAGCGACATGTTTCCAAGTCAGGCTGGTCTGTGGCTTGGAGGGGAACTTCCAGGTGGTAATGTGCCCATGTTTCTGCTGCCCTTGTCCCTCTAGATGGTACAAGTCACAGGATGTGAAGGTGCTGTCTAAGCAGCCTCATTGAATTCCTGCAGTACATTTTATAGATGGTACACACTGCTGCCCCTGTGCGTCGGTGGTAGAAGGAGAGAATGTTTGTGAACAGGGTGCTGATCAAGTGAGCTGGTTGATGGCGAGCTTCTCAAGTGTTGCTGGAGTTGCATTCACCCAGGCAAGTGGAGAGTATTCTATCACATTCCTGTCTTGTAAATAGTGATGATGTGGGTATGCCGGCGTTGGACTGGTGTAAACACAGTAAAAAGTCTGACAACACCAGGTTTTAGTCCAACCTATTTATTTGATAATATTCTCACAAGCTTTCGAGGGGTTACGAAGAGGGTAACCCCTCGAAAGCTTGTGAGAATATTATCAAATAAATAGGTTGTAAATAGTGGGCAGGCTCTCAGGAGTCAAGAGGTGAGTTACTGGCTGCAAATTCCCAGCCTCTGACATCTCTTGTAGCCATTGTATTTATATGGCTGGTTCCTTTCAGTTTGGTCAATGTAATCCCCAACCTGTTGATAGTTAGGGAATTCAGAATAGCAATGTCATTGAATGTAAAGGGGCAATGGTTCGATTCTCTCATGATGGAGACACTCATTGTGTGGCACTCGTACAGTATGAATATTACTGACAGGACTGCAGAGCTCAGATCTGATCCATTGATAGAGTTGAATGATCGCACTATCGCTTGCTGTTAATGTTTGGTACTGTAGAAAGTTCAATTTTATTCCTTATAGTCTTTCTAGTGATTTGATACGAATGAGTGACTTGCTAGGCCATTTCAGAAGCCATTCAAAAGTGAACCACATTGCTGTGGCTCTGGAGCCACATATAGACCAGACCAGGACAGCAGATTTCTTTACCAAAAGGACATCAGTGAACCAGATGGGTATTTCTGACAACTGACAATGGTTTCACGGTCACTGTTAGACATTTAGTTCCAGATTCTTATTGATTGATCTACTATGGTGGGATTTAACCTGTGATGGCTGGGCATTAACCTCGGTCTCTGGATTGCCATTCCAGTGACAATATCACTCCAGTACTGCATTCCTTAAATACTCACCTTTAATTGTCTAGATCATATCTTTTAATGTAGTGACCCACTCGATCACAGCTAATTTAGACTCAAAGCTTTGCAGTTTCCTTCTGTGAGACACAGCCAGAGAAATTAAACAGAAGAACATTCAAACCACCACAGCTCACCTCCATGGAAACCTGGCACGATTTCAGGAGTTCCAAACAGTTTTGAACAAATATCTTTGACATTCCAAACACTATTTAACTCTGCAATGCAAATAAAATATGAAAGTAGATACTTGCAACAATTCTCAAAAACTGACAGGAAGTAAAGTTGTGAGACTGGTCAGTCCAGCAGAAAGAACCTTCCGACTCCTCCAACAATCAGAATGAACCTGGTTCAGTGGAGGACGTGATTAACAGCAGCAGGGGCAGCAAAATCCATCATCACTTGTGACCTTTCTGGTGTCTCCGCAGGCTGGATAACTGAGTGTATCCCTTCCCACACACTGAGCAGGGGAACGGCTTCTCCCCTGTGTGAACATGTTGGTGTGTCAGTAGGTTGGATGATTTAGTGAATCCCATCCCACACTCTGAGCAGGTGAATGGCCTCTCGTCCTTGTGAACTCGCTGGTGTATTAACAGGGTGAATGATTCACTGAATCCCTTCCCACACGTGCTGCAGATGAACGGCCTCTCCCCGGTGTGAACTCGCTGGTGTGACAGTAGGTGGGATAACCGAGCGAATCTCTTCTCACACTCAGAGCAGGTGAATGGTTTTTCCCCGGTGTGAACTCGTTGGTGTGTCTGCAGGCTGCACAACCGACTGAACCCTTTCCCACATGCACAGCAGGTGAATGGCTTCTCCCCAGTGTGAATTCGCTGGTGTGTCAGCAGGTTCCATGAAGTAGTGAATGTTTTTCCACACTCCTTGCAGGAGAAGGGCCTCTCCCTGGTATGAACTCGCTGGTGCCTCAGAAGGTGGGATAACTGAGAGAATCCTTTCGCGCACTGAGAGCAGGAGAACGGTTTCTCCCCAGTGTGAACTCGCTTGTGTGTGTGGAGGTGGGTTAAATGAGTGAATCCCTTTCCACAGTCAGAACAGGTGAATGGCCTCTCCCCGGTGTGAACTCGCTGATGTGTCTGCAGGTTGCATGAATGAGCAAATTCCTTCCCACAGTCTGAGCAGGTAAACGGCCTCTCTCCAGTGTGAACGCGTCGATGAATTTCCAGCTCAGATGGGAACTGCCATTTCTTCCCACAGTCCTCACATTGCCACGGTTTCTCCATGGTGCTGGTGTCTTTTTGATTCTCAAAGTTTAACGATTAGTTGAAGACTTGTCCACACACACGACACGTGCACGGTCTCCCTGTTCTAAATTGTGCAAAGCTTTTTCCAGGCTGTGCAACAAGTGAAAGATCTTTCCACAATCAGTGCACTGGAACACTCTCACTTGGATGTGTGTGTGTATCTCGGTGCTTTTCCAATCACACTGATGTTTCAATCCTTTTTAAGCCAACAGAAGAAACAGACAATTCTCCTTCTAGATTCCAAAAGCGATGATTATCAGCTCCTGATGAATTCAGTGATCTTGATGTCAGATCTTGACGTGACGTTTGATTTGAGATTTTTGACTGTAGATTCTCAACTTCTAATACCCTGTGAAAGGAGTTTACAAAATCAGTACTAGGCTGAAATTCAGAACAGACAATTCTCATTTTTTAATTCTTTTATGGATGTGGGCATCGCTGGTTGGGCCCTTCGAAAGCTGGTGGTGCAATGCCTTTTGAACATCAGGAACAGGAGTAAGTCAATAGTAAGAGTGGCACAAGGTCAGCATGGTGGCACTGTGGTTAGCATTGCTGCCTCACAGCACCAGGGACCCAGGTTCAATTCCAGTCTTGGGTCACTGCCTGCGTGGAGTCTGCATGTTCTCTGTGTGGGTTTCCTCCAGGTGCTTCGATTTCCTCCCAAATCCAAAGATTTGTGGGTTAAGCAGATTCGCCATGCTAAATTGCCCCTTTGTGTCCCAATAGATATAGATTAGGGGGATTAGTGGAGTAAAAATGTGGGGTTGTGGGATAGGATCTGGGAAAGATGCTGTATTCAAGAGTCAGTGCAGACTAGATGGGCCAAATGGTCTCCTTCTGCACTCTAGGGATTCTATGATTTCCAAAAGGCATTTGACAAGGTGGTGCATAAGAGGCTGGTACATTAAGTAAAGGCCCATGAAATTGGTGGAAGTGTATTAGTATGGATTAAAAACTGGCCGTCACATAGAAAACAGAGTTGGAATAAATGGGTCATTTTCAGAGTGGAAAGATGTAACTAGTGGAGTACGACAAGGATCAGTTCTTGGCTCGCAATTGTTCATGATTTAATTAATGACTGGGAGGGAGGAACAGAATGTAATGTTTCCAAATGATACATTGATAGGTGGAAGAACGTGTTGTAATGAGGATATAGATAGATTGAGTGATGAAAATCTGGCAAATTAAGTTTAATATGGGGAAATGTGAGCTCATAAAGTTAAAGTAATTTCACTGCAGCATTAATGTTACTTGTTTATTAGTCACAAGTAACATTAATGCCACAATAAAATTACTGTGAAATTCTCCTAGTCGTCACAGTCCGGCGCCTGTTCAGACCAATGCATCTAACCAGCACGTCTTTCAGACTGTGAGAGGAAACCTTAGCACCCGGCGGAAACCCACGCAGACACGGGGAGAATATGCAAACTCCAACCAGTCAGTGACCCAAGCTGGGAATCGAACACAGATCCCTGGCATTGTGAGCCAGCAGTGCTAACCACTGTACCACCACGCCGCCTATTTATTTCAGTAGGAGGAATCAAAAAGGAGATTATCCAAATGGAGAGGTGTTGCAGATGAGTGAAGTACGGAGGGATCTGGGTGTTCTGGTGCATGAAGCGCAAAAAGCTAGCAGGCAGGAACCACAATAGGTAAGAGGGAAAATGGAATTTTGATCTTTATTGCAAAGGGTTGGATTTAAAAGCAGGGAGGTTTTGTGGCAACTGCACAGGGTGTGGATGAGGTCTAAACTGGAACACAGTTTTGATTCCCTTTCTTAAACAAGAATATTGTAACATTGGCAGTAGTCCAAAGGAGATTCACCAGCCTAATTCCTGGGATGAGAGGACAAGAGAGAATAAATTGTCTAGGTCTGCATTCCTTGAAGTTTAGAAGACAACGGGGTGAGTTTATTGAAATATATAAGATCCTGAGGGGGGGCTTGATAGGGTAGATGGTGAAATATTTTCAAGAGCGGACTCACCTGATGAAGGTGCAGTGCTCTGAAAGTCTATGATTCCAAATAAACCTGTTGGACTTTACCCTGATGTTGTGAGACTTCTTACTGTGTTTTCTATACCTACATCATCCCTCCCCACAGTGAATACAGATGCAAAGTATTACTTTAAAACCTCACAAATATCTCCCAGCTCCACGGACAAATTACCACATTACTCCCTAGTGGACCCTATTCTTTCTCTGGTCATCTCCTGTCCTTCACATGATGAAAGAACACCTTTGGATTTCCTCCCAGATGTTGCACAGAGGAGGAAGTTTTGAACCTCATCGGCCAACTTCCGCATTCAGACAATGGAGAGACTCTGATTAGCTGGAGGACCAGAGTCCTTCCGGTCGTTTCTTGGTCAACACCTCAGTCTGATGGCCAAGCGGCGGCGGTGGAGGGGGGGGCAACGCAGCACATGCTACAAGATAAAGGGTCGGTCATTTAAAACTGAGGTGCATAGAAATTTATTTTTGCAGAGGATGGTGAATCTCTGGAATTCTCTGCCCCAAAGGGTGGTGGAGACTGGATGATTAGAAGTATTTAAAGTGAGGCGGATAAATATTTAATAGATGGAGGGATAGAGGGCTATGGGAAGGGGCACAGTAAAGGAGTTGAGGCCGGAATAGATTAGATATGATTGCACTGAATGGCGGGACAGGCTTGAAGGGCCTGGTGGCCACTCCTGCTTCTATTTCGCGTCATCAGTTGCTGCAAGTCAACAATTTCCCCCAGAATAAGAAAAGAAATGGAAAGGGGGAGAACAGAAAGTGTTTTACTCACAGATGTGGGAGACCGGAGGAAGTTTCAGTCTGTCTGAAGCGCAATCTTCATTCACACAAAGCCCGGGCTGTGATTGGCTGGAGGACCAGTGTCGTTCCGGTCCTCCAACGCTTCCCATTGGTCAGCAGCTCAGCGTGAAGGTCAGAGGGGTGGAGACTCCGTCTCGCGGACCCGGGAGCCCCGCCCCCACCCATTGTTCCCCTCCCCCTCCTCGAGCCAAGGTTTCCAGACAAGCGGCTGGCGTCTCCGGCCAGAGCGAGAAGCCGCTCGGTTGTCTCCCCCCTCCCCCCGGGCCGGGACAGCGCATGTCCAAGGGAGAGGGGCACCTGCGCATGTGCGGGGCTCTCCCCGCTCGGCTGTCAGACTGAGGTATTGACCAATAGAAAAGATTGGAGGACCGGAAGTACTCTGGTCCTCCAGCCAATCACATTTCCTCCATGATGTGACTGCTGAAGTTGTTCGATGAGCTTCAGGCCAAAACTTCCGCCTATGTGCAGCGTCTGTGAGGAAATCCAAAGGTGTTCTTTCATCATGTGAAGGACAGGAGATGACCAGGGAAAGAATAGGGTCCACTAGGGAGTAATGTGGTAATTTGTACGTGGAGCTGGGAGATATTTGTGGGGTTTTAAATGAATACTTTGCATCTGTATTCACTGTGGGGAGGGATGATGTAGGTATAGAAAACACAGTAAGAAGTCTCACAACATCAGGGTAAAGTCCAACAGGTTTATTTGGAATCATGGACTTTCAGAGCACTGCACCTTCATCAGGTGAGTCATATAGATATCAGGGAGCAGCTTTGTCATTCACTTCAACAACTTAACATTTGAGGGGGAGGAGGTTGTAACAGGCCTAAAATTGTATAAATCCCCAGGCCGAGATGGGGTGATCCCCAGCCTGCTGTGGGAGGCAAGGAAGGAGATTGCAGTGACTCTGGCAATAATTAGCTGGCTGCAGGAGAGGTAAACACAGTAAGAAGTCTCACAACACCGGGTTAAAGTCCAACAGGTTTATTTGTAGCAAAAGCCACTAGCTTTCAGGGTGCTGTCCCTTCATCAGGTGGAGTGAGAGTTCTATAAAAGCTAGTGGCTTTTGCTACCAAATAACCTGTTGGACTTTAACCTGGTGTTGTGAGACTTCTTACTGTGTTTACCCCAGTACAACACCGGCATTTTCACTGCAAAAGAAGTGCCACAGGACTGGAGGATAGCCAATGTGGTGTCATTAGTCAAGAAGGAACACAGGGAAAAAACAGCAAACGACAGACCAGTAGGTCTAACTTCAGCAGTAGGGAAACTATTGGAAAAAATTCTGAGGGACAGAGTTAATCTCCACTTGGGGAGATAAGAATTAATCAAGGATAGACAGCATGGTTTTGGCAACAGGAGATCAGGTCTTACAAATTTGATTGCATTTTTGAGGAGGTGACTCATTGTATACAGTTGACCTAGTCTACTTGGACTTCAGTAAGGCTTTTGACAAGGTTCCATATGGACGGCTGATGAAGAAGGTGAAAGCCCATTCGATAATTTGCCAAAGTGGATCCAAAAGTGACAGGAGTCAGAGGGGGATGGTCAAATGCAATTTTTGTGACTAGATGTCTGTGTCCAGCGGTGTTTTGCATGGATAGGAGTTGCATCTCTTCTTGTTTGTAGTGTAAGTTAATAATTTGGATGTGAATATCAGAGGTATACCAAGTAAGTTTGCAGGTGACACAAAGATTGGTGATTTCATAAATGCTGATGAGCAAAGCCTTAGATTACAGGACAATACTGACCGAGTGGCACTGCAGCCTCACAGCACCAAGGACCTGGGTTCAATTCCCAGCTTAGGTCACTGTCTGTGCGGAGCCTGCATATTCTCCCCATGTCTGCACAGGTTTCCTCCAGGTGCTCCGATTTCCTCCCACAGTCTGAAAGATGTGTTGTTAGGTACATTGGTCATGCTAAATTCTCCCTCTGTGTATCCAAACAAATGCTGGAGTGTGGCAACTTGGGGATTTTCGCAGTAACTTCATTGCAGAGCTGATGTAAGACTACTTGTGACACTAATACATAAACTTTAAAACTTTAGTTAGATGGGTAGAGCCGGGGCAAATGGAATTCAATCCTTAAAAAGTTTGAGGTAATGCATTTTGGGAGGAGTAACAAGGTAACGGAATGCACAATGAATAGTCAGATCCTGGAGGTACAGAGGTTCAGAGTGACCTTGGTGTGTATGTCCATAGATCTCTGAAGACAGCAGGACAGGTACATAAGGGGATTCAGAAAGCACATGGGATACTTGCCTTTATTAACTGAGGCATTGAATATAAGGGCAGGGAGGTTCTGATGTAGCTGTACATAAGAAATAGGAACAGGAATAGGCCGTCTAGCCCTTCGAGCCTTCCCCTGCCCTGTATAAACCACTGATTAGGCCATAGGTGAAGAACTGTGTACAGTTCTGGTTGCCATGCAGGAGAAATAACAGAAAGTAGCCATATTTCTGTTATTTCTCCTGCATGGAGATTTTCAGCTCTCTGAGTCCAGGACAGGAAGCAGTGAGCATGGATCTGTCAACTAGCTTCAATCAGCACCTTCAGGGGAATTGGGAGGGTGAATATTAGATACAGCAGAGTGAGAATGGAGGGAGAGTGTGTGGGATGGGGATTTACAGCTTTTGTGGAATGAGAGAGGAAAGAATGTTCCATAGAAACTAGAGTTGTCTGTTCTGAATTTCTATCTTGTACTGACACTGATGACTTTTGTAAATTGTTTTTACAGGATATTAGAAGAGGAATCACACAGATAAATCTTAAATATCACATCTCAGTCTGACAGAGTCACCCAATTCCTTGGAAACTAATTTTCCTCAGCCTCTGAATATGAAGGAGAAATGTTTGAGCGGTCTGTCGACTGCAAGATTTTAAGCAACAGTGCGACTGGAAAAACACTGGGATACAAACACACACCTGAGTGAGAGTGTTCCAGTGCACTGAGTGTGGAAAGAGCTTTAACCAGTTACACAGCCTGAAAATACATCACAGCATTCACAGCGAGGAGAGACTGTACCATGCTGTCTGTGTGAACAAGGCATCAAATGATAAAACTGCAATGAAACAAGGAGACCGACAATATGGAAAAACCATGGAAATGTGAGGACTGTGGGAAGAGATACAAAGCGCCCTCTCTACTGGAAGCTCATCGACGCAGCCACACTGGGGAGAAGCCGTTCACCTGCTGTGTTTGTGGGAAGGGATTCAGTGATTCATCCACTCTGCAGAGACACCAGCGAGTTCACACCGGTGAGAGTGCATTCACCTGCTGTCAGTGTGGGAAGGGATTTACTCAGATATCCAGCCTACAGACACACCAGCTAGTTCACACTGGGGAGAGGCCATTCACCTGCCCTGAGTGTGGGAAGGGATTCAGTAAGTCATCCAACCTACAGAAACACCAGCGAGTTCACACAGGAGAGAGGCCATTCAGCTGCTCTGAATGTGGGAAAAGATTCACTCAGTTATCTCATCTGCGGGCACACCAGCGGGTTCACACTGGGGAGAGACCATTCACTTGCACTCAGTGTGGGAAGGGATTCACTCAATTGTACAGTCTGCAGACACACCAGCGAGATCACACTGGGGAGAGACCATACAGCTGCTTTCAGTGTGGGAAGGGATTCATTCATTTATCAAACCTGCAGACACACCAGCGAGTTCACACTGGGGAGAGGCCATTCACCTGCCCTCAGTGTGGGAAGGGATTCACTCAGTTATCCAACCTGCGGAGACACCAGCGAGTTCACTCTGGAGAGAGGCCGTTCACCTGTCCCGTGTGTGGGAAGGGATTCACTCGGTTATCTACCCTGCAGTCACACCAGCGAGTTCACACCAGGGAGAGACTGCTCATTTGCTCTCAGTGTGGGAAGGGATTCTGTGATTCATCCACCCTGCTGACACACCAACAAGTTCACAAGTGAATAGGGGGATTAGATTCTGCTGTTATTGTTTCTGTTCTCAATTACATCCTGGACTGCATTTTGTTCATTCTCACAGTTGGTCAATGGGGAGGGTTTCTTTCTGCTGGACTGGCCGGTCTCTCAACTTTGCCTCCAGTGGGCTGATGCTCTTTGAGTCTTGTTGCAAATACCTGGTTTTAAATTTCACAAGAATCACAGAGTGACAGGGTGTTAGGAAGGTCAGAGATATTTAGTCAGCATTTCTGTTTGAAATTCCCCAAATGCCCATCCAATTTCCTTTGTAATTGTTTATTGTCTCCACTTCCCCCACCCTTTAGTGAGCGAGTTCCAGCTCATTACCATGCACTGCATCAAAATATTCTTCCTCACATCCCCCTGCATCTCTGACTCAAAACCTTAAATCTGTGTCCCCCTTGTCCTTGTCCCATCAGCGAATGGGAACATCTTTTCTTTGTCCACCTTATCTAAATCTGTCAGAATCTTGCCCACCTCTATCAAATCTCCTCTCAACCTCCTTTGCTCCAAGGGCAACAACCCCAGTCTGACATCGACAATAAAGAACAAAGTAACAGAATATGTTAATACCTGAAATCGAATGGGAATGTTTAATTACTGTTTTAAAAATATTGTGAACATATTGTCCTGGACAATAAAGGAATTTGAATAACTCACCTTGGGTGTGGTGAAATGAAAGGTCCTTTACAAATTCAGCCTAGCCATAAGATTTGCACTCGAGTGAGCATAAGATATTTCACTCCAGGTATGATTCAACTGACCCATGAGGAAGTTTTTAGCAAACAAAGTTAATTTAAGAACACAGTTAAAATATAAGAAGAAAAATTAGCATAATTTTTACCAATTGCAATAAAAAGCAACCATGATCTTGTATCAACCTGAACAGCTAAGTCCAAATCAAATAATCCCTACAAACTTACAGCTCGTTTTAGGCTTTGCACAGAAAGCAAGTATGCTCACGTGATGCTGGATTTTGCAGCTTTTTAACACCTGTTGTGAATTAGTCCTTTAAACGTTGATTTCAAACTTTGACTTCCCAGTTCTGGAAATTTCAGGACCTTGAGATAGAGAGAGAGACAGACTGCTTGCCACTATCTTCCAGCTGGCAACTCACAGGTAGCAGAATCTTCACTCCACGGAAAGAGATGAGAAACACTCCTCTCAGTCTGCAGTCCAAAGAGCATGTGACAAAAGAAAACTAAAACCTTTCTCCTGTTAAAGAAATGTCCTAACACAGCATTGACCTTTTAATCAGGCTCAACACAACAGTTTGAAAAGGGTCATAAAACTCCAGGTTACTGGATTAGCCCAGACTGAAAATAATCAAGCTGCCCATTATATTCAAAGAACAGAATCCTGACAGTACAGAAGGAGGCCATTTGGCCCATCAAGCCTGCACTGACAACAATCCCAGCCTATCTCAGTAACCCCATGTATTTACCCTGCTAATTCCCAGAAATGAGGGTCAATGTAACAGAACCAATCAACCCAAACCACAGAACTTTGGACTGTGGGAAGAAACCAGAACACCTAGAGGAAACCCATGCAGACACAGGGAGGATGTGCAAACTCCACACAGACAGTGACCCAAGCCAGGAATCAAACCTGAATCCCTGGTACTGTGAGGCAGCAGTGCTAACCACTGTGTCACCACACCGTCATATTGTTCTTTGCATTAGCTGAGTTGTAAATCAGTGAAAGCCAGCACAATACTTGGTCTCTGAAACACTCCTACATCCGTGAACTTTGTTTTAAAGAAATCCACATTTGAAAGCCCAGCCAGGATATGAAATATCAGCGCCTTAACAGGGAGATAAGACAGACAGACACTATATTTGATCTTTTCAACAGCACATCTGAGAGTTAAGAATGTGTGACATGATTTTGGGAAACTGGAGTGAGTGAGCACATCTGATTTGTTACATGTGAAAAATAGCAAGCCTAAATTCATGGTGAGATGGAGTGAAGAGCGGGTCCCAAACACACACAGCTACTTGAGACACAGCAGAAGATGAAATGGTTAATGTGGCCAGGGGATTGAGACAACATTGTGACAACATCAAGGCACTGACACACACTCCAGAGAGAAACTGAGTTCAAAACAATCAGGATCCAATTAAACACAGTGCACATGGACACAATGTGAGGAAAATTAAAGTAAAATGGATAAAATTATAGATTGGGACAATTAAGAGCTTGGAAGAAATAACACTGAGTAAAAACTGTCCACAAGTTGGATAGGGGGTAAAGAGAGAGCTGGAGAATCTTTTACATCCTTCCTGTAATGAGGTGACCAGAACTGAGCACAGTACTCCAAGTGGGGTCTGACCAGGGTCCTATAAAGCTGCAACATCATCTTTCGACTCTGAAACTCAATTCCTCGACTGATGAAGGCCTGTACACCATAAGCCTTCTTAACCATAACTTCAACCTGCGCAGCTGCTTTGAGCGTCCTATGAACTCGGACTCCTCTGATCTTCCACACTGCCAAGAGTCCTACCATTAATATTATGTTCTGCCATTCTATTTGACCTGCCAAAATTAACACTTTACACTTATTGCCATCCTATTTGACCTGCCAAAATGAACCACTTCATAGAGGGAATCACTTTCTGTTAAAGAGCCTGCCAAACCCTCTCACCCACTTTTCCTAAAGTGCATCAATCTCATCAGGAAAACTCCAGAACAATCAAATATTTTTACTGATAAAAGTTTATTAATGAAACAGAACATGGTTAAAACAAACAGAAAATGACAAAAGGATCAAAGACAACCAGAGTAAAAGGATGTTCACAATGTTCTGGACACAAATGGTTTCTCTTTAATTCATCTGTAGCCTGTTTCCTGCCCTCTTTGTGGAAAACGTCCGCCCAGTCCAAAGCATGACTCTCACCTTCCGCTTGCCATTAGAATTTACCATCTTGCTCTCATGCTCATATTTTTGTCCTCAGCCTTGTCCTTGTAAAAGGAGTTGACAAAGTGCATTAGTGTCAGTCCAGGATAGAAATTCAGAACACGCAATTCTAGTTTTTATGGAACATTCTTTCCTCTCACGTTTCCCAAAAGCTGTAAATCTCCATCCCACACTGTTTTGACAAAGGGTCACCTGGACTCGAAACATCAGCTCTTTTCTCTCCTTACAGACGCTGCCAGGCCTGCTGAGATTTTCCAGCATCTTCTCTTTTGGTTCCCATCCCACACACTCTCCCTTCATTCTCACTCTGCTGTATCTAATATTCACCCTCCCAATTCTCCTGAAGGTGCTGATTCAGTCTGATTGACAGATCCATGCTCACTGCTTCCTGTCCTGGAGACAGAGCTGAAAATCTCCATGCAGGCTGCCAGACAGATGTATGTCTAAATGACTGGACTAAAAATGTATGGAATGTACAGATTGGACTCACTTCCTTACCCTTCAGTTTTTCAAGTCCCCAATTTCCCCCAGAATGAGAAAAGAAATGGAAAGGGGGAAACATTGATTTCCTCCCAGATGTTTCACAGAGGAGGAAGTTTCACTCTGAAGCTCATCGGTCAACTTCCGCATTGTGACATCACAATGGAGCCCTGCCTGAGTCAACCAATCCGCGATGTTGTCTTTTTGCTCCAATGGGAGACTGAGCGTTAGGAACGTCCACACGAGAATCAGCCAATAGGAATCAGTCTGCTCTGGCATGACGTCCTGGGGTTCCAGTGCGCAGGCCCGGGCGCGCGGATCCGGGAGCCCCGCCCCCACCCATTGCTCCCCGCCCCCTGCCCCTCCTCGAGCCAAGGTTTCCAGACAAGCGGCTGGCGGCTCCGGCCAGAGCGAGGAGCCGCTCGGTGATCTCCCCCTCCCCCCGGCCCGCGACTGCGCATGTCCAAGGGAGAGGAGAAGCTGCGTATTTGCGGGGGCGGGCCCACCTGCGACCTTCTGAGCGATCGACCAATGGAAAGAGTCGGAGGTCCGGAAGGACTCTGGTCCTCCAGCCAATCAGACTGCGGGCTTTGTGTGACTGAAGATTGATCTTAAGACGTACTCGAACTTCCTCCTGTCTCCAACATCTGTGAGTAAAACACTTTCTTTTCTCCCTCTTTCCATTTCTTTTCTCATTCTTGGAAAAACTGGAGATTTGCTGAAGGGAAAGGAAGTGAATCCAGGGAGGATGCAGACCCTGGAAAGGTTGGCCCAGGTCTCTCCCTTTCTCTTAAAGACATTGACATCCTTTGCTCTCTCAGCTTGACACGTTGATTTGTCTGGCTAAAAGATCCCTTTCCTAATGTTCACAATTAAAGGGCTGGTTTCCCCAGGAGATGGCTGACATTTAAGGAGACAGTAAATTAATATCAGACAGAGATATGATAAAGTATATTTATAATTATATCTAGCTGTGTAACATAGTACTGTTGCTATGTTATATATTTCCAGTCACCTCTTCAAACAGAGAGTTGTTAGTCTTGGATTTATCCCACAGGGATCAGTGGAGGCTGAGGGCCATTGAATATATTCCAGGGTCAGTTGGACTGATTTTTGATTGATAAAGGAGAATGTTATAGGGAACGGTCAGAAAATGCAGATAAAGTTAAGGTGAGGAGGAATTTCCTCACTCAAGGATGTGGTGAAGTTTTGGAATTCTGCACCCCAGAGGACTGTGGAGTCTCAGCCATCACGAATTTTCAAGCTGGAGATTGATAAGTTTTGAGATATTGAAGACCTGGGGGATTGTATGGGAAATAATGCTGAGGTAGATCAGCCAATTCTTAATGAATGGTTGAGGCAGTTCGATAGGCTGAATGGCCAACTGCAGCTCCTATTTCTTATGATTTCTGTGCCACGGAAGGACGCAGTGAGCATAGATGTGTCAATCAGTATCTTCAGGAGAATTGGGAGGGTGAATATTAGATACAGCAGAGTAAGAATGGAGGGAAAGTGTGTGGGATGGAGATTTACAGCTTTTGCACAATGAGAGGAAAGAACATTCTGTAGGAACTAGAGTTGCCTATTCTGAATTTTTATCCTGTACTGACAATGATGACTTATGTAAATTTCTTTTACAGGATATTGAAAAAGGAATCACAGGCTGGAATGTCAAATGTCACATCTAGATCTGACAGAGTCATATTCCTTGGGACATGATTATCATTGGCCTTTAAATCTAGAAGTATTGTCTGGTCTTTTGATTTGAAAAGTTTCAAACGTCAGTGGAAAAGCGCCAACACATTGCACATTCAAGTGAGAGTGTTCCAGTGCACTGACTGAAAAGCTTTAACCAGTTGCACAGTCTGAATAAATATCACACCATTCACTGTGGGAAGGCTGTACTCGTGTTCTGTGTGTGTGGATGAGGCTTCCACTGATTGCCCACCCAAGAGAGAGGCAAGGACACCTGCAGCATGGAGAAACCATGGAAATGTGCGGACTGTGGGAAGAAATATAAAGTTCCATCTCGGCTGGAAATTCATCGACGGAGTCACACTGGGGAGAGGCCGTTCATCTGCTCTCAGTGTGGGGAGGGATTCACTTGGTTATCCACCCTGCAAAGACACCAGCGAGTTCACACTGGAGAGAAGCCATTCACCTGCTCTCAGTGTGGGAAGGGATTCACTCAATCATCCGGTCTGCGGGCACACCAGCGAGTTCACACTGGGGAAAAGCCATTCACCTGCACCCTGTGTGGGAAGGGTTTCATTCAGTCATCCCACCTACTGAATCACAAAGCTACTCACACTGATGAGAGACCCTTTAAATGCTCTGACTGTGGGAGCTGCTTCAAAACCTCTGGTGAACTGGTGTTCCACCAGCGCATACACACTGAGGAGAGACCGTTCAGCTGCTCTCATTGCACCAAGAGGTTTAGAAGGTCATCCCATCTGCGGACACACCAGCGAGTTCACACCGGTGAGAGACCATTTACCTGCACCATATGTGGGAAGGGATTCACACAGTTATCCAGCGTATGGGCACACCAGCAAGTTCACACTGGGGAGAGGCCATTTACCTGCTCTGTGTGTGGGAAGGGATTCACTCTGTCATCGAACCTGCTGAGGCACAAAATCATTCACACCCAGGAGAGACCCTTTAAATGCCCTGACTGTGGGAGCGGATTCAAACGTGCTTCGGATCTGAGGGACCACGAGCGAATTCACTCTGGGGAGAGACCATTCGGCTGCTCTGTGTGTGGGAAGGGATTCACTCAGTTATCCCACCTATTGAATCATAAAGTCACTCATAGCAATGAGAGACCCTTTGAATGTTCTGACTGTGAGAGTAGCTTCAAAAGCTCTCAGGATCTGATGTCCCACCAGCGCATTCACACTGAGGAGAGACCTTTCAGTTGCTGTCACTGCACAAAGAGGTTTAAATGGTCATCCGCACTGCAGAGACACCAGAGAGTTCACACTGGGGAGAGGTCCTTCACCTGCTCTGTGTGTGGAAAGCGATTCACTCAGTTATCCAGCCTGCTGAAACACGAGCAAGTTCACAAGTGATGACAGGGTTTGGATTCTGCTGTTACTGCTGCTGTTAATTACAGTAAGAAGTCTCACAACACCAGGTTAAAGTCCAACCAGTTTATCTGATAGTAATCCCACAAGCTTTTGGAAACGGTGTCCCTTCGTCAGGTATGTGGGAGGTTCTGATCAGAGAAGGGCATATAAAGACACACACAGTCCACAGGTTTCTTTCTGCTGGACTGGCCACTCTCTCAACTTTGCTTCCAGTGGGCTGATGCTCTTTGAGTCTGGGAGAGCACATTTCCACTGAAATGATCCACAAAAGCTGGTGAAAGACAATTACTTTATCCTGGATAGAAAATAGTGCTTTTCACGACTGCAGGTAAATCTAAAATAAATACAGAAAGAACTGGAAAAACACAGCAAGTCTGGCAGCATCTGTGGAGAGAGAAATAAAGTTAATGTTTCACGTCCAATTTAACTCTACTTCAGAACTAGAGAGGGAGAAATGTGCTGGGTTTGATGCTGGTGAGGAAGAGGAGAGGGTCAGATAGAACAAAAAGGGAAGTCAGGGATTGGTTAGAAGGTGGGTGAGATTAAATGTCAAAAATATCCTGAAACAAAAGGTAAAGGGAGAGGTAATGGTTGCAGTAAAGAAACAAAGCAATTTTGTCACTAGATTAATTGGATCTTCAATGACTTGCTCCACTTTCTCATTATCAGGAATAGAATTGTTTCATATTATCCCTTTATCTGATTCTGTACAATCCCTTATTTACACAGTTTCAAATGTTGAGGCTAATCAGAGCTTGAAGGTCTCTCTCGCCAGTACATTTATCCTCACTGCACATTCTTCACATATACAGCAATCAAACTTTTACATTTTACTGCAAATAAAAATCAGTCTTTCAGTATGCCTCACATCCTTTATTAAGTACCTGGATGAGTACTTGGCAAGTCATAACATTCAAGGCTATGGGCCAAGTTCTGGCAAGTGGGACTAGGTGGGCAGGTCAGGACATGTCATGCATTGGTGCAGACTCAATGGGCCGAAGGGCCTCTTTGCACTGTAGTAATCTGTGATTCTGTGAACTAACTCATTATTGATCTTTCAACTATAATTCAATTGAGGCTCACCACTTATTCAGTCATCTATTACTGACTGGTAGCTAATTATCACAGTAATCTTTAATTAATACATTTGGTTATACTGGGGAAATTCCTAGTAGGTTATAGATATTTCAAGTAACCAGGGATTTAAATTACGAACAAAATTCTAAAAAGTGAAATGACCTAAGATTAGGTTTACAACAGGGGGACAGTCTATCAGACACGGATAAACACATTAAGATATTTAACTAAGTATGAGATTTGGTCAAGTACTTCTGACTTAAACATACACTTTGGATCTTTAAAAATGTATTTTAGCTGTATGTTAGAGAAATCTGTACACTTTAGCCAAAGCAGGTTGCCTCAAAGCCTAATGGGACAAGAGGCATATTGAAATAAACCACAATCTTTAGGACAATGAAACTACAGAATGTGTAAGTTCTTATCAATAACAGTTACTAGCAGTAAGGTCTTCTTGGCCCCTTCTTCAATAGAGTAATTCATATTGTGCAGGCCTTATCAGAGTCCCTTATGATTTGAGTTATTCATATTATCCAGATAAGGTTGGCCTTTTCAGACACAAGAACATACTTCTGTCTGGTTTGGCCATTGACATGCGCCAGAGTTGATGGGAACCTTAACATGGACCTTTGTGGCCAAAGTCAGCAGTTGCTGAGCAACAGAGGGGGCAGCACAGTGGTTAGCACTGCTGCCACACAGGCCCAGGGATCTGGGTTCAATTCTGGCCTCAGGTCATTGTCTGTGTGGGGTTTGCACATTCTCCTCGTGTCTGCATGGGTTTCCGCCAGGTGCTTCGGTTTCCCCCCAGTTCAAAGACATGCAGGTTAGGTGGGTTGGCCAAGCTAAATTGCCCCTTACTGTCGAGGGGACCAGCTAGGGTAAATGCATGGGGTTACGGGAATAGGGCCTGGGTGGGATTGTGGTCAGTTCAGACTTGATGGGCCGAATGGCCTCCTTCTGCACTGTAGGGATTCTATGATTCTAACAAAGGGAGGAAGGATCTGGATTTTACAGATCAGTGAAACCCCATGAGGTCAAAGGGTAAATGCAATTGGCTGAAGTCTCTAACAGGTATTAATTGTGATTGATTTGTATTGAAACTGACTGGTTCATAATTAATAAAAGGCAGGAAATGTAAACTTAGGAAAGGTATAATTGACCTGTCTGCTGTATGTAACCGCAGAGTGGTGTTGGAATGCTCAGTGTCTCCTCTTGTAGTAAGCCATTGGACTGCCCAATGCTCGTTCTCCCATCAATCGTTGGTTAATATAGATACGTTTTTAACTGGAACACTGGCCTTTGTGAGTCTCTGTATTGGCTGAAGTTTTTGACAATACCTCGCCTCCAGAGAATCCTGCAATAGTTAATACAAGAAACACTAGTTCAAAAATACACTTTGTGAAAGACAATAGTTTCTTTCTTAACTAATCTTGATCAGGTTGAACAAAGAGCCTCATTCTTGAGCCAGACTTTGATAGAATATAACATCCTCTAGCTTATCAAAATGATTGAAGAATTCCATAGCTTGGACAAGTTCTGCTTGCTCAGCAATGTCTAGCTTTATTGCATAACAATCTCCTCATATGTTAGGGTTTAACATGGCTTCCTTGACCTTGTTATATTTAACTATTAATACAGATGAAAGTGATCATTTTCATTTGTGAGTTTCCCACATCACAACAGTGACCACACTTCAAAAGAACTTGGCTGTGAAACACTTTCCAGGATCTTGTGGTCATGAAAGGGACTGTCAGAATGTAATTTCCTTTCTCAAAGTAGACCCCAAACTTGGATGTATCCCACTCAGTCCGCTCACGGAGATTATCAATAAAGACTGAATCTTAATTTTGAGTAACAACCATGCCTTTCGCTCCACTTCCAAATCTCCTGTGAAAATCTAAACACGATATATTGTTAAATTGATTGTTTTAAAATAGAATATGGGTTATTGTGATTTGGAATTCACTGTCTGAAAATGGTGCATGAAGAAAATTAAACTGGATCTTTCAAAACGGAACTGGACAGATTTGAAATGAAATATGGGATTAATGGAAGAGCTTCTTCAAAGGAATGTCATGGGTACAATGGGTGGAATGGCCTCCTTCTCTGCTCTGAGACTCATTTGCATTTGAGGAAAGTGGCAAATACCTGGAACCCACTTCCTATGAGGGGGAGAGCAGAGATGATGGAATGTTTCCAAAAGAAAATTGCTTGAGCAATTGAGAGAAATAAACCAACAGGGATAGAACAGGGAAATGGTTTGATTCACAGGGAGCCAGCGTAAACTTCCTGGACCAAAAAGCCCCATTCCCAATCCTAATTCCTGACTTAAAGAGTGTGTCACTTGAAGGGCATCCATAAAGCAAATGAAGACAGCAACAAAGGCTGATGGTGAACAGAGCTAACTCTGTATCAAGCTGAGGACTGTGGGAGCAGCAGGGTGAAGGGGTTCTGCAGTGAAGAATGGACACAGGAGCTGATTGAATGATACATGTGACAATAATAAATTAAATCAAGTTCACAAGACGTCGCCATACTCTTTTGGCAGAAATTTGAGGAAGCTGAAGGATATCAATGTCTTTGAAAGAGAAAGAAAAAGATACCTGGGCCCAGTCCTGCCCCTAATTCCAATGTTCATTTGTAATCTTGACATGGAGATGTCGGCATTGGACTGGGATAAACACAGTAAGAAGTCTCATGACACCAGGTTAAAGTCCAACAGGTTTATTTAGTAGCAAAATCCACTAGCTTTTGGAGCGCTGCCCATTCATCAGGTGAGTGGGAGTTCTGTTCACAAACAGGGCTCATAAAGACACAAACTCAATTTACAGAATAATGATTGGAATGCGAATCTTTATAAGTAATGAAGTCTTAAAAGTACAGACAATGTGAATGGAGACAGCATTAAGGACAGGTTAAAGAGATGTGTATTGTCTCCAGACAGGCCAGTTAGTGAGATTTTGCAAGTTCAGGCAAGTCGTTATTGGGGGGTTACAGAAAGTGTGACATGAACCCAAGATCCCAGTTGAGGCTGTCCTCATGTGCGGAACTTGGCTATCAGTCTCTGCTCAGCGACTCTGTGCTGTTGTGTGTCGTGAAGGCTGCCTTGGAGAATGCTTATCCGAAGATCAGAGGCTGGATGCCCGTGACCGGTCAATGCCCTTGTTGGAGACAAGAACAAATTTGAGTATGTCTGAAGCTCAATCTACATTGTCATAAAGTCCCGCGCTCTGATTGGCTGGAGGTCTAGGCGACTTCCGGTCCTCCAGAGCTGTCGATTGGCCGGAGCCGCCAAGCTTCGGCTCGACCACTTGGAGGGGCCAGGGACTTGGGCCCAGCGATGTCACTGCATAGGAGAGTAATCCTGATTGGCTGAATCAGGCTGGCTCCCATTATTGACGTCACGATGGCTCGAGGGGTCATTTCCGTCCCTGGGTCCGGATTGACCAATGGAAAGAGTTGGCATACCGGAAGTAGAATTACCATGCAACCAATCACAACGCGGCGTTTGTGCCTATGGCTGCACTAAGCTTTCTCCATTGTCTGAATGCGGAGCTGGTGAAGCTGCTCATTCCTGCCCAGCAAAGCTGCTGCTCTCTCTCTGAATCACCATTCAGATTCACACAGATAAAACTTCTACTTATCTTCAACATCTGTGAGTAAAACACTTTCCTTTGTCCCCTTTACATTTCTTTTCTCATTCTGGAGGAAATTGAGGACTTGCAGCAACTGAAGGGAAAGAAAGTGAATCCAGGGAGGCTACTCAGGTCTGTCTCTGTTAAAGACATCCTTTGCTCCCTCAGCTTGACATTTGTTTAAAAGTGAACTACTGCGGATGCTGGAATCTGAAACAAAAACAAAATGCTGGAAAATCTCAGCAGATTTGACATAGTGCAGTCCATCAAGCAGTCTCCTATCCATTGACTCTGTCTACATTTCCCACTGCTTGGCAAAGTAGCCAGCATAATTAAGGACCCCATGCACCTCGGGCATTCTGTCTTCCACCTTCTTCCATCAAGAAAAAGATACAAAAGTCTGAGGACGTGTACCAACTGACTCAAGAACAGCTTCTTCCCTGCTGCCATCAGACTTTTGAATAGACCTACAGCGCATGAAGTTGATCTTTCTCTGCACCCTAACTATGATTATAACACTACATTCTGCACCCTCTGTTTTCCTATGTTCTATGAATGGTATGTTTTCTTTCTATAGCACAAGAAACAATACTTTTCACTGTGTCCCAATACACATAACAGTAATAAATCAAATCAAAATCTGTCATCCTGACTGGAAATATTGGCTCTATTCATAGAATCCCTACAGTACAGAAGGAGGCCCTTCAGCCCATTAAGTCTGTATTGACCACAATCTGACCAAAGCCTTATCCCCGTAACCCTACAGGTTTACCCTGCTAGTCCCCCTGATACTAGTGTCAATTTAGCATAGCCAATCAACCTAACCCGCAAGTCTTTGGACTGTGGCAGGAAATCAGAGCACCCAGAGAAAACTCACACAGACACAGGGAGAATGTGCAAACTGCACACACACAGTGACCCAAGGCTGGAATTGAACCTGGGACCTGGAGCTGTGAGGCAGCAGTGCCAACCACTGTGCCACCCTAAAACTCAAATCAATTCTGGCAGTTATGGGATTTGAACCCAGGCCCCTGCTGTGACTGCAGTCTTAATCCAGCATCTTAGACCACTCCGCCATGGTACCATTTCTCTCCCCACAAATGCTAAAAGTAAAAAAAGTTTTATTTATTAGTCACAAATAGGCTTACCTTCACACTGTAATGAAGTAACTGAAAATTCTCCAGTCGCCACACTCCGGTGCCTGTTTGGTACACTGAGGGAGAATTTAGCATAGCCAATGCACCTAACTTGCAGATCTTTGGACTGTGGGAGGAAACCGGAGCACCCAGGGAAACCTATGCAGACATGGGGAGAACATGCAAATTCCACACAGTGATCCAAGTCAGGAATTGAACCTGGGTCCCAAGTGCTGCGAGGCAACAGTGCTAACCACTGTGCCACCTTGTCTCCCCAGATGCTGTCAGACTTGCTGAGATTTTTCAGTACTTTTTGTTTTTGTGACACATTTATTTGTCTGCCTAAAAATATGGTCTCTTTCCTCTCTGATGAATCTAATCTAGATTCAAAACATTGACTCTATTCTCCCTCCACAGATGCTGTCAGACTTACTGAGATTTTCTGTTTTTGTTTCAAATTCCAGCATCCAGGTTCATTTGATTCATGTGAACCTAAGCATGGACGCAAAAAGCACCATTCACACCAAGGAGAAACCCTGGAAATGTGGAGACTGTGGGAAAGGATTCAGACGCCCGTGTGAGCTGGAAATTCATCGACGAAGACACACCGGGGAGAGGCCATTTACTTGCTCTGTGTGTGGGAAGGGATTCACTCAGTTAATTTGCCTTCAGAGACACCAAAGACTCCACACTGAGGAGAGGGCATTCACCTGCCCCATGTGTGGGAAAGGATTCAGTCTCTCATCCCACCTGCTGAAACATCAGCAAGTGCACACTGACAAGAGAGAGTTTAAATGCTCCGACTGTGAGAAGAGCTTTAAAAACCCACATGGACTGAGGGAGCACCAGCGCATTCACAATAGGGACACACCATTTAGCTGCTCACAGTGTGGGAAGAGGTTCAGGACATCACCCCACCTTCAGATACACCAACGAGTTCACAGTGGTGAGAGACCTTTTAAATGTCCAGAGTGTGGGAAGTGCTTCAAAGGTTCTGGAGATCTCCAATACCATCAACGTGTTCACACTGATGAGAGACCGTTCAAATGCTCTCACTGTGGAACTGGGTTCAGACGGTTATTTGAACTCACTGTACATCAGCGCACTCACACTGGGGAGAGGCCGTTCATCTGTCCCCAGTGTGGGAAGGGATTTACTCAGTCTTCCAACCTGCTGACACACCAGCAGATTCACACTGAGGAGAGACCATTCACCTGCTCTGAATGTGGGAAGGGATTTGCGCGACCATCCCACCTGCTGACACACAAGCGCGTTCACACTGGGGAGAGGCCATTCACCTGCTCCAAGTGTGGGAAGGGATTTATTCGATCATCCAATCTGCTGATACACCAGCGAGTTCACACCAATGAGAGACCCTTCTCCTGCTCTGAGTGTGGGAAGGGATTTATTCATTCATCCACCCTGCAGGCACACCAGCAAATTCACACCGGGGAGAAACCCTTCACATGCTCCACATGTGGCAAGTGTTTTAATCGATCATACAACCTGCTGGTACACCAGCGAGTTCATCGATGACTGCACTGCTCTGATTCTGCAGCTGTTCATCAGATTCAGGACTGAACCTTGTTCATGCTGACACTGGGGAGGTGTTGATGATACTGCTGCTAAGGACAGTAACGGGGCTGGAGTAGACAGAATTTGCATTTACGTCGCACCTTTCACAACCTCAGGTCATCTCTGTGCGCAATGAGCCTCCACAAAGAGCAATATGATAATGAGCAGTGATGATCTGTTTTTAGGGAGATTGGGTGAGGGGTAATATTGCTCTCACAGAGATGAACTCCCTGCTCTTGTTCAACATAGTGACTGTAAGATCTTAGAGAGCAGATGGGGTCTTCGCTTTAACATCCTCATATCTCCTGATGTGACTCAGAGTCACTGCTCCTGTAAAACCCTTTGGGATGTTTCTCATTGTCTATAAGGAGTTTTATAAATGTGAGATCAAGGTGACATTGCAGATATCTATGTGCTGGGTGAAGCTGAACCTGATGCTGCCCACAGCTGAGAACTGAACACACTGGAGCCACCAACAACTTTTGAAAAGCTGAAGTTTTTATTGTCTCAGATACAGAATATAAAGAACGGCAAAGAATGACAAAAAGATTAATAAGGAGAGAGAAATTAGAGTATGAGAGAAGTTTAGCTAGAAATATAGAAACAGTAAGAGTTTCTACAAATCTTCACTGTGGAGGAAACAAATAACATCCTCAGAAATAACTGTGAATAAGGGAGTGAAAGGGAGAGAGGAGCTTAATACAATTACAAGAAACTTATAACATGCTCCATATACAGGGAACTGAAATTATTATAACTCAAAGCTGACAATTCTCTTAGAATCATAGAACCCTTTAGTGCAGAAAGAGGCCCTTCGGCCCATTGAGTCTGCACCGAACACAATCCCACCCAGGCCCTATCCCCATATCCCTACATATTATACCCATTAATCCAGCTAACCTACACATCCCCACACACTAAGGGATAATTTCTTTGCATGTCCAAGCAACCTAACCTGCACATCTTTGGACTGTGGGAGGAAACCGGAGCACCCAGAGGAAACCCGCACAGACACGAGGAGAATGTGCAAACTCCACACAGACAGTGACCCAAGCTAGGAATCAAACCCAGGACCCTAGAACTGTGAAGCAGCAGTGCTAACCACTGTGCTACCGTGCCGCTTGTCTTGATGCACATCATAAGAACATAAGAACATAAGAAATAGGAGCAGAAGTAGGCCATCTGGCCCTTCGAGCCTGCCCCGCCATTCAATAAGATCATGGCTGATCTGTCGTGGCTCAGTTCCACTTTCCCGCCCTCTCCCCATAACCCTTAATCCCTTCTCTTATCAAAAACCCATCAACCCGCTTCTTAAAAATATTTAGCGAGGCAGCCTCCACCACTTCAACGGGCAGAGAATTCCAGAGATTCACCACCCTTTGAGTGAAGAAGTTCCTCCTCAACTCCGTTCTGAACCGCCCCCCCTTTATCTTGAGGCTGTGCCCCCTAGTCCTACTGTCTTTTTTGAGCGGGAAGAGTCTTTCCACCTCTATCCTATCCATCCCATTCATCATCTTATACGTCTCAATGAGATCTCCCCTCATTCTTCTAAACTCTAACGAGTACAAGCCTAGTTTATTCAGCCTCTCCTCATAGCTCAACCCCCTCAACTCCGGTATCAGCCTAGTAAACCTCCTCTGCACTCCCTCCAAGGCCAAAATATCCTTGCGCAGGTGCGGCGCCCAAAACTGCACACAGTACTCCAGCTGCGGCCTCACCAATGCCCTATACAGCTGCAGCAAGACCTCCCTACTTTTATATTCAATCCCCCTCGCTATGAAGGCCAGCATCCCATTCGCCTTCCTGACCACCTGCTGCACCTGCAGGCTGGGTTTTTGCGACTCATGCACAAGGACCCCGAGGTCCCTCTGCACCGTCGCCTGCTGCAGTTTTTCGCCACGTAAGTAATAGTCCTTCCTACCATTCTTCCTACCAAAGTGGACCACCTCACACTTGCCAACATTAAATTCCATTTGCCATTTCCTGGCCCATTCGCCCAGCCTATCTAGATCCTTCTGCAGACTCTCCACACCCTCCGCACAATTTGCCTTTCCCCCAATCTTGGTGTCATCAGCAAATTTCGACACCCTACACTCGGTTCCCTCCTCCAGATCATCTATATAAATGGGTGTTACTGTATTCTTGGGTGTTACTGTAAGTGGCTGCTGAAATAGTCATTGCAATGGTTTTAATTTTCCAAAATACTCTGGATTCTGGAAAGATTCAGTCAGATTGGAAAATAGAGAATTTGACTGCTCTATTCAAGAAAGGGGGGAGACAGAAAGCAGGAAACTTGGGCCAGTTAGGTTAACATCGGTCATTGGAAAAATTCTCAAATCAGTTATGAAGGAGATTAAGGCAGGGCACCTCCTTATTAATGGATTCCGGTATTTCTCAATGGTTGACATCAAACACATTCTGAAGGAGAAAGAGTATCTGTAGTGTTTTGGATGATGGTCTTGATCCAGTTTTGAACGCCTTGCTCACATTTCCTCTCATCCTGCCTTGTTCGAATGAAAAGATTCCCAATTTCTCTTCATGGGAAAATGAAATTGGGACTAAGTTAGAAGAAAACATTTCATTTCAGCGACGGAGTCTGCTGCCCGAAAGCTTCTGGGAGCAGGTTCAACAATAACTTTCAAAAGAGAGTTGGAGAAATGTTTGAAGGGAAAGTATTTCTGCAGCTGTGGGGAAACAGCAGATGAGTGGGATTAATGGATTGCTCTTCCAAAGAGCTGGCAGTGACACCAATGGCAGAATGGCTCCTTTCTGAGCTGTAGTGAATCTGTTCTGCACCATGTGCCATGGCCTTCCTGGTGTCAGATCCCCAAAACCTGACTCAATTCTCAAACAGCAGCTAAACCGTTGTTGAGAAATTTATTTTATGAAATGTAGGATGATTTTTTCAAACACACCCTCCAGCTTGAATGATTTCCGTATCTAAACTCTTTATAATTTGAGATATGGGGGTCTAATGTTTTGTGCATTGGGGGAGGAGCGGTTTAGTCTGAGTTAGAGACTCAAACAGGCTCTTTACTGCAGACAGCTCACCATGACAACACTGATAAGACATTCCATTGCACAGAATTGACTCAGAAACCCCTGTCTGAGGCCCGGATGTACTCAGTACCCATTGATGATTTGTACTGAATCAGTGACTTTAAGGCTGGTGTTACTAATTTGAAATAAACCCATTCAAAATAATTTATAAAAGTCTTTATTAGTATATCAGGTGGAGGAGTTCACAGGAGTCTGTTAACCTCTGGAACAATGATACAACAGAGTGAGGGACAGATATGATCGAGAAACTTGAGGAGGGAATATCAGAAATACCACCACTCCAGCACCTTGTGACTTCACACATGTTTCAGAGCTCCTAGACATGGAACAGAGGCTCCTTTAGAGTCAGGAAGAACAATGGTGAATGCTGGAATCATGCTGTCAAATCAGAGATTGGTGTAAAACTGGGATCTGTTCCTGACCGATAAGTTTCCAGTCTGAAAATGACTGTAGTAATTATTCTCTTATGATTTAATGTGTTTGTGTGATAGTCTAGTATCAGTAAGGCTGGTGTTATTAATTTAAAATAAAGCCATTTTAAACAAATTTGAAAAGTCTGCATTAAAATATCAAGACAGTAAAATTTCAGAAACCTGTTAACCACTGGTACAATTGTCAACAGACACAGGATCTCCAGAGAAGGAGCTGCAGTATGTTTCCAGGAATTCCGTTTTATTGAGAAGTAACAGGACATGAGGCAAGGGAACAATTAAAACAATCAGCTCACACGGGGAAGGTGATGGTCAGCAACTTAGTGAGAATAGAGTGAAGGGAGCAGAGGGTGAGTCTCACGGAGAAGGTGAGCTCTGGAGGGGATGAGAGGAGATAGGAGAAAAACTAAAGAAAGAGGCAAGTTCAAGGCTCAGGGAAGAAGGAGATTTTAGAGACAGTTTGGCCCAATGGAAGGGAACGAATCAGCAGAGGCAGCTGATCAGATTGTCTCAATCTTAGTGACAAAGAAGCTCCATGAGCTCCTCACTCTTGTTGGAGGAAACGGGGGAGGGAGAGAATTTCAAAAGGAACTAACTTATGTTGGTGACAATAAAAGGACTTGTCACACTATGTTTAACACAAAGCTGATTTATTTGTCCTTTATCCAGAATATTAATCTCTATCTGAAATGGAACTCATTAACATCAGAAACAGACCCAAAGAACATAGTTCAGTCCTGGATGTTATTAACAGAAGAATCCAATCTCAGTAATTACATGTGAACTCTCAGGTATGTTAATAGGTTGGGTAAACAGATAAATCCCTTCCTACACACTGAGCAGTGAACAGCCTCTCCCCAGCATCAGTGTGCTGGTTTACAGTGAGTTGAGATGATTGTCTGAACTCAGTCCTACAGCGAGAGCATCTGAATAGTCTCTTATCAGTGTGAACACATTGACGGGACATCGGTCCCTCCAATCTTCCACGGCACTTCCTGGAGTTGAGCCTTCAAACACATTTCTTATCAGTGTGACTGCGCTGGTGTTTCCGCAGGTTGGCTAACCGAGTGAATCCTTTCCCACACTCGGGGCAGGTGAATGGTTTCTCCCCAGTGTGAACTCGCTCATGTGCCAGTAGGTTCGATGAGTGAGTGAATCCCATCCCACAGTCAGAGCAGAGGAATGGCCTCTCCCCGGTGTGAACTCTCCGGTGGTTCAGCAGGTTGTATGAATGAGTGAATCGCTTTCCACAGTCAGAGCAGATGAACGGCTTCTCCCCAGTGTGAATTCGCTGATGTGTCACCAGACTGGATGACTGAGTGAATCCCTTCCCACACACGGGACAGGTGAACTGTCGTTCCCCAGTGTGATTTCGCCCATGAGCTTTCAGTTCAAATGGGTAACTGAATCCCTTCCCACAGTCCCCACATTTATAGGGTCTCTTTCCAGTGTGAACGTGCTTGTGTCTCAACAGGCCAGATGATCGGCTGTAGCCTTGCCCACACTCAGAACACGTGTACGGTTTCTCCCCACTCTGAACAGTGCTTTTACTTTCCATGTTCAAATTCTGATGATACTGAAGTTCTGATGAATTGGGTGACTCTCAGATCCTGAGGTGATGTTCAAATTTCCCAACTGTAAATCTTCAACTTCCAATACCCCTGTGAAATTGATTTAAAACAGAAAAAAGGGAATGAGAGAGAAGCCACAAAACACAAAGGCAGGTTGTGAAATTGAGCTGAACGAATCTGGTAATTTGTGAAGCTGGCACTAGGAAAAAATGACCACGAAAACTGCTTGACTGTCACAAAAACCCAACTGGCCTCTATGGGAGGTGAGAGAAAGAGGTGAAGGAGAGGGATTTTTTATATCTACAAGACATACTAAGAGAGTAGTCAGCAAAGCAAATTTGACCCCGAGCTTCATAAAGTGTGATATTGACATATAAACAGGGAAGTTATTCTGAATATTTATAAAGCTCTGGGCACCACTTAAGACCCCACCCCTCATTCACTCTGATTGGTTGGAGGATGAGCCGCTCCCCCTCGGTTCTCTTCCTATTGGTTCGAATCTGCCATCAATCAGCCCCCGGGCATTGTGACATGGGGCACGTGCAGTGCGGCTCATGTCCAGGGACAGACACTTGTTAGTTTCACCTTCAGGCGGGAAGGAGGTGGTTAAGCAGAGGCAGCGTTAGGGGCAGTAAGTGGGAGGGGAGGCCTCAACATTCAGGGCAAACTCCATTCATCAGGGTCTGGATATTATCAGCCTTTGAGTTTAAGAGTTGAGTTCCAGCTCATTACCATTTACTTTTTAAAAGAAGTCCTCATTTTCCCTGTCTCTCTTTCCAAAATCTTAAAACTGTGTTCATAAGTTTGTAAGATATAGGAGCAGAATTAGGCCATTCGGCCTGTCGCGTTTTCTCTGCCATTTGATCATGGCTGATATGCTCCTCATCCTCATTTTCCTGCTTTCTCCCCATAACCCATTACCAATTAAAAATCTGTCTAACTCCTCCTTAAAATTTACTCACTATCCCAGCATCCACCGCACCTTGGGGTAGTGAATTCCACAGATTCACAGCCCTTTGGGAGAAATGGCTTTGCCTCAACTCTATCTTAAATTTGCTATCCCTTATCCTTAGACTATGACCTCTCATCCTAGAATGCCCCACAAGAGAAAGTATCTGCTCCACATCTACTTCATCCACACCTTTTATAATCTTGTATACCTTAATTTGATCTTCCCTCATTCTTCTAAATTCCAGAGAATATAAATTGGAAAAAATTGTTCAGAGTGCGACCAACTCCGCACTCCGAATGAGGATGGATAAAAGACAGCACACCTGTTTGTGTGGAGTTTGCACATTCTCCTCTTGTCTGCGTGGGTTTCCTCTGGGTGCTCCGGTTTCCTCCCACAATCCAAAGATTTGCGGGTCAGGTTGATTGGACATGCTACAGAATTGCCCCGTAGCGTCCTGAGATGTGTAGGTTAGAGGGATTAGTGGGTAACTATGGAGGGATATGGGAGTAGGGCCTGGGTGGGATTGTGGTTGGTGCAGACTCAATGGGCCCAGTGGCCTCCTTCTGCACTGTAGGGATTCTATGATTCTTCTATGACCTGCAGTGGTAGGAAAAAGATTATTTACGATCCAGTATAAAGTTAATGTACTATATAGAAACTAAGGGCAGGCCATTTGAGTCTCTCCACCATTCAATATGATCATGGCTGATCCTCTATCTCAATGCTACATCCTCCCCATACCACCTGAAGCCATTACAATCTAAAACAAAAACTATCTCTTCCTTGAATATATTCAGTGATTTGAATTCCGCAGCCTTCTGTGATAGAGAATTCCCCACGTTCACTGTCCTTTGCATTAAGAATGTTTTCCTCATCTCAGTCTCATCTGACAGCTGCTTTCGTGGATCATTTCCATGGAAATGTGCCATCGCTCAAAGGGAATCAGCCACTGGAATGAAAATTGGGGGACCGGCCAGTCCAACAGCAAGAAACCCTCTGCCCTCCCACTTCACCAACTGTCAGAATGAACATGCTTCAGTCCTGGATATGATTAACAGCAGCAATAACAGCAGAATCCAACTCCTGTCATCACTTGTGAACTGGTTGATGTTTCAACAAGGTGGATAACTGAGTGAATCCCTTCCCACACACAGAGCAGGTAAATGGCTTCTCTCCAGTGTGGATTCGCTGATGTGACAGCAGGGTGGATGACTGAGTGAATCCCTTCCCACAGTTAGAGCAGGTGAATGGTCTCTCCCCAGTGTGAACTCGCTGGTGTATCAGTAGCGTGGATGTCCGAGTGAATCCCTTCCCACAGTCAGAACAGGTAAATGGTCTCTCTCCAGTGTGAACTCGCTGGTGTGTCTGCAGCGCAGATAAATCACTGAATCCCTTCTCACACTCTGAGCAGGTAAATGGCCTCTCCCCAGTGTGAACTCGCTGGTGTCTCAGCAGGTGGAACAACCGAATGAACCCCTTTCCACACACAGAGCAGGTGAATGGCTTCTCCCCAGTGTGAACTCGCTGATGTGTCAGCAGGGTGGCTAACTGGGTGAATCCCTTCCCACAATTGGAACAGGTAAATGGTCTCTCCCCAGTGTGAACTCGCTGGTGTGTCAGCAGAGTGGATGACCGAGAGAATCCCTTCCCACAATTGGAGCAGACGAATGGTCTCTCCCCAGTGTGAACTCTTTTGTGTCTCAGCAGGCTGGAGGAATCTCCGAATCCTTTCCCGCACACGGAGCAGGTGAACGGTCTCTCCCCAGTGTGAACGAGCTGGTGTGTCAGCAGATGGGAGGACTGAGTGAATCCCTTCCCACAACTGGAACAGGTGAACAGTCTCTCCCCAGTGTGAACTCGCTGGTGTTTCAGCAAGTTGGAAGACTGATTGAATCCTTTCCCACAATTGGAGCAGGTGAACGGTTTCTCCCCAGTGTGAACTCGCTGGTGTGCCAGTAGGGTGGAGGAATCTGCGAATCCTTTCCCACAATTGGAGCAGGTGAACGGTTTCTCCCCAGTGTGACGGCGTCGATGTGTTTCCAGCCCAGATGGGAATCTGAATCCCTTTCCACAATCCCCACATTTCCATGGTTTTCCCATGGTGTGGGTGTCTCAGTGCTTTTCCTGTCACTCTGATGGTTTCCCCATCGTAATGAATGACTCCATCAGAGCTTGATGTGAAGTTTTGTTTGAGATTTCGGATGGCAAATCCTCCCCTTTTAATATCCTGTAAAAGGAGTTTACAAATGTCATCACAGTCAGTACAGCTCAGAAATTGAGAAAATCCTAGTTGCTGTGGAACATTCTTTCCTCACTGGTTTAAAGTGAATAATGAATTTAAAACATCATTGCGGGTCAGCAAATCAATCAAAATGCTCACATAGGAGTGGAATTTATCTCCAGATGTACAGAAATCAGAAATAGTGAAATTATGTTCAATTCATACAGAATTTTAAGAATCCGTAGAACGCTTGCAGTGCAGGAAATGTATCAAGTCTGCACCGATGACTTGGATGAATGAACATGGTTCAATCCTAGACGTGATTAACAGCAGCAATAACAGCAGAATTCAACCCCTGTCATCACTTGTGAACTTGCTAATGTCTCAGCAGGTGGAATGACTGAGTGAATCCCTTCCCATAGTCAGAACAGATAAATGGCCCCTCACCAACGTGAACTCACTGATGTGTCAGCAGGTGGAATGACCGACTGAACCCTCCACACACACAGTGCAGGTGATCAGCCTTTCCCCAGTGTGAACTTGCTGGTGAATCACACCAGCCCCAGAGCCATGGAATCTCGCACAGATAACAGAGCACAGCACTAAAAACTCTGAACTGTAAATGAGTGTTCAATAATACTCACTTCTGGAACAATTTCACTATTTTCAAATTTAAACTTGCTGCTGGAGCCTGCAGCTGGAAAGATGTCAAAAGCACTGGAGTCAGAGAAAAATTGCAGTCTCTAAATCTTCTCACTCCCTTTAAAAGCAGATTACAAGAGTCATGTGTCAACTGTGGTTTGAAATTATGAGATAAACATTTTTCTTTGTTTGAGGTTGCTGTGTAAATCCTCCCCTTCTAAACCCCTGGAAAAGGAGTTTCCAAAATCCATCATTCAGTCCAGGATAGAAACAGGGAATATTCTCTCCTCCTATTTCCTAATGTAAGATTATTTAAGATCAATATGTTTAAATTGGAAGTAGTTCAGACAAGGTGCATTAAGCTGATTCGAGACACAAATGGGTTTGTTTTATGAAGAAAGTTTGGACAGGGTGTATCTATAATCAATGAATTTTACAGAAATGAGAGATGAACTTATTGAAGCATATAAAATTATCTGGGTGCTTGACAAAATAAGTCCTGAAAGGATGTTTCTCCTCAACGGTGAATTTAGAACAGGAGGTCATTTAAAAGTAAAGCTCTAAGACAAAGATGCTTGCCACATGAACACACCACCCTGACTTCCCGTCCACACATCCATCCTTAGCCTTTTGCAATGTTCAATTGAACCCCAAAGCAAACCAAAAGGACAGTACCTCATCTTCCGAATGGGCACTTTACAGCCTTCTGAACTGAACATTGAGTGAACAACTTTAGAGCATGAACTCTCTCCTCCTCACCGAATTTCCATTAGCTTTACTTAATTTTGTTTCTTTTTTTTCATCCACTTAAATCACTCTTCTTTCTCTCTTCCATTTTTCCACTCTCCTTTCTGTGCATCCCCCCTCCAAGCCAACTGCCTTAACCATCTATACCTCTGTTCTGCGATTCAAAACATTCTGATCTCTGAATGGACACTGCTAACCACTGTGCCACCATGGGCAGCACTGCTCTCACAGCGCCAGGGAGCTGGGTTCAATTCCTAGCTTGGGTCACTGTCTGAGTGGAGTTTGCACGTTCTCCCATGGCTGTGTGGGTTTCCTCCAGGTGCTCAGGTTTTCTCCCACAGTCCCCAGATGTGCAGGTTAGATGGATTGGCCATGCTAAATTGCCCTTTCGTGTCGGGGGAGGCTAGCTTCATAAATGCATGAGGTTATGGGGATAGGGCCTGGTGGGATTGTGATTGGTGTAGACTCGATGGGCCAAATGGCCACCTTCTGCACTGTAGGGTTCTATAATTCTCTGACTTTTAGCAACTTCTCAGCCATCTTTATCCTCATTTACATTCCCTTCAACCCATTCCACCCCATAGTATAATTTTTTTCTGATTCGCTTTACCCTTAGTTCTGACATAGGGTCATCCAGACTGGAAACATTGCCTCTATTCTCTCCCCACAGAAGCTGTCAGACCTGCAGAGATTTTCCAGCATTGTCTGCTTTAGCTCCGCCCACTGACCGCGCATGCGCTCTGCTCCGCGCTGAACAAAGATGGCGGCCACGGCACGGGGCCGGATCCCGGATAAAATCCCCGCAGCTGCAAACCCGGAACCCGCAGGCTCTTATTCGGACCTTGCGGCCTACAGCGGGTGTTTATGAAGCCTCTGCTGCCTCCCCACCCCGGCTCCCGGCTCCATTCCTCCCTCCGTCCCACTGACTCTCACCCGCTGAAAAAAACCGTCTCCGCCCTCGAAGGGCTCCGAGGGAAGTGACACTGCGCATGCTCCAGAGGCAGCATCGCGCATGCGTACTGGCCACCTGTGGAGTGAATCGGGCACTTTCACACCCGCAGCGAATGCTGGGTGATAATGGCACCACTTAAATCTCAAAGAGTGAATACAAATTAAAATTGTCAACATTTGAGATAAATTAACAAAATATTGTGAATTGGTGATCTGCTGTGCTCCATTTCTGGAAATTCTGCTGTGGATCACACAGATATTTAAGCTTTTCCCCTCTCACTCCTTCCTTGATGGTGCTCATTCTGGCTGGGTTCAATCGTGATGTGGAGATGCTGGCGTTGGACTGGGGTAAGCACAATAAGACGTCTCGCAATACCAGGTTAAAGTTCTTCAGATTTATTTGGTAGTGGACCTTCTCTGAGCTGCTTCTTACACATTTACATCCTTAAGGAGATGAATAATACTCCAACTGTGGTCACACCAGTGTTCTGTATAACTGATGAATAACGTCCCTTCTTTTGTAACTAATTCTTTTCACAATAAACAATAACATTGTTAACTTTCCTGATTACTTGCTGGACCTGCCTTTTGTGATTCATGCACAAATACACATAGATCCCTCTGAGTCCCTCACTGTTTTGATGATATACTTTGTTTTTATTCTTCCTACCAAGTTTTTGGAGTGTTCCTCCTTCAGGTGAGTGAAGAGTTGTGTTCAGAAACAGGACATACATAGACGCAGACTCAATTTACAAGATAATGGTTGGAATGCGAGTCTTTACGGGTGAACAAGTCTTTATAGGTACAGACAATGTGAGTGGAGAGAGGGTTAAGCACAGGTTAAGGAGATGTGAATTGTCTCCAGCCGGGACAGTTACTGAGATTTTGCAAGTCCAGGCAAGTTGTGGGGGTTCTCATTTCACAGCAGAAGTAATGTAATAACTTTCCAAAAAAAATCAAGAAGAATAATTTTGAAAAAAATTTGATTAGTTTCATACTGTCCAGTCGAGTTAGGATGGTTATTATTGTCAGAAACAAAACCTGACTCTCAGAATGAACATTGGTTCCGTCTAACTGGGTGGCATGGTGACACGGTGGCTAGCACTGCGGCCTCACAGTGTCAGGGACTCAGGTGCGATTCCTGGCTTGGGCCACTGTCTTGTGGAGTCAGCACATTCTCCCCGTGTCTGCGTAAGTTTCCTGTGGGTGCTTTGGTTTCCTCCCACATTCTGAAAAATATGCTGGTTAGGTGCATTGGCCATGTTAAATTCTCCCAAATTCAGTGTATCCGAACAGGCATTGGAGTGGGGTGACTAGGGGATTTTCTAAGTAACTTCATTACAGTGTTAATGTAAACCTACTTGTGACACTAATAAATAAACTTTAAAAAACCAGCAGTAATGACTGTAGAAGCCAATCTCTATAGTCACTTGTGATCTCACTGGTGTCTAACCAGGTTGGATGACTGAATGAATCTCTTCCCACACTCAAACTACTAATCCCCTGTGTGAGTTCACTGGTATCTCAACAGGTTGAAAGGGCAACTCCCTTCTCACAAATGGAGCAGGTGAATGACATCACCCTTGTGTGAATGAGCATAAGATCATAAGACATAGGAGGTTTGGAGAAAGGGGGGAGTGTGACATGGACTAAAGGAAGGTCTGTGATAGGGTGGAAGACAGAAGAGATTTAATGAGAGAAAAGTAAATCCCCCAGAGCCAGACAGAATGGAGATGGAGTGAGAAAAGAAACAAAAGCTGTGTCTGGAGGGCGAGGGCGGGGGGCTGTTGACTGAAAGAAAGAAAAATGAAACAATCAAAGATAAAGATACAGAATGGGCTGAGAGTTTACTCTCTGAAACTGTTGGACTGAATGTTGAGTTCAGAAGGCTGTAAAGTGTGGAGGGGTGGGTGAGTAGGAGGATGTTCTCCTGGATCTGCTCTAGACCCTGGTTAAAACATTAATCTGTGGATCCAGGATAAGAGGGCCTGAAGAGGAAGGCGGGGGTCACACTGATTGATTTTCTGTGGTCTTGTGTGTGCCAGGTGGCCCTGAAAAGGGAGATTCTGTTGGGACTTTGTTGTTGATTTTGGTCTTTTAGTTTGATTGAACTATAAGTTTGGGGAAACGAGGGGGAAGAGTGTTCCAGAGAAACTATATCCGTTATCTGTTTTGAATTTCTATTCTGCATTGACAGTGACACTGACACCGTCAACTCCTTTTTTTAAATTAGAAGGGAAGGATTTAATAACAGAAAATTAAAACCAAACATCAGATCAAAATCTGACAGGGTCACTCGATCCACCAGGACCTGAATTTCACAGAATCATGGTGCAGGAGACCATTTGACCTATCGTGTTTACACTGGCCCTCCAAATGAACATTATGGCTTATTGCCATTCTCCTGCCTTTTCTCCATACCCTTTGTTAGGGAACTTCACTAACTGTCCCATTCTTCACTCCCCCGAGAATCCAGACAAATATTTTCAAAGTTTAAAATTGGCCTTTATTTAATCTAATAGCAGGGGAAATCTGTTTCCACACGTGACATACAGGCTCCCAGAGCAAAGGAGTACAACAGCAACTATATCTTTAACATCAACTATAAGTCAAATCAAATACACACAAATCAAAGTTGTGAACTTATTCAAAGGTACTCAATATCCAATCCCAAATAATAGTTCTGATTACTTCATTTGTTTTCCACAATAGTGTTTTACCAATGACAGCAGCCCTACGCTTGCCGAATTACAATATTCAGTCAACAGGGCACATGTACAGAGTTACATTATCAATAAACACATGAATGTGGTCCTTGACTGTTTGGCAACCTGAGTGGTGACTTATGATTTCTGTCAAACACTGCAGTCCTGGGCTGTTATCTGAAAGCAGTGATGTTGTGGTTACAGCCCTCCTATGGTCCATCAAAGGCCCCATGTTGATTGTTTTTGCAGCTGTATCTTGCAGCTCGAGCAGTTTCTCAGGAACTTTGCTGCATTGAATGATTTTTAACACTTTTGCCATCTATCCTAGGTATTAGTGCAGTGGACCTTCTCTGAGCTGCTTCTTACACATTTACATCCTTAAGGAGATGAATAATACTCCAACTGTGGTCACACCAGTGTTCTGTATAACTGATGAATAACGTCCCTTCTTTTGTAACTAATTCTTTTCACAATAAACAATAACATTGTTAACTTTCCTGATTACTTGCTGGACCTGCCTTTTGTGATTCATGCACAAATACACATAGATCCCTCTGAGTCCCTCACTGTTTTGATGATATACTTTGTTTTTATTCTTCCTACCAAAATGGACAATTTCACATTTGTCCACATTTATATTATATTTACTGGTTCTTTGCCCACTCGCTTAACCTATGTCCCTTTATAGCCTCCTTACATCCATTTCATTACTTACTTTTCCAGCTAGCTTTATATCATCAGCAAATTTAACAACCATATCTTCAATTCCTTTATCGGAGTCATTGAGACAAATGGTAAAAAGGTTGAGGTCCCAGCATTGATCCCTGTGGCACACCACTCATCACATACAGCCAACTAGAAAAAAGACCTATTTATGCCAACCATTTCCTATTAACGAACCAATCTTCTTTCTGTGTCAATATGTTACCATTCCACCCCGCCCCATGAGGAGTTTTCATTTTCTGCAATAACCTTTGATGTGGTAGCTTACAAATGCATTCTGGAAATCTCAGTACATTCACCTTTATGCACCTCTGGTTCCCCTTTATCCACAGCACATGTGAATCCTTCAAAGAACTGAAAAAATAGATTGAATATGATTTCCCTTTCTCAAAACCGTGTTGACTCTCCTTCATAGCCTGATTTTTTTCTCACCACCATGCTGTAACATATTTAATAATAACTTCTAACATTTTTCCTATGACATGTTAACTGTTCTGTAGTTTCCTGCTTTTTGCCTCTCTCTTTTGAATAAAGGAGTTACATTTGCTACTTTCCAATCTAATGGAACTTCCACCAAAACCAGAGAATTTTGGAAAATTAAAAACAATGCATCAACGATCTCACCAGCCATTTCTACCCATCTTCAGCTGAAGAACAGCCACATGGCCTCAAAACATCAACTCTGTTTCTCCCTCCACAGATGCTGCCAGACCTGCTGAGTCTTTCCAGCATTTTCTGTTTTCAATTAAGATTATCAGTATCCACAGTACTTTGCTTCTAGTTTACGAGCTACTTCTTTTAAGAGCCTAGAATGGAGTACATCAAGGCCCAGGATTTGTCAGCCCACAGTTCCAACTATTTGCTCTGTACCACTTCATAAGTGACAGCAGTTTTCCTGAGTTTCTCCCTCCCTTCCACACCCTGATAGGATATAACTTCTATCCTCGATACTATCGGATAGAGTATTAAACTATAGTGAAGACTGATGCAGAATGCCTGTTGAATTCATCTTCCATCTCCTTACTTTCTGTTATTAATTCCCCAGAATCACTTTCTCCTGGACCAACATTCACTTTGTTAACTCTTTTTTATTTAAATATCCAGAGAAACATTTACTATCTATCTTTATATTTCTAACTGGCCTTCTCTCGTACGCGAATTCTTCTCTCCTTATTAATCTTTTTATCATTCTTTGCTGTTTATATTCTGTCTAGTTTTCTGACCTGCCACCCATCTTTGTGCAATTCTTTGCTTTTTTCTTTAAGTTTTATACTATCTTTAACTTTTCTAATGAACCACGATGGTGGATCCTCCCCTTGGAATTTTTCTTTCTCATTGGAATCTGTATCTGTTCTGGGTTTTCTGAAACATCCCTTTCAATATCTGCCACTGCACCTCTATTGACCTGTCCCTCAACCTCATTTGCCGGTTCACTTACACTGAACACAGCTCAGTCCTTGATGTGATTAACAGATAAATCTAATCACTGTGGTTAGTTGTAAACTCACTGGTGACTCAGCAGTGTGGATGGCCGACTGAATCTCTTCTGACTCAGGGCAGTTGAATGGTTTCTGAACTCACTGGTGTGTAGTCAGAAGACTGAGTGAATCCCTTCCCACACTCAGAGCGGATGAATGGCCTCCCCCCAGTGTGAGTGCACTGTTGAGTTTCTAGCTCTGACAAGTAACTGAGTCTCTCCTCAGAGTCTCCACATTTCCACGGTTTCTCCCTATTGTGACTGTGGTTGTGAATGGTGCTGTTTCCTTCCAGGTTCAGAATTCTCCACTGTTTAGCTTACGATAAATTGTGTGGCTCCATCCAATCCTGATCTGAGGTTTTGTTTGAGTTTCCTGATCCCAAATTCTCCCATTCTCAGACGAACTATATTAACACCGATAGCAGGGCTGGAGTCACTTTTCAGTTCAGCAGAACCAGACCCAAATGGACATGGTTCAGTCTGAATATGATTCACAGCAAAATTCAATCACAATAGTTCCTTGTGAATTCGCTGGTGTTTCAATAGATTTGATGACAGACTGAATCCCTTTCCACACACAGAGCAAGTGAATGGCTTCTCTCCACTGTGAACTCGTTGGTGAGCCTGCAGTGTGTGTGAGTGAGCAAAGCCCTTCCCACATTGGGAACAAGTGAACATCCTCTCCCCAGTGTGAATCCGTTGGTGTATTGCTAGGTTGGATGATTGACTAAATCCCTTCCCACACTGGGAACAGATGAACGGTTTCTCCCCAGTGTGAACTCGCTGGTGTGTCCACAGATTGCCTGAGTGTGCAAATCCCTTCCCACACTGGGAGCAGATGAAAGGCCTCTCCCCGGTGTGAGTTCGCTGGTGTGCCAGTAGGTGAGATGAGTCAGTGAATCGCTTCCCACATTGGGAGCAAGTTAACGGCCTCTCCCCAGTGTGAACTCGCAGGTGTATCAGGAGATTGGATGAGCGAGCAAATCCCTTCCCACACTGGGAGCAAGTGAATGGCTTTTCCCCAGTGTGAACTTGCTGGTGTAATGTTAGGTTAGATGACTGACTGAATGCCTTCCCACACACAGAACAGGTGAATGGTCTCTCCCCAGTGTGGGTCCTCTGGTGTATATGTAAACTGGATGACTGAGTGAATCCTTTCCCACACTGGAAGCAAATGAACGGTCTCTCCCCAGTGTGAATTCGCTGGTGTGTCAGCAGGTTGGCTGAGAGCGCGAATCTCCTCCCACATTGAGAACAGCTGAATGGCCTCTCCCCATTGTGAACGCGGTGGTGTTTTGTTAGCATGGATGATGCTTTGAAGCCCTTCCCACACACAGAGCAGGTGAATGGTCTCTCCTCACTGTGAATTCGCTGGTGCTTTGCTAGGTTTGATGACTGATTGAATCCCTTCCCACACACAGAGCAGGTGAACGGTTTCTCCCCCGTGTGAGTTCGCTTGTGCAAGGCTAGGCTGAATGACCGATTGAATGCCTTCCCACACACAGAGCAGGTGAATGGCCTCTCCTCAGTGTGAGCCCTCTGGTGAATATGTAAACTGGATGACTGAGTGAATCCTTTCCCACACTGGGAGCAGGTGAATGGCCTCTCCCCAGTGTGACTACGTAGATGAATTTCCAGCAAGGATGGGGATTTGAATCCCTTCTCACAGTCCCCACATTTCCACAACAGTTTCTCTCTGTTGTGACTGCAATTGTGTTCCAAAAGGTCAGATGATTGGCTGAAGTCTTGTCCACACACAGAACACGTGTATAGTTTCTCTCCACTGTGAATGGTGCTATTTTCTTCCATGTTCAAAACACATTGATATTCAGATTGCAATAAATTGGCTGGCTCCATAACTGATACCAAGCTTGGTTTCAGTTTCCAAACTGCAAAACCTCCTCTTCTAATACCCTGTGAAATTGATTTAAAATAGAAAAAGGAACTGAGAGTGAACCCACAAAAACACAACGGCAAGTTGTGAAATTGAGCTGAAAGAATCTGGTAATTTGTGGGGACGGCACTGGGAAAAGGTGACTATGAAAACTGCTGGATTGTCAAAAAACCCAATTGATTTCCTTATGTCCTTCAGGGAAGGGAACCTGCCATCCAGTCTGGGCACTATGGAAAAAGACAGAGAAATAAGAGAGATCGGGGATGAAGGAGAGGGATTTTATACATCTACAACTCAATGAGAACACTGACAGAATCTCCCAAACCCTCAACTTCCATCATCTCAAAGGATCAAGATAGCAGGTAGATGTGAACATCATCAACTCCAAGTTCCCCTCCAACTCATGTCTTGACTTGTCTGATAGCCAGTATTAACGAACAGAAATTTCTTTCAGTACTGGGAAGACTGAACCCATTGTGTTCAGTCCCCATCACAAACTCCACTTCGTCACCAGTAACTCTATCCCTCTTCCTGGCAACTGTCTGAGGCTGAACTAGGCTGTTCACAATCCTGGTGAAATATTTCACTCCAGGAGGAGCTCCCAGCCACATATCATCAAGACTGCCTGTTTCCATCTTCATTCATTGAAAACCTAGTGTGAGGAGGCCATTTGGCCCATCGAGCCTGCACTGACAACAATCCCATCCAAGCCCTATCATCCCCATTTATCCTATGTATTTACCTTGTTAATCCTGTTGATGCCAAGGGTTAATTTAGCCTGCACATCTAACCTGCACATCTTTGGACTATGGGAGGAAACTGGAGCACCTGGAGAAAACCCACACAGCCACAAGGAAAATGTGCAAACTCCTCATAGTGCCCCGAGGCCAGAATTCCACCTGGGTCCCTGGCACTGTTAGGCAGCTGTGCTAACCACTGTGCCACCAGGCCACATGTCAGTGCCATCACCCGAGTCCACCCCAGTCTCAACTCATCTGGAGACCTCACCCATTGTGACGTCACACACTCACCCATTCCACTGTGACATCACACTCATCCGCTTCCATTGTGACGCCACACTCTCACCCATTCCATTATGACGTCAGGGCTTCACATTCACAATCCCTGCCGGCCTCCCACATTCAGCCTCAATGGCGGCAGTCAGCACGGGCCCAAAACTACCAGCTGCGGCTTCATTTGGTACAAACGGGGGGAGGGGGGACCGGAAAGTTCTCTTCGGGGTTTGGGTTTGAACTGCATGTTTAAGAAGCCTCTCCACCTACCCACCATATTTATCGTTTCCCGCATGTCACCCTCTACCTCGTATCGATCTCGCTTTCAAATTAAAACTGTCCATCCATCGCCATTACCCGCAATGCGCATGCTTCAGGTCACGCCCCCTCTTTCACTCTGATTGGTTGGAGGACCAGCCGCTCCAGTTCGATCCTCCAGCCCCGCCCCTCATTCACTCCGATTGGTTGGAGGAACAAGCCCGTTCCTCTGCTCAGTCCTCCAGGCTCACCCCCCTCTTCCTATTGGTCCGGAGCCGCCGTCAATCAGTGCCTGGGCATTGTGATGTGGAGCATGCGCAGTGTCATTGCTGTCCTTGGCGCTTGTTTGTCCCGGAGAAGCGGAGTCAGCGTTAGGCGGTGGCTGGGAGGGTCTGGAAACACTTTGTGGATCCGCAAACCCTTCAGAATCATTGTCAGCTCCCTGGTTTGCAGCTGCGGGGCTTCTCCCTCCCTCCCTCCCGGGAACAGACCCAGGTTAACGGCCCCATCCTGGCTCAGCCACTGGAGGATGGTTCACATCAGAGGATGGGGGAGGGGGACAGTAAATAAGAGGTTCCACTTTGGCCTCAAATCAATGAGGACTCTGATCTCTGGGAAGGAAGGAAACCCTGGGAGGTGAGTGGGGAGGATTCACAAATACCCGCTGGAGGCCCCAACACCCCCAATAAGATCCATTGGTTTTATTGTCAGTCTGCAGACAGGAGCTGGAGAACTGAACCCAGACAGAGAAGAGGGAGGGAGAAAACTGGGAGTGGAGGAAAGAAATGGTGGAGATGGTGAGATAGATTTGGATTTCAGCCCAGGGAAGGGGGAGAGTGTGTGGGGTGGGGAATTACAGATTTGGGAGAACAGGTGAGGAAAAAATGCTGCAGAGAAACTAGAATTGTTTGTTCAGAATTTCTATCCTGGACTGACGGTGACGACTTTTCTCAACTTTTTACAGGATATTGGAAGTGGAGGATTGGCAGATGGAAAACGCAAACTGAACATCACGTCTGACAAAGCCATTTGGTTCATCAGGAGCTGAATATCATCAGCCTTTGAATGTGAAAGGAAAAATGTTTGTCTATTCTGTGGGCAAAGATTTTAAACATAGTGTGACCAGAAAAGCATCGGGACAAACACGCACCCGAGTGAGAATGGTCCAGTGAACTGACTGTGGAAAGAGCTTTAACCAGTTTCACAGCCTGAAAAATCATCACACCATTCACAGCAGGGAGAAACTATATACATGTGTGTGTGTGTGGGAAAGGCTTCAACTGTTCATCCACCCTGGAGAAACACAAGAGCACCAGCACCATGGAGAAACCATGGAAATGTGTGGAGTGCGGGAAGGGATTCGGTTTCCCGTCACAATTGGAAGTTCATCGGCGCAGTCACACTGGGGAGAGACCATTCACCTGCTCCGTCTGTGGGAAGGGATTCACCCATTCATACAACCTTCTGACACACCAACGGGTTCACACTGGGGAGAGGCCATTCACCTGCCCTGTGTGTGGGAAGAGATTCACTCGCTCATCTCACATTGTGACACACCAACTTGTTCACACTGATGAGAGACTGTTCAGATGTTCTGACTGTGAGAAGAGTTTTAAATGCGAAAAAGATCTGCTGACACACCAACGCATTCACACTGGGGAGAGACCGTTCACCTGCTCTGTGTGTGGGAAAGGATTCATTCAATCATCCCACCTGCAGACACATCAACTTGTTCACTCTGACAACAAACTTTTTAATTGTTCTGACTGTGAGAAGAGCTTTAAAAACAAAAAGGATCTGCTAACACACCAATATACTCACACTGGGGAGAGGCCATTCACCTGCTGTGTGTGTGGGAAGGGATTCAGCCGTCCATCTGCCCTACTGAACCATCAGAGAATTCACACTGGGGAGAGGCCCTTCACCTGCTCAGACTGTGGGAAGGGATTCATTAATTCATCCAATCTTCTGATCCACCAGCAGCTCCACACAGGGGATCGACCGTTCACCTGCTCTGAATGTGGGAAGGGATTCACCCGTTCATACAACCTTCTGACTCACCAGCAGGTTCACAGTGAGGAGAGGCCATTCACTTGCTCCGTGTGTGGGAAGGGATTCACTCGTTCATCTAACCTACTGAACCACCAGCGAGTTCACACTGGGGAGAGGCCGTTCACCTGCTCTGTGTGTGGGAAAGGATTCAGTCAGTCATCCAACCTGCTGACACATCAGAGAGTTCACAGTGGGGAGAAGCCATTTACCTGCTCTGTATGTGGGAAGGGATTTTCTCATTTATCTTACCTTCTGCAACACCAGCAAGTTCACACTGGGGAGAGGCCATTCACCTGTAGTGTCTGTGGAAAGGGATTTATTCAGTCATCCCACCTGCTAACACACCAGCGAGTTCACAAGAGATTGCAAGGTTTGGATTCTACACATATTGATGCTGTTAATCATACCCAGGACTGAATTATGTTCACTCTGACTTTTTTCTTCTATTGAGGTTTGATATTCTGAATAAATGTGAAATAGACATTTGATTGAATTATTGTTGTAGATTTTTGTCTTTTCCATTTGAGTGCTCAACATCACCAGGCTGCAGCTCAGAATGGGCAGTCTGAGGGAGAATCATACAGTAAACAGAACTTCATTCTTGACACAGTCCTTCAGGGTCATGCTAAGAGGGGCACACAACACTTTGGTCTTTTTCGTCACTTTTCACTGACAGCGAAGTCCCCGTGTTGATGAATCCTGAGGTACGTAAGAAATGTGTCCAGTCACTCTTTTCCATGGTTCAGAGCCCCTAGACATGGAACAGAAGCTCCTTTACAACTGTGATTAGAGTCAGGAAGAACAACGGTGAATGGTGGAAACGTGCTGTCAGAGATTGGTGTAAAACTGGGATCTATTCCTGATTGAGAGTGAAACGGCAGGTTTAGGTTTCCAGACTAAAAAATGCAAAAAAGTCTGAAACATTTTAATGTGTGTGTGTGTGTGTGTGTGTGTGTGTGTGTGTGTCAGTCGTGTTTATTGAACAGAAACTGGCTTAAAATAAATCAGTAGAAGTCTGCATTAAAGTAACAGCTGGAGAAGTTCAAAGGAGCCTGTTAACTGCTGGGACAATTAGACAACAATTTTGATTCCCAGATAGAGAAGGAGCTGCACTGTGCACCCAGCAATTTGATGATGTGTGCTTCCCACACACTATCCTTTTAAATAAACCTCACTCCTAATAGCCTTTAATCATTATAAACAGAACAGAGAGAAGCTGAGCAGCATCGGAGTCCTGACTGACCATTTAAGAATGAGTGATGTGTTCAGCTGAAGTTTCCTGTTGGTAGTTATCTGGGTGACCTCCTTATTTTAATCATTCTCAGTGATCCCTAGGTATGTGAACCTGTTCTCCTCTCTTTCAGACATTCACTCACTTAACATCTCTCTCTCAGAAACTCAATCATTTAACACTTCTCATCTCTTTCACATTCACTGAATGTTGCTCTTTCTCTACAGGCATTCACTCACACTTACCTTCCACCTCTCTTACGCTCTAACCTCACTCCTCTCTCACATTCATTTAACCTCTCTCCTCTCAGGTACTGTCTTTGTCATTTAATGTCTCTCTATCTTTCTTTCAAATATTCACTCATTTAACCTTCCTATTTCAGATAATGCTTAAACTTATTCATTATTTTCTCTCTCTCGTTACCAGTCTGAAAAAGCACAAACATACTTCATCTCTTCGATGTCTGAGAAAACATCTTATTGATGGAGATTCAATCTTCTCTGTTTCTCTCTCCCACTTCGTCCAACAGGCCCTGACTCACTTTAAGTCTCTTTTCTAATAACTCTCTTTGGGAAAACTCATTTGTTCCCTAATTCCTCCTCATTTCTCCCAGTGATGACCCTCGATCCATCTCCCAATTCAATGACTGTGTTAAAAATCCAAATTATCCCCTTTATTGTTTAACATGGGAATGGAGGTGAATGTAATGCTGAGACCAGCAGCAATCTGTGTGGTTGTTCTTGATGCTGTCAGAGTGAGTTCACCCTCACAGGCAGGAAGACTGTTCACGGTGATAACATCAAACGGATGCCGGCTGTTTCATCCTCAAATAACACAACTTCCTGTTTCTCTGACTGTTCCAAACCGCACATCTCACTTCTGAACAGAAAATAAATCCAGGGACCACAATCTGGTGAGAACATCTGTTAACGCAGCCTATATCTGTCCACAGAGTCAGGGCAGAATCACACAGGTCACATTGTGGTGACATTTACAAATGAGCCAGTTATTTCTGTTCAGAGTTTCGATTCGCAGATATAACCAGCTGTGTTTGTGGATCAATTACTGAGTTCCCTCTGCTCCCCATAGCCAAGAACTGATAGCCTGGAGAGCAGAGGAGGTTTACTAGGCTGATACCGGAGTTGAGGGGGTTGAGCTATGAGGAGAGGCTGAATAAACTAGGCTTGTACTCGTTAGAGTTTAGAAGAATGAGGGGAGATCTCATTGAGACGTATAAGACGATGAATGGGATGGATAGGATAGAGGTGGAGAGACTCTTCCCGCTCAAAAAAGACAGTAGGACTAGGGGGCACAGCCTCAAGATAAAGGGGGGGCGGTTTAGAACGGAGTTGAGGAGGAACTTCTTCACTCAAAGGGTGGTGAATATCTGGAATTCTCTGCCCGTTGAAGTGGTGGAGGCTGCCTCGCTAAATATTTTTAAGAAGCGGGTTGATGGGTTTTTGATAAGAGAGGGGATTAAGGGTTATGGGGAGAGGGCGGGAAAGTGGAACTGAGCCACGACAGATCAGCCATGATCTTATTGAATGGCGGGGCAGGCTCGAAGGGCCAGATGGCCTACTCCTGCTCCTATTATGTTCTTATGTGTTATATTATTCTCTCTGTATTGCTTGTTTCCTCTGTTTCTCATCTTTTATCTTTGACACCTTGTCTTTCTACTTTTTAAAATCTTTCTCAAAATATCTCACAGTCTTTCTGTCTCTCCCTTCCTCTGCATCTTTCTCAGTCTCCATGTGTTCCTATTTAATCGAGATGTTCAAAATCATAGAGAGTTTCTGATTGATTATAGAAAGAAAGACAGGGAGTAAAGCAGAAAAACCCAGCAGGTTCGGTGGCATCTGTCCAGAGAGAAACAGATAATATTTTGAGTCCATATAGTTCTTCAGGGCAAGAGAAACATGTGTTATCCATCTTAGATTAGGGAATATGATGGGGAGATTTAATAAAAGTGTTTAAAATGACAAATAATTTATGGTAATGTCAATGGAGAGAAATTATCTCCCAGGAGCAGGAGGGTCTGTCAATGGAGAGAATCAATTTCCCAAGTGTAGGAGGGTCTGTGAGCAGAGGACACAGATTTAATATAATTGACAACAGAATTGAAGGGGGTGGTAAGGAGAATTTTTTACACAATAACTTGATATGATCTGGAATGCACAAACTGACAGTTGCTAGAAGCAGGTTTAATAGTAACTTTCAAAAGAAATTGGATAAATATTGGCAGAGTTATGGTGAATGGGATTAATTAGATAGTTCATTCATCTTTGTGACATTCTGAATGTTTCTCCCCTGAGGTTTTAATATTTAGTCTTTTCAGTCACAGTGTGTCTCAAGCAGAAGATTTAAACATTGGGTTTGATGAGCTGTCAGATCTGTTTCCTATGTATCTGTGTAACTTGAGAACTGCAGATAACCATGAAAAGGAACTGATTATTTTCAGTTCCTCTAACAGATACACTTCAGATATCAGAAATCTCAGGAGATCCTCATTATTCTCGCCTTAAATATAACAGCTCTCAGTCAGGCTGAGTCAGTCACACATGTGTCTCTATTATGATGTTTCCACTTCTATTTTATTATTCACCTCCCAGTGACACTCACTATAACACAAACACCTTAAAATATCATTGCTCCCTTACACCTTGTCCTACTTTAACCGAATGTTTGTTGGGCCTAATGTCAGATTACCTGCAGTTAAAATGACCTCAGAGACACTGAAAACGACCTTTCAATCAATCTCAGGAGCTGCAATTGTAAAATACAGTAAAAAGTCTGACAGCAGGATTGGAATAACAGATAGGTCATTGTCTGATAATGACAGTGGCAGAGTAACACACACCAGAATTTAAATATATTACATTAACAGACCACGACTCACTCGCACTATCAAATGAAGCCTAAACTTTGGTTATGGTGCACTAGATACTGATTGTATTATCATTACATTGGATCTAATGCTGTGTTCACTGACATACTGCAACGTGTTTCTTATTACTTGAACAAACATTTCATTGTTACACTCAGGTTAAGTCAGTGCTTTGCTGTATTTTCTCTGTGCTCCATCTCCACTGTGACTGTACTGGAGCCTGTGTGTGTCATCTTGTTACACTCAGACTCTTATTATTGGTCAAGCAGCAAGTAACCGTCACAATGCCCGGCTGAGTGACGGCAGCACGGACCAATGGGAAGAGGGGACAGTCGGTCGGTCCAATCAATAGGAGCGAATGAGGGGCGGGGTCAGCTTTGCCTGGAGCATGCGTAGTGTGAGTAATGGCGATGGAAAACAGCTTTTGTTTTGGGCTCGGAAATCTGTTAGTGATTGACGGTACGGAGAGAGCAATGGATCGCCCAGGTGGATGGAAACGCTGCGTAAGCGTGTTGTGTAAGCCGCAAACCGCGGAAGAGAGCTTCCCGGACCCAGTTTGTACTGAGCAGGGCTGCAGCTTCTCATGTTCGTCCCGGGTTAATGTTCTCCATCTTTATTCGGGGCAATATGCAGCAGTGCGCACGTGTGGCCGCCATGTTTGTGGAGGGCAATGATGTCATTGAGAGGGAGGAGCTTGTTCCCCATTGTTCAGAATGGAGACAACTTGTCCATCAAACTGCATCAATCCTCTGAGTCCCAATGTCTTATTGATGACGCAGAGCGGTGACAAAGAAGGAAAGAAAGGGGAAATAAAAACAGAAAATGCTGGAAAATCTCAGTAGATCTGATAGCATCTGCGGAGAGAGAATAGAATGCTCTCTCCACTCACATTTAAGACTTGATTACCTGTAAAAATTTGTATTCCAACCATTATTTTGTAAATTGAGTTTGTGTCTTTATATGCCTTGTTTGTGAATAGAACTCCGACTCACCTGATGAAGGAGCAGTGCTCTGAAAGCTAGTGGAGTTTGCTACCAAATAAACCTGTTGGACTTTAATCTTACTGTGTTTACCCCAGTCCAGCATCACCATCTCCACGTCAGAGAGAATAGAACCAATGTTTCAAGACTGGATGACCCATAAAGCTTGTACATGTGTATAAAGAGCATGTAAACTTCAACACATCCATGTACCTTTGTATACCTCTATCAATCTTCTTTGTTCCAAGGAGAACAACCCCCATTTATCTTTAAAAAAATTGCAAGAAGGTAGAAGTGAAGGTAAGAGTTTTATAAATTTTCTTAAATAATTTATTTGGTGTTCGAAATGTCAGTCAGTGGGGTTAAGTGCTGCACTTGTGAGATGTGGGAGATCTGTGATTCTTCCAGCATCACGGATGACTATGTCTACAGGAAGTGCACCCAATTGCAGCTCCTTACGGACTGCATGGAGAGGTTGGAGCAGCAATTGGATACATTTAGGAGCGTGAAGGTGGTGGAAAGTGTCATAGTTAGGAGCATTAGAGACATGGTCACACTCAAGGTGCAGGCAGATAGATGGGTGAGTGCTAGAAGGGGCAGGCAGTCAGTACAGGAATTCCCTGTGGTCATCTCCTTCTCTAACAAATATATCGTTTTGGATACTATTGGGAGGAGGTAAAGCTTATCAGGGGATAAATACAGCAGCCAGAGACCTGGCACCACGGCTGGCTTTGTTGTTAAGCAGGGAGGTACAATAGTTAGGGGTGCAGATAGGTGCTTCTGTGGATACGAAAGAGACTCCAGGATGTTGTGTTGCCTCCCTGATGTCAGGGTCCAGGAAGTCTCTAAAAGGGCAGAAAGCACTCTGAGGTGAGAGGGTGAACAGCCAGTGGTCATAGTATGTATTGGTACAAAAGTAGGACAAGGTCCTAAAACAGCAGTTAAGGGAGTTAGGTAGAAAGTTAAAAAGCAAGACCTCTTGGGTTGTAATCACAGGATTGCTCCCTGTGCCACCTATAAGTTTATAAGATCCTGTAAGAGGGTTTTACAAAAATAATCAGTGTCAGTACAGGATAGAAATTCAGAACAGGTAATTGTAATTTCTATGGAACATTCTTTCCTCTCTCATTCCCCAAAAGTTGTAAGTCTCCACCCCACACACCCTCCCTCCATTCTCACTCTGCTGTATCTAATATTCACCCTCCTAATTCTCCTGAAGGTGCTGATTGAGGCTGATTGACAGACTGGAAGAACTCTGGTCCTCCAGCCAATCAGAGCACAGGCTTTATGTGAATGAAGATTGAGCTTCAGAAAACCTAAAATTTGCTGCTGTCTTCAACATTTGTGAGTAAAACACTTTCCTTCCCCCACCCCCTTTCCATTTCTTATTATTTCTAGTTCTATAATATATTACTGCAGCAGCACAGCAGTCTATTGGGCAACTCGAGTCATGGAACCCCTACAGTGAAGAAGGAGGCCTTTCGGCCCATCAAGTCTGCACTGACTCTCCAACAGAGCATTCTTCAGAGACTCTCTCCCTGTAGTACGATGGATTTATCCTGCTAATCCCCCAACCCACACATCCTGGGACACTAAGTGGCAACTGAGCATGGCTAATCAACCTAACCTGTACATCTTATGGACAGTAAGAAGTCTCACAATACCAGGTTAAAGTCCAACAGGGTTATTTGATAGTATGAGCTTTCGGAGCACTGCTCCCACCCCAGTCCAACCTCAACATCTCCACATCACCTTATAGACCGCAGATTGATTCTTTGCAGAACAAACCAATCAGTCCTTTTCTTTCCCTCTATCAACATTCCTCTGCAAGTTTTATTTCCTTCAAGCGCCCACCCAATTTCAGTTTGAAATTATTGAACATCTTCTGTTTCACCATCCTCAGTTCTAGATATGTGCTCTGCCTACCTAGATATTAATCTTCCTCAAATCCCCGTTCTACCACTACTCAAGTAATAATGTCCTGTATATTACGCTTTTATCCAGTATTATAGACATCTGTCTGGCAGCCTGCATGGAGATTTTCAGCTCTCTGTGTCCAGGACAGGAAGCAGGGAGCATGGATCTCTCAATCAGCCTCAATCGGCACCTTCAGGAGAATTGGGAGGGTGAATATTAGATACAGCAGAATGAGAGTGGAGGGAGAGTGTTTGGAATGGAGATTTACAGCTTTTGTGGAATGAGAGAGGAAAGAATGTGCCATAGAAAACTAGAATTGTCTGTCCTACATTTCTGTTCTGTACTGACACTGATGACATTTGTGAACTCCTTTTACAGGATATCAGAAGATGAGGATTTACAGACAGAAATATCAAAGCAAACGCCTCATCAACATCTGACAGAGTCACTCAATTCGTCAGGACCTCAATATCATCGACTTTTGAATCTAGAAGGAGAAATGTTTCTCTGTTCTATCTGCTTAAGGAGATTTTAAGCATCAATGTGACTGGAAAAGCAGCGAGATACATACACACAGTTGAGTGAGAGTGTTCCAGTGCACTGAGTACAGAAAGAACTTTAACCAGTTACACAGCCTGAAAATACATCGCACCATTCACAGTGGGCAGAGACTGTACCTGTGTTCTGTGTGAGATTTAACTGATTGTTTAACCTGGAGAGTTACAAGGACACCTGCCCCATGGAGAAACCGTGGAAATGTGGGGATTGTGGGAGAGGATTCAGTTTTCCATCTCAGCTGGAAATTCATCAGCGCAGTCATTCTGGGGAGAGGCCGTTCATCTGCTCTGTGTGTGGGAAGGGATACACTCAGATAATTGATTTACAGAGACACCAGCGAGTTCACACTGGGGAGAGGCCATTCACTTGCTCTGAGTGTGGGAAAGGATTCACTCGGTTATCCAGTCTGCAGAGACACCACCGATTTCACACTGGGGAGAGACCTTTCATCTGCTCTGTGTGTGGGAAGGGGTTCACTCAGTTAGTTGATTTGCAGTGCCATCAGCGAGTTCACACTGGGGAGAGGCCGTTCACTTGCTCTGAGTGTGGGAAAGGATTCAGTGTGGCGTCAGGCCTGCGGAGACACCAGTTAGTTCACACTGGGGAGAGGCCGTTCACTTGCCCAGTGTGTGGGAAAGATTTCAGTCAGTTGCCCTACTTGCTGAGGCACAATGTCACTCACACCCAGGAGAGACCCTTTAAATGCTCTGACTGTGGGAGGGATTTCAAAAGCTCTCAGCTAATGATGTCCCACCAGTGCATTCACACTGAGGAGAGACCGTTCAGCTGCTCTCACTGCACAAAGAGATTCAGATCATCATCTGCCCTGCGGACACACCAGCGAGTTCACACTGGGGAGAGACCGTTCACCTGCACTGAGTGTGGGAAGGGATTCACTCACTCATCCCGACTGCAGAAACACCAGCGAGTTCACAAATCATAGAGTCATACAGTACAGAAGAGGCCTTTCAGCCCATCGCGTCTGCACTGACAAAACTATACTAAATTTGCACTAATCTATTTTCCAGCACTTGGCTGATGGTGTTTGAACTGTCAAAACATTCCAGTGCTCATCCATGTGCTTTTTAAAGGTTGTGAGGTTTCCTGCCTCTACTACCCTCCCAGACAGTGAATTCCAGACTCCCACCACCCTCTGGGTGAAAACATTTTTCCTCAAATCCCCCAAAACCTCCTGTCCCTCACCTTAAAATGATCCCACCTCATTATTGATCCTTCAAATAAGGGATACAGCTGCTTCCTATCCACCCTGTCCATACCCCTCATAATCTTATACGCCTCAATCATGCCTCCCCTCAGCCTTCTCTGCTCTAAAGAAAACAATCCAACCCTATCGAGTCTCTCCTTATAGCTCAGCTGCTCCATCCCAGGCAACATCTCGGTGAACCTCCTCTGAACCCCCTCCAGCGCAATCACATCCTTACTACAGTGAGAGAATCAGTACGAGTGCAAACTGGGGTTAAACAGAGCTGCATCATCGCCCCAACCTTCATCCCCACCTTCCCTGCAGCAACACGCCACCCCAGTGCCATGAAGCTCCCGCTGGAGTCGAGCTAACCAACTCGACCAGTTGGAAGCTTTTAATGTCCCACCCCACCAGGCCAGAAGCAAGACCAGCCCAATCTCAGTCATCAGGCTGCAGTACGCTGGCTCTGGCGGGTAAGTAATGCCCTAGTAGTATTATCACTAGACTATTAATCCAGCAAATGTTCTGGAGACCCGGGTTCGAATCCCACCACGGCCGATGGTGGAACTTGAATTCAATAAAAAAAATTAAGAACCTACTGATGACCATGAAATCATTGTCAATTGTTGGAAAAACCCATCTGATTCATTAATGTCCTTTAGAGAAGGGAATCTGCTGTCCTTCATTGATCTGGCCTACATGTGACTCCAGAGCCACAGTGATGTGGTTAACTCTCAAATGCCCTCAGGCAACTAGGGATGGGGAATAAATGCTGGCCAGCCAGCGATGCCCATGTCCCACAAATTAAATTTAAAATTGCCTATTTGATTTGATTTATTATTGTCACGTGTATTAGTTTACAGTGAAAAGTATTGTTTCTTACGCTATACAGACAGCATACTGTACAAAGGGAAGGAGAGAGTGCAGAATGTTACAGTCAGAGGTGTATGTGTTAGGTCCACTCAAAAGTCTGCTGACAGCATGCAAGAAGCTGTTTTTGAGTCGGTTGACACATGTCCTCAGACTTTTGTCTCTTTTTCTCAATGGACGAAGATGGAAGAGAGAATGTCCGGGGTGCATGGGGATACTTAATAATGATGACTGCTTTTCCAAGGCAGTGGGAGACTGGTTTGAGTGAGGGATTGGGCTTTGTTCACAATCTGAGTGTGTCTGTGCGCACACTCAGAGGTTGATCTCGGGGATTTTCACAGTAACTTTATTGTAGCATTAACGTAAGCCTATTTGTGACAGCAATAAACAAGTTTAAACTTACCCACAAACTATCGTTGATGCTTCCAGTGAGGCCTGTGAGAGAATGGGCCTCAGACTAAACATCCGGGAAACAAAGGTTCTCTCCCAGCCCACTCCTGTTCCCCCTCCCGACCACCAAAATCCATGGTGAGCCCCTGGACAATGTGGATCATTTCCCACACCTTGGGAGCCTCCTGTTGGCACGGGCAGACATCGATGATGAAATCCAGCAGTGACTCCAATACGCCAGTGCAGGCTTCAGGCGCATGAGGAACAGAGTGTTCGAAGCCCGAGACCTCAAATCCAGTACCAAGCTCATGGTCTACAGAGCAGCTGTGGTCCCTGCCCTCCTGTATCCATCAGAAACATGGACAGGGAACAGCAGACACCTCAAATCCCTGGAGAGATGTCACCAATGATGCCTGCACAAAATCCTGCAAATCCCCTAGCAGGATAGGAATACCAATGTGAGTGTCCTCCCCCGGGCCAATATCCCCAGTAGCGAGGCACTGGTCACACTAGACCAGCTGCGATGGGCAGGCCACATTGTCCTCAAGCCCCACACAAGACTCCCGAAACAAGTGCTGTACTCCAAGCTCCGCAATGGCAAGCTGTTGGAGAAAATTCCCAATAAGTTTGAGAAATTTTAAACCATTAGGCATTTCAGACACTACCAGCATTAAGTTAAATGACATAGAATGTCAGAGGGTAAAATGCAATTAATGATTAAAGTATTAATGATTTTCTTTGTATGGAAAATGATTGGTTCACAACTAATGAAAGGCGGGAGAATTTGACATGAAGAATGTAGAATTGATCTATCCTAAGCATTTTATGTCAGATTTATTGCAGAGATCAGGATACTTCTCTTCGAGAAAGGTATTACACTGTCCAATAATGTTTCCCTTCGATTGTTGGTCAAATAAAAGACAAGTCTTTAAACTGGGACACTGGCTTTCGTGAGTCTTTGTATTGTCTGAAGGTTTTGGCAATATCTGGTCTCCAGTGGTAATGTACTCAGTGTGTTGGGGGCAATGAACTCAGAAGAATCATTCAACACTCAAGCCTGATTCAATCGACAAACAGTTTATTGAATTACCATTACCACCTGTAAAATTTTTGTTCTTTATCTGGGGTTGAGATGACAACGACAGAATTCTCACAGTTATTCCAAATTCCTCCAGGCTACATTTAAAATTTCCAAATTTAACTGGTTTGAATAAATCCACAATTATAAACTAAAATAGACACGAGTTTCCAAGTGATTTAAAAACAAATCAACTGACTGCTGAAAGGATTAACTTTTCTACAGAGCCGAAAGGGGTGGGGAGTGAGCAGAAAAAACTTGGCATGTAATTATGGCATTTTACATAATTTTAAAAAACTTTTCTAACAACAAAACAAACTTGATTTTAAACTTCATCTATTCATTTTTTGTTACATTCCTCAACCTAATTATTGTAATTTGATCAGTTATAGTTAGGATGGTAACTTCTGTGCTTTATAAACTGATTCACTCATTGTGTTAATTCTACATGGGCTCGGAGAATCAGAAGCCAGACTTCTTCATTCTTACCCTTTTTTCCCTCTCCCACCACTCCCTCTGTTTTGGGGGAGGATCGAGGGGATTCCAAATCTCATTTTATCATAAAAGTGAAATACTGCGGATGCTCGAATCTGAAACAAAAGCACAAAATGCTCAAAAATCTCAGCAGGTCTGACAGCATCTGTGGAGAGAGAACAGAGCCAATATCTCGAGTCTGGATGACCCTTTATCAGAGCTCTTATGAAGTGTCATCCAGACTCGAAATGGCTCTATTCTCAAACCATTTTATCATAGGTTTTGTGTTCTTACTTTCCAAATGGTAGGTAAGAGACCTGTCCCATACCCACTCAAGCTCTGATTTTTCGCTGGCCATGATGGGGTCAGATAATAACCATTACGATCTACTCTCAGAGGGTCTGCTTTTCAGTCCAGTGCTACTTGAAGTACACCATCACTTCACTGACTATCGGGTCACAAATCAGTCACTTTATCACAAATTTAAGATGAATTAATTTAAACAATGCCTGAGAACGCTTCTTAATTTCTTAACCAACTACCTACCACTGTTTGTTGATTGGTCAGACCCCCTTTTTACAGATTTGGGTATCTCAGCCGCTGAACACCAGCCAGTCCTGGGATAAGTTTAATTCCGACTCATTCCCAGTAAATATTCTCACCAGGTCCTCTGTCAGGGCCCTGCTAAGCAGCTTTAATGGTCCATAATTGCAGAAACTGAGCTGTCACAGGAATATGGTCAAGACAGTCCAGTCCCATAATGCCTCACATTCAATCTGCAGTCCTTCAATTATAACAGAATATGTGTCTGTATGTAGCTGCCTCGGCCACGGTCAACCCCAACACTGCCTTCTTGAACTGCTACAATGCCTGTAAATACATCCACAGTGCTATTAGGGATTTGAAGTTACACATTCCAGACTTTCACTAATTAAAAGGTGGATACCAGATTGATATATTCCATTCAACCACACCCAAGGTGAGTTATCCCAATTTCATTATTGTCCAGGACAATATATTCACAATATCTTTAAAACAGAAATTAAACATTCCCATTTGATTTCAGGTATTAACATATTCGTTAGTTTGTTCTTTATTGTCGACATCAGACTGGGGTTGTTCCCCTTGGAGCAAAGGAGGTTGAGGGGAGATTTGAAAGAGATGGTTAAGATTATGACAGATTTAGATAAGATGGACAAAGAAAATCTGTTCCCATTAGCTGATGGGACAAGGACGAGGGGGTCAGAGATTTAAAGTTTTGGGTCAGAGATGCGGGGGGTAGAATGTGAGGAAGAATATTTTGATGCAGCGAATGGTAATGACTTGGAACTTGCTGCCTACGAGGGTGGAGGAAATGGAGACACTGAACAATTACAAAGGAAATTGGATGGGCACTTGAGGGGGTTTCAAACAGAAATACTAAATATCTCTGACCTTCCTAACACCCTGTCACTCTGTGATCCTTGTGAAATCTAAAACAAGGTATTCACAAAAAGACTCAAAGAGCATCAGCCCACTGGAGGCTCAGACCAGCCAGTCTAGCAGAAAGAAACCCTCTGACCCGCTCCAATGACCAACTGTGAGAATGAACAAAATGCAGTCCTGGATGTGAGAACAGAAACAATAACAGCAGAATCCAACCCCTGTGAACTTGTTGGTGCCTCAGCAGCTGTGATGAAATTCTGAACTCTTTTTTATACACTGAGCAGGTTTCTCCCCAGTGTAACCTCACTGATGTCTCAGCAGGTGGGAGAACTGAGTGAATTCCTTCCCACACTGAGAGCAGGTGGATGGCCAATCCCCATGTGAACTCGCTGGTGTCTCCGCAGGTTGGATAACTGACTGAAACCCTTCCCACACTGAGAGCAGGTAAACGGCTTCTCCCCAGTGTGAACTCGCTGGTGTCTCTGCAGGTGGAATTGTCCAGTGAATCCCTTTCCACACTGAGAGCAGGTGAATGGCTTCTCCCCAGTGTGAACACGATGGTGTCTCTGCAGGCTGGACAATTGAGTGAATCCCTTCCCACACTGAGAGCAGATGAACAGACCCTCCCCAGTATGAACACGCTGGTGTGTCCGCAGGCTGGAAAATTGAGTGAATCCCTTCCCACACTGAGAGCAGATGAACAGCCTCTCCCCAGTGTGAATTTGTTTGTGCTTCTGCATGTCAGATGACCGAGTGAATCCCTTCCCACACTGAGAGCAGGTGAACGGCCTCTCCCCAGTGTGAATGCGCTGATGTGCCTGCAGGTCGGATAACCGAGTGAATCTCTTCTCACACTGAGAGCAGGTGAATGGCCTCTCCCCAGTGTGAATTCGCTGGTGTGTCCGCAAATTGGATAACTGGTTGAATCCCTTCCCACACTCAGAGCAGATGAATGGCCTCTCCCCAGTGTGAATTCGCTGGTGTCTCTGCAAAGTGGATAACACAGTGAATCCTTTTCCACACTGAGAGCAGGTGAATGGTCTCTCTCCAGTGTGAACTCGCTTGTGCGACTGCAGGTGGGGGAGTCGAATGAATCCCTCCCCACATTGAGAGCAGATGAACGGCCTCTCCCCCGTGTGGCTGCGCCGATGAGCATCCAGCAGATAGGGGTATCTGTATCCCTTCCCACAGTCTGCACATTTCCATGGTTTCTCCATGATGCAGGCGTCCTTGCCTCTGCCTTGGGTGGACAATCAGTTCAAGCCTCGTCCACACACACAACACGTGTACAGTCTCTCCCCACTGTGAATGGTGTGATATTTATTCAGGCTGTGTAACTGGTTAAAGCTCTTCAGTCAGTGCACTGGAACACTCTCACTTGAATGTGGAAGTGTGTTGATGCTTTTCCAATCACACTGATGTTTGAAATCTTTTCAAATCTCCTTCCAGGTTCAATGGCCGATGATATTCAGGTTCCAAGGAATATGACTCTGCCAGATCTAGACCTGACATTTGAAATTTCAGCCTGTGATTCCTCTTTCAATATCCTGTAAAACAAGTTGACACATGTCATCAGTATCAGTACAGGATCGAAATTCAGAACAGACAATTCCAGTTTCTATGAAACATTGTTTCTTTCTCATTCCACAAAGGCTACAAATCTCCATCTCACACACTCTCCCTCCATTCTCACTCTGTTGTATCTAATATTCACCCTCCCAATTCTCCTGAAGTTGATGATTGAGGCTGATTGACAGATCCATGCTCACTGCTTCCTGTCCTGGATGTGGCGATGTCAGCGTTGGACTGGGGTTAACACAGTAAGAAGTCTCACAACACCAGGTTAAAGTCCAACAGCTTTATTTGGTAGCAAACGTCACTAGCTGAAAATCTCCATGCAGGCTGCCAGACAGAACTATGCCCATATGACTGGACTAAAAATGTGTGGAATATACAGACTGGATTCACTTCCTTACCCTTCAGTTGTTGCAAGTCCCCAATTTCCCCCAGAATGAGGAAAGAAATGGAAAGGGGGAGACATTGATTTCCTCCCAGATGTTGCCCAGAGGAGGAGGTTTCACTCTGAAGCTCATTGGACAACTCTTGTGACGTCACAATGGAGCTCTGTATCAGCCAATAGGAATCGCTCTCTTCCGCGGTGACGTCCTAGGATTTCCAGTGCGCACGCGCGGACGCGGGAGCCCCGCCCCCACCCATTGTTGCCCTCCTCGAGCCAAGGTTTCCAGACAAGCGGCTGGCGGCTCCGGCCAGAGCGAGAAGCCGCTCGGTGATCTCCCCCTCCCTCCCGGACCGGGACTGCGCATGTCCAAAGGAGAGGGGCGAACCTTGACCTTCACGCTGAGGTGTTGCCCAATGGGAAGTGTGGGAGGACCGGAAGGACCCTGGTCCTCCAGCCAATCAGAGCGCGGGCTTTGTGTAAATGAAGATTGATCTCCAGCCAGCTCAAAACTTCCCCGTCTCCAACATCTGTGAGTAAAACACTTTCATTCTGCCTCTTTCCATTTCTTACCTCAATCTGGAAACTGGGACCTGCAGCAACTGATCACAAGAAATAGAAGCAGGAGAGGCCACCAGGCCCTTCAAGCGACCCTGCCGTTCAATACAATCAGAGCTGATCAATACCGGCCTCCTTTTGTGAGCCATTTCCCCATTGCCCTCTATTCCTCAATCTATCAAATATTTATCCACCTCCATTCTAAATACTTCTAATGATTCAGCCTCTACCATCCTTTGGAGCAGAGAATTCCAGATATTCACCATGTTCTGTGAGAAGACATTTCTCCTCACCTCAGTTTTAAATGACTGGCCTTTAACTTGTAGCTTGTTTGAGACTCTTCCACTCATGAAAATATCTCACCATCTACTCTATCAAACTCCTCAAGATCTCACACAGATTTACAGATAGAACTGTAGAAAGCATTCTTTCTGGTTGTATCACAGCTTGGTACGGGCTCCTGCTCTGCCCAAGACCGCAAGGAACTGCACAATGTCATGAATGTAGCCCAATCCAGCACACAAACCAGCCTGCCATCCATTGACTCTGTCTACACTTCCCACTGCCTCGCCAAAGTAGCCACCATAATTAAAGGCCCCACGCACTCCAGACATTCTCCCTTCCACCTTCTTCCATTGGGAAAAAGATACAAAAGTCTGAGGTCATGTCCCAACCGACTCAACAACTGCTTCTTCCCTGCTGCTGTCAGATTTTTGAACGGACTTATGTTATATTAAGTTGCTCTTTTTCTACACCCCAACAATGACTGTAACACTATATTCTGCACTCTCTCCTTTCCTTCTCTATGAATGGTATGCTTTATCTGTATAGCACGCAAGAAAAATACTTTTCACTGTATGTTAGCACATGTGACAATAATAAATCAAATGAAATTATATGTTTGAATAAGGTCATCCTCACTCTTCTTAACTCCGAAGAACCAGACTATTTAGTCTCTCTAGATAGGAGAACTCTATTTGTTATGACCTAGGTGTCCAGGACAGGGAGCAGTGAGCATGTCATTCATCCTGAATCAGCACCATCAGGAGTGTTGGGTGGCTGAATGTTAGATACGGCAGCGTGAGAATGGAGGGGGAATTTGTGGGATGGAGATTTGCAGATTTTCATTAATGACAGAGGAAAGAATGTTCCCATAGAAGCTAGAATTGTCTGTTCTGACTGTGATGTTTTTTGTAAATTGTTTTTACAGGATATCAGAAGAGGAGGAATCACAGACAGAAATCTCAAACATCACATCTAGATCTGACAGAGTCACAACGTGTTGGCTTCAAAAGATTTCAAACGTCAGTGTGACTGGAAAAGCACAGACACACACACACACACACACACACACACACACACACACACACACACCTGAGTGAGAGTGTTCCAGCAAACTGACTGTGGAAAGAGCTTTACACTGAAACATGCACACACCTGAGTGACTGTTGAAAGAACTTTAACCAGTTACACAGCCTGAAAAAAGTCACACCATTCACAAAAAAGAGCAACTGTACATGTGTTCTGTGTGTGTATGAGACTTCAACTGATCGCCCAACCTGGAGAGACAGAAGGACACCAGCACCATGGAGAAACCATGGAAATGTGGGGACTGTGGGAAGGAATTCAGGTTTTCGTCACAACTGGAAATCCATCAGCGCATTCACACTGGGGAGAAGCCATTCACCTGCGCTGACTGTGGGAAGGGATTCACTCGGCTCTCCTTCCTACAGTCCCACAAGCGAGTTCACACTGGAGAAAAACCATTCACCTGCTCTCAATGTGGAAAGGGATTTAGTGATTCATCCTCCCTGCGGAGACACCGGCCAGTTCACACCGGAGAGAAACCGTTCACCTGCTCTCAGTGTGGGAAGCAATTCTGTGATTCATCCCACCTGTGGAGACACCGGCGAGTTCACAGCGGGGAGAGGCCGTTCACCTGCACTGTGTGTGGGAAGGCATTCACTGATCCATCAACCCTGCAGAGACACCAGCAAGTTCATACTGGGCAGAAGCCATTTATCTGCTCCGAGTGTGGGAAGGGATTCCCTCTCTCATCCCACCTGCTGACACACCAGAGAGTTCACACTGGGGAGAGGCCATTCACTTGCCCCGTGTGTGGGAAGGGATTCACCATGTCAACCCACCTATTGAGACATCAGCGGGTTCACACTGGGGAGAGGCCATTCACCTGCTCTCAGTGTGGGAGGGGATTCAGTGATTCATCTGCTCTGCAAATACACCAGCGCGTTCACACTGGGGAGAGACCATTCACCTGCTCTCAATGTGGGAAGGGATTCACTCAGTTATCTAACTTGCAGATACACCAGCGAATCCACACTGGGGAGAGACGGTTCAGCTGCTGTCACTGTGGGAAGGCCTTCTTCCGGCTTTTCAACCTGCAGACACACCAGCGAATCCACACGGGAGAGAAACCGTTCACCTGCTCTCAGTGTGGGAAGAGATTCAGTGATTCATCCTCCCTGCGGAAACACTGGCGAGTTCATACAGAGTAGGGGGTCATTCATCTGCTCTCAACGTGGGAATGGAATTGTTCACTCATTCCATCTGCTGAGACACCAGCGAGTTCACAAGTGATTCCAGGGTTTGGATTCTGCTGTTATTGTTTCTGCTCTCACTTATGTCCAGGACTGCATTTTGTTCATTCTCCCAGTTGGTCAATGGGGAGAGTCAGAAGGTTTCTTGATGCTGGACTGGCTGGACTCACGGCGTTGACTACAGTGGGCTGATGATCTTTGAGCCTGGAAGAGCACATTTCTTGTCTTCAAATTTCACAAGGATCACAAGAGTGAAGGCACATTGTAAGTTCAAAGGTAGTTAATTCGTAATTCTGTTTGGAACCCCACCAAAGTATGTGACATTGCCATGGAGATGGGCTGTGGTACTTATATGGTTCTTTTGTTTAATTTATCTGGGTGTTTCTCACAGGAGAAAACTAAAATATGAGGGGCAAGTTTTCTGAGATAGATTGGGAAACTGCATCAAAAGGTATAATGGGAGCCAGGCAATAGGTAATATTTCAGAGATTATTATATGTTTACAAGAGGGTCGATGAGTTCACACATCGACGAGTTCATACTGGGGAGAGGCCGTTCACCTGCTCTGTGTGTAGGAAGGGATTCAGTATATCAACCACCCTGCTGAAACACCAGGGAGTTCACTCTGGGGAGAGGCTGTTCACCTGCTCTGTGTGTGGGATGGGATTCAGTATATCAACCACCCTGCTGAGACACCAGCGGGTTCGTACTGGGGAGAGGCTGTTCACCTGCTCTGTGTGTGGGATGGGCCGTGAACCAGCTGTGGGAGCGGGAGCTGAGGAGGTCATTCGGAACCATGGGTGTTCCCAATGTTTAAGTCCCTCAGCAGGAAGGCAGTGAAGCCCATGCTTGGATTGAGCAATCCATGTTTTGAGTCAATTTTGAAATCTCAAAGGAAAGTTGGGGAGTTGTTTAGCTGAAAACTAACAGAAGGATCCTCGTGAAATCTTGGAGCCTGGAGTATAGCTGGAATACTGAGGGGAATTAAAATGAATTCTGGGAGCTTTGACATGTCTTTGAGAGTTCCAGGAACAAAATTGAAAGTAGATTCAAGATATTTAGTATAAGGCCGTTCTTGTTGAGGAGTAAGGGTTTAAAAAGTACAAAAAAGGAAAAATGCTGCAAAATCTCAGCAGGTCTGGCAGCATCTGTGGAGAGTGAAAATAGAATTCATGTTTGGAGTCAGAACTGAGTTTACAGCATAAATCTTTACAAAATATAATTCATTGAGCTGGTTTTTAATAGTTTATATACAATGAAGTTTGATTTTCTTTAAAAATCTGGAATCTTGTGATGAGCGTTTGGATTTCTTGTTAAATATTAATGTTCTCAACCCTAATTGTAACAACACACACAAACAAAAGAAAAAGATAAACATGATGGTCTTTGTACAAAATTAAGTATTACATTATAAGATACCCCTCTTCTAAGATCTGCAATAGTTTTTTAGCTCAAGCACTACTGAAACAATCAGAAAATAAATGAATAAAAATTGCACTAATTGTCATCCATTCTAAATGAGGAAGGCTGTCATTCAGCACAGAGGGTCATTTGGAATTTCTCTCATAAACAATTGACAGGGATTATACTCTCCAGTCATCTAAAGTGAATTCTTTACATGAATTGTCCATGTCAGTGCAGTTATCAACTTGAAGTTTAGCTGATCAGCTGAGATTTTCTGCAACATTTCATCAATCACTGCGTGATTCCTTTCACAGAATCCATCTTTCAGCTGCTGTGTTCATGACCAGAATGTTTATGTTTTCACACACGTCTCAAAACTCATCATTCAGAAACTGAGCTGGTGCCACAGGTTCAGCCCCAAGTGCCAAGGGAAGGTTTACTGTTGGGATGCGATGGCATCCTCCAATAATTTTTATACATTGTACACTTTGCACTAGTCTCTTGTATGAGTCTCGTATACTCTTCATCATCTGCTCCTGTATCTTGAAGCAGGATTTTTTATCTTTGGCAAGTAGTGTGAACAAATTGTCTGTGTAGTTTTAAGACAATTTGCATATTTCCCTTCTGATTTTTATCAAAGATATCACTGTTCCTTCTCAAACAAGTCAGATTGAAAACGTCAAGTATTTTTCAACATTCTCTGTCACCACATTATAATCCTGACAGCCTTATAGTGAAAGAAGAAATTGGAACCAATCTTTACTTGGTACAGATTTATTCACAGAGTGAAATATATGTATATAATTCCCAAACCATTCCAGTGCTTTGTCAATGTATCTTTGTATGCGCTCATGTAAACGTCTAATCAATGTCCACTGCTTGTGTATATTTAACTCCAAATTATTCAATTCACACCCACAGGCAGAGTATTTAAAAGGTCTCTAATCAGTGTGATTGCCAGTGTCTCAGCAGCTTGGATGCCTGTGACTCCTTTCCTACACTCGGAGCAGGTGAACAGCCTCTCTCCTCTGTGTGAACTTGCTTGTGCTTCCACAGGTTGGAAGGATCAGCAAATCCCTTCCCACATTCAGAGCAGGTGAATGGCTTCTCCCCGGTGTGAACTTGCTGGTGTTTCCAGAGGCTGGAGGAATGAATGAATCCCTTCCCACACTCAGTGCAGGTGGACAGGCTCTCCAGAGTGAATTCGCTGGTGTTTCTGCAGACTGATGGACCTTGTAAACCCCTTCCCACACACAGAGCAGGGGAATGGCCTCTTTCCAGTGTGAACAGCCTGGTGGTTCCGCAAGGTAGATGATGCACTGAATCCCTTCCCACACACGGTGCAGGTGAAAGGCCTCTCCCCTGTGTGAACTCGTTGATGCATCAGCAGATGGGATGACCGAGTGAATCCTTTCCCACAGTTGGAGCAGGTGAATGGTCTTTCCCCAGTGTGAACTCGTTCGTGCTTTTGCAGGGTGGATGAATCTCTGAATCTCTTCCCACACACAGAGCAGGGGAATGGCCTCTCTCCAGTGTGAACTGCCTGGTGTCGCAGCAGGGCAGATAACTGAGTAAATCCCTTCCCACACACGGAGCAGGGGAATGGCCTCTCCCCAGTATGAACTGCCTGGTGGTTCTGCAAGGTAGATGATGCACTGAATCCCTTCCCACACACGGTGCAGGTGAAAGGCCTCTCCCCTGTGTGGATTTGTTGGTGCATCAGCAGGTGGGATGACCGAGTGAATCCTTTCCCACAGTCAGAGCAGGTGAATGGTCTCTCCCCGGTGTGAACTCGCTCGTGCTTCCGCAGGGTGGATGAATCACTGAATCTCTTCCTACACACACAGCAGGAGAAAGGCCTCTCTCCAGTGTGAACTTGCTTGTGTTTCCGCAGACTGGATGAATCACTGAATCTCTTCCCACACACAGAGCAGGAGAAAGGCCTCTCCCCAGTGTGAACCCGCTTGTGTGTCAGAAAGTTGGATAAATGAGCGAATCTCTTCCCACACTCGGAGCAGGTGAATGGCCTCTCTCCAGTGTGAGTCCGCCAATGAATCTCTAGCACTGATAAGGATTTGAATCCCTTGCCACAGTCAGAACAGGTGAATGGCCTCTCCTCACTGTGAACCCGTCTGTGTTTCAATAAGTTGGATGAATTACTGAATCCCCTCCCACATTTGAAACAGGTGAATGGTTTCTCCCCTGTGTGACTGCGTTGATGAATCTCCAGCTCTGATGGGTATCTGAATTTCTTCCCACAGTCCCCACATTTCCATGGTGTCTCCATGATGCGGGTGTCCTTGTCTCTCTCCAGGTTCGATGATCAGTTGAAGTCTCGTCCACACACAGAACGCGTGTACTGTTTCTCCTCACTGTGAATGGTGTGATATTTTTTCAGGTTGTGTAACTGGTTAAAGCTCTTTCCAAAGTCAGTTCATGGAAGTACTCACTCGGCTGTGTGTGTGTGTGTCTGTGTGTGTGTCTTGGTGCTTTTCCAGTTACGCTGTTGCTTAAAATCTTTTGGGATGTATATCTGAAAATCGTCTCCAAATATCCTGTAAAAGCAGTTCATGAAAGTTGTCACTTCATGCAGAATAGAAATTCAAAACCAAAAATTCTAGTTTCTATAAAATCTTCTTTCCTTCATAATTCTTCAAAAATCCACCCAGAGACATTGGCCGAAATTTTACTGGCACGTTTACCCCAGAATTGGGGCAGGTGAGGTGTGCAGAATTGCATTCTCCTACGGGGTCGTACGAGCTTTGGGCTGGCCTGCCGGTAAAATTCCAGCAATTTTTGCCACTTTCACTCTGCTGTCCAAATATCAGCCAAATAATTATAAGAATATAAGAACTAGAAGCAGAAGTACGGCACCAGACCTCCCTAGCTGCTCTGCCATTCAATAAGATCATGGTTGATCTTTTCATGGACCTTGCTCCACTTACCTCATCATAACTCTTAATTCATTTACTGTTTTAAAAAATATGTAGTGAAGGAGTGATTCGTTCTAATTGACAGCTTCAAAGAAACCTGAACGTCTTAACACGCAGTATTATATCTCATGTGAATATATATAACTGGGTTAAAGTCCAACAGGTTTGTTTGGTATCATGAGCTTTTGGAGTGCTGCTTCTTCATCAGATGATGCATCTGTTGAAAGAGCAGCGCTCCGAAAACTGATGATTCCAAATGAACCTGTTGGACTTTAATCTGGTGTTGTGAGACTTCTCACTGTGCCCACCGCAGCCCAACACCAGCATCTCCACATCATGTACATAACTGGATGAAAAATGTGTGCTCAACCATACTCTATTTCTTAATTAGCAATAGAGTAGCAGGGGATGTGAGGAAGAACGTTATTTAGAAAGTGAGTGGTCATAATCTGCCTCTCTGCTTATGAGGATTGTGGAAGTAGTGGTAACTTATTTCAAAATGGAACAGGTGGGTACTTGAAGCAAATAAACTTCCACAAGTAAGTTATTTAGGGAGGAATGGAGCTGACTAGATTGCTTGATGAAACGTTGGGAAGAACTGGAACCGTTGAATAATCTCTTTTTCGCAAATACTTTAAAGATATACAGTACTATATTAAAATGTAGAAATAACGGTAAACATTTTACAGAACCATAAATAATGTCTGATATGTACCACCACAACACCAGGTATACCTGTGTGCTACATTAGTTTACTGTCCCATTAAAAGTGGGAAAACCAGCCCTTTAATTGTGATCATTTGGAAAGAGACCATCCCAGTAGCCAGACAAATAAATGTGTCAAGCTGAAGGAGCAAAGGATCTCAATGTTTTCAAGACGGAGAGACACCTGGGCCAATCTTTCCAGAGTCTGCAGCCTCCTCCTTTCCCTTCAGTTGCTGCAAGTCCCCAATTTCCCCAGAATGAGAAAAGAAATGCAAAGCGTTTTACTCACAGATGTTGGACAGGGGAGACATTTGTAACGTGTAAAGCTCAATCTTCAGAGAGAGAGAAGCAGCCTCTTGACCAGCTCCACATTCAAACAACACGGGGTGACCCCGCACTCTGATTGGCTGGATGATCAGAGTCCTTCCGGTCCTCCAGCTCTCCCCATTGGTCGATAAGCGGAACCAGAGCCCACGTGGGGGCGGAGACTCTTTGACCTCCTGGCGCGCGGAGCTGTTGTCTAATCCATAATGTCGTCTTTTTGCTCCAATAGGAGACTGAGCGTTAGAAACGTCCACGCTAGAATCAGCCAATAGGAATCAGTCTGCTCTGGCAATGACGTCCTGGGGTTCCAGTGCGTAGCCCCGCCCCCACCCGTTGTTCCCTCCCCCTCCCCCTCCTCGAGCCAAGGTTTCCAGACAAGCGGCTGGCGGCTCCGGCCGGAGCGAGAAGCCGCTCGGTGATCTCCCCCTCCCCCCTCCGGCTGCTTCAAAAAGAGATCGAGAGCGACCGCTGGCGGCAGCCGCACTGCGCCTGCTCCGGACAGCTCGGCTCAGCAGCGCTCTCTGCGCCTGCGTGCTGGGCTGCCAGCTGAGGGAGTGGGGGGAGGGGACTTTGCAAAATCTCTTCCCATCATTTTCTCCCAAGTCCCGCAGTTTGATCTGAAACAGCACAGCTTCTGTTTTTAGCTTCACACACAGACTCAAACTTCCTCCTCCAGCTCATATTTGTGAGTAAAACACTTTCTTTCTCCCCCTGGAAATACAGAGAGTTGTGGAATCCTGGAACTGGAATTAGAGCCAAATATACTGAGGGGGGAAAATGTGATTTTGTGAAACCTGTTTTTATTGTCTGAGCTTTTTAAAAGTCAAACTTATCCTGTATATTCAAATACTGTTTGTCTGTTAATGTATGATTCATTGACGTTGATTTTAGTTTGATTATTGCAAGATTTATTAAAAGGCGAAATCCTTCCCTTTGCTTTATTCCATTGGGTTTGTTTGGGAATTTATTAATTTTAAGGTTACTGTACTCATAGGGATCATAACAACATTGATACATCTACAATTATTATGAAAGATCAGCTCTTATTCGTTGAAACTCCGAGAATAGAGGCCCAGTCTCGTTATAGGAAACTCCCACCCTTCAGAGATTTGTCGAATGAACCTTTGCTCCACTCTCTTTATTGCAAGTGTATTCTTCCTTTAGTAACGAGACAAAGCCTCCACACAATACTCCAGGTAATGCAGGAAGAGTGTGGGACAGTTATTTACAGCTTTCGGGGAACAAGATAGAAAATAAAGATTCATTGAAAATAACAACTACCAATTGTAGATTCTGTCCTTAACTGACAGTGATGAAGTTTGTAAACCTCTTTTACAGGATCTTCAAAGGGGGAGGATTTGCAGACACAAAATTCAAATCAAGCATCAAGTGAAGAATTGATAAAGTCACTTGATTATCAGGATCTGAATATCATTAGCCTTTGCATCTACAAGGAGAAATTTTTTTTGTTCTGTCTGCTTCGGAAAGTTTTAAACATCAGGACACAAACACCTGAGTGAGAATGTTCCAGTGACAGTTTCATAGCTTGAGAGACCATCACCATTTACAACAGGAAGAGATTGTACAGATGCTTTGTGTGGCTGGAGACAGGGACACCCACGCCATGGAGAAACCGTGGAAATGTGGGGATTGTGGGAAGGGATTCAAATCCCCATCTCAGCTGGAAATTCATCGACGCAGTCACACTGGGGAGAGGCCGTTCACCTGCTCTCAGTGTGGGAAGGGATTCACTCATTCATCCCACCTGCTGAGACACCAGCGGGTTCACACCAAGGAGAGGCCATTCACCTGCTCCGAGTGTGGGAAGACATTCACTACTTCATCTGATCTGCTGACGCACCAGAGAATTCACACTGGGGAAAGGCCATTCACTTGCTCTGAGTGTGAGATGGGATTCAGTCGGTTATCTCACTTGCAGACACACCAGCGAGTTCACACTGGGGAGAAGCCATTCACCTGCTCTGATTGTGGAAAGGGATTCTCTCACTCCTCCAACCTGCGGATACACCAACGCGTTCACACTGGGGAGAGGCCGTTCACCTGTACTGACTGTGGGAAGGCATTCATTGACTCATCAAGCCTTTGGATACACCAACGAGTTCACACCAAAGAGAGGCCGTTTACCTGCTCCGAGTGTGGAAAGGGATTCAGTCGATCATCCTTCCTGAAGGCACACCAGCGGATTCACACTGGGGAGTGGCCACCCACCTGCTGTGAGTGTGGGAAAGCATTCATTGATTCATCCAGCCTGCAGATACACCAGCGCCTTCACACTGCGGAGAGGACACTCGCCTGCACTGAGTGTGGGAAGAGATTCAGTCGGCCAATCTACTTGCGCAATCACCAGCGAGTTCACAAGTGATGACAGGAATTGGATCCTGCTGCTGTTAATCACACCCAGGACTGAACCATGTTCATTCTGACAGTGGGTGAAGTGGGAGAGTTAGAAGATCTCTCTCTGCTGGATTGGTCTTTCTCACGAATTTGCTTCCAGTGGGTTGGGAGAGCGCATTTCCACAAATGATCCATACAAGCTGATGAAGGACATTTATTTTATCTTGGATAGTAAACCCTGTTTCTCCGACCATTCAAGGAGATCTAAAATAATTACATTTGTCTCTGGTCCATTGAGTCTACAGCACAGGGCCAGACCAGTCGGCTCAACTGGTCTCAGTATTTATGCTCCACATGAGCCTCCACCCAACCCTCTTCATCTCCCCCATTAACATATCCTTCTATTCCTTTCTCCCTCATGTATGTCTCCAGCTTCCCCTTCAATGTTTTCACGCTGTTCACCTCAACCACTCACTGTGATAGTGAGTTCCACATTCTCACTACTCTCTGAGTAAAGGTGTTTCTCATTAAATCCGTACTGGATTATTGAACCCTTCATAATCTTCAAGACTTCCCTCAGTCTTCAGTTTTTCAGAGAAAATTAACACCGGCATTTTCAGAGAGTTAAATGCTCTCAGTTCTGGAATTATTCTCATGGGGTAAACCAGTCAGTCCCATTGCCCCGTTCTATCCCTTTATCCTTTCAGTTCTATTTCTCGTAAGTATCCATCCATTTTCCTTGTTAAATCATTCATTGTCTCTGCTTCCACCACCCTCACAGGCAGTGAGTTCCATCTCATTCCCACTCATTGCATAAAACATCCCTTTCTCACATCCCCCTGCATCTCTCGCTAAGAATATATATAAATCTGTACATCCTCATCCTTGCACCATCAGCTAATGGGAACAGCTTCTCCTTCTCACTTTATTTAATCTATTTTAATTTTGTACATCTTGAACAAATCTCCCCTCCATCTCCTTTTCTCCAAGGAGAACAACCCCAGCTTCTCCAGCCTAGCCTTGTGGATAAAACTCCTCATTCCTGGAACCGTCCCGGTAAATCTCCTCTACACCCTCTCAAGGACTCTCATGTCCTTCCAAAAGTGTGGTGACCAGAACTGAGCTCAGTATCCTATTGTGGCCTAACCAGAGCTTTAAAAACTATCAGCATAACTTCCCTGCTTTTGTTCTCAATTCCTCTGTTTCTGAAGCCCGAGATCACAGTCTCCAAATGGGAATGTTCAACATTTTTGCTTGAACATAAAATTAATTTTAACAACATTTTTAAAATGGCTGAAGAAGATTTTGACGAATGAAGGAAAGAGTTGTTGGCACAAAAAGAAGCCATTTTGAACTTGCTGTCTCCAAAAGTGAATCCAGAATGTTTGAGTCTGGGAAGTGAAATTAAAAATGAAGCTGCAGCTACAACAGAGCAAGAAGAAGACAGTTTCAATGTAGAATTGACTGGAATATTCTCTTTGGATTTAAACAATGGAGAAACTGCAAACACGGAAGAAAATCAAGTTTAAAATGTACACTCTGAACAGACTGTTTTAAAAACTGAAGTTGAAAATTCACAAATGAATAGCAATGAGACTCTCCTTTTGCAGGAGGAACTTTGGACCATAATTATTGTGAGAAGAAAACTGTCTGAAAACAGTGCAAGCAGTAACATTTTTCATCTTCAGTGGACTGAGATTCCTGGCCATGGAATCCAGCAGTGTGCTGTTATCAGGATGGACTTGTGAATATGGAGTGGACAATGGAGGGATTATTATGTCTATTGCAGGTTGTAAGGTTGTTAAACAATGGACTTTGGAACAGGAGTTGGCCATTTGGCCCTTTGAGCCTGCTTCACCATTTGATAAAATCACAACTATTTAGATATACAGCATGTTGTACATTGTTAAAAGCAAAAAACCGGGGATGCTGGAATCTGAAACAAAAACAGAAAATGCTGGAAAATCTCAGCAGGTCTGACAGCATCTGTGGGGAGAGAGTAGAGCCAACCTTTTGAGTCTACGTTATAATGTTTCAAATGGGATAATACGAGGATGATACTTTTTCATTTCATCATGGGGAAAGTGTTGCAAAGATCTGATTTCATAATTTCTATGGTTTAGAAGTATGAATGAGTTCAACAAATTGCTTTTTTTAAAATTTAAGATAAATGGAAAGCCCACACTGAGGATCTGACAGAAACATCCTGAGGGAATTCACAGTCACAAAGTGTGGTCATGTTGGTTTAAGATGTCAAAACTCGTGTGTAAAGTGTAAAAGGGCAGCTGGCCTCTTTTTGGGAGTTCTGGAGACTTTGAATCTGACAGTTATTGCCCTGTCTTTGTTAGAGAGCAGAATTCTTCATGCAGACCTCAGGGTCAAAAAGGTTTAGTTTTGAAGCTAAATATCTATCAGGCATTCCAACAGATGTGTTAGCACAGGAATAAGTGAGCTCTGGTTGGAATTCTGGGTGTTTCTCAGAGAAAGCAAGCAGTCTGCAGTTAGCTTGAAGGCATTCAGCTATGGGACCAGGAGCTGTGAACCAGCTGTGAGACCAGAAGCCTGGAGGGTCATTAGGAACCAGGAGTGCTGCCAATGTTTAAATCCCTCAGCAAGAAGGCAGTGAAGCCCATGGTTGGACTGAGGAGTCCACAGTTTTGAGATCTCAAAGGAAAGTTGGAGAATTGTTTAGTCAAAAGCTCATGGAAAGACCCTCTGTAAAATCTTGGCGCCTGGCGAATAGCTGGAAAAGTGAGGAAAATTAAAGTGAATTCTGCAGAGCTCTGACATATCTTTGAGAGCCCCAGGAACAGAATTGAGCTTTCAAGATATTAAGTTTTATACCATAAGTCTTTACTGACTACAGTATTCAGTTTGTAATGCTGTATTCTTAAATTTTATTTTGTTTCATATATACAGTAAAGTTTGTTTTTTATTAAAAATGTTTAATCTTTTCATGTAATTCTTTTAGTTAATCACTGGGTGTTCACAATTTTCTTTAAATGTCCTAACCCGGATCACAAAACATTCACACGAACAATGTCTCAGAACAAATCAAAGAAGAAAAAAATGTGATTTTTCCTTCTTTTGTTCAAAGCATTACATATAAAGACACCCCTCTTCTCAGAACCACAACAAGTTTTTAATATTCTCTTCATGAAATAATCTGATAATGACTAAAATTGAAAGACTTATACTATGTTCATAGTCTGGGTTTTTAATATTATTTTGTTTTATAAATGTTGTTCTCATTTAAAAATGTGGAATCTTGTGGCGTAATTCTTTGTTAATCACTGGGATTGGTGGCTTGGGTCACTGTTTCTGTGGAGTTTGCATGCTCTCCCCATGTCTGTGCGGGTTTCCTCTAGGTTCTCTGGTTTTCTCCCACATGCTGATAGACATGCTGGTTAGGTGCATTGACCCAAACAAGCACCTGACTGTGATGACCAGGGGAATTTCATGGTAATTGTTCCCCCGTCATTCCTGAGATTCATTCACCTATTAGTACGTTTCCAATCCTGTCCTTTCTGTGATATCCAGATCTGCTAAATATACTTACACTCTCATTTCAAAACTTGACAAAGTCAGACTATGCTCCATAGGCACCCATCAGATCATCTTTCTTGTAAATCTCATCAATGAAACCAAATAAAAGGTCCAAATCTTGATCACTATACTACTGGTCAATTTCCAGCTCTGAAAATGTTTTGCTGCCAAGTTTCCTTTCATCAGGAAGTGACAATGCCAAGGCCAGACCTTGTTTCCTCTTTGTTAGGGATGTAACCCATATCCACATCTCCATTCTTCCACTGATCATATGATTTAGACTCTGAGAACATCGGCGGGTAATCAGATCCTGCGAATTCTCACTCGCTTTCATCTCTCACAAAAGCTGCCGGGATTGTAAACTTCTGTCTGAAATATACATTTCTTCGGTTTCCAAACTTCACCAATCGGTCAAACATTTTCTGTTACCAGGTTATAATCCTGACAGCCTTATGGTGAAGGAAGAAACTGGAGCCAATCTTTACTTGGAATACATTTAACTCCCAACTCTTTATACATACTTTCTTCATAAACACTCATATAATTATTCGATCAAAGCCCTCCGTCTGTACATTCTTAAACTCAATTGATTCAATTAACACACAGTCAGGGCAGGAATCCGGGTTCAATTCTAGCCTCGGGTGACTATGTGAAGTTTGCATGTTCTCCTCATGTCTGTGCGGGTTTCCTCCGGATGCTGCGGTTTCCTCCCACCTTCTAAAGATGTGTGGGTTAGGTTGACTGACCATGCTAAATTGCCCCTTAGCGTCAGGGGGGTTAGCAGGGTAAATGTGTAGGTTTACCGGAGTGGGGCCTGGTTGGGATTGTGGTCGGTGCAGACTCAATGGGCCGAGTGATCTCCTTCTGCACTGTAGGAATTCTGTGATTACAAAGAAAAAGTCTCTAATTGGTGTGAACTCGGTGTGTCAGCAAGTTGGATGACTGATGACCTTCCCTAAACTCAGAGCAGGGGAATAGTCTCTCCTCAATGTGGACTTGCTGCTGTCTCAGCAGTTTGGATGAATCAGTGAATGTCTTCTCATACACAAAACACACCAAAGGTCTTTCCCCAGTGTGACCACATTAGTGTTTTAGCAGACTGGATGACTCAATGAATCCTTCTCTTGAAGCAGGTGAGTGGCCTCTCCCTGCTGTGAACTCGCTGGTGTGTCAGCAGGTTGGATGACTGAGTGAATCCCTTCCCACATACGGAGCAAGTGAATGGCCTCTCCCCAGTGTGAACGCGCTGGTGTGTCAGCAGATGAGATGACCGTGTGAATCCCTTCCCACACTCAGCGCAAGTGAACAGCCTCTTCCTGGTGTGACTGCGTTGATGTGTCAGCAGACAGGATGACTCAGTGAATGCTTTCCCACACTCAGAGCAGATGAATGGTCTCTCTCCAGTGTGAATTCGCTGGTGTATCAACAAGTTGGATAACTGAGTGAATCCTTTCCCACATTCAGCACAGGTGAATGGCCTCTCCCTGGTGTGAACTCGCTGGTGTGTGCGCAGGGTAGATGAATCCTTGAATCCTTTCCCACACTCAGTGCAGGTGAATGGCCTCTCCCCACTATGAACTCGCTTGTGTGTCTGCAGGTGTGATGACTGAGTGAATCTCTTCCCGCACTCAAAGCAAGTAAAAGGTCTTTTCCCAGTGTGGATGTATCGGTGAATTTCCAGTTGAGATGGGGCTTTGAATCCCTTCCCACAATCTCCACATTTCCATGGTTTCTGCATGGTGTGGGTGTCCGTGTGAATCTCCACGTTTGATGATCAATTGAAGCCTTGTCCACACACACAACACAGGTATGGTTTCTCCTTGCTCTGAATGGTGTGATATTTCTTTCACAGTGTGTAACTGGTTAATGGTCTTTCCACAGTCAGTTCACTGGTACACTTTCACTCAGATATGTGTGTCTCGATACTTTTCCAGTGACATATTTAAACCTTTGGATGCAGACAGAACACCATTTCTTTATACACACTGTTTTCATACACTCTCATATAATAATCCAATCAATGCCCTCCATCTGTACATATTTCAACTCAATTCGAGACTGAAAAAGCAATGATATTCAGGTCTTTTTGAATCAAGTGAATATGTCAGGTCTTGGTGTGACGTTTGGTTTCAGATTTCTATAGCAAATTTTCTCCTTCTCAAAACCTGTAAAAGGACTTTAGAAAAGTGATCACTGTCAGTACAGTAGAGAAATTCGGAACACATGATTCTTGTTTCAGTTGAACATTCATTCCTACCTTGTTCATCAAAAGCTGTAACCTCAATCTCACATACTCCCACTACCCTCACTCTGCTGTATCTAATATACACCCTCACAATTCTCCTGAAAGTGCTGATTGATGCTGAGTGGCAGACCCATACTCACTGTTTCCTGACCCGGAGATCTGAAAACCTTGCTGCACACTGCAAGACTAAATACAAACCCAACCCACAGGTACAGATTCTGGAGGAAAACATGTGTTGAATAAACACTGCTGTATTACTTGATCAGAGATTCATGACCACATCAGTAACAACTTCATTAAGATACTGAGTGTTCACAAACACAAACTCGCTGCTTATGGGAATAGTGAAATTAGAGATGATCCAAGATTTCAAACTCAACTGGATTAACAACTAAAGGAAATATCTTGCAGCGATACAGGGGTACAGAGGGAGCATGGGACTGACTGAATTGCACTATAGAGAGTCAGTACGAACTCGAATGAACATCTTCTGTGCTGTAATTAATCAATGACTGGAAATGTGTGTCACCACAGTGCTAGATTATAAATTTGAAATAACAATAAATAAAATGTATCACAGAAGCATAATAATATGTCTAATATATACCTAACAGCAAAACTAGACATAACTCTGACCTATATAAAATTCCTGTCCCACAAAGAACCGTAAATTTACACCAGATTACACCAAACATATCCATACATGCCATACCTATATTGTCCACCTAAATGTCAACTTTCTCCTGAAGAAACCAGCCCTTTAATTGTGAACATTAGGAACGAAGCCATCCTTTTAGCCAGACAAATAAATGTGTCAAGCTAAGGGAGCTAAAGAATGTCAATGTCTTTCAGAGAGAGAGAGAGAAACCTGGGCCAACATTTCCAGAATCTGCAGCCTCCCTGGATTCACTTCCTTTCCCTTCAGTCGCTGCAAGTCCCCAATTTCCCCCAGAATGAGAAAAGAAATAGAAAGTGAGAAAAAATAAACTGTTTCACTCACAGATGTTGGCCTCATTTAGGTACTCGGAAACAGGAAGAAGTTTATCTCTCTGAAGCTCAACCCGCAGTGTCACAAAAGCCGCGCTCTGATTGGCTGGAGGACCAGAGTCCTTCCGGTCTTCCAAGCTCTTCCATTGGTCAACACCTCCGCACTGTTCTGTAACATTTCTGCTCATGCGTAGATTCCCCTGTCCCTTGGACATGCGCAAATTCGAGCCCGGGTGATTGAGCGATTTCCCCAACGCGGAGCATTGTGGGTGATGCGGCCGCCATTACTCCTCTACAGCCCAATCTCCAAACTCCTGGGACTGGGATGAAAGGTGGAGGTGGGAGTGATTGCACCCAGAAACAAAGCACATGTGGGTAGTCACTAGATTATATATTGATGTCCCATTAGCAATACAGTTCCTCTTCAGGCATAAAGATTGAAATTTTGGTGTGAGATACTAGGGAGGGCAAGAGGTAGTCTGAAATTGAAGCCAAGAGTTCGCACATGAAGCGGAGAAGAGTTGATTTGATTTATTATTGTCACATGTATTGGGACATAGTGAAAAGTATTGTTTCTTGCACACTATAAAGACAAAACGTATCGTTCATAGAGTACATGGGGAAAAGGAAAGGAGAAGGTGCAGAATGTAGTGTTACAGTCATTGGTTGGGCGTTGAGAAAGATCAATTTAATATATGGTAGGTCCATTCAAAAGTCTAATTGCGGCAGGGAATTAAGAAAGAAAGCTGGAGGACAAAAGGAATAATTAGTGGAACAATTAATAGGGAGGAAGGTGAGTGTGACAGGACAGAGATTTATAGTTTGAACGGGAGAAACATGGCTAATGATAACCAGAATTGTCAGTTCTGATTTTGTATCCTGTACTGACAGTGATTACTTGATAACTTCAATCCTGCTGTATCCATTCATAATCTCTATCAGCACTCAGCCTCAGCTTTTCCAGAGAATAGGGTGGCATGGTGAGTCAGTGGCTATCTCACACCACTCGGAACCCAAGCTTTGGGTGATTGTCTGTGGGATATGCACATTTGGCCCCTTGTCTGTCTGGGTTTCCTCCAGGTCTCCGATTTCCCCCCACAGTCAAAAGATGTGTAGGTTAGTTGAATTGACCATTGTGAGTTGCCCTTTAGTGTCCAGAAATGTGTAGATTAGGGGGATTAGCAGGGTAAATACATGAGGTTATGGGGATAGGGCATGAGGTAGATGCATTGTCGGAGAGTTGGTGCAGACTCAATGGGCCTCCTTCTGCATTGTAGGGATTTTATGATTCTACAAAAACATCCCCAACCTGTTTAATTTCTCCATTAACTTAAAAACACTCTCAGTTCTGATATCATTCTTGTGGACCTTGCTTGTGCCATCTCTAGATCCTCTGTCAATCTTAAACGGGCAGAGAATTAAAATTTAGATTCAGTTTAACTTGGTGGCATGAGCCTTAATACTTGGTTCCAAACTGACTCTAAAACACTTCAGTTCAAAAGAGAGTTAACCATCAGGCAAAACAGGACTCTAAAATGGTAAATAATATCAATGTTTATTTAAAAGAAACCGATTTACCTGTGAAACACAGGAGGAAGTTTCACCACCTCAATTGGGGAATCACCCCAGGTAAAAATGTGAATGTTCTTGAGGTTCCTGGACTAGCAATAACTTCCCAAAATCCTGCCCCAGGGACACTCAGTATCTCCACAAATAGAGCTCAATTTATAAGAACAAGATGGTCCTTGAAAAAGACCGTTAACTTTTTAAATAGCGTTGCCTCATCTCCAATACATTCATAGAATCATACAGTGCAGAAGAGGCCCTTCAGCCCATTAAGTTTGCACCAACACACGAGAAACACCTGAACTCCCATCTAATTGCGTCAACTGAAACAAACTCTGTCTTGTGAACTCACTGGTGTTTCTGCAGGGTGAAAGCATAGGTGAATCCTTTCCCACACATGGAGCAGATGAATCATGTCTCCCTGGTGTGAATGCGCTGGTGTTTCAGACAGAGGGAATGCTGAGTGAATCGCTTCCCACACACAGAGCAAGTAAACGGTCTCTCTCCAGTGTGAACTCGCTGGTGAATCAGTAGATCCATTTTGCCTTTGAAGCTCTTCTTGCAGTCTGAACATTTAAAAGGTCTCACGTCAGAGTGAACACGTTGGTGTGAAGTGAGTTGGGCAGACTGAGTGAATCCCTTCCCACACTCGGAGCAGATGAACGGTCTCACTCCAATGTGAATACGCTTGTGTCTCAGCAAGGTGGATGACTGAGTGAATCCCTTCCCACACACAGAGCAGGTGAATGGTCTCTCCCCAGTGTGAACTCGTTGGTGATCCAACATTTTGCACAACTGAGCGAATGCCGTCCCGCATTCAGGGCAGGTGAATGGTTTCTCTCCAGTGTGAACTCGCCGGTGTGTCAGAAGGTGGGATAACTGAGTGAATCTCTTCCCACACTCAGTGCACATGAATGGTTTCTCTCCAGTGTGAATTCGCCGGTGTGTCTGCAGGCTGGATAACTGAGTGAATCCCTTCCCGCACTCAGAACAACTGAACCATCTCTCCCCAGTGTGAACTCGATGGTGTGTCAAAAGATTGTATTTGGTTTTAAAACTCTTCTCGCAGTCAGAGCATTTAAAAGGTCTCATGTCAGTGTGAACAAGTTGGTGCGCAGTGAGGTGGGTTAGTCGAGTGAATCCCTTCCCACATTCAGAACAAGTGAATGGCCTCTCCCCAGTGTGACTACGTTGATGATTTTCCAGTTCAGAAGGGTAACTGAATCCCTTTCCACAGTCCCCACATTTCAATGGTTTCTCCATGATGCTGGTGTCCTTGTGTCTCTCCAGGTTGGATGATCAGATAAAGCCTCATCCACACATAGAAATTGTGTGTGGTTTCTCCTTGTTGTAAATGATGTGATGTTTTTTCAGGCTGTGTAACTGGTTAAAACTCTTTCCACAGTCAGTTCACTGGAACACTCTCACTCAGATGTGTATGTGTCTTGTTATTTTTCCAGTCACATTGATGTTCAAAATCTTTTCCAACAGACACAGCAAACATTTCTCCTTCCACATTCAAATTCAAGTCCTGATGAATTAAGTGACTGTGAAACCAGCAGATAATTTCCTATCTGCAAATCCTTTCCTTCTAATCCCCAGTAAAATATCTGCAGTCATCCGCGATCTAACTGGTGTCTCAGATTTCACAGTAATTCCATTGCAATGGTAATGTAAGCCTTACTTGTGACTAATAGATAAACTTTAAACATGAAATGACTGAGTGCATCCTTTCCCACATACAGGGCATGTGAATGGTCTCTCACCAATAAGAACTCACTGGTTAACGAATGAATCTCTTCCCACACATAGGGCAAGTGAATGGCTTCACTCCAGCATGAATGCGCTGGTGTTCCTGCAGAATATCGTTCCTTTCAAAGCTATTCTCATAGTTATAAAATTTAAAGATCTCACATCAGTGTGACTACGCTGGTATCTACAGATTGGATAAATGAGAAAATCCCATCCCACATATGGTGCAGGTGAACAGCCTTTCCCCAGTGTGTGTATCGATGAATTTCCACACAATGAGTAATTGAATTCTTTCCCACAGTCCCTGCACTATGTGTGTGTGTGTGTGTGTCTTGATGTTTTTCCAGTCACACTGCTGTTTGATTTTTTTCCCACAGACAGAACACACAAACATTTCTTCTTCCACATTCGGAAACCAATGGTATTCAGGTCCTGATGAATTGAGTCACTGTCAGATTTTGACGTGATGCTTGATTTGAGTTTCCTATCTGTTAGTCCTCTATTTGTAACCCTGTAAATCCAGTTCATACAGGTCAGCCCACGACACAAATTCAGAACAGACAATTATAGTTCCTGGGGAATACTTATTTCTCTCTTGTTTCCCAAAGCTGCAAATTCCAATTCCACGCACGTTCCCCTTCCCTCAACACATCACGATGGCTTCACAGTTACCAATACTGTGATTAGCATTGAATTCCAAATTATTAAGAGAATTTAAATTCTACCAGCTGCCCTGGAATGGTCCCCAGAACATTATCCTGGTCCTCTGGATTACAATGGAGAGTAAGAATGACCCAGAGCTGAATGGTTCCACTCAAGGGTCCATAATATCCAGGTTCTGATTAATCAAGTGACTCTCTCAGATCTTGATGTCTTGCTAGATTTCAGTTTTCTGAGTGTAAATCCTCTCCTTCTAACTCCTTGTAAAAGGAATTTCCAAAATCCATCACTATCAGTCCAGGATAGAAATTTCCCCCATTCTCTCCTCCTGCTCCAGGGTCAGTGAAGTGAGTTAAAGATGATTCTCAGTAACAAGCCCATGACTGCATTTCCTTCATGAAGCCACATTTGTCCACTGGGGCTGACACCAGAAGAAGGCGCTGCAGCTGCCGTTGTGTTGGGTGTTGAGACGGTGCCACTAGTTTCTTACCGGGTGTGCGGAGCCTCCCCTGCCACCCACCCACTGCCCCTAACGCTGCCTCCACCCATCCGCCTCCTTCCCGTCTGAAGAGGAGACAAACAAGCTTCTGTCCCTGGACATAAGCCGCACTGCGCATGCTCAACGTCACAATGCCCGGGGACTGATTGACGGCAGCTCTAGACCAATAGGGAAAGGGGGCGGGCTGGAGGACCGAGCGTGAGCGGCTGGTCCTCCAACCAATCGGAGTGAGTGAGGGGCGGGCCTAAAGACAGTCAGTGACGCAGGTCAGGGCGACAGACAGAGGGTTTTTATTCGAATCCACAAATGGTACAAGGAAAATTGCGGAACGCGGGGACGGTGGATCTGGTGGGTGAAGAGTTTTTGTGACATGTTGTTCAGGCCCAACCTCCAAAAAAGGACTTTATGTTTCGCGCCGAGCGAGGCTGCAAAGTCCAATGTTCGGCTTGGGTTAACGGCCGCCATCTTTATTGGGGGCAATAAGCAGCGGGGCTCATGCGTTGCCGCCATCTTTGTACGGGGCAATGGTGTCAATGAGTGGGAGGGGCTTGTTCCCCATTGTTCAGAATGGAGACAACTTGTCCATCAATCTGCATCAACCCTCTGACCCGGGTAATCTGACTCTAGTTTACACAGAGCCAGATGTTTAATTGATCAGGCAAAGTGGCAACATAACAAGGAAAGGAAGCAAATCCTTCTTCCTATTCACTATCTATTTTAGTTATTCTAACTATTTTAAAGTTTAATGCTTATCTATTAATCACAAGCAAGGCTTATGTTAACACTGCAATGAAGTTACTGTGAAATTCCCCTAGTCGCCACACTCTGACACCTGTTCAGGCCAATGCACCGAACAAGCACATCTTTCCAAATGTGGGAGGGAACGAGAGCATCCAGGGGAAGCCCAAGCAGATGCGAGGAGAACGTACATAAGAACGTAAGAAATAGGAGCAGGAGTAGGCCACCTAGCCCTTCGAGCCTGCCCCGCCATTCAATAAGATCATGGCTGATCTGAAGTGGATCAGTTCCACTTTCCTGCTCTTGCCCCATAACCCTTAATTCCCTTGTCTGTCAAAATCTTATCTACCTGTGACTTAAATATATTTAGCGAGGTAGCCTCCACCACTTCAACGGGCAGAGAATTCCAGAGATTCACCACCCTTTGAGTGAAGAAGTTCCTCCTCAACTCTGTTCTAAACTGTGCCCCTCCCCCTTATCTTGAGGCTGTGCCCTCTAGTCCTGCTATCCTTTCTAAGCAGGAAGAATCTCTCTACCTCTACCCTATCCATCCCCTTCATTATCTTATACATCTCTATAAGATCCCCCCCTCATCCTTCTAAACTCCAACGAGTACAGACCCAGTCTATTTAGTCTCTCTTCATAGTCCAACCCCCTGATCTCCAGTATCAGCCCAGTGAACCTCCTCTGCACTCCCTCCAAGGCCAAAATATCCTTGCGCAAGTGCGGCGACCAAAACTGCACACAGTACTCCAGCTGCAGCCTCACCAGTGCCCTGTACGGTTGCAGCAAGACCTCCCTGCTTTTATATTCTATCCCCCTTGCTATAAAGGCCAGCATCCCATTCACCTTCTTGATCACCTGCTGCACCTGCAGACTGGGTTTTTGCGATTTGTGCACAAGGACCCCCAGGTCCCTCTGCACCGTAGCATGCTGCAGCTTTTCGCCCTTTAAATAGGGGAGGATTTACGCACAGAAAATTCAACCCAAGAGAAACGTTTCTCGCTTAATTTCTATTCTTGACTGACGGTGATGATCTTTTTGACAGAAAATTTTAAGACAAAATTTGAAGGGAAACTCTAACCAGATCAAAACCTGATGGAGTCCACTCCATTCATCAGAACCTGAATGTAAGTGTGTCTGTAGAAAAAGATCCAAACACTTGTGTGACTGGAAATAGGAAACAACAATGCCATAGAAGGATTTGCAAAAAAGGGATGCAATTTGCAAAATAGGGATCCAAAACATCACCACATCCTTGAGTGAAGAAATCCTTCCTCATCTGAGCTTTCTCTCCATTTTCCAGCCTGTTCCAATAAGTCTTGACTCCCTTGTCATTCAAAAACTGTCTAACTCATCCTTGAAGATATTCAATTCCTCCACTGGTCCCTATGGAAGAGGAAGCCAGATACCAACAATTCTCTGAGGGAAGAGATTTGTCCAAATATATAATCTAACTACAGTCCAATGTTACACAACCAGATAAGTGCATTTTATTACAGAGCCATAAATAATATATCTAATCTCTACCATATAACAATATCAGACACGTCTCTGTCCTATATTAGTATATTGTCCCTTTTAATATATTTCAGAAATGAGATGGGCACATGAAGGAAATAAACTTGCAGGGGAAAGGGAATATAGAAGGGGAATGGGACTGACTGGATTGTTCAACAGAAGTCGGCATGGACTTGAGTTACTGAATGGATTCCTTCTGTGCTGTAATTACTCGATGAGTGGAAATATATAATGCCTCAATATATAATGCTACAATGCCTCATTACAAGACAAGAAATAATAAATGTACTTTGTTACAGAACCATAAATAGTATATCAGATCCACAATATAACAACACTCGGCATATTATCCTCTAATAATTTATTATTCTCTTAAATGTCAGCCATCTCCGAGGGAAACCAGCCCTTTAATTGTGAACATTAGGAAAGAGACCATCCTTTTAGCCAGACAAATAAATGTGTCAAGCTGAGGGAGCAAAGGATGTCAATGTCTTTGAGGGAGAAAGTCGTAATGCAGAAGTTGGCCAATGAAGACTAAAACTTCCTCCTCTGTGCAACATCTGGGAGGAAATCAATGTTTCCCCCTTTCCATTTCTCATTCTGGGGGAAATTGGGGACTTGCAGCAACTGAAGGGAAAGGAAGTGAATCCAGTGTGTGAAGTCCACACATTTTTAGTCCAGTCATATGCGCATAGATCTGTCTGGCAGCCTGCATGGAGATTTTCAGCTGTGTGTCTCCAGGACAGGAAGCAGTGAGCATGGATTTGTCAATCAGCACCTTCAGGAGAATTGGGAGTGTGAATATTAGATACAGCAGAGTGAGAATGGAGGGAGAGTGTGAGGGAGATTTACAGCCTTTGAGGAATAAAGGAGGAAAGAATGTTCCATAGAAAGTAGAGTTGTCTGTTCTGGGTCTCTATCCTGTACTGACTCTGATGACTTGTGTCAACTTGTTTTACAGGAATCACAGGCCGAAATCTCAAACATGAGGTCTAGATATGGCAGAGTCATATTCCTTGGGAACTGAATATCATCAGCCATTGAATCTGGAAGGAGATTTGAAAAGATTTCAAACATCAGTGTGATTGGAAAAGCATCAACACACTGCCAAATTCAAGTGAGGGTGTTCTAGTGCACTGACTGAAGAGCTTTAACCAGTTACACAGCCTGAATAAATATCACACCATTCACAGTGGGGAGAGACTGTACACGTATTGTGTGTGGCCAAGGCTTCAACTGATTGTCCACCTGAGGGAGAGGCAAGGATACCTGCACCATGGAGAAACCATGGAAATGTGCAGACTGTGGAAAGAGATATAGATACCCATCTCTGCTGGATGCTCATCGGCGTAGCCACACTGGAGAGGGGCCATTCATCTGCTCTCAGTGTGGGGAGGGGTTCATTCGGTTCCGCCACCTGCAGTCACACCAGCGAGTTCACACTGGAGAGAAACCTTTCACCTGCTCTCAGTGTGGGAAGGGATTCACTCAGTCATCCAACCTGCTGACACACCAGCGAGTTCACACTGGGGAGAGACCATTCACTTGCTCTCAATGTGGAAAGGGATTCAATCAGTTATCCATTCTGCAGACACACCAGCGAATTCACACTGGGGAGAGGCCATTCACCTGCTCTCACTGTGGGAAGGGATTCACTCAGCCATCCAACCTGCGGACACACCAGCGAGTTCACACTGGGGAGAGGCCATTCACCTGCTCTCAGTGTGGGAAGGGATTCACTGACTCATCCAGACTGCGGAGACACCAGCGAGTTCACACTGGGGAGAGGCCGTTCACCTGCTCTCAGTGTGAGAAGGGATTCAACCAGTTATCCAATCTGCGGACACACCAGCGAATTCACACTGGGGAGAGACCCTTCACCTGCTCTCAGTGTGGGAAAGGATTCACTGTGTTATCCACTTTACAGAAACACCAGCGAGTTCACACTGGGGAGAGGCCATTACCCTGATCTGAGTGTGGAAAGGGATTCACTCGACTGTCCCACTTGCTGAGACATCAGCGTGGTCACACTGGGGAGAAACCATTCAGCTGCTCTGCATTGGGAAGGGATTCAGTGATTCAACCAGCCTGTGGAGACACCAGTGTGTTCACACTGGGGAGAAACCATTCACCAGCTCAGTGTATAGAAAGGGTTCAGAATTTCATCCCAGCTGCTGAGACACCAACAAGTTCACGAGTGATATTCGGGGTTGGATTCTGCTGTTACTGTTTCAGCTCTCAGTTACATCCAGGACTGCATTTTGTTCATTCTCACAGCTGGTGAATGGGGAGGGTTTCTTTCTGCTGGACTGGCCGGTCTCATGGCTTTGCCTCCAGTGGGCTGATGCTCTTTGAGCTTTGTTGCGATTGCCTGATTTCAGATTTAACAACAATCACAGAGTGACAGGGTGTTAGGAAGGTCAGAGATATTTAGTCAGTATTTCTGTTTGAAACCCCCCAGATGCCCATCCAATTTCCTTTGTAATTGATTGTTTCCACTTCCTCCACCCCTCGTAGGGAGTGGGTTCCAAGTCAATACCATTCGCTGCAGCAAAATATTCTTCCTCACATTCCTCCCCCTGCATCTCTGACTCAAAACCTTAAATCTGTGTCCCCCCTCGTCCTTGTCCCATCAGCGAATGGGAACGACTTTTCTTTGTCCACCTTATGTAAACCCGTCAGAATCTTATCCACCTCTATCAAATCTCCCCTCAACCTCCTTTGCTCCAAGGGGAACAACCCCAGCCTGACATTGACAATAAAGAACAAACTAACAGAATATGTTAATACCTGAAATCAAATGGGAATGTAGAATTTCTGTTTTAAAGAGATTGTGAATATATTGTCCTGGACAATAATGAAATTGGGATAACTCACCTTGGGTGTGGTTGAATGGAATGTATCAATCTGGTATCCACCTACAGTTAGTGAAAGTCTGCAATGTGGAGCTGGAAATCCCTCCAGTAGCAGCGTGGGTGTATTTACAGGCATTGTAGCAGTTCAGGAAGGCAGTGTTGGGGTTGACCGTGGCCGAGGCAGCTACATACAGACACATATTCTAATTGAAGGACTGCAGATTGAATGTGAGGCATTATGGGACTGGACTGTCTTGACCACATTCCTGTGACAGCTCAGTTTCTGCAATTACAGACCATTAAAGCTGCTTAGCAGAGCCCCAACAGAGGACCTGGTGAGAATATTTACTCAGAATGAGTTGGAATTAAACTTATCCCAGGACCGGCTGGTGTTCAGTGGCTGAGATACCCAAATCTGTAAAAAATGGGGGTCTGACCAATCAACAAACAGTGGTAGATAGTTGGTTAAGAAATTAAGAAGTGTTCTCAGGGATTGTTTAATTTATCTTAAATTTGTGATAAAAACGGTGACTGATTTTTGACCCGATAGTCAGTGAAGTGACGGTATACTCCAAGTAGCACTGGACTGAAAAGTGGATCCTCTGAGAGTAGATCGTAATGGTTATTATCTTACCCCATCATGGCCAGTGAAAAATCGAGTGGGTACCGGACAGGTCTCTTACCTGCCATTTGGAAAGTAAGAACACAAAACCTATCGATAAAACAGTTCGAGAATAGAGCCATTTCGAGTCTGGATGACACTTCAGAAGAGCTCTGATAAAGGGTCATCCAGACTCGAGACATTGACTCTATTCTTTCTCCACAGATGCTGTCAGACCTGCTGAGATTTTCCAGCATTTGCAGTATTTCACTTTTATGATAAAATGAGATTTGGAATCCCCACGACCCTCCCCCAAACAGAGGGAGTGGTGGGAGAGGAAAAAAAGGATAAGAATGAAGAAGTCTGGGTTCTGATTCTCCGAGCCCATGTAGAATTAACAAAATGAGTGAATCAGTTTATAAAGCACAAAAGTTACCATCCCTAACTATAACTGATCAAATTACAATAATTAGGTTGAGGAATGTAACAAAAAAATGAATAGATGAAGTTTAAAATCAAGTTTGTTTTGTTGTTAGAAAGTTTTTTTGAAATTATGTAAAATGCCATAATTGAGTGCCAAGTTTTTTCTGCTCACTCCCCACCCCTTTAGGCTCTGTAGAAAAGTTAACCCTTTCAGCAGTCTGTTGATTTGTTTTAAATCACTCAGAAACTCGTGTCTATTTTAGTTTATAATTGTGGATTTATTCAAACCAGTTAAATCTGGAAATTTTAAATGTAGCCTGGAGGAATTTGGAAGAACTGTGAGAATTCTCTTGTTGTCACCTCAACCCCAGATAAAGACAAAAATTTTACAGGTGGTAATGGTAACTCAATAAACTGTTTGTTGATTGAATCAGGCTTGAGTGTTGAATGATTCTTCTGAGTTCATTGCCCCCAACACACTGGGTACATTACCACTGGAGAGCAGGTATTGCCAAAACCTTCAGACAATACAAAGACTCACGAAAGCCAGTGTCCCAGTTTAAAGACTTATCTTTTATTTGACCAATGATCGAAGGGAAACATTATTGGACAGTGTAATACCTCTCTAGAAGAGAAGCATCCTGATCTCTGCAATAACTCTGTCATAAAATGCTTTCGATAGATCAATTCTACATTCTTCATGTCAAATTCTCCCACCTTTCATTAGGTATGAACCAATCATTTTTAACACAAAAAATTGTTAATTACATGTCATATACTTTAGCCAATTGCATTTTATCCTCTGACACAATGGGGTTTAATTTGTCCATAGAATCAGGACACTTCCTCCCCCTATTGCTGACTCCGCTTCCCCTATTGCTTAGCAACCCCAGATGCTTAGCTATAAAGATCAAAGTTACTGTTCCCACTGGCTCTCACTCTGCCACCAGACAAATGCAAATTTTCATGTCTGAGAAGGCACTGTCTTATCTGGACAGTGTGAATGAATCCTATTCATGAAGCTGCCTTGAAAACCTTTCTGTTAGAAACTTCACTGGCAAATGTTGGCAAATTCTGTGGCTTCATTGTTCTGAAGAATGTAGCCTGTCTGTAAGTGTCCCTGTACCATCATGCCTTGCAGCAGCCTGCCTTTGGCTAAAGGTTACAATTGATTTAAAATACAGCTAACATCCATTTTAAATCAGAAAATTCATGTTTAAATCAAAATTACTTGTTTAAATCTCTGAATTACAAGTAAATCAGAATTACTTGATTAAATCTCTTACTGTATTCGCATATGCAGACTGTTCCCTTGTTAGCTTCTAAGTCATTTAACTCAATGCTGGTAGTGTCTGAAATGCCTAATGGTTTAAAATTTCTCAAACTTATTAGGAATTTTCTCCAACAGCTTGCCATTGCAGAGCTCGGAGTACAGCACTTGTTTCGGCTGTCTTATGTGGGGCTTGAGGACAATGTGACCTGCCCATTGCAGCTGGTCTAGTTGATCAGTGCCTCGCTACTGGGCATATTGGCCCAGGAGAGGACACTCACATTGGTATGCCTATCCTACCAGTGGATTTGTAGGATTTTGTGGAGGAAACGTTGGTGACATCTCTCCAGGGATTTGAGGTGTCTGCTGTTCACTGTCCATGTTTCTGATGGATACAGGAGGGCGGGGACCACAGCTGCTCTGGTGAGAAGGTTCCACATTCTCACCACTTTGAGTAAAGAAGTTCCTTCTGAATTCCCCATTTGATTTCTTGGTGATATCTTCGATTGATATCCTCTAGTTTTGCTCTTCCTTACCAATGTAAATACCCTATCTTATTCAGCTAACTCATTTGGTCTTTCTAGAATCTCCCCAGATTCCACCCAGCTGGTACATTCAGATCATTAAAAACTGACCACGTGAAAACATTTCTCTCTTCCAGCTTGGTGCTGGATTTGAGGTCTCGGGCTTCAAACATTCTGTTCCTCAGGCATCCGAAGCCTGCACTGGCACATTGGAGTCGCTGCTGGATTTCATCGCCGATGTCTGCCCGTGCCCACAGGAGGCTCCCAAGGTGTGAGAAATAATCCACATTGTCCAGGGGTTCAACATGGATTTTGATGGTCAGGAGGGGGAGTAGGAGTGGGCTGGGAGAGAACCTTTGTTTCCCGGATGTTTAGTTTGTAGATAAGTTTAAGCTTGTTTATTGGTGTCACAAGTAGGCTTACATTAACGCTACAATCAAGTTACTGTGAAAATCACCTAGATCAACCTCTGAGTGTGCGCACAGACACACTCAGATCATGAACAAAGCCCAATCCCTCACTCAAACCAGCCTCCCACTGCCTTGGAAAAGCAGTCATCATAATTAAGGACTCCATGCACACTGGACATTCCCTCTTCCACCTTCTTCCATTGAGAAAAAGATACAAAAGCCTGAGGACATGTACCAACCAACTCAAGAACAGCATTTTGCCTGCTGTCGTCAGACTTCTGAGTGGACCTAACACATACACCTATGACTGTAACATTCTTCACTCTCTCCTTCCCTTTGTACAGTGTGCTCTGTCTGTATAGCGTAAGAAACAATACTTTTCACTGTAAACTAATACATGTGACAATAATAAATCAAATCAAATAGGCATTTTTAAATTTAATTTGTGGGACATGGGCATCGCTGGCTGGCCAGCATTTATTCCCCATCCCTAGTTGCCTGAGGGCATTTGAGAGTTGACCACATCACTGTGGCTCTGGAGTCACATGTAGGCCAGACCAGGGAAGGACAGCAGATTTCCTTCCCTAAAGGACATTAGTGAATCAGATGGGCTTTTCCGACAATCGACAATGGTTTCATGGTCATCAGTAGGTTCTTAATTTTTTTTATTGAATTCAAATTTCACCATCTGCCGTGGTGGGATTCGAACCCGAGTCTCCAGAACGCGAGCTGAGTTTCTGGATGAATAATCTAGTGATAATACCCACTAGGCCATCACCTCCCCCCATTCCCCTGAGAGTCCTGTGTACTGCAGCCTGATGACTGAGATTGGGCTGGTCTTGGTTCTGGCCTGGTGGGGTGGGACATTGAAAGCTTCCCACTGGTCCAGTTGGTTAGCTTGACTCCAGCGGGAGTTTCATGGCACTGGGGTGGCGTGTTGCTGCGGGGAAGGTGGGGATGAAGGTTGGTGCGATGATGCAGCTCTGTTTAACCCCAGTTTGTACTCGTACTGATTGCCGCACTGTAGGATGGATGTGATTGCACTGGAGGGGGTTCAGAGGAGGTTCACCGAGATGTTGCCTGGGATGGAGCAGCTGACCTACAAGGCGAGTCTCAATAGGCTGGGATTGTTTTCTTTAGAGCAGAGAAGGCTGAGGGGGGGCATGGTTGAGGTGTATAAGATTATGAGGGATATGGACAGAGTGGATAGGAAGCAGCTGTATCCCTTATTTGAAGGATCAATACTGAGGTGGGATCATTTTAAGGTGAGGGACGGGAGGTTTTGGGAGATTTGAAGAAAAATGTTTTCACCCAGAGGGGGGTGGGAGTCTGGAATTCACTGTCTGGGAGGGTAGTAGAGGCAGGAAACCTCACAACCTTTAAAAAGCACATGGATGAGCACTGGAATGTTTTGACAGTTCAAATACCATCAGCCAAGTGCTGGAAAATAGATTAGTGCAAATTTAGTATAGTTTTGTCAGTGCAGACTCGATGGGCTGAAAGGCCTCTTCTGTACTGTATGACTCTATGAGTTGTGAACTCGCTGGTGTTTCTGCAGTCGGGATGACTGAGTGAATCCCTTCCCACACACGGTGCAGGTGAACGGTCTCTCCCCAGTGTGAACTCGCTGGTGTGTCCGCAGGGCAGATGATGATCTGAATCTCTTTGTGCAGTGAGAGCAGCTGAATGGTCTCTCCTCAGTGTGAATGCGCTGGTGGGACATCATTAGCTGAGAGCTTTTGAAATCTCTCCCACAGTCGGAGCATTTAAAGGGTCTCTCCTGGGTGTGAGTGACATTGTGCTCAGCAAGTAAGGTAACTGACTGAAACCCTTCCCACACTGAGAGCAGGTGAATGGCTTCTCCCCAGTGTGAATTAGCTGGTGTCTCTGCAGGCCTGATGACACACTGAATCCTTTCCCACTCACAGAGCAAGTGAAAGGTCTCTCCCCAGTGTGAACTCGCTGGTAGCTTTGCAAATGAAAAAACTGAGTGACTCCTTTCCCACACACAGAGCAGATGAAAGGTTTCTCCCCAGTGTGAAATCGATGATGTCTTTACAGACTAGATAACTGAGTGAATCCTTTCCCACACTCAGAGCAAGTGAACAGTCTCTCCCCTGTGTGAATTCACTGATGTCTCCACAAATCAATTACCTGAGTGTATCCCTTCCCATACACAAAGCAGGTGAATGGTCTCTCCCTGGTGTGACTGCATCGATGAATCTCCAGCTGAGACAGGAAACTGTATCTCTTCCCACAGACCCGACATTTCCATGGTTTCCCCATGGTGCATGTCTCCTTGTTATGCTCCAGGTTAAACAATCAGTTAAACGTCACACAGAACATGGGTATAGTCTCTCCCCGTGTCAATGCTGTGATGTAGGGTGTTAGCGTGGATAGAGGATTGGTTGTCAAATAGGAGGCAGAGAGTGGGGGTCAATGGGTGCTATTCGGATTGGCGGTTGGTGACTAGTGGGGTGCCCCAGGGGTCGGTGCTGGGGCCTCAGCTATTTACCATTTATATAGATGATCTGGAGGAGGGAACCGAGTGTAGGGTGTCGAAATTTGCTGATGACACCAAGATTGGGGGAAAGGCAAATTGTGCGGAGGGTGTGGAGAGTCTGCAGAAGGATCTAGATAGGCTGGGCGAATGGGCCAGGAAATGGCAAATGGAATTTAATGTTGGCAAGTGTGAGGTGGTCCACTTTGGTAGGAAGAATGGTAGGAAGGACTATTACTTACGTGGCGAAAAACTGCAGCAGGCGACGGTGCAGAGGGACCTCGGGGTCCTTGTGCATGAGTCGCAAAAACCCAGCCTGCAGGTGCAGCAGGTGGTCAGGAAGGCGAATGGGATGCTGGCCTTCATAGCGAGGGGGATTGAATATAAAAGTAGGGAGGTCTTGCTGCAGCTGTATAGGGCATTGGTGAGGCCGCAGCTGGAGTACTGTGTGCAGTTTTGGGCGCCGCACCTGCGCAAGGATATTTTGGCCTTGGAGGGAGTGCAGAGGAGGTTTACTAGGCTGATACCGGAGTTGAGGGGGTTGAGCTATGAGGAGAGGCTGAATAAACTAGGCTTGTACTCGTTAGAGTTTAGAAGAATGAGGGGAGATCTCATTGAGACGTATAAGATGATGAATGGGATGGATAGGATAGAGGTGGAAAGACTCTTCCCGCTCAAAAAAGACAGTAGGACTAGGGGGCACAGCCTCAAGATAAAGGGGGGGCAGTTCAGAACGGAGTTGAGGAGGAACTTCTTCACTCAAAGGGTGGTGAATCTCTGGAATTCTCTGCCCGTTGAAGTGGTGGAGGCTGCCTCGCTAAATATTTTTAAGAAGCGGGTTGATGGGTTTTTGATAAGAGAGGGGATTAAGGGTTATGGGGAGAGGGCGGGAAAGTGGAACTGAGCCACGACAGATCAGCCATGATCTTATTGAATGGCGGGGCAGGCTCGAAGGGCCAGATGGCCTACTCCTGCTCCTATTTCTTATGTTCTTATGTTCTTATGTTCTTATGTATTTTTAGCCAGTCAGTGCACTGGAACACTCTGACTCAGTCATATTTATGCTAAAAAAAACGTCAGACAGACAGAACAGAAAAAGATTTCTCCTTTTCAATTGAAGGGCCAGTGATATTGAGGTCCTGATGAATTGGGTGAGGATATCAAATATTGATGTGATGTTTTGTTTGAGATTTCTGTCTATAAATCCTCACCTGATACCCTGTAAAAAAGAATTTAAGTAATCATCAGTGTCAGTACAGAATAGAAATTCAGATCAGACAATTCTAGTTTCAATGGAACATTCTTTCCTCTCTCATTCCCCAAAAACTGTGAACCCCTGTCCCACACACTCTCCCTCCATTCTCACTCTTCTGCATCCAATATTCACCCCCCCAATTCTCCTGAAGGTGCAGATTGACAGATCCATGCTCACCACTTCCTGTTCTGGACACAAACAGCTGAAAATCTCCATGCAGGCAGCCAGACAGATATATGTCTATATGACTGGACTAAACAATGTGTGGAATGTACAGACTGGATTCAATTTCTTTCCCTTCAGTCACCATGATCCAATGAATTGCACACTAGGCTTTTAATGCAGGTTGCTGATGAGATAGTGGAGATTTTGGATTTAATTTTTCATAACTTGCTAAATTCTGGGAGGGTGTCAGAAGATTGGAAATCAGCCAATGTGACTCCATTGTTTAAAATGGGAGAAAGGCAGAGGCGTCACCTGGAATACTGTGTACAATTTTGATCCCCTTAATTAAACAAGGATATTGAAACAGTGGAGGTTGTCCAAAGGAGATTCACCAGGCTAATTCCTGGGATGAGAGGGTTGTCTTATCAAGAGAGAGTAAATTGTCCAGGTCTGCATTCCTTGATGTTTTGAAGACAAAGGGGTGACGGCACTTTTAAAAAAGGAAATAGACAAACTGTGGATAACTATCGGCTGGTTTGCTTAACTTCTGTAGCAGGGAAAATGCTTGAATCTATCATCAAAGAAGAAATAGTGTAATCATCAAATTCAAAATAAATGCACGGACATTTCATAGAATTAAATTTGATGTTCACCAATTAGCAAGACACCTCAAAGTAGGGGGACTCCAGGATTCTACAGTCTACAGCTTGAGGGGAAGGAAAACTCTCTGACCCCTCACTCAATTTCACTCCATTATTTTCCAGTTCTGTTCTGGCCCCACCCAGGGTAACATCTATTCGATCTTGTCTTCTCCTGAAGGAGCACTGTGAGTTCTCGGTTACCAGTACATAAGGACAGAATCGATTCTATGATATATATTCCATGATATAGGAGAGCTATAGAAAGCTGCACAGGAAGGCCAGGCCCTGAAAAGAAACCACATTTAAACAAGCTGATACGAACCATGCGTGTTCAAAATCAGAGATGGGGATGTAGTGATAGAATGACAAAGGACAAGAGGAACAGAGCGTCATGAACTTTGAATGGGGAACTGAGGGCTCTATCATGAGGTTTATGGCAGAACAACACCCCAGATTGTAGTTAATAAGTCATAGAATCCTTACAGTCCAGAAGGTAGTCATTCAACCCATCAAGTCTGCACTAAGTCTCTCTTACAGATTCCTTAACCAGGCCTTTCACCCACCCTATTCCCATAACCCTGCACATTTTCCATGGCTCATCCATCTAACCTGCACATCCTGGGACACTAAGAGGGAACTTAGCATTGCAAATCCATCTAACCTGGGTACCTTTGGTCTGTGGATAGAAGTTGGAGCACCCAGAGGAAGTTTGTGCAGACATGGGAAGAATGTGCAAACTCTACAAACACTTACCCAAGTCCAGAATTGAACCCAGGTCTCTGCTAACCACTGGTCCAACGTGCTACCCTACAATTGAGGCCAAAATATTGTTTGATTTGAAGAAGAAATTAGATATAGCTCGTGGGACTAAAGGAATCAAGAGAAATGGCAGGAAGAGGGGATCAGGATATTGAATTCGATGATCAGCCATGATTTAGATGAATAATAGAGCAATTTGAAGGGCCAAATGGCCTCTTCCTGCTTTTAGTTTCTTTGTTCTATCCACTGTGCCAGCATTCTGTCCAGTGGCACAGTGGTTAGCATTGCTGCCTCTCAAAAGCAAATACACAAGATCTTTGGAATATGCTAGAATATGACTGACAGTTTGACAACAGAGTCAAGGGCATCAGGAGCAAACAATACCCTAGGAAATGTAGAAGAATGTGACGAAGATTACGAGTGGGTTATTGATAGGTTTTCCAAAGAGATTCAGAAAGGAAACAGCGAGTTGGAAAAAGTCCAGAATAAGTTAATCTACAGTCACATTGGAAACCTTACGGCTGAGTACAAAATATAAAAAGCAAAGGGTACTGGTGGATAAGCTGCAGAATGGAAATAATTACTGGCAGGAGAGCACGCCTGCCCTGGACAATCAATTACATGGAATAAGGGATAGATGATAAGGTGAGTGGTGTTCAGAAAAAAACTACTGCTGTTAGGCCAAATTCTGGAACAAGATATTTATCTACAATCAGAAAATATCAGATCAAGTGAAGAGTTTGAAGTTGCCATGGGGACTTTGAGGAAGTGAATTCAGCCACAAAGAGACACCTCCCTGAAGCAGAACTACTACTGAGCTAAAATCAAACAACCTGAGACACAAACCTGTCATCAGTGAGCAAATGTAGTTGTTATCGCCAAAACCAGGATCACTGAAAACGGTCCTCCCCCTCTCCTTTCCCTCTCCTGTGAGATAAGGGAATGCTGGTGTGTGAGATTAGCCATGACTTCTGCACCGTCATGATCCACAGCACTTACTCCAAGTTTATTTGCCCAATTGAAGGAATACTGTACATTTGAGTAAAGTCATTGTTAAAGCAGGGTGTTATTTGCAAGCATCATGGATTCAAAGAATTAGCTTGGAGTGGGAATAAAAATGAATTTAATTTGAACGGCCATGAGTTTCAGTTTGAAATAAGTTCAAACTGTACTAAAATGTGAAAGGAATGTATTTGGGTTTGAAATTATATTGTTCAAGGTAAGAATTGTGAAGGCCAATTTGTTCCCAAAACATAAAGATAAGGCTGCAGTTTGGCAGCAAACCAGTTTCAACTTTCCAAAATATTTGAGTTAAAATTGTTGAGATTGGTCAACAAGACATTCCACAAAGTGTTTCTTTCAACTTTGATTAAGTAGCAAATATTGGAAATTGGAATTGGCATTTAAAAAAAGATAGACAAATGAATTGAAAGTTAATTGTTATAAATCTCCACACAACCTTTGTTTTCTTTAATGTAACTTATGATTGGACATATTAATTCACTGGCATCTTGGCCAGAGCCAGATGGATTGGTTGTGTTTTTTTTAAACAGGTGATGCTGGTCTCCAGGTCCCAGTGAAGTCAGCAGTTTTGAGAATTAAAGCAGAGAACAAAAGACTTTACCTTTCAGAAAACTACCAAGCCTGCCTTTGATATTGGAATTGATAAATATCTGATATGAATTGTTGTTTCAAGCATTTAAAATGGAAATTACCTGATGCTTAAGGGAAATAACAATGCTGATAATGCCTTGAATCAAACAGAAATGTTCAGTTTCTGTTTACAGATATTATGAGAATATTTCATGATTTATTTGACTCTAAACAACCTCCAGAACTCCTGAAAGTGTAGTTTAAAGCAATCCATATATTGGAGTGTTTATGAGCATTTGAGTGAAAGTGAAGTCTAGGTGAGATGAATGAGTGACAGGTTTCTCTTGGAGATATTTGTTTCTTTGCCTATGAACTATTTGAGAGAACTGAATTTGATCATCTGGATACCATTTGAGACATTGGGACTGTAGAGGAGGAAGTAAGCAAAGACATTGAGATGAAGAACCCCTTTAACACTCACTTTTGACTTTCCTCTGAAGATTCTGACAGAATTATTGAATGGGGCATCCTTTGTAAGACAGTGGAATTCAGGATGATGAAAGTGACTGATAAAATACACAGCACAGTCCCAAAAAACCTGATTAACCTTCCACAAATGCAAAACATTGATTTGGGGGGAGGGCAGAGAGATGCAAATAAGCATGACAAAGAACACTGTTTACAATAAAATGAGTGACAACATTTAGCAGGGAGGGAAAATGTGTGAAGATGGCTTATGAAGGTGAGACTCCAACAGAGCATTGAAGAAGGAATTTGAAGACTGATGTGAGATTGCAGAAGTAATTTGTAAATTGGGAATGAACTGACATCTGAGAGTACACGGTGCAGCTGCACTGAAGAATGAAGGGTGGCATGGTAGCACAGTGGTTAGCACTGCTGCCTCACAGCACCAGTGATCCGGGTTCAATTATGGCCTTGAGTGACTGTCTGTGCGGAATTTGCAAGTTCTCCCCAAGTCTGCGTGGGTTTCCTCTGGGTGCTCTGGTTTCCTCCCACAGTCCAAAGATGTGTGCACTTGTTTGATTGGCCATGGTAAATTGCCCCTTAGAATCAGGGGGACGAGCAGGGTAAATAAGTGGTGTTATGGGGATAGGATCTGGATGAGATTGTGGTCAATGTAGACTCGATGGGCCAAATGGCCTCATTCTGCATTGGAATGATTCTAGGATTCTAATGGAACTTGCTCAGCTACTTGACAAACAGCCTGGCATAAAATGGTAATATGGCCTGAAAAGTGAGAAATGATTTTGAAATGATAAAGGCACTGACACATACTCCATAGATAAACTGACTGTAAGACAATATTAAAGTAAATGGAATTTTGGATTGGGGCAAATGAAGACAAGGGACAAATAATACTTAATAAGAATTAATTACAAGTTGGATACTGGTGAAGGGACAGCTTGTGAATTTTATTAAGTCTATGCAATTTATACAGCAATTATATGTTATCACAGCTTTTATATCCAATTATACCACTTCAATTATATCTAAAATTAGTTGTGAGAAGAAGATTGCAAAGGGAAAGGAAGTTGGCTACCTTGGACTGGGCCAATGACCAAAAGGGGGCAAATGTCAGAATGAATGAATAGATTTAGTAAAAGGGATGATCGATGTATTAGAGTAAAATCACTTGTTAGTCAACTGCTCCACATCAAGGTTCTAATATCAACAAGGCTGTTTACTTGTTTGAGGAACAAACAGTTTCTAGCTGACAGGCAAATTTTTGGGTGTGGATTTAATAATAAACCTACATAGGCAAGATCGGAATTGTAGAACTAAAACTTCTGTCTTGCCTCCGTAGATTAATTAAGCATGTTCTCTCCAAGGGGTGAGGGGTGGGAGAGTGCATGGGTGGAAATGTAAGATGTAGGTGAGGGCGATATGGGGAGTGCGTGGGAGGAGGGGTGGCCCGGAGAGGAGGCGTTGTCGGGGTAAGGGGGACAGGGTAAAGAGAAGGTGGAGATAATAGGAGGGAGGGAGAGGCGAGGGGCGTGGGGAGGAGAGAGGAGGTGAGGTGGAAGGGCAGAGGGAGGTGAGGGAAGGGCGTGTTGAGGGGGGTATATGTCAAATTAAGGACTAAGTCCCAGGAGTTTGGAGATGAACTCTTTCCACATGAAGTGAACAAACTGCTAAGGGAACTTCTCAATCCAATACAATGACTCCCCCACATGTCCTGTGTGTCAGGGCGGGGTCGCTATGCTCCCCACCCGCACTTTTCATCCCAATCCCAGGAGTTTGGTGTCTGGGCTCCGGATGAGTAATGGCGGCCACAGCTCCCACAATCCCTCGCGCTTCGGAGACCGCTATATCAGCCGCTCAGGCAGGTGACCCGGGACTGCGCATGTCCAAGGGAAGGGTAAGCTGCGCATGTGCGGAAGCCACCCTCCCCCACCTGCTTGCAGCGGTGTTGACCAATGGAAAGCGTTGGAGGACCGGAAGGACTCTGGTCCTCCAGCCAATCAGATCGCGGGCTTTGCGTGCATGAAGATTGAGCTTCAGAAAAGCTCAAACTTCCTCCGCTCTGGAACATCTGTGAGAAAAAGTCTTTCTTTTCTCCCCCTCTCCATTTCTTTTCTCACTGTGGGGGAAACTGGGGACTTGCAGCAACTAAAGAGAAAGGAAATGAATAAAGGGAAGCTGCAGACTCTGGAAAGGTTGGTCCAGGTCTCTCTCTCTCTCTGGAAGACAGTGACATCCTTTACTCCTTGTGAGGGAAGGGATTCACTCTGCTCTGTCGAGACGCCAACGGCTTCAGATTGCTCTGTTGCCTTAAAAAACTTCTATCAGTAAAAGATTCGATTTTGCTGCACTTTTCTTGATTAGTTGATGCACTTTGGGGAAAGCGATTGAGAGAAGTTCGAAGGCTTTTAAAACGAATGTGAAATAAGATGAGGAGGGATTTCTTCACTCAAGAATGTGGTCAAGTTTTGGAATTATCAACTCCTCAGCCATTGAGCCTTTTCAGCAGAGAGACTGATTGGTTTCTAGACATTGAAGATATCAAGGGATATGGGTTTAGTGTGGGGAGAATGACACTGAAGTCGATGAGCCAGTTATCTCATTGAATGGTTTAAAAGGCTTGTTGGGCCAAATAGCTGACTGCAGCTCCTATTTGTTGTGATCTCTGTATCCAGGATAGGAAGCAGAGAGCATGGATCTGTGAATCAGCCTCAATGAGCACCTTCAGGAGAATTGGGAGGGTGAATGTTAGATACAGCAGAGTGAGAATGGAGGGAGAGTGTATGGGACAGATATTTACAGATTTTGGGAATTGCGAGAGGAAAGAATGTTCCATAGAAACTAGAATTGTGGTTCTGAATTTCTATCCTGTGCTGACACTGATGGATTTTGTGAACTTGTTTTACAGCTCATTGAAAGAGGAATTTCAGACCGAAATCTCAAACGTCACATCTAGATCTGATAGAGTCATATTCCTTGGGACCTGAATAATATTGCCCTTTGAATTTAGAAGGAGAATTGGTTGTCTGGTCTGTCAATTTGAAAAGATTTCAAACATCAGCGGGACTAGAAAAGTACCAATACACTGCCACACTCAAGTGAGTGTGTTCCAGTGCACTGACGAAAGTGCTTTAACCGGTTACACAGCCTGAATAATTATCACACCATTTCCAGCGGGGAGAGACTGTACACGCATTGTATGTGTGGACGAGGTTTCAACTGATTGTCCATCCAAGGAAGAGGCAAGGACACCTGCACCATGGAGAAACCATGGAAATGTGTGGACTGTGGAAAGAGATATAGAGCCCCATCTCAGCTGGAAGCTCATCGGCGCAGCCACACTGGGGAGAGGCCATTCACCTGCTCTCAGTGTAGAAAGGGATTCACTCAGTCATCCAACCTGCAGAAACACCAGCGAGTTCACACTGGGGAGAGGCCATTTGCCTGCTCTCAGTGTGGGAAGGAGTTCAGTCATTTATTCAACCTGCGGACACACCAGCGAGTTCATACTGGGGAGAGGCCGTTCACCTGCCCTCGGTGTGAGAAAGGATTCAGTCAGTTATGTGATCTGCAGTCACATCAGCGAGTTCACACTGGGGAGAGGCCATTCACCTGCTCTCAGTGTGGGAAGGAATTTAGTCATTCATTCAACCTGCAGACACACCAGCGAGTTCACACTGGGGAGAGGCCGTTCACATGCTCTCAGTGCGAGAAGGGATTCACTGACTCATCCAGCCTGAGGAGGCACCAGCGAATTCACACTGGGGAGAGGCCATTCATCTGCCCTCAGTGTGAGAAGGGATTCACTGACTCATCCAGCCTGCGGAGACACCAGCGAGTTCACACTGGGGAGAGGCCATTTACCTGCCCTCAGTGTGAGAAGGGATTCACTGACTCATCCAGCTTGCAGAGACATCAGAGAGTTCACACTGGGGAGAGGCCATTCACCTGCTGTCAGTGTGGGAAGGGATTCACTGACTCATCCAGCCTGCGGCGACACCAGCAAGTTCACACTGGGGAGAGGCTGTTCACCCGCTCTCAGTGTGGGAAAGGATTAAGAATTTTGTCCGCCCTGCTGAGACACCAACAAGTTCATGAGTGATTCCAGGGGTTCGATTCTACAGTTATTGTTTCTGCTCTCAGTTACATCAAGGATTGCATTTTGTTCATTCTTACAGTTAGTCATTGGGGAGGGGCAGAGGGTGACTTTAAGAACATATGAACGTAAGAACTAGGAGCAGGAGTAGGCCATCTGGCCCCTTGAGCCTGCTCCGCCATTCAGTAAGATCATGGCTGTTCTTTTTGTGGACTCAACTCCGCTTACCTGCCTGCTCAGCATAGCCCTTAATCCCTTTACTGTTAAAAATTTATCTAATCTTGCCTTAAAAATATTCAGTGAGGTAGCCTCAACTGCTCACTGTGCAGGGAATTCCACAGATTCACAACCTTCTGCTGGACTGGCTGGTCTCACAACTTTGCCTCCAGTGGGTTGATGCTCTTTGAGTCCTGTTGCAAATACCTGGTTTCAAATTTCACAAGGATCACAGAGTGACAGGGTATTCGGAAGTTCAGAGCTATTTAGTCACCATTTCTGTTTGAAACCCCCCAAATGCCCATCCAATTTCCTTTGTGATTGTTTATTGTCTCCATTTCCTCCACTGTCATTGGCTGCCAGTTCCAGGTCATTACAATTTGCTATGTCAAAATATTCTTCCTCACATCCTCCCCTGCATCTCTGGTCCAAAACCTTAAATCTGTGTCCCCCCCACCCTTGTCCCATCAGCTAATGGGAACAGCTTTTCTTTATCCACCTTATCTAAACCTGTCAGAATTTTGCCCACCTCTATCAAATCTCTCCCCAACCTCCTTTGCTTCAAGGAGAACAACCCCAGCTTGACATTGACAATAAAGAACAAACTAACAGAATATGTTAATACTTGAAATCAAAATTGGAATATTTGAATTCTGTTTTAAAGATATTGTGAATATATTGTTCTGTACAATAAAGAGATTTGAATAACTCACCTTGGGTGTGGTTGAATGAAATGTATCAGTCTGGTATCCACCAACAGTCTTGAGGAAATCTGGAATGAGTGGCTGGAAATACCTCCCTAATAACACTGTGGGTGTACTTACATATCAGGCATTGTAGCAGTTCAAAATGGCAGTGTTGGGGTTGACAGTGGCCAAGACTGCTATATACAGGCACATATAACTGAAGGACTGCAGATTGAATGTGAGGCATGATGGGACTGGACTATCTCGACCACATTCCTGTGACTGCTCAGTTTGTGCTACAATGAACCATTAAAGCTGCTTAGCAGGGTCTCAACAGAGGACCGGGTGAGAATATTTACTTAGAATGAGTTAAAATTAAACTTATTCCAGGACTGGCTGGTGTTCAGCAGTTGAGATACCAGAACCTGCAATCAATCAACAAACAGTGGTAGGTAGTTGGTTAAGAAGAAGTGTTTTCAGGGAATTGCTTGATAGAGCAGACGCAGCACGGTTTCATTAAAGGGAAGTCGTGTCTGACAAATTTACTGGAGTTCTATGAGGATGTGTCTAGGGCGGTGGATAGAGGAGAGCCGGTGGATGTGGTCTTTCTAGATTTTCAGAAGGCGTTTGACAAAGTACCTCACAAGAGGTTATTGCAGAAGGTCGAGGGACATGGAGTTGGGGGTAGGGTGTTAGCGTGGATAGAGGATTGGTTGTCAAATAGGAGGCAGAGAGTGGGGGTCAACGGGTGCTATTCGGATTGGCGGATGGTGACTAGTGGAGTGCCCCAGGGGTCGGTGCTGGGGCCTCAGCTTTTTACCATTTATATAGATGATCTGGAGGACGGAACCGAGTGTAGGGTGTCGAAATTTGCTGATGACACCAAGATTGGAGGAACGGCAAATTGTGCGGAGGGTGTGGAGAGTCTGCAGAAGGATCTAGATAGGCTGGGCGAATGGGCCAGGAAATGGCAAATGGAATTTAATGTTGGCAAGTGTGAGGTGGTCCACTTTGGTAGGAAGAATGGTAGGAAGGACTATTACTTACGGGGCGAAAAACTGCAGCAGGCGACGGTGCAGAGGGACTTCGGGGTTCTTGTGTATGAGTCGCAAAAACCCAGCTTGCAGGTGCAGCAGGTGGTCAGGAAGGCAAATGGGATGCTGGCCTTCATAGCGAGGGGGATTGAATATAAAAGTAGGGAGGTCTTGCTGCAGCTGTATAGGGCATTGGTGAGGCCGCAGCTGGAGTACTGTGTGCAGTTTTGGGCGCCGCACCTGCGCAAGGATATTTTGGCCTTGGAGGGAATGCAGAGGAGGTTTACTAGGCTGATACCGGAGTTGAGGGGGTTGAGCTATGAGGAGAGGCTGAATAAACTGGGCTTGTACTCGTTAGAGTTTAGAAGAATGAGGGGAGATCTCATTGAGACGTATAAGATGATGAATGGGATGGATAGGATAGAGGTGGAGAGACTCTTCCCGCTCAAAAAAGACAGTAGGACTAGGGGGCACAGCCTCAAGATAAAAGGGGGGCGGTTTAGAACGGAGTTGAGGAGGAACTTCTTCACTCAAAGGGTGGTGAATCTCTGGAATTCTCTGCCCGTTGAAGTGGTGGAGGCTGCCTCGCTAAATATTTTTAAGACGCGGGTTGATGGGTTTTTGATAAGAGAGGGGATTAAGGGTTATGGGGAGAAAGCGGGAAAGTGGAACTGAGCAGCGACAGATCAGCCATGAGCTTATTGAATGGCGGGGCAGGCTCGAAGGGCTAGATGGCCTACTCCTGCTCCTATTTCTTATGTTCTTATGTTTAAATTATTTCATCATAAGAACTGTGAGGACTTGCAACCTAATAGTTGATGAAGTAATGGTATACTCCAAATAGCACTGCACTGAAAAAGGGGTCAGACCAAGAAGTAAAGTTTTTTCAGGCATTATTTAAATTATTTCATCATAAATTTGTGATAAGAGCCGTGAAGGACTTGTAACCCAACAGCCAGTTAATTAACAGTGTGCTCCAAGTTGCACTGCGCTGAAAAGGGGATCTGACCAACAAGTGGTGATCTCAGACATTGTTTAAATTACATCATCACTGGCCAACTTCCGCTTTGTGACGTCACAGCGGAGCCATAATTGAAACAATCATTAGGAATCACTGCTCCGCGGTGACGGCTGCGGGTCCCAGTGCGCATGCCGGGGCTGCGCGGACCCGGGAGCCCCGCCCCCACCCATTGTTGCCCTCCCCTCTGCCCCTCCTCGAGCCAAGGTTTCCAGTCAAGCGGCAGAAGCCGCTCGGTCATCTCCCCTCCCCCACGGCCCGGGACTGCGCATGTCCAAGGGAGAGGGGAATCTGTGCATGTTCCGGGGGAAGAGCCCACCCTCTGACCGTCACGTTGAATTGTTGACCAATGGGAAGAGTTGGAGGACCGGAAGGACTGTGGCCCTCCAGGCAATAAGAGCGCGAGCTTTGTGACAATGCAGATTGAACTTCAGACAGACTGAAATTTCCTCTTTTGTTGGTCAGTTGGATAACAAGCCATACCTAAAAGAGGCCAACATCTGTGAGTAAAATACTTTCTTTTTTCCCCCTTTCTGTTTCTTCTCATTCTGGGGGAATTGCTGACTTGCTGCAACGAAAGGGAAAGGGAGTGAATCTAGGGAGGTTGTAGGCTCTGGAAAGTTTGGCCCAACTCTGTCAATCAGCCTGTGGAGGCTCAATATTATATCCAGCAGAATGAGAATGGAGGGTTATTTTTTCTTCATTCATGAGACATGAGCATCGCTGGCTTTTGCTACCAAATGAACCTGTTGGACTTTTAACCTGGTGTTGTGAATTGTCTTACTGTATTTACCCCAGTCCAATGCCAGCATCTCCACATCATCGCTGGCTGGCCAGCATTTATTACCCATCCCTCAGTGCCCTTGAACCGATTGGTTTACTGGGGTGTTTCAGAGGGCAATGTGAATCAGCACATTACTGTACCTTTGGTGTCACATGTTGGCCATGCCAGGTGAGGATGGCAGATTTCCTTCCCTAAAAAGCATTAGTGATGGGGTTTTCCAACAATCAACAATAGTTTCACAATCATCAATAGATTCTTAATTCCACATGTTTGTACTGAATTCAAATTCTACCATTTGCTGTGGCAGGATTCGAACCTGGGTCCCCAAACATTAGCTGAATTTTGGATTAATAGTCTAGCGATAATACCACGAGGGAATTGCCTCTCAATGTGTGAGATGGAAACTTACAGCTTTTGGGGAATGAAAGGGGGACAAAATGCTCCAGAGAAACTAGAATTGTCTGTTCTGAATGTCTATCCTGTACTAACGCTGATTACTTTTGCCAATTTCTTTTACAGATGTTAGAAGTGAGGATTTAAGCCAGAAATCTCAACTCAAACGTTGCATCAGGTTCTGAAAGATTCAGTTGATTCATTGCAAAGTGAAGATCAGTGGCCTTTGAATCAAGATGGAGAAATAATTGTCTGCTCTATCAGCTTCATCAGTTATTAATTCTCAATGTGACTAGAAAAGCATCAGCACACACACTTTGAACTTTGACAATAGGACTAGGGGGCACAGCCTCAAGATAAAAGGGGGGCGGTTTAGAACGGAGTTGAGGAGGAACTTCTTCACTCAAAGGGTGGTGAATCTCTGGAATTCTCTGCCCGTTGAAGTGGTGGAGGCTGCCTCGCTAAATATTTTTAAGACGCGGGTTGATGGGTTTTTGATAGGAGAGGGGATTAAGGGTTATGGGGAGAGTGCGGGAAAGTGGAACTGAGCCGCGACAGATCAGCCATGATCTTATTGAATGGCGGGGCAGGCTCGAAGGGCTGGATGGCCTACTCCTCCTATTTCTTATGTTCTTATGATTGTTCCAGCCTTAACCAGTTACACAGCTTGAAGAAACATTCCCATTTGGAGCCGGGAAAGACCCTATGTGTGTCCTGTGTGCGGAAACTTAATTTGATTGTTGAACATGGAGAGACACGAGGACACCTACACCACGGAGAAACCATGGAAATGTGAGGACTGTGGAAAGAGATTCATAACCCCCTCAAAACTAGAAACTCATCGACGTATTCACACCAGGGAGCGGCCGTTTACCTGCTCTAATTGTGGGAAGGGATTCACAAATTCAACACACCTGCTGACACACCAGCGAATTCACATGAAGGAAAGGCCATTCACCTGCACAGCATGTGGGAAAGGTTTCAAACATTCATCCACCCTGAAGATACATCAGCGAGTTCACTCTGGGGAGAGGCCATTTGTTTGCTCTGAGTGTGGGAAAGGATTCACTCAGTTATCCAACCTGCAGACACACCAGCGAATTCACACTGGGGAGAGGCCATTCAGCTGCTCTGAGTGTGGGAAGAGATTCAATCAGTTATCCGATTTGCTGACACACCAGCGAGCTCACACTGGGGAGAGGCCGTTTACCTGCTCTCAGTGTGGAAAAGGATTCACTCAGTCATCCAACCTGCAGACACACCAGCGAGTTCACACTGAGCAGAAACAATTCAGCTGCTCTCACTGCGCGAGAAGGTTTAGATGGTTATCCAACCTGATGCGACACCGACAGGTTCACACTGAGGAGAGGTCATTCTTCTGTTCTGACTGTGGGAAGGGATTCAAAAATTCAACCCATCTGCTGACACACCAACGAATTCACACTGAGGAGAAGCCGTTCATCTGCACAGTGTGCGCAAAGAAATTCAAAGATTCATCCACTCTGCAAAAACACCAGCGTGTTCACACTGGGGAGAGACCATTCACCTGCTCTGATTGTGGGAAGCAGTTCCAAGACTTGTCCAACCTGAGAAGACACCAACGAGTCCACACTGGGGAGAGACCATTCACCTGCTCTGACTGTGGGAAAGGATTTACTCAATCATCTACCCTATTGAGACACCAGCGAGTTCATAATTGATTACAGTCGTTGGATTCTGCTGTTATTGCTGCTGTTAATCACATCCAGCACTGAAATATGTTCACTCTGACAGTTGAGGTGGGAGGGTCAGTGAGTTTCTTTCTGCTGAACTGGCCAGTCTCACAACTTTGCTTCCCCGTTTTTAAACAAAGGCACAACATTTGCCACCCTCCAATCTTCAGGCACCTCACCTGTGGATGTCAATTCAAATATCTCTGCTAGGGAACTTGCAATTTCCTCCCTAGCCTCCCACAATGTCCTGGGATACACTTCATTAGGCCCTGGGGATTTATCTACCTTGATGCACTTTAAAGAGCCTCACATCTGTAGTGGGTACCCTGGTAGAAGGTATTCTGAGAGACATAATCTACAGGCATTTAGAGAGGCAAGGACTCATTAGGGACAGTCAGCATGGCTTTGTGAGTGGAAAATCATGTCTCAGAAGTTTGAGTTTTTTGAAGGTGTAACCAATAAGGTAGATGAGGGCAGTGCAGTTGATGTTGTCTACATGAACTTTAGCAAGGCCTTTGATGAGATACCACATAGTAGGTTGTTGCATAAGATTAAATCTCACGGGATCCAATGTGAGGTAACTAAATGGATGCAAAATTAGCTTGATGATAGAAACCAGAGGGTGGATGTAGAGAGTTGTTTTTCAAACTGGAAGCCTGTGACTAGTGGTGTACCTCAGGGATCGGTGCTGGGTCCACTGTTATTTGTCATTTGTATTAATGATTTGGATGAGAATTTAGGAGGCATGATTACTAAGTTTGCAGATAACACCAAGATGGGTGGCATAGTGGACAGTGAAGAAGGTTAGTTCGGATTGCAGTGGGTTCTTGATCTATTGGGCCAGTGGGCTGACGATTGACAGATGGAATTTAATTTAGTGCGAGGTGATGCATTTTGATAGATCGAACCAGGGTAGGGCTTAGTTAATGGTAGTGCTTTGGGGAGAGTTGTAGAACAAAGAGATCTAGGGGTACTTGTTCATAGCTCATTGAAAGTGGAGTCACAGATGGACAGGGTGGTGAAGAAGGCATCCGGCATGCTTGGTTTCATTGGTCAGAACATTGAATATAGGAGTTGGGACATCTTGTTGAAGTTGCACAAGACATTGGTAAGGCCACTTGTAATACTGTATACAGTTCTGGTCACCTTATTCATGAGGACGGTCTCAACAAGGATCTTGGGTTCATGTCGCACTATCTGTAACCCCCAACACTTGCCTGGGTTTGCAAAACCTCACTCACTGTACTGTCTGGAGACAATACACATCTCTTTAACCTGTGATCAGTGCTCCTTCCACGCACATTGTCAGCCACTTCAAGACTTGAACAGCAGGTTAGGTGTAAAGATTCACAATCTAATCAGTAATCTGTAAACTGTCTGTGCTTTAAATGCTCTGTCTGAGGCCAGAACTCTCCATTCACCTGACGAAGGGACTAACCCAAAAGCTTGTGCGTTTACTATCAAATAAATCGGTTGGACTAAAACCTGGTGTTGTCAGACTTTTTACCACCTTATTATAGACAGGATATTATTAAACTAGAAAGAATGCAGAAAAGATTTATTAGGATGCTTCTGGGAGTTGATGGTTTGAGTTATAAGGAGAGGCTGGATAGACTGGGACGTTTTTCCTCTGGCGCATAGGAGACTTAGGGGTGATCTTATAGAAGTTTATAAAATAATGAGGGGCATAGATCAGCTAGATAATCAATATCTTTTTCCAAGGTAGGGAAGTGTAAAACTAGAGGCCATAGGTTTAAGATGAGAGGGGAGAGATACAAAAGGGTCCAGGGGCGTGACTTTTCAGACACAGCATGGTGAGTGTCTGGAACAAGTTGCCAGAGGTAGTAGTAGAGGCGGGTACAATTTTGTCTTTTGAAAAACATTTAGACTGTTACGAGTAAGATTGCTATCAAGGGATATGGGCCAAATGCAGGCAATTGGGACTAGCTTAGTCATTTAAAAAAAGGGGCAGCATAGACAAGTTGAGCCAAAGGGCCTGTTTCCATGCTGTTAACCTCTATGACTCTATAGAGGTGCTGGGTGTCTGGAATGCACTCCCAGTGGAAGGGATGCAAGCAGGCACATTAGCAATGTCCAAGGTAGATAGACAGATAAGAGGTGAACAGAGAGATAGAAACTCTATTGGCACAGGCTTGGTGGGCCAAAGTGCCTGATACTGTGCTGTATTGTTCTTTGAACATTCTAAGTAACAAGGTCAAGGAAGCCATCTTAAACTCTAACATGTGAATGAAGCTTTATTTTAAAAATTAATGCTGTATTCATCTAAATGCTTGTGCAAACTGTATAGCCAGCAGAAATTGTTTAAACTAAGAATTTCTTTTATCATTTTGATAAGCTGCAGGACATTATATTCCGTCAAATCTGGCTCAAGAACAAGGTCAATTGTTCGATCTGATCAAGGTGAATAAGAAAGAAACCTATTATCTTCCATTGTGTGTCTTTTTGAACCAGTGAATCTTGTATTAACCAAATGAATTAAAGAATCCTGTATTAATTAGCTCCCAGTCACTAACAGATGATTGTATTCAATTACAATTAATGAATCAGTGGTTATCGTAAAAGACTGAGTTTTATTTACTGTAAAAATGTAAAAGCTTATTGCTGCGTACGTAAAGAATGTGCAATGAAGATAAATGTACTAATGTACTGGCAAGAGAGACCTTCAAACCTTTCAATATTTGAAACTATGTGAACAAGATAAAACTGTATAGAATCAGATAAAGGGATAGTGTGAAACAATTCTGTTGTATTCCTGACTAAGATGAAGGGAAAAGTGGTGTAAGTATTGGGGATCCAATTAATCTAACCAAATTGACCAATTGTCATGTCAAACAGACCCAATTCTGATGTAGGGGGATAAAAGCAGAGGTTCCAAAGGTCTTCCCTGTGAGCCTAGTTTCAAGGAAACTCCTGTCAAAGGAGGAGCCAAACTTCCAAGGCTGAATTCCACAAAAAGTCCTCTCAAAGAAGGAGCCAGAGAGGGTTTAACCTTTCAGATTGATCACCCACTTCAAGTTATAAAAGCCAATGTCTTAAAGTGATTCAGTAAACCTTGTTCATGAATAAACTTATTTAAATTTACTATCCAGAGAATTCTGCCTTTGCCTTAATTGGTTAAACTCTTGTCTGAACCAAAGTGAATTTCTTTCCACAGTGAATGCAGTTGAACGGCCTCTCCTCAGTGTGAACTTGGTGTAACATGAGGCTGGCTGACTGAGTGAATCCCTTCCCCCACACAGCGCAGGTGAATGGCGTCTCCACAGTGTGAGTACATTGGTGTGCAGTGAGTGTGGATAACTGCCTGAAGCTCTTTCCAAAGGAGGTGCAGTTAAATGGTTTCTCCTCAGTGTGAATTCTCTTGTGTACCACCAGGTTGGCTGACTGAGTGAATTCCACCCCACAGTCAGAGCAGGTGAATGATTTCTCCCCAGCGTGAACACGCTTGTGTGCACTGAGGTTGGATGAAGACCTGAAGCTCTTCCCACAAGAAGTGCAGCTGTATGACTTATTCCCAGTGTGATTTCTCTGTATGTTAGCAGGGTGAGATAACCGAGTAAATCCCTTCCCATAGACAGAGCAGGAGTATGGCCTGTCCTCAGTGTGAATTCTGTGGTGTGGCCAAAGGCCAGACAACTGAGTTAAATCCTTTCTCACATTTGGAGCAGATGAATCGCTTCTCCCCAGCGTGAATGCATTGGTGTATTAACAGGATGAAGGACTGGTAATGTTAGCAGGGTGAGATAACTGAGTAAATCTCTTCTCAGATACGGAACAGCTGAATGGTCACATCCCAGTGTGAATTCGCTGATGTGCAGTGAGGATAGATGACTGTTTAAACCTCCTTTCACAGTATGTGCACCTATAAGGTCTTTCCTCAGTGTGAATTCGCAAGTGTGACAGGAGGCTCGCTGCCTTAATAAATCCTTTTCCACACATAGACGAGGTGAATAGCTTCTCCCCAGCATGACTGTCAATGGATTTCCAGCTGACATGGATAATAGAATCCTTCACCACAATCCTCATATTTCCACAGTCTCTCTGTGATGCTGTTCCCAGTGTTGACGGATTTCCAGGCGGGATGCATAATTGAATCCCTTCTCACAATCCCCACATTTCCACTTCATGCTGCCAATGCCCTTGTGTCTCTCCTGGTTGGACAATCAGTTGAAGCCTCGTCCACACACACACACAACACGTGTACAGTTTCTCCTCGGTGTGAACGGTGTGATGTTTTTCAGGCTGTCTAAATGATTGAAGCTCTTTCCATAGTTAGCTCGCTCGAACACTCTAGCTTCTGTGTGTCTCGGTGCTTTCCAGTCACGTTGATGTTTGAAATCTTTTCACACAGACAGAACAGAAAAATATTTCTACTTCCACATTCAATGATATTCAGCTCCTGATGAATCTGTCAGATTTTGATGTTTGTTTTAATTTGTGGAAATCCTCCCCTGGAAAATGGTTTGAAAGGAGTGCTCACAAAGAGTACAGGACAGAAATTGAGAGCAGACAGGTCTGGTTTCTCTGGAATATTCTCTCCCCCAGTTTGTCAGTCCCACTCTCTGTCTCTCAGGGAAAGACCTGAACCCGCTCCAAGATGGCCGCGGCCGGTTGCCTGGGTAACTCGCACCTCGCAACTGGGAGAAGCCCTGCCCACTCACTATTCCCTTATCAAGATGGCCACCCTTGCACCACATCTGAACCAGACCCATTTCCTCTCCCAAGATGGCGACGAACGGTTGCCTCGTTAACCCAGGCTCATTACCGGGGAGGAAGCCCCGCCTCTCTGATCACCCTCATTCACACTCGTAAGATGGCAGCTAGCGAGGCCGCCCCCTTTGGGCCTGTTCCCATGGGAAAGTCAGGGGCCGCGGCCGAAGCCAGAAGTTGGTGCCCTTTCCAGTGCAGCCGTGGTTTCCATTCCTACCCTCTGTTCACAATCTCCTCCCCAACACCATGACTGACACTGAGCATGCTCAGAGCGCTCGCTCCATTGCGAGGCTCACAACCGCCTTACCAATGTCGCGCATGCTCCACTCCCGACCTGCCCCCCCGCCCCTCATTCACTCTGATTGGTTAGAGGACCAGCCTCTCCCACGTGGTCCTCCAGCCCCGCCCCTCCTTCACTCTGATTAGTTGGAGGACTGGCCTCCCACGCGGTCCTCCAGCCCTGCCCCTCCTTCACTCTGAATGGTTGGAGGACCAGCCGCTCCCACGCGGTCCTCCAGCCCTGCCCCTCATTCACTCTGATTGGTTAGAGGGCCAGCCGGTCCCACACTTATTTCCAGTTGCCCCCTCTTCCTATTGGTCAGCGCCTGCCGTCAGTCAGCGTCCGAGCATTGTGATGTGGGACATGCGCAGTGTCATTGCTGGCCTTGGCTCTTGTTTGTGCCGGAGTTTGTGAACTGCTTCTACAGGAGATCAGAAGAGAAGGGTTTGCAGATGAGAAAAGTCAGATCAAGCTCGGGTTGAGTAACTCCATTTATCAGGATCTGAATATCATCGGTCTTTGAATGTGAAAGGATAAATGATCAACTGTTCGAAAAGAACACATTTCAAACATCAGTGACTGGAAAAGCATCGACACACACCCACCCACCCGAGTGAGTGTTCCAGTGAACTGACTGGAAAGAGCTTTAACCAGTTATTCGGCTTGAGAAAACATTGCAAAATATAAGGAAAAATCATACATTTGTTCAATGTTTGGACAAGACTTGAACTAATTATCCAACCTGGAGAGACACAGGGGCACTGGCACCATGGAGAAACGGTGGAAATGTGAAGATTGTGGTAAAGGATTCAATTATCCATCCCTGCTGGAAAACCATCAACGCAGTCACACTGGGGAGAGGCCATTCACCTGTTCTATATGTGGGAAAGGATTTACTCAGTCATCCAACCTATCATTACACCAGCGAGTTCACACAGGGAAGAGGGCATTCACCTGCTCTGTGTGTGGGAAGGCTTTCACTCAGTTATCTGGTCTTTCATCACACCAGCGAATTCACACTGAGGAGAAGCCATTCAGCTGCACTACCTGTGGAAAAAGGTTCAGGCATTCTTCAGCACTCACGGCACACCAACGCACTCACACTGGGGAGGGACTGTTCACCTGTCCTGAGTGTGGAAAAAGGTTCACTCAGTCATCCAACTTCACATTACATCAGCGAGTTCACACTGGGGAGAGGCCTTTCACCTGCTCCATGTGTGGGGAAGGATTCACTGGGTCATCCCACCTGCTGTCACACCAGCGGATTCACACTCAAAAGCCATTCAGCTGCACTTCCTGTGGAAAGAATTTTAGACAGGCAACCTATCTCATTGCACACCAACGGATTCACACTGGGGAGAGGCCATTTACTTGTTCCACGTGTGGGAAGGGATTTACACTTTTACCCACCCTGCTGAGACACCAACGAATTCACACTGAGGAGAAGCCATTCAGCTGCACTGACTGTGGAAAGACTTTCAGGCAGTCATCCAATCTTGTTTTACACCAGCGAGTTCACACTGGAGAGAGGCCATTCATCTGCTCCATGTGTGGGAAAGGATTCAATCGGTCATCCAACCTCACTGCTCACCAGCGAGTTCACGCTGGGCAGAGGCCGTTCACTTGCTCCGTGCGTGGGGTTCGCAAAGCTTTTCAACCTGCTGGCTCACCAATGCACTCACACTAAGAGGCCATTTAACTGCTCTGTGTGTGGGAAGAGATTCAGTCAGTCACAATGGTTCCTGAGACATCAACAGGTTCAATAGTGACTGCAAGGGTTAGATTCTACTGTTACTGCTGCTGTTTATCTTGTTTAGTATTGATACGTGGTTTTGTTCCTGCTGATATGACTCGCTGGAGTTTAATATTCTGGCGATCTCACTAATTTTCAGGGCTTCAGTGTCCATTTTTGACAACACTACAGCACTATCATCTGCACCATATCCTTTCCTTTTCCCCTCTGTATGAACGGCATAGCTTGTTGCTATAGTGCACCAGAAACAATGTTTTTCACAGTATCCCAGTACATGCAACAATAAATTAAATCAAATATTGATGACGTATTCTCTCAGTAACAATACCTTTTGTATTTTGTTGAATTTTGTTGCGTTTACTTCATTACATGGATAAGATAGTACAGATGCCACATACAGTGTATATATTAAATCTTTTAACTTAGTATCTATATATAAAATATATCGTGTCAATTTATTTTGAATAAATCACCCTTACTCCATTTCCAAAATGTGATTTCAAACTATTTGACACTTTGGGATTGAGGCCATATGTGTAACCCCTGGATGGTGAGTAGGGAGGAGGTGAACGTGCAGCTGTTACATAGAACATATAGAACATAGAACATTATTTGCAGGAGAAGCTGTCTTGGGAAGTTTATAAGTTCTTTATTTTTAAAATAAACATAATGTGGAAAGGCTCTGACTCATGTGTGGTCTCAGTGTGTCACTGCCTCAATGACATTCTGTTTTCACTGACTAGATAGTTCAAAGTTGCTGCTGACTGTATTCTCTCTTTGGAAAGCTGGATTGAAAATGTAACGTTTGATAGGATTTATATCAAATCCCCTAATAGTTATATTAGCCCACCATCCAATAAAAACATGTTCTAATATTCTGTGTCAGTAATGTTCTAGATAAAAATAGTCATTAAGGTCGATTAAACACATTCCACTTTGTTAAATGAAGTTAATGAGATGCTGGTGATCTTTGGTTTCGGATTTTACTCATTTTATTGGAAACTGCTCATTTCATAAAATATTTTTATATTTGGTAAATAACAAAACAAAGAACAACACAGCACGGGAAACAGGCCCTTTGGCCCAACGAGCCCGCACCGCCATCTTAACAATGTGCTTTTCCTCCTCCACCCTTGACCCATGTCTCAGCTTATGGTACCCCCACTGAAGACCAGATTAAGGGGAGAATAATTTAGGGACAATTTGTTCCACCAATCAGCTTGAGAGCACATCTTTGGGGTGTGGGAGGAAACCGGAGCACCCGGAGGAAACCCACGCAACCACAGGGAGAATGCACAAACTGCCACAGACATTGGCCCAAATCCATGTATCTGCACAGCAAACAGTGATAGTCACTGAGCTGTCGTGGTGCCCATCCGCTGGTCCAGTTTCAAGTATACACAAACGACGTGAAGTACTAGGCTACTCTCAAAATATCCAAGAGCAGCCCACGCATGACCCACCATGTGTATGCCTCTTGTTAGGCAACAACATGGTGCGGACGGTGGAGCAGGAAAAAGCTCACATGATTCTGATCTTCATTGTGTGTGAACTTACATTCAAAACCCATTGATAAACTCACTACACAATCAGCTCTGACCAGGGCTTTCGTATGTTGTCACTGAGCATTAAGCAGCAGAAAGAGTGGAACGGCAGTCAGGCCACACAGCCTAACCTGGGTTCAAATCCTGCTTGGGTGACTGTCTGTCATGCTCTCCCTATGTCTGTGTGGGTTTCCTTTGGGTACTCTGGTTTCCTCCGACAGTCCAAAGATGTGTAGGTTAGATGGATTAGCCATGGTAGTGTGTGGGGTTGGAGGAATAGAGCAGAGGAAAGGGCCTGGGTGAGATACTCTGTCAGAGAGTCAATGCAGATTTGATAGGTCGAATAGCCTCTTCTGAACTGTAGGGATTCCATGATTCTATGAACAGTAGTTAAAATTTGAATGTATCGCAACTTCCAATGTGTCATATGTGATTTGTGAGTGAGTTCACAGTACCTGGCTGTTAAATTCCTGAGCTGTCACTCAGGGTCTTTCCCCACACTGGCTGAAATACATAAAAAAGTGTCACTCAGCAGAGCGTGGAGATTTTATGTGTCGCCAAGAGCTCCTTACAAGGCTCACATTATTATGGAATGCTTTAGTTCAGCCCCAGGGAGACAGCTCCTCCAAATATCACCCAGCCAGACATCACATCAACAACCCTCCTTCCTCATGAAGTTTGACAGCACAAAAAGAGGCCTTTTAGCCCATCGTGTCTGCACTGGCCATCGAACACCAATCTATTCCAATCCCATCATCCAGCACTTCACTTGGTGCAGACAGTTATTGGTTCAGACGGTGGAGCAGGAAAAAACTCACATGATTCTGCTCTTCATTGCGTGGGAATTTACATTTGAAACCCATTGATAACCTCACTACACAATCAGCTCTGACCAGGGGTCAGAGCCCTGAGCAGGGCTTCTATATGTTGTCACTGAGCATCAAGCAGCAAAAAGAATGGAACAACAGTTACGCCACACAGCTCCGGGGATCCAGGTTCAAATCCAGTTTATGCTATAGCATTTCAGGTGTTCATGAAAATGCATCTTAAATGCCTGCTTGCACCATCCTGAAGTCTAAGAGGAGGTGAGAGAAACTGGAGTAAGATGTGAGTTTAGAGTTAGGACAAGGGGGAACCTTAAAAGAGATTTGCTGCCTCAAAGCGCCAGTGACCCAGGTTCAATTCCTGGCTTGGGTCACTGTTTGTGCAGAGTTTGCATGTTCTCCCCAGATCTGCATGTGTTTCCTCCGGGTGCTCCTGTTCTCTCCCACAGGCCAATGATGTACAGGTCAGCTTGATTGGCTATGCTAAGTTGCCCCTTGGCATCCCAAGATGTGTAGCTTAGGTGCAGTAGGCATTCAGTATGCTTGGTTTCATCGGTCAGAACATTGAATACAGGAGTTGGAATTTCTTGTTGAAGTTATACAAGACATTGGTAAGGCCACATTTGGAATATTGTGTGCCATTCTGGTCACCTTATTATAGACAGTATATTATTAAACTAGAAAGAATGCAGAAAAGATTTACTAGGATGCTGCCGGGACTTGATGGATTGAGTTATAAGGAGAGGCTGGATAGACTGGGGATTTTTCTCTGGAGCGTAGGAGGCTGAGGGATGATCTTATAGAGGTCTGTAAAATAATGAGGGGCATAGAGCAGCTAGATAGTCAATACCTTTTCCCAAAGGTAGGGGAGTCTAAAACTATAGGGCATAGGTTTAAGGTGAGAGATACAAAAGTATCCATGGGGCAATTTTTTCACACAGAGAGTGGTGAGCATCTGGAACAGGCTGTCAGAGGTAGTAGTAGAGGCGGGTACAATGTTGTCTTTGAAAAAGCATTTAGATAGTTACATGGGTAAGATGGGTATAGAAGGAAACGGGCCAAATGCAGGCAATTGGGATTAGTTTAGGGGTTCAAAAAAAAGGGCACCATGGACAAGTTGGGCCGAAGGACCGGTTTCCATGTTGTAAACCTCTATGACTCGATGTGATGAAATAGCTCATTTTGTTTTCTTTATTGACCACATATGTGAATCAAACTATGAAGGGAGTAACCAGTCATGAAACAGATTATTGTACAATTGATGAACCTTGATTAAGTTGTAAATAATGAATCAATAATCATATTGGAAAGACTGGATTTTTATCCAAAACTTGTCAAGTTGAATTATTACATGTCTCTCTGTTTGTGTGAGAAACAGCAATTTCAGACAAACTGTTCTAATAATGAAAGATTCCTGATAAAGGTCCCGAGGAATGGTACATTATAATCTTTAGTTTGATCCAGTGGATAGCAAAATACTTCAAAATCAAGAGATTTTAGCTCTCTTGTATTCTTCTCTGATGTACCGAGGCTGGGTGGCCACTGTGCCGAAGAATAAATTGGATTAACCCAAGCAGCAGCTTGAGCTAATTATTAACTGAGGAAAAGCTTGACTCTGACACAGGGTGCTGGCCACTCAGGGGTTAAAAGCCAGGGCTCTGTAATGATTTGTTGCTGGCTGATTACTGAAGACACTCACTCAAGGCAAGATTCACATGTCCATGTCAGCAAGTGGGGCTGTGTCTGAGACAGAGTTTTGAGAGCGGAATGCTGTGCTGGATCAACACCTAGGCAAAGTTGCAAAAATCACTGTCTGATTTGATTTATTATTGTCAATGTATGAACATACAGTGAAAAGTATTGTTTCTTGTATGCTGTACAGACAAAGAGAAGGAGAGGATGCAGAATACAGTGTTACAGTCATAAGAGTTAGAATAAAGTTTTAGAAGCGTGGAACGAGTAGAAGATAGAATTAGAGGGTTTGCTGGGCACAGCTTGCAAGAAGTCGCCACACTCCAGCATCATCGTGGAAATTTCCCTGGATTGATAGGCAAACCCCTATCCTTTAATAATAATTTTAATGTTAATTTAATGTTGTAAAACTTATAATCCAAAGAATCCTGTCCTGCCTTAATTAAGTCTTGTTTGAACATACATTTTCTTTCATGGGGTGTGGGTGTCACCGACTAGGCCAGTATTTTTATTGTCTATTCCTAATTATCCTTGAGGTGGTGGTGAGCTGCCTTTCCTGAACCGCTGCAGTCCCTGTGGTTTGAGGTACGCTCGCAGTGCTGATAGGGAAGGAATTTACTAAGTCATTCTCAGATTGGGGTGACTGAGATTAGTTATATTACTGATAAGAAAATCAGAGTACAATCAGATAACACAGTGGGAAAGATATAAAAAGCTACTCTGGTGTGTTTTAATCAAGCCGATTTCGCATTTATCCAAAATATTACACTGCAGCCCAGTTCAAGGAGTTATTAACACCAGTAGAAACAAACTCCAACTGTCAGAACTGAAATATAGAACATTCACTGAACAGCAGGAGGCCATTCAGCCCATCATGTCTGTGCTGGCTGGAAAAGTATTGTCCAGTTTCGTCCTACTTTCCAGCTCTTGATCTGTCCCTCTGTGTGCTGCAGAATCCGAACTGCGTATCTAAGTTCCTGTTTAACGTGATGAGGGTTCCTGCCTCTCCCATCCTTTCAGACAGTGAGTTCCAGATCCCCATGACTCTCCGGGTGAAATGATTCCTTCACTAACCCTCCTAATCCTTCAATCCTTCATTCATTAGATTTGAAAATTGAACAGATTGTAATGATATTAAAAACTTGCCAACTGGCTTCAGCTTTCTGCCACAAGATTTACTTGACATATACTTTTATAATTGATTAATCTGGTGACCAGAACTGTAAAAAGTCTGACAACACCAGGTTTTAGACCAACCAATTTATTTGATAGTAAACTCACAAGCTTTCGAGGTTTCCCTCTTCCAGAACTGTGCTCAGTTCTCTAGCTTGCTCTAACTAGCATTTTATAAATATAAACAGAATATGTTGGGTCTGGCAGCATCTGTGTGGAGAAACAGAGTTAATCTTTTGGATCTAAATGTCCAGCCTCCTTCATGGATGTCTGGATGTTGACTCCAAATTCTCTCTGATCCTCTATAATTCTCAGCATCATCCCCTTTATTGTTCATTCACTTGTCTTGTCTAATGTCCCAAATTCATTCTCCCTCATTGCTCCAGATCGAATTCCATGTGCCATTTTTCTGCCCATCTGACCAGCCCACTGATATCTTCCTGCAGTCCACGGCTTTCTTCTGGATTGTTAAACACAAATACAATTGTGTATCATCTGCAAACTGAATCATGACCCTTACATTTAAGTCTGAGTCATTGATATATACCACAAAACTGTGGAACCTCACTGGTAACCAGACACTATTCAGTCCTGGATGTGATTAACAGCAGCAATAACAGCAGAATCCAACCCTTGCTGTTGCCTGTGAACTTGCTGATGTTTCAGCAGGTTGTTTGACTGAGCAAATCCCTTCCCACACATGGAACAGTTGAACGGCCTTTCCCCAGTGTGAACTCGCTGGTGTTTCAGCAGATTCTGTTTACTTTTAAATCTCTTCTCACAATCAGAACATTCAAAAGGTCTCTGATCAGTGTGAACAAGTTGGTGTGTAGTCAGGTGGGATGACTGAGTGAATCTCTTGCCACACAGGAGGCAAGTGTGAGGTCTTTCTCCAGTGTGAACTCGCCGGTGTATCAGAAGGTCGGATGTATCAATGAATTCCTGACAACACACGGGGCAGGTGAACGGCCTCTCCCCAGTGTGAACTCGACGGTGTCTCAGAAGGTGGGCTAATCGAGTGAATCCCTTCCCACAGAGAGAGCAGGTGAATGGCCTCTCCCCAGTGTGAGTGCGCTGGTGTTTCAGAAGATCCTTTTTACTTTTAAATGTTTTCTCACATTCAGAACAATTGATAGGTCTCTGATCAGTGTGAACAAATTGGTGTTTCAGGAGCTGCGATGAACAAGTGAATCCCTTCCCACACACGGGGCAGATGAATGGCCTCTCCCCAGTGTGAGTGCGTTGATGAATCAGTAAATCCTTTCTGCTTTTAAAGTTCTTCTCACAGTCAGAACATTTAAATGGTCTCTGATCAGTGTGAACACTTTGGTGTGTCAGGAGGTGGGACGACTGAGTGAATCCCTTCCCACACATGTTGCAGATGAACGGCCTCTCCCCAGTGTGAGTGCGTTGGTGAAGCAATAAATCCTTTCTGCTTTTAAAGCTCTTCTCACAATCAGAACATTTAAATGGTCTCTGATCAGAGTGAACCTGGTGGTGGGTCCGGAGGTTTGATAAGGCATTAAATCCCTTCCCACATTGAAGACAGGTGAATGGCCTCTCACCAGTATGGACATGCTGGTGTGTGTACAGGCTGGATGACTGAGTGAATCCCTTCCCACACACAGAGCAGGTGAATGGTCTCTCCCCAGTGTGAATACGTCGATGGGTTTCCAATTCAGATGGGTAATTGAATCCCATCCCACAGTCCGCACATTTCCACGGTTTCTCCATGATTATTGACAGGCTATCGGGTGTAGGCCGAATGCAGATTTGAGCTCACTATCAGATTAGCCATGATGTTATTAAATGACGGAACTGGCCCGTGGGGCTGAATGGCCTATTGCTGCTCCTTGTTCACATGGTGCAGGTGTCCTCATGTCTCTCCAGGTTATACAATCAGTTGAAACCAGGTTCACACAAAGAACACGAGTACGGTGTCTACCTGATGTAAATGTGTTTTTTTTCACACTGTGTAACTGGTTAAAGATCTGCTCCAGCTGTGGAAAAATAACTGAGATATCTGTGTCTCGGGGCTTTTCCAGTCACAATGATGTTGAGTAATTTCCCAAAGACAAAATAGACAAACATTTCTCCTTCCACATTCACAGGCCTTTGATATTCAGATCCTGAAGAACTGTGTGACACTGTCAGATCCCAAGACGTTTGGTTTGAATCGCCCGTCTGCAGATATTCTGGAAAAGGAGTTTACAGTGAATTACTTTGAATATACAAGACACAAACAAGCCATTCAGTTTAATTCTTTACACTTGACACATCTTCTCCTGTCCCATATACCTCATCACAGCCTTTCAGTTGATTTTTCTATTCCTCTTGTGTGCTTCTCCTGTTTCCTTTTGAAACAATCTCAGCAATTTCCTCAACTCATTTCTCTGGTACTTCTAAACCAGTGAGTGAAGAAATTTATCCTTATTACCTTCTTGGATTTATTAGTAACTATCTAGTATTTATGAGTCTTTGTTTATTGATTGGTCCTCCTTTTAGACTCTGTCACAAGTGGAAGCATTCTTTCCACATTTCACCTGTCCAAGACACTGATAATTTTAAAGCAGGTCACTCTGTACAGGCAACAACTTCAACGCATTTAATCTTTCCTGAAAGCTGTAATCTGTGTTTACAAAAAACATCACAACAAATGCAGAATATAAATTACAGAGAGACAAATATTTCTCTTGGGGTTGAGTTTTCTGTGTGTAAATCATCAACTTGTAACCGTGTGTAAAAACAGCTTTAAAAATCAGCCCACAATAGAAACGCTGAACGGACAATTTTCTTTCCTCCACTCCCAGTTTTCTCCCTCCCTCTCCTCTGTCTGGGTTCAGTTCATTTGATAATAGACTCACTTGTGAGTCTATTATCAAATAAATTGGTTGGACTAAAACCTGGTGTTGTCAGACTTTTTACTGTGTTTACGCCAGTCCAACGCCGGCATACCCACATCATGGGTTCAGTTCTCCAGCTCCTGTCTGCAGACTGGGTCTTATTGGGGGTGTTGGAGCCTCCAGCGGGTGTTTGTGAATCCTCCCAGGATTTCCTTCCTTCCCAGAGATCAGAGTCCTCATTGATTTGAGGCCAAAGTGTAACCTCTTATTTATTGTCCCCCTCCCCCATCCTCTGATGTGAACCATCCTCCAGTGACTGAGCCAGGATGGGGCCGTTAACCTGGATCTGTTCCCGGGAGGGAGGGAGGGAGAAGCCCCGCAGCTGCAAACCAGGGAGCTGACAATGATTCTGAAGGGTTTGCGGATCCACAAAGTGTTTCCAGACCCTCCCCAATATCCAGCCGCCGGTTCCAGCGCCTCCCCCTCCGCTGCTGCAATGTTCGCTCCGCACTCACCGGGTTTCTTCTGCGTGTTGGTCTCCAGCTCCGCCTCTCATTCACTCCGATTGGTTGGAGGACCAGCCGCTCCCGCTCGGTCCTCCAGCCCCGCCCCCTCATTCGCTCCGATTGGTTGGAGGACCGGCCGCTCCCGCTCCGTCCTCCAGCCCCGCCCCCTCTTCTTATTGGTCCGGACCTGCCGTCAATCAGTCCCCGGGCATTGTGATGTGGAGCATGCGCAGTGTCATTGCTGTCCTTGGCGCTTGTTTGTCCCGGAGAAGCGGAGTCAGCGTTAGGCGGTGGCTGGGAGGGTCTGGAAACACTTTGTGGATCCGCAAACCCTTCAGAATCATTGTCAGCTCCCTGGTTTGCAACTGCGGGGCTTCTCCCTCACTCCCTCCCGGGAACAGGCCCAGGTTAACGGCCCCATCCTGGCTCAGACACTGGAGGATTTGGAAACACTTTGTGGATCCGCAGGCGGTGAGGAGCTGGAACCAGCGGGTTTTAAATGGAAATTTTGAATGGCGCGGATCCAGAGCCCGAAATCAAACCGGAAACATAAATGGATCCGGGCGATGAGGCTTCATAAACACCCGGATTATGAATAAATAAACATAAATCATCCCAGTACATTTAGTGGGGGTGGCACGGTAGCACAGTGGTTAGCACTGCTTCCTCACAGTGCCAGGGTCCTGGGTTTGATTCCCAGCTCGGGTGGAGTTTGCATGTTCTCCCTGTGTCTGCATGGGTTTCCTCCGGATGCTCCAGTTTCCTCCTACAGTTGGAAAGACGTGCTAGTTCGGTACATTGACCCAAACAGGTACTGGCGATGAGGGGAATTTCATTGCAATGTTAATGTAAGTCTTACTTGTGACTAATAAACAAACTTTAAGGGAGAGTGTGTGGGATGGGGATCTGCAACTCTGAGAGGAAAAAATTGCAGAGAAACTAGAATTGTCTGTTCAGAATTTCTATCCTGGACTGTCAGTGATGACTTTTATTGACTGGTTTTACAGCTATTAGAAGTTGAGGATTACAGATGGGAATCTGAAACTAAACATCACATCAAGATCTGACAGAATCACTCAATTCTGAGGACCTGGATATCATCGTACTTGGAATGTGGAAGGAGAAATGTTTGTTTGTTTTGTCTGTGGGAAAAGATTTCAAACATCAGTGTGACTGGAAAAGCACCGAGACACACGCACACCCGAGTGAGTGTTCCAGTGAACGGACTGTGGAAAGAGCTTAAACCAGTTACACAGCCTGAAAAAACATCACCATTCAGTGAGGAGAAATGGACACGTGTTGTGTGTGTCGACAAGGCTTCATCTGATTATCAGCATGGAGAGACATGATGACACTGATACCACAGAGAGACCGTGGATATGTGGAGACTGTGGGAAAGCATTCACTTGCCCATCCAAACTGGAAACTCATCGACACACTCACACTGGGGAGAGACCCTTCACCTGCTCCATATGTGGGAAGGATTTCACTCAGTCATCCAACCTGGCATTACATCAGCGTGTTCACACTGGGGAAAGGCCATTCAGCTGCTTTGTGTGTGGGAAAAGATTCATTCAGTCATACAATCTAGCACTACACCGGCGGGTTCACAGTGGGGAGAGGCCGTTCACCTGCTCCGTGTGTGGGAAGGGATTCATTAATTCCTCGAACCTAGTGGCACACCAGCGAGTTCACTCTGGGGAGAAACCATTCAGCTGCACTGACTGTGGAATGAGCTTTAAGCTTTCATCCACTCTGCTGAAACACCAGCGAGTTCACACTGGGGAGAAACCATTCAGCTGCACTGACTGTGGAAAGAGCTTCAGACACTCAGGCAGTCTCACTGTACACCAGCGAGCTCACACTGGGGAGAAGCCATTCACCTGCTCCATGTGTGGGAAGGGATTCACTGATTCATGCCAACTGCTGAGACATGAACGAGTTCACACTGGGGAGAGGCCGTTCTCCTGCTCTGAGTGTGGGAAGGGATTCATTGATTCATCTCAATTACTGAAACACCAGCGAGTTCACAAGTGACAGCAGGGATTGGATTCTGCTGTTATTGACAACCAGGTCCTTTCATTCTGACAGCAGGAGTTTGTTTCTGCTGATGTTAATACAGCCAGTAACTAGGCTGGAGGTTAATATTCTGGATTGAATTCCTGGGGTTGCAGTTACCGCTGTCCATCAGAAATGAGTTTACAACAAGATTTAGAACTTTTACTTCAATCTCAAATTGTTTAAGTTAAGTTTCTTTATTAGTATCACAAGGAGGCTTACATTAACACTGCAATGACACTGTTACTGTGAAAGTCCCCCAGTCGCCATCCTAGTCACCTGTTTGGGTACATTGAGGGAGAATTTACCATGGCCAATGCACCTAACCAGCACATCTTTCGAATGTGTGAGGAAACCGGAGCACCCAGAGGAAACCCAAGCAGACACAGGGAGAACATGCAGTTTCCACACAGACAGTGACCCAAGTCGAGAATTGAACTTGGGTCCTGGCGCTGTGAGGCAGCAGTGCGAACCACTGTGTTACCATGTCGCCCTACTGACCTTGGCCCGAATTCCGCTATTCAGTATGTGAGAGGTTGCAGCAATGAACATCTCCAATTAGAAAGTGTTGATTAAACCTTGCTGAGAATTCTTACTCACTTGCACATTACACACAGTGACACTGCCACTGTCCATCAGAAAGAAGGGGAATGGGAACTGGTGGAGAATCAAAAGTCTCCAAATGTCAGCCATCCCGTCTGGAAAAGAAATTCCCTCAGCACAGGAATGGCATCTTTTAAGGTCAAACCAAATAAACAAATTCAAGTTAAATCAGGAGAAAGTAAAAGGGGCAGCTTCCCAAAAGGAAGGGGCACAGCCCGAACAAAATCAAAGTACAAAGGAAACTTAAAAACATCAGATTGAAATGTGATTATTAGGGTCAATAATGCACCCCAGCCCCTGCAGTGCCAGCACAGAAATGGCGATAAGTTGAATCCAAGTAACAGATTGTAAGAAATCACCATCTAATAGCCTTATAAAATCTTTGGATACTGATGGAATATTATAGAAAAAGCCATCCCTCTCCAGAAGAAAGCTTGCCAGCTGACAAACACGGGACAAGCCTCTCTCCCTGTTAAGGACCTGTGTCTAACACAAGCTCTGAAACAAGACATTTATAACCCTGATACCATTGGCTCTTATGCTAACTAACTACATGTAAAGGTGAAAATAGGCCCTCAAGAGCAAGGAGGTTTCAAATTGACTGGTTGCTCCCCAATCAGGCTCATTGAAGTGAACCTTCCATAGGTACCAGCTATGGACATCAACATTCACTTCAGCCGTCTGCTTGTCCTCTGGGATTTGTAAACTTCTCTCACAGGTCAGGTACTTTTCCTGTCTGTTCAACTGATGCATCTTGTTTTAAATGTTGCTTCTTAATAAACTGTTTTAAAATCACTTCTGAGCTCAATTCCCTTTTTAGGTGTAGACCAGTAAAAGTTTACAGAGTAGATTTTTAAATGTTTCTGTAGGTATGTGAATAGGGAGAAGTGAGTGAAAGTAAACATTGTCAATGAGAGGCAGATGAAAGGGAAAATACAATGGGGAACAAGGAAATGATGTGGATATGCCGGCGTTGGACTGGGGTAAACACAGTAAAAAGTCTGACAACACCAGGTTTAAGTCCAACCAATTTACTTGATAGTAAACGCACAAGCTTTCGGGGTTCGTCTCTTTGTCACCTGACGAAGTGTTGTCAGGCTTTTTACTGTGAACAAGGAAATGGCAGATAAATGCAACAAATACTTTGCATCTATCTGTCTTCATGGTAGAAGACAAAAGAAAAATTCTAGTAATGGGGAACCAAGGGGTTAGTGCAAGGGGGCAGGAACTTTAATACAGGGAATAGCCATTCTTTAAACATTAGTCAGCAATCCAATGGTGGTTGTACCGGACACTAGGACCCGGTGGGAAGAGAATAACCTTAGGCCCCGCCCTATATTGTTGCGTCAAGAATATCCCGGCGCATGCGCTCCTCGTTGAACCAAGATGGCGGCTGTCATCTTGGACTTGGGCCTCGGAGGGGAAAACATCCGGAGCTGCAAACGCGGGAGCGGTAGAGTTTGAGGCACTCGCCAGGTATTTAGAAACTCTCCTTATTCAGAGTCCGCTCCCTCAGAGTTTTCTCTCCCTTCCCCGCTGCAAAGAGGCAAAAGCAGAGACTCACCCCCATCGCCATTACTGACAGTGCGCATGCTCCAATAGAGGATTAATGCGCATGTGCGGTGCCGGCCTCTGGTGTGAATAGGGGACATTCAGCACCGCGGGGAATGCTGGGTCAGAGCTCTGCCATTGAAAGTCATTATTAGGAGCTCGTTATGTTTTTACTATTGCGTGTAGATTGGGGAACGGGGGCGGTTTCTATAAATTAGTCAAAGGAGGAACCACATTATACAGAAATCTATGTGCACAGATCTTCATTGTCCATCAGAAATAAGGGGAGTGGAAGAGGTGGAGAATTGCAAATGCCCAAAAGTGTTCCAAAAGCAGCAGCAATTAACAGCGGAATCCAAGAGCTCCAGTCAAACGTAAACTCAGAAAGTGATGTGACTGAGTGAAGTATTTCACTTAGTAATTATCAGAATCGTATTCTCATCGATATTCCGGGTCATTTCTCAAAATCATTCAATGGAGATGGGTGTCATTGGATTAGACCAGCACTATTTCCCATCCCTAATTGCCCTTGAAAAGGTGTTGGTGAGCTGCCTTCTTGAATCATTGCAGTCCATGTGGTCAGTACACCCACAATGCAGTTAGGGAGGGAATTCCAGGATTTTGATCCAATGCCAGTGAAAGAATGACAACATATTTCCAAATCAGGATAGTGAGTAGCTTGGAGGGGGACTTCCAAATGGTGGTTTTCCTGCCTGTCCACTGTCCTTGTCCTTTTAGATTGTAGTGGTCGTGTGTTTTCTCTTATTGCAGGTTTCGTGTAGATTTGCAAAAAATAAAACTTCTTAGGATGTGGACGTTACTCACAAGGCCCCGATTACTGTCCTGAATTACTATCCTGCACTGACAGTGATATGTTACCAATCACCAGTTGTCCTTTGTGATTATATAGTTGGCCTTTTTCTTAAACCTCTGCAGTCCATGTGGTAAAGGTGCTCCCACAATGCAACAGTATTAGGGTTTTAACCCAGTCACATTGAAGGAATAGTGATATTTGTCCAAGTCAAGGAGTTGTGTGATTTTCCCATGTCTCAGCTGCTGTGGTACTTCCAGGTGGGAAAGACTGTGGATTTGGGAAATTCTGCCAAAATCCTTGTTGAGTTGCTGATGTATAAAATCTCTTTCTATCACCTTCCTCTCTGATCTCTCCCTCTTCACGCATAAAGGCTGGATTCTTGTTGTGGGCTCTGAAGGATGAAGGGTTCCTTTCCCTCAGTGCACTGGTGAACAGTTTGAAGCTTTATGACAATCCAGCAGTTTTCATATCCCTTTTCTGATTCCCAATCCCACAATTTATCAGATTCATTCAGCTCAATTTCACATCTTGCCTTTGTGTATTTATGGCTTGTCTCTCATGTTTCCTTCTTTCTGTTTTCACATCATTTTTCACGGGATTAGAAGGTGAGGAATTACAGACAATTGTAAATCAAGGATCACATCAAAATCTTACAGAGTGCCTCGATTCATCAGGATCTAAGTATCATTAGCCTTTGAACATGGAAGAAAAAAGTACCGTTTACAGTGGGGAGAAACCGTACACGTGTTCTGTGTGTGGACAAGGCTTCAAACGATCATCTGGCTTGTCAAGACACAAGCGCAGTCACATCAGGGAGAGACCGTATAAATGTGGAGACTGTGGGAAAGGATTCAATTACCCAGTTGACCTGGAAAATCACCGACGCATTCACACTGGAGAGAGACCTTTTAGTTGCCCTGTGTGTGGGAAGGGATTCACACAGTCAGCTGGCCTGTTGATACACTAGCGCATTCATAGCAGGGAGAGGCAGTTCACCTGCTCCGAATGTGGAAAAGGATTTATTCAGTCATCGGCCCTGCTGATACATCGGCACATTCACACAGGGGAGAGGCCATTCACCTGCTCCATGTGTGGGAAGGGATTCACACATTTCTCTGCCTTGCAGAGACACCAGCGAGTTCACACCGACAAGCGAGAATTTAAATGCTCTGAGTGTGGAAAGAGTTTTAAAACTCCACGCACACTGCGGGAGCATCAGTACATTCACACCGGTTCCACACCATTCAGCTGCTCCCACTGCCAGAAGGGGTTCAGGACATCATTCCACCTTGTGGCACATGAGCGCATTCACACTGGAGAGAGGCCGTTCACCTGCTCTGAATGTGGGAAGGGATTTAACCGATCATCCAACCTGCAGAAACACCAACAAGTTCACAGTGAAGAGAGACCGTTTAAATGCCCAGACTGCGGCAAGGGCTATAAAAGTTCTGAGGAACTGCGTCACCATCAACGTGTTCACTCTGATGAGAGACCATTCACGTGTTCTCACTGCGGGACTGGCTTCAGGCGATCAGGCGACCTCACTGTACACCAGCGAATTCACACTGGGGAGAGGCCGTTCACCTGCCCTGTGTGCGAGAAGGGATTCACTTGTTTATCCTCTCTTACTTCGCACCAACTTGTTCACACAAATGAGAGACCGTTCAAATGTTCTGACTGTGAGAAGAGCTTTAAAAGCAGAAAACTCCTGCTCGCACACCAGCGAAATCACTCTGGGGAGAGACCGTTCACCTGCACTGAGTGTGGGAAAAGATTCACCCGGTCATCCATTCTGCTGAGACACCAACAAGTTCACAGTGAGGAGAAGCCGTTCACTTGTTCAATGTGTGGAAAGAGATTCACCCAGTCACAAAACTTGGTGAGACACCAGCGAACTCACCAGTGATCACAGGAGTGTGATTCTGCTGTTATTGCTACTGTTAATTGCATCCCAACGAGAGACCGTTCAGGTGCTCGCACTGCGGGACTGGGTTTAGACAATTATGTCAACTGACTGCACACCAGCGGATTCACACTGGAGAGAAGCCATTCATTTGTTTGCAGTGTGAGAAAGGATTTACTCAGTCAGCCACCCTGCAGAGACACCAGCGAATTCACACTGGGGAGAGACCATTCATCTGCTTCGTGTGTGGGAAGAGATTCACTCGCTCATCCACCCTGATGAGTCACCAGCGAGTTCACAAATAATCAGTGAGTGGATTTTACTGTAAATCACATCCAGGAATGAATTATGTTCATTGACATCCATTTCTACTGATATGTCAAGAAAACCTGAAAAATTAAAATAATTTCTGTGGGTAAATTCTGATTTTTTTTAAACTGGTGAATTGAGCGGTAATTACAAGAAGAGACAGAATGGCTGTGTGAATTTAAACTGTGAGGATTTTTTATGCATTCGTGGGACATGGGCGTCACTGCATGGCCAGCATTTATTGCCCATCCATAGTTGCCATTGAACTGAGTGGCTTACTAGGCCATTTCAGAGGCGAGTTGACAGTCGATCATATTGCTATGGCTCTGGAATCACACGTAGGATAGACAGGTAAGGACAGCAGATTTCCTTCCCCGTAAGGACATTCATGGAGTGTCGCAGTGGTTAGCACTGTTGCCTCACAGCATGAGGGACTCGGGTTCGATTCCCGGCTTGGGTCACTGTGTGAAGTTTGCATGATCTTTGCGTAGGTTTCCTCAGGTACTTCAGTTTCCTCTCAGTCTGAAAGATATGCTGGATAGGTGCATTGACTCAAACAAATGCCAGAGTGTGGCGAGCAGGGGAATTTCACAGTAACTTCACTGCACTGTTAATGTAAGTCTACTTGTGACTAATAAATAAACTTTACTTTTTACTTCACTGAACCAAATGGTTATTTTCTGAGAATTGAAAATGATTTCATGGTCAGCAATAGATTCTTAATTCTGATTTTTTTAATTGAATTCAATTGTTTTTATTGAATTAAATGTATGAGGCTAGTTTTTATTTTACACAGATAGTAGATGCCTGGAACTCGCTGCAGGGGGAGGTAGTGGAAGCAGATATGATAGTGACTTAATGAGTGCCTGGACAAATGCATGAATAAGATGGGAAGAGAGGGATATGGTCACTAGAGGGGTTTTTAGTTCAGACAGACAGTATAGTCAGTGTAGGCTTGGAGGGCCAACGGGCCTGTTCCTGTGCTGTAATTTTCTTGTTCTTTGTTCAAATTACACCACTTGGTATGGTGAGATTTGAACCCAGTCCCCAGAATACTAGCTGAGTTTATGGATTAATAGTCTAGAGCTAATACCATTGACCATCACCTCCCATCTGGAACAAAACTGTTTTCATCACTAAGGCTCCGCTGTGATGTAATAGTCTCTATGACATCATCAGAGTCCATTGTTTCTGAATGATCCACATCAATAACAGGAAATACACATCAAGCTGAGCACATTATCTAGGCTGACATTCCAGTCTGACGTTGAGGGACTGCTGCACTCTGTCACACACACTGTTCTTCACATGGAACTTGTGGAGGCTCTAGCCACAATCTTCCTTGTAGAGTCGTGGTGACAAAGGACAGAGAGAGAATGTAAATATTATATCCCTGTTCAAAAACACAGCAATTACAGAACAATCAACTTAACATCAGCAGTGAGGAAAAACCAATAATGTGAGACACAACCAATGACACTTATAATTTTTAGTATTTTCTGTTTTTAAATACGGAAAACTTCCCTGGATCTCAACGCTGGGAGAGACATTCTGAAACCTATAGGGAGCTGGGATTTGTCCATAAAAAACAACACTTTTCACTGTATGCTAATACATGTGACAATAATAAATCAAATATTAAAAAATGAGTGTAACTGAATGTCTGAAATAATCTAGAGTTAGAAAGGAGAAAAGAACAGGACATCAATTAATGTCTTATCCTGGAGAAATCAAGGATTTAACACACCGTGTGTTTGAAACAAAGCTGATTTATTTAACAGACATCAGAGATTATTAACATCAGAAGAAATAAACATTAATTGTCTGATTGAAGATGGTTGAGAGGAGATTGATCGAGGTATTCAAGATCCTGAGGAGTTGGGCAGGTGAAATAGTGAGAAAATATTCCCACCAAGAGAACATCAAGAATTAGAGGGCACAAACTACATTAATGGGGAAAACAGAGCCAAAGTAACGTGAGGAAAATTATTTTCACCTCGTGCGTGGCTGGCCTCTTTTAAGGTCAAACCAAATAAACAAACTCAAGTTAAATTAGGACAAAGTAAAGGGGGCAGCTCCCCAGAAGGAGGGGGAACAGCCTGAACAAAATCAAAGTACAAAGCAAATTTGAAAACATCAAATTACAATGTGATTATTAGGGTCAATAATGCACCCCAGCCCCTGCGGTGCCCAAAGGGCACAGAAGGCATCAACTGTGCCTGTGGACACTGCATGCTCCCTCTCCAGGGATACCTGGCCGCAACATAGCCGTGGTAGAGGGTGGTTGGAGTCTGGAATAAACTTCCTGTGAGGGCGGTGAAGGCAGGTTTGATCAAGGTACTCAAAGGAGAATTGGACTGTTATCTGGAAAGAAAGAATGTGCAAGGTTACAGGGGTTATGGCAGGGCAGTGGAATTAGGCTCTTTCAGTGAGCCAGCGCAGACTTGATGGGCTGAATGGCCTCTTTTTGTACTGTAAAGAATGTGATGAGAATTCCTGAATGATGGGGAAAGATCACAGGCAGCAGTTCTTAAAGGGAAACTGCAACCCCAAGAACACAAGCAGCTCTAGATTGAGAATATTAACCAGCAGCCCACTTACAGGGATTATTCGGCAGAAACAAACCTCAAATTTCAGAATGAATGTGGCTCATGTCTGGATGTGATTAGCAGCAGCAGCTACAGCAGAATCCATGCCCTGCACTCACTCATGAAGTCGCTGGTGTGTCACCAGGTGGGAGGAGGTGGTGAATCCCTTCCCACACTCTGAGCAGGTGAACGGTCTCTCCCCAGTGTGAAGTCGCTGATGTGCTTTGAGGCTGGATGAATGTCTGAAGCTCTTTCCACAGTCCGTGCAGCTGAACGGCCTCTCCTCAGTGTGAACTCTCTGGTGTGTCACAAGGTTGGATGAATTAATGAATCGCTTCCCGCACACAGAGCAGGTGAACGGCCTCTCCCCGGTGTGAACTCTCCGGTGTAATTGTAGGTTATACATCTGGACGAATCTCTTCCCACACACAGAGCAAGTGTATGGTCTCTCTCCAGTGTGAACTCGCTGGTGTAATATTAGGCAGGATGATTGAGTAAATTCCTTCCAACACACGGGGCAGGTGAAGGGTCTCTCCCCAGTATGGGTGCGTCGATGAGTTTCCAGTTTGGATGGGCAAGTGAATGCTTTCCCACAGTCCCCACATATCCACGGTTTCTCTACGGTGTCAGTATCATCATGTCTCTCCATATCAGGCGGTTAGTTGAAGCCTCGTCCACACAAATACATGCACAGATTCACTGTTGTGAATGGTGTGATATTTTTTCAGGCTGTATAACTGGTTAAAGCTCTTTCCACAATCAGTTCACTGGAAAACTCACTCAGATGTGTGTGTCTTGGTGCTTTTCCGGTCACACTGATGTTTGAAATATTTTCCCGGACTTCACATTCAAAGGCTGATAGTGTTCAGGTGCTGGTGAATTGAGCGACTGTTCAATCTTGGTGTGGAACTTGATTCCATTTTGCTGACTGTAAATCTTCCCCTTCAAATATCCTGCAAAAGGAGTTTACAAAACTACTGTCAGTCCAGGATAGAAATTCTGATCAGACAAGTCTAATTTCTAAGGAACAACTTTTCTGCTGTTCCCCAAAACATTAAATCTATGCCCCACATATTCTCCCTCCTCCCTGAGCTGAATGCGGCATGGGGCACAGTGATTAGCACTGCTGCCTCACAGTACCAGGGACCTGAGATTGATTCTCAGCTTGGGTCACTGTCTGTGTGGAATTTGCAAGTTCTCCCCATGTCTGCATGGATTTCCTCCGGATGCTCCAATTTTCTCCCACAGTCCAAAACATGTATGGGTTAACTGAATTGGCTATGCTGAATTACTCCTTAGTGTTGGGGGCTAGCTAGGGTAAATGCACGGGGTAATGGGAATAGGGCCTGGGTGGGATTGTGTCAGTGCACACACGATGGGCCCAATGGCCGCCTTTTGCACTGTAGGATTCTATCAGAGCCAAATGAAATGTGTATTTTTCATGCATCCTTACAACTAATTTGTAAAAATCACTCCAAAGCCAGTTCCTACCTATCTCTGGAATCACCTCCAGCACTGCTCTGATTCTGGCTTCCTACACATTCCCTATTTTAATCACTCCACCATTCGTGACTAGATCTTCAGTGCAGAAGGATAACTTCTCAGAGAATTCTTACAGTGCAGAAGGAAACCATTTGGCTCATCAAGACTGCACTGACTCTCTGAATATTTTATCCCTGATCTATACCTGTAACCCACGTTTTTACACCACTAATCCCCCTTACCTGCACATCTTTGTACATGAAGGGGCAATATAGGATAGCCAATTCCCCTAAGCATCACATCTTTTTATGGTGGGAGGAAACCAGGGCATTCAGTGAAAACACACACAGTCACAGGGATAACATGCCAACTTCGCACAGTGACCCAAGGCTGGAATCGAACATGAGTCCCTGGAGCTGTGAGGCAGCAGTGTTAACCACACTGATATTATTGGTATTTTATAAATGGAAGTTGTTGTTGGCTATAACCCTAAATTCCAGTTTTACAACACAGAGTTTGTTATGAAATCAATCTGTTTTTTTTTGTCCTCTGTGGGTTATTCATTTGGTTTCACCCTCAGTAAGTACGGTGGCTGCGCATGCGTTGTTCCAATTTATCTCAACAAATATGGCGGACGCGCATGCGCTTTACAGTACGTGACTCCCTATAAAGATGGCGGATGTTAACTCGGGCCTGAAGTCTTCGGAAAGCCGGAGGAATTTGTTTTGCAAATTGAGGCCGACATCGGGTGTTGATAAAGCCTCACCACCCACCTGCCAACTCCATTTATGTTTCTGGTTTTATTTCGGGCTCTGGATCCGCACTCGGTCTTTGTAAAAATCTCCATTTGAAACCCGCTCGCTCGAGCTCTTCACCGTCTGCTTCAGGCACCGCGCATGCTCCAGCTCCCAGACCAGGATGGGACCTTTCCGAAGTCCAGCCGCCGGCTCCAGGATCCTCCTGAAATGTTCACTCCACATCCACCGGGTTTCATGGGAGTGTTGGTCCTCCAGTCCCGCCCCTCATTCACTCCGATTGGTTGGAGGACCAGCTGCTCCCGTTCAATCCTCCAGCTCCGCCCCTCGTTCACTCCGATTGGTTGGAGGACCAGTCCCTTTCCCACTCGGTCCTCCAGCCCCGTCCCCTCTTCCTATTGGTCCGGAGTCACCGTCAATCAGTGCCCAGGCATTGTGATGTGGAGCATGCGCAGTGTCATTGCTGTCCTTGGCGCTTGTTTGTCCCGGAGAAGCGGAGTCAGCGTTAGGCGGTGGCTGGGAGGGTCTGGAAACACTTTGTGGATCCGCAAACCCTTCAAAATCATTGTCAGCTCCCTGGTTTGCAGCTGCGGGGCTTCTCCCTCCCTCCCTCCCGGGAACAGGCCCAGGTTAACGGTCCCATCCTGGCCACTGGAGGATGGTTCACATCAGAGGATGGGGGAGGGGGACAATAAATAAGAGGTTACACTTTGGCCTCAAATCAATGAGGACTCTGATCTCTGGGAAGGAAGGAAACCCTGGGAGGTGGGCGGGGAGGATTCACAAACACCCGCTGGAGGCCCCAACACCTCCAATAAGATCCATTGGTTTTATTGTCAGTCTGCAGACAGGAGCTGGAGAACTGAACCCATGATGTGGATGTGCCGGCGTTGGACTGGGGTAAACACAGTAAAAAGCCTGACAACACCAGGTTTTAGTCCAACCGATTTATTTGATAGTAAACTCACAAGCTTTCGAGGGGACTGCCTCTTCGTCAGGTGAATGGAGAGTTCTGGCCTCGGACAGAGCATATAAAGCACAGACAGTTTAGAGGTTACTGATTAGAATGCGAATCTTTACACCTAACCTGCTGTTCAAGTCTTAAAGTGGCCGACAATGTGAGTGGAAGGAGCACCGATCACAGGTTAAAGAGATGTGTATTGTCTCCAGACAGCACAGTGAGTGAGGTTTGAGTGTGCTGTCTGGAGACAATACACATCTCTTTAACCTGTGATCAGTGCTCCTTCCACTCACATTGTCGGCCACTTTAAGACTTGAACAGCAGGTTAGGTGTAAAGATTCGCATTCTAATCAGTAATCTCCAAACTGTCTGTGCTTTATATGCTCTGTCCGAGGCCAGAACTCTCCATTCACCTGACGAAGAGGCAGCCCCCTCGAAAGCTTGTGAGTTTATTATCAAATAAATTGGTTGGACTAAAACCTGGTGTTGTCAGACTTTTTACTGAACTGAACCCAGACAGAGGAGAGTGAGGGAGAAAACTGGGAGTGGAGGAAAGAAATGGTGAGATGTTGAGATGGGTTTGGATTTCAGCCCAAGTAGGAGGGAGAGTGTGTGGGATGGAGATTGACAGATTTGGGACACAAGAGAAAAAAACGTGTTATAGAGAAACTGAAATTGTCTGTTCAGAATTTCTATCCTGGATTGAAAATAATGGTTTTTGTAATTTTTTACAGGGTATTATGAAGCAAGATTTAAAGATTTGAACCTTAAACCAAACTTCACAACAAGATTTATTTCAGCGATTTGATTCATCAGAAGCTGAATATCATCAGCCTTTGTCTACAGAAGGAGAAATGTTTGTTCTGTCTGCGGGAAAAGCTTTCAAACATTAGTGTGACTGAAAAATCACTGAGACACACACACCTGAGGGTTTCTGACGTACTGAATGTGGAAAGAGTTTTAAACAGTCTGGAAAAAAACCCACACCATTCTCAGTGACCCGACACAAATTCTGTATAAACAAAGCTTCAATTCATTATCCAACCTGGAGGATACCCACACCATGGAGAAACCATTGAAATGTGGAGACTGTGGGAAGGGATTCAATTACCCATCCGAATTGGATATTCATCACCGCATTCACACTGGAGAGAGGCCATTCACCTGCTCTGAGTGCGGGAAAGGATTTGCTTACTCATCCAGCCTCTATACACACCGGCGTGTTCACACTGGTGAGAGGCCATTCACCTGCCTCGAATGTGGGAAGGGATGTCATGCTTTATCAAGCCTCCTAATTCACCGACAGGTTCACTCCGATCAGAGACCGTTTCAGTGTCCTGATTGTGAAAAGAGCTTTAAAAGCACAAAGGACCTGCTGAGACACCAGCGCACTCACATGGTGGTGAGACCGTTCACCTGCTCAGTGTGTGGGAAGGGATTCACTCAGTCATTGCATCTTCAGACACACCAACTTGTTCACACTGATCAGAGACCATTTCAGTGTTCTGACTGTGAGAAGAGATTTAAAAGTAAAAATGATTTACAAGTCCATCAGCGCACTCACACTGGGGAGAAGCCATTCTCCTGCTGCGTGTGTGAGGGGAGATTCGGACGTTTATCCCAGCTGCAAACACACCAGCGAGTTCACTCTGATAAGAGACCATTTCAATGTTCTGACTGTGAGAAGAGCTTTAAAAGTAAACCGGATTTGGTGACACACCAGCGAGTTCACACTGGGGAGAAACCGTTCACCTGCTCGGTGTGTGGGATGGGATTCACCCATTCATCCCACCGTCTGAGACACCAGCGAGTTCACACCGGGGAGAAACCATTCATTTGCTGTGTGTGTGGGAAGGGATTCACTGATTCAGCCCACCTTCTGATACACGAGCGAATTCACACTGGGGAGAAACCCTTCACTTGCTCCACGTGTGGGAAGGGATTCACTCAGCCACCCCAGCTCATTGCACATCAACTGGTCCACACTGATCAGAGACCTTTTAAATGTTCTGACTGTGAGAAAAGTTTTAAAAGCACTAAAGACCTGCTGAGACATCAGCAAATTCACACTGGAGAGAGATCGTTCACCTGCTCCCTGTGTGGGAAAAGGTTCACTCAGTCATCCCACTTGCTGAGACACCAGCAGGTTCACACAGGAGAGAGATCGTTCACCTGCTCCGTATGTGGGAAGAGATTTGCTCGGTCAGCCAATCTGCTGAGACACCAGCGAGTTCACAAGTCACTGCAGGGGTTGGATTCTGCTGTTGCTGCGAACCCCATGCAGGACTGAATCATGTTCATTTATTTATTTATCTATTAGTTAAATAATCCCATGCAGGATTGAATCATATTCATTCTGTTATTAAGGAGCTGGGGTGGGACACATAGATAATCTCTGAGCAGTCAGGCAGAGCCAACATCGTTTTGTGCAAGGGAAATCATGTTTGACTAATTTATTGGTGTTCTTTGAAGAAATAACAAGCAATGTGGATAAAGTGGAACCTGTGGATGTGATGTATTTAGATTTCCAGAAGGCATTTGACAAGGTGCCACATCAAAGTTTACCACACAAAAGCCTAGTAGGTAGGGATATGATCAGTGCAACATGTGGGCCGAAGGGCCTGTTTATGCTGTAGTTTTTCTATGTTTCTAAAATAAGAATTTGTAGCATAACGCATGACATATTAGCATCCCATCCATGTCAATTCTTTATATTAGCATGGATTGAGGATTGATTAGCTAATAGGAAACAGAGACGAGAGACAAACAAGTCATTTTTGGATGGCAAGGTGTAGCCTGTGAGATGCCACAGGGATCAGTGCTGGGGCCTCAACCATTGACAAGCTATTTTCATGATGTGGATGACAGGGTCAAGTTATTGATAACACAAAGGTAGGTAGAAAAGTGAGATGTGAATGACCATAACAAGCCTGTAATGCGATATGGAAGTGTTAAGTGAGTGGGCAAAATGTTGGCAGCTGGAACAAGATTTTTGGATAATGTGAACTTGTCCACTTTGACAGGAAGGATGGAAAAGCAGTTGATTATTTAAACAGAGGGAGATTGCAGATCTTTGAGGTACAGAGGGATCTGGGTGTCCTAGTACTGTAATCAGGAAAAGTTAGTATGCAGATACAGCAAATAATTAGAAAAGGAAATGAATTGTTGTTTATTGCAGGAATGTTTTGCTGCATTTGTTCAGGGTATTGGTGAGACTGCGTCTAGAGTACTGTGTACAGTTTTGGTCTTACTGGGATTAAGAAAAATGAGAGAGGATCTGATTGAAACATGTAAAATTCTGAGGGGATTTGACAGAGTGGATGTTAATTGTAGAGAGGAGAACTAGAGGCAGTTTAAAAATAAAGGGTCTCCCATTTAATACTGGGATGAGGAGAAACCTTTTCTTTGTTACAGTGTGGAATTCTCTTCCACAGAGAGTGGTGGAGACTGGCTCACTGAATATCCTGAATTTAATAGATTCTTGATTGACCAAAGAGTCAAAGGGTGTGAGGGGTAAGAGGAAAGTGGAGTTGAAGCTCCAGTCACATCAGCCAGGATCCTACTGAATAGTGGCGCAGGCTCGAGTGGCCTTCTCCTGCTCCAAATTCACATGTTTACATCATGATAATTGGAGTTTGTTTCTGCTGACTTTAATTTCCCATAAAACTGAGCTGCAGCTTAATCTACAGAATAGAATCAAATAAATCTTGATGATAAACTAATTGATCAGCAGAGTCTAACTGAATGACAGAGCAGACTGAACAACCTACTCCAGTTCCTGTATAGTTTCTCCCCAGGATTCTCCCACTCTCTAACTCTGCTCCAGTGCTGGTTTCTGATGAAGTCCCTTCTCCCCCAGGTCTCCCATCACTTTCCATTCACCAGCTGGCGTCTGAGTCCAAGTTTACCAGGAACAGGACAAGGTTATTTATCCCCCTCGAGCCTGTTCTCTCATTCACTGAGGTCAGGGCTGATCTGTGACCAAACTCCATTTACCCAGATATTGTTTTAATCCTCACTTCCCCAGTCTGTTACAACATGATTTTTAAAATAATTTTCATTTACATCAGACCGTTAATGTAGGAGAGTGTCTCAACGTGAATCTCAGAAACATCGACTGACAAATCAGACAACTGACCCTGAGTCAAAGAAGGGGATGTTAGGAGGGCTGACTAAAGACTTGGTGCAGTGTAAAGGGTTAATGTTAAATTTATAAATGTTCTACACTGTGATGTAAGGTCAGATGATAAGAGTATGCTGAGAGATGGTTCTATGTGAAGCCTCGTGCTGAGCTTTGTGTTGTACATTGTTAGAAGAATGTACAATAAAAGATTACGTTTACCAACAACCTCCAGTGGCCTCTGTAGATCCTGCCCAATTTCCACTTGATCTAAACCTGTCATAATGGTGTTCACCTCAATCAGATCTCCCCTTAGCCTGTTTCATTCCAAGGAGAATAATCCAGCTTCTCAAACCTGGTTCTGAAGTTAAAATCCCTCAGTGCTGGAGTCATTCTGGTAAATCTCCTCTGCACCTTCTCAAGGACCATCCCGTCCTTCCTAAAGTGTGCTGGCTAGTTATGAACACAATACTCCCATTGTGCTTTAAACAGTGCTTCATAAAGCTTCAGCATAACAACCTCAAAAAGACACAAACTCAATTTACAAAATACAAAAATTATTTTGTAAAGTGAGTTTGTATCTTTATATGCCCTGTTTGGGAACAGAACTCCCACTCACCTGATGAAGGAGCAGCGCTCTGAAAGCTTATGGCTTGTGCTACCAAAGAAACCTGTTGGACTTTAACCTGGTGTTGTGAGACTTCTTACTGTGCTCACTCCAGTCCAACGCCGGCACCTCCACCTCATAATTCAGTGATCTCCCAGGCAGAAGCCATTTACCTCACTTTGCCACAAGAGGGAGTGCCCTCACTGTGATTGTGTGTTCACTTCAGCAGGAGATGGGTGGAATGGAGGAGTCTTGTGTTATTGTCAATATTTTCATATTTAATAAATATTCTCGTTAAAAGCTAATTGTCCGTCTAGTGACTGTTCATCTATACTTCTAAAACAAAAGGGTAAAAGTTACAGTCAATTGAGCCTGGGTTTTATTCTGGGACCTTCCTGTCCAAAAGTAACATCAGCTGAGATTGTAACCTAGCAGCAGAAACCCACCTTCTGTTCTATTCCCCCAATTCCCACGAAACAGTTTTTAGATTTGGGTGAGTTTGTATGAAGTAAATAAAGGTGGAGATTCAAGACACTTAACAAGTGAATAAAGGCAAAAGATTCCACAGATTCTGAACAAACAAACTTTACACAGTGAGAAAGGGAAAACAATTTACAATATCTGGAAGGTAAAACATTCAAGGATTTTAGAGAGGAAATGGAGATGGGATGTCTGTGTCAAAGATATTTTATTGAGAATTGGGTGGTGATATTGAGAGGAAGATATTGACAATATCAGCTGATATGGAGAAGTTGTGCTGTCAGTAGCTCAGTGGGAATAGGATTGAGGGATCAGGAGATGGGTCTCATGGACAAGATGAGCTCTCAGAGGACATGAGGGGAAGTGGGAGAGAAACTGCAGCAAGGTGTGAGTTCAGAGCTCAGATAAAAGGGAGCATTAGAGGAAGTTTGTTCCAGTGGGTTGGAGGAAAGAGGGAAGGAGTAGAGACAGCTGATTGGATTCTCTCAAACTTAGTGACAAAGACGTCTGTGAGTTTTATTGGCAATGAGTACTTGTGGAGAGGTGAATCTGGAAGAGGGAGAGCAACTCAAAAGGAATTCAGTTGTGCTGATGACACTAAAAAGATTCACACTACTGAACACAAAGATAAGTTATTTGACTTTATTCAGAATGTGAAACTGGATGAAGTTCATTAACATCAACAAAAATAAATGCAAGGAACATATTACAGTCCTGAATAGTATTAACAGCAGATTCCAATCATTGTGGTTGCTAGTGAATTCTTTGGTGCCTAAGCAATGACTGAGTGAATCTCTTCCCACACTCAGAGCAGGTGAATGGTCTCTCCCCAGTGTGAGTACGCTGGTGTGTCAATAGGTGGGATGACCGAGTGAACCCCTTCCCACACTCGGAGCAGGTGAATGGCCTTTCCCCAGTGTGGGTGCGCTGGTGTAGGGTGAGGTCATATGATCTCCTGAACCCAGCCCCACAGTGAGAGCACCTGAACTGTCTCTCATCAGTGTGAACACGTTGATGGGACATCAGTTCACCAGAACTTTTATAGCACTTCTCACAGTCAGAGCATTTAAAAGGTCTCTCCCCAGTGTGAATACGCTGGTGTGTCAATAGTTGGGATGACCGAGTGAATCCCTTCCCACACTCGGAGCAGGTGAATGGCCTTTCCCCAGTGTGGGTGCGCTGGTGTAGAGTGAGGTCATATGACCGGCTGAACCCAGCCCCACAGTGAGAGCACCTGAACTGTTTCTCATCAGCGTGAACACGTTGATGGGACATCAGTTCACCAGAACTTTTATAGCACTTCTCACAGTCAGAGCATTTAAAAGGTCTCTCCCCAGTGTGAATACGCTGGTGTGTCAATAGTTGGGACGACCGAGTGAATCCCTTCCCACACTCAGAGCAGGTGAATGGTCTCTCCCCAGTGTGAATTCGCTGGTGTATAGTAAGGTTATGTAAATGCTTGAACCCAGTCCCACAGTGAGAGCATCTGAAAGGTCTCTCATCAGTGTGAACACGTTGGTGGGACAACAGTTCCCAAGAACTTTTATAGCACTTCCTACAGTCAGAGCATTTAAAAGGTCTCTCCCCAGTGTGAATACGCTGGTGTGTCAATAGGTGGGACGACCGAGTGAATCCCTTCCCACACTCAGAGCAGGTGAATGGTCTCTCCCCAGTGTGAATTCGCTGGTGTATAGTAAGGTTATGTAAATGCTTGAACCCAGTCCCACAGTGAGAGCATCTGAAAGGTCTCTCATCAGTGTGAACACGTTGGTGGGACAACAGTTCCCAAGAACTTTTGAAACACTTCCCACAGTCCGAGCATTTAAAAGATCTCCCATCAGTGTGAACTCGCTGATGAGCAAGTAGATTGGATGACTGAGTGAATCCCTTCCCACACTCAGAGCAGGTAAACAGCCTCTCCTCAGTGTGGCTGCACTGATGAATTTCCAGCTGGGATGGGGAATTGAATTCCTTCCCACAGTTCACACATTTCCACAGTTTTTCCGTGGAGTGACTGCATTTACGTTTTGACAGGCCAGATGATCGGCTGAAGCCTCGTCCAAACACAGAACCCCTGTACAGTTTCTCTCCACTGTGAAAGGTACTTTTTTCTTCCATGTTCAAAATTCACTGATGTTCCGTTATGATAAATTGGAGACTCTGGCAGTTCCTGATATGATGTTTACTTTCAGTTTCCTGACTGCAAATCGTCTCCTTCTAGTCCCTGTGAAACTGATTTAAAACAGGAAAAAGGGATTGAGAGAGAAGCCGCAGAGACAGATGATGAACAGAGTCCAGATTGAAACAACAGTAAAAAAAAACACGCAGGAGGCCAGGAACTAAGTTCTGCATCCAACACACAGCCTGATTCAAACCGGCTCCGTGTGGGACTAGGCAAAAAATGGTTCAGCACAGACGAGAACGGCCAAAAGGCCTGTTTCTGAGCTGTAATTTTCTGTGTTTCTAAATTCGAATCTATAAAACAATAACACAGAAAACTCTGTAGAGACTGTATCTGGGACAAAAAAACAAATCTTCGAGATATTCAGTAGACTAGGCAGCCTGTGAGAGTTACAAACAGAACTGAGGGCTCAGGTTGCTGACTTGCCCTCAGTCTATAATGAAACATCTAGAGACAGGCACTGACTAATGGCGGTCAGATTTCCCACAATGCTCTGCGCCCCAGAAACCCCTCTATCCAAAACTTGTTCACAGTAATTCACTAATCGTAGGATCCTCACAGTGCAGAAAGCGGCCATTTTACCCATCAAGTCTCTACTGACTCTGAAAGCATCTTTCCCAGGCACACTCCCTATCCCAGTAACCCCATACACTTACTCTGCTAATCCCCACACCGACCTTTTTCTTCACCCAGTCTGCAACCGTAACAATATATTCTGTACCCTACACTTTTCCTTTTCCCCCGTGTACTTTATCAAGTTATGTTCTTTTCTGTATAGCACGCAAGAAATAATTTTCACTGTATTCCAAAACATGCAACAATAATAAATCAAATTAGACGCTACACATCTTGGGACACTAAGGGAGAAATTTAACTTGGTCAATTCAGCTAACCTGTACATCTTTGGGCAGTGAGAGGAAACCAGAGCACCCAGAGGAAATGCACACAGACAGAGGGAATTTGTGCAAACTCCACACCTGAGGTGGAGATGCTGGCATTGGACTGGGGTGGGCACAGTAAGAAGTCTCACAACATCAGGTTATTTGGAACCACGAGTTTTTGGGAGTGTTGATGAAGGAGCAGCTTTGACAAACGGTCACCTGGACTCAAAAATGTCAGTTCTTTTCTCTGCCTACAGATGCTGCCAGACCTGCAGAGATTTTCTCGCATTTTCTCTTTTTATTTCAGATTCCAGCATCCGCAGTAATTTGCACTAATTCCAAATGAACTTATTGGCCTTTAACCTGATATTGTGAGACTTCTTACTGTGCAAACTCCACACAGACAGTCACCCACACATGGCTGGAGCCGAACCCTGGAATTGTGAAGGTAGTTTGCCGCAATTTTCGGGTGATAACAATGGGCTGGATGTTGCTCAGTGTGTGGAGCACTGAAACAAAGTACAGAGAGAGACAGAGCAGAGGACTGGACTGAGAATTAGAGTCTGCAGACAGGAACTGGCAGAATGAGGAGCGGTTATCTAGTCTAACACTCATAGCAATCTACAACCCACCCCCATTACCGAGACAGAGATTACAAACACTCACCAACCTCTGAAACGTCCCAGGAAAAAAAGGGGGAATCTGTGGCTGTTCCTGTCCTGAAATAGCCCCAGGGATGTCACTCAACCCCCCAACCCCGCCCAGTTCACAGCTCAGCCTCTCAGTTTGCAGCTTCCTGCACCTTGAACCAACCCTGCCCAGGTGTGGGAGGGTCTGTGGAACCACAGAGTGGGGGGAGGGGTGACCCCTTTCTGTGTCCCAAATAGTTTCTCCTTCCCCTCCCCCTTGGCGCTGTAAGGTCTAAATGTGAACGGTTGGTGGACAATGCAGAGACTCACTGAGCTGCGCCTGCACCTTATCCTGGGTCACCCCCTCCCCCTGGGTTCAGTGTGTGTGAACTCGCTGCTTGTTTCCCTTCAGCTAAACACAGACAGAGAGTGCTGGAAAATCTCAGCGGGTCTGACAGCATCTATGATCAGTAAAAAGTCTGACAACACCAGGTTTTAGTCCAACCTATTTATTTGATAATATTCTCACTAGCTTTCGAGGGGACAGCCTCTTCGTCAGGTGAATGGAGAGTTCTGGCCTCAGACAGAGCATATAAAGCACAGACAGTTTAGAGATTACTGATTAAAATGCGAATCCTTACACCTAACCTGCTGTTCAAGACCTGAAGTGGCTGATAATGTGAGTGGTAGGAGCACTGATCACAGTTTAAAGAGATGTGTATTGTCTCCAGACAGTACAGTAAGTGAGGTTTTGCAAACCCAGGCAAGTCATGGGGGTTACAGATAGTGCGACATGAACCCAAGATCCCTGTTGAGACCGTCCTCATGTGTGCGGAACTTGGCCAGACTCATCAGAACTGGGAAATATAATATTATTTATCGCAACTAAAAGAGACACTTTACAGCCTTCAGAACAAAACTGAGTCCAACAATTTTACACCATAATCTCTGCTCCCATTGTGTTCTGTGTTTCGTTGTTGCATTTCTCACCTCATTTCTCTCTTTTGTTTTACTTTGCATTCAGACTGTTGCTAAACTGCCATTCACACCTCATTCAGAACATCTTTTGTGTCTTTATTTGTCCCATTACCACTCGCTTTGGTCTTGGGCCGTGAATCATTTTGTCAGTTTGCAGGTCTTTCATTTTGTTCTTCTCCACCTCCCTCTCTCAATTCTTCAGAGGTCAGGCTTTGACACAGGGTCATCTGGACTCGAAGCATCAGCACTTTTCTCTCCTGGCAGATGCTGCCAGACCAGCGGAGATTTTCCAGCATTGTCTCTTTTGGTTTCAGATTCCAGCATTCACAGTAATTTGCTTTTATCCTGGCTTTCCCTGTATAGCCCTGGAGAGTGCATTGGACTTGAGATGTCAGGGACAGAGAGAACGAGAGATTTCTCTCTCTTAGAGGGTTTTTGATCTGTGGAATTCTCTTCCCCAGAGAGCAGAGGAGACAGAGTCATTGAATATTTTTAAAGCTGAATAAATGGATTCTTGATTGACAAGAGAGTCAGAGGGTTTGGGGAGTGGGGGGTGGTGGGAGACAGGAAAGTGGACTTCTGACCACAATCAGATCGGTCAGGATCTTGTCAATGCTGGAGTAAAGAGCCCAGTGGTCCACTGCTGCTCCTCATTCATATGGATGTTTGTCTGTGTGTTTCACTCTGTTTTTGCCTCCATAGAAGCTGCCGGGACTGTTAACTATTTGCGGCATTGACTGTTTTATTTCAGATTTGAAGACTCTATAACATATCACTGTGTAATTCAACAATTAATCCAGTTCTCCTGGATTTCTGCTCTGTAACATTTCACTGGATAATCCAACAAATAATCCAGTTCTCCTGGATTCCTGCATTGTGGCATAATGGTTAGCACCGCTGCCTCACAGTGCCAGGGACCCGGGTTCCATTCAAGTTTTGGGTCACTGTCTGTATTAAGTTTGCACATTCTCCCTGTGTCTGCGTGGGTTCCCTCTGGATGCTCCAATTTCCTCCTGTGTCGTAAATTAGTTTAACATTTTAACTTGTAATATCTTAAAAGAAGCAATCACTTTCCTTCACATTATATAACTATACTTGATTTGAAAAATTAAAAATTAAAGGTTTCAGTTTAATTTTCATAGCGCAGTAGTTATTTTGACTCATTACTTTTGAACATTTATCAATTGAATGTATCATACTGTATTTATATGTGTTTCCTGCTATTTCACCTTTTGCACACTGATTTGATGCCCACTTTCTTTGGATTTCTGATCTGAAGTAACTTTGTAATTTCTGTATTAGTTTAAGGCTGTGTGTCACTTTGTGTCCTTTTAATTAACTGTGTTCCAAGCTCTGGCAACCACAACAAAAACCAGCAAGCATTTTCTTTAACCAAAATATACTGATAGTAACCTGCCCCAATGAGAACTCTAAAAGTTTCGACATGTAAATTAGACATTTGAGACAATGAACCCAAATGTTAACCATTAGGATTTGACACCATAAACTTGTTTATTTCAAATAAGTGGACAAAGAAGCTACCTTTAGACGTCCATTATCTGAGTATAAAGCCATACTATTTAATTAAATCACAGAAAAGGCATGTGGGCAAACTCCAAAAGTAACTGACACATTAGCGAGCCAGTTGGGGAATTGCAGATGGTGATTTAACTATCCGGCCAGAATGAACATTCTAATTGGCAAATTCAGAAGATTTATTAACCACTAAAAGGTAGAAAGGTAACAAGTTAGAAAGATAAAAAGAAAAGTTTGAATTGACAGGAGGAGGAGGAAGCTCATCTTTAACAATGAAACAGACTTCTTACAACTTTCCTCGGTTGATCAGGCCAAAGATGTGAAATGAGAATCAGGCGAGGTGGATAACATGTTCACAGAATGGCTACTCAAAATCTTTATTTTAACTCCTTCAACTCACATTTGCTTAATTCAAATTAGCCTCAGTGTTGAACTATATCTGATTAACTTAAATGTATGATTGGCCCCTGACACCTACTCCTGATGTCTGAATACAAAGTCTACTGAATAAATGAAACAGCTTGAGTAAGATGCCATTCATTCCTCAATGTAATGTAATTTGAAAAAGCCATAAATGTTTTGTGAGCTCTACCTTATCTTTCTAAATTAGCTGGAAAACATAATTTAACAGTTCTCATGATTTATAACCACTGTGCTTAAAATTACATAATAAAACTTTACAAACTTTGTGTTACAGGTTATATTACCAGTCTGACAAGTACATCTATTGATTAAGTGCTGATTCTTCAATTGTCTCAGAATGAAGGTTCTTCACTTCACTAATATGAGGATGTTAACCACAGGATCCCGTCTGCTCTCTCAGGCAGAAGTGAAAGATCACATGGCTTCTATTTGGAAGGAGGGCAGGGAGCTCACCCTGCTGAGATCAATATTACCCTTCAACCTATCTCCCTAAAAACAGAACACTGCTCATTATCACATTGTTGTTGTGCTTTACCCCACTGAAACCAATGGTACCCCTCACCAAATCTCATTGAAAACAGATCACTGCCCCGAATCACACTGCTATTTGTGGAGGCTGACTGTGCACTGAAATGTCCTGACGTTGTGAAAGGTGCTATATGAATGCAAATTCTGTCACCTTCAGTCCAGTTATTGTCCTTTGCAGCAACATCATCAACACTTCCCCAATGTCATGACGAACAAGATTCAGTCCTGAATCTGATTAACAACAGCAGAATCACAGCAATGCAGTCATCTGTGAACTCGCTGGTGTTTCACCAGATTGGATGATTCGATAAATCTCTTCCCACACTCGGAGCAGGTGAACGGCCTCTCCCCAGTGTGAATGCGCTGGTGTGTCAGCAGGTGGGATGATCGTGCAAATCCCTTTCCACACTCAGGACAGGTGAACGGCCTCACCTCAGTGTGAATTTGTTGGTGCGTCAGCAGGTTGGAGGACTGAGTGAAGCCCCTCCCACACTTGGAGCAGATGAATGGCCTCTCCCCAGTGTGAACTCGCTGGTGTACAGTGAGATGAGATGATCGCCTGAACCCAGTCCCACAATGTGAGCACTTGAACGGTCTCTCCTCAGTGTGAACGAGCTGATGGGACATCAGTTCACCAGAACTTTTAAAGCACTTCCCACACTCTGGACATTTAAAAGGTCTCTTGTCAGTGTGAACTCGTTGGTGTGTCTGAAGCTGGGTTGCTGTCCTGAAACTCTTCCCACATTTTGAGCAGCTGAACAGTGTGTACTCGGTATGAATGCGCTGGTGCTCCCTCAGTCCGTGTGGGCTTTTAAAGCGCTTCTCACAGTTGGAGCATTGAAACTCCCTCTTGTCAGTGTGAACTTGCTGGTGTTTCAGCAGGTGGGATGAGCGAGTAAATCCATTTCCACACACTGAGCAGGTGAATGGCCTCTCCCCGGTGTGCAGTCGCTCATGCAGCTGAAGGCAGATGAACTGAGCGAATCTCTTCCCACATACGGAACAAATGAATGGTCTCTCCCCGGTGTGTCTGCGTCGATGAATTTCCAGCTCAGATGGGGATCTGAATCCCTTCCCACAGTCCACACATTTCCACGGTTTCTCCCTGGCGTGAATGGTGCTTTTTGCTTCCATGTTCAAAGGCTGATGATACTCAAGTCCTGATCAATTGAGTGACTCTGTCAGATTTTGATGTTTGATTTGACTTTCCTGACTGTGAACCTTTCAAATAATCTGTAAAATGAATTTGAGACAGAATCAAGGAAATATAAAAGAGAACCCACAAAAACACAAAGGCAGGCTGTGAAATTGAGCTAAATTAATCTTATAATTTGTGGGGCCAGTGCTAGGAAAAAGTGACCCTGAAAACTGCTGGCTTCTCATAAAAACCCAGCTGGCTCATTAATGTTCTTTAGGAAAGGGAACCTGCCACCCAGTCTGGGTGTACACAAGACTCTGGCCTCTATAGGGGGAGAGAGAGAGGTGAAGGAGAGGGTAAAAGAGATGAACTTCAGAGATCTGCAAATGAATTTGAATTTCAAAAGAATCTCCTAAACCCACTGGAAATAGATTTCATTGATGCACAATTATATATTTCAAGACAAAAAAAACATAAGTAACATAAATAGACTATATAACGACGTTAAGCATATGTCTCTCCCGAATTTACCGTTCATTCGAATGTTAGCCCTCTTCTAGGAAAACTCCCCCTTTAATTGTGAACATTGGGTAAGAGGCCATCCTGTTAGCAAGATAAATAAACGTGTCAAAGTGAGGGAGCTAAAGGGTGTCAATGTCTTTGAGAGAGAAAGAAAAAGATACCTGGGCCTAGTCCTCTTCCTAATTCCGATGTTCGTCTGTAACCTTTCCAGAGTCTGCAGCCTCCCTGGATTCACTTCCTTTCCCTTCAGTTGCTGCAAGTCCCCAATTTCCCCCAGAATGAGGAAAGAAATGGAAAGGGGGAAACATTGATTTCCTCCCAGATGTTGCGCAGAGGCGGAAGTTTCACTCTGAAGCTCATCGACGAACTTCCGCATTGTGACGACAACAATGGAGCTCTGCCAGTAGGAATCACTCTGCTTGACGTAACGTCCTGGTGTTCCAGTGCGCAGGCCCGGGCGCGCGGACCCGGGAGTCCCGCCCCCACCCATTGTTCCCCTCCCCCTCCTCGAGCCAAGGTTTCCAGACAAGTGGCTGGCGGCTCCGGCCGGAGCGAGAAGCCGATCGGTGATCTCCCCCTCCCCCACGGCCCCGGAACTGCGCATGTCCAAGGGAGAGGGGAAACTGCGCATGTGCAGGTGATTCTCCACCCTACTCGGATATTCATACTGAAGTGTTGACCAATGAGAAGATTTGGAGGACCGGAAGGATTCTGGTCCTCCAGCCAATCAGAGCGCGGGCTTTGTACGGAAGCACACAGCTGGGTGAGTGTTCCAGTGCACTGAGTGTGGAAAGAGCTTGAACCAGTTACACAGCCTGGAAATACATGGCAGCATTCACAGCAGGGAGAGACTGTACCCGTGTTCTGTGTGAGATTTAACTGATTGTTTAACCTCGAGAGTCACAAGGACCCACACTATGGAGAAACCATGCAAATGTGGGGACTGTGGGAAGAGATTCAGATCCCCGTCTGAACTCGAAGCTCATCGACGCAGTCACACCGGCGAGAGACCATTCATCTGCTCTGTGTGTGAGAAGGGATTCACTCGGTTAGCCACCCTGCGGATGCACCAACGAGTTCACACCGGGGAGAGGCCATTCACCTGCTCTCAGTGTGGGAAGGGATTCACTCAGTTATCCGACCTGCAAACACACCAGCGAATTCACACTGGGGAGAGACCATTCACCTGCACTCAGTGTGGGAAGGGATTTGCTCGGTCATCCAGCTGGTGGAGACACCAGCGAGTTCACACTGGGGAGAGGCCATTTATCTGCCCTCAATGTGGGAAGGGTTTCAGAGTTTCATTCTTGCTGCTGAAACACCAACAAGTTCATGAGTGATTACATGAGGGTTGGATTCTGCTGTTATTGTTTCTGCTCTCAGTTACATCCAGGACTGGATTTTGTTCATTCTCACAGTCAATGGGGAGGGTTCCTTTCTGCTGGACTGGCCATTCTCACAACTTTGCCTCCAGTGGGCTGATGCTCTTTAAGTCTTGTTGCGAATACTTGGTTTCAAATTTCACAAGAATCACAGAGTGACAGGGTGTTAGGAAGTTCAGAGATATTTAGTCAGCATTTCTGTTTGAAACACCCCAAATGTCCATCCAATTTCCTTTTGTAATTGTTTATTGTCTCCATTTCCTCCACCCTCGTATGGAGCGAGTTTCAGGTCATTACACTTCACTGCATCAAAATATTCTTCCTCACATCCCCTACCCCTGCATCTCTGATCCAAAACCACAACTGTGTCCTGCGCATCCTTATCCAATCAGCTTTTCTTTGTCCACCTTATCTAAACCTGTCAGAATCTTGTCCACCTTAATCAAATCTCCCCTCAACCTCCTTTGCTCTACGGGGAACAACCCCAGCCTGACATTGACAATAAAGAACAAACTAACAGAATATGCTAATACCTGAAATCAAATGGGAATGTTGAATTTCTGTTTTAAAAATATTGTGAACATATTGTCTTGGACAATAAAGGAATTGGAATAACTCACCTTGGGTGTGGTTGAGTGGAATATATCAATCTGGAACTATCTACAGTCTTGTGGAAGTCTGGAATGTGTGGCTGGAAATCCTTCCCTAACAGCACTGTGAGTGTACTCTTGGCATTGTAGCAGTTCAAGAAGACAGTGTCGGGGTTGACCATGGCTGAAGCAGCTACATACAGACACATATTCTGTTATAATTGAAGGACTGCAGATTGAATGTGAAGCATTATGGGATTGGACTGCTGAGCAGGGCCCCTCTTATCAGCATGCAGGCAGCTGCTCTGAGTAATCGACTGCTAACAGAATAGGCTGGGATGTGGTGGAGATCAGAAAGTCCTGAATCTAGTGGTTCACTGTGATGGCATAAAGTCTGTTGTTATAAGGTGTCTGGTCCACATGATGAGATGGTCCAAAGCTGTCTATGAGCTGATCACACAGTCACATGATGCCTGATTGTTCGCTTAATTGGATATGTCTCTAATTGATTCATATTGTGATTGGTTTATAACCAGCCAGGATGGGCTGCAATAAATGAATAAGAATGTATGATTTTCTAAGTTCAGGGTACAGTTTGCATGGTGAGACTAATTGATGATTGGAACAGAGCTGGGTGTCTTCAATCATTCTTCACTAACATGGCCAAGTTTTAGACTGATATAGGTGCAGATTTAGGCCCGGGCACTAGGGCCTGGAGGGGAGCAGAAACATGAAGCCCCGCCCACTCGTCGTTGTGTCACCAAGACATTGCGCGTGCGCTCTCCTCTCCGCCGAATCAAGATGGCGGCAACCCAAACCTTCTTGTCCAGAAGACCTTCTGTGCCGGGTCTTCCGTAATTCACTTACAAGCTCTTGCTCTAAATACACTGCGGTTTGTGGCGAGAAGACGCACAGATATTTCCTGTAACTCCAGCTGTCACCTGTTACGGGGGGAACTGACGGTTCTACAAGGTTTAACGAAAGCGGACGTCATCAGTGAAGCAATGATCCTCTATGTTGTTCTCCAATATTGTTACATGATATCGCTGGGTTTATATTGCAGCAGTTTATTATGGGTTTTATTACATCAATGTTACTTTTCTATATCTGATACCTTTATTATTGTTTTTAGTTTTCTCCATTTGTTGCTTGATATTGATACAAGACCATTTGTCTCAGTTTTCTGATGAATCAAGGAGTAATTTGTATATTTCTAATGTGGGTTTTTCTGCAAGTTCTATTGTTAGAAGCAATAAACTATATTGTTTTAATTCCATCATATAACTCACAAGAAGAACATTTTCTATCGATATGCTTGAAACATGCTCTCTTCTAAAGGCCATGGGATGTTTGGTTCCACAGTGCCCATGTCGAGTGAGTTATTGTACAGGCTTTGCATCTCTCTGTTTCACAGTGCCTCAACTGCACTGTATTCACCGCAGCATCACACAGTTCGACCGTGTTAACAGTGAGACCGGTGGATCCTTTCTCACTGCCCACAGGTACTTTAAATCTTCCCTCAGTTGTTTCATCTCTGAATATGGAAACGAGATACTCTGGAGCTTGATCAGAGAATTGTCGGTACCAAAATACAAACTCATTCCCAGTAACAGTAATATTGTGATGAAGAGAGATTGCCTGTCCTTGATTTACCCGATACATCGATATCTGAAAGGTCTTCGAGTGACAAGATGCAGCTGTGAAAACAAGAACAAAATTAATATAAAGATACATACTGGGATAATTAAATAAAGTTCTTACGCATACTGGCAAAAGAAAGTTAACTATCAGTCTAGCCACTTATCTGTCTGCATCTGACTCTGAACATCTCTACCTCTTATCAATCTGTCTATTTACCTATCTTTTTCTAGAATATTTATTTAGATAATTGACAAACAGATTTTTCTGCCTGTCTCTTTAATTTGCTTTTGGAACAACGAAACAGTTCTTTTTAAAAAAACTTAACATGCTTCGATAATCTGCATCTTTAATGACAACTTTAGGATGTTAGAACACTATCTAGATAAAACATTAAATGTGGGAAAGTAACATTCAAGAACATCAACGGCATTTCTGATTTGCAGAAAACTTAAAAGTGCAGCGGAGACACAGCAGTGAACAGGATATTGTACAGGGGGATCCGCTCTTTGTCTCACTGTGTCTGCTTCGCACAGAGATACATTCCAGAGAACAGAACCGTCGTCTCATCTATAGAAATGGTGTAGGAATTCTTTACTCGGTCAAAGGACAGTGTGTAACTTCCTTCGGTCAAATTCCCCTGGTAAATGGAGGCGATAAATGTCGGAGGTCCTGTCAGTGTTTGTCTGTACCAGGCTATTGCATCGCCTGGAGCAACAGAGAGCCGACACCTGAGTTCAACCCGCTCCCCTTCCCGAGATACGACCTGCTGAGGATGGGAACTCTGATCCCCACACTGAACGGCTGTGAACAGAAGAAAAGCACTCATAAACTATACGTTACGAAGAGATTGTTAAAGTAATCCATCTGAGTAAATCAATAAACTCACACAATATCAGCAGCATCAGAGCTCCAACTGGAAATAGCTCTTTGCGGGGATTTCTCTTCATGGTGATGAAGATGCACAAGAACATCAATCAGGATCTACTTTCTAAACTGGGACTTGCAGCCGAGGCCCAGACTCTGAATGGCGGGGAGGGAGAGGAGAGGCGAGAGCTTTACATTCCCCCATTCAATGTGAGACTGAAGGGCCACACTGTCACCGATTGGATAATTATGGGATATCGGTATCTGACGTTTCTCACGGTGCCACTCAGCAATTGGCTGTTTCTCAAACCAGAAACCACTTGAACCGTCACTGCTTCTGAACATCTCCTTCCTCTCTGTAGCAACAAAGTAAATTGTTTTGCAAGACTTGTGCTAATTGAAAAGAGCGGTTCATAATCTTGAAATTGTAAACTGTTATAGCGCTAACAGACCATTCGGCCCATTGCTACCGTACTGTCTCGGTTGATGGATTATCCACTTATTCTTTATCGGCACTTGCATTCAATGTATCTTATATTCTTAAAAATTCCATTTGCTGGTCAGATATTTATCCACTTGTCTCTGAAAATTACTTATAGATTATCCACATTACAGTTTGGCATGAGCCATCGCATCCTCTAAGAGTCGACTGCTCAAAACGCAGTCTGCAAATCGCTCCCTCCACTGCATAAAGATCAGGAGAAATGCCGCCATCCAGTCACGCATTGAGGGGTTAGCCGATTGTCTCTCCTCCTTTTCAACCTTTCCCAAACCTGCCTTGATTGGATACAAGTCTGAAAATCACTTCTGAACAGAATTGCTGCTCCACAGAAAATACCCCCATTTGCTCAATTCTCCGGTGAGTATCGTGCTCTCTCATTCCCTCACCATCTTTCCCAGTCTCTCTCTTAAACACTGTCCCTGAGGTTAAAGCTAAGGTTTGAAGAGTCACTGAACGGACCCATGTGTTTGAACTATGTTCTCAACAATTCTGTGTGTGGGCTTACATGTGCCCCCTTGTGTTCTGAAATCTTTCTCCTTGTTCAGAAACCTCGGGTTCTGTTTCTGTTTAATGCCATCCTCAGCTTGTTCTCATTTTTTTTGTTTTAATGTTTATTTGTCGGTGTTACAAAAGGATTGCATTAACACTGCAATGAAATTGAACTTGTGAAAGGATTATTTTTTAGTTTATTCCTCGTAAGGTACCAAGTTCACATTTTGCTCCTTTCAACTCGCGCCCAGTATAGACATTGAAGATCCAAAGAGATTGAAGCCATTGGTTGAATAAGTTGGAAGATGATTGAATGCCAACTAATGACGCTGTCGGCAATGAACCAATCAGCGAAGCGGTGGGCGTTACTCACCCTCTTCTCAACCCTTGAGTGAATCAATTTCAGCTTCGGCCCATTGCTGTTAGCTGTGCCAGGAGCTCTCTGCAAACATGCCACCCATTACTTCGTGTTTATTCCTCACAGCGGCTGCTCTGTTAATCGGTAAATTCACAAGTTGCACAAACCTGTGTTTCACATCTTTGCCACCCATTAAATTAGCTCATAGGTAACAATAGGTTGATCAAAGATTGGTAAATTAACCAGATCCGCTTTGTCTCCACACGGCCTGTGGCAAACACTGGAGTTTAAAACCTATGGACAGTTTTCGGTTTCTCTTTCAAGTGATGTGAAACGCAGGCGGGGTACTGACCCCGATGGACAGTGTCAATGTACGTTCATGTAAAGATTAGTATTCAATCCAAACACTTCCCAGTTCCAGGTCCTGAGCTGTGGGAACTATGTTTAACTTTAGTGACGCCGATTTATTTATCGGGCTTAATTCAGGGCAAGAAGACAATTCTGTCGGATAAACGTATTTTACTGACATCGTTTGATTTCATGTTATTCTTGATTCTTACAGGACATTGTGGAGGAGACTCTGTTACACAGACACCGTCTGCAGTCACAGTGAGTGAAAGAGATGATGTTCAGTTGTTCTGTAACTTTACAACTACAGACAACAACCCGAACATATTCTGGTATTATCAGTATCCCAGCGGGTCCATGGAGTTTCTGCTTCGGAGAGATAGATACAACGGGAACACAGAGAGATTCCAAGGAGACCGATTCTCTGCGGAGTTTGATTTTGTGAAGAGCACCGTCCCGTTGAAAGTGTCTAAAACAGAGCTGAGAGACTCCGGGGTGTATTACTGCGCACTGAGACCCACAGAGACACAGAGCTGTGCTGAACCTGTACAAAAACTCTCACAGCGTCACTCAGTAATTTGGGCAATTGAGTGAATGATAGTAGTGTATTTATCTGACGCCTTTCTTGATGTCCCACAGCGTGTTTAGATGCAAGAGAAATTCCACAGCTCTTCTTCGAAATAGCGTCCTTATGATCTGCAACTCCGATCTGAGAGGGTAGTCGATGCCCCTAATTAAACATCTCATCCGAAATCCGGCACCTCTCACATTTCATCATTCCCCTCGGCTTGCACTGGCGCATCTGAATGCATCGTGAGACTGGGATTGTGAAAACATCTGCTTCACAGGCGATAGAGCGAAGAACTGAACTCCCCCTGGCAAATGATGTTTGTAGAATAATACTTGTACTGTTAATTTGAGATATTTGCACCATTTTGACAATGAATATTTAACTTATATTAAATTATTTCAGTGCGGGTAGATTAGTGTAAAGCTTTGTGGCGGTGATCAGGTTAGTAACTGAGGCTTAGATAGGAAGCAGCCTCTTGGTGCCTCAATAACCCGCTCTCCTTGAACAGGCGGTCAGTTTCCATCAGGTTCACACAATAGCTGCCCAGATTGTTTTTATTATAGAAATAATCCAATTGTCCTGTGGAGTGAAACAATACTCATATTAACCTGGAATCATGGAAATCAATGCTCATCCCGATGGAAACAGCTGGACCCTTGAATCAACTGTTACGCAAGGAACTACAAAAGATTGTGAATGTAACCCAAACCATCAAGCAAACCAGCCTCCATTCCACTGACTCTGCCTACACTTCCCGCTGCCTCGGCAAAGCAGCCAGCAGAATTAAGGAACCCAGAACATTCTTTCTTCCATCTCCTTCCCGTCCGGAAAAAATACAAAAGTCTGAGGTCACGTACCAATAGACTCAAGAACAGCTTTTCCCTGCTACCATCAGGTTTTTGAATTAACCTACCTTCCATGAAGTGTATGTTTCTCTACACTCCAGCTGTGGCTGTAAAATTATATTATGCACTCTCTCGTTCCCTTCTCTATGAACGGTATGTTTTGTCTGTATAGCGCGCAAGAAACGATATTTTTCACTGAATGTTAATACTTGCGACAATAATAAATCAAATCAAATCAAATATTGTTCCGAGAGAAAAAGAAACGTTTTAACTGATTTAATGCCCTTAATGGACTCTGGATACTGAAAGCAGTTTATAACCTATGGGAGTGGATCTTTAGGGCAGCCTCTGTTTTGTTGTTTGAAACATTATTTACACAGAGGACATGGCCGAATGGTCTCCTTCTGCACTGTAGGGATTATATGATTAACTTATTCTGCAGGCGTTGTGTGTCTCTGCCAGAAGGAGTTTTAACGCTGACCCTCATCGTGGAATGAAGAGATTTGCGAGTCCCATTATTTACTGGATACTTTGAATTTGTGATCAATAGTAACCAAAATCTTTCGACATTGAAAGAAGATCTAATCGCCCTCCCCACCCCTCACTCTCTCTTTCTCTCTCTCTCTCTCTGTCACACACACACACACACACACACACGCACACATACACACACACACACAGAAGCGCACAGTTTTCTGGTCAGCGCTATTAATTAGAAACAGTGGGTGAATATTTGCATCGGACATACTTGTGATGTTGGACCATGAAATACAATGATTTAAATAGATCATTTTCTAACTATCCTGCGCTACAACATTGCCAAGTTAGAAACATGGACACCGGAAGCAGGAGTCAGTCATTCTGCCCTTCGACCCTGTTCCGCTATTCGTTTTGATCACCGCTGATCATAGAACCTACAGTACAGAGGAGGGCTATTCGGCCCATCGAATCCGCACCAACCACAATCCCACCCAGGCTCTATTGCCATAACCCCATACATTTTACCTTAACTAGTTCCCCTGACACTAAGGGGCAACTAAACTTGGCCAATCCACCTAACCAGCACATCTTTGGACTGAGGGAGGAAACTGGAGCACCCGGAGGAAAGCACGCAGACACGCATATGTGACCTAAACCTGGAATTGAACCTGGGCCCCTGGCGCTGTGAGGCAGCAGTGCTAATTACTGTGCCACAACGCCGCCCAACACCCTGAACCCCCATCCTCAAACTCCCAAGATCCCTTTAGACGTCAAGAGCTATATCTAATTTCTTCGTCAAAGCAGACAGTGTTACAGAAATAGAGAAAGCTAAAATTTATCTGCAGGTGCATGTCCTATATGTACTGTTGTTCACAGTGAAGGGTCACATCGCAAAATTATTTCCTGTAATTTACATCTGACACCTGTGAAAGCGGTGAACTGTCGTTTTATGCAGTTGTGTTTATACATAACATCCTGGAGAGCCACCCAGTAGAATATTCTCTAAAACATATTTATTTTTGAATATTGCATCATGATGTTACTGAAATGTTATCATGCCAGCTAATAATGGACCTTATTGCTTTGATTTTATTATTCCTGCTTTTACCTTTCTCATTATTTTGTTTTTGTCACGTTTACTACTTAATTCCGATATTCTTTTTCCTCGTTAGCTGGCATTCCAAAGTAACTAACAGAGTACATATTACTGTATATAAATATAAGTACATCCTTGTATATAAATGTAAGATTGACTAATTTGGCTTAACTGACTTATAAATCTACAACTGATGAGGTTGGATCACTCGTTTCTCCCGTTTTCCCGAAAATTCAGAGTGTCAAAAATCCAATTTCTCCAGGTCTCCCTGCTTCAAAGCGTCAGGCACCCTGGCTCATTTCCCGTCTGTCAGTGTGGAGTTTGCACCTTATCCCTGTGTCTGCGTGGGTTTCCTCCGGGTGCTCATGTTTCCTTCCACAGTCTTTCAGCAGAATGACTGGGATATTACACTAAAGAAAGAAGATCGTCAGGGTTCAAAATAAAGGTGGGATTAGCTCTTATATATACGTTAACTGCGGTACAATAGTAAAAATATGTGCAAGAATAATGCGACATAATTGTGCAGCGACCCGCTTCAGAACGTTGAGAATTCGGTGGTTTTCCCATAATTGGTCATTTACCTCAGATCGCCACCAGATGGCGCTGTGTCACCATGTTTATGTGTTTACTGCAGCGGGGACAATAGCATTGCGGATCTGCTGCTGGTCTAGTTTTGCACAATGACAAGTGGATCCCGAAAATCACCTTTTCTTATCAGTTACTCGGTTATATTAAGTTATTTTTATTTCTTCTCCTGGGATTCCTAATTCCATTTCGGATATTGCGTTTCTCTCTGCTTCCTCTGTTTCTCTCACCGACTATCTCTCGTGTTTTCTGTCCGCTTGTCTCTCTTCGCTCCTCCATCTGCACTGTCTCAAATTATCTGCATTTGTTCTCCCCCCGTTTCCTCACCGTGTCTTCATCTAATTACCTTCCTGCCTCCGTCTCTTCTTCTTTCCTCTCCCTGCTTACCCCACTATTCATCCGTCGCTTTCACCCTCATTGCTATCATTTCACTTCTTCTTGTCTATCTCCTGAATCTCAATCTGTTTTTCCCTATCTATAACTCGATATGGACCACGATCTTCGCTTTTGATTCACTTATTCTCTTTTCATTTGTTTATCTTTATGTTGTTTTTCTCCATGCTACGTGTCAAATATTAAAACATTTTCGACAGCTTTTCTCTCACATTACCTTTAACTTACAAAACGATAAACATTTCGCAGGCACATCTTCACATTGTATTCGTGTATTCGATGTAAATTGGGCAGAGGGAACGTTTCCCAGAGCTGCAAAAGTTGCTTTCGGTTTCTTAATATTTTCGATTCATTTTAAAGCAGAACAAGCTGTCGATCGGTGTAGAAAATCGATGTTTCCACATTGGCCATGCTAAATTCACCCTAGTGCCAGGAGATACGCAGGGTAAATACACGGAGTTGCGGGAATGGGGCCTGGGTGGGATTGTGGCCAGTGCAAACTCGATGGGACGAATGGTATCCTTTTGCACTGTATGGATTTTATGATTCGCATTGATGTCAGCTCAGGGAGATGAGCCAATCGCAACACTGAGTAACGCCCCCCAGTTTCCTAACAATTGAAGCTGCCTGTGATCTGAGTTCACTCTGATATAAAACTAGAGGCAACAACATATTTTAGATATTGTCGCTGCTTACCGCCCAATCAGGAACCATGTGTCCCCTGTGTGTTTTACTGATAATAATGGCCACGCTGCCCGGTGAGTCTGACCTCAAATCCTCAGTGTCTGTATCATGGTTATATTTGATCATAGATTTCTCACACATTCCACATTTTGTTGCAGGAATCAATGGCCAAGATTCAGTTTCCCAGCGGCCTGAATTAACTGTTCAGGAAGGATTGAACGTTACAGTGAATTGTAATTACACAACAAAAGATGCTTTTCCAAATCTCTTCTGGTACATCCAATATCCCGGGGAAGCTCCGAAATATTTACTGAAGAGATATGGTACGGGTGGCGAAGAAACGTCTCCAGATTTCCGAGGCCGGTTTTCTGCTGATTTGGACAAGGACAAGAAAACAGTTCCTTTAACTATCACCGGGGTCCGTATCTCTGACTCTGCCGTGTATTACTGTGCGCTGAACCCCACACTGTGACAGATGCGCATTCAGCCCATACAGAAACCTACACAGGCACTCTCACCTCCTCTCGCTGAATCAGATTTGCGACCTGTATTGTGAACTGCGAATATAAGCAAAACAATGGCATAACGAAGAGTGTGCCCGAATGCTCTCTTTCCATCGTGCTCAATGTTTCATTCTATATAAATTCTAGTTTCCCAGGACCCGGCTGAATTAATGGTCCAGGAAGGATTGAACGTTATAGTGAATTGTAATTACACAACAAAATAACGCATGCCCGCTATTCCCTTCGTCACTCCGCAGCAGTGTTTTTGTACGAGTCTCTGGTTCCTCTCACAATGCCTCTCGGTCCGCAGTAATACACCGTGCTGTCCGACAGCTCACAGATGGTGAAATTTCTCATTTTTCGAAGTGTTCGTAGATGCAAAAAAAAAACCAAGTCTCGTGCCTTCTGTTCTGAAATCACCTCCGTAGTTAAGGATGGAGGTCAAGAATTTGGGGGCTTTATCCCGGTCCGGCGGTATAGCTGTGAAGAATATGCACTGTCTGTGGTCGATTAGCTGAAGTCCATGGATATCGATTTTCCTTCATCGCTACAACTGGACCCTGGGAGACAGAAACTGCACCACTCACCCCTAAAAAAGAACAGAAGTACAAACTTAACGTTTTATCATCACTTTGTTAGGAAAAAATGTGATCAGGATAATTGAATGCATTACAAATACAGGAAAAACTATTAAAAGGGAAGATTTTTATCTCAGTATCTGGAGCATGCTGGGGATTGTACAACTTGGGAACTTCCCAGTTATGAAAGCTGCAGCTATGATGGATGAGTAAAAACTAACAGACAGCATCTTGGCAGAGTTGGTGCTGGATCTGAACTCAGTGAGTTAAAACTTTTAGTTCAGAGTTCAGAAGATGTTGAGTAATATCCGGCCTCACTGCCGATTGGTTCATTCCTGACAGAGTCAGCAGGAGACATCCAATCAGCTGACGGTTGCTTTGTCCTATATTTCATCCAATCAGCTCAGAGTGTCTTTGTTCTCCAATCCATGACGTCAGAGCGAGGAGCAGGAACTATTTGAATCTGTTCTCAGGACAATGAACTGGACTGGAAGAGGCTACACGACCGAATGGACATATCACTCTCTTTGACAAAGTGAGGGCATGGAAACAAATGTTGGCCATTTTCCGGAGTTAATCTTTGAGATAGGACGCAGATGAGTGGAGTGCCCCAGGGGTCGGTGCTGGGGCCTCAGCTTTTTACCATTTATATAGATGACCTGGAGGAGGGAACCGAGTGTAGAGTGTCGAAATTTGCTGATGACACCAAGATTGGGGGAACGGCAAATTGTGCGGAGGGTGTGGAGAGTCTGCAGAAGGATCTAGATAGGCTGGGCGAATGGGCCAGGAAATGGCAAATGGAATTTAATGTTGGCAAGTGTGAGGTGGTCCACTTTGGTAGGAAGAATGGTAGGAAGGACTATTACTTACGGGGCGAAAAACTGCAGCAGGCGACGGTGCAGAGGGACCTCGGGGTCCTTGTGCATGAGTCGCAAAAACCCAGCTTGCAGGTGCAGCAGGTGGTCAGGAAGGCGAATGGGATGCTGGCCTTCATAGCGAGGGGGATTGAATATAAAAGTAGGGAGGTCTTGCTGCAGCTGTATAGGGCATTGGTGAGGCCGCAACTGGAGTACTGTGTGCATTTTTGGGCGCCGCACCTGCGCAAAGATATTTTGGCCTTGGAGGGAGTGCAGAGGAGGTTTACTAGGCTGATACCGGAGTTGAGGGGGTTGAGCTATGAGGAGAGGCTGAATAAACTGGGCTTGTACTCGTTAGAGTTTAGAAGAATGAGAGGAGATCTCATTGAGACGTATAAGATGATGAATGGGATGGATAGGATAGAGGTGGAAAGACTCTTCCCGCTCAAAAAAGACAATAGGACTAGGGGGCACAGCCTCAAGATAAAAGGGGGGCGGTTTAGAACGGAGTTGAGGAGGAACTTCTTCACTCAAAGGGTGGTGAATCTCTGGAATTCTCTGCCCGTTGAAGTGGTGGAGGCTGCCTCGCTAAATATTTTTAAGACGCGGGTTGATGGGTTTTTGATAGGAGAGGGGATTAAGGGTTATGGGGAGAGTGCGGGAAAGTGGAACTGAGCAGAGACAGATCAGCCATGATCTTATTGAATGGCGGGGCAGGCTCGAAGGGCTGGATGGCCTACTCCTGCTCCTATTTCTTATGTTCTTATGTTCTTTAGATGCATTTTGGTTAACGTTGTGTTAACAGCAGTAGAGTTTTCCATTCCAAGAGTTGCTCCAAACAGCTATAAAAATGGAATTTATATAAAATACAATATTCAGCACCATGGAAAAAGAGCATTCGGGCTGACTCTTCGTTATGCTATTGTTTTGCTTATATTAACAGTTCACAATCCAGGTCACAGATCTGATTCAGTGAGAGGAGGTGAGAATGGCTTTGCAGGTTTTTGTACGGGCTGACTGTGCCTCTGTAATAGTGTGGGGCTCAGCGCACAGTAATACACGGCACAGTCAGAGACACGGACCCCGGTGATAGTTAAAATAAATGTTTTCTTCTTCTTGTCCAAATCAGCAGAAAACCGTTCTGGGAAATCTGGAGATGTTTCTCCGCTACCCGTACCATATCTCTTCAGTAAATATCTCGGAGCTTCACCGGGGTACTGAACGTACCAGAAAAGACTTGGGGAAGCATATTCCGTAGTGTAATTACAATTCACTGTAACGTTCAATCTTTCCTGAACCGTTAATTCAGGCGGCTGGGAAACTGAATCTTGGCCATTGATTCCTGCAATAAAATATAAAATGTGTAAGAAATCTGTGAACAAATATAACCATGATACACTGAGGATTTGAGGTCAGACTCACCGGGCAGCATGGCCATTATTATCAGCAAAACACACAGGGGACGCATGGTTCCTGAATGGACAGTAAGCAGCGAAACTGTTTAAAATATGTTGCTGCCTCGAGTCCTATATCACAGAGTGAACTCAGATCAAAGGCAGCTTCAATTATTAGGAAACTGGGGGCGTTTCTCAGAGCTGCGATTGGCTCATCTCCCTGAGCTGACATCAACTGCGAATCATAAAATCCCTACAGTACAGACGGAGGCCATTCGTCCCATCGAATTTGCACCGGCCACAGTTCCACCCAGGCCCCAGTCCAGCAACCCCGTGTATTTTACTCTGCGTATCCCCTGACACTAGTGTCAATTTAGCGTGGCCAATCAATCTAACCTTCACATCTTTGGATTGTGGGAGGGAACAGGAGCACTCGAAGGAAACCCACGTAGACAAGGGAAGAACATGGAAACTTCATACAGGAAGTGATCCGAAGCCGGAATTGATCCCGGTGCCTGACACTGTGAGACAGCAGTGCTCACCACTGTGGCACCAGGCCGCCCCGTAACCACTGAACCAATCATAGTTAGTTAATGATTTAATATAGTTGTTTCCAATCACATTCCTTCCCTGGCCGTAAACGTATTTCTAAATTCCTTGCCCTCTCTCTACTCTCGCCCACATAATCAGTTATTCTGCCTCATTAACCGCTTTCCTCAGAACTCACTCCATCAATCTTTCTTAAGGCGGATTTTTTTCCTAAATCAGGGTAAACGTGAAATTAATTTAATCATTTATGGGCGATACGATGGCACAATGGTTAGCATTGCTGCCTCACAGTCCCAGGCACCCAGCTTCAATTCCAGCCTCGGGTCACTGCCTGTGTGGAGTTTTTCACTCAGAGGGTGGTGAGTGAGTGGAATCGGCTGCTGTCGGTGGTGGTGGAGGCGATATCGCTGGGGTCTTTTAAGAGACTTCTGGATGAGTCCATGGGATTTAATGGGATTGCGAGTTATAGATAGGCCTGGTAGGTATGGATATGATCGGTGCAACTTGTGGGCCGAAGGGCCTGTTTGTGCTGTAGTGTTCTATGTTCTATGATTGGATTTGATCCGGGAATAATATGACCGCCAAATGTGACATTTCACAGTAGTGATAATGGATGAGCTCTGCGGGGAATATAGTTAAGCTGTATTGTCCCCTTCATTTTCTGCGCATTTTCGATGAGTTCCGACTCTTTTTTTTTCCTGACACAGAACATTTGATTATCGACCTGCTTTAGTTTTTGTATGAGGCCCATGGGAGCCTCATTCACTGTGGGTCTCAGTGCACAGTAATACACGGCGCTGTCTGACATCTTCAAATCTTCCATTGACAAGTGAAAAGTGCTTTGTGTCTTGTTGAGATTCCCGCTGAAATGCTCAAAGCCGGGAGCCGTCTCGTTAAACCCATAACTATCGGCTCTGAGCAGATACTGAGGAGCTCGGTGTGGATACTGGCGATACCAGAACAGGTAATGTTGTATAGCTGAACTCGATAGTGAGTAACTGCAGGGTGTTGCTGAATCGTCACCCTCTGATGCTTCAACTCTTAGTTCTGACTGGGAAACTGAGTCTCCATAGTTCATCTCTGAAAATATATATCGGATACAAAGCGGGTTAGGAGACAACAGTCGCACGGGGCTGGGAAAGGGAACTTGTACAACGGTTGAAATGTACTTTACAATATATGATCAGAATCACTGACCTGGGACCAGGGCAATAACCAGAGTGAGGAACATTTTCACCGCCATGGTTCCAATCTGAGCTCCAGAATTAGGGAGAGTGATCTCTGTCTGAACGGGACCTGGAATGTGAGAAATTGAAAGCGTTAGCGAGGTGTGATGCGATTGGCTGGAATTTATTTTCCTCACCCATTTTTATATCTGCAAAAATACACTCTCTGCAGAAGGCGACTGTGATGTTTGGTAAGTGATCAGAGAGCGCCCTCCCGTGGACAGTGCAACCACATGGAAACAGACGCAGAACAAAGAGCCCAGATATATAGATAGTCTGAGAGAGAAAAAGACCTAGAAACATCTGGTACAGGTATAATACAAGGAAGAGGAAATATCCGTTCCACGTCCACACCATTAATACCCCTTTGGGTTTTAAGGCTTCAAGAGAGTTATCTCTCGATGTTCGAAATTCAGTAGATACAAATCCAGCATCAGTACCCTTCTGCTCATCCAGAAAACCCGCTCATACCTGGTAATACCGTAGCAAACCTTCTCTGGACATTTTCTAACGCATTACCATCTTTCTTTAGGTAAGGAATCAGGCAGGAATATGCTGCCGTATTTTTTCTTGTTCCTATTAGTCTTAAATATCCTTAAATTCAGATTGAACTATGCACGGAACTAATATGAATTTCAGTTTGAATCCTCACCGATTGCTTTATCTGTTTCGAATGACCTAAGTCTTTCTGTTGAACTATATTCGTTTTACACAATTTGAAACCGCAGCAGTACTGGTAAGAGTCGAACTCTGAATAAAGCTCTCTCCACACATCGGAAGGATATAAGTTTTCCTCCTTCCTTACATTTATCTGACAGACTGTCGGATTTCGTTGTACCTGCTTCAATTTTAAACTTTTTTCAGAATTGTGGATAGCTGATATTTTGTCCCATCTATCAGCTGTGTTCGAATGAGTCTTGGGGAATTTATTAAACTGAAAGACTGGGCGAAATTGCATGTTCTACATTCTGCACTTTCCTGGAACACGGTTGAGAGAGAGAGAGGAACTCTGAGATACAAAGAGGATACTGACACTAGTGGCCAAAAGATTGAGAGTGCAGGATGGACACCGAGACGAACAGAGAACCGGAGGCGCAGAGAATACAGGCAGGAGCAGACAGAGAAACAGTCAGGTAAGTCATTGGGCTACAACTAATGCTGTTCGGTGGCCAATTCTTGATAACACTGCACAACAAGCCAATCTTGTCTTTGGGTAACGCCTCTTAGTCTCCCAATAAATGAGGACTGCCCATGATATAAAATTCCTTCTTCACATCACAGTACAAGAGTTGACAGAATTTTACCATTCTGCTGATTTTGTGGAATTCTTAAGCAGGAAGCATGTTCTCCCAATGTTCTTCACTAATATTGTTGGTTTTCCTGCCCAGTGAGTCTGTGTTTAAATAGTTGATGTTTGTTCTCAGCGTTCTCCACTAGATATTTAAGAGATTCTGTAATTTGTTGCAGGAACCAATGGCAAAGATGAAGTGACCCAAGATCTCCCTGAGCTAACGGTTAAGGAAGGACGGACCATAACATTCTCCTGCAGTTACTCGACAACTGGTGCTGTGACTCTGTTCTGGTACATCCAGTCTCACGGGGAAGCTCCGAATCATTTATTGACGATATATAGCCCAGTAGGCATCCCTGAAGATTCTCCGGATAGATTTTCTGCTGTTTTGCACAAAGGAAACAAAACGGTCCTTTTAAATATCGCCGGAACCCTTCTCTCTGACAGCGCCGTGTATATCTGTGCCATGGAGCCCACACTGGTGCAGAGATATAGCGAACCCCGGACAAAAGCCCCAGACTGGGAGTTCCAGTTAGTGATCAGCAGAGGGCGCGCCCCCACTGATAAAGAGAAGCAATTATTTAGACTGTGAGTTCAGGCCGTTACTAAAATAACGCAACACAACATTCAACATGAACAGATGAGCAGTAACAGAGGAATTGCATTAGGTATGTTGTAACTATCAGTTATACTGCAAAATAATTTCGCAAATCAATTTATTACGCCCTCACTCACGTTTTGCATTTTCATAATCTTTTCCTGTCTATCTGAATTAATGAGCAACACATTCTCAATCTCTACTCTCTGTGTCCCATTTATCACAGCCGGTGCATAGTTTCTAAATGATCAGTACGTGTTGTTGGTTAAGACACCGTTTGTAAAAAATGAATACATTCCACAATGTACCGATTACACTCTTTGGTTAAATCGATGATTATTTTCCTTTTGACTCAGTGTTTTCTGACAGAATTGACAGCCCCGTGTTTTCGGCTTAAAATAACCAGGCTGTAACTATAAGACCAAATGACAAAGGGACAGGGTAAGGCCTCTCGAGCCTGCTCTGCCATTCAATGGAATCATGGATGTTCCAACATTCCTCACGTAAACTTTATTGCCCTTTCCCCATAACTCGTGATTCACTTACTGATCAAAAATCCATTTATCTCAGCCTTAAATATAAACAATGACTTTACCCCCACAGCTCTCTGCAGCAATGAGTTCCAAAGATTCACAACCCTCCGAATGAAGAAATTGTTCCTCATCTCAGTTTTCAATTGACACCCATTTATTCTGAGACTTTGTCCTCTGGTTCTAGACTCTTCCATTAGGCGAAACATCTTCTCAGTATTTAGCTTCTCAAGCCCCTCAGTACTCCTATATATTTCAATTAAATCAACTCTCATTCTTCTAAATGCCAATGGGCAGAGGGCCAGCCTCTTTATCCTTTTCTCATAAGACAATCCTTCCATAATGGGGATCATCCTCGTTAACCTTCTCCGAGCTACCTCCAATGAAATAATATATCTCCTTAAATAAGAGGCCCAAAACTGGTTACGGTATTCCACATGTGTTCTCATCAGTATCTTGAATGGGCTGTCATATAAAGAGCAGTTTAGTAACTTGGGCTCATACTCGCTGGAGTACAGAAGAATGGGGGGTGGGGGGGGGGGGAGGTGATTGAGGCATATGAAATACTCAACTGGATTGGTAAAGTCAATGTTAACCAAATGTTCCCCTTTCTAGAACAGCCTAGGACAAGAGGTCATTGTTGTAGATAACGGAATTGTTGGAATTGATTCCAGAATGGAACAGGTTTTAATGTTGTATATTGTAGTGATTTTGCCAGCAGGAGAGAGCAGGAGGATTAAGTTCATTATCGGGGCGCATTTCTTTATTGAGGAATATTTGATTGAAGGAACAAATGCGGAAGCAGAAACATCATTTTAACACTGATATCAAACTTATTAACATTTTAAAGATATTCTTATATGTTTTCAATGTTGCCAGTACTGTTGTTATGTTACAAATATTCGATAAATAGATCAGTTCGTGTTAAACAATTTGAAATTATGGAACGTTATTTTAGGACTAACATCGGGACCTTTTTGGCACACCGCAACTGGCCACAGTGGAATAAAGCTTTAGCAAGAATGAGAAAGGTAAATGCACTGTAATCGTTGGAAAGTAGAATAAAGGAGGATTGCAAGCTCTCCCGCAATAAAAGACCTATAACCGGAAGACGGGAACAGTTGTTCTCATTTGTAATTATTGAGTGGAACGCAACTTGTGGAGGTCCAAGTGCAGAATTACACCCTGCATTTACCAGCATACACCAACAGAGAGCAGTGTGAGGCGTGAGAAATATATAAGATGAGCGGGTCAGGTGTGTGCGCTGCTGTTTATTACTGCGCCCTGGGACTCACAGTAATAGAAAATAGTACTAAGCATTGTTTGGGTGATTGTTGAGTGGAAAACTGAAAAGGATGTTTCCAGGCCCGCAAGTCGCATTATTTTCTCTTGCTACCAACAATGACAGACAGAGAAAGACGGTCGAGTCCATCCAGCCTGTTCGCAACAAATATGAAATAATTCTGAAGTGTAGTCGCTATTTTAATGTAGGAAAGAGCCGTCATGAACAGAGCAAGATTCCGCGTAACGTGATCATCTACTGTGGCTTGTCGACGGAGGTGTAAATGTCTTGGAGAATTGGAGGCCAATGCGGTGAAGTGTTTAAGATCCTCCAGAAAGGCCAGGCGAATCCTCTATTTACTACTTTATCTGAGCAATTCACTGCGGAGACGCTCGAACTCTATTCGGACTGGCAGTGTAAGTGGCAGCTGGAATGTCTCTGGAGGGAGACCGGAACCCACAGTTTCCTGAATTAGACGCGATAGAGTTCAGAAATATAACAGTTAACACGGAACCGCAGATAGAACTTGAACTGGCGACACCATCTGTGCCAGTTCTGTTTGATAAGGTTTTTGTACAGCGATAGATGAGTTTTAAATCTCTGTGTCGCTCAACGCACAGAAATAGACAGCGGTATCTTGGATTTCTGCTCGAATAAGTGTTAAAGGAAATTTCTTTTCTGCATTTGTCTGATCGGCCTCGAATTTTCCCTTGGCAAAATCTGCGTCTCTTCTGCTGCTTCTGTCTCGGTACAAAATAAAATGTGGAGCCTGGTCCGTGTGCTGTCTGTACCAGTAAAGACCGGGATTGCTGTAACTTGTCGTGTAGCTGCAGTTCATTTTCACTCTATCTCCTTCAGTAATATACAGTTCAGTCTGAGGTTGCGACACTGAATCTGCTTGAATCAGCCCTGAATAAAACACAAGGAAAGGTTCAACACAACACTGAGCTGCGGGTCCGTTAACATCACAATAGTGCCAGCAGATAAGAAGTTATGGTGTTACTTACCGAACACCAGCCACAATATAACCAGATGACAAAAACAGAAGAGCCCCATTATTTCTTGGCCAGTGATTCCCTTGAGTCGCATGTGTGGAGATATGGATATATTTACTATTGTAATCCTTTTAATTAAGTGACTGTTGTCCAGAAAGCTAAACAGACGGCGAGTTAGTGTCTCGGGAAATCGTTTACCAATATAAAGTAGCAATGCGATAACTGGGTAGCAGCATGGTAGTAAGAGTGCTCACTGGTCAAATACAGTCTCTCCAGCTCCTGTTCCACCATCTGACCGCGTCACCGCCCTGGGCGGGGCTTGTGTTTGGAATTCAGCCCCGCCCCTTCCCTCCTCACGTCACTTGTTCAGAAAATGTAGCATTTGGCCATGTAATCTGTCACTGAACATGATTATAGATGCAAAGAAATGAAAATAGTGAATGAGAGAAACTGGCAGAGAGGCAACAGGCCTGAAAAAGAGGAAAAATGTGTGAGGAAACAAGACGCAAATGAAAAGGAAAGGATGAATTGTGCAAACCGAGGAAGGAATAAAGTGCTGATTCTCATAAGGTGTCATATATTTTTGCTTTGTTCTGTCTCTTTTCTCGTTAACGGTGAATATGTTAAGATCACTATTCATTGTCCATCACGAACCTCACATGAGCACCTTGTGGTCTCATCCTGAACCACACCAATGTGCATGTTGAAGGTGCTTCCACGGTGTTATTAAGAACATAAGAACATAAGAAATAGGAGTAGGAGTAGGCCATCTAGCCCTTCGAGCCTGCCCCGCCGTTCAATAAGATCATGGCTGATCCGAAGTAGATCAGTTCCACTTTCCCGCTTCGATTTGATCCGGGAATAATATAATCGCCAAATGTGACAATTCACAGTAGTGATAATGGATGAGCTCTGCGGGGAATATCATTAAGTTGTATTTTCCCCTTCATTTTCTGCGCATTTTCCATAAGTTCCGACTCTTTTTTTCCTGACACAGAACATTTGATTATCGACCTCCTTTAATTTTTGCATGAGGCCCATGGGAGCCTCATTCACTGTGGGTCTCAGTGCACAGTAATACACGGCGCTGTCTGTCATCTTCAAATCTTTCATTGACAAGTGAAAAGTCCTTTGTGTCTGGTTGAGATTTCCGCTGAAATGCTCAAAGCCAGGAGCCGTGTCGTTAAACCCATAACTATCGGCTCTGAGCAGATACTGAGGAGCTCGGTGTGGATGCTGGCGATATCAGAACAGGTAATGTTGTATAGCTGAACTCGATAGTGAGTAACTGCAGGGTATTGCTGAATCGTCACCCTCTGCTGCTCCAACTATTGGTTCTGACTGGGAAACTGAGTCTCCATAGTTCATCTCTGAAAATATATATCGGATACAAAGCGGGTTAGGAGACAACAGTCACACAGGGCTGGGAAAGGGAAATTGTACAACGGTTGAAATGTACTTTACAATATATGATCAGAATCACTGACCTGGGATCAGAGCAATAACCAAGGTGAGGAACATTTTCACCGCCATGGTTCCAATCTGAGCTCCAGAATTATGCAGAGTGATCTCTGTCTGAACGGGACCTGGAATGTGAGAAATTGAAAGCGTTAGCAAGGTGTGATGCGATTGGCAGGGATTTATTTTCCTCGCCCATTTTTATATCTGCAAAAAGTCACTCCCTGCAGAAGGCGACTGTGATGTTTGGTAAGTGATCAGAGAGCGCCCTCCCGTGGACAGTGCAACCACATGGAAACAGACGCAGAACAAAGAGCCCATATATATATATATATATAGCCTGAGAAAGAAAAAGACCTAGAAATATCTGGTACAAGTACAATACGGGGAAGAGGCAATATCTGCTCCACATCCACACCATTAATACTCCTTTGGGTTTTAAGCCTTCAAGAAAGCTATCTCTCAATCTTCGAAATTCAAATATAAATACAAATCCAGCATCAGTCCCCTTCTGCTCATCCAGAAAACCCGCTCATACCTGGTAATACCGTAGCAAACCTTCTCTGGACATTTTCTAACGCATTACCATCTTTCTTTAGGTAAGGAATCAAGCAGGAATATGCTGCCGTATTTTTTTCTTGTTCATATTCGTCTCATTATAATATCCTTAAATTCAGATTGAACCATGCACGGAACTAAGATGAATTTCAGTTTGAATCCTCATCGATTGCTATATCAGTTTCGAATGTCCTGAGCCTCTCTGTTAAACTATATTCGTTTTACACAATTTGAAACCACAGCAGTACTGATAAGATTCGAACTCTGAATAAAGCTCTCTCCACACATCGGAAGGATATAAGTTTGCCTCCTTCCTCACATTTATCTGACAGACTGTCGGATTTCGTTGTATCTGCTTCAATTTTAAACTTTTCTCAGAGTTGTGGATAGCTGATATTTTGTGCAATCTATCAGCTATGTCCGCATGAGTCTTGGGGAATTTATTAAACTGAAAGACTGGGCGAAATTGCATGTTCTACATTCTGCGCTTTCCTGGAACACGGTTGAGAGAGAGAGAGAGGAACTCTGAGATACAAAGAGGATACTGACACCAGTGGCCAAAAGATTCAGAGTGCAGGATGGACACCGAGACGAACAGAGAACCGGAGGCGCAGAGAATACAGGCAGGAGCAGACAGAGAAACAGTCAGGTAAGTCATTGGGCTACAACTAATGCTGTTCGGTGGCCAATTCTTGATAACACTGCACAACAAGCCAATCTTGTCTTTGGGTAACGCCTCTTAGTCTCCCAATAAATGAGGACTGCCCATGATATAAAATTCCTTCTTCACATCACAGTACAAGAGTTGACAGAATTTTACCATTCTGCTGATTTTGTGGAATTCTTAAGCAGGAAGCATGTTCTCCCAATGTTCTTTACTAATATTGTTGGTTTTCCTGCCCAGTGAGTCTGTGTTTAAATAGTTGATGTTTGTTCTCAGCATTCTCCACTAGATATTTAAGAGATTCTGTAATTTGTTGCAGGAACCAATGGCAAAGATGAAGTGACCCAAGATCTCCCTGAACTAACGGTAAAGGAAGGACAGACCACAACATTGTCCTGCAGTTACTCGACAACTGGTGCTGTGACTCTGTTCTGGTACATCCAGTCTCACGGGGAAGCTCCGAATCATTTATTGACGATATATAGCACAGGAGACATCCCTGAAGATTCTCCGGATAGATTTTCTGCTGTTTTGCACAAAGGAAACAAAACGGTCCTTTTAAATATCGCCGGAACCCTTCTCTCTGACAGCGCCGTGTATTTCTGTGCCATGGAGCCCACACTGTTGCAGAGATATAGCGAACCCCGGACAAAAACCCCAGACTGGGAGTTCCAGTTAGTGATCAGCAGAGGGCGCTCCTGCACTGCTAAACAGAAGCAATTATTTCGGCTGTGAGAGTTCAGGCCGTTACTAAAATAACACAACACAACATTCAACATGAGACGATGAGCAGTAACAGAGAAATTGTATTAGGTACGCTGTAACTATCATTTATACTGCAAAATAATTTCGCAAATCAATTTATTATGCCCTCACTCAGGTTTTGTATTTTCATGATATTTTCCTGTCTATCTGAATTAATGAGCAACACATTCTCAGTCTCTACTCTCTGTGTCCCATTTATCACAGCCGGTGCATAGTGTCTATACGATTAGAACGTGTTGTTGGTTGAGACACAGCTTGTAGAAAATGAATACATTTCACAATGTGCTGATTACACTCTTTAGTTAAATCGATGATTATTTTCCTTTCGACTGAGTGTTTTCTGACAGACTTGACAGCCCCGTGTTTTCGACTTAAAATAACCGGGCTGTAACTATAAGACCAAATGACAAAGGGCCAGGTTAAGGCCTCTCGAGCCTGCTCTGCCATTCAATGGAATCATGGATGTTCCAACATTCCTCACGTAAACTTTACTGACCTTTCCCCATAATTCTTGATTCACTTACTGATCAAAAATCTATTTATCTCAGCCTTAAATATAAACAATGACTTTACCCCCACAGCTCTCTGCAGCAATGAGTTCCAAAGATTAACAACCCTCTGAATGAAGAAATTGTTCCTCATCTCAGTTTTGGATTGGCGCCCATTTATTCTGAGACTTTGTCCTCTGGTTCTAGACTCTTCCATTTGGGGAAACATCTTCTCAGTATTTAGCTTGTCAAGCCCCTCAATACTCCTATATACTTCAAATAAATCACCTCTCATTCTTCTAAGTGCCAATGGGCAGAGGGCCAGCCTCTTTATCCTTTTCTCATAAGACAATCCTTCCATAATGGGGATCATCCTCGATAACCTTCTCCGAGCTACCTCCAGTGAAATAATATATCTCCTTAAATAAGAGGCCCAAAACTGGCTACGGTATTCCAGATGTGTTCTCATCAGTATCTTGAATGGGCTGTCATATGAGGAGCGGTTTAGTAACTTGGGCTCATACTCGCTGGGGTACAGAAGAATGAGGGAGGATTTAATTGAGGCATATAAAATACTCAACTGGATTGGTAATGTCAATGTTAACCAAATGTTCCCCTTTCTAGAACAGCCTGGGACAAGAGGTCATTGTTGTAGATAACGGAATTGTTGGAATTGGTTCCAGAAGTGGAACAGGTTTTAATGTTGTATATTGTAGTGATTTTGCCAGCAGGAGAGGGCAGAAGGATTAAGTTCATTATCGGGGCGCATTTCTTTATTGAGGAATATTTGATTGAAGGAACAAATGCGGAAGCAGAAACATCATTTTAACACTGATATCAAACTTATTAATATTTTAAAGATATTCTTAGATGTTTTCAGTGTTGCCAGTACTCTTGTTATGTTACAAATACCCGATAAATAGATCAGTTCGTGTTAAACAATTTGAAATTATGGAACGTTATTTTCGGACTAACATCGGGACCTTCTTGGCACACCGCAACTGGCCACAGTGGAATAAAACTTTAGCAAGAATGAGAGAGGTAAATGCACTGTAATTGTTGGAAAGTAGAATAAAGGAGGATTGCAAGCGCTCCCGCAATAAAAGACCTATAACCGGAAGAAGGGAACAGCTGTTCTCATTTGTAATTATTTGGTGAAACGCAACTTGTGGAAGTCCAAGTGAAGAATTACACCCTGCATTTGCCAGCATACACCAGCAGAGAGCAGTGTGAGGCGTGAGAAATATATAAGATGAGAGGGTCAGGTGTGTGCTCAGAGGTTGTGTGAGCTGGTGTCAGACTGAAGAGCTCAGTGTGGGTGGTTAAAGGAGAACCCGCCTGCTGCTGTCAGTTCAACATAAACACGGCACTGAACTGAACCCGAAGAAAGCATTTGGCTCCCGGTTAATTCTCATCTTCAGGTTTTGCGCGATAATTGAGAATGTTCTGGATTTGCTTCGACTTTCTCCTATTTTTAACTCTGATCTGTTTGGGGGTGACCGGAGAAGCTGAAGTGATGCAGTTCCCTCCGCGGATGGTTGTCAGTGAAGCGCGAAACGTATCCATGAACTGCACCATCCCCACTGGTTCTGGCGTCCCGAGTTGGTACAGACAGCTCCCGAATCAGTCACCCCAGCATCTGGTGATGGCCACAAGAGGAACCGATCAACCCGGGAGAATCACTGCCTCAATCGCTGAAGGCAACAAACTCAGCATCCTGAGTGTGAGAGACGTACAGGTTTCAGACACTGCGACCTATCTCTGCGCCGTGAGGCACAGTGTATTAAACACAGGGAGGTCCCGTACAAAAACCTGCACGGTCTCCAAAACCCGCTCCACCGTGCCTGGAACATCCGCATTTTAAGAAGCGTGGTATTGAATTCCAATGGTAAAGGGGAATGAGAGCAAAACATTTCTTAAATCAGAAAAATTTAAAAAGCTTAAAATGAAGAGAGTTGGAAATGTACTCGAAGAAAATGGAAGAGTTTGTATGGAAATCAGAATGAGCGAAATTCAAAGAGAAAAGGCGCAGTGGTTTATTTATTTATAAAGCACAAAAAATGGGAAAAATGCAAACAGAAGAAGAAGACAAAACTAGGATTGTGTTGTGATGTTTTTGGCAGGACGAAACACACGGAGCTTATTAACTAAAGATGTCCAAAGATGTGTGGGTTAGGTTGATTGGCCAGACTAAGAAATTGTCCCTTAGTATCCAGGGATGCATAGGTTAGAAGGATTAGTGGGTACAATATGTAGGGATATGGGGGTAGGGCCTGGGTGGGATTGTGTTCGGTGCAGACTCGATGGGCCGAAGGGCCTCTTTCTGCTCTGTAGGGTTTCTATGATTAAATACTGAGAGATTGCAGAGGTCTTAAATTCAGAGGGATTGCGTGTCCTAGTGTGTGAAACTCAAGTGCTCGTTCACAGGTACAGGACGTAATGAGAATATTGTCGCCCAGCTCACTTACTGGATGTCTGGTTTGTAACGCTAAAGCGACACTTACATCGGAAATTCGTTCCTGTACCCGTTGAGGTGTTCCATGAAACCAAAAGAGAAAATGCTGGAAAATCTCAGCAGGTCTGGCAGCATCTGTAAGGAGAGAAAAGAGCTGAGGTTTCGAGTCCACATGACCCTTTGTCAAAGGCCCTTCATGAAGTTGCGTTATCTCAATCTTGAACCCTCTCCTGAGATTTGATGTGATCTTAAATCACCACCAGCCTGTGGACATCTCGGCGATGGTGACTTCACCTTTATTGTTACTGTCTAACGGTGTGAAAGAACATAAAAACATAAGAAATAGGAGCAGGAGTAGGCCATCTAGCCCTTCGAGCCTGTCCCGCCATTCAATAAGATCATGGCTGATCTGAAGTGCATCAGTTCCACTTTCCCGCTCTCTCCCCATAACCCTTAATTCCCCTGTCTATCAGAAACCTATCTACCCGTGACTTAAATATATTCAGTGAGGTAGCCTCCACCATTCAAAGGGCAGATAATCCCAGAGATTCACGACACTTTGAGTGAAGAATTTCCTCCTCAACTCTGATCTAAACTGCCCCCCTCCATTATTTTGAGGTTGTGCCGTCTAGTCCTGCTATTCTTTCTAAGCGGGAAGAATCCCTCTACCTCTACCCTATCCATCCCCTTCATTATCTTATACGTCTCTATAAGATCCCCCCTCAGCCTTCCAAACTCCAACGAGTACAGACCCAGAAAGCGCCCTCTGCTGAGCACTAACTGAAACACTTACTGTGGGTTTATGTATGGGACTCGCCATATCTGTAACACTGTGGACTCCAGGCACAGAAATATACCGCATTGTCAGTCATCAGCGTGTTGCCGATCATTAGCTCGGTAATCTTGGCAGTTTTATTAAATGACGCTGAAAGGCGGTCGTTGATGTGTTTGTACAGCTTCCCTCCAACAATGTGAAGCATGTACTGTGGAGGCTGCCCGGGACTCTGACTGTACCAGTACACAGAAGGGTTCGAAATGCTTGCCTTCACGATGCAGGTTAACGTGACATTACTTTCCTCCTCCACTGTTATCTCAACAACCGGCTGCTCCTCTGTGTCTTGATGACTCCATTCTAACATAAATAATAGAAAAAGTAGGAAAAAAATCGGTGTTAGCCGAATATTCCTAAACAAAATCGTCATTAAAACGATCAATATTATTGGTCAGGAATAACATCTGGCTTTATAGAAAAGGAAATATATAAACACATCGAAGACAGGAGCAGGAGGAGGCCACTCGGCCTTTGGAGACTGCCCTGCCATTCATTGTGATCATGGTTGGTCACACAACTCAATAACGAGATCCGCTTTGCCCCATATCATTTGATCCCCTTCGCCCCAAGAGCTACTTACTGGGAAGTGAGATAAAGATGAGAATCGGAGTGAAATAGTTCAACATGATGCTTCCTGAGTCTGTAACTGGGCAATGAGAGAAATCCTCTGTCAGAGACAGAAATACAGATGCCCGTCCCACTGCACTGCTGATCCAATCAAGGAGAGGGATGGAGAAGCGACAGCAATCTGTCCAATCACACAATCGGGTCAGAGTGAGAGTAGTAAACGGAAGTGGTGGGCGGGGATACGGCAGACTCAATATTGAGTGAAGATGCGGTGGCTCTCAGCTGCACTCGGAGCCGCTGCAGCGGAAACAGTGACGGTTGAATCTATAACAGTGTCTGACCATCCTGCACCTGCTCATTGTTCAGGTGTCTAACAATAAGTAGAGCGGCAGGGACACTAAGCAACGAGAATCATAGAATCTCGGGGCGCCAAATGACGCCATTCCTCCTATCTATTCCTTTTTGGAATAGTTCTCCAAATCTCCTTTCGTCGCTGCACTTTTTGCACACACAGGGTTTTTTGTTCAAGATACATATAATTTCTTTCCAAATATTTTTGCTTAATATTCTGGGCAATTATAGTCAGTGGGGTTTCCAGCTTTGAACAACTGACAGTGCAACAAGTGAACATGATCATCCTATTATTACTACTGCGTACAGTTTTGGTCTCCTTACTTGAGAAAGGATATACTGGCACTGGAGGGGGCGCAGAGCAGATTCACTAGGTTGATTCAAAAGCTGGAAGAGGGGGTATGGGGAAAAGGCAGGGAAGTGGAGTTAGGATGAGATGGAACTCAGTTATGAACACTTAGAATGGCGGAGCGGTGTCGAAGGGCCGAATTGATTTGATCTGAATGATTATTGTAATATGTATTAGTATACAGTGAAAAGTATTCTTTCCTGTGCGCTACACAGATAAAACATACCGTTCATAGGGAAGGAAATGATGGAGTGCAGAATGTACTGTTACAGCCATAGGTAGGGTGTAGAGGACGATTAACTTAATGCAAGGTAGGCCCATTCAAAAGCCTAATGGCAGCAGGGATAATGCTGTTCTTGAGTCAGTTGGTACGTACCTCAGACTTTTGTAACTTTTTTTCTCGATGGAAGGAGCTGGAAGAGAGAATGTCTGGGGTGCGTGGGGTCCTTAGTTATGCTGGCTGCTTTGCCGAGGCAACGAAAAGTGTCGACAGAGTCAATGGATGGGAGGCTGGTTTGCGTGATGCGTTGGGCTACAGTCAGGACCTTTTGCAGTTTCTTGCGGTCTTGGGCAGAGCAGGAGCCATGCCCAATCTTTGATGTTGAGATGCTAGTGTTGGACTGGATTAATCTCTGAGTACAACCAGAAGGAATGCTTTTTATGGCGCATCTGTAGGAGTTGGTGAGATTCGAAGCCGACATGCCAAAATTACTCAGTCTTCTGCGAAAATAATTGATCTTACTTAACTATATTGTCGACACAAGGGCCGGGGGTTGGCGGGGGTTGGCGGGGGCGGGGTGGGGGGGGGGGAGGTGGCGGTGGTGGTGGAACCAGGGCAGATTGTTGGTGATTTGGACAACTGAAAACCTGAATCTCCTGACCATTTCTACTTCATCTCCATTGACTAGAAAGGGGCATGGTCTCTACTTTGCTTCCTTACTTCGAATACAATCTCGGTCGTTTTGCTGTCATTGAGGAAGACATTATTGTCACCGCACCAGTTCACCAGATTATCGATCTCATTCCTGTACTCTGTCTCTTCATCATTTGAGATCCGACCCACTACGCTGGTGTCTCAGCAAATTTGAAAATCGAGTTGGGGGTTTATTTGGTCACACAGTCATAGGTTTGTAAGGAGTATAATAGAGGGCTGAGAACACAGCCTTGTGCGGCATCAGTGTTAAGGAAAAACGTAGAGGAAGTCTGGTTCCCTTTCCTATCTGATTGTTGTCTGTGGGTTTGAAAGTTCAGGATCCAGTCGCAAAAGGAGGAGCCCAGACCCAGGTCACGGTGTTTGGAGATGATTTTCGCAGGAACAGTGCTGTTAAATACCGAGCTATAGTCAATGAATAAGAATCTGTCATTGGTGTTTTTGTTACTTAGGTGTTCCAGGATTGAGTGCAGGTCCAGGGAGATAGCGTCTGCTTGGACCTGTTGTGACATTCGGCGAACTGTAGTGGACAAAGGCAGTCTGGGAGGCTGGAACTGATTCGTGCCTTGACTAACCTTTCGAAGCATTTCACAAAGATGGATGTCAGAGCCATCGGACGATCCCATTGTCCCTAATCAGACCACACTTGGAGTACTGTGCTCAGTTCTGGTCGCCTCATTACAAGAAAGATGTGGAAGCTATTGAAAGGGTGCAGAGGAGATTTACAAGGATGTTGCCTGGATTGGGTGGCATGCCTTATGAGGATAAGTTGAGGGAGCTTGGTCTTTTCTCCCTGGAGAGATGAAGGAGGAGAGGTGACCTGATAGAGGTTTATAAGATGTTGAGAGGTATAGATAGGGTGGATTCTCGGAGGCTATTTCCCAGGGGCTGAAATGGTCACTACGAGAGGATACAGGTTTAAGGTGCTGTGGAGTAGATACAGAGGACATGTCAGGGGTAAGTTTTTCACTCAGAGGGTGGTGGGTGAGTGGAATCGGCTGCCCTCTGTGGTGGTGGAGGCGAACTCGTTGGGGTCTTTTAAGAGACTTCTGGATGAGTACATGGGATTTAATGGGATTGAAGGTTATAGATAGGCCTAGTAGGTAGAGATATGATCAGCGCAACTTGTGGGCCGAATGGCCTGTTTGTGCTGTAGTTTTTCTATGTTCTATGATCGTCATTAAGGCACGCTGCTGGCTGTTCTTTGGTATTGTGAAGTAGTTAGGGACCTCAGAATTGTCTACTCTCGCTCCTAATTCCTATGTTTCTAAAACGGGATGCAATGCCTTATCTTGTCAGCTTGAATATGTTCGTCACTCATGTGCGAACTGTGTAATGAATTCAATTGGAATTTGAATTTGGTTTATTGAGCAAGAAAGAAATGGATGACTTCCTGTTAATAAAACCATGCTAGCTGTCCTTGATTAATCTCTGCCTCTCCAACTGCAGATAACTTCCGTTTCTCAGAATTGCTTCCAAATGTTTTCTTCCACTGATGTCATGTCTGCAGTTTCCTGATTTATCCTTTCCTCTCTTCAGAAATAATGATACCACATTGACTGTCCTCCGGCTTTAGCCGTTATAAACTGACAGGTCATTCTAAAATGCGTGATTAATGTGTCATACAGTGCTGTGTGTTGTCTCCAGTACATCATAACCATGATAGTCAAATACTTCCAGGCATCAAGAAAAGTGATCTACAAATTTTCCATGTTCATTAAACAACTAGCCAATTCATATCAATATGTTTTGTTATGACATATTTAGAACAACTGAAAGTATGTAATAGAATTAAATGTACCGGATACCCTGTCAGCTCGAACATAGAAACATAGAAGATAGGGGCAGGAGGAGGCCATTTGGCCCTTCAAGCCTGCTTCGCCATTCATTAATTCATGGCTGATTATCCAACTCAATAGCCGAATCCTGCGTTTTCCCTATAACCTTTGATTCCATTCGCCCCAAGTGTTATTTCCAGCCGCCTCTTGAATACATTTAATGTTTTGGCATCAAGTTTTTCCTGTGGTAATGAATTCCACAGGCTCACCACGTTTTAGGGGAAGAAATGTCTCCTCAACTCCGTCCTAAATGGCCCGCCCTGAATCCCTAAAGTGTGACTTCTGCTTCTGGACACCACCCCCCCCCCTCGCCCCCAGCCATCGCAAATACTCTCCCTGCATCTACTCTGTCTACTCCTATTAGAAATATTGTAAGTTTCTGTGGCACTTCCCCTCATTCGCCTGAAGTCCAGCGAAAACAATCCCAACCAAGTCAATCTCCTCATACATCAGTCCTACCATCCCCGGAATCAGCATGACAAACTTTTGCTGCAGTCCCTTGAGAGCAAGAACATCCATCCACAGAAAAGGAGACCGAAACTGCACACAATACTTCAGGTGTAGCCTCACCAAGGCCCTGCATAATTGCATCAACACATCCCACACTCGAAACCTCTCGCAAATGAAGACCAACATGCCATTTGCCTTCTGTAAGCACCTGCATGCTTACTTCAGTGACTGGTACACAAGGACATCCAGGTCCCATTGCACACTCCCCTCGGCCAATTTACTGCAATTCAGGTAGTAATTTGCCTTCCTGTTTCTGTTTCCAAAGTGAATAACCTCACACTTATCCAAATTATACTGATGTGTAATTGATTAGCCCACACACCCAACCTGTCCAGATCATTCTGAAGGATCTCTGCATCCTCGCCGCAGTTCACCCTCCCACCCAACTTGGTATCATCTGCAAACTTTGAGATATTACATTTTGTTTCGTCATCCAAATCGTTAATATATATGTTGTGAATAGTTGGGGTCCCAGCACCGATCGGTGTGGCACCCCACTAGTTACTGCCTGCAATTTGAAAAGCAATGATCCCTGATCACAATATTTGCCGAAAGCACTGTAATGTTGAGTAAGGCTCTGAGAGTTTTTGTACAGGTTCAGCACAGCCCTGTGTCTCTGTGGGTCTCAGTGCGCAGTAATACACCCCGGAGTCTGCCAGCTCTGTTTTAGACACTTTCAGCGGGACGGTTCGAGTTTTTTCATTGAGCTCCGCTGACAATCGGTCCCCTGGGAATCTCTCCTTGTTCTCGGAGTATTTACTTCTCCTCAGCAGATATTCCATGAATCCACTGAAATACTGACGGTACCAGAATAGGTAATAATTGTCAATGCTTGTAGTGGTATAATTACAGAATAACTCAACATCATCTCCTTCACTCACTGTGACTACAGCCGGTATCTGTGAAACCGAATCTCCTTCACATTGTCCTGTAAGAGCCAAGAATGATGCGAAATTAAACGATGTCAGTTCACTTTGTTTAACGGCCGGATTCGGCCCGTCACCCTGGCCAATAATTTGAAAAATGAATCACAGGATTTAAACATAAATATATTTCCCGCAACACGCAGGTTGTAACAGGAACTTCTTTGTAGCGGTTAAATGAAACTCAGTTAAATGAACATCTTCTAAAGGGATCAGATCCTCGCCTTCGTTTCACTTTATTTGACGGGGAAATAAAACTGTCTGTGGGTTTAAAGATTTCAGGTTTGACAAAGCTTTTATCCAGATTTCATTGTGCTTGTCAGAGTCCCTCACTGGCTCCGGCAGAGGCCACAATCCCACCTTCAGTCTTCACTCTCATTCACCTGAAGTATTTTACTGAGATAAGGTGGATTCTAATTCATATTAGAATATTTTATTTTATATTTTATTTTAATATATATATAAAACCAATTTATATATATTTTACCAATTTGTTAATCGAATTGCTCAACTGAATGCAGTGAATGCTAAATATGCGAAACACAGGGTTTGTAACTTGTGAACCTACCGGTTAATAGAGCTGCCGCTGTGAGGAACAACCACAGAGTCACAGGAGACATGTTTGCAGAGAGGTCGAGGTGGATGTGAGCAGACAGGGTTAAAGCTGAAATTGTAATTGTGAAGAGCTGCTAAGAAGTTGAGTTACATCCGGGTCCTTGTTGATTGGTTCATTGCTGACAGAGTCATTCGTTGACATCCAAGCTTAAAATTCCATTGTCTTCAAATGACCCAATCAGCGCCCGGCTCCTTTGGCTGTCAGCGCCGGGGGATAGAAACTAAGTGGGCGTGTTTACCTCTTGGGGACCAGGACAGGGATGAAATCCAAACTTGTCCATTTAACCGCTTCAACCTGTGAGGTGGAGAGAGAACAAGAAATTAATTCATTTTGTCAAATTGTTAAGTGTTCTCTACCTTTTATTCCTTTATTGTCTTTCTTATCCGCCCCCCCATCCCTTTCCTTACCTTTTCTCCCCCTTTGCTTCCCTTTCTCCCCGTTTTCTCAATTTTACCTTTCTCTACCCCCCCCCATCCCCCCCCCACCGATCCCACCCCTTCTCTTTATCTGTCTCAGCTTACGGTCTGATGTCAGCTTCGCTGCCGTTTAGCCACTCACACCACTGTTCTCTCTATGGACTACCATTAGCAGACTTTCCCTTTGTTTTGTGTGACTATGACTCATCTTTATTTTGCTAACCCTGCACTATAAATATCTCCCACTTTTTGTGCAGTTTAGCTTTGACAAAGGGTCATCCGGACTCTTTTCTCTCCTTATAGATGCTGCTGGACCAGCTGAGATTTTCCAGCATTTTATCTTTTAGTTTTGGATTCAAGCATCCGCAGTAATTTGCTTTTATTTTTTAGATTACTTAATATTGTTCCTGGATCACAGCCGGAGCCCAAATTAAAAGAGCTGATCTTTGACTGTGAAAATTCTCCGTTGCAAGAGGCACTGAGTCCTGAGAGAATTGAATACAACAATGTGATAAATAGACAAACACCACTCTCTATAGGGAGGGCTTCAACTGGCTATTTATTAGATTTACGCAGAATGAGAGTGGGCGGACTCTGCATCTAGACCCTGAACTTAGGATCTTGATCACTTGCAATATTCGCAGCATACTTATACAAAAACTTGCACTGTTTTCGAACACTGTGAGATTTGGATGCGGGACTAAACGGCAGCTTTGCTCAGCTGCAGCCCAGGGTTGGTTAACATAATGATTTCTTGTATTAGAAGTCGATTTTAAAGTCATCCCTTCTACTTCTGCCTGAACTCTTGAAGATAGAGATGGAGTGACACAATATCCATAATCCGCTCTGAAAAGATAGTTGGAACATCCGGTGATCAATGATTTGCAACAATGAAAATCAGATTCAATATCACCAGGCGCATTCAAAAAGAAGAGAAATTAAAAATATATTTCATACTGAGGAGAATGTACGATAGCAGTTGTTGGAATCAGAAGTAAAACAGGCTGTTTTAAAGTTATATAGTGTAGTGCTCTTTTTCCACAGGAGAGGGCAGAAGGACATTGCATTAAATTCATTAACGGAGCGAGTGTCTTTATTGAAGAAAATCTGATTGAGGGGAGAAATGGAGAAACATAATTTTAACACTGATAACAATCTTGTTTTTGAAATATTCTTATTCGTTTTCAATGTTGCCATTCCTATAGTTATGTAACAAATATTCGATGGCTAGACCAGTTCCCATTACACAAGTTCCCAAATTATCGAACGATACTTTAGGACTAACATCAGGACGTTGTCATACCAGGACTGGTCACAGTCTGGAATGAAACATTAGAAAGAACGAGAGAGCAAAATGCACTGCAATTGTTGGAAAGTAGAACAAAAGGAAAATTGTAAGCTTTCCCGCAATGAAAGAGCTATAACAAGGAGGAAACAGCTGTTCTCATTTATAACTATCTTGTGAACTGCGACTTGTCGACGATCCGAGTGAAGAATTGCACCCTGCAATTACCAGTATACACCAGCAGAGAGCAGTGTGTGGCGTGAGAAATATTTAATCTGGGCGGGTCAGTGTGTATTCAGAGGCTCTGTGAGCTGTTGTCAGTGTGAAACGCTCAGTCTGGGTGGCTAAAGAAGAACCCGCCTAATGTTGTCAGTTCAACCAAAACACAGCACTGAACTGAACCTGAAGAAAATACTTGGCTCCCGGTTAATTTTCATCTCTTGCTTCTCGGTGTTGCATGTGAAGTGAGAATGCTCAGGATCTGCATCGACTTTTTGTTGTTTTTCACTCTGACCTGCACGGGGGTGACCGGAGAAGCCGAGTTGCTGCAGTTCCCTCCACGGATGGTTGTCAGTGAAGCGGGAAATGTATCCATGAACTGCACCATCTCTATTACGTTTGAAATCGTGCGTTGGTACAAACAGCTCCCGAATCAGTCGCCCCAGCATCTGGTGATGGCCACAAGAGGAACCGATCAACACGGGAGGGTCACTGCTTCCATCGGTGAAGGCAACAAACTCAGCATCCTGACTGTGAGAGACGTACAGGTTTCAGACGCTGCAATCTATCTCTGCGCCATGAGGCACAGTGTAAAAAATACAGGGAGGTCCCGGACAAAAACCTTGCACCGGTTTCAAAACCCGCTCCACGGAAATACCAGCGTTTCAAGAAGTGCGGTGTTAAATTCCAATGGGAAGAGGAATGAGAGCAGAACATTTCTTGAATGAGAAAATTTTAAAAAGGTTTAAGTGAAGAGAGTTGGGAATGTGTTCGAAGGAAATGGAAGAGGTTTCATGCAAATCAGAATGAGTGAAGGACAAAACGAAAACATGCAGTGGGAACGTGTACAGAGCATAGACAATCAGGGAACAATGCAAAAAGAGGAAGAAAGTGAAAAAAGAAACAGCGAATGTAACGTGATGCACTTTGGCAGGAAGAAACACAAGGAAGTTTATTAGGTAAATGATGAGAGATTGCAAAGGACTTAGATTCAGAGGGCTGTGCGCGTCCTACTGCATGAATCACAAATGCTCATATCCATGTACAGCAAACCCAGAGAATATTGTTGTTCAGCTCAGTTGCTGGATATCTGGTTTGTGATGCAAAGCAGCACTGATGGCATAGTTTCAATACCTGTACCCGCTGAGGTTATTCATGAAGCTGCCGCTATCTCAACCTTAACCCCTCTCCTGAGATGTGATGTGATCCTCAGGTTAAATCGCCTCCGGCTAGGGTGAAACCATGATCAAGCAGGTGGTTCGCCCAGGACGAGGCTATCCCATTGCACTTCGGGTGTGCTGACGCCTGCGATGTCCCCAAATGCGGGATACTCGACTGCAAAATCTGTCGACTTTAACTTCATTGTCACTGTCTAACGGCGTGAGCGCGCCCTCTGCTGACACTAACTGGAACTCCTACAATGGGGTTTTTGTATGGGAACTGCTATATCTGTAACAGTGTGGGGTCTAAGGCACACAAATATACCGCACTGTCGGTAATCAGCGTGTTACTGATCATTAGTTCGGTAAGCTTGGCAGTTTTGTTTAATGTAGCTGAAAAGCGGTCGCTGATGTCGGAATGTCTGTATAGTTTCCCACCCAGAATGTGAAGCATGTACTGTGGAGGCTGCCCGGGACTCTGACTATACCAGTAGACATATGGATTGGAATTACTTGTCTTCAAGTTGCAGGTTAATGTGACATTACTTTCCTCTTCAACTGTTACTCCAGCAACCGGCTGCTCCACTGTGTCTTGGTGACTCCATTCTGACAGAAAATAAGTATTAAAAATTTTTTAAAAATCAGTATTTTTCTGAAGAAAATCGCAATTTAGACGATCACTAATAAGATCTGACTTTATGGGAAAGGAAATACATGAACACATAGAAGATCGGAGCAGGAGTAGGCCATTCGGCCCTTTGATCCTGCCCCGCTATTCATTGCGATCAGGGCGGACCATACAATCAATAACCTGATCCCGCTTCCCCCATATCCTCTGATCCCTCTCGCCCTAAGAGCTACTTACTGAGAAGTGAGATAATGATGAGGATCGGAGTGAGATAGTTCACCATGATCCTTCCTGAGTCTGTAACTCTGCAGTGAGAGAAATCCTGTGTCAGAGACAGAAATACAGATGCCCGTCCCACTGCACTGCTGATCCAACCAATGAGAGGAATGGCGCAGCGGCAGCAATCTGTCCAATCACACAATCGGGTCAGAGTCAGAGTAGCAAACGGAAGCTGTGTGCGGAGATACGGCAGAGTCAATATTGAGCAGTGACTCTCAGCTGCACTCGGGGCGCATGGAGCTGAAATAGCGATAGTTAAATCTACAGGAGTCTCTGACCATTTTGCACCTGCTCACTGCTCAAGCCTCCAACAATAAATAGGGCGACTGGGACATGAAGCAAGGAAAATCATAGAATCTTTGAGCGCAGAATGAGGCCATTCGTCCTATCTATGACTATTTGGAAGAGTTCTCCAGATCATCATTCATCTCTCAGGAGAACAAGGTCATCAATCTGTATTTTAAATGTTCCAGATCAGTCAACTGTGTGACAGACTTTCAAAAGTGATCAAATATCAAAGGCAGACTCAGGGTTGTCACATGTTGAAGTTGCTGGGTTAATAATATTGACTGACTGAAATCAATGTTTTCCCAGTCGAACCGCATCTCAATTCTGAGTTGAGTGATTACTTTTTCCCGGTGTACTTAAAACAGCATATCTATTAATGATCCTCTTGCACTGGGCACTCACTACTTGTGCATTAGACAGACGTCAGATTATCTGCTTCATTTTTCACCTTAATTCGGGTGAAGATCTACCTAACGAAATATACTGACATTGAGTTCGAAGGAAAGAGAGTTGAACCGAGAAAGAGACAGGATGATTGATAATGTGACAGAGAGCAAGAGGGTGAGGAAGACGCCCACAGCCTGGGCTACAATTTGTTGGTGAAAGCCAGCTGCACTTCGTCGTCAACTAACAGTGATTGGTCCAAAGCTAACGTCATCTCAGGCAGACTAGCCAATCACAGCACTGAGAAACGTCCACCAGTTTCCCTATAATTGCAGTTGTCTCTGATCTAAGTTGACTCTGTGATATAAAACTAGAAGCAGCAACACAGTTTAAACAGTTTCTGTCCAATCTTGAACCATGTGTTCCCTGTGTGCTTTACTGATAATAATGGTCACACTGCCGGGTAAGTCACAGCTCAAATCCTCAGTGTGTGTTTCATCGGTTATATTTCAGATATCTCACACATTCTATATGTTGTTACAGGAACCAATGGCCAAGATTCAGTTTTCCAGGACCGGCCCGAATTCACGGCCGAGGAAGGACAGACGGTTATATTGAATTGCAATTACACAGCAAAATACAGTAGCGAGACTCTCTTCTGGTATATTCAATATCCCGGGAAAGCTCCGAGATATTTACTGAAGAGTTACGGCAAGGGACGGGTGGATAAGTCTCCAGATTTTCCTGATCGGTTTTCGGCTAAATTAGACAAAGACAAGAGAACAGTTCCTCTAAATATCACCGGGGTCCGAGTCTCTGACTCTGCCGTGTATTACTGTGCGCTGAGCCCCACACTGTTACAGAGACACAGTCAGCCCGTACAAAAACCGGCAAAGACATTCTCACTTCCTCTCACTGAATCAGATCTGTGAACTGGATTGTGGATTTGTAATATAACCCAAATCATATCAAGACCAGCTTGCCAGAATTCTTCATTTCTGTGCTACACAATGAGTCTCTTTATATCGGCGGTGAGGATGTTTTTCATTTTCAGCGAACAGCCCTTAATGGAAAACTCCAACCATGATAACACAAATATTTCAACTATTACCCATTACGCACACGTCCAATTCAAAGATTGACCTTGTTAATGAAGCTATATTGAGTTTAGTACAACTCTAATTATTCTCTGCCCCACAGACTTGTGGTTGTGCAGTCGCTGGGTTTATTTAGAACGGATGTTAATAGATTTGTGGATGTTAAGAGTAAAATGGGACTTCGGGTAGTGCAGGAAGGTGGTGAGAGACAGGCAGATAGACAGAAGTTCGAAAGGCAAAGTGACCACTGCTGGTTTTTCACCTGCCCCGCTCACTGACATCACAACCTGCCAGCTGATCGGATGAAATGTGGGACAAGGAAGCAATAAACCAACTGTTTTTCACCTGTCGCTCTGTCAGGAATAGACCAGTCGTTTTGCCGGACCGGATGTCACTACACATCTTCTGAACTCTTACCTAAAACTATTGAGCTTTTACTCACTGAGTCCAGATCCAGCATCAGCTCTGTGAACATGTTGGAACATTTTACTCATTCTTCACAGCTACTGGTCTCCTAACTGGTAGCTCCCAAGGTACACAATTTTCAGTTGTTAATGTTACTGACGGAGTATTTTGACTTTTAACCGTGTGCCTCCTTCATCTACAATATATTCTGTTAATTTGATAATCTTAGTTGTAATAAAATGATAACAAAATGTCCTCTATTTCTGAAATAGGTTGAATAAGTTGGAAGATGGTTGAATGCCAGCTGATGACGCTGTCGGCAATGAACCAATCAGCGAAGCGGTGGGCGTTACTCACCCTCTGCTCAACCCTTGAGTGAATCAATTTGAGCTTCAGCCCATTGCTGTTAACTGTGCCAGGAGCTCTCTGCAAACATGCCACTCATTACTTCGTGTTTATTCCTCACAGCGGCTGCTCTGTTAATCGGTAAATTCACAAGTTGCACAAACCTGTCTTTCACATCTTTGCCACCCATTAAATTAGCTCATAGGTAACAATAGGTTGATCACAGATTGGTAAATTAACCAGATCCGCTTTGTCTCCACACGGCCTGTGGCAAACACTGGAGTTTAAAACCTATGGACAGTTTTCGGTTTCTCTTTCAAGTTACATGAAACGCAGGCCGGAAGCTGATCCCGATAGACAGTGTCAATGTACGTTCATGTAAAGCTTAGTATTCAATCCAAACACTTCCCAGTTCCAGGTCCTGAGCTGTGGGAACTATGTTTAACTTTAGTGACGCCGACTTGTTTATCGGGCTGTAATTCGGGGCAAGAAGACAATTCTGTCGGATAAACGTATTTTACTGACATCGTTTGATTTCATGTCATTCTTGATTCTTACAGGACATTGTGGAGGAGACTCTATTACACAGAAACCGTCTGCAGTCACAGTGAGTGGAAGAGATGATGTTCAGTTGTTCTGCAACTTTACATCTACAGGCAACAACCCGAACATATTGCTGCGCACTGAGGCCCACAGAGACACAGAGCTGTGCTGAACCTGTACAAAAACTCTCACAGCGTCACTCAGTAATTTGGGCAATTGAGTGAATGATAGTAGAGTATCTATCTGACCTTTCTTGATGCTCCACAGTGTGTTTAAGGGGGGGTAGTTATAGGACGGATGTCAGGGGTAGGTTCTTTACCCAGAGGGTGGTGAGGGATTGGAATGCCCTGCCTGCTGCGGTTGTAAATGCGCCTAGTTTGGGGGCGTTTAAGAGATCCGTGGATAGGTTTATGGACGAAAAGGGATTGGTTTAGGTTAGAGGGTCATTGTTTTTTTAACTGGTCGGCGCAACATCGTGGGCCGAAGGGCCTGTTCTGCGCTGTAATGTTCTATGTTCTATGTTTAGATGCAAGAGAGATTCCACAGCTCTTCTTCGAAATAGCGTCCTTATGATCTGCCACTCCGATCTGAGAGGGTAGTCGATGCCCCTAATTAAACATCTCATCCGAAATCCGGCACCTCTCACATTTCATCGTTCCCCTCGGTTTGCACTGGCGCATCTGAATGCATCGTGAGACTGGGATTGTGAAAACATCTGCTTCACAGGCGATAGAGCGAAGAACTGAACTTCCCCTGGCAAATGGTGTTTGTAGAATAATACTTGTACTGTTCATTTGTACTGTAACTGAACTAGAGGAAATAGTGCACATTGCGCAGAACCATCATTTTAACATCGTTCTTCAGAGTAAAGAATTAAGAAAAACTACTCAGACAGATGAGGAAACCGAGAATCAGTGCGGATCTGCTGGACTTCCCAGAGATGAATGAGATTTAGGCGCCAGAATGTTTCATACACAGAGTTAAAAGGGATCAAGTATAACTAACAGATCATTTAAAATCTCTTCCCTTTAAAGATACTTGATTTTGTTTGAAGGCTGACTGTGGTCAATCTCAAATAAAGACCATGGGATGTGTATTACCCAGTGACTCGATTCCTTTTGTTGGTCAGTCAATGTTTGCAATTCAATGTTGTATACTTCAGAGATATTTCATTCAGAATGTGGAGATATGTAATGAATAAAAATATATTACATTAAACATTGAGCAGCAAACAAGTACTGGGTAGAACTGATTGAAATTATTCAAAGGAAGATGAGAATGATGCATTAGTGATTGAGCAGAAATCATTGCTCCTTAGATATTTATTGGGCTACCGCTTTTGAATGTTGAAGTTAATGATAAGTTGAGAAATCAGGTTGAAAGAAACGTTTTTTATCTTGTGTTAAGTGACATGGGCTCTCACTGTAACCATTAGGACCTGCAGCAACGTCGTGGAGTTGGATATTATGGTCAGGTCAATTGGTGGCGCTGTATTGCCAGCTGTTTCCGTAGTGTAGTGGTTATCACATTCGCCTAACACGCGAAAGGTCCCTGGTTCGAAACCAGGCGGAAACATTTGCTTATTTATTATGAGGTAGTTTTGCATGGTTTCAGTTTTTGCTGCACATATTCCGAATCTCGATGTTACAGCCATATTATCTTTGCTCTGGCCTCGGCCACAAGTGCTCTCAGCTAAATCATAAATGTTGTATTTTAAGACGCAATGAGGAAATAAATGTGTGTATTTGGACACCGTGCACAAACCAGCAACTTGTTCAGTCCACAACAGAACTTAATGGATTTATAAATGCAGACTAGCATAGTTAATTTCAATGTAAATATTGAAAAGAAATGCTGAGAAAACCAAAAGAAACCATTTAGCATTGAGTCTTTCGAAAGCATGTGTCTTTGTGCTTGGGATTTTAAACTGAAGAAAGCAGGCTGCAGAAAACAACTTTGTAACACTTGTGTCCAAAGCAGCAGCCGGAGTCCCAGCAGGAAATATTTAATCCTGTCGCTGAAAGAACATTACCTAACCCAGGCTCCTAATTTCAAACTGATATAAGTATCTTGTGGGACTGCGTCATTGCCGGCAAATGATGGCCGAAGGAAGAGATTTTGACCAATTCAATCCAGTGTGTGTGTTTAAACTGCACCGAGTTTGACATTGTAAAGGGAGAGAGAGGGTTGGCCTCGGCAGCGGCCGTGCCGATATTCAGAATCTGTGTTTGGGATGATTTTTGATGGTAAGGATGATTTCCACAGTGTTCCATTCAAACTAAAGTGTTACTTTTTTGTTAATGTCCACTCTTGTCTTGTTCCTGAACACAGTGCAGATCAAAGTGCTGGAGATTCAGTTACTCAGTCTCGGCCATTAGTGAGCGTGAAAGAAAGTGAAGCCGTGACTATAAAGTGTATCTATAGCATTACAGAAGAAAGGTATTATGTATATTGGTGCCTGCAGCAACCAGCGAAAGAGGCCCAGTTTGTTGTGTGGAGATGGCCTTGAGATGCTCTGGAATGGAAGGGCTCGGCGTTAGGAAACCGTTTTGCTTCAGACCTCCAGCTGTCAGACTCCACCACAATGTTACCCATCATGGGCCTGCAGCCGACCAACGCCGCTGTTTATTACTGCGCCACGGGACTCACAGTAATAGAAAATAGTACTAAGCATTGTTTGGGTGATTGTTGAGCGGAAAACTGAAAAAGATGTTTGCAGACCCGCAAGTCGCATTATTTTCTCTTGCTACCAACAATGACAGACAGAGAAAGACGGCCGAGTCCATCCAGCCTGTTCGCAACAAATATGAAATAATCCTGAAGTGTAGTCGCTATTTTAATGTAGGAAAGAGCAAGATTCCGCGTAACGTGATCATCTGCTGTAGCTTGTCAACGGAGGTGAATATGTCTTGGAGAATTGGGTTGTTCAGAGGCCAATGCGGTGAAGTGTTTAAGATCCTCCAGAAAGGCCAGGCGAATCCTCTATTTAGTACTTTATCTGAGCAGTTCACTGCGGAGACGCTCGAACTCTATTAGGACTGGCAGTGTAAGTTGCAGCTGGAATGTCTCTGGAGGGAGACCGGAACCCACAGTTTCCTGAATTAGACGCGATAGAATTCAGAAATATAACAGTTAACACGGAACCGCAGATAGAACTTGAACTGGCGACACCATCTGTGCCAGTTCTGTTTGATAAGGTTTTTGTACAGCGATAGATGAGTTTTAAATCTCTGTGTCGCTCAACGCACAGAAATAGACAGCGGTATCTTGGATTTCTGCTCGAATAAGTGTTAAAGGAAATTTCTTTTCTGCATCTGTCTGATCGGCCTCGAATTTTCCCTTGGCAAAATCTGCGTCACTTCTGCTGCTTCTGTCTCGGTACAAAATAAAATGCGGAGCCTGGTCCGTGTGCTGTCTGTACCAGTAAAGACCGGAATTGCTGTAACTTGTCGTGTAGCTGCAGTCCATTTTCACTCTATCTCCTTCAGTAATATACAGTTCAGTCTGAGGTTGCGACACGGAATCTGCTTGAATCAGCCCTGAATAAAACACAAGGAAAGGTTTAACACAACACTGAGCTGCGGGTCCGTTAACATCACAATAGTGCCAGCAGGTAAGAAGTTATGGTGTTACTTACCGAACAACATCCATAATATAACCAGATGACAAAAACAGAAAAGCCCCATTATTTCTTGGCCAGTGATTCCCTTGAGTCGCATGTGTGGAGATATGGATATATTTACTATTGTAATCCTTTAAATTAAGTGACTGTTGTACAGAAAGCTAAACAGACGGCGAGTAAGTGTCTCGGGAAATCGTTTACCAATATAAAGTAGTAATGCGATAACTGGGTAGCAGCATGGTAGTAAGAGTGCTCACTGGTCATATACAGTCTCTCCAGTTCCTGTTACACCATCTGACCGCGTCACCGCCCTGGGCGGGGCTTGTGTTTGGAATTCAGCCCCGCCCCTTCCTTCGTCACGCCTCTTGTTCAGAAAATACAGCATTTGGCCATGTAATCTGTCATTGAACATGATTATAGATGCAAAGAAATGAAAATGGTGAATGAGAGAAACTGGCAGAGGGGCAACAGGCCTGAAAAAGTGGAAAAGTGAAACAAGACGCAAATGAAAAGGAAAGGATGAATTGTGCAAATCGAGGAAGAAATAATGTGCTGATTCTCATAAGGTTTCATATATTTTTGCTTTGTTCTATCTCCTTTCTAGTTAACGGTGATTATGGCAAGACCACTATTCATTGCCCATCGCTTCGGGGCTTAAAAAAAGGCGGCATTGACAAGTTGGGCTGAAGGTCCTGTTTCCATGCTGTAAATCTCTATGACTCAATGCTGCCGGAATTGAAGGCGTGTTCCTGGCTTTGAGACAGCAGTGCTAAACATTGTGCCACCATGCCGCTTGGAGGCTTTGGAGAGGGTGCAGAAAAGATTTACCAAGATGTTGCCTGTTATAAGAGATCATTTCTCCAAAAGGGGTTATTAGAAAGCCCGCTCAGAAAGGACAGTAGGACTAGGGGGCACATCCTCAAGATAAAGTGGGGGGCGGTTTAGAACGGAGTTGAGGAGGAACTTCTTCACTCAAAGGGTGGTGAATCTCTGGAATTCTCTGCCCGTTGAGGTGGTGGAGGCTACCTCGCTAAATATTTTTAAGACGCGGGTTGATGGGTTTTTGATAAGAGAGGGGATTAAGGGTTATGGGGAGAGGGCGGGAATGTGGAACTGAGCCACGACAGATCAGCCATGATCTTATTGAATGGTGGGGCAGGCTCGAAGGGCTAGATGGCCTACTCCTGCTCCTATTCCTTATGTTCTTATGTTCTTATAATACTTAAAATATTCGGCACTGAAATGCCGAAGTAAGGGACTGATACGATATTTCTTAGACATAGAACCATATAATACCTACAATTCAAAAAAGAAGGTCATCTGGCTCACCAATTCTGCATTCCGCCCCCCCCCCCACGCCGCCCCCCTCCCGTAGGCCCTCCCCTCTTCCCTACCCCCGTTAGCCCCACACATTTGCCATGGCTATTCCACATATTCAAAGCAGAGAAGCGGGCAATTTGGCATGACCAATCCATCTAATACGATTTGTTGTAATATAAACGAGGGACAGGCTCTGTGCAGTAATACAGAGACACGGCCGAGTGCACCAATCATTGATACAGCGCCTGCACTAATATGAATGCAGACTGGGCCCAGTTCAGTCATTACTGAGAGCGGGTGTTGCGTATCACTAACCAGCGTGGTGTTTTCTCGTGTGAACATAGACATGCAATACGCAGTTTTAACAATGACAAGGTCTATTCTAATATAAGCAGAGACAATGTGCATTGTAATTTAAACTGAGACAGATTCTACTGTAATGCAACTCACATCGGCGCTGTCAGAATATAGGGACATGATCTAGTCTGATATAAAGAGAGATGTGGCCCAGTGGAATAAAAAGTGAGGCAATGCAGAGTGAAGCAATAATTGCGAAAGGAATTAAATGTGAAGTAAAGAGCGGTATGTTTCGGCGCAGTAATAAAGGAGGCAGCATCTAGCGCAATTAAATTGTCACCGGGCCTAGCGTAATTTTGTCTGATTCTGGGCATTGTATAATATAAACTGAGACAAAACCGATGCAGTAATTTCAAACCAAGGTTTTATAAGCTTTGACAGGGGCAAGTGCAGCAATAAATGAAACATGAAATAGAACAATGAGAGACAGGATATTATTCGGTATAAACAGGGAAGTGGACTGGTCAGCAGTTATTGAGATGCTTTCGAAGTTTCTTTATACGTGGCAGATTCTAGCAATCTATTAACTGATACAGAGACTCGTGTAATGCAAGCAGTGACATGTTCTGGTGCAGTATCAGGAGAGAGAGGGTCTAGTGAAGTAACAACAGAGATATGGAGTATCATGACATTAGCCGAGAATTAATTCCGTGTTGTCATAACTGCCAGAATGTACTGTGTAATATCAAATGAGGCTTGGTGCGATATAGTAATAACTGGGACTTTGCTGAGTGCAGAATCATTGTTATATAATCAGAAATATGATTTTGTGTCATATAAACTGGGTCTCGTTTAGGATGGACAAAGACTGAATCCATTGTAGCAATAACTGAGGCATCTGTTTCGCGTCGTGCCAAAGAGCACGGTTTCACTGCCATCTCCTGGACATCCTTTGCTATTGCAGATGTTGTGAAATGCTGATTTTAGTTGCTGTTTCTTGCTCTTTTGTTTGCTCGATACCCAAATGGTAAGGTTAGCATATCTTGGCAATCGCTAATGCGCTCAATTCATTGGTTTTGTAGACCATCACAGAAGGCACACAACCGCCAAGTACGTGTGGGCCTGGAGTCACCCTTGGCCAAATTGGAAAGTGATGGAATATTTCCTTTCCTGCAGGGCATTAGAGAATCTGATATATTTCTTGTGAGGGCTCCAATTACGGAAACAAGATTTAAATTCAAAATTGTAACTGCATTTTAAAACCCACATTCTGTTGCAGTTGGATTTGAAAATATATCTTGAGAAAATTTCCTCCCCTTAGAATTACTCTCCCAGTGATATTACCACTCTGCCACCGTCTCCCCTTTCAACATTGATAGAGTGCTTTTAGCAGAGAAGAAGGTCATTTTGAAGCGGAATGTATGTGTTGGCACTCTATGCACATATGTATGCACATTTTCACACTAATCCCTCAGCGTCCACACCCACTTTCATAGCGTTTTCATCATTTCCATTTGCCCGGGGTGCCTGGGCCCTTGGTTAAGCTGGTTACTTTTCCAAGACAGCGGGAAGTGTAGACGGAGTCAATAGATGGAAGGTTGATTTACGTGATGAACTGGACTCCGTTCACAACCTTGATAGTTATCCATAAACAGGAACTGTCACATCAAGTCAGTGATGTACATGTGACCCCAGATCCACAGAAAGCACGTTGACTCTTAGCTTCCCTCCACAATGACCTAACATGCCACTCAGATCAAAGCCAATTAACGATAGAGATCAAATACCAATCTTGCCACCAATGTCCAAATGAAGAATAACAAATAAGTCATTATTAGTTCGCAACAGTAATATTTGAGTTACATCACTCAGGAGGACAACAGATATTTATAACTGGTTAAGGATGCGGACTAATAATGGTCTAAGGATGAACAGCAGTGAACTGTAGTTCCCCTTCATTCTCTATCAATCTGTAACTCCGCAGATTCGGGAACCTTCTGCTGAAGCCGGACTACAGATCCCCGGCCCAGCATATTGCTGATGTAATCAATTCCGAATAGTGAACATCGGCGGCAACCTCTCAAATAATGTAGGACAGGTAAGGCACATCAGAGGCTGAGCAGTGAAATGAGACTGCGGGTATCGCTGCCACTGGCAATGGCTCCACAAGGTTGTTTCAATAATATCCACTTGGGAGCTGCGAGAAACATGTGACGACAGCGCCCTCTGACGGTGAGTAAGGGAACTATACACTGTCCCGATCGCCAATAAAGTCCAAGATCATCAATGGGGAATTTCCAGGGTCTTCTTCTGAAAGTTGTGTTTCAAACTATTCAGCACTGCAAGTAGACGAATGGAAATACGAGTCAGTTGGGAGAAAATGCATTTCCCTTTATTTATGAACCTAATTACAATTTGTTCGTATCTTTTTTATTTTGCATTTTGAAATCTTTATTTCTCACTTTCTTGCATTTCTCCTTCCTCACATTTGTAATCTTCTGTCCACTGTACAAAATCGTAAAGATATTATTCGCAAAGTGAGTTGCATGATTTTCGCAGCAAGCGAATCGAAAGGTGATATATTTCCAAGTCAGGATGTTGTGTGACCTGGAGATGAACTTGCAGATGATGATATCGCAATGTGTCTGCTGCCCTGTCCTTCCAGATATTAGAGACTTTGGGATCGGAAGGTGCTGTGAAAGAACGCTTACCCCGTTTTTTAAAAAAACAAATAGATGTAATTGCGGACATCAATTTCCAGAGGAAGCCTGTGGTTCTGCTGGTTAATTATTACGCTACTCTGAACATTGCTTTTTATATCATAAATAGCCAATAAATATTTCTAATTATCAAATCACCTCATGATGACTCAGTCCGTGGGCTGAACACATTCCCATTCTGCTCAAATCCATCAAACAGATATTCCGCTTTCCCCCACCATTTAGTTCACTTGCAATGTGTTGTTTATCTACTTCCCACACTGGTCTCTTCAAATCCCGCAGGATCCAATGGCAGCCCTCAGCGACTGCAGGGAATTCTCACCGTTATAGAGGAGCTTTTTAAAATTAGAGCCCCCAGAAGAAGTACTGGAAAACGAAATGTAGTTTCACTTCTCTACCCAATTTTACAGGGAAATCATTCAATTTTACGGGGTCATCGTTCAGTTTGATTGCATTCCAATTCGCTGCAGTGAGATGAACAAATTCACTTTGTTCCTTTCGCCCTCCGCCAGGAGGATTCATTGGAGATAAAGGAGCTGCGAGATCATTGATTGACTTGAAGAACGAAGGAGCTTGAAGCCGATTGGGTGTCATCTGATAACGTTGCCATTCATCTCAGATGTAGAGATTATGCAGCGAAAAAAATACTGTTTTATGTTCTTCCAGGGCCGTTAATTGAGATGGGCCGAAGGCCACTCCGTCTGCGCCAGCAATTCCTGAACGAAACATTGAATGTGTCAAAGTCTGCTGTGGTTATGAATACTTGGAATGCTCAATATTAATTTCAACACAGATTCACCTCATTTAAAAAGGCTGCAATAATCCGACAGGACCACGCACCACCTCCTGAATCAGTCGCTGATCAGCCATGCTAAACTCTCCCTCAGTGAACCCGAACAGGCGCCGGAATGTGGCGACTAGGGGATTTTCTTAGTAACTTCATTGCAGTGTTAATATAGGCCTACTTGCTACACTAATAAACAGACTTAAACACTGAACTTCTGATCTAACCAATGACAGAAATCGGATAGCGGCAGCTATGTCTACAAACACACAATGGTGTTACAGTGAGAGCAGCAAAAGGAAACTGTGGCCGGGGTCACCGCAGACTCAAAGCTGATGGAAGTGCGGAGTTCTCAGCGGTAGTCGCAGGTGATGGAGAGGAAACAGCGACAGCTGAACCTGCAGCAGTCTGTGACTATCCTGTATCTGCTTACTGCTCAAGTGACTGAGAAAGAAATAGTGACTGAAGGGTGCGAACGGATCAGAAACAATTTCCCCTCCCTGTGGCTCCATGAAAGATCTTTCCCATTTGCTCTTTTCACCCCGCATTCCTCGTGTTGTTTTCCGTTCTGAAGGCCTGGCAATGCCTTTTTGAAATTTACTATTGAGTGTTCTTCCCTTATAGTTTGCGATGCTCTACTCCAGATGGTAACAAATATCAATGCAATAAATAATATTTATCTATCGCTGTCCGCTGTTCTGTGAAAGTAGGATAAATGTTCGTTTATTTATCAGTTACATCGCGGTCTTTGTTCATTGAAATTAACAGCGAACCGGTCTGAGAGATCTTGGGAGATATTTCAATGTCTGGGCCTCCATCTCTTCATTAAAGTTCCCGTAACTTACCCGGAATAATGCTGTGTATAGATAGGTACAGCAAGCTTTCAGATATGGAGTGGCTGTCCCCTAAAATCACTGACTGTCCTTCCAGAGCCTTCACCGCCGATAGATTCTGGGAGACTCAGTGTGCGTCACTTCGCCCTGCAGCCAAAGGTAGAATGTATCATAGACTGGAATGGGATTTATCACAGGAAATAGACAAAAATCCTTCGAATATTGATTCGCCGAATAGCATGATGATTTCAATCTGGAAGCACCATGGAACACGTGCTCCCCAGATGACATTTCCACGGAAAACAGTCGAATTTAAATGTATTTTGTCCCTTCTCTTTTGATATGAAAGAGATATGATATGAATGATTTGATATGAAACTCCAAATCAGGCAGAGGTCTCATTGATCGGGTGATTATGGTGCGTATCCAAGGGAGAGAGTGATTAAAGTCCCAGCTCCCGACACAGGCTATACACTTTGCGGGTGATCGCGACAGGTTTTTGTACGGCCCTGTACGGTCTTTGCTGTACTGTGCCTCATCGCACAGAAATAGGTGGCAGTGTCTGTCAGTCGAGTTTCACTAACATTCAGAACGCTGTGTTTCTCTGCGGAATTGTATTGAGCCGTGATCCTGCCCTGCTCGCTAGTACCACTCACCAGGTGCTGCAGGGTTCTGTCTGGATTTTGTCTGTACCATTGCAGGGTCAGTACAGCTACTGTGGTTGAACAGTTCAACGATGCAGTGGCTCCCTCGGTAACAACCACTGACTCCGGAGACTGTGATAGCTCTTCACTGCCAGCGGCATCTGCAATTGTACATTAGCAGTAATAACACAACGTACTATAATGCAGCACAATAAAGTACAATCGTATTCACAATTCGAGATAATACAATAAAGCTGAGTACAATTTAACAGAACCTAACATTGCTGAGATGTGAAACATTCCTGTCAGAAATAGTGACCACACTTACACTGAGGGAATAGTAAGAAATCCAGGAAAATGGTCATCAAAGTGAAGCTCAGAAGCATGTTGGATTCTATCGACTTGTGTGAAACAGCTGTCAGCAGATCCCAGGCTGAGAGAAGCTCCTGGGAAAGCAATGCTATTGGATATCAAACCGATCCCCAAAACAGTAATACTGTGGCGGCTAGAACCGGGTCGCTGGGACTTGTGATCACAAAGTGAAGAAGTGAGGGAGCTCAGCATTTATAGTGTGGGGGAGGAGAATGGGCATGCACAGAGCATCCGGTATTGTGACGTCACCGCATACGGCATTCTGACGTCAGAACATTATAACGTCACAGAATCCCTACAGTGGTCGCTGGGACCTGTGAGCGCAAAGTGAATCAGTGAAGGAGCTTCGGTAATGATAGTGTGGGGGAGGTGAGCGCGCATGCGACAGAACTTCCGGCATTCTGACGTCAGAGCATTATAACGTCATAGAATCCCTTCAGTGCAGAAGGAGATTCGGCCACTGAATCTGCAGCGACCACAGTCCCACCCAGGCCCTCTCCCCCTAACCTCATATATTTACCCCGCGAATCCCCCTGACACGAGGGAGCAATTCAGCAGAGAACACAGCAGCTAATTCAGACTCAGCGAGTCATTTCCATCAGTAATATTGTGGTGTTCGGTAATTGTGATTGGGGAACACACATCAAAGAGGACATTCCTCTTGCTCGTCTTGGAAACAGTGACCATGTGATGTGTCACCTCCAGCTGAGAAGGAACACGGTGTCCTCGATTGAACAGGTCACCGAGAGGCTGGCAGCTCTGACGGTGCAGCATTCACTGAGCACTGCGCTGTTTCCTCGGGAAGTTGCCGGATTCTTATTCCTGCCAGACTGCCCTGTGTCCTCTGGCGCGGAAAGAATCTCTGAACCGACTGGAGACAGAATCCGCGAAATCCTAGGTGACCACTCATTTACCCAATCCAGGAAAGAATCGGATTTAAATTTTAAAAATTGAAATTAATTTAACTTTACTGGGCCCGTGGAAACATGAGGACAATGAATTTAACCTTTAGAAAGATATTTCAGTCGAAACCGGAAAGAAAGAATTTATTGATGCCTTTTACAGACTTCAGATGTCCGAAAGTACTTTCTGACCCAAGGAAGCTCATTTCCAGTGTTGTCGCTGTGGTGATGTTAAAAACTTTATTAATACAGAAAACTGTGGGAATGTTTAATTCTCTGTCAGACAGGGTTTCTACACTGACCCTGGAGTAAAGAGATTGCGGACTCCAGGTATTTTCCAGTTACTTTGAACTCACTCTCTCACACACACACAAGTACACGCACACACTCCCCCCTCTGTCTCTCACTTTATGATTCATTGAGGAACCTCTTTGATTAGGAACATTCTGCTAAACGTCTTATTCAGATTACTCAATGACATTGAAACGTAATTATTTCTATAGTTCATTTGCTAAGTCTCCCTTCTCATCCTCCTGGTGAATTCACCGAGGTGGCACTGGTTGACCAGAGACTTATAATAGATTGGTGCTTGATTACGCCAGACAAATTCCTGCAGTGGTTTCCATTAACTCGAGCAAGATCGGTGACCTGTGAACTCACCGACTCTTACCACCTGTCATTGGGCGTATTGTAAAAAAATTCCAAGCTGATAATCCACTTGTGTGACCGGCCCGGAAACACTGCTTCTGTAGTCATAAAACACCGAAGTGCGATTGGATCCCAGACCTTGCGGTCCGGAAGACCTGTTTCTACGCCCGAGCGTCTGAAATTCACATGTAGACCCTTGCCCTAAACACACTATGGTTTCTGGTGTGAAGATATTTCCTGTAACTCCAGCTGTCACCTGTGACAAGGTGAACTCACGGTTGTGCAAAAGATGAGGCCTCGGGACGTCACCTGTGAAAAAAAACCACTCTCAGTGTTGTTAACATTGCTGCGTGATATTTCAGCGTTTTTGTGTAGCAGATTATTGTGGGTTTTATTACTTTAATGATACTGCGACTGCATCTGATGCCTTTCTCATTATTTTGAATTTGTTGCATTTGATGTTTAGTATTGATACCAGAGCATTTGTGTCGTTTCCTGTTCAGGCGAGTAGACGGATGAATCTTGCTTTAATATGCTCACAAATCCACGACTGATAAGTCTGGATTGTTCATTTCGAAAGACTTGAACGCTCGCTATTAATCAAACAAATATACCAACGGAACAATGGTTTCATAGTCATCAGTAAATTCTGAATTCTGGGCCTCTTGAACATTAACTGAGTTACTGGATTAATCGTCTCGCGATAATACCACAAGGCCATTCTCTCTTTATTTATGATATCACCTGATTTTTACTCTGTCTATTACGCTCGGTTCTTTTCAATATTGATCTCTGTTTCAACACTTTCCTCATTTTCTGTCCATTCCTTCTACGATGACTTAAATTTCCTCTGTCCTATTTTCCAATCACTCAGTCTAGTTTACATGCTCCCTCTTTCCTCTGACTGCTTGCGTGAACCCGGAGTGAAACCACTCTCGCATTGCGGATGTACCGATACCTCAAAGAGTGCAGAGGTTCAACAAAGACAGACCACTACCACACAACATAAATTTCAGTTATGAGAACTGACGTCTTCACATTGCTCCGTGAGTTTGTGTGTCCCGGATTGATAGTAACAGGCGTGTTGCTAGCTGAGTCTATTCTGCATCGCATTTGTTAAGCACGACAGCAGACTTCGATCCATTCTGCATTTCTTTACAGGAACGAGTGCCGAAGATTTGTGGTCCGTTGGCTCACCTGAGTTGGAAATTCTGGAAGAACGACCTTATTTTTCTGCTGTATTAACTCCAATTCTTTGAGCTTCCTTCTGCAGAAAGTTAGATTTTCTTGTTTTAAATACATTTTATAAATTGCGGCACGGAGATTAGCGTCAATATTTTCCAAAGTTCTACTCTGCCGAAAAGACAAAAGAAATGTTCTGGAATTAGATCTGACTACTTTCCTGAACCTGGGGTCAAACCACTCTCGCAGAGGGAGGGCTGTAAATTCTGGCTGAGGTTTTTGTGCGGCGTTTTACGTATGATCTATCGCTGTGCCTCACTGCACAGTAATAGACCGCCCCGTCCTCCACACTGAGGGCGTTTATATTCAAGTAACCGTTCAGCTTCGACTTGTTAGCATGCGCCAGATATCGTCCTGAAACTTCATCTGTCTCCCGTGCTAAGCTTTTGGTAATAATCCATGTCAGTAGCTGTGCCGGTTTCTGCTGATACCATTGCATGAAGTCCTTATCCTTGTTTGTATATGTGCAATCTAATTGCACCGAATCCCCTGCTGAAGCAGTTACTGCCACCGGTGTCTGATTTACTGGTTCTGCGCACAGTCCGCCTATGAAGATAGAATAAAATATCAAGAGCATTTGTTTGTATTTGCGATAACTTGCGGAGCCTCCCATCTGCACTTTAAGTGGATATTTCTGATCGTTAATTACACTGCGGCGTAAGTGGCTTGGTGAACGTTATCCAGTACTTACTGTGCAAGAGTCCCGCCAGGATGAGCAGAAACATGTCTGATTGAATCTCTCTCAGTGAATGCGAATGGAATGTGTCAGAGACTGAGAAAAGAGAGGGAACCTGAGCTCTGTGCAGCTGATTGCAGTGTGAGTGAATGTGAGTCTACGTGTGTCTGTGGAGGGGAGGGCTTTTATTGTGCCATCACCAGCCGACTAGCGACGCAGATTTTATTGATAATGTCCGTGAGATTGAGAGGCCCAGCTTGAATGTGGCGCCCTCTGCTGGCAAATGTTGCTTAATGCACGCTGGAATTGGACTGCTGAGTGGAATCAGGGTTTACTGCAACACATATCATGTCACAAATGCATCCCAGAAATCTAAATTATAGCTTGTTAGACAAATGACGTATTTATTGTTAATGATTATTGTGGAAATGATGCAAAATCTGCGGTAACCATTCCTGGAGTTCTTTTTTTCAAATCCTGGGTACGACGAAATCGAGAGAACGCAAGACTTTGGAGAAAGTGCAGAGGTGAGAAATCAAGAGAGTGCTTGGGGTTAACAGTTAAATTTGATTTTTATTGTTTACAACCAAGAAGGTTCAGAAGTGAATCAATTGATATGTTCATTATTTTTTCCTTTTCGGAGAGAAAAATGTCTTGTTGTAGATGCATTTTAAAGCCACGTTTCTACTTCTGTCGTAACTGTTGAGGACAGTGGCTGGTGACAGAATCTCCGTGGCCCATAGAATGTAAAAGGGTTGTTTTTGATGGGCGAAGGGCCTCTTTCTGCACTGTAGGGTTCTATGATTCTACATATGTTGTAGCACACGCGCTTTGTTCTCAATTTGGAAATCAATTGTTATTCTCTCTTCTGTAAATTTTAAAATAAACATTTCTGTAAAATGTCAAAATAAATCTTGAAAACATAATGAACTAATCATCGCTTTTCCAAACTAATTTCCCCATCAGGCAAAATGCATATCCATCCTTGGGTCCAATCTGCGCAAAAAACAAATCCCTCGGAGGAAAATATCTTTCTATTCCCCACCGCACGAGCCACCCTGCCCAAGTATAAGGATCTCCCACACCACAGCACAGTCCTGTGCAATCTCTCAGGGAGAAGTGGAACATTGAGGCACACAATTAGAAAAAATACGGCCAGGGGGCGTTACAGCTTTACTGCAGCTTCAGCATTGGGATATTGACTCGCTCTCAGTGAATATATGCCAGATAATTACCTACGTACCGAACAAAAATAGACATTAATGATTGCCACCCAGTTCAATGCAACCAAATATAGCTACTTGAATCGACATCTATGGCCCAAAGTTCCTCAGCAACAGCACTGGTCGGCAGCTCAGTCTCGATGTTGACATTCTCAATAAAACATTCCCCTTTAAAACATTTTCAACATTGAGTGCAGAACGGTAACATGCACTGGGGTGTTTTACCTATAGTGAGGTGTGATGCGACAATGACTATGCTCCAATGTCAACTGCAGGTTCCTTTTACATGTTTTGAAAACATTTTTTTGCCTGAATATCATAAGACCATTAAATCCTGAACCTGCACCGACTGGCCGACAACAATCCCACACAGGCCATATCCCCGGAGCCCACATATTCAACCCGCTAACCCTCCTAACCTATACACATACCTAAGGGGCAAGTTAGCGTGGCCAATCCGCCTAACCTGCACATCTTTGGAGTTTGGGATGAAACCTCAGCACCTGGAGGAACTTTGCACTAGTGGAAAAGCTAGATATGTTACACATCCTCTTTCTCCATATTAATAGTTCCGAGAGACCACAGCAGTTTAAGAAAGCTGCACACGCTTTCTCCTTCTCAAGGGGAGAATTGAATACAAAACTAGACTTTACAGCAACTCTGACATTACTCCATGTATTAATAATAATAATTAAAGCCCTTGAAAGGAATTTCACTGGAGTTATGGTTATCATTACACTGATAGTGGAGCAAAATCCGTGAAAACAAAGTGACAAACTCATTCAAAAATTATTTACTTTCTTTGGTACAATTCTGGTGGAGGTGTTCCTTCCCCGACTCTGGTGTATAATCCGGGAAGCATTTTCTCTGTAAGAATAGTGACTGGAATGCACCCCGGGGTGATTCCCTTTGCTATCTGCCGGCCTCACAGCACCAATGGAAAAGCAAGGAAGTGAGGTGAGAACAGCCTGAGACACAGCAACAGATTATTAAGGGCGGGGTTTAGAAAGGGAGGCTAAATATCCAACCCTCTCCCCTTTCACAGAGAGGACAGAGACAATGCGGCTTCTCAGCATCTGGGTTGTGTGGGGAACATTGCTGACAGGTAAATGTAGATGCGCGCTTTCATTCCCCAAGCTTGATTGGAGTCAAATTTCAATCATCCACGGGCCTAAACTTTTTCTTATTAATATACTATTTTCCAGATTTAAGTCATGGAGATTCTGTCACCCAGCCGCTGCCCTCAGATGTTAAGGCAGAAGGAGCAGCGCTCGTATTAACCTGTAACTATAAAACTACACAGAACAGATATACATTACTCTGGTACCGACAACTCCCAGGAAACCAGCCCGAGTTTATAGTGCGGAGAGATACATATAATAATGAATATAAAGCAGATTTTGCCAAAAGCCGTTTCTCTATAAATCTTCAGACCTCGACTAAATTCACCAGTTTAACCGTTTCGGATCTGCAGCTGACTGATGCCGCCGTGTATTACTGCGCTTTCCAGCCATCACAGTGATGGAACGCAGTCTCACCCCTGTACAAAAACTGCCTCTGGGTTGTTGGTTCTGTTCTGTTGAGCTTTAAGTAGGACTGCGGTTGCTGCAAAGCAGCGGCGCTCGCAGGCGCTCAGATACACACCGAGAGGAAACCAAATTAACCTCGGATCAAACTGTCACCCAACAGTTAGTAGGAGAGACTGAGAGAATGAGCTGCACAACTGCAGTGGAACAGAGAAACATCACATAATCATAACTGAAGCCAGCCATTAAAATCCCCGCCCTAAGTGATCGGCGGTTCAGACTATTTTGACCAACGGGGAAGTTATTACATTTCCAGCGTTGTGAACACCGCGGTATCAGACATTGGAGTTTTTAATGAGCAGGGACACACGGTGTGACTGAGACACACTGGGTCAATGCGATACCAGCTACAGCTTCATTCAAATCAATCAATACACATATACTCGTTTTTCTGAATATGTTGACATTTTTAGAGTTCACTTTCCCACAGTTTTCTTCCATCTTATTAGAAAAAGGCAATTAGATTTTCCCCGATGTGCTGACTATTTTGTGAAGCGTATATTCACAGTCATACCTTATTAAGTTTAACAATTATTTATTAGTGTCACATGTAGGCTTACATTAACATCTGCAAATGCGTAAATCCCCTAGTCGCCAGACTCCGGAGCCTGCTCGGATGCACTGAGGGAGAAATTGCCGTGGCCAAAGTACTTAACCAGCTTGTCTTTCCGACTAGTGGAGGAAACCAGAGCAGCCAGTGGAAACCCACGGAGACACAGGGGGAACGTGCAGTCTCTGAACAGGCAGTGACCCAAGCCGGGAATCGAACTCTGGTCTGTGGCACTGTGAGGCAGCAGTTTTACTGGGAAATAGCGATATGAATTTTCCGTATTTTGTTTTTCATTAACTACAGTTCCTCAGGATCCATTCACTCTGTAAAGCGATTGACAGAGTTCGACGACTGGCTATTTCTCTCAGTGAAGATGACAAAGGGATGTGGTTCCTGTCACTTTCCCTCACGGGGAAGGGAAGACGTGACTACTCTTTAGACAATTCATATGTTCAAATATGAACCACCGGTAAAATGAGCAGCTATGGATAAAGGCTGTACTTACAGTAGATCAGTGACATCCATTTCCGGGAAATGCAAGGGCGGCAAATCTACATGAGCTAGATTTGTGTGGGCGTCACTGACATAAATCAGCCGACATTTCAATGTTCCCTCCCCATTCACTTCCTTCTGCTGTGAACTGTGTGCGGGTTTCTTACTGAGATTTCAGATACAATGATGTACTGCATTGTGCAATTATATCTATTGCCTCTCATTCTGCTGATGATAACATGTACGGACAGGAGTTGGACCCAATAACAAAAATTGATCGTTAATTTTATTTTCATGTTATTTCAATGATTCATCATGTGAATTTTATTCCAGGTCCTTGTCTCTCGGACCGTGTGCTTCAATCCCCCGCTTGGAAAAGTGTCCACAGAGGGTATCCCGTGCAGTTAGATTGTAGTTACGAGGTATCCGACTTTTATGCGATGCATTGGTATAAAGAGAAACCCGGTGAGGGACTGGAGTGGATTATAATGGAGACGTCTGGCAGAGGCCGAAGCGGTCGTTTTAAACTGAATCTTGATACCACTGCGAAACGCGGCCAGTTGCTCATTAAAAACACGGAGAACGCGGATGCTGCAGTTTATTACTGTGCGACTCAGCCTCACACTGAGGCAAAACATGACAGTCGCTGTACAAAAACCTCGCTCCAAGTTGCAGTTCCGGAACAGCTGCAGCAACCACTCCAATAACACAAGACAGGCCAGGAGGCACAAACGGAACCTGAAGTGTCTGCATCCATAATTCGCATTAGATAGGCCCTTTGACCAGAGACACTGGCGGGCACAGCATTCACTATGCTCACTTTTCAAGGGGTCTGCCCTAAAGGGTTTCCAAATTCAAGCAAATGCTGTTCCTCTTCACTCGCCCTGAAATGGCCGAACACTTCACTCATTGATATCAATCCCTGCAGAAAAATAGCCTTCGTCTGTACACACTGCGGAGGGTGTCAGGAGGGTTGACCCTAACAACACAAAACAGTGAGAACAGTTTGATCTGAGTTTGAGGTTATATTGTTTTTCTCTTCGTCAGTTGAGGACTCACCTGACGAAGGGGCAGCGCTCTGAAAGCTAGTGGCTTTTGCTACCAAATAAACCTCTTGGACTTTAACCCGGTGTTGTGAAACAGAATCCTGTTTCGGGTGTAAAACAATGTCTGAAATGAAAACTAAAAGGCAAAGGTTTTATACATCAATTAGATTTTTGAAAGTAGCTACAGTAACTTCCCTAGCGGCCTAATGGTTTGAGTTCAGTGTTTTTATCTCTGCAGCCTGGGATCGATTCCCGGTCAGGGAATTAAAAACTTATTGTTATGCAAAAACTATTATTTAACCAGTTGCCTGCACCAGTAAGGCAGATATACCATTTTGCGTTGAGATAAAAATGTCATGTTCAGATAATGAAGAACAGTAAAAGGACAGTGATAGTTTGCAAAACTCTGACAATAGAGCTGATGATGCAAGGTAAAATCTGGCCAATAGTGGAGTAGATTTTACTTTTCCCACTTACACACATAATTTCCAGATTTGGGTTCAAATCTGGTGCTAAATGATTAAAAAAAAATTCTCACTGAATTAAGCACAAAACTGTCCGACTTCCAAAGGAGTGGAGGCGCCTTTCATTCAGAAAATAGTGATTAAGGTATTAACAAAGCAACATTGAGAACGATTCATTTTAAGCGGTGATATTCTGGGTAAACAGAGTCACCCAGTAAAGTTTTAAGAAGAACGGCGCCCAGCGTGGGGCTCGAACCCACGACCCTGAGATTAAGAGTCTCATGCTCTACCGACTGAGCTAGCCGGGCACATTGCGCCAGTGCTCCTCCGAGTCCTAAAATGGGCGGACAACAAATGTGCATTTCCAAATGGCATCTCGTTATTCTCATTTCAAAGTGTAAAATGTACTCGATCAACAAAATCGCCAAGGTTACAATGCATTCCTTTCAACCATCACTAACGTCATTCACATCTTCTGCTTCTTTGTCGCAGCTCCTTCTAAGCATAACAAACTCCTCTTACATCTTTCATCTTAATTATTTTTATAGGAAACATTTTGATATCACCTTCTGAATTAATGTGAATCAGGTTTGTGTTGGAAAAACGAGCTTATTCACATCGGTGAGCTGAGTCACTTTGGCAAACACAGAGAGTGGGAGAGGCCTCAGGAGAAACAAGCATGCCTCAAACAACAAACCAGTTGGAAATTTGGCAGAGGCCGAATCACCACAGATACTAGAACCTGAAATTATAAGATCGTCCAGCCACACTGACTCATTCACATCACCATAACCATTGCCTTGACCTCACTGATTAGAATATGGGAAATAAGGTCATAAGGGGGCTATTTGGTCCCTCGAGCATTCTCAGCTGCTCAATAAGAATGTCCTCAACTTTTAAACTGTTTTGTTTACTTTTCTGTAGCATCTTAATCTGAAGCTACACAAATAAGGTGAATATCCCTGGAGGATGATGGTTTAAATCTGAAATGTTAACTCTGTTTTTCTCCAGACTTGTTGAGTTGATCCAGCATTTCCTGTTTTTATTTCAGATTTCCAATATCACACTGTTATTCTTTTATTATCTGAAGAATAAATAACAACATTTGTTCATCTGGGACTATGGTGACTTTATTTGCCTTGATCTTATTAAATGGTGGAGCAGGATGAATGGGATTTATGACTTTGTCTTACTCTATTTATTCTGTTTCCTGGCAACACCAGATATGACGCCAATTGCTTCCTCTGGCAGCGCTGATGACAAGTTTATGTCACTAAATTCAGCATGGCAAATAACTGTGGGAGAGTGTGTTCGAATCACACCACTGCCAGATGTTAATTCGTTTTAAAGGTCATGGAATACATTTCGTTGTTCAAATAAACAAAAGAAAAATGCAATTGAATGTATCATTGCTCATTTTAACAGGAAGAAGCAGCAGAGGCAATGTGGATACAGATTGATGTGGGCAAGAGACAGGTTTCTGGAACTAGTTTAATTTCTCCTCCAGGAGGCCGAATTTGTTTCGAGTCGTGCTATCGCCGTGTATCCTTAATGTACTGATTATCATGTCCATCTCCAAATGCTTTGAGTTTCGAAGCCATTCGGATTTCAGGATTTGCCACCAACATTAACTGACCTTTGGAGAATTTTCTGCATCATCTGATTCTAAACTTAGGAATCACTCGGCAAAAAGTCTCCAGAAGGAAGAGCGATATCTAGTTTCTTCTTGAAAATGCACAACGTTTTGGCCTCAACTACTTTCCTGTGGTAGTGAATTCCATGACTTCGCTACTCTCTGCTCAGCTCAGTCCCAAAAGGTTTAAACCTAACCTTCAAACTGCCACTCTTAGTTCTGGACTCCCCCACTATCGGGAAAATTCTTTCTGGATCTATTCTCTCTAATCCTCGAGAGGGAGCACAGCGAAGATTTAACAGACTGATTTCTGGGATGGTAGATTTGTCATATGAAGAGTGACTAAATCGGTTAGGATTGGATTCACTGGAGTTTCGAAGGCTGAGAGGGGATATCATAACGTCTTTTAAAATCCTAACAGAGTTAAGCAGTGAAGATTCAGAAAGAAAGTTCCGAGTGATGGAGGAGTCCAGAACTTGGCATGGTAGCAAAGTAGTTAGCACTGTCTGTGTAGAGTTAGCACATTCTCCTCGTGTCTGCGTGGGTTTCCTCCGGGTGCTCCGGTTTTCTCCCACAGTCCAAAGATGTGTGGGTTAGGTCGATTGGCCATGCTAAAAAATTGCCCTTAGCGTCCTGAGATGCGTAGTTAGAGGGATTAATGGGTAAATATTAGGGATATGGGGGTAGGGCCTGGGTGGGATTGTAGTCGGTGCAGACTCGATGGGCCGAATGGCCTTTTTCTGAACTGTAGGGTTCTTATGATTCTAACTAGGGGTCATAGTTTGAAGAAAGAGGGGTTAGCCTATTAGAACTGAAATGGGAATAAATTTCTTCAGCCGAAGGGTGGTGAAGGTATAGAATTCACTACCACTATTTGAGACTAAAACGTTTTCCGATTTCAAGAAGAAAATAGATATAGCTCTTGGGACTGAAGGGATCAAAGCATATGAGAGAAAAGAGGAATCAGGATATTAAATTTGATGATCAACCATGTTCAAAATGAATGGCGGAGCAGGCTCGATGGGCTGAATGGCGTATTCCTGCTTCTATGTGTCTATGTAATCCTCCTGGAATTTTATTAGTTTCTGTGAGATCTCCTCTCACTCTTTTGAACTCTAATAAATAGAATTCTAACTGATTCATTCTCTACTGAAATGGCAAAACTAACATCCCAAGAAACAGCCTGGTAAACCTTCTCTGCAATCCCTCTGTAGCGAGGACGTCCTTTCTCGGATGAGGACGTCAAAACTACACACAATACTCCAGGTGTGGCCCCAACAATGCCCGATAGAATTGCAGCAAAACATCCCTATTTCTACACTCAAATCCTCTTGCTATGAAGATTAACAAAGCATTTTTCTTCTTTACTGCCTGCTGTAACTGCACATTTACTTTCAGCGACTCACACGCGAGGTCATCAGGCTCTCTCTGAGTATCCATCTCTCACATGCTTTATCACTTCGGGGGGATAACAAACTTCAAGCCCAAATTTTGAGATCAAAGTTTAGTAAAACTACCAAGAACACTGAAGTAATGATTAACAAAGTCCTGCTCTCCGACTCCGCTGTGTACTTCAATGCCATGAATCCCCACACTGCTGCAGAGATGTCGCGGGTCCCAGTCAAAATTCCATAGCGACAACTCCAGAGACTAAGCAGCAGAGGGCGCTCTCACACCGGTGAAGAGCAGCAATAATTCATTCAGCGGTGTGAGAGCCAGAGGGATCTTTCTCAACCTGCAAATAATACAAAACACAACAATAGATTGTGAGGTCCACTCTTAGAACTGTATTACTTTATGATTTCAATTCGCAACATATTAACAATAGACTCCACAAGTACATCTGTGGAACCTTAATGTTTACATGTTAATTGTCCTTGTTCCTTTCAATTTATTTTCCCACTCTTTCCCTTCCTGCCTCTAGTTTCCACTTTTCACCTCCAGTTGTTTTACTTTTTTCCCAATATTTAGTTCAACGATTCAGAACCTAATTTTCTGCTCGGCATCTTAAATCAGTCCGGCAAAATTCCACTGATCCACAAAAGGAAACTCTCAGGCGAGGCCAATGAATAACAAAGATTCTCTTCCCTTCTGTCCATCGCCATTGGAACATTTCTCCGAATAGGCAGCAATGGCGGCACCTGGTGCTGCTGCCTCACAGCGCCAGAGCCTCTGATTCTCGTCTGGGTTCTCCGGTTTCCTCCCACAGTCCAAAGTTAGGTTGATTGGCCATTCTAAATTGCCCCTTGTGTTAGGGAAACTAATAGGGACTGTGGGGACTGGGCCTCGGTGTGATTGCGAGGGATGCGGTCTTGATGGGCCAAATATCCTCCTTCTGCACTGTTTGCAATGATAATTTAAATGCTTGAACCCAATTTGCTTCAATGTTTTGAAGAAGATAAAGAGGTCAATAATCATTACAAAAACACCCGCATTGTAGTAGGATTGGAGCCTGATGTTGATCAGAGGCCAGAGCGATTGACAGAACGAGTGTCTGATGTGGGAAAGGATATGAAAATGTGAATGAAAACCCATTTTGAGAGCTGATTTCTGAATTATTACACTGTAATCATTTCAGCACTATATTCATTTCTTTTATGAATGGAAGTGACACTGAAAAGATTTTCCTAGTCGGCTGGTATTGAATTATAGGTAATGAGGACAAGCTTTACATATCCTCAGGGGACTTTATATCTGCTGTCTGAACTTTGCTCTCGGGTCTTGAACACACGATTATGGAGTTACTGGAAGTGCTGACATTACTATCTCTTCAACAAATTCCAAACTCCGAGGGTCGTGGCTCATTGAATACACGATAACTAACCCGATTGAAGTTGATAATTTTAAACAGAGGTGCCACTGAGTGACGTTACATTAGTGGAAATGTTTATTCTTCAAGACTGTTCCACAGAATGTATAGTGACAGCCAGTACCTTTGTCCAAAGCGGCAGGTATACTTTTTAAGCATATCGTCACAAACACATGTCCCTTCCTTTGAACTATGTTGGGAAGGATTCCATAACTGATTATCAGACCCGCTGAACGGCGGTAGAACCGCCCCTTCCTTCACCAACAAATGCTCGCTTTACCCTTAAATTGGGAGTTTCTCTTCGAACGGCAGGGACGCTGGCAATGTGGTGAGTCAATCAACAACTCCGACAGAAAATGCAATAAGTGTTCAATAATTGTCTCAGTGTTGCATGAGGGGAATCTCGCAGTCATGACTGAGCCACTCCCCCGATGGTAAGGCTTAAACGGACTGATCCTGAATGAACCAAATCCTGGAGCAAGCCTGAGTTTGACGGTCACAATAATCAGAATCGGGTTTAACTGTCACCATCTGCTGTGTAAAACGGAAATATTCCTTCCATAAAGCACTGACTGTTCCCCGGCTCTGAGTGTTTCCAATCATTGGCAGCCAGCCACTGGCAGCCAGCTCACCAGCCTGCCTATTCTCAATGTCACTGGGAACATCAGGAAGTGAAGTGAAAACATCCTGAGACTCACAGCAGATTACTGAGGGCGGGGTTTAGAACATGTCTTCAAAATCCCCAACTCCTCTTCTACAGAGCAGACAGAGACAATGCGGCTGCTCAGCATCTGGGTTGTGTGGGCAATATTTCTGACAGGTAAATGTGGACCACACACATTTCAACTTTGTTTTTTACATTTTTGAAACATGGTGTAAAACAAAATTTTCAACAGTCGCCGGTCAGATTTTTTTATATTTATTTTTCAGATCTGATTTATGGAGATTCTGTCACTCAGTCGCCTTCCTCAGATGTTGGGACAGAAGGAGAAGCGGTGACTTTAAATTGTAAATATGATACTAAAAGGAGCTCCTACTCTCTATACTGGTACCGGCAGCACCCAGACTCACAGCCTGAGTTTATATTGTGGAAACACTCGGGAGGCGGTGAAGATAAAGCCGATTTTGCCAAAAGCCGTTTCTCTGTTGAGCTCCAGACTGAGAAGAAATTCACTAGTTTAACTGTCCGGGGTCTGAAGCTGGCTGACGCCGCCGTGTATTACTGCGCTATCAGACTCACAGTGACAGAAAACAAGCTCAGCCCTGTACAAAAACTGTCCTTTTTACTGCAGAATGCAGCTGCTATCTGTTGTCGCTTGTGTAAAATCGCGGTCGATGTAGCCACAATGCACAGAGAAAGAAAACCAAAGCAACTTCGAATGAAACTGTTCCCAGGAGCAGCTACACAAACAAACTGTCGATTTCAATCCGACAAACAAATCAGCTCAGAGTCATATTTGAAGGTACCCGTTCTAATCCCTGCCATTAGTAATCTGTTCTCTGCCCTCAGGATGTTTTCGCCCCACTTCCGTATGTGTCTCTGGTTCTTTGTGACCAGTAGGGGGTAATCTCGGGCTGACTTGGAAGAAAAGGGTCTGAGCCCCGCTACAGTCAGTGCCTTCACAGGGGTATGGCGACACTTTTAGAGGCTGGGGGAGGAGGAAGAGGTGGTTGGGGAATATAATCCTGGTCTGCAGATTAAATGAGAAAAATTTGGATTATTAGTTCTGACAGGAACCGCGTCAACCTTTTGGAAACATTCTGAAGCTCAGTGGGCACAAAGTCTACTTGGGTTGGTTTAAAGATCACAGTCACCACTTTGCGAAATCTATACAATGTGTATACATTTTCTCTGATTCGGCAACACATTTTGTTTAATTAAACCGTGTGAGCAGGCCGCGGTCAAAGGATCCAGAAAACTGGGAGGGGATATGGAGAGAGGGTTGTTTTATGTTAGAGTCACGGAAAACACATTGAAAGGAAAAAAGTACAATGAAGTAATGAAATAGATTTATGAAAGTTGCTCTTATATAACTGTACTCTGGAGTTAACTAGTACCATTCCGCAAATGTTCTTGACGTTGTTTTAGTTTTGAGGCTGCTGGTGACTCAGACTTTCGAGGCGGAACTTTTGATTTTGTTTAGCAATGCGAGTGCTGTTTGGAACACCCAGTGTGGGATTTTTGTCCTGAATCTGTTACTTCTTTGCTGGCTGTGTAGCTCAGAAATACAGTATCAGAGAAAACATCTCCGTGATATTTCAAGGGACCGTTTTGTTTCTTTTATGAAAATCAGCAGAGAACTTGTCTTGTACGTTTGGAGACATTTTTCAGCCCTCAGAAAAGGAGAGAGTCTGGAGAATGTATCCACAAGATAGATCCCATCTGCTCCGAACAGAGGAGTTAGATGTGAGGCTCACTTCAACTGAACAATTGGATGCAACCCTTTAACGTGTATTTAATAAACCAACTTTTTTAACATACACTAAATTTGGAAGTTTCACCTATTCACTTTCGTGGTATTTCCCCGCTCTGTTTGATCTGGCACTATCGCAGGAAAAATCTTAGATCATCTTCCCAATTGACACCCGTCTCAAACTCAGTCTGATTAATGACAGTGACTCAAATACTCGGAACATCTTCATCCACATTCAACACTTGCATTTCCTTCTTCAAAGCGATTTCTTCCAGGTCAGTTGAAGGTAAAAATGTCCCTTAGCTCAATTAGGATCAACCTAGCTGTGTTTACTCGTCTCGCTCCGAACAGCAGAGTGTCTGGTCAATGTCTCAGTTCTCTCTAATCAACAATTGCGTTGAAGTCAATGACGTCAGACCAATCAGAGTTCAGCTCTTCCTGCTATACGTCCTGTAGGAAGTGACATCAGACCAGCCTCAGCCAATGGTCTCAGCCTTATCTTGTTTGATATTCTGAGCTTTCGGAGACACAAGAGTCCCTGGAATCCAGGAACAGCAGCAATGCGGCGCTCGGTCCTCACTGTGATCTGGGTGACATTCATTGTCGGTAAGTTTAACTCTTTAAAAAGGAGTGTAACTTCTAGAGGAATAAATTTGAAAAGCAGGGCGCTCCAGTTAATCAGACATCGGGCCTGCCTTAGAGCACTTGAGTCTTTGCCCTTGGCTTTTCCTTGCAGGAATATCGGCTGGCAAAACTCACAGCAAACCTGATACCAGAATTGGGAGATGACATCAACAGAATGCAATCTAAACATTATGGTTAATTTATCTTCTGGCAGAAGATTAAAGAGTAACCTGATTGATGTATTTATAATGATGAAGAGGTTCAGTACGGTGGACGGGGAAAGGATGATTCCATTCGGGGAGAATTCCAAATCGATATCCCATAAATTTGAGTGAAACGAAAAGATCAACTGGAAATTACAATGAATCTCCTTTCGAGGGAGTTCTGTAGAAAGTGACTCACATTAACAGAATGAACACTTGAAGAGAGGAGTAAGGACACAGTTGGGATGGGGAAAGATTAGCCGCTGAGGGGGAAAGGGACAGGGGCATTGAAATGGCGGATTCTTCCGGGGATTCTGAACGGAACGTCGATCAGTTGGGGCGAATTTGATGTTATTTAATGTCTATTTTTGTATTACATCGTCTGCGAATTTTCATCCTCAATTCAGCTGAATGATTTTTATTTCTTTTACCGTGTTTTCCAGACCTGAGCAATGGAGATTCTGTTCCACAGCAGGAATCCTCACTCACACGGACAGAGGGAGAAAGTGTCACTTTAAGCTGCACCTATACCGACGATGCATATTATTTATTCTGGTACCGTCAATATCCAGGCAGACAGCCCGAGTTTGCAGTCCGGAGGCATACGAGCGGCGGTGATGAATGGAAGGCGGATTTCGCTCAGAGCCGGTTTTCTGATACAATCGAGAAATCAGAAAAGTTGTACCGATTGACCATCTCGGAGCTGCTGCTGTCTGACACCGCGGCGTATTACTGTGCACAGAATCTCACAGTGATGAAAATGAATGAAATCCTCGTACAAAAACTGCCGCAGGTTTCTGGGTCACAGCTGCTGTCTGCTGGGTGTCGTTTATAACAGCGGTTCTGACATTGACACGTGAATGTATTCCCGTGAACACAAACCCCGAGAACAATCCACATAAACACCTTTCAAAACCGTTCACATCGAAGGCAGATTCCTGCTGATTTTTAGATTCGCTGTACGAGGGAAGAATTGGCTGCTCTTTATTTGGGAGTCACTCGGCGCTAACGTTGAAAATACAAGCGAAGTATCATTCAATAGTGTAAACTGAAACCTGCCAGCTGAGGCAAATCCCAATAACTAACCGTAACTAAACGCCTCTTATTTAAATTCACTTACAGACTGAGAATTATTAACATAAGGAATACAAAAGGATTGTTCCAGTCATGATTAGAAGCTGATAAACGATTAATAGAATTAATGATTTCAAGCGGAAGAATTGGTATGGCCTCAGCAGTGGAACAGATGATATGAAAACAGGCTAAATACAGCCACCAGTTTCTGAGTGAAAAACTGCTTCCACTTCACTGGAGGTCGGAGAGTTTACTGTTTAATTCAGTTAAAGTATTTCTTGTCATTGAGCCCGAGATTTGGACCCAGATCTGCGAAATATTTATGTCAGTAGAAACAATAAAATTTACCCCATTAAAAAACAATATCCTAACCCGCATCACCATTTCTATCATCAGCGCTTTGGAGCCTATCGCTCTCTTCTGTTCTTTACAGGTGATAGTTCCAATTCAGACGCAAAAGAGGAAATCTTTCTGACACTGATTCGGCAAGACGTGTGGTGACCAGGAAGTAATGCAGTGTCGTTACACAGCAGTAAGTCGACATTCCCTACCCAGGAATCGAACCGGGGCCACGGAAATGAAAGTGCTATATCCTAACCACTAGCCCATCAGGGAAGTTGATGCAAGCGCTTTAAACAAAAACTAATTTGTCCATGAACCACCTGCCTTCCATTTTTTTTACTTCAGACTTTTGATTCACCAAAAACAAGCTTCTCCTTTCAACTGTCATGTTTAGATGGAACACAAGGGACAGTATCAGCCAATATAAACAGCGTTTCCTGTTCGCTAGAACATGAAATCGACAGTGAGGTGAAATAGTCCCGCAAGCTGCTCGTGTGACACCTTCAATTCCCAAATCCCACCAACCTCATCACTGTGGCTTCTGTGAAACTTACAAGGTAACACACGGCAGGCATTCAAGACGAAGAGCAACTGGCACAATCATTTACCAAATGCTATCATATCGCTTCTCTTCCTGTTTCTGTCGCTGCCTCTCATTCTGCTCCCTCTGGCTGTCCAGCTCCCAGAGCCAATTAGCTACTTGACAGAAGCACAGACAGTTGGTGAACCCCGGCTTTGCCTGGAAAGCAAGGAAAGCGAATATATGATACACGGCATTGAGAGGAGATGAAGTTTAGAGATGATAGTACAAAGAGACAGAGATATCTCATCTTCCTGACCCAGTTACTGATTACAGGAATGTACACAGTGTGAATTATCCATTGTCAAACTCTCCTTCCAGCCTTGAGCGCGGAGTTAAGTTTTGAAGTGTTTGAAGTCTTTCTACAGTTATTCAGGGTTTTGTTGAGACCACATTTGGAATAGTGTGTGCAGTTTGGATCCCCGTATTTTAAACAGAATAAAAACAAAATCTGAGGATGCTGGAATCTGAATCAAAAACAGAAAATTCTGGAAATTCTCAACAGCTTTAATGAGAAGGAATAGTTAGCATTGAAAATCTGTAGGGATTCTATGATTCTATGAGTTTGATAGGGTGGAAGCTGAGGCATTATTTTCCCTGATCCGGGAAGATAAAACACGGGGCACAATCTCAGGATAAGGCGCTGATAATTCAGGACAGCGATGAGGAGAAATTGCTTCACTTAAAGGATAGTGAATTTTTGAAATCCTCTTCGCCAGAGGGTTGTAGATGCTCGATCATTGTACACATTTCAGTTTGGGTTAGACAGATTTATGATCTACCGAATAATGAATGGAAACAGGGATGTGGAATTGGAACAAATGCTCGGTCACAAATTCATGTCTGGACTCTAATTGTTAAGTTTAATGGTATAATGGAAGCATGTATATCGGGTTCTTTGGTAACAGTGAGCAGCTCTCAGTTTGTGTGTGTGTATCCTTGAGTTTCATTAAGTTTTAGTCTCCCATCCTGTGTATCCGTGTGAATTTCTGGCATTCAGGCTTTGTTTTTAAGGCTGGATTATTTCATGAGGAAAGAACATAAGAACATAAGAACATAAGAAATAGGAGCAGGAGTAGGCCATCTAGCCCTTCGAGCCTGCCCCGCCATTCAATAAGATCATGGCTGATCTGTTGTGGCTCAGTTCCACTTTCCCGCCCTCTCCCCATAACCCTTAATCCCCTCTCTTATCAAGAACCCATCAACCCGCTTCTTAAAAATATTTAGCGAGGCAGCCTCCACCACTTCAACGGGCAGAGAATTCCAGAGATTCACCACCCTTTGAGTGAAGAAGTTCCTCCTCAACTCCGTTCTAAACCGCCTCCCCTTTATCTTGAGGCTGTGCCCCCTAGTCCTACTGTCTTTTTTGAGCAGGAAGAGTCTCTCCACCTCTATCCTATCCATCCCATTCATCATCTTATACGTCTCAATGAGATCTCCCCTCATTCTTCTAAACTCTAACGAGTACAAGCCTAGTTTATTCAGCCTCTCCTCATAGCTCAATCCCCTCAACTCCGGTATCAGCCTAGTAAACCTCCTCTGCACTCCCTCCAGGGCCAAAATATCCTTGCGCAGGTGCGGCGCCCAAAACTGCACACAGTACTCCAGCTGGAGAGACAAGACTGGAGAGACAAGATTTATATCCACTGGATTCAGAATAAGAGTAGGCTATTTGATTGATATGTATAAAATACAAAAGGGTCTTGACAAGGAGGATGTGAAGAGGATAGTTCCTCTTCTGGGTGAATCTATAACTAGGTATCACTGTTTCAAAGCAGGGATTCGCCCATTTAAAACAACACTGCACCACAGCCTCCTCTGATGTGTGTCTGTATTTATAAATACTCATCTGTAGCAATGTCCTTCCTTGGTGTGTCTCTGCATCATTCACTGCTCTCAGGCTGTATTCATCTTTGTCCCTCAGTTGGATTGTCTCAGTATCATTCCGCTCAATCTCACCCTTGCCTATGTCAATGATTTTTATAGCTCTCTCAAAGTGTATAGGTGCATTGGGTGATATAGGAAGTGTACAGATTAGAGAGTAAGGGCATACTTGCCTGCATAGCGCTGTTGATGAAACATTTAAACATGGAGAGTTAGCGAGCACTGAGCCGATGCTCTGCTGAGGTCTCATTCAGCCACCTAGTCTTTGAAATTTCGTAGATACTAAGCAGAGGGACCAGACAGTGACAGGGCTTATCCACTGAAGAATCCCTAAAACAGCTCCATGGCTAAACGTCTCAGATATTGCAGCATTGAATATAGGGAGCCATTGAGCTGATGCACAGACTGGGCCACGCTCACCTGCATAGGCACGTTGCTCAGGGTTTCAACAGGAAGTATGCACAGGGATAGGAAAACATACCTTTCAAGTTATCACCAGTTTACACTTGTATATTGCTCAGACCTGCCTTACAGTCACATTTTTTGACCTGCTGCATTATTTTGATCACTGCTTATTTCTCGGTTCTCAGATTGAACTGTTTTTTAGACATACATTTCTCCCCACCTGTCCTATCTTGTGTTCGCTCCCTCAACCTCATCTTCATCACTCCCTGTGTCAGCCGGAGATATCCCCTACCGCCCCGCCCCCTTTTCTATCGTCCCATTCCCGGGATAAATCTCACAGCTCTGGAATCCGTGAGCTGCTGTCAGGCAGCTTTGAAACATTTTTAAGTCTGAGGAACCTTTATTTGGTGAAACTGATCTTCCCAGACAAGCCTGAATTGAAGCAAATAACAATTGGAATCGAAACATAAACTCTTTAACTGGTAGCTGCTCTCTCTCTCGCTCTTTCGCTGATTAACCTTTCAGTCTGATGGGATTCTGCTGTGTGTTGTCTCAGCCGATCCTGGATTGAATTGGGTGACAGTTTGATCCGAGGTTAATGTGGTTTCCTCGGGGTGTGTGTCTGAGCGGCTGACAGCGCCGCTGCTCAATCTGGCTGTTACTTTCTGCGATTCTCCACAGAAACCTCAACAGCCTGGAGCACCCAATGATAGCTGCAAAGCAGTTTTTGTACGGGGCTGAGACTGATTTCTATCACTGTGAGTCTGAAAGCGCAGTAATAGCGGCCAGCGTCAGTCAGCTGTAGCCTCCAGATGGTTAAAGTAGTTAATTTAGCCGAGGTCTGGAGACCAGCAGAGAAACGGGATCCAAAACCTTCCCCTCTGTCTTCTTGTTCTGCATTCCAGGATTTTTTCAATATAATGAACTGCAAATCTTTCTGTGGCTGCTTTCTGTACCAATATAAGACATATTGACTTGCTGTAGTGTTGTAGGTACATCGGATAGTCAAGCTTTCACCTTCTCTCCCCTCTGAAGACTGCGGCTGAGAAACAGAATCTCCATCACTCGGATCTGTAACGTGTTCAAGAAGAGAAAAAGAATGATGTGTTGGATGTGCTGTTGAAATGATATTAACACTTTACAGTCCAAGCGACATAACTGGAGTTATGAAATAAAAATAAATAAAGGCGGAATTACTCAGCAGCGACAGGAAACATCACTGCAGAGAAGCAGAGTTAATGTTTTAGATCCAGATAACATTTAACCAGATTGGAATCATGCTTACAGACAAGAAACAGCCCGAACACAATGCAGACAGTGAGGAACTCCATGGCGGCTGCAGAGCCCGGGGCTGTGACTACCTTTAAAACTCCAAGCACTGCCGGAACAGAATCTGTTTTTACAGTCACTTTCTGATCTCAAACTTCCCGTCCAATCAAACAATCTGAAATCTACCCGTCATAGATTGAGATAAGATTTCAATGAGTTTCAGTGATGGGCTGAGGCTCTTTAACCAACTGTGTTAAATGTCTGAAAGTGGAGATAGTCACTGAGTGAGTACAGTGTGTGGTGTGAGGGAAGAATCAGCTTTGCTGATAAGATATAGGAGCAGAGTTAGGCCATTCGGCCCATCCTGTCCATTGCACCATTCAATCATGGCCGAAATGTTTAGAATCCCGGCAGAATCATCGCATCTCTACAGTTCACAAGGAGGCCATTCGGCCCATCGAGTCTGAACCTTCCTCAATCCTGAACCGAGCACGACAAAGATGTTCGGGTTAGGTTGATTGGCCACGCTAAATTACCCCTTAATGTCAGAAGGATTAGGAGCTAAATATGTGAGGTTATGGGGCTAGCACAGTACCTGGGTGGGATTGTTGCCGGTGTAGGCTTGATAGGCCAAATGTCCTCCTTCTGCACTGTAGGGATTCTATCCAATGATTCAGCCCCACCCAGGCTCCATCCCAGTAGCGCCACATATTTACCCTGCTAACTCCCTGTCGCTAGGGTCAACTTGTCATTGCCAACCAACCTAACCCGCATATCTTCGGATTGTGAGAGGAAACAGGAGCACCTGGAGAAAACCCACGCAGACAAGGGCAGTCTCCTCACAGACAGTCACTCGAGACTGAAATCGGACCCGGGTCCCTGGCGCTGTGAGGCAGCGATGTTAATCACTGTGCCACAGTGACGCCGCTGTGGTGTTTCTCAACCCCATTCTCCCACCCCGTCACCATAATCTTTGATCCCTTCACCAATCAGGAACCTGTCTATCTCTGTCTTGAATAAACTCAATGACCGAGCCTCCCCAGCTTTCTGAGGCAAGGAATTCCACAGATTCACCACCCTCTGGCTGAAGAAATTCCTCCTTATCTAGATTCAAACGGGCCGTCATTTTACTCTGAGGCTGTGCGCTCGGATCCTTGTCTCTCTTACTAATGGTAACATCTTCCTCGCACCCACTCTATCAAGGCTTTCAGTATTCTGTAAGTTTCAAAGAGATCCCCCCTCATCCCCGTAATCTCCTTCGAATACAAACCCAGAGTCCTCGGATGGCTGCAGTTTTATTTGATCGGTTTAAATCTCTCACTTTGAATGTTTTTGTTATTTCTTACGTCGGCTTGTGACGGCTTCTCAAGAACATTAATCTCATTGTCATGTGCGTGACCTGTTCACACTGAACCCTTCTTTCTGAACAATAGATTTCCTAGGGTTGTGACTGTAAATAAAACAATATATGGATTGTACAACAGCGGATTTGGATGCAGATCCCCTGAGAGACACAAATGCATCAACAAAGAAACATACAAGCGAAGAAATGGAGATAAACGGATGGAAAGGCAGTGAGTGAATCAAAGGCCGAGACTGTGTAAGGAGAGACATAAGTAGAAGAGAACAGGTGGAGATGCAGAGAAACAAACACGAGGAAAGGAAATGACAGAAATGAGGCTGCGACAGGGAGATAAATAGTAGGCCGACATTGAGATAAATGAGGGAGAGACGGGGACAGCAAGGGAAATGGATGATCATACGGTGAATCAAACGGGACAAAGCGGCACCGTGGCGCATTGGTCAGCACTGATGCATCACAGCGGCAGCGAGCCGGGCTCAATCTGAGCCTCGGGTCACTGCCGGTGTGGAGTCTGCACCTTCTCCCCGTGTCTGCGTGGTTTTCTCCGGGTGCTCCGGTTTCCTCCCATAGCCCAAAAACGTGCTGGTTAGGGGCATTGGTCATGCTAAATTCTCCCTCAGTACACCAGGTACCAGAGTGTGACGACGAAGACATTTTCACAGTAACTTCATTACAGTGTTAATGTAAGCACACTGTAAACTAGACGGGAACAGTTGCAGATCAGTAGAGATACAATAGAGGGAGATAAAGAGAGGCAAAAGAACAGGCGGCAACAGAAACAGAGCTAAACAACTGAGTACAATTTGAAAATCAATAGCCTAATTCCAATCAAGAATTTCAAAAAGGGAAAGAAAAATAACATAATTGAGAACGTGATACCAACAAGATTTCCGAGAGCCTCTTGATACCCTGAGAACCAAACCAATCGCACAATCAGAATGTGATCCTTCCCGTACCCTCTGCAGTAAAACCTGGTGTTGTCAGAATTTTTACTGTGTAAACAAACAAAGGCAGCGAGGCAGCTCCATCTGGCGGCGATTTGCTGAAACAACACCAAATTATCAGATTACAAAAGGACTTTATTGCATTAGTTTTAACTTTATTATGTTGATGTATTAGTTTCACAAGTCGGCTTACATCAACACTGATTTAAGGTACTGTGAAAATCCCCCAGTCGCCTCACTCGGGTGCCTGTTCGGGTACACGAAGGGAAAATTTAGCATGGCCGATGCATCTAACCTGCACGTGTTTTGGACTGTGGGAGGAAACCGGAGCATCCGGAGGAAACACACACAGACAAGCGGAGAATGTGCAGAAACCACACAGACAGTGACCCAAGCCAGGAATCAAAATCGAGTCCCCAGCGCTATGAGCCAGCAGTGCTAACCACTGTGCTACTATGTTGGATTATTCTTGTTAATACTTTTACTGTTGCAATGTAATTTAGCGCAGTTGAAACTATACAAGAGAGAAAACCTCAACTTTATTTTAGTTGCTGGCGATTTGCGTTATTGAATTAATAGTGGTTATAAAAGTTCGTTTTAAATAGTATGAAACCATCAAGATTCTGATTAAATGCCTCCTCTAAAATAACAACACAAGATATAAATATGAATCTGGATTCACAATCATTCCTTATGTTATTTAGTTATTTGAATTTAAAGCTTCCCATCACAATATTTCTCCTCAAGTTCTGGTTATTGACTTTAACTACTATTGCTGCTCCAATATAATGAATCATTTGGTGGACTCGTTGAAACGGAAGAGTGGGAGAAATCAGATGTCTGACCCCCTGAACTTTAGGAAAAATGGGAGAAAGAGAAGGGCGTAGAGCAAGTGTGAAGACAGAGACGGTCAGAAACAAGGCAAAAGAAGATAGTCGCACAGAGGCGGAATGACAGAGCGAGAAAGACAGACCCTAAACGAAGAGACAACAGGAAAACCCGAGAAATTCAGGGAGAAAGAGAAACTCAGAACTTATCAGTCCAGAGGTAACAGTGATTGGTGCCCCGACGCTCATCGGTTCAGAGAGAGAACCAATCCTGTCGCTAGGAAACGCCCCTTAATTTCGGAGTAGGTGACGTTTCCGCTGATATGCATTTCCGCTTTAATATCAGAAGTGTCAACATATTTCAAATATTGTCTAATTTGTGCCGAATCCTAAACCAGACACCATGTGCTCCTCATTTTGGTTACTGATAATAATGGTCTTGCTGCCCGGTGAGTCAATAAGTTCTGACAAAGCGTCATCTTGACTCGAAACGTTATCTCTGTTCTCCCTCTCACACGTGCTGTCAGACCTGCTGAAAATTTGCAGCATTTTATTTCTTGAGTCAATGTTTAAATGAACAGTGTCTATTCCATGGGCTATGTTCGCTCCCTGATATTGAATAAATTCTGTGTTTTGTTACAGGGACAAATGCTGAAGATTCAGTGTCGCAAGATCGATCTGAATTAAGAATTCTGGAAGGACAGAACATAACCTTGGACTGTAGATACTCAACAACTGGTTCTTGGACCCTGTTCTGGTATATCCAATATCCCAGGGAAGCTCCGAGATATTTGATGAAGATATATAGCTCGGGCAATACCAATAAGTCTCCGGATTTCCCAGATAGATTCTCGGCTGCTTTACACAAAGGAAACAACACTGTTCCTTTAAATATTGCCAGCATTCTTCTGTCTGACACCGCCGTGTATTTCTGTGCCATGGAGCACACACTGGCGCAGAGATATAGCGAGTCCCGAGCAAAAACCCCAGACTGGGAGTTCTAGTTCGTGGTCCGCAGAGGGCGCTCTCACACCGATAAACAGAAACAGCAATTCAGCCTCAATAGTGAATGTCACCGGATCATAAACAAAATATCAAAACAAAGCCCAACACTGAACATGAACAGCTGAGCCACAGTTGGTTTTTAGCTTATAACTATGCTAAAAATGCATTTATGGTTAGTTAACTCATCCTTAGTCTCTTGCTAATATTTCCTTCCATGAGTGAATTATTCCCCATCTTCACTCTCCGTTTCGCGGTCGGTTTGATCAAATCAAATGGTCTATTTGATCAAGAGTGTTTTGCTCGCTAAGTCATCAGTTATGTAACATACACATGTCACAAGGTTGACATAGAATCATTTAAAACAGTCGCTGAGAACAAGGCACCATCAATGCTCATTCTTATTTTGAATGGATGTCAAATGTTTCCTGACGTGTTTTGCAACTTTACAGTACCCGGAACCAGTAACATCAATCCCACCCCTGTCCCTAACAATATAGCGATATTCCTAATAAGCACACTGAATATAACTCAGTTTAGAATGTTTCTGTTCACTGAAAACCACGTATCCACCTACAGGACTAAAAACACGACAGGAGACACATGTAAGTGAGGTGAGAAGATTCTATCACATTATAGCAGATTAATGAGAGTGCGGATTGGAACGAAATGTTTCAGGCTTCAACGTCCCGTTTACAGAGCGGCCAGTGACAATGTTGTAGGGCAACAACTGTGTTCTATGGGGGTGGTGAGGGAGCGTGGGGTGGGGGTGGGGGTTCGGGCAGGCAATTGTGGCATAAACACGTTTAATCTAATTTCCAAATCATGCTTAAGAGTTTAAAAACACTCAAATATTATTAATTCCGATTTGAATATGCATTTTGGATCTGAGACATTAATTCTGTCACTTAGTTAGTGACAGAAGGAGATTTTTTTTAAGTTTACCTGGAGTGATTTTGTTTTATTCTGGCATTGTCTAATCTAAATCCTGCTGAACTCAAAGGAAGTCTTGCTCATGTCTGCAGACAACCGGTGAGATAAACAACAGCAACAGCATCGTTCAGGCAGCCAAACATCTCTCCATTTCTATGTGGAGAAACTGGACTCAGAAGAGTTAATCAGAACAAGGAGCTTGTGTCGAATCATAGAATCATAGAAAGTCAATCCTTACCGTCCAGAAGTGAGACATGCGGCTCATCGAGTCTGCACACAATCGCACCCAGGCCCTATTCCGTAACTGTACATACTAACCCCGCCAATCCCCTGACACGAAGGTCAACTTAGCATGGCCAATTTTTTGACAATTGACTTGTTCACACGTGGCCCGGAAGAAAAGCAGCTGCAGATCAAGAACCCACATCCTGACACCGGAAGAACGGAGTCTGATTCTAGCCAAACAGATTGCAGAAAACCCAAGGGTCTGAAACTTTATTTGGTGCATCTTACATCTGCAAAATATTGATTCAATACAGAATCTTCTGCTGTGAACTGTGCTCTGTGTTCTTACTGACATTGTTACTATATCACACGGTGCAAATGAAACTGTTCCTTATCGTTCTGGTGGTGCTAACTTGTAAGCGCAGGATATTTATTCCCGAACTTGTGGAGCTATGTATTTATATTAATTTTGCTCCAGTGTCTCACTGTATGATTTCTTTTTTATAGATCGGTGTCTCTCGGACCAAGTTTCACAAACTCCGACGGCGAGAACAGTTTGGAGCGGGGATTCAGTGCAGATAAACTGCAGCTCTGATATGTCCAGCATTTATGGAGTGTATTGGTACAGGCAAAAACCCGGTCAGGGACTGGAGTTCATAATAAGCAGAATCTCGAATGGCAAAGTGAGAAAGGACCGGTTCGAATTGGAACTCTCCACTGCGGGAAAACGGGGCCAGTTGGTTATTGAAAACACGGAGAGCGCGGATGCCGCTCTGTATCACTGTGCGATAGAACCCACACTGAGAGGAAAGACGCTAGTCACTGTACAAAAACCTCACGCCTGTTTTCAGCGGCAGCAACCCTACAAACAGCACACTGCAGGCAATACGTACCAGAACTAGAGCAAGAAATGGAGCATGTGAGCGGGATTGCCCTGGACTTTGCAATTCCTGACAGCGACTTTGCTTTTCTCAGACATATTGATATTACTCATCCGATTGAAGAAACAGTCGCTCAGTGAGTGTAGACTTTATGGTGAGGAAATCATTCATATTCTTTAATTTAAGGATGATACTTCACTGTCTCACTGTATTATTTGATTTATTTTATAGCAATCGAGTGGGTTAGATGGTGGTGGGTGGGTGGGGTGGGAGCTCTCCGGAGAAAGAGATACCCAATATTAAGCAATAGAATGAACAGGTTCAGACAGAGTCTGTATCATATGACGCATGCTGTGTCTGTAACTCTGCAGACGGAAACACTTTTGGGGCAGAAGTTGCCCCTCCCACTGCGCTGCAGGTCCAACAAACCCCGGACGAGAGAATAACATGCCCAGTAACAGAAGGCAATCAATATGGGTCAGAGCGACAACAGCAAAGATTGCTGACAATGCTGCTGTTATTTCTTCATATTTTCAATTCAGAGCAGCGAAGAGTTTGTAAGCAGTGCGCCCCCTGACGGAAGTTCGGAAACTTTCAATGTTGGGATAACGAGCAAAGTATAAATTTATCAATGGGGCAGTTTCCAGTGCCCGGGTTTTAGGAAATACGTTTCAGAAAATTCAGCCGTTTATATATCTCGTAAATACTAAACTTTTGTTACTCGTAGGACTTAGACGTCGCTGGCTGGCCAGCATTTATCGCCCATCCTTAGTTGCCCTTCGACGGCAGTTGAGAGTCAACCACATTGTTGTGGCTCTGGAATCACATGTAGACCAGACCAGGTAAGGGCGGCAGATTTCCTTCCCGAAAGGACATGAGTGAATCAGATGAGTTTTCACACAATGGTTTCATGGTCATCAGTAAATTCTGAATTCCGGCTCTCCCCAACACGAACTAAGTTTCTGGATTAATAGTTTCGCGATAATATCACGGAGCCACCCCCTCTTTATTTATGGTATCACCTGATTTTTACTCTGTCTATTACACTCGGTACTTTTCAATCTCGATCTCTATTTCAACAACTTCCTCATTTTCTGTCCACTCCTCCGACAATAACTGAAATTTCCTCTGTCCTGTTTTCCAACCACTCAGTCTAGTCTACACGCTCCCTCTTTCCTCTTCACCATTTCTGTTTTCAACTCTCTTCATTTCTGACAGAATTTTAATAATTAGATTCTATATTTTATTTTCAGTTGTGTCATTTCCTTTTTTGACTATTTTAAAATAATCCCATCACTCACTCTGCCGACATTGCAGACACACAGAGTGGATCTCACAGTCGATGCAGGTTTTTGTATGGAACCCCCATGTGTTTGTTACACTGTGGCTCACGGCACAGAGATAGGTGGCAGTGTCTGTAACTCTGGCGTCTCTCACAGTCAGGGCACTGAATTTGAAGCCTTTCCCGATTGAGGCAGTGATCCTCTCGCTTTGATCGGTTTCTCTTCTGGCCGTCACCAGATGCTGGGGTGGCTGATTCGGGGACTGTCTGTACCAATGCCAGCTGGTAAACGTAGTGGTGGTGGTGCAGTTGATGGATATGGTTTCCTCTTCGCTGACAACCTCCCACCGAGGGAGCTGCATCACCTCATCTGCTCCAGTCACTCCCGTGAAGATCAGAGTGAAAAGCAGCAAAGAGAATCTGTAAATTCGGAGCATTTTTCAGATCATATGAAATTCCTGCTCAAGCAATTGTCCAAGGAGTTCAGTTTAGAATTAGGATATGTACATAATATTCACACGAAATAACAAGGAGCCAAAAGCCCGCTCCAGTTGCAACTGTGGCGTCTCTCTGTCGAGCTGATGAAAGAAGCTGAGACTCGAGCTTTATCCGCTCACGGATGTCGATTCTACTGGAATCAGAGATGGAGAATTGAAACCGGAATAAATAAACCCCATCGGCAACCCCATGTTTCCGGTTACAAATCTCGTCCCACGTGTCTAACTAGGAAACCATTCTCCCTGTTAGAACACTGACTGAACCCAGCTCGGGGTGGATCTATTCACTGGCTGCCGGCTCACCAGCTACCAACCCCACAGCACCACCGCGGACACAGGGAAATGCAGTGAGAGCATCCCGAGGCAAAATATACAGGGTCAAGTTTCAAACGGATGTTTTCAAATATCCAATTCCTGTTTTACAGAACAGGCAAAGGAAATGCTCAACATTTGGGTTGTTTGGGGAATATTCGCAACAAGTAATTGTAAACCAAACACATTTCATATTTACTTTAATTTTACAAACGTGATTTAAAATGAAATTTTAAGTATTCAATCGGTCTGATTTATTTCTGTTTGAGCAGGTTTTTCAGATCTGAGTCGTGGGGATTCAGTCACCCTGTCGCTACCCTCAGAATTAAAGACTGAAGAAGAAGCGTTGAGTTTAATCTGTACCTATGGTATTACAATGATCAACTACATTTTATCCTGGTACCGGCAACACTCAGAGAAACAGCGTCTATTTATATTGAGGAAAAATTAGATATTTGTTGAAGATATAACAAATCTTGTTAAAAGCCGTTTCTCTGGAGAGCTTCAGACATCGAGTAAATTCACCAGTTTGACTATCTCTGGTCTGCAGCTGACTGACGCTGCCGTGTATCACTGCGCTTTCAGCCGCATCGTCATGGAAAGCAGTCTGACTGATGTACAAAACCTGCCTTGAACTATAGGTTGAAACCGTGTCTGCTGCACAGAATCGTGGGCAGATGCAGCCACAATGTAACAGTCAGCCAGGCAAGAATCCTCATTAACCTGGGATCAGCCTTCACCCAAGTGTTTCCAGTATCCGGCCAATTCAGTCTGTGAGATCAGTCAGTGGTAAGTTGGTTGATATTCAAGGAAACACCTCGAGCCAGGCTGCTTTCAGCACCTCGATAGACACAGCAGCTGCAGATTCCGGCTTGCTCATAGTAACAAAAACATTCCAGCCTGAAGGAAACATTCTGAAGCTCACTGGTCATTGGGAGAATTCTATTCTCAATGTTTATTTTAGAGATCACAGTCACTTCCTTGTGAAATCTCTTCATTGTGGATACACTTCCTCCGAAGCAGCAACACTCTCATCGGACCAAATAAACACAGAAAATAGGTCGCCGGAAAATGCCTTGTAAACCTGATGGCGATTGAATTGCTGAATATTCGACAGACACGGGGACTGGATCAAATGACAATTACGAAACAAAGTAGATCAAATAAATTTAAGAACATCAGCGATAGTCCAACTGCGAGTTGAAATTAACCAATACAATTTCTCAAATGTTCCTTACCTCTTGTTGAGGTTGTGTTTTGCTCTGATATTTTAGGAAGGCATCTGTGATTCTCCCTGTGGAGAGTGAATTATTCTTTCCGTTTATCAGTGCGAGAGCGCCCTCTGGTGGTACCTTACTGTGAGGGTTTTGTCCGGGAACCGTTCTATCTCTGCAGCAGTGTGGACTGAATGGCACAGAAATGCACAGCGCTGGCGGAGTGAAGAGCCCTGGCTTAGTTGAAAGAGCAGTTTTGTTTCCTTTGTGCAAACAGCAGAAAGTCTGGTAAATCTTGAGACGAATCTCCCGCGCTGCATCCTCATTGAATATTTCGGACCTTTTCCGGTATACCGGATGTACCAGAGCAGAGTTGGTTCACGGTTGGTTATTGACTAACAATAATCCGGTATTGTGCTCTGTCCTTCCTGAATTGTTAATTCAGAAGGAGCCTGGGATAATGGATCATCGCTATTGGTTCCTATAACACAAAGACAGAGTGTTCCAAAAGTCAGAAATTAAACACAATTCCTGGATAACACGTTGACTGAACAGAGACTCGATGTGGAGATGCCGGCGTTGCACTGGGGTAAACACAGTAAGAAGTCTCACAACGCCAGGTTAAAGTCCAACAGGTTTACCTGGTAGCAAACGTCACTAGCTTTCGGGGCTTTTCCCCTTCGTCAGGTGTCTCGCCAGACAACAAGACCATTATTACCAGTAAGGAATAAGGGGGACACATGGTAATTCCTTTACAGATCGACAGAAAAATACAGGTTATTCTCGATTTGTTGATTCTTCTAGTATAATATTAAGTTTAGAACATAGAACATAGAACACTACAGCACAAACAGGCCCTTCGGCCCATGAGTTGCACCGATCACATCAATACCTACCAATTCATAGACCTATCTATAACCCCCAATCCCATTAAATCCCATATACTCATCCAGAAGTCTTTTAAAAGACACCAGCGAGTTCGCCTCCACCACCACTGACGGCAGCCGATGCCATTCACTCACCACCCTCTGAGTGAAAAACTTACCCCTAACATCACTTCTGTACTTGCCTCCCCGCACCTTAAATCTGTGTCCCCAGATCAGAATGTGGCTTCATTCAGAAAGTTTAACCCAGATCAGAATGGGGCTTCATTTACTCAGAAACTGAGGTTGTTTTTCAGGGATACGTCTAGCTGTTCTGTGAGTGCTGATCGAAGTGACGCACCATTAAATGGGAATCGGAAATAATTATCTAGTCTGATTGCTTCTTTCTGACATTTTCTGGGTTTCTGCCTCCCTTTTCTTGTTTCTGTCTCTGTCAGTTGCTCTCTCTGACACTCTTCTCGAAGTGCCATGAAAATGCGGAGTTTAGAAAATCTAACTTGTCTCAGAATCTTATGAAAAAAATCCTCTCAAGAAGTATTCTGTTAATAGCAGCAAACATATTTCTGTATTTTACAGATAAGTTTGAAATTACAACGGTTAGGCAAAATACTTAATTTAGTGGGAATCAGGGCAAAATCAATTCCCTCTGCATGCGGCACAATAACAGTTGCAATCTGCAGTTTCATGTTGATTTGAATTCGTTTTATTCATTCTTTATGCCGTGCACATTGGATAAACAGAATGAACTATCAAGATACAGAACAAGGAAAGCATTTCTTCCTTCTTTATAGTCATATAAAATAAAGTGTGTGTTACTCGGCATAATAATAATTATCTGATGACATGATTATACATCGATGTGAGAATCCTGTCACTTTTTCGATCGCGCTGGCAAATTACTTTTTCCAAACCATTTATTTTGCTCGGACCAACACAACAGACACCAACTTCAATAAAAATAATTGAAAAATATTAATCTCAGTTTTTTTGCCCATTAATGTTATATCGCCCAGGAATCATTAACAAGTTAAGCTCCAAAGACCTTAGTGCATCAAAGTGCAGCAACGTTTTTCTACTGTACGTTTGGATGGAATTAACATCTGATAACTACATCAGTTGTGTACATTAATCCCTAAATGCAATCTCCAGGCAATATCTCACATAGGCAATTGCGAACAATGTTCGCATACAGTGGATGGTAACAAAAGGGCAAATGCGCCACCCGACCTCCTGCTGCAAACTTTCATCCCTGACAACGATATTCAATATTCACACTTCAGCAACCGGGTCCCAGGTCCAGCTGCCGAGTGACTGAACCTCTCTGAGACTCACAAAGGCCGGCGCCTGCAGTAAGTGAAAGCCGCCAGCAGATGGTAATATTGCATTATTTTCGTCACAGGACAGTGAAACTCCCGTTTCAACTCACAGTTAGATTTTCCGAATATCAGTTTGACTGGAATAATGCCTTTCCCACACTACCACCTCTATGGCAAAGGAAACTAACAAAGTGCAATAAATGCTTGATTCGACATCGAAGCCCACACTCGGTAAAAATATGTTTTAAATGGCATCTCCTCCACCAGTGGCCCAGAGTGAGGGGGAATTGCTATTAGTTTCACCCTGTGTGAGCTAACCATTATTTGGAGAGGTTCATGATCAAAAATACCATTCCAATAAATCTCCTGCCCAACACCAATTTTGGGCAGAGCAAGACTGCTTTGAGATAAAGACATAAAACACAAACGTGTTTAAATTGTGAAAAATGAGTTATACATGTTGGCCCAGAAACATGGGGGAGAATTATCATTTTTCATTTTTGAAAATGTGACTGTGGGATATTTTAACTTTGCATCAGAGAGCGCGATCTAGATGGTGGTTTAGTATCTCATCCAGTGAAGCAGCACCTCGGATAGATTTGATTTGATTTGCTTTCTTATTGTCAAATGTATTAACATAAACTGAAAACTATTGTTGTTTGCGCGCTATACAGAGAAAGCGTAAGTATATGGAGAAGGACAGGAGCGAGAGCAGAATGTGGTGGAACATTCATAGCTGAGATATCGAGAAAGGTCAATTTTGCGCGAGGTAGTTCCATTTAAAAGCCTGACGGCAGCAGGGAAGCAGCTGTTCCTGAAGCGGTTGGTACATGAACTCAAACATTTGTATTTCTCCTGACGGTAGAAGGTGGAGAAAGGGAATAACGGACACACTACAGCAGTGTTGCGGGATCAACGGAACTAAAGAGACTTGTATAGAATTGTAAACAGTGCGGTCATGCTGCAATTCTGGAACGGGTTTTGCAGAAATCGAATTGTGGTTATTGACACACTAGAAGATATGTAATTGCTACTGTCTCAGTCTCTGTGGCGCAATTGGTCAGCACGTTCGGCTGTTAACCGAAAGGTTGGTGGTTCGAGCCCACCCAGGGACGGAATTTTACTATCTTTTCACCATCAGCATTCATAGGCAAACAGTTCCGGGTTGTCAATGGGTCTATGGGCGTCAATAAAATAATGCTCTCAATTGTCACTGCTGTCTAATGTTACCAACATTATTTAATGATGAACGACTTCAAACATATTACATATAACATTGTATACACGCTTCCATTATACCATTAAACTTAAAAATTACAATCGAATCATGAACTTGCGGCTAATCATTTGCTCCAATTCCATATCCCTGTTTCCATTCATTCCTGGATAGATCATAAATCTGTCTAACCCAAATTGAATTGTGTTCAGTGATGGAGCATCTGCAACCCCCTGGAGTAGAGAATACCGAAGATTCACCAGCCTTTGAGTGAAGGAATTTTTCCTCATCGCAGTCCGAAATCATTAGCGTTTTATCTTGAGATTGTGCCCCCATGTTTTAGATTCCCGGATCAGGAAAAATAATGTCTCAGCTTTTCAATGCTGTCTATTCTTTCTCGTTAAGCTGTTGAAATTTTCCAGCGTTTTCTGCTTTTGATTCAGATTCCAGCGTTGTCAGATTTTATTCTGTCTAAAATGCGGGGATGCAAACTGCACACACTATTCCAAATGTGGTCTCAACAAAACCCTGAATTACTGTAACAAGATTTAAACACTTCAAAACATAACTCCGTGCTCATGGCTGGAAAGAGAGTGTGCCAGTGGATAATTCGCACAGAGTACATTTCTGTAATCAGTAACTGGATCAGGAAGGTGATATATTTCTGTCTCTTTGTACTGTCATCTTTAAACTCCATCTCCTCTCAATGCCCTGTGTCATATATTCGCTTTCCCTGCTTTCCAGGCAAAGCTCGGGTTCACCAACTGTTTGTGTCTTATCAAGCAGCTAATTGACCCTGGGAGCTGGACAGCTCCCAGATGAGAGGCAGCGACAGAAACAGAAAGAGAAGTGACATGATAGTGTTTCATAAATGACTTGTGTCAGTTGCTCTCCGTGATGAATGCCTGCAGTGTGTTCCCTTGTATGTTTCACAGAGACCACAGTGATGAGCTTGTTGGGAGTTTGGAAACTGCAAGTGTCACATGAGCAGCTCACTGTCTATTTCATGTTCCAGCTAAGAGGATTCGCTGCTTTCATTGGCTGAAGCAGTCACTTGTGTGTGATATAAACATGACAATTTGAAGGATAAAGTTGCATTTGGTGAATAAAAAATCCGAAACATTATGAAAAGCAGGTAATTCATGGATAAATTAATATCTTAAAGCGGGCTGGTCAGCTTCCCTGGTGGTCTAGTGGTTAGGATTCGGCGCTTTCACCACCGCGGCCCGGGTTCGATTCCCGGTCAGGGAATGTAGATTTATTGCTGTACAACAATCCTGCGTTACTTCCAGTTCTGTCGGAATCAGTACTCGGGGGATTTCTTGGTTAACCAAGGCAGGGCCTGCTGTAATCGAAACAAGGAGATTGTTTCATAAATGAATACATGAAACATAAATTACAACAGGAAAATAGAGCATAGAGTAAAGTTCAGTACATCATTTACACCGAACAACGCAATATTTACAGACAAGATAGTTTTGTGTAATCTGTTGAATTGCTTGTAAAAATAATTCCTGAGCAATTCTGTTCTAAATGGAATTGAACATGATAGGTAGAAATTCTGAACTCTTCCACAAGGTGGCAGCAAGGCTCAGCACCTACTGCTTTTTAGCGGTATGTTTGGTTAATATTTCCACACCTCTGTAACAGTGAGGGGCAATTAACACGTTTCATTTAATTATCAACATTTTCACCCTGCCTAAGCCTGTTTCCATTGCAGACTGATATTTTAAACAGTGTTACTTTCCGTTTACCCTGTTTCACTGCATCGACAGAGCGAGTTTCAGGAAACTAACGGGAGTTTGTGTTGTGACTGGTGGGCAGCCAGTTTTGCAGCCACGACGTGAATGCAATAATCAGGCAGAAAGAATGTTCGGTTTGTGCCGTTTCTGATGGCATTTCTGCAGATTGTTCTCTGGGCCTTTGTGCACAGAAGCCTATTCCAGTGTCAGTGTGTGACTGGCTGTTGTAAACAGTCCTCAGCAGACAGCAGCTGTGACCCAGAAATCTGCGGCAGTTTTTGTACGAGAATTTCACTCGTTCTCATCACTGTGAGACTCTGCGCACAGTAATAGACCGCGGTGTCAGACAACCGCAGCTCCGAGATTGTCAGTCGGTACAACCTGTCTGACTGGTGGACTCGATCTGAAAACCGGGTCCGAGCGAAATCGGCCTTGAATTCATAGCTGTCGCTCGGGTCCCGGCGGACGGCAAACTCAGGCTGTCTGCCTGGGTACTGACGGTACCAGAATAAATAATCGGCATCGGCGGTAAAGGTGCAGCTTAAAGTGACATATTTCCCCTCTGACGGTGTGAGTGAGGATTCCCGCTGAGTAACAGAGTCTCCATCGCTGTGATCTGGAATATACAGTTAAAAAAGTGAAATAATCAACTGAACTGAAATGTGACTGTTAGTAGTTAGTATTACATACAAAAAGTTGGAGTACAGACCTTAGAAAAAAAACTTTTTACAAAATTGACTTGTCTGTTTTACATCCTAGAGAGGGCAATTCACCTTACTTCGTCTCAATCTCTCAGAATTTTCATCCATTTCTTTCTCCAACATCTCTTCATTTAGCTTCCCTTGTGGTAGTTACAGAATATAAAGACACTTTGTTTATGGAGGTCTATCCACAAAACCCTTTTGCATCTCTTTGCATCATTGTATTTATCAGAATCAATGATCCAGAAGTGAAAAGAACTCGGCAGCACTAACCTATCAACCACCTTTCAATCACATTTGAATCACTTTCAATCACATTAACCCCCTTTCAATCACATCTGGCAAGCGGTCCCTCCAGCCTCGCTTTGCGAGATAAAATAATCTCAGCCAGCACAATTATTTCTCATAGCAAGCTCACGCCAATTGCCATATCACCTTCTTAAAGATTCTTTCTCATTTTCTCCTGTGTCCTTACATTATTTCCTAACACTCCTCATGTGGTCTGACCAAGTTTCGATACCAGTATTAAATAGACTATTTACTTTTCAAATCTAATTCTCTGAAATTAATCTTCATTTAAAAGTTTTATATTTCTTACCGACGCAGAAACCTGCCCAGAGCACGGCGAGAATGGGGATCCGCATCGCTGCTGCTGTGTCAGAAAGGTGCAGAATAGAGAATTGTAAAAGGGCTCATGTCACCTCCTGCAGGACAACACAGACTCAGAGCAGCCACAGTTCTGATGTCACTTCCTCAGGATATCACACGGATGGAGCTGTGGGAGTTGCCTCTCACCACCCTGATGTTTCTTAACCAGGGCTACGTGTTTATATAGGGGAACGCAAGCGTGAATGCCATATCCTACTCATCAGAGCGTAAGGTTTCTGAGTGTAGGTAGCTGGATCTCAAATAAATATAAGCGGGAAAATCAAAGCAATATTTTTGTGAGGCGCTTGATGAAGATTCCGTTTAGTATTGAATAATTTTCTGCCTCTAACAAAGTTGGTACGAGCCTATTGGTCGGCAGAATGGAATAAAGATTAGCGACACTTGCTACAGAGAGGCAACGTTATGTAATTTTTCAATGTTGCTTTGTTTCTGAGTTCAGTTCCTTGTAGATAAATCCTACTTGTGACAACACTACCCAGACTGTCCTGTGCTGTTCTCACACCGACCCTTCTTACTTGTCATTTTTATTGGAGATGTTGTTAACTTTATCAATGATTGCTACTCCAATATAATGAGTAATTTGGTGGACTCTTTGAAATGGGAGAGTGGGAGAAATTGGATTGTCTCAACCCTAAACTTTAGGAAAAAGGGGAGAAAGCGAAAAAGGTAGAGCATGTGTGAAGACAGAGACGGTCAGAAGCAGAGCAAAGGGAGATAGAGAAACCGAGGCGGAATGACAGAACAAGGTACATAAGTCCCAAACGACGAGACAGCCGGAGAACCAGAGAGGAACAAGGAGAAAGTGAAACTCAGAATTTATTAGCCCAGACTTGTGACACTAATAAATAAACATAGGCTTAAAACTAATGCAGCAACGTCCTTCCATATTCTGAGAATTCGGTGGTTTTCCAGAAAATAATAAATTACCTCAGATCGCCGCCAGATGGAGCTGCCTCACTGCATGTGCGTGTTTACTGCAGGGGCAGGAGAAGGATCACAATGTAATAGTGATACTGGTTTCATTCTGAGGGTGTTTTGGGGGTTCTCGGAAATCTCCCTGCTGGCATCACGTTCTAAATTAAGTTATTTTTCTTTCGCTTTCTGGAATTCTGATTGGATTTAGGCCATTGATTTTCAAGTTGGACACAATTGTTTCTGTCACTGTCTATCTCTGTTTCTCTTGTCATCAGTTCGTTTGCTTCTCTTTGTGTCTCCCTCTGTATTATGTCTACATATCTGCGACTGTTCCCTTTACCGTATCATCATATATTTCCTTCCCGTCTCTCCCTCACTTATCTCAATGTCTGTCCCGCTATTTATCACCCTGTCACAACGTCATTTCTATCATTCCCTATTCTCCTGCTTATCTCTCCGCCTCTCCAGCTGTTCCTCTCTACTCATCTCTCTCCTTCGATCATTGTATCGGCCTTTGATTCACTCACTGCCTTTCTATTCGTTTATCTTCATTTGTTAGCTTGGATGTTTCGGGTTGCTGCATTTGTTTCTCTCAGGGGATCTGCACCTAAATCCGCTGTTGTACAATTATTTAAAGTCACAACACGACGAAATCTACCGTTCAGAACGAAACGTTCAGTGTTAACAGGTCACGCACATGACAATGAGATTAATATTCTTCAGAAGCCGTCACAAAGCTATATAAAATTCAACATGAGTGATTGAAACGGATCAAATAAAACTTCCACCATCTGAAGCCTCTGGGTCTGTACTCGATGCTGTTTAGAGGGATGTGGGGGGTCTCTTTGAAATTTACAAAATACTGAAAGGTCTGGATGGAGTGGGCTTGGGGAAGATGTTTCCATTAGTAGGGGAGACAGGGAACCGACCGCAGCGCCTCAGAGTAAAGGGACATCTATTAGAATCGAGATATAGAGGAATTTCTTCAGGTGGTGAATCTATGGAATTCCTTTCCACAGAAACCTGTGGAGGACAGATCATTGAGTGTATTTAAGACAGGTAGTTAGGCTCCTGCTTGGGGAAGGGACCAGAGATTATGGGATCGAGCTACGAAATTGGGGTAGAGAAACCCCACAGGAGCGACATTGTGGCGCAGTGATTACCACTGCTGCCCCACAGCGCCAGGGACCGGGGTTCGATTTCAGCCTCGGGTGACTGTCTGTGTGGAGTCTGCACGTTCTCCCCGTGTCTGTGTGGGTTTCCTCCGGATGTTCCTGTTTCCTCCCACAGTCCAAAGATACGCGGGTAAGATTGATAGTCCATGACAAATTGACCCTTGTGTTAGGGAGTTAGCATGGTAAATATGTGGCGTTACAGGAATAGGCTTGGGTGGGATTGAATCATAGAATACCATCCCTACAGTGCAGGAGGAGGCCATTTGGCCCATCGAGCCTGCACCGACAACAATCCCACCCAGGTTCTGTGCTGTCCCCGCAACCCCATACTTTTACCTTCTAATCCCCCTGACATTAAGGAGCAATTTAGCATGACTAATCAACCTAATCAACATCCTTGGAGTGTAAGGATATTTTGGCCTTGGAGGGAGTGCAGAGGAGGTTTACTAGGCTGATACCGGAGCTGAGGGGGTTGAGCTATGAGGAGAGGCTGAATAGACTGGGCTTGTACTCGTTAGAGTTTAGAAGAATGAGGGGCGATCTCATTGAGACATATAAGATGATGAATGGGATGGATAGAATAGAGGTGGAGAAACACTTCCCGCTCTGAAAGGACAGTAGGACTAGGGGGCACAGCCTCAAGATAAAGGGGAGGCGGTTTAGAACGGAGTTGAGGAGGAACTTCTTCACTCAAAGGGTGGTGAATCTCTGGAATTCTCTGCCCGTTGAAGTGGTGGAGGCTACCTCGCTAAATATTTTTAAGACGCGGGTTGATGGGTTTTTGATAGGAGAGAGGATTAAGAGTTATGGGGAGAGGGCGGGAATGTGGAACTGAGCCACGACAGATCAGCCATGATCTTATTGAATGGCGGGGCAGGCTCGAAGTGCTAGATGGCCCACTCCTGCTCCTATTTCTTATGTTCTTATGTTATGTTCTTATGTTCGGTTCAGGATTGTGGCCGTTTCAGACTAGATGGGCCGAATGGCCTCCTTGTGCACTGTAGGGATTCTATGATTCTGTAGGGATTTTAAACATATCGGCCATGATTGAATGGTGGAATAGGCACGAATGGGCCGAATGGCTTAATTCTGCTCCTATCTCTTATGGCCTTGTCAGTGAAGCTGATTCTTCCCTCTCACCACACACTGTACCCACTCAGTCACTGAGTCTCAGATATGTAATAGTGAAGGTCAAAGAGCTTCAGCTGATCACTGAAACTCATTGAAATCTTATCTCAATCTATGACGGGTAGATTGCAAATTGTTGATTGGACGGGAAGTTAGAGATCAGAAAGTGACTGTAAAAACAGATTCTGTTCCGGCAGTGCTTGGAGTTTTAAAGGTAGTCACAGCCCCGGGCTCTGCAGCCGCCATGGAGTTCCTCACTGTCTGCATTGTGTTCGGGCTGTTTCTTATCAGTAAGGATGACTCCAATCTGGTTAAATGTTATCGCGATCTGAACCTTTAGCTCTGCTTCTCCCCAGTGGTGGTTCTTGACCCTGCTGTGTATTTCCACCATCATTTGTTTTTATTTTGTAACTCCAGTTATGTCGCGGTGAATATAAAGTGTTAATATTATTTCAGCAGCGCGTCCAACACTTAGATTTATTTTCTTCTTCTTGAACACGTTACAGATCCGAGTGATGGAGATTCTGTTTCTCAGCCGCAGTTTTTAGAGGGGAGAGAAGGTGAAACGGTGACTATCCGATGTACCTATAGCACTACAGCAAGCGACTATTTCTTATATTGGTACAGAAAGCAGCCACAGAAGGATTTGCAGTTCATTATATGGAAAAGATCCGTGGATGCACAAGAAGACAGAGGGAAAGGTTTTGAATCCCGTTTCTCTGCTGAACTCCAGACCTCGGATAAATTAACTACTTTAACCATCTCGAACCTGCAGCTGACTGACGCTGGCCGCTATTACTGCGCTTTCAGTCTCACAGTGATAGAAAGCAGTCTCACCCCCGTACAAAAACTGCTTTGCAGCTATCATTGGGTGCTCCAGTCTGTTGAGGTTTGTGTGGAGAATCGCAGAAAGTAACAGTCAGATTGAGCAGCGGCGCTGTCAGCCGCTCAGACACACACCCCGAGGAAACCACATTAACCTCGAATCAAACTGTCACCCAATTCAATCCAGGATCGGCTGAGACAACACACAGCAGAATCCCATCAGAGTGAAAGGTTGATCAGCGAAAGAGAGAAAGAGAGAGCAGCTACCAGTTAAAGAGTTTATGTTTCGATTCCAATTGTTATTTTCTTCAATTCAGGCTTGTCTGGGAAGATCAGTTTCACCAAATAAAAGTTCCTCAGACTTAAAAATGTTTCAAAGCTGCCTGACAGCAGCTCATGGATTCCGGAACTGCCAGATGTAACCCGGGAATGGGACGATAGAAAAGGGGGCGGGACGGTAGGGGATATCTCCGGCTGACACAGGGAGTGATGAAGATGAGGTTGAGGGAGTGAACACAAGATAGAACAGGTGGGAAGAAATGTATGTCTAAAAACAGTTCAATCTGAGAACCGAGAAATAAGCAGCGATCAAAATAATGCAGCAGGTCAAAGAATGTGACTGTAAGGCAGGTCTGAGCAATATACAAGTGTAAACTGGTGATAACTTGAAAGGTATGTTTTCCTATCTCTGTGCATACTTCCTGTTAAAACCCTGAGCAATGTGCCTATGCAGGTGAGTGTGGCCCAGTCTGTGCATCAGCTCAATGGTTCCCTATATTCAATGCTGCAATATCTGAGACGTTTAGCCATGGAGCTGTTTTAGGGATTCTTTAGTGAATCAGCCCTGTTACTGTCTGAACCCTCTGCTTAGTATCTACGAAATTTCAAAGACTAGGTGGCTGAATGAGACCTCAGCAGAGCATCGGCTCAGTGCTCGCTAACTCTCCATTTTAAATGTTTCATCAACAGTGCTATGCAGGCAAGTATGCCCTTACTCTCTAAACTGTACACTTCCTATATCACCCAATGCACTTATACACTTTGAGAGAGCTATAAAAATCATTGACATAGGCAAGGGTGAGATTGAGCGGAATGATACAGAGACAATCCAACTGAGGGACAAAGAAGAACGCAGCCTGAGAGCAGTGAATGATGCAGAGACACACCAAGGAAGGACATTGCTACAGATGAGTATTTATAAATACAGACATACATTAGAGGACGTTGTGGTGCAGTGGTATTTTAAATGGGCGAATCCATACTTTGAAACAGTGATTCCTAGTTACAGATTAACCCAGAAGAGGAACTATCCTCTTCGCATCCACCTTGTCAAGACCCCTTTGTATTTTATACATATCAATCAAGTAGCCTACTCTTATTCTGAATTCCAGTGGATATAAACATTGTCTCTCTAACCTTTCCTCATGAAATAATCCGGCCTTAAAAACAAAGCCTGAATGCCAGAAATTTATACGGACACACAGAATGAAAAACTAAAACCTAATGAAACTCAAGGATACACACACACAAGCTGAGAACTGCTCACTGTTACCAAGGAACCCGATATATAGGGAATCTGGAGATTCTGAAGAGAATGAGGCGAACAAAAATAGGAAATGACATCTAATAAAGAGGTAACAATGAATTGACAAGGCAACAGGGGGAAAAAGAAAGCAGTTAATGGCAAAACAAGAAAAGTTATGAAATTGTAAAATTTAAATAGCTGAATGACAAGAAATGTTGCACAATGTACCTGCACAGATGAGCGAGCTTCCTCTTGATGCATAAGCTAAGTGTCTGCCTGTACTCAATGATGAAACAAATCTGAGCAGTTTCTCATGCCTCCATCTATGTCATGGCATGCCATTCCTCATTTATTACAGCACTGTTTCACAGTCTACGGCGATCGATCAGAAAACCCTGTTCATCGACCCACTATTCATATCCATCTGTGATAAACACTCACCAACATAGGATGGAACAATTACCTGACACTCTTGCATAGACATCCCCAGCGTAGACTCCAGTCGCTGTTGAGCTCCCAAGCAGCAGCTGTATCAGTCTTGCTTTCTGACACAGCCTGCTCAAGGAAAGTAAAGGAAGAAAAGCTGTAATGATAATTGCGGAGATCAGTTGCTTAGTGTCCAGAACTTAACAGCGGCTATCCTTTGAAAATTACATTAGAAAAATAAACTAAAGGCCAAAGAATGAGGAAGTGGAATATTGAAAAAAAGGAATCCCGGATAAATAAAACCATTTAATTCTGTTTTCCTGTCTACGTCCCCCGCGACTGCAGCTTCAATCAGTGGATTACTGCATATCTCTGGGACACAAAATTCAACCCGGTTGAAGCCTCCCAGTACACCGAACACAAGCTGAGCAAAACGTACATAGATTATATCCCTCTCACTGAACCATCGAGCAGCATTTACACAATACCTGAGTGAATCACAATCAATATTCACACCAAGTTTCCAAAACTTTTCAGTGTTAAATTCCTTCATTTGCGTGAAACTCTGAGTGCTGTGAATCTGGAAATGACCATCTGTTTTACCCTGAGACTTGTTTCCCAAGGTCAACCTTCAGGTTTGCAATTCAATTTATGTTGGGTATTGAAGCGAATTCCAAAATGAAGAGAAAAGAAGGGAAATATTAAATCTTGGGACAGATCCTGAGGGAAATGGATCACAATATTTGGAAGGAGTTGCAGCTGGGAATGGTGTTATTGATGACTGAGTGGAAAATATTGGATTCTTGGACTTCTGGTGGTCAGTTCCCTTCCGTCCCATTGAATTCCTCCCTGCGATAAGACACATGGATTCATTTTACCTGCACATTCGTAGGAGAAAGGGAATGACCAACACACTACAGCAATGTTACAGGATCAACGGAACCGAAGAGACTGGTACAGAATTGTACGCGGTGCTGTCATGCTGCAGTTCTGGAACAAAGTTTTGCAGAAATGGAATTGTGGTCATTGACATCCTTGTTTAGAATATCTGCACCAGCTGCCGTCTCAGTCTCTGTGGCGCAATGGGTCAGCGCGTTCGGCTGTTAACTGAAAGGTTGGTGGTTGGGGCCCACCCAGGGACGGAGCTTTTACTATTTTCTCACCATCACCATTCATAAGCGAACCGTTGCGGGTTGGCAATATGTTCCGTGGGCATCAATAAAAAAAAAGCTCTCAAGTGTTACCGGCTGTACTGTTATCTGTTGTCACCAACATTATTTAATGACTATTGACTACCGACATCTTACATATAACATTGTATACATGCTCCCATTATACCATTAAACTTAACAATTAGAATCCAGACATGAATTTGTGGCCGAGCATTTGTTCCAATTCCATATCCCTGTTTCCATTCATTATTCTATAGATCATAAATCTGTCGAACCCAAACTGAAATGTGTTCAATGATGGAGCATCTACAACCCTCTGGCGTAGAGAATTTGAAAGATTCACTCCCCTTTGAGTGAAGTAATTTCTCCTCATCACTGTCCTGAATTATCAGCGCCTTATCCTGAGATTGTGCCCCGTGCTTTATATTCCCGGTTCAGGGAAAATAATGTCTCAGCCTCCACCCTACCAAACTCATAGAATCATAGAATCCCTGCAGTTTTCCAATGCTAACTATTCCTGCTCGTTAAAGCTGTTGAGAATTTCCAGCATTTTCTGTTTTTGATTCAGTTTCCAGCATCCTCAGATTTTGCTTTTATTCTGTCTAAAATGCGGAGATCCAAACTGCACACAGTATTCCAAATGTGGTCTCAACAAAACCCTGAAAACTGTAGAAAGACTTCAAACACTTCAAAACCTAACTCCGTGCTGAAGGCTGGAAGGAGAGTTTGACAGTGGATAATTCGCAGTGTGTACATTCCTGTAATCAGTAACTGGATCAGGAAGATGAGATATCCGTGTCTCTTTGTACTGTCATCTTTAAACTCCATCTCCTCTCAATGCCGTGTGTCATATATTCGCTTTCCCTGCTTTCCAGGCAAAGCTCAAGTTCACCAACTGTCTGTGTCTACATCAAGCAGTTAATTGACCCTGGGAGCTGGACAGCCAGAGGGCGCTGGATGGGAGGCAGCGACAGAAACTGGAAGAGAAGCGACATGATAGTGTTTCGTAATGATTTGTGTCAGTTGCTCTCCACGATGAATGCCTGCAGTGTGTTACCCTGTAAGTTTCACAGAAGAACCAGTGATGAGTTTGTTGGGGGTTTGGAAACTGCAAGTGTCACGTGAGCAGCTCGCTGTCTATTTCATGTTCCAGCTAAGAGTATTCGCTGCTTTCATTGGCTGAAGCAGTCACTTGTGTGTGATATAAACACGACAAGTTGAAGGATGAACTTTCATTTGGTGATTAAAAAGCCCGAAATAAAATAAAAAGCAGGTAATTCGTGGATAAATTAATATTTTAAAGCGTTGGGATCCGCTTCCCTGGTGGTCTAGTGGTTAGGATTCGGCGCTCTCACCACCGCGGCCCGGGTTCGATTCCCGGTTAGGGAATGTAGATTTATTGCGGTACAACAATCCTGCGTTACTTCCAGTTCTGTTGGAATCAGTACCAGAGAGATTTCCTTTTTAGCGTCTGAATTGGAAATGTCACATGAAAAGAACAAAAAAAGACAGCGATAGGCTGCAAAGCGCTGATGATACAAAATGCTGATGCGGGTTAAAATCTGGCTATTAACGGGGTAAATTTTATTGTTTCTACTGACACAAATATCCGCCTGATCTGGGTCCAAATCTCGGGCTCAATGACAAGAAAAGGTTTAATTGAAATAAGCAGTAAACTCCCATAAAGTCACATTCTTGATCTACGTTCCTTCTGTTGAGGATATTTTCGGACCAGAGGGTGTGGGGACTCGATCTTCGGCATCTCTCGACAGTTCAAAAAGTCAGGGCAATTGCACCATCGGTGAGCTGCGGCTGTCTGACAGCGCTGTGTATTACTGCGGACTGAGAGACAGAGTGACAGGAAGCAAAGGGAGCTAGGTGCAAAGCACTGCCGCAGTGTGACAGGGTGATTGGGATAGGGGCAAAGTGGAGAGAATTCTGGTCTTTCTAAACGTATCAGCAGAATGTGTTGGTTTCAAACAAATGTCAATAAGGTACAAGCTGAGAGTAACAGATTTTGGGGGAGGTTTCACCCATTCCATTTACATCAAATATATTTTGGGATATGTCATAAATTTAGAAACATTGAAGTGAGGTGCAGGAGGAAGCCATTTGGCCCTTCAAGCTGATCATATCTGATCATCCAACTCAATTGCCCAGTCCTGCTTTTTCCAAATAACCTTTGATCCCATCAATCCCAAGTGCTACATCCAGCCGTCTCTTGAATGCATTCAATGTTTTGGCATCAACTACTTCCTGTGGTAATGAATTCCACAGGATCACCACTCCTTGGGTGAAGAAATCTCTCCTCACCTCTGTCCTAAATGGTCTACCCTCGGTCTGTGACCACTGGTTTTGGACTTCCGCAACATCGGGAAAATCCTCCCTGTATCTACCCTGTTTAGACCTGTTAGAATTTTATGAGTCTCTTTGAGAACGCCCCCTACCCCTCCCCACTATTCGTCTGAACTTCAGCGAAAACAATCTTAACCTAGTGAATCTCTCCTCTTAGATCAGCCCCGCCATCCCCGGATTCAGCCTGGTAAACTTGTGTTGCACTTCCTCGAGAGCAAGAACTTCCTTCCTCAGAGAGGGAGAATAAAACTGCACACAATATTCTAAACGTGGCCTCGGCAAGGCCCTGTGTAGTTGCAATAACACATCCCTGCTCCTATATTCTAAACCTCTCGCAATGAAGGCCTTCTTTCCTGCCTGCTGCACCTGCATGCTTACCTTCAGTGACTAGTGCACAAGGACACCCAGGTCCCGCTGCACACTTCCCTCTCCCAATTTACTGCCATTCAGGTAGTACTCTGAATTCAAATCTAATTCAAAATGCCTCAGAGAGTTTGGAAAATTTTCTAAAATTTACAATATAAACATGGGCATGGTCTAAGACGAGCAACAACCGACAGCGTCTCTAATGGATTACACGCCAAATAAAGTTGAAGGAAGGAGACAGCGCCAGTATCATATAAACAGGCACCAGATCCAGTGAAATATGAACAGATATGTGGGATCAGTGTGGTATTAGTTGAGACACTAGTTTGTGTCTTGTGAGAAGAAATACGTTCTGGACAGTTGTTAACCAAGGCAGGGCTTGCTGTAATCGAAACAAGGAGATTGTCTCATAAATGAATACATGAAATACAAGTTACAATAGGAAAATAGAGCATAGAGTAAAGTTCAGTACAGCACTTACACCGAACAACACAATATTTACTGACAAGACAGTTTTGTGAAATCTTTTGAATTGCTTGCAAAAATAATTCCTGAACAATTCTGTTCTGAATGGAACTGAACATTACAGGTAGAAATTCTGAACTCTTCCACAAGGTGGCAGCAAGGCTCAGAACTTACTGCTTTTTAGCGGTATGTTTGGTTAATATTTCCACACCTCTGTAACAGTGAGGGACAATTAACATGTTTCATTTAATTATCAACATTTTCACCCTGCGTAAGCCTGTTTCCATTGCAGACTGATATTTTAAACAGTGTTACTTTCCGTTTACCCTATTTCACTGCATCGACAGAGCGAGTTTCAGGAAACTAACGGGAGTTTGTGTTGTGACTGGTGGGCAGCCAGTTTTGCAGCCACGACGTGAACGCAATAATCAGGCAGAAAGAATGTTCGGTTTGTGCCGTTTCTGATGGTATTTCTGCTAATTGCTCTCTGGGTCTTTGTGCACAGAAACCTATTCCAGTGTCAGTGTGTGACTGGCTGTTGTAAACAGTCCTCAGCAGACAGCAGCTGTGACCCAGAAACCTGCGGCAGTTTTTGTACGAGAATTTCACTCGTTCTCATCACTGTGAGACTCTGCGCACAGTAATAGACCGCGGTGTCAGACAACCGCAGCTCCGAGATTCTCAATCGGTACAGCCTGTCTGACTGCTGCACTCGATCTGAAAACCGGGTCCGAGCGAAATCGGCCTTGAATTCATAGCTGTCGGTCGGGTCGCGGCCGACGGCAAACTCAGGCTGTCTGCCTGGGTACTGACGGTACCAGAATAAATAATAAGCATCGGCGGTAAAGGTGCAGCTTAAAGTGACATATTTTCCCTCTGACGATGTGAGTGAGGATTCCCGCTGAGTAACAGAGTCTCCACCGCTGTGATCTGGAATACACAGTTAAAAAAGTGAAATGATCAACTGAACTGAAATGTGACTATTAGTGGCTAGTATTACATACAAAAAGTTGGAGTACAGACCTTAAGGAAAAAAAAATTCTACAAAATTGACCTGTCTGTTTTACATCCCAGAGAGGGCAATTCACCGTACTTCGTCTCAATCTCTCAGAATTTTCATCCATTTCTTTCTCCATCATCTCTTTATTTAACTTTCCTTGTGGTAGTTACAGAATATAAAGACACTTTGTGTATGGAGGTCCGTCCACAAAGCCGTTTTGCATCTCTTTGCATCATTATATTTATCATAATCAGTGATCCAGAAGTGAAAAGAGCTCTGCAGCACTAACCTATTAACCACCTTTCAACCACATTTGAATCACCTTGAATCACATTAATCCCCTTTCAATCACATCTGGCAGGCTGTCCCTCCAGTATCGCTTTGCGAGATAAAATAACCTCAGCCAGCACAATTATTTCTCATAGCAAGCTCACGCCAATTGCCATATCACCTTCTTAATTTCTCATTTTCTCCTGTGCCCTTACATTATTTCCTAACACTCCTCATGTGGTCTGACCAAGTTTCGATACCAGTATTAAATAGACTATTTACTTTTCAAATCTAATTCTCTGAAATTAATCCTCATTTAAAAGTTTTAAATTTCTTACCGACACAGAAACCCGCCCAGAGCACGGCGAGAATGGGGATCCGCATCGCTGCTGCTGTGTCAGAAAGGTGCAGAATAGAGAATTGTAAAAGAGCTAACATCACCTCCTGCAGGGCAACACAGACTCAGAGCAACCACAGTTCTGATGTCACTTCCTCAGGATATCACACGGATGGAGCTGTGGGAGTTGCCCCTCACCACTCTGACGTTTCTTAACCAGGGCTATGTGTTTATATAGGGGAAGCAAGCGTTAATGCCATATCCCACTCATCAGAGCGTAAGGTTTCTGAGTGTATCTGGATCTCAAAGACATATAAGCGGGAAAATCAAAGCAATATTTTTGTGAGGCGCTTGATGAAGATTCCGTTTAGTATTGAATAATGTTCTGCCTCTAACAAAGTTGGTACGAGCCTATTGATCGGCAGAATGGAATAAAGATTAGCGACACTTGCTACAGAGAGGCAACGTTATGTAATTTTTCAATGTTCCTTTGTTCCTGAGTTCAGTTCCTTGTAGATAAATCCTACTTGTGACAACACTACCCAGACTGTCCTGTGCTGTTCTCACACCGACCCTTCTCACTTGTCATTTTTATTGGAGATGCTGCTGCCAATCTTTTATGTTTGTCGTTGTTTGGATCCGCAGTCCAGTAAGAACATAAGAAATAGGAGCAGGAGTAGGCCATCTAGCCCCTCGAGCCTGCCCCGCCATTCAATAAGATCATGGCTGATCTGATAGTGGTTCAGTTTCCCATAACCCTTAATTCCCTTATTGATCAGAAATCTATCTACCTGTGACTTAAACACATTTAACGAGGTAGCCTCCACTGCTTCAATGGGCAGAGAATTCCAAAGATTCACTACCCTCTGAGCAAAGAAGTCCTCCTCAACTCTGTTCTAAATTGACTCCCCCTTACTTTGAGGCTGTGCCCTCTAGTTCTTGTTTCCTTTCTAAGTGGAAATAATCTCTCTGCCTCTACCCTATCTAGCCCCTTCATTATCTTGTAAGTCTCTATATGATCCCCCCCTCAGTCTTCTAAACTCCAACGAGTAAAGCCCAATCTACTCAATCTCTCCTCATAAGCTAACCCCCTCATCTCCGGTATCAACCTTGTGAACTTTCTCTACACTCCCTCCAAGGCCAATATACCCTTTCGCAAGTAAGGGGATCAAAATTGCACAAAGGACTCTAGTTGCGGCCTCACCGGCACCTTGTACAATTGCAGCAAGACCTCCCTGCTTTTATACTCCATCCCCAATGGAGAGGGGATCTATATTTCCACCGTGACGGAGAATTTCACTTACTGCGAAAATATAGGGAACACGCTGTGGAAGTATCACAGATCACTAATTATTATGTCAGGTTAGATTAAGTAGATGTTTCCAAGTAAAATGAACTCTCCTTAGTGCCCCGCCCTAACCCGGCCGCCGCATCCCAAACATTTATTTTATTTAACAAGTGCTGATGTAGTGATAAATATTCATTACCCAGTTCAAGAGAGGAGTCAGTGCCGAAAACGATCGTTGAAGTGGGGGATCATTTTACCACAAATTCCATCCTGTAAACAAACCAAGCCCTTGGTGCTCAGTACAGTTAGAATATGGGCATTTCTACATTCTGTGTTTCAGCTCTGGGGAGGGACAGCAAAGTGGAACCCGGCTTTACACAGAAATTCGCTTCTATACTTAGTAAAGCAGCAGACATTACAGAATTAATGATATGAAAAATACTCTCTTATCCGCTACCGCTATTTCTGTGTCTTAAGCCCCATATTGCTGTAGAGACACAGCAGATTCGGTACAACATTGCACATCGAAAGTTTCAGTTAATGTCAGAAATATGCGCTCCCATACTCAGAAAGCAAGAGTGATAATTCAACCACCACCGAAAAGCGCAAAGACCTGCAAAGTTCTATGAAGCGACATAGAAGAGCTGGTAGAATGGATTATGAAATGAGACTTGCAAAGCAGATCGAGATCAATAAGAAAATATTAGTTACATAAAGGGAAAGAAGGTGATTAGGAGTAATGTTGGTCTGTTAGAGGCTGAAAGTGGAGATATTGTTGATTGTGGGAAGAAGAGATCCCTATTTGCTCTTTAGGATGTGGCGCTGAGCTGTTGACTTGAAATGCTGTCCAAGTTACACAAAAAGAGATGAAATCAAGGAGAATCAATTAAGTTTGCAAAAGTAAATCAAGTAAAATGTCTCCAACATGTCATTGATCACGCATTTATCGTATATAACTTTAAAATGTGGGCAAAACTCAGTTTGAAATCAATGCCTTCATTGGTGAACAGTTAATCTTTAATTACTTTTATAATTTACAGTTACTGCAGTAAAGTAGGTCCTGGTTAATAGACAAATGACTTTTTCACACGTGACCGGAAAGACATCAACAACCCACATCCTTACACCGCACCAGCAGAATCTGATTCCAGCCAATCAAACTACAGAGAAACCGAGTCTCCGGAACTTTAGTTGTTGCACCTGACATTAGCGGAATATTGAAGGTGTTGATTCACTTCGCGCCCTTCTGCTGTGAGCTGTGCCCCTCATTCCTATTGACAATGCTTTTGTATCACATAGTGCAAAGGAATCTATTCCTCGTCATTCTGGTGATGCCAACTTTTAAGTGCCCGATATTTATTCTATAACTTGTGGATCTGTATATTTATATTAATTTTGCTCCAGTGTTTCATTGACTGAATGTTTTCATCGGTCGATGTCACTCGGACTAAGTTTCATAAACTCAAGCAGCGAAAACAGTCCAGAGCGGGGATTCAGCACAGATAAACTGCAGCTATGGCATGTCCAGTATTTTTGGAATGTATTGGTACAGACAAAAGCCCCATCAAGGACGTTAGTGGATAATAAGCAAATTCTCGGTTGGCAAAGAGAAAAGGACTGATTTGAATTGAAACTTTCCACTGCGGGCAAATTGGGCCAGTTGGTTAGTGAAGACACGGAGAGCTTGGATACTGTTGTGTATTACTGTGCGATACAGCCCACATTGAGAGGAAAGACGGTAGTTACTGTACAACACCCTCACACCTGCTTACAGTTGCTGCAGCGATCATACAAATAGCACACTTCAGGCAAGACATGTCAGAGCGAGAGCAGGAAATGAAGCAAGTGAGCGAGGTTGCTCTGGGCTTTGGAATTCCTAACATCGACTTTGCTCAGTCATATTGACAATCAGGCCATAACCTATCCGATTGAAGAAACATTCACTCAGTGAGAGTGGGCTTTCTGGCGAGGAAATCATTCACATTCTTCAATTTAAGGATGACACTCCATTGTCTGGAATCAGACATTTGGTCTCTGCCCAAATGCAGCAAGACCTGGACAATACTTAGGTTTGACCTGAGAAGTGCAAACAATATTCACGTCACACAAGTTCCAGGCATTGACCATCTCGAAAAAGAGAGGGTCGAAAAAAAAACTTTCCTTGACATTCAATAAGATTGCCAGCGCTGATTCCACATCCGCCCCACCCCAGCCCCCTCTCCACTCCACCAACATCCTGGGATTTGACTGAAAACTGAGCTGGATCCAGGAAAGTGGCTACCAGACCAGGTCAAAGGTTAGGAATCCTGCGACGAGTAATTTGCAGTGTGACTCTCCAAAGCATATCCACCATCTACAAGGGACATGTCAGGAGTGTAAATGGAATGCTCCCTACTTACGTGGATAATGTGGCTCCAACAACTCAATAAACTCGACACGATATAGGACCAAACAGTCCGCTTGATTGCTCACCATTCCGAAAACAACCATTCCTGCCACCACCGAAGAACAGTGGTAGCCGTGTGTACATTCTACAAGAAACACTGCAGCAACTCACAAACTTTTCTTTTAGGCTGCACAATCCAAACACACAACCACTGCCATCTAGGGGGACAAGGGCAGCAGGCATGTGAGAACACCACCATCTAGAGATCCCCTTTCAAGTTATTTCACATCCTTTCCTGGAAATATAGCGTTGTTCCTTCGCCCTCACTGGGTTCAAACCCTGGAACTCCCTCACTAACAGCAGAATGGGTGTACCGGAAACCTCAGAGGCCGCAGAACTTCAGGAAGGCAGTACAACATCACCTAATACACTCGACTATCTTCGTGTTGTTGGGTAAGTTTCTGTGTCCCAGGTTTATAATAATAGTGGTGCTGCTGGGTGAGAGTCTGTGGCGGCTATTCGACATCTCATTTGTTAAATACGACAAAAGATTTTGATCTGTTCTGCATTTTGTTACAGGTGTCCGTGGGCTTATTTGAGTTAACAATTCAGGAAGATCAGCCTGCAATTTTCTATCATATTAACTGCACTGCGCCCTTTAGCTGCTAGGTAGATACTCACTGTTTCAATTTACTACATAAATCGCGGCATGGAGATTAGCATCTAGTTTTCCCAAACCGCTTCTCTGCCGAACTCAACCAGGACAGAATACCCGGAAAATAGACCTGACTGCATTCGTGCAGAAGGAAACTTCGTGGAGCTGTGAATACTCTCTGAGGTTTTTGTATGGGGTTTAGCTGTAATCTAACACTGTGCCTCATTGCGCAGTAATAAACCGCCCCGTCCTCCACATTGAGAGCGCTGATATTGAGGTAACCCTTCTGCTCAGACCTGTCAGCAGCCGCCAGGTATCGTCCTGAAACTCCATCATCCTTCATTGCTAATACTTTAGAAATGATCCATGTCGGTGGCCCCGCCGGTTTCTGCTGATACCATTGCATGTACTCCATACCCCGGTCTGTATATTTACAATCTAATTGCACCGAACCTCCTTCTGTTGCGGTTATTGTCACTGGTGACTGAGTTACTGGATCAGCGCAGCGTCCGCCTGTGAAGATCGAGGAATTAAATGTCAAGAGTTAATGTAAATGTGTTTGTATCTGCGGTAATTTGAGGAACTTATTCTACGCATCGCATAGATATTTCAGATTGTTAATTAAGTTGCCACCAATATGTTTATCTGGTTTGATGAAGGTTTTCCAGTACTTACAGTGCAAGAGAGCCGCCAGGATGAGCAGAAACATGTCCTACTGAATCCCCCTCAGTGAATGGGAATGGAATGAGTCACAGATTGAGAAAGAGAGAACACGGTCTTGGTTCAGCTGATGGCCGTGTGTGTCTGTGTGTGTGTGTGTGTGTGTGTGTATGAGACAGACAGAGAGAGAGAGAGGGGGAGGGCGGGGCTGGGGGGTGGGGGGAGTCTATCGTGACCTCACAAGCCTGCCATCCATACAGGTTTAAGTTGTGACGCTGGGGTTTGAATTTGGCGCCGTCTGTCGGCGAATGCTTATTAATTGCACGCTCAGATATTGATGTTGAGTGGATTCGGGGTTTACTGTGACATATTCCCATCCTATTCATGGATTTGTCTGAATAGAGGGATGCGATCCCCGGAAGGGCAGGGCGTTTTAGTTCAGTCTGGCACCATCGTCGGTGCACCTGGAGGGCCTGTTCTTGTGCTGACATTTTCTTTGTTCTTTCCTCTGTGTCCCAAGACACAAATGCTGTCCAGAAATTTAAATTGGAGCTCTTCCGATACTGACTTCGTTACTTTTGATATGTATTTGGGAAAACGATGCTAAATCTGCGGAAATCATTGCGAGAGTTTTCTGTTCAAATCCTGGGGATGACGAATTCGGGTGAAATGGTCTTTGCAGTAAAAGCAGAAATTCTAAATCGGAATCGCGCCAGGGATTAATTTGTATCTTTTGCTTATAAGCAAGAAGGTATCAAAGCGACTTAATTGATGTGTTCAGAATGTTCCATTTTCAGGGCGTAGAATGTCGTGTTACAGATACATTGTGAAGCCACCGCTTCTCCTTCTGTCTGAATTGCTGAGGATACCGGCTGAGTGACAGGAGCCCCATGAGCCACGTCTGGAAAAAGTTTTTTTTGTCTGGAGGAGGGCGGCTCATAAGAAAAGATTCTCCTCTCCAGGTGCAGTCTAAAATCTGAATAAAGGGCATCAACAAAATCGTGATAGAATTCATGACGGTAAATTGTTAAAAACAAACTTGAGTCCTGAAGACTGACATTTTAGAGTGAAACATCGCCGCCAGCAGAGGGAAGTGTCGAGCCGAATTCCAGACTCGCAACAGCAACCAGCAACAATATTCATAGACTCACAGAATCATAGAATCCTTAGAGTACAGAAGAAGGATATTCGGCCCATCGAGTCTGTACCGGTCACAATCCCATCCAGGCCCTATTCCCATAACCGCACGCATGACACAAGGGCAATTTAGCATGGTCAATGAACTGAATGAAAAAAAATTAAAAGGGCAAATGTTCAAACAGAAATAGTATATTAGCATTGATAGCAAACGTATGTCATTTCAAAACAGATGTTACGAGTTGTCAAAGCTGGCATTACTGTTGGAATGCTAAAAATATTCATATTCATTGATCTTGGCCCTCCGCATTGTTTGTGTCTTGTAGCGGGTAATATGTGGACTTTATTCACAAAAGCGCCCAGTTCCAAACGTCGAGTTAGAGTGCACTTTCCCACAGTTTTCTTCCACCTTATAAGAAAAAGGCAATTAGATTTTCCCCGATGTGCTGACTATTTCGTGAAGCGTATATCCACAGTCATACTTAATTCACTTTAACAATTATTTATTCGTGTCACATGTATGCTTACATTAACATCTGCAAATACGCGAGTGCGTAAATCCCCTAGTCGCCAGACTCAGGCGCCTGCTCGGATACACTGAGGGAGAATTTGGCACGGCCAATGTACCTAACCAGCTTGTCTTTCCGACTGGTGGAGGAAACCAGAGCAGCCAGTGGAAACCCACGGAGACACGGGGAAAACGTGCAGACTCTGAACAGGCAGTGACCCAAGCCGGGAATCGAACTGCGGTGTGTGGCACTGTGAGGCAGCAGTTTTACTGGGAAATAGCTATTTGAATTTTCCGTATTTTGTCTTTCCTTAACTACAGTTCCTCAGGATCCATTCACTCTGTAAAGGGATTGACAGAGTTCGACGACTGGCTATTTCTTTCAGTCAAGATGACAAAGGGATGTGGTTCCCGTCACTTTCCCTCACCGGGAAGGGAAGACGCGACTCCTCTTTAGACAATTCATATGTTCAAATATGGACCACCGGTAAAATGAGCAGCTATGGATAAAGGCTGTACTTACATCAGATCAATAATATCCGTTTCCGGGAATTGCAAGGGCGACAAAACTACATGAGCTAGATTTGTGTGGGCGTCACTGACATAAATCAGCCGACATTTCAATGTTCCCTCTCCATTCACTTCCTTCTGCTGTGAACTGTGTACGGGTTTCTTATTGAGATTTCAAATGCAATGATGTACTGTATTGTGCAATTATATCTATTGCCTCTCATTCTGGTGACGCTAACATGTACGGACAAGAGTTGGACCCAATAACAAAAATTGATTGTTAATTTTATTTTCATTGTTTTTTCAATGTTTCATCATGTGAATTTTATTCCAGGTCCATGTCTCTCGGACCGTGTGCTTCAATCCCCCGCTTGGAAAAGTGTCCAGAGAGGGGATTCCGTGCAGTTAGATTGTAGTTACGAGGCATCCAGCTCCTCTGCCATGAGTTGGTACAAACAGAAGTCCGGTGAGGGACTGGAGTGGATGACAAGGCGGACGTCTGGCAGAGGCCGAAGCGGTCGTTTTGAACTGAATGTTGATACCACTGCGAAACGCGGCCAGTTGCTCATTGAAAACACGGAGAACTCGGATGCTGCAGTTTATTACTGTGCGATTGATCCGCACACTGAGACAAAACACAACAATCGCTGTACAAAAACCTCGCTCCAAGTTGCAGTTCCGGAACAGCTGCAGCAACCACTCCAATAACGCAAGACAGGCCAGGAGGCACAAACGGGACCTGAAGTGTCTGCATCCATAATTCTCATTAGATGGGCGCTTTGACCAGAGAGACTGGCGGGCACAACATTCACTATGCTCATTTTTCAAGTGGCTATCAGAGGCTAGGAACCCTGCGATGAGTAACTCACCTCCTAAGTCCCCGAAAACAAGGGCCAAATTAAGTGTATGATGAAATAGTCCCCACTTGCCTGGATGGGTCCAGCTCCAACAACACTCAAGAAGCTTGACACCATCCAGGACAAACAACCCACTTGATTGGCACCACATCTGTAAACATCCAGTTCATCCTCTGCCGTCGATCAGTAGCAGCAATTTGTATGTCCTACATACAAGATGCACTGCAGCAATTCAACAAACATCCTTAAAACAGCATTTTCCAAATCCACGGTCACTTCCATCTAGAAGCACAAGGGCAGCAGCTAGATGGGAATGCCAACACCTGCAATCTCCCCTCGAAGCCATTCACCATGCTGACTTGGAAATGTATCACTGTTCCTTCGCAGTTGCTGGCTCAAAATCCTGGAATTCCCCCCTTAACGGTATTGTGGGTGAACCCACAGCACATGGACTGCAACGATTCAGAAGGTAGCTAACCACCACCTTCTCAAGGGCAACTAGAGTTGGGCAAGAAACATTGGCCAGCCAGCGGCGCCCATACCCCACGAATGAATTAAAAATAATGATAGCATCCTCTACCCTATGGGATAGAGAATTCCAAAGATTTACAAAGCTTTCTGTGGAGCAATTCCTCCTCATTTCAGTCCGAAATGATCAGCCCCTTATCCTGAGATTGTGTCCCCTTGTTTTAAAGTCCCCGAGAGAGAAAATGATATCTCTGAATGCATCTGATCAAATTCATTCATTGCTGCTTAGGTTTCCATGAGATCACATTTCATTCTGCCAGACGTCAGAGAATTTCTGCGCAATTTACCCAGCCTCTCATCTTGGGACAATGCCTTCATCACAGGGAATAACCTAGTGAACATTAGCTATAACCTCTCCAATGGAAGTATATCCTGTCATCAATGTGGAACCCCAAAATTGCACACAGTATTCCAAATGAGGCTTCGGCAATACCCTGAGCAACTACAGCAAGCCTTCAAAGATGACAAAACTTAAATCTATGCTTAAGATTGGAAGGGAAGTGTGACTGTGGGCAAGAGACAGGTTTGTGGAACGAGGTTAATTTCTCCTCCAGGAGGCCGAATTTGCTTCGAGTCATGCTATCGCCGTGTATCCATGATGTACTGATTATCATCCCCATCTCCAAATGCTTTGAATTTCGAAGCCATTCGGATTTCAGGATTTGCCACCAACATTAACTGACCTTTGGAGAATTTTCTGCATCATCTGATTCTAAACTTAGGAATCACTCGGCAAAAATTCTCGAGAAGGAAGTGCGACATCTAGTTTCTTCTTGAAAATACACAACGTTTTGGCCTCAACTACTTTCCTGTGGTAGTGAATTCCATGACTTCGCTACTCTCTGGGTGAAGAAATCTCTGCTCAGCTCAGTCCCAAAAGGTTTAAACCTTACCCTCAAACTGCCAGTCTTAGTTCTGGACTCCCCCATCATCGGGAAAATTCTTTCTGGATCTATTCTCTCTAATCCTCGAGAGGGAGCACAGCGAAGATTTAACAGACTGATTTCTGGGATGGCAGGTTTGTCATATGAAGAGTGACTAAATCGGTTAGGATTGTATTCACCGGAGTTTCGAAGAGTGAGAGGCGATATCATCGGGACTTTTTAAATCCTAACAGGGTTAAGTAGTGTAGGTTCAGAAAGAATGTTCCGAGTGATGGAGGAGTCCAGAGCTTGGCATGGTAGCAAAGTAGTTAGCATTGTCTGTGTGGAGTTAGCACATTCTACTCGTCTCTGCGTGGGTTTCCTCCGGGTGCTCCGGTTTTCTCCCACAGTCCAAAGATGTGCGGGTTAGGTTGATTGGCCATGTTAAAAAATTGCCCTTAGTGTGCTGAGATGCGTAGTTAGAGTGATTAGTGGGTAGATATTAGGGATATGGGGGTAGGGCCTGGGTGGGGTTGTAGTCGGTGCAGACTCGATGGGCCGAATGGCCTTTTTCTGTACCGTAGGGTTTCTATGATTCTAACTAGGGGTCATAGTTTGAAGAAAAAGGGGTAAGCCTATTAGAACTGAGATGGGAAGAAATTTCTTCAGCCAAAGGGTGGTGAATGTATAGAATTCACTATCACAGAATGTATTTGAGGCCAAAACGTTTTCTGATTTCATGAAGAAAATAGATATAGCTCTTGGGACTGATGAGATCAAAGCATATGAGAGGAAAGAGGAGTCAGGGTATTAAATTTGATGATCAACCATGTTCAAAATGAATGGTGGAGCAGGCTCGATGGGCTGAATGGCGTATTCCTGCTTCTATGTGTCTATGTAATCCCCCTGGGATTTTATTAGTTTCTATGAGATCTCCTCTCACTCTTTTGAACTCTAATAAATATAATTCTAACTGACTTATTCTCTACTGAAATGACAAAACGAACTTCCCAAGAAACAGCCTGGTAAACCTTCTCTGCAATCCCTCTATAGCGAGGACATCCTTTCTCGGATGAGGATGTCAAAGCTACACACAAGACTCCAGATGTGGCCCCAGCAATGCCCGATAGAATTGCAGCAAAACATCCCTATTCCTATACACAAATCCACTTGCTATGAAGGTTAGCAAATCATTTTTCTTCTTTACTGCCTGCTGTAACTGCACATTTACTTTCAGCGACTCACACGCGAGGACATCAGGCTCTTGCTGAGTGTCCATCTCTCACATGCTCTATCATTTTGGGGTACTACAAACTTCAAGCCCAAATTTTGAAATCAAAGTTTAGTAAAACTACCAAGATCACTGAGGTAATGATTAACCAAGTCCTGATCTCCGACTCCGCTGTGTATTTCAATGCCATGAGTCCCCACACTGCTGCAGAGATGTAGCGGGTCCCAGTCAAAATTCCACAGCGACAACTCCAGAGACTAAGCAGCAGAGGGCGCTCTCACACCGGTGAAGCGCAGCAATAATTCACTCAGCGGTGTGAGAGCCAGAGGGATCTTTCTCAACCTGCAAATAATACAAAACACAACAATAGATTGTGAGGTCCACTCTTAGAACTGTGTTACTTTATGATTTCAATTCGCAACATATTAAAAATAGATTCCACAACTACATCTGTGGAACCTTAATGTTTACAAGTTAATTATCCTTGTTCCTTTCAATTTATTTTCCCACTCTTTCCCTTCCTGCCTTCAGTTTCCACTTTTCACCTACAGTTGTTTTACTTTTTTCCCAATATGTAGTTCAACGATTCAGAACCTAATTTTCTGCTCGGCATCTTAAATCAGTCCGGCAAAATTCCACTGATCCACAAAAGGAAACTCTCAGGCGAGGCCAATGAATAACAAAGATTCTCTTCCCTTCTGTCCACCGCCATTGGAACATTTCTCCGAATAGGCAGCAATGGCGGCACCTGGTGCTGCTGCCTCACAGCGCCAGAGCCTCTGATTCTCGTCTGCGTTCTCCGGTTTCCTCCCACAGTCCAAAGTTAGGTTGATTGGCCATACTAAATTGCCCCTTGTGTTAGGGAAACTAATAGGGACTGTGGGGACTGGGCCTTGGTGTGATTGCGAGGGATGCGGACTTGATGGGCCAAATATCCTCCTTCTGCACTGTTTGCAATGATAATTTAAATGCTTGAACCCAATTTGCTTCAATGTTTTGAAGAAGATAAAGAGGTCAATAATCATTACAAAAACACCCGCATTGTAGTAGGATTGGAGCCTGATGTTGATCAGAGGCCAGAGCGATTGACAGAACGAGTGTCTGATGTGGGAAAGGATATGAAAATGTGAATGAAAACCCATTTTGAGAGCTGCTTTCTGAATTATTACACTGTAATCATTTCAGCACTATATTCATTTCTTTTATGAATGGAAGTGACACTGAAAAGATTTTCCTAGTCGGCTGGTATTGAATTGTAGGTAATGAGGACAAGCTTTACATATCCTCAGGGGACTTTATATCTGCTGTCTGAACTTTGCTCTCGGGTCTTGAACACACGATTATGGAGTTACTGGAAGTGCTGACATTACTATCTCTTAAACAAATTCCAAACTCCGAGGGTCGTGGCTCATTGAATACACGATAACTAACCCGATTGAAGTTGATAATTTTAAACAGAGGTGCCACTGAGTGACGTTACATTAGTGGAAATGTTTATTCTTCAAGACTGTTCCACGGAATGTATAGTGACAGCCAGTACCTTTGTCCAAAGCGGCAGGTATACTTTTTAAGCATATCGTCACAAACACATGTCCCTTCCTTTGAACTATGTTGGGAAGGATTCCATAACTGATTATCAGACCCGCTGAACGGCGGTAGAACCGCCCCTTCCTTCACCAACAAATGCTCGCTTTACCCTTAAATTGGGAGTTTCTCTTCGAACGGCAGGGACGCTGGCAATGTGGTGAGTCAATCAACAACTCCGACAGAAAATGCAATAAATGTTCAATAATTGTCTCAGTGTTGCATGAGGGGAATCTCGCAGTCATGACTGAGCCACTCCCCCGATGGTAAGGCTTAAACGGACTGATCCTGAATGAACCAAATCCTGGAGCAAAGCCTGAGTTTGACGGTCACAATAATCAGAATCGGGTTTAACTGTCACCATCTGCTGTGTAAAACGGAAATATTCCTTCCATAAAGCACTGACTGTTCCCCGGCTCTGAGTGTTTCCAATCATTGGCAGCCAGCCACTGGCAGCCAGCTCACCAGCCTGCCTATTCTCAATGTCACTGGGAACATCAGGAAGTGAAGTGAAAACATCCTGAGACTCACAGCAGATTACTGAGGGCGGGGTTTAGAACATGTCTTCAAAATCCCCAACTCCTCTTCTACAGAGCAGACAGAGACAATGCGGCTGCTCAGCATCTGGGTTGTGTGGGCAATATTTCTGACAGGTAAATGTGGACCACACACATTTCAACTTTGTTTTTTACATTTTTGAAACATGGTGTAAAACAAAATTTTCAACAGTCGCCGGTCAGATTTTTTTATATTTATTTTTCAGATCTGATTTATGGAGATTCTGTCACTCAGTCGCCTTCCTCAGATGTTGGGACAGAAGGAGAAGCGGTGACTTTAAATTGTAAATATGATACTAAAAGGAGCTCCTACTCTCTATACTGGTACCGGCAGCACCCAGACTCACAGCCTGAGTTTATATTGTGGAAACACTCGGGAGGCGGTGAAGATAAAGCCGATTTTGCCAAAAGCCGTTTCTCTGTTGAGCTCCAGACTGAGAAGAAATTCACTAGTTTAACTGTCCGGGGTCTGAAGCTGGCTGACGCCGCCGTGTATTACTGCGCTATCAGACTCACAGTGACAGAAAACAAGCTCAGCCCTGTACAAAAACTGTCCTTTTTACTGCAGAATGCAGCTGCTATCTGTTGTCGCTTGTGTAAAATCGCGGTCGATGTAGCCACAATGCACAGAGAAAGAAAACCAAAGCAACTTCGAATGAAACTGTTCCCAGGAGCAGCTACACAAACAAACTGTCGATTTCAATCCGACAAACAAATCAGCTCAGAGTCATATTTGAAGGTACCCGTTCTAATCCCTGCCATTAGTAATCTGTTCTCTGCCCTCAGGATGTTTTCGCCCCACTTCCGTATGTGTCTCTGGTTCTTTGTGACCAGTAGGGGGTAATCTCGGGCTGACTTGGAAGAAAAGGGTCTGAGCCCCGCTACAGTCAGTGCCTTCACAGGGGTATGGCGACACTTTTATAGGCTGGGGGAGGAGGAAGAGGTGGTTGGGGAATATAATCCTGGTCTGCAGATTAAATGAGAAAAATTTGGATTATTAGTTCTGACAGGAACCGCGTCAACCTTTTGGAAACATTCTGAAGCTCAGTGGGCACAAAGTCTACTTGGGGTTGGTTTAAAGATCACAGTCACCACTTTGCGAAATCTACACAATGTGTATACATTTTCTCTGATTCGGCAACACATTTTGTTTAATTAAACCGTGTGAGCAGGCCGCGGTCAAAGGATCCAGAAAACTGGGAGGGGATATGGAGAGAGGGTTGTTTTATGTTAGAGTCACGGAAAACACATTGAAAGGAAAAAAGTACAATGAAGTAATGAAATAGGTTTATGAAAGTTGCTCTTATATAACTGTACTCTGGAGTTAACTAGTACCATTCCGCAAATGTTCTTGACGTTGTTTTAGTTTTGAGGCTGCTGGTGACTCAGACTTTCGAGGCGGAACTTTTGATTTTGTTTAGCAATGCGAGTGCTGTTTGGAACACCCAGTGTGGGATTTTTGTCCTGAATCTGTTACTTCTCTGCTGGCTGTGTAGCTCAGAAATACAGTATCAGAGAAAACATCTCCGTGATATTTCAAGGGACCGTTTTGTTTCTTTTATGAAAATCAGCAGAGAACTTGTCTTGTACGTTTGGAGACATTTTTCAGCCCTCAGAAAAGGAGAGAGTCTGGAGAATGTATCCACAAGATAGATCCCATCTGCTCCGAACAGAGGAGTTAGATGTGAGGCTCACTTCAACTGAACAAATGGATGCAACCCTTTAACGTGTATTTAATAAACCAACTTTTTTAACATACACTAAATTTGGAAGTTTCACCTATTCACTTTCGTGGTATTTCCCCGCTCTGTTTGATCTGGCACTATCGCAGGAAAAATCTTAGATCATCTTCCCAATTGACACCCGTCTCAAACTCAGTCTGATTAATGACAGTGACTCAAATACTCGGAACATCTTCATCCACATTCAACACTTGCATTTCCTTCTTCAAAGCGATTTCTTCCAGGTCAGTTGAAGGTAAAAATGTCCCTTAGCTCAATTAGGATCAACCTAGCTGTGTTTACTCGTCTCGCTCCGAACAGCAGAGTGTCTGGTCAATGTCTCAGTTCTCTCTAATCAACAATTGCGTTGAAGTCAATGACGTCAGACCAATCAGAGTTCAGCTCTTCCTGCTATACGTCCTGTAGGAAGTGACATCAGACCAGCCTCAGCCAATGGTCTCAGCCTTATCTTGTTTGATATTCTGAGCTTTCGGAGACACAAGAGTCCCTGGAATCCAGGAACAGCAGCAATGCGGCGCTCGGTCCTCACTGTGATCTGGGTGACATTCATTGTCGGTAAGTTTAACTCTTTAAAAAGGAGTGTAACTTCTAGAGGAATAAATTTGAAAAGCAGGGCGCTCCAGTTAATCAGACATCGGGCCTGCCTTAGAGCACTTGAGTCTTTGCCCTTGGCTTTTCCTTACAGGAATATTGGTTGACAAAACACACAGCAAGCCTGATACCAGAATTGGGAGATGGCATATATCAGAATTCCATCTAAACATTAATTTATCTTCTGGCAGAAGATTAAAGAGTAACCTGATTGATGTATTTATAATAATGAAGAGGTTCAGTACCGTGGACGGGGAAAGGATGATTCCATTCGGGGAGGATTCCAAATCGATGTCCCATAAATCTGAGTGAAACGAAAAGATCAACTGGAAATTACAACGAATCTCCTTTCGAGGGAGTTCTGTCGAAGGTGACTCACATTAACACAATGAACACTTGAAGAGAGGAATAAAGACACAGTTGGGATGGGGAAAGATTAGCCGCTGAGGGGGAAAGGGACAGGGACATTGAGATGGCGGATTCTTCTGGGGATTCTGAACGGGAACGTAGATCAGTTGGGGCGAATTTGATATTATTTAATGCCTTTTTTATGTTACATCGTCTTTGAGTTGTCACCCTCAGTTCAGCTGAATGTTTTTTATTTCTTTTACCCTGTTTTCCAGATCTGAGCAATGGAGATTCTGTTCCTCAGCAGGAATCCTCACTCACACGGACAGAGGGAGGAAGTGTCACTTTAAGCTGCACCTATACCGACGATGCAGATTATTTATTCTGGTACCGTCAATATCCAGGCAGACAGCCCGAGTTTGCGGTCCGGAGGCATAAGGGCGGCGGTAATGAACTGAAGGCGGATTTCGCTCAGACCCGGTTTTCTGATACAATCGAGAAATCAGAAAAGTTGTACCGATTGACCATTTCGGAGCTGCTGCTGTCTGACACCGCTGTCTATTACTGTGCACAGAGTCTCACAGTGATGAAAATGAATGAAATCCTCGTACAAAAACTGCCGCAGGTTTCTGGGTCACAGCTGCTGTCTGCTGGATGCCGGTTATAACAGCGGGTCTGACATTGACACGTGAATGTATTCCCGTGAACACAAACCCCGACAACAATCCACATAAACACCATTCAAAACCGTTCATATCGAAGGCAGATTCCTGCTGATTCTTAGATTCGCTATACGAGGGAAGAATTGGCTGCTCTTTATTTGGGGGCCACTCGGCACTAACATTGAAAATACAAGCGAAGTATCATTCAATAGTGTAAACTGAAACCTGCCAGCTGGGCAAATCCCAATAACTAACCGTAACTAAACACCTCTCATTTAAATTCACTTACAGACTGAGAATTATTAACATAAGGAGTACAAAAGTATTGTTCCAGTCATGATTAAGAGCTGATAAACGATTAATAGAATTAATGATTTCAAGCGGAAGAATTGTTATGGCCTCAGCAGTGGAACAGATGATATGAAAACAGGCTAAATACAGCCACCAGTTTCTGAGTGAAAAACTGCTTCCACTTCACTGGAGGTCGGAGAGTTTACTGTTTAATTCAATTATAGTATTTCTTGTCATTGAGCCCGAGATTTGAACATAGATCTGCGAAATATTTATGTCAGTAGAAAAAATAAAATTTATCCCATTAAAAAACCATATCCTAACCCGCATCACCATTTCTATCATCAGTACTTTGGACCCTATCGCTCTGTTCTTTCCTGTTCTTTACAGGTGATATTTCCAATTCAGACGCAAAAGAGGAAATCTCTCGAACACTGATTCGGACAAGACCCGTGGTGACCAGGAAGTAACGCAGTGTCGTTACATAGAAATAAGTCTACATTACCTGACCAGGAATCATACTAGAGCCACGGCAATGAAAGTGCCGAATCCTAACCACTAGACCATCAGGGAAGTTGATGCAAGCTCTTTAAACAAGAACTAATTTATCCATGAACCATCTGCCTTCCATTCTTTTACTTCAGACTTTTGATTCACCAAAAACAAGCTTCTCCTTTCATCTGTCATGTTTAGATGGAACACAAGGCACCGTATCAGCCAATATAAACACCGTTTCCTGTTCGCTAGAACATGAAATCGACAGTGAGGTGAAATCGTCCCGCAAACCGTTCCTGTGGCACTTTCAGTTTTCAAAACCCACCAAACTTATCACTGTGGCTTCTGTGAAACTTACAAGGTAACACACGGCAGGCATTCATCACGGAGAGCAACTGGCACAATCATTTACGAAATGCTATCATGTCGCTTCTCTTCCTGCTTCTGTCGCTGTCTCTCATCCAACTCCCTCTGGCTGTCCAGCTTCCAGAGCCAATTAGCTGCTTCATAGAAGCACAGACAGTTGGTGAACACGAGCTTTGCCTGGAAAGCAGGGAAAGCGAATATATGACACACGGCATTGAGAGGAGATGAAGTTTAGAGATGACAGTACAAAGAGACAGAGATACCTCATCTTCCTGATCCAGTTACTGATTACAGGAAAGTCCACAGTGCGAATTATCCACTCTCAAACTCTCCTTCCAGTCTTGAGCACGGAGTTAAGTTTTGAAGTGTTTGAAGTTTTGCTACAGTCATTCAGGGTTTTGTTGAGACCACATTTGGAATAGTGTGTGCAGTTTGGATCCCCGTATTTTAGACAGAATAAAAACAAAATCTGAGGATGCTGGAATCTGAATCAAAAACAGAAAGTTCTGGAAATTCTCAACAGCTTTAATGAGAAGGAATAGTTAGCATTGAAAAACTGAAGGGGTTCTATGATTCTATGAGTTTGATAGGGTGGAGGCTGAGACATTATTTTCCCTGATCCAGGAATATAAAACACGGGGCACAATCTCAGGATAAGGCGCTGATAATTCAGGACAGCGATGCGGTGAAATTGCTTCACTTAAAGGGTAGTGAATCTTTGAAATTCTCTGCGCCAGAGGGTTGTAGATGCTCCATCATTGAACACATTTCAGTTTGGGTTATACAGATTTATGATCTATAGAATAATGAATGGAAGCAGGGATATGGAATTGGAACAAATGCTCGGCCACAAATTCATGTCTGGATTCTAATTGTTAAGTTTAATGGTATAATGGGAGCATGTATACAATGTTATATGTAAGATGTCGGTAGTCAATAGTCATTAAATAATGTTGGTGACAACAGATAACAGTGCAGCCGGTAACACTTGAGAGCTTTTTTTTTTATTGATGCCCACGGAACCCATTGCCAAGCCGCAACGGTTCGCTTATGAATGGTGATGGTGAGAAAATAGTGAAAGCTCCGTCCCTGGGTGGGCTCGAACCACCAACCTTTCAGTTAACAGCCGAACGCGCTGACCCATTGCGCCACAGAGACTGAGACAGTAGCTGCTGCAGATATTCTAAACAAGGATGTCAATGACCACAATTCCATTTCTGCAAAACTTTGTTCCAGAACTGCAGCATGACAGCACCGTGTACAATTCTGTACCAGTCTCTTTGGTTACGTTGATCCTGTAACGTTGCTGTAGTGTGTTGGTCATTCCCTTTCTCCTCTGAATGTGCAGGTAAAATGAATCCATGTGTCTTATCGCAGGGAGGAATTCAATGGGACGGAAGGGAACTGACAACCAGAAGCCCAAGGATCCAATATTTTCCACTCAGTCATCAATAACACCATTCCCAGCTGCAACTCCTTCCAAATATTGTGATCCATTTCCCTCAGGATCTGTTCCAAGATTTAATATTTACCTTCTTTTCTCTTCATTTTGAAATTCGCTTCAATACCCAACATAAATTGAATTGCAAACCTGAGGGCTAACCGTGGGAAACAAGTCTCTGGGTAAAACAGATGCTCATTTCCAGATTCACAGCACTCAGCGTTTCACGCAAATGGAAGAATTTAACACTGAAAAGTTTTGGAAACTTGGTGTGAATATTGACTGTGATTCACTCAGGTATTGTGTAAATGCTGCTCGATAGTTCAGTGAGAGGGATATAATCTATGTATGTTTTGCTGAGCTTGTGTTCGGTGTACTGGGAGGCTTCAACCGGGTTGAATTTTGTGTCCCAGAGATATGCAGTAATCCACTGATTGAAGCTGCAGTCGCGGGGAACGTAGACAGGAAAACAGAATTAAATGGTTTTATTTATCCGGGATTCCTTTTTTTCAATATTCCACTTCCTCCTTCTTTGGCCATTAGTTTATTTTTCTAATGTAATTTTCAAAGGATAGCCGCTGTTAAGTTCTGGACACTAAGCAACTGATCTCCGCAATTATCATTACAGCTTTTCTTCCTTTACTTTCCTTGAACAGGCGGTGTCAGAAAGCAAGACAGATACAGCTGCTGCTTGGGAGCTCAAAAGCGACTGGAGTCTACGCTGGAGATGTCTATGCAAGCGTGTCAGATAATTGTTCCATCCAATGTTGGTGAGTGTTTATCACAGATGGATATGAATAGTGGGTCGATGAACAGGGTTTTCTGATCGATTGCCGTAGACTGTGAAACAGTGCTGTACTAAATGAGGAATGGCATGCCATGACATAGATGGAGGCATGAGATAAGTCAACAGTACATGAGAAACTGCTCGGATTTGTTTCATCATTGAGTACAGGCAGACACTTAGTTTATGCATCAAGAGGAAGCTCGCTCATCTGTGCAAGTACATTGTGTAATATTCCTTGTCATTCAGCTATTTAAATTTTACAATTTCATAACTTTTCTTGTTTTGCCATTAACTGCTTTCTTTTCCCCCCTGTTGCCTTGTCTATTCATTGTTGCCTCTTTATTTGATGTCATTTCCTATTTTTGTTCGCCTCATTCTCTTGGGAATCCCCAGATTCCCTATATATCGGGTTCCTTGGTAACAGTGAGCAGTTTTCAGCTTGTGTGTGTGTATCCTTGAGTTTCATTAGGTTTCAGTTTTTCATTCTGTGTGTCCGTATAAATTTCTGGCATTCAGGCTTTGTTTTTAAGGCCGGAATATTTCATGAGGATAGGTTAGAGAGACAAGGTTTATATCCACTGGATTCAGAATAAGAGTAGGCTACTTGATTGATATGATAAAATACAAAGGGGTCTTGACAAGGTGGATGTGAAGAGGATAGTTCCTCTTCTGCGTGAATCTATAACTAGGTATCACTGTTTCAAAAGAGGGATTCGCCCATTTAAAATAACACTGCACCACAGCCTCCTCTGATGAGTATTTATAAATACTCACTTGTAGCAATGTCCTTCCTTGGTGTGTCTCTGTATCATTCACTGCTCTCAGGCCACGTTCATCTTTGTCCCTTAGTTGGATTGTCTCTGTATCATTCCGCTTAAACTCACTCTTGCCTATGTCAATGTCTTTTATATCTCTCTCAAAGTGTATAGGTGCACTGGGTGATATAGGAAGTGTACAACTTCGGGAGTAAGAATATACTTGCCTGCATAGCACAGTTGATCAAACGTTTAAACATGGAGAGTTAGCGAGCACTGAGCCGATGCTCTGCTGAGGTCTCATTCAGCCTTTGAAATTTCTTAGATACTAAGCAGAGGGTCCAGATAGTGACAGGGCTGATCCACTGAAGGATTCCTAAAACAGTTCCACGGCTAAACGTCTCAGATGTTGCAGCATTGAATATAGGAAGCCATTGAGCTGATGCACAGACTGGGCCACGCTCACCTGCATAGGAAGATTGCTCAGGTTTTTAACAGGAAGTATGCACAGGGATAGGAAAACGTACCTTTCAAGTTATCACCAGTTTACACTTGTATCTTGCTCAGACCCTACCTTACAGTCATATTCTTTGACCTGCTGCATTATTTTGATCGCTGCTTATTTCTCGGTTCTCAGATTGAACTGTCTTTAGACATACATTTCTCCCCACTTGTTCTATCTTGTGTTCGCTCCCTCAACCTTATCTTCATCACTCCCTGTGTCAGCCGGAGATATCCCCTACCGTCCCTCCCCCTTTTCTATCGTCCCATTCCCGGGTTAAATCTCGCAGCTCCGGAATCCATGAGCTGCTGTCAGGCAGCTTTGAAACATTTTTAAGTCTGAGGAACCTTTATTTGGTGAAACTGATCTTCCCAGGCAAGCCTGGATTGAAACAAATAACAATTGGAAACGAAACACAAACTCTTTAACTGGTAGCTGCTCTCTCTCTCTCTCTCTCTTTCGCTGATTAACCTTTCAGTCTGATGGGATTCTGCTGTGTGTTGTCTCAGCCGATCCTGGATTGAATTGGGTGACAGTTTGATCCGAGGTTAATGTGGTTTCCTCTGGGTGTGTGTCTGAGAGGCTGACAGCGCCGCTGCTCAATCTGACTGTTACTTTCTGCGATTCTCCACACAAACCTCAACAGACTGGAGCACCCAATGATAGCTGCAAAGCAGTTTTTGTACGGGGGTGAGACTGCTTTCTATCACTGTGAGACTGAAAGCGCAGTAATAGCGGCCAGCGTCAGTCAGCTGCAGGTTCGAGATGGTTAAAGTAGTTAATTTAGCCGAGGTCTGGAGTTCAGCAGAGAAACGGGATCCAAAACCCTCCCCTCTCTCTTGTGCACCCCCGGATCTTTTCCATATAATGAACTGCAAATCCTTCTGTGGCTGCTTTCTGTACCAACATAAGAAATAGTCGCTTGCTGTAGTGCTGTAGGTACATCGGATAGTCACCGTTTCACCTTCTCTCCCCTCTGAAGACTGGGGCTGAGAAACAGAATCTCCATCACTCGGATCTGTAACATGTGTTCAAAAAGAAGAAAAAAAATCTAAGTGTTGGAGTGCTGCTGAAATAATATTAACACTTTATATTCACCGCGACATAACTGGAGTTATGAAATAAAAACAAATGATGGTGGAAATACACAGCAGGGGCAAGAACCACCACTGGGGAGAAGCAGAGCTAAAGGTTCAGATCGCGATAACATTTAACCAGATTGGAGTCATCCTTACTGATAAGAAACAGCCCGAACACAATGCAGACAGTGAGGAACTCCATGGCGGCTGCAGAGCCCGGGGCTGTGACTACCTTTAAAACTCCAAGCACTGCCGGAACAGAATCTGTTTTTACAGTCACTTTCTGATCTCAAACTTCCCGTCCAATCAACAATTTGCAATCTACCCGTCATAGATTGAGATAAGATTTCAATGAGTTTCAGTGATCAGCTGAAGCTCTTTGACCTTCACTATTACATATCTGAGACTCAGTGACTGAGTGGGTACAGTGTGTGGTGAGAGGGAAGAATCAGCTTCACTGACAAGGCCATAAGAGATAGGAGCAGAATTAAGCCATTCGGCCCATTCGTGCCTATTCCACCATTCAATCATGGCCGATATGTTTAAAATCCCGCAGAATCAGAGAATCCCTACAGAGTCCAAGGAGGCCATTCGGCCCATCTAGTCTGAACCGGCCACAATCCTGAACCGAACACTCCAAGGATGTTGATTAGGTTGATTAGCCACGCTAAATTGCTCCTTAATGTCAGGGGGATTAGAAGGTAAAAGTATGGGGTTACGGGGATAGCACAGGACCCGGATGGGACTGTTGTCGGTGCAGGCTCGATGGGTCAAATGGCCTCCTCCTGCACTGTAGGGATTGTATTCTATGATACAATCCGACCCAAGCCTATTCCTGTAACGCCGCATATTTACCATGCCATCCCCCTGACACTGGGGTCAATTTGTCATGGACTATCAATCTAGCCCGCGTATCTTTGGGAGGAAACAGGAGCACTCGGAGGAAACCCACACAGACCAAGTCCTGACCAAGTCCTCAATATCTCTAGTAATCCACGGCTCTCCTATCCTACCTTTCCCATCCTTCCTCTTAACTGGCACATGTCTTTCCTGCAACCATTTCAGTTTTCCCTTGAAAGACTCCAGCATGCCTAACGTGGACTTGCCTTCCAACAGCCCATCCCAGTCTGTATCCCTAAGCTCCTGCCTAATCCGGCTGTATCTAGCCTTCCCCCAATTTAGCACCCTCCCCTTAGGACAGCACTCATCTTTTTCCATTAGTATCCAAAAGTAGACAGAGTTGTGGTCACTATTAGCCACATGTTCACCTACTGCAACCTCAATCACCTGACCCGGCTCATTGCCCAGAACTAAATCCAGTATAGCCCAGATATATGAGATGTATGTTTCTTGATGTTGATTTTCTTTTGAAATATAGTTTCAAGATGCTTCTCGCTGAGGGAGATGGACAACGGATTCATTTTATTCAGCACGGTATCCCAAATAATCACTGCAACAACACCAAGAAATCTACTCAGAAGTTCAAGCGCCAGAACTGATAACATAAAATGGCGTTTTTTTCTGCATCACCCTGAAGAGGAAGATAGTACCCACAGTCCATTCATTACACAAAAAATGAAAACAATTTATGATACAACAGATGAATTACAAAGAATTGTGGCCGCTTAGATCAGCAAGGACCGCATTGGCCAGTCAGTGTTATGCATTTACAAATACTGACTGACATGTTTTGTGTGCTATTCTTTTCCTGTCATGGTGAAGTGTATCTAGAATTGTTATCTTCTCTGTTTTATTCTGCTATCACTGACTCACAGCACCTCTTCTCCAACTCTCGCACATAGCGAGCACACAAATAGCTTTGAAAAATATTATAGCTGAAAATATCGAGATTCATGATCATCCCGAAAAAGTAATATTTTGGTGAAGTGTTAGTCCGATAGCATTTTAAATTCCCATGTCGAGTCAATAATTGAACAGGTTTATCATATCCGTCTTTCACCCTGCTTCGCTACATTATAGTATATGACAGTATCTGCAAACTGAATCATACTCACAGTTAGAGTGTTGGAACCTGTATTACCGCCCGCAGGTACATTAAATATTCCCCCTTTATATTGTATATGAAAATGCTGTAGAATCAGTGCAGATGGAAGCCATTCGGCCCATCGAGTTTCCACCAACTCTCTGATAGAGTGTTTTAGTAAGAAGTTTCACAACACTAGGTTAAAGTCCAACAGGTTTTCTTGATAGCAAAAATGTGGCTTTTACTACCAAATAAAGCTGTTGGACTTCAACCTGGTGTTGGGAGACTTCTTAATGTGTTTTCCCTAGTCCAACGCCGGGATCTCGAAATCATAGAGTGTCTTACACAGGCCCTCGCCCCAACCTATCCCCGTAACCCCACACATTCAGCATGTCTAATCCATCTAACTAATCATCCTGGGACGAAGAATTTTTTTTATCATTGCCAATCCACCTGACTTGCACATGACTGGACAGTGGTAGAAAACCGGAGCACCAGGAAGAAACCCACGCAGGCACGGGAAGGATGCGCAAAATCTGCAGAGACAATCACCCAAGGCCTGACGCGAATCCGAGTCCCGAGTACTGTTAAGCAGCAGGGTTAAACACTGTGGGATCATGGCACTCCATGGAGGTGCTCGCAAGACACATAAAACCAATCCTTCATGTAAGCAAGTATGTACCACCTGCCTCTTCACATACACGTGGCCATGAACGCTCAAGATATTATTTGAACTTAAATTCGAATTATGCTCATTTGATATTTTAAACATTGGGGCCACACGAAGCAGTTTGGTGAAGAGTTACTTCACCAAACTGCTTCGTGTGGCCCCAATGTTTAAAATATCAAATGAGCATAATTCGAATTTAAGTTCAAATAATATCTTGAGCGTTCATGGCCACGTGTATGTGAAGAGGCAGGTGGTACATACTTGCTTACATGAAGGATTGGTTTTATGTGTCTTGCGAGCACCTCCATGGAGTGCCATGATCCCACAGTGTTTAACCCTGCTGCTTAACAGTACTCGGGACTCGGATTCGCGTCAGGCCTTGGGTGATTGTCTCTGCAGATTTTGCGCATCCTTCCCGTGCCTGCGTGGGTTTCTTCCTGGTGCTCCGGTTTTCTACCACTGTCCAGTCATGTGCAAGTCAGGTGGATTGGCAATGATAAAAAAAATTCTTCGTCCCAGGATGATTAGTTAGATGGATTAGACATGCTGAATGTGTGGGGTTACGGGGATAGGTTGGGGCGAGGGCCTGTGTAAGACACTCTATGATTTCGAGATCCCGGCGTTGGACTAGGGAAAACACATTAAGAAGTCTCCCAACACCAGGTTGAAGTCCAACAGCTTTATTTGGTAGTAAAAGCCACATTTTTGCTATCAAGAAAACCTGTTGGACTTTAACCTAGTGTTGTGAAACTTCTTACTAAAACACTCTATCAGAGAGTTGGTGGAAACTCGATGGGCCGAATGGCTTCCATCTGCACTGATTCTACAGCATTTTCATATACAATATAAAGGGGGAATATTTAATGTACCTGCGGGCGGTAATACAGGTTCCAACACTCTAACTGTGAGTATGATTCAGTTTGCAGATACTGTCATATACTATAATGTAGCGAAGCAGGGTGAAAGACGGATATGATAAACCTGTTCAATTATTGACTCGACATGGGAATTTAAAATGCTATCGGACTAACACTTCACCAAAATATTACTTTTTCGGGATGATCATGAATCTCGATATTTTCAGCTATAATATTTGTGGATACCTATTAAATACAGGGTGGGACTTAGCTCGTGTGCTCAGGCTAATTCGTCGCTGGGCGCAGGTTGACACTCAATCTCCCTCTTCCCACAACCTCAGTTTCCCTTGTTGCAGAAAGTGCTCAGTGAAAGTGTATGCTTATTAACTCATTCCAAGGCACAACCCGCAGAGTGACCGATGAAGTTATTGCACCACAATTACCTAAGTTGGCAGAGGCTAATTCTTAATTGCCCGGCGGGGTGCGTTAGCAATTTGTGATTGGTCTGGGTGGACAGTTACAAATTGGATTCTCGATAGTGATGGTTCTCTATTAATGCAATTTCTCACTGTGCCCTGACTGGCCCTCTAAGTATTCATTACTCGTGGAACCATCCCTCTCATGGACAGAATGTTCCCTTGCCCCTTTGTTAAGGATGAGGGAAATTTGCTGCCTTGTCGTCATGATTGATATCTTGAGCTGATCGTCTCAAAACCTCATTAAATTGATTTGCGTCAGACCCCTTTCAGCGACTCTATGTCTTGGTCAGGTTATTTGAAATTCGATGTTACTTCTCTCTATGATTTCGTGAAATAAGTTTCTTTACGTTTAAAACAAAAGAAAAATGAAATGCTAAAGATGCTAATATCCTTAAATGCAATGAAGAAATTTACAAATTACAAATATAAAATATATTGCTGTTTATAGAATGAAAATGAGTGTACTTTTCATGCTGCATTTACTTGAGATAAGACAGCAAGCAATATCTATAATATTGAATCAGTGAATGTCTCATTGATCTACAGGAAGTCATTAAAACTGGCCCTTATCAACGTATCAATTTTTGATCAGACCACTTTCCAAATGATGCTTTTGTCCCTTCAATCAGTGTTTGGTCTGAGTTCATTAAAAATTCAGAATTGCTTTGTAACATTACAAAGTCTATACAAAATGCGTATCAATGCTTGAAAGTGGTGTGCTAAACATAGTAGAGTACATTCAACTCAGAGATATCAAAACTTAAAAGAATGACAGCGTTTTGAATTCTACACTTGAAAAAAAACAAAGAGAGTTACGTGGTGTGAAATAAAGTGACTTGCCTTAAACATCACGAGTTAAACTGCACTAAACCAACGCAGAAAGCTGATTTTTTTTATTTTAAGGCCATAAGTTCTTTACCTTGTGTCAAGTTTGAGTGCGAAGTGACAACCAAGTCATGCGCAATCATTTTTTTTAATTGTTTAAAACAACCAGTGATAATGGAGAAGGGACGCAGAAGCACTTTCTTCAGCTCCCCTCTGAATTTGGTCTGGGCCACTGCATAAATGAAGACGTTATTGCAGGAACTGAGTAATTGGAGCATGTTGGTCGTCTCCTGAAAGATGTATTCTGGGTCATTGAAATCCAGGCTGTTGAAGTAGCTCTCTCCTGTAATCTGCACATAGAGGAAATGTCCGAAGTAAGTAACCCACATGACAAGGAAGCTGACAGAGATTGCAAAAAGCAGGACAATTGACTTCTTGCGATTGGCCATCTCAGTGTCTTCCTTACTTTCGGAGCCCCGGAGCCTCCTGCGGACTCTGCTGGCAGCTAAGATGTGTCTTACAGTCAGTGCGTTAAGCAAAAAGATGAGGATGAACGGCAGAAAAGGGGTTAAGACATGATCCAGCCAGTCAAAGGCCTGCCAGGTCGGCGAGGTACTGAAGCTGGTCTTGATATCACAGAACCAGGCCACCCCGTCCATGGTGAATAATGGTTGGTAGGTGAAATGGAAAGGAAAGTTCTTGATGCAGCTCAGGGCACAGACTATGCCTATAACCAACATGGCAGTTTTCTCTGTGCAGTATCTTATTTTTAGCTTCTGCCAGCAGATAGCCACGTAACGATCAATGGTGAAAGCCACTGTCAGCCAGACTGATCCATCCAGGCTGATAAAACCCAGAATCATGATGTGCGCGCATGTTGGGTGAGTGAAAAGTACGCTGTAGCCAAAGTAGATCCGTCCAATCCGGTTGAGGATGACACCGGTGATGATGACAAGGAAATCACTGACTGCTATGGCTACCAGATAGTAGGTGATGCACCGGGAGAGTCCACACCGATCTTGGGATAAGATTATAATTGCCAAAAAGTTGGCTGCGAGATGAGAAGAGAGAGATGTTATTGAGCAGACAATAAACTGTGCTTTGGTTATTAAATTCTTCTTCATCCGTCTCTTTGTTACCTCCAGACTCGGAATATTTGGAATTATTTTGTTACTTTTTCGAAATTTAGCACTGGATTAAACATTACCAAAAGAGGAGACACTGCTATCAGTCCTAGTCGAACTCCAATCCCTTGTCAATGTGCCAATCCCCAGAGCTAGATGTCCAACTGGGGAGACGATGGCCTATTATTGTTAGACTAATAACGTAGAAACGTAATTAAAATTCTGGGGACCTGAGTTCGAATCCCCATAGGGAAGATGGCGGAATTTGAATTCAGTGTTAAAAAGTCTGGAATTAAGAATATACTGATTGCCATGAAACAATTATTGTTTGTTGGAAAAAAAATGTGGTTCACTAATGTCCTTAAGGAAAGGAAATCTGCTGTCCTTATCTGGTTTGGCCCAAATGTGACTCCTGAACCACAACAGCGTGCTCAGCTCTCGACCGCCTTCTGAAATGGCCTATCAAGCCATTCAGTTCATGTGCGACTTGGGGTTGGGTAATAAATGCTGACTAGCCAATGACGCCATATCCCACAAATAAACTTTAAAAACTTAAACTCGTCCAAAATACTAGCTGTCAAAGTTCATAATAAGGTCCGGTCATCCTTCAATCTCTTGCAAGATGATTTACATTGGCCTCATTTGTAAGTCTCCCTTTCATTAATCTTTTACTTTGAATTTCAAACACCTCCACTCCCTCATCATCCCACCGCTACAACTATCTGAGATCACAGCATTTCTCCAATTATATATTTTGTATATATTAATCCCTCGATCAGTGATGGTTGTGCCTTTCTTCAATTTTGTACACGTTAATTGGAATGCGACATTAACAATTGAGTCTGCCCAGTGGGATCTCACTGTACGGTACTATTGCACTCTTCTAGCAATCGCACATGTGATCACTGAATGCATGTTTTATGCCACAATTCATATACCAGATGGTTGAACTGTGATAATTAATTCCCCTTACTGAATAAAATCAGTGCGCGAAAATGTAAGTTACTACACTGCCAAAGCTCATATTCATGGTAAGATCCCTGACTCCGATTTTTTCATAGTAACTTCATTGCAGTGTTAATGTAGGCCTATGTGGCAATAATGAATAAATTTTAATTTTAAACTGTAAATAACACTAAAACAGTAGATTACATCTAGTAACTTAGATTAAAAGCCAAAATTCAACAATTAAAATAAATCAATGCTCATACAAAGTTATATAATACAGTTAATGATTTAATAAATGGTAGCTCAATGAATGTGCAATTAAATAAATAAAATGCTTTATTGTAAGCTTTATAATGTAAGTGCAATGAATGCATGATAATTCATCATAAACGTGGTTGAAAGCACGGACAGTGCAGAAGGTTAGAAAAAATAAGCCCGATTCTGAAAGAAAAGAAATAATGTGTAGATTCAGAGAAAATGAATAATGTAATTTGGATTAATTACTTACCAGGGGCACCAATAACTGCGAGAATAGGGTAGGAAATGGCAAAAAAGAGTCCATTCGCTGGCCCGTGCATTGTCTATCAGAAACTCACGGAATTAGCAAAGCGAAGGTCATTCGATCTGTGACACATTCAAGCTGTCTCTCATTTATTCTGGCTGAACGTCTCCGGAGAGACTATTACATTGCAACATACACATCAGTTTCAGTTCACCAAACAAACAGATGAAATCACAGTATCATGCCTTCCATTTGTAACTTGCACAAGGGAGATGATCACATTTCATTCTTGGGTGAACTGATGGCTGCGAACTTGTGGTCCAGCCACCCAGCCCCACCACAAGCCATGCCTTTATGTCTCCCTCAGGGAGAGCTGCTGGTGTTAGATATTCCCAACTCTGCTACAATCCCAATCATTTCCTGCTTTCAGGTATCAGGTTATTTCACGTGTGTGGTTTACTGGTAAGCATTTCAATGTTCCAGTCTTCAGTTCCACCTAAACATGTTAACGATGTAATGCTGAACTGTTTGCAAACTATTTTAGCTAACGGGGGCAGACAACTGAGCTGGAGACTATTGAATTAAAATCCTGGGCCATTTTGAATGTTCGGGTAGACAATGCACGGGCCAGCGAATGGACTCTTTTTCTACCCTATTCTCGCAGTTATTGGCCCTGCTGAACTACAAATGCAGCAAGGACCTTGAGGTACGCCGGATCAGAATTTCTGATGCAGCAACAATTGGTATAAGATAAACAGATATATATTTTAGGCGAAATACAAACTGAGGCATGGCAAGCAAATATAAAAACTGCGTAGTGGCAATTGAGACGCTGGCAATAACATGTAGAAAGATACACGCTTTGGGGTGGTAATAACGGAAATAAAACCAAATGTTACCTGGTCTGGAGAGTTTCACTTCATTGACTCATAGAATTCTTACAAAGCAGAAGGAGGACATTCAGCCTTTCAAATCGGATGTTCCGTCAACGAGCAGCGGCCGGGCCGGAATGGGCAAGAGGTGACACTGGGCGGAGAATCCTGATTTTTCCTGATGTCACCCCCCCTCATCAAATTGACTTAGCGATACCCCCACCTGCCCCGTGTTCCCCCCAAATACATTTGCCCCAGTGTCAGCGTGGTGGTACAGTGGTTAACACTGCAGCCTCACTGTGCCAGGGACCTGTGGGTCATTTGCACGTTTTCCCCGTGACTGTGTGGGTTTTCTCCGGTTTCCTTCCCCAGTCTGAAAGATGTGCTGGGTTAGGGGGCATTGGGCCGTGCTTAAATTCTCCCTCAGTGTCACCCGAACAGGAATGTGAGACTAGGGGAATTCTCACAGTAACTTCATTGCAGTGTTAATGTAAGCCGACTTATTAATGACACTAATAAATAAACTTGAACTGCAGGTCAAGGTGCCGCTGTGACATTGCACCCTCTTGTTTAAACACTCTGCAATGCTGAGACTGGGGAGAGGAGTGAACAACAGGGAGCAGCATTGCAGCTTCTCTCCCCCCATTGAAACTGGGATTGTTGCTCCATCTGCTGCACCATCCCCACCACATCCACTGGGGGCAATCTGGACAATGGGCTGCAGGCAGACCTCACTGCGCCTGCGCCACAATCACTCACCGCCGGCGGCCCGGATGGGATCTACCCTAGGATTCTCTGGGAGGCTAGAGAGGTGATTGCAGAGCCTCTGGCTCAGATCTTCAGGTCGTCATTGGTCTCTGGTGTAGTCCCGGAGGATTGGAGGATAGCGAATGTTGTCCCATTGTTTAAGAAGGGGAACAGAGACTTTGCCGGGAATTATAGACCGGTGAGTCTTACTTCTGTTGTGGGCAAGGTTTTAGAAAAAATTATTAGGGATAGGATTTATAGTTATTTGGAGTGTAATGAATTGATTAGAAATAGTCAGCATGGTTTTGTAGCGGGTAGGTCGTGCCTTACTAACCTTATTGAGTTTTTTGAGAAGGTGACCAAAGAGGTGGATGGGGGCAAGGCAGTTGACGTGGTATACATGGATTTTAGTAAGGCGTTCGATAAGGTTCACCATGGTAGGCTTCTGCAGAAAATGCAGATGTATGGGATTGTGGGTAATCTAGGAAGTTGGATCAGGAATTGGCTATCAGATAGGAGACAGAGGGTGGTGGTGGATGGTAAATATTCATCATGGAGTACAGTTACGAGTGGTGTGCCTCAAGGATCTGTTTTGGGGCCACTGTTGTTTGTAATTTTTATTAATGATCTGGATGAGGGTATAGTTGGGTGGATTAGTAAATTTGCTGATGACACCAAAGTTGGAGGTGTGGTAGATTGTGAGGAAGGGTGTCATAGTCTGCAGGGAGACTTAGATAGGTTGCAGAGCTGGGCCGAGAGGTGGCGGATGGAATTTAATGCGGAGAAGTGTGAGGTAATTCACTTTGGTAGGAACAACAGATGTGTCGAGTATAGGGCTAACGGGAGGACTTTGAATAGTGTGGATGAACAGAGGGATCTAGGTGTGTGTGTACATAGATCCCTGAAAGTTGGGAATCAAGTAGATAAGGTTGTTAAGAAGGCGTACGGTGTCTTGGCGTTTATTGGTAGGGGGATTGAATTTAGGAGTCGCAGTGTAATGTTGCAACTGTACACTACTCTAGTGCGGCCGCACTTGGAGTACTGTGTGCAGTTCTGGTCCCCGCATTACAAGAAGGATGTGGAGGCGTTGGAGAGGGTGCAGAGGAGGTTTACTAGGATGTTGCCTGGTATGGTGGGGAGGTCCTATGAGGAGAGACTGAGGGGTTTAGGGTTGTTTTCGTTGGAAAGAAGGCGGCTAAGAGGGGATCTTATTGAAACATATAAGATGATTAGAGGTTTAGATAGGGTGGATAGTGATAGCCTTTTTCCTCGGATGGAGAAAGCTAGCACGAGGGGGCATGGCTTTAAATTAAGGGGGGGTAGCTACAGGACGGATGTCAGGGGTAGGTTCTTTACCCAGCGGGTGGTGAGGGATTGGAATGCCCTGCCTGCTGCAGTTGTAAATGCGTCTAGTTTGGGGGCGTTTAAGAGATCTCTGGATAGGTTTATGGACGAAAAGGGATTGGTATAGGCTAGTGGGTCATTGTTTTTGTAACTGGTCGGCGCAACATCGTGGGCCGAAGGGCCTGTTCTGCGCTGTAATGTTCTATGTTCTATGTTCTATCTTGCGTTGCCAGGGGAGACGGCCGGCGTCCATCTTGCGTTGCCAGGAGAGACGGCCGGCGTCCATCTTGCGTTGCCAGGGCAGACGGCCGGCGTCCATCTTGCGTTGCCATGGGAGACGGCCGGCGTCCACCTTGCATTGCCAGGGGAGACGGCCGGCGTCCATCTTGCGTTGCCAGGGGAGACGACGTCCCGCGCGCTGCACTCTGGTAGAATCCCCCTCCTGCAAATGCGCCCAGGCAGTTACATTTTAATCTTTCAATATTTTGAATCTTGATGATTATTATTCACATTTTCACCCGTCAGACTTTCGGTTCCTTCTCCATTCGGGAACATCGTTTTTTTTTATTGTGTCTGTTTTTCAATCACACCCGCGCGGTGCGCTCTGGGAAAATACTACAGCACATGCGCGGTTCCGCCACCTGCCGCTTTATAAAAATATGTATTTTATTTAATTTTAATGCCGCTCCTGGCGGGATTTCCGGGTGGGAATTTCACTCTCTACATTTCTGAACCGTCGCTTTTTCCTCGACGGGGGGAGGGGCTGACAGTGACGTCACGGCAATATGGCGTCTGGCTCCGCCTCTCTACAGGACCCGGATGTTCCGCCAACGAGCAGCGGCCGGGCGGGAATGGGCAAGAGGTGACACTGGACGGAGCAGCGCCTGGGCATGTTACAGCGACCCCCGGCGGCCAGGAAGGGAAATAGCAGCAGCGCAGTCTCTGCCCAAAGGCTTCCCCAGTTTAGCTGCTCAGAGACACTGGGAACCTCTTCAACTGGAAACTTCAGCTTCTCACATTCACCCCCTGTGTTCAGTCATTGTTTAATAGACAACCTCTGTAGTGAAATCAGAAACAACTTGTTCACATTAAAAGGGGATGGGAATCTGAACCATTCTGCTCAAAAGGCTCTACATGCCTTGAAATTTCAATTGAAATGTTCAAGATGAGAATTTATAGATACAAGTCATATTGTATGTGGAACGCTCGTGATGCCACAGTAAATCAGTACAGACATCTCACAGAGTTGTGTGACTGGAGAAGATGTCAGAGATGGAATGGTTAAATATAGAGCTACGGGGTCTGAAGCTCAGTTTTGGGTAAAGAAAAATGGCAGTACAAAGAACAGAGAAAATTACAGCACAGGTGACCTTCGGCCCTTCAAACCTTCACTGATCATGCTGCCATAAGATAAGAACATAAGAAATAGGAGCAGGAGTAGGCCATCTAGCCCTTCGAGCCTGCCCTGCCATTCAATAACATCATGGCTGATCTGAAGTGGATCAGTTCCACTTTCCTGCTCTCTCCCCATAACCCTTAATTCCCTTGTCTATCAGAAACCTATCTACCCGTGACTTAAATATATTTAGCGAGGTAGCCTCCACCGCTTCAACTGGCAGGGAACCGCCAGATGCAAATGGTCACTAAAAGCACGTGATTTTTTTTCATTCAATGTGGCAGCAACAACAAGTAGGTCAAATGCTTTGAGTGATCATTTGCAGACACCTCGTTATTCTTGAACTCCAGTCTGCTGGCGAGAAAGTAGTTTCAAAATGTAATTTCCCTTCCAATTATCTGCTGCACCTACATGCTAAGTTTAAGCATTACCTCGTACAAACGCATCTATCATATTTTTAACATCAACATTTATATTTTTCAGCTAGTTAAACATGTTTTGGTCTTTCTATGTTTTTCACGAAGAAGAACACCTTTTTGCTGTCTAATATTGCACCTGACCTGCCTCTCCACTCAGAAGAACACTCTGCTTCCCCCACCTACTCTATCTGCCTTTTTCGTACAGTTTATATTGGCTAAAGGCTCCAGCGAAAATTGAACTCGCGACCCCTAGTTTACAAGACCAGTGCTCTAACCACTGAACTATGGAGCCAAATGCTGCCAGCGCCTCGCGGTACGAGTAGCATTATCAGTGGATTGAGGAGCAGGATGGGGTTTGAGGTGGGGGATTTTTGATGAATGTGGAAATGTCTGAGATGGAGAGCAGAAAGTTAAAAGCCGCAACTTGAAAGTGACATGATTTGACATGTGTGCTGAGTGTGTATCTGACATGTATGTTGTGTATCTGACATGTATGTTCTTCAGAGTTGATCGTTAGTGTTACATCTCTGACTTCTCCAGCTGGAAGATTTAGATGTTGTTCCCTTCACAGACGCTGTGAGGCGTGTTTTCGTTAAATAAAGAATTGAACAAAAAATGATTCACTCCGTGACTGGGAATCGAAACCGCGTCACGGCGCCGATCCTGATCACTGGACCTTCAGTGATGCTGATGTGAGAGATTTGTAATGAATTGACCATCTCTGCACTCATTGCTTTATTTCCAATAACTTTCAACAAAAATAAGTCACGATGAGAAATGACGGGAGGTGAAAATGACAGGATTTGAACCTCAGTTCGAAAGCCCCAATCCATCCTCTGGGCAGAGATTGCAGTCTCAATGTTGGCAATTCTGTCGCTTATATCGACAAACAGCCATTCGGTCTGTGTTCCTGTCTGTCTTCTCGATCGGAGTAACTCCGTTTGATAAAGTGTCATCTGGACTCGAAACATCCGCCCCTTTCACTCCTTACAGGTGCTGTCAGACATTGGGAGATGTTGGAACATTTCCTCTTTTCCCATCTGCAGTAATTTGCTTTTATCACTGAGGACAATTGATTGAGATTATTCGAAGAAAGTTGAAAATGATGCATTAACGAATGGGCAGAAATCACTGCTCCCTTAGATATTTGCCAGATGAACTCTTTTAAGTTTTGGTGTTCGGGATAAGTTGTACAATCAGATTGAAGGTAACGGTTATCTTCCTGAATTCAGTGACATGGGCTCTCAGTCTGACCATCGGAACCTGCAGCAACACAAGTTAATTGAACATTGCAGACAGGCAAATTTGCTGTACTCGGCTTGCAGCTGTTTCTGTAGTGTAGTGGTTATCACGTTCGCCTCACGCGTGAAAGGTCCCGGGTTCGAAACCGGGCAGAAACATTTATTAAGCTTTCTCATGTGGTGGAAGAGAAAGCTGATTGATTTCAGTTTGTCGCTCAACATATACCGAACTTCGATGTTAAACACGTTGTCGTTGAACTGATATCACCCTCAAATACTTTCTGTGAAATTATAAACACGTTATTTTGACGAAAAGACAGGGAAGTCGATTTTGACACCGAGCATTTATCCGCATCTTGTTCAGTCTCCAACAGAATTTAATGGGTTTATAGGAGCAGACTAATATGGTAAATCACCATCTGAAATATCTGATAGTACTGTGTGCTCAAACAGACAGATAGAAGTGATATTGTAAGTGAACTAGGGGAAATGGCGCATATTTCACAGAAGAATCTTTTTTCATATATCATTTTTCATCACTAAGAAACAGGAAAAGCAACTCAGGCAGATGAGGGAATCGAGACTCAGTGCGGATCTACTGGACTTTCCTGTAACGGGCCGGAATTTATGTGCCTGAATGTTTCAATCCCATAATAAAAATGGTGGCCAGTTCCTTTGCCTCCCGTTGAATTCCTCCCTGTGGGAAGAGACGTGGATTTATTTTACCTGCCCGTTCATAAGAGAAAGGGAATAACCAGCACACTACAGCAGTGCTGCGGGATCAACGGAACTAAAGAGACTTGTATGGAATTGTAAACAGTGCGGTCATGCTGCAGTTCTGGAATAGGTTTTCAGAAATAGAATTGTGGTCATTAACACACTACTTTAGAATATACTTAATGTCCACTGTCTCAGTCTCTGTGGCGCAATTGATCAGCGCGATCGGCTATTAACCGAAAGGTTGGTGGTTCGAGACCACCCAGAGACGGAATTTTACTATTTTCTCACCATCAGCAGTCACAGTGAACAGTTGCCTGTTGGAAAAGAGTCCGTGGGTGCCAATAAAAAATAGCTGTCAATTGTTCCCGGCTGTACTGTTATATGGTGTTATCAACATTGTTTAATGACGACTGATTCTTCTTCTGTCTTTTTTTCTGCTAACATATCAGAGAAATCACACTGGGAAGAAGTCATACAGCTGCACTTCTTGTGGGAAGATCTTCAGGTCTTCATCCAACCTAAGCACACAAGCATGTTCACGCTGGGGAGAAATCATTCACCTGCTCTGAGTGTGGGATGGAATTCACTCAGTCAGCCAACCTGGTGGTACACAAGAGAGTTCACACTGAGGAGAAACCATTTAACTGCACCTCCTGTGGAAAGAGCTTCAGGCAGTTATCCACACTCACTGCACACCAACGCACTCACACTGGGGAGAGGCCATTCATCTGCGCTGTGTGGGGGAAGGGATTCACTCGGTCAGCCAGCCTCATGTTACACCAAGTTCACACTGAGGAGAGGCCGTTCAACTGCAGTCGCTGTGGAAAGAAATTCACTTTGGTTCAGACAAGACTTTAACCAATTAAGGCAAAGGCAGAATTCTCTGGATAGTAAATTTAAATAAGTTTATTCATGAACAAGGTTTACTGAACCATTTTAAGACATTGGCTTTTATAACTTGAAGTGGGTGATCAGTCTGAAAGGTTAAACCCTCTCTGGCTCCTTCTTTGAGAGGACTTTCTGTGGAATTCAGCCTTGGAAGTTTGGCTCCTTCTTTGACAGGAGTTTCCTTCAAACTCAGCCTCGGGACTCTTCAGTATTTGGCTCACAGGGAAGACCTTTGGAACCTCTACTTTTATCCCCCTACATCAGAATTGGGTCTGTTTGACATGACAATTGGTCAATTTGGTTAGATTAATTGGATCCCCAATACTTACACCACTTTTCCCTTCATCTTAGCCAGGAATATAACAGAATTGTTTCACACAATCTCTTTATCTGATTCCCAGGTATGGAGACGTTGCTGCCAAGTCACTTACCAGTTGTAAAGTATAAGAGTGGAAGTACACTGAAGCAATGGTGATATACTGACCCTCACACTATAGGGCTATAGTGAATGAAGGATACCATGAATTGAACTACCCATATCTGAAATTGTGCCCTCAGAATGTCACCATGTTTCCTCAACAAGTTTATTTTACACTGCATTTACACATACCACACAGTAAATATCTGAATGCAAATGCACTGAGGTGGTCATATTCATGGTGAACTAGGCTTGTCCAAACATAATACAACAGCACTGATCTGTGCACAGAATCTAGTTATGTTGAACTGGAGATATCCACACCGAGTACTTAACTGAACATGTCCACATTGAACATGCACACAGTTGCAACAAAACAGATATGAAATTTCAGAGAGGTTGGAAAACACATTGTTCCTGGTTTTTGATCAATTCATTGGCACGATTCTGGAATGGGGTCAAGAGAGAAGTTGGCTGATTTGGCCGAAGCTCATAACACAAAACCCCACCATTTTCACAATTAAGTTTTCTGGGTCATTCTGTTCATAATACTTTAGAGTTGTATCAGGCTCCATGAAAATTAAACGTTACATTCAATGAAAAATAATAAGCACCAGTCCAGCAGGTGCTGTTACAAAAATAATCATCTTAAACGTAAACCATCTAATTATCTCCCAGGAGACTGCTGTCGTGTATAAATTTCACCATGTTTCAGTGCATGCAGAACACGCTCAGAGCTTGAGATTGAAATGCATGGAATACCAAAAGGCTTGGTGTTTGCGATTTACTATCCTGTCATTGCAGCTATTGGAGTTCCAGGTACTTTATTGCAGTTTGTTATTAGCTGTGTGAATCGTTCTTTTGTTGCATTAATAGTGTGATTTTGCAAGTTGTGCATTTCCACGATACATATATTCCTTCTCCAATGCAACGGGATATCATTTTCACGTTTAAAGGTATATTTTCTTCTCTTTCGTAATAGCATTTATATTTAGAAATATTGACACGTCATTCGTGGTGATACTTTATTCCCTCTATTGCCATATATTTGCAATATGAATTGTTTAATTCTCACACTCGCCCTCACACTTATCCCCTATCAACTTCTTGCTGACAGTATTCAGGTTCATTTCATCAAATCAGATGTATAATATGCCTCATTTATCACAATTACCTCTTGCTGTTTCGATGTTCTGACTACGAGTGAATGAGTGTACTGCTATCATAATATCAATGCATTGTTAACAACATTATTGGAGCTCTATTATCATAAAGTGATTTGGATGTACAGTTTGCTTCAATATGGCACCAGCACTGCTGGTGTGACTGAATTCTCACACTCCTTCACCTTCCGCAATGATTCTAATGTCTCAATGACAATGCCATTGAGACATTCGCTTTGAGGGATATTCAGTCAAAAAAAATTCCAACTGAGTTTGTTGAAGGGACGGTGATTTGCAAATGTTTTTTGACTGATACATGGTAAATACTTGTGAACTGTTGGAATGTCCCCTCAGCCACAAAAAAAGTATTTCGATCTTTATCCTATCACACTGACTACTTCACAAGGCTGCCCTTCTTCTAAATCCGCTTCTGTAGTTTGTTCTAAGATAGCGACCGTTGATTGCGTGATTTCCTTCTGCGCCTATCGGCCGCAATGTCTAGGATTGTTCTGTTCACAATTGATTTATCAGCATTAGTTTAGTAACCATGATTCCTGGCATCATCTCAGGTAACGTGCACAATTTATTTTCCAAATATTCACTATCAGGGTAAACTGAGCATTAGGGTTGTGTAGCACTGATGAAGTGTTTTATTATCTTTCTCCAATTGAGACCTCATCATATGTCAGTTTCATTGGTCCTGATCAAGACAGAAGTGTTGCAGGACCCGACATAATAATTATTATTACTATTACCCGACAAATTATTACTTGTTGCAGGACCGACATAATTCTGCATCCAGTTCAAAGTATCAGCCGGAATGTAAAAAAAAAGTCAATTTAATTTGCGTAGTTTTAACAAGCCGATAACTGACGTTTTTGATAATGAAAGATTTGATGATTTTTTTATTGCCGGGGGAACTTCTGATCCGCAGTCAGATATAATCTGTGTTCTTGTTAGATTTCACAGTTAATATTCTTTTTCTATTTTGTCGTGATTGATTCAGTTCAATATTCTGTATAGTTATCTGATGTTGCATTTTCGTGCTTGTCTAATCCATCCTTCAGTGATATGATTTCGATTCTGTGCCTTTATTTGTTACATCTCTAATTTGTAAGAATCGTGGCTGCACTGCCCTCCACAAAAAATGCCTTTTTGTATTTCATATAGGAACTGAGATATACAATTAACAAAGTGCCCTGGTTCTGTAATGTAATACTTTCTATTCCAAATTTATTCACCTTTCGAAACCGAATGATTATTTTTAACTGATAGCAATTTTCTACGGCATAAGGGATAAGTTTCTGGCAGCAAGAAGTTATAATTTCACACATCAACTGTAAAGTGGATGATTTTGTTTCTCGTCGATTTCTCCATTCATACACACACTCTTTTTCTCTCCTTTTCGCTGTTACAGCTAACTTGGCAGTGATTGTGATCTTCTCTCGAAGAAGATGTGGCCTGTCTGGATGTATCACTTACTACCTGGTGTCCATGGCGGTGACTGATCTCTTGGTCATTGTAACAGCTGTAATATTAAACCGGATTGCTGGCATTTATTTCCCGTTCAGTTTCCTGTCTATCACGCCGATATGCAGTCTCCGTTCTGCGCTCATTTTTGCAGCAATAGACAGCTCAGCCTGGTTAACGGTCACTTTCACCTTCGATCGATTTGTTGCCATTTGTTGCCAGAAGCTGAAATTGAAATATTGCTCTGAGAGGACAGCTGCTTGGGTGATAGGAATCGTGGCTGCACTGACCTCCATAAAAAATGCCTTTTTGTATTTCATATATGAACCGAGATATACAATTAACAAAGTGCCTTGGTTCTGTAATGTAAAGGCTTTTTTTTACATCTCAGCAGCTTGGGCTGCATATGACTGGATTCGTTGCATTGTAACCCCATTTCTCCCGTTCATTCTGATTTTACTGCTCAATGCTCTGACTGTCAGACACATCCTTGCGGCAAGTGGAGCTCGTAAGAGGCTCCGAGCCCACGGAAATGGAGAGAATCAACTTGATCCAGAAATGGAAAAGCGGAAACGATCGATTGTTTTACTCTTCACCATCTCGGGCAATTTCATTATGTTATATTTGTTATTTTTTATAACTATACTCTACGTCCGAATTGCAAAGGTTACTTACTTTTCAGGTTCTAATTCCAGTGAATCAACATTTACCCTGGAGGAAAAAGGATTTATGCTTCAGTTTCTGAGTTCTTGCATGAATCCATTCATTTACGCTGGGACACAGAAAAAATTTAGAAATGAGTTAAGAAATGGGCTGAAATATCCTTTTTGTCAATTTATTAAATTGCTTAGAATCTTAAAATAGGAAAATTCTACAAGAAATTAATGTTGTCTTGCCATGTTTCCTATTCTTGTTTCTGTTAAACACGACCCGCATCAAATATACACTCGGAATTAATTTCATTCCCAATGTGTCAATATATGAACGACAAAGTAAGACAACATCCTTACATAATCCCGTCAGTAAAATACGCTCAGTTAGATTTCAGCTCTTTTGCCGCTGCTGACTAGTTGTTTTATGTATTCCTATTAGCCTCGGGAGTTAAGCTGTCATTTTTCAAGCACTTGCTCGAATTATAAATTATTTGGGCGTTTGTTTCCATCTGGGTTATTGCTCTGATGCCTGTGAGGAAGTAATTATTATGCAATCATTTAGATCAGCCTTAAAACTGCGAATAATTTCCGCCATCACTCTTGCCAATGGATTCAGTTATGTGTTGATCAAGAAGTAATTTTGACATGCCGTATTATATTTATTTTGTTTTGTTTGCCATCATGACAAATTTGTCGCAGAATAAACAAAAGCTTAACACTTGAAAATGAAAAATGCGCGTTTTGTGTTTTCTTCGGGGGAGACTCTGAAAATTCAGATTATAAATGTTTTTTACTGACTTTCGTGCAAGTTGGGCTAAACAGGAGAGTCGACTTCACTTCTGCACTTAACAGGAACGTGCGTCTATCACTCTGTTTGGTTTCCCTCTCTTTAGCTAAGAAGGATGCTGTTAGAACGTAAGAACATAAGAAATAGGAGCAGGAGTAGGCCAACTAGCCCCTCGAGCCTGCTCCGCCATTCAATAAGATCATGGCTGATCTGTCGTGGCTCAGTTCCACATTCCCGCCCTCTCCCCATAACCCTTAATCCCCTCTCTTATCAAAAACCCATCAACCCGCGTCTTAAAAATATTTAGCGAGACAGCCTCCACCACTTCAACGGGCAGAGAATTCCAGAGATTCACCACCCTTTGAGTGAAGAAGTTCCTCCTCAACTCCGTTCTAAACCGCCCCCCCTTTATCTTGAGGCTGTGCCCCCTAGTCCTTTTTGAGCGGGAAGAGTCTCTCCACCTCTATCCTGTCCATCCCATTCATCATCTTATACGTCTCAATGAGATCTCCCCTCATTCTTCTAAACTCTAACGAGTACAAGCCTAGTTTATTCAGCCTCTCCTCATAGCTCAACCCCCTCAACTCCGGCATCAGCCTAGTAAACCTCCTCTGCACTCCCTCCAAGGCCAAAATATCCTTGCGTAAGTACGGCGCCCAAAACTGCACACAGTACTCCAGCTGCGGCCTCACCAATGCCCTATACAGCCGCAGCAAGACCTCCCTACTTTTCTATTCAATACCCCTCGCGATGAAGGCCAGCATCCCATTTGCCTTCCTGACCACCTGCTGCACCTGCAAGCTGGGTTTTTGCGACTCATGCACAAAGACCCCGAGGTCCCTCTGCACCTTCGCCTGTTGCAGTTTTTCTCCACGTAAGTAATAATCTGTTGCCACAGATTAGTGCGATCAAATTTCACTCAAGTGATTGCAACATATATGAGGTCGTTCAAAAATCATTTTATGTCATCTCTGTGCAGAACAATAATGTCAGTTCATTATCCCTGCCTTATTCAAACAATCTTGCAATTTTATTTCCTAAATGTCCATTACTGCAATCATCATTATCCTCATGATCATCACTTTCATCTTCAGAACCATCATCTTTTTCATCCTTCTCGCACTGCCAGTCAAATACTTATATTCATAGCTGCAGGACTCATATATATGCCATCACATAATTCCACCGCATCATAACCCTTCTTTTGTCGTTGCTCCCTTAGTCAAAAAGTTACATTCAGCTAAATGCATGTCCTTACTTAGTCTAGAACAGATGACAATCGATGTCAACGATGACCTTCCGTTTTCAATCTCTTCTCAGCTACTTTCTCCAATTCTTCTGTAATCTTCACTGACCGCTCTGATATAGTGGCTATTTTAATTATTCTGACCTATCGTTCCCGATACCTGTCCTCACATTATAATGCTGTACACACTTCGAAATACAACAACAGGGGACTTGTGTGCAGAAATAAAATTTTCGGCCTTTTTCATCTGCCACTTCTTATTACCACCTTGGGTATAATTATTGATGAAACTACTTCTAAATTCTTTGAAAAACATCCTAAATTTCAATGACCAAAAGTGAGTAAAAAGATCACTTCTAACTAGAAGGGAATAACGTAATACTTGATGGATGTCCTCTATTTTAGCCACCGCGCTGAAACGGCACTTTAGCGCAACTTTATCGACTATATGACCTTGATCTCCTGATCATGTCCCCTCGGAATTTCGATGGTTTCAATAAAATCACCACTTTTTTTTTCTAATCTCGAATGTGTATGAGCTAACTCCTTTCAATCTGTTATGATAGTGTAAACACTTAACTACAAGAATGAGGAGGGCGCACATTTTCGTTTCAATTACTGCGAATGCTAATGTATTATTGTTCTCCAAAAGTGTGCACAGTTCTCTGGAAGTGGTCTCACCAATGCTCTCAGCAACGCCGGGAAAACATTTATATTCTACTTCCTTGCAATATGCTGCAGTAATTCAGTTGGCCTCCTGTTTTTTCGGTTACCTGCACAACCAACCTGTTTTGCTCAATGTAGTGGGCACGCCGACCCCTCTTTACTGTGAGTGGTTCTTTCGTTTTCCATTTAAATAGCATATTGTATTCAATTTTTGCCTGCTAAAGTGGACAATTTCAAATTTTCCCACACCAAACTCTACGTGCAACATATTCTTTGACACTCAGGTATCCATCAATATCCATTTGAAGTCTGCACATTTCCTTCAGACAATTCATACTCCCAGCCATCTTGGTGTTCTTGACAAAAAATATCTCCCATTCTTTCTGCCTACTCGTTCTGGGTTCACGGTCTAATGATACATGCCATTGAGCTCAAAGAACATGTCCCCGTGCTATCCCTGTATCTTCCATTTTCTGCAGTTGGGAAGCCCCAAAATTAATGTCAACTTTTGTTTCTTCTTTTTAGCTAATCAGTCCTCTGTCCATGATATGACTTTTTGCCCTACAAAATCAGCTCTTATTCTGTCGTAACCTTTGATGCATAAATTTATCAAATAACATTTGGAAATCAAAGTGTACCACAGCTACATGTTCTACTTTATTTGCTTTGAGTGTTAATTCCTCAATGAACTCTAATAAATGTTAAAACACAATTTCGCTTGCATGGAGCTATGCCAATCCTTCTTGATATCTGTATGATTTCCTCAATGTCTTCTTATGTCCAGACAAAAATTCAAGTATTTTACTTTCCCCTACAGTCGATAGTCGGCTGACCAGATTATAGGTTTCTATAATCTTTCTACAATAAGCGTGTTGTTTAGTTATTTTCCAGTCCATTCATCGCGAAAAAAATATTGTGTTGACACTATAATTCATGTGCTGAAAATTAAACCCAATGTTTTTGTTTTAATTCCGAAGTTTGAAATAAAAGGAAATAAATTAAATAGGTAACTAATTTCAATTTGTATTGAGAAACTGATCAATGTTCTGTTTCCAAGCCGCATTCGTCGGAGATCCGCAAAGGGTAGAATATCACGTAACTGTCACCTACTGGTAAAAATAGACAGGTGTTTCTTTAAGCGCTATTTCTAATAATATCACTACACTGTTTGCAAGGACTGGAGTCTTTATGCTTTGTGTCAGTTTCCTACACGGTGAAAGTCTCATTCTGGCAGGGTGACAAAAGGTCTCCAGTTCATGACAGCTATAGGATCATAATTGTAGGAACAGCATTAGGCCCATTTGATCCATCACATCTGCTCTTCCATTCGATGGGATCTTGACAGATTAAATGTGATAATCATCCACATTCCCGCCACATCCCCATAACTATTGATTCCCTTACTAATTACAATTTAGCCTCTCTCTGCAGTGAATATAAATAGTGACCCAAACCCTGCAGTATTCGTAAAGAATTCAACAGATTTACCGCTCTATAAGAGAAAAAATACTCTTTAACTCGTCTTGAATTGACGGCCCTTACACTGACTATAATATTCAGCAGTTATGTTGCCATTATAGTACTTTTTATGTTCGACGTAAACTTGCCATGATTGAGAAAAATGCGTGCTCACTGAATTTGAACGGAGACTACATACAATTATTGCTAGTTAGGAATTAAAACTGGAAATACCTGAACTGTAGCACAGTCTGTTCTAGACAAAACACGATTAGATATTATCCTGTCCATATGGGAATAATTGAAATTAGTTTGAGAAACGACTCCTGGAAACCTCGTATGTATCATATCACGACCACTCTCCTCTACATGCTGACCGAGTGAACAAAATAATGGCCAAAATGTAGTATTGATGTGCTGAAGCATAAGCGATAGCTGTGCGATGCGGATTCGGGGCCGTGTCTCTTTCCCGTTGTCCATGTGGGGCTTCAGAACAATCAACTGTCATTTTAAAGGGATACAGCACATCCACGGGACGGAAAATTTACCAGACAGATAACGTGCATGGCTCGAAATTCACAGAAGTCAATAATATTCGCATCAGGAATAGTTTTCCATCAGTTGTACACAGCCTTCCTCAACATCATTCGAGGCTGTTAGGCTGTGCATGATACAGGCAAATAAACATAGAAACATAGACAGTCGGAGCAAGTGTCGACCGTTGGGTCCTTTCAGCCTGCTCTAAAATTCAATATGATTATGACTGATTACCTACCTCAAAACCATATTCCTGCTTTCTCCCCACCCACCTTGATGACATTAAAATCTAAAATGTCATGTATCTCTTTCTTGAATGAACTCCCTGACTTAGCTTCCAGGAATTCCACAAGTTCACTAGAATTTATGCGTTACATGTTTCCCAAATGGAAACAGTCTGCCCCAAATGGCGGTTCTCATACCATTAGAACATGTATGCTGGTTCGAGACACACGCCAGTGAAAAACAATATTTCTGAATATGGTCTGGCCAGTGCTGTTGAAATGTAATGTGCTTCAATCAAGTTTCCTCCCAACTTTCTAAATTTAGTCAATACAAGCCCAACCGAACCAATCAAATCTCGTAGGACAGTCTCGGCAACCCAATAATATCCGAGTATATATACAACGTATGAACCTTAGTTGTACTCTCTCTATGACAGGTGCATCGTTTGATAAGGGAAGGAGACCAAGACTGCACGCAATTCTCCAGGTATGACCTCAACGGGCCCCGTTACAACTGCAGTAAAACGCCCGTTCTTATGAACTCAAATCATCTTGCAACGAAGACCAACATACCGTTTTTCTCTCTAATTGCTTGGTTCCTCTCCAGTTTCAGTGACTGGTGTACAAGGATACTTCCCAATATTTCTACATTTTAATATTATCATTTTTTCTTCCAACGTGCAGAACGTCATATTTTCCATGCTGTATTTCATATGTCATTTTTACCCAGTCAGTCAACTTGCCTAAATCCCCTTGAAGCCTCATTGCATCCACTTCACAACTCACAATAGTATCTCATCACGAAACTTTGAAATATTACATTTGATTCCCTCACTAAGGTAACTTATAAGTATAATGAACAGCCGGGTCTCAGCATTGACTCCTGCGTGACCCCATTAGTCAGTGGATGGCACTCGGAAAAAATGTCCTTTTATTTCCACTAATCCAGGCAAACGATCAGGTGAAACAGTTTAAATCTCAGGGGGTGGAATGTAAATTCATTCAATAGATAGTAATTGAATTATTTCGTCAATAATGGTGATTTTAACAAATATAATCTTATAATCCTAATGTTTAAACAATTTTGTTCATTAATTGTTTTGGGGACAGAAAACTGTTCTCCCACCCGGGTCAGGCTTTTATGTGACTCCGGATCTATGGCAATGTGCTTGATCTTATTTGTCCACTGAAATCATAGAGTCATAAAATCGATTGAGATACATACATATTAATGGATTGACACACCACTTAGTTCAGGGTAAAAGGTATGGCGAATACACCCACGCCTCGTCGGAGACGACCACCTTCACGAAACCGTAAAGAAAAAAGCTTGAATATGTTTTTCTTTATTCTTTGGTTCTTATTTTTGTGTCTTGATTTCCTCCACCAATTTATAATCCAATTTATAATCTGCAATGATATTTCACTGACTGGGAATATAAGAACATAAATATTGTGGAATGTAGGTAGAAGAAGGGATGGGGATTTAAAACAGGATTTTAGGGAGCTAGGCTGGAAGCTGAAAGCTAGGACAAAGCCTGTTGTCATCTCTGGTTTGTTGCCGGTGCCACGTGCTAGTGAGTTGAGGAACAAGGAGAGGGAGTGCAGATTAACATGTGGCTGCAGGGATGGTATTGGAGAGAGGGTTTCATTTACTTGGATAATTAAAGCACATTCTGGGGAAGGTGGGACTTGTACAAACAGGACAGTTTGCACCTGAACCAGAGGGGCACTAATATCCTGGGAGGGAAATTTGCATCGACTCATCGGGGAGGTTTAAACTAATTTGTCAGGGGGACAGGAAAATGAGATGTAGTCCAAAAGCCAGTGTTGAGGGTCGCGAGGTACTGAGGAAGGTACCAAGGTTGCAGGAGTGTACAGGCAGACAGGATGGTGGGTTGAAATGTATCTACTTCAATGCAAGGAGCATCAGGAATAAGGTAGTTGAACTTGGAGCGTGGATTGGTACTTGGGACTATGATGCTGTGGCCATTACGGAGACATGGTTAGAACAGGAGTAGGAATGGTTGTTGGCAGTTTCGGGGTATAGAAGTTTCAGTAAGAATAGGGAAGGCTGTAAAAGAGATGGAGGAGTAGCATTGTTAATCAAGAATGGTTTAACGGCTGCTGAAAGGCATTTCGAGGGTGATCTGCCTACTGAGGTAATATGGGCTGAAGTTAGAAATAGGAAAGGAGCGGTTACGTTGTTAGGCGTTTTCTGTAGGCCCGCAAATAGTAGTACAGATGTGGAGGAGGAAATGGCAAAGCAGATTATAGATAGGTGTGGAGGTCACAGGGTAGTTATCATGGGTGACTTCAACTTTCCAAATATTGATTGGAACCTTTATAGGTCGAATAGTTTGGATAGGACAGTTTTTGTACAGTGTGTGCAGGAGAGTATCCTGACACAATACGTGGATAAGCCGACAGGAGGTGGGGCCACATTGGACTTGGTACTGGGTAATGAACCGGGCCAAGTGTTCGATTTGTTTGTGGAAGAGCACTTTGGAGATAGTGACCACAATTCAGTGTCCTTCATTATTGCAATGGAGAGGGATAGGGTCACACTACAGGGCAAGGTTTATAGCTGGGGCAGGGGTAATTATGATGCGATTAGGCAAGAATTATGGAGCATAAGATGGGAACAGAAACTGTCAAGTATAGGCACAAATCAAAAGTGAAGCTTTATCAGGGAACAAATACTGTATGTCCCTGGCAGACAGGGAAGAAATGGCCGAGTGAAGGAACAATGGTTCACAAAGGAGGTTGAATGTCTTGTTAAGAGGAAAAAGGAAGCGTCTGTAAAGATGAAAAAAGCATGTTTTTGAGGATGAGTGCGTGATACAGGCTGATAGGATGGAGGAGGTAGATGTTCTCAGGGAAGATGTATTAGAAATTTTGAAAAACCTAAGGTTGGATAAAACCCCTGGACCAGATACACCCTAGGATACTTTGGCAGGCAAGGGATGAGGTTGCTGAGCCTTTAGCTTTGATCTTTGGGTCTTCACTGTCCACGAGGATAGTGCCAGAGGACTGGAGAGTGGCAAATGTTGTTCTTCTCTTCAAGAAAGGAAATAGGAATGACCCTGGTAATTATAGGTCAGCTAGTCTTACTTCAGTGGTCGGTAAGTCAATGGAAAGGGCCCTGAGAGACAGGATTTATGACCATTTGGAAAGATGCAGCTCAATCCGGAATAGGCAGAACGGTTTCGTGAGGGGTAAGTCCTGCCTCACAAATTTGATGGAATTCTTTGAGGAGGTAACTAAGTATGTGGGTGAAGGTAGACCAGTTGATGTTATATACATGGATTTTAGTAAGGCGTATAAGGTTCCCCATGGTAGGCTCATGAAGAAAATAAAGATGTGTGGGATAGAAGGAAATTGAGAGGATTGGATAAGTAACTGGCTGTATCACAGAAGACAGAGGGCGGTGATGGAAGCAAAATTTTCAGACTGGAGGCCTGTTAACAGCAGTGTATCACAGAAGTCAGTGCTGGGTCCTCTGCTATTTGTGATTTTTATCAATGACTTGGAAGAGGGGGCTGAAGGTTGGGTTAATAAATTTGCTGATGACACCAAGATTGATGGAGTAGTGGATGAGGTGGAGGGCTCTTGCAGGCTGCAAAGAAACATTGATAGGATGCAGAGCTGGGCTGAAAAGTGGCAGATGGAGTTTAACCCTGATAAGTGTGAGGTGATTCATTTTGGTAGGACAAACTTGAATGCAGATTACAGGGTCAACGGCAGGGTTCTGAGGAATGTGAAGGAACAGAGAGATCTTGGGGTTCATATCCACAGACCTCTGAAGGTTGCCACTCAAGTGGATAGAGCTGTGAAGAATGTTTATAGTGTGTTAGCGTTTATAAACAGGGGGTTTGAGTTAAGAGCCGTGGGGTTATGCTGCAACTATACCGCACGTTGGTGAGACCATATTTGGAATATTGCGTGTATCGCTGGTCACCTCACTTTAAGAAGGATGTGGAAGCATTGGAGAGAGTGCAGAGAGATTTACCAGGATGCTGCCTGGTTTGGAGGGAAGGTCTTATGTGGAAAGGTTGAGGGAGCTGGGGCTTTTCTCTTTGGAGCGGAGGAGGATGAGAGGCGACTTAATAGTGGTTTATAAGATGATGAGAGAGATTGATTGAATGGACGTGCAGAGACTATTTCCTCGGGTGGATGTAGCTGTTACTAGGGCGCATAACTATAAGGTTCATGGTGGGAGATATAGGATGGATGTCCAAGGTAGATTCTTCACTCAGAGAGTGGTTGCGGTGTGGAACGCACTGCCTGCTGTGATAATGGAGTCGGACACTTTAGGAACTTTCAAGCGGTTATTGGATAGGCACATGGAGCACACCAGAGTGATAGGGAGTGGGATAGCTTGATCTTGGGTTTGGACATAGCTCGGCACAACATTGAGGGCCGAAGGGCCTGTACTGTGCTGTACTATTCTATGTTTCTATTAATATTGCTCTTGTTGGCTCACTCAATCTGTATTTTTTTTATTCACGGGACATAAGAATTAATTAACATGTATCAATAAATTGTTTTGCTGGTTTCAAATTTGTGAAATGATAACTTAGATTTTACTCTGTTTCCAATATTACAATAGCGAATCCATTTCAAAATAACTTCATTAGCTGGAAAACATTTCGAGATTCCGGTGGTGGTGAAAGGCAATGTGCAAGTATGAGGGTTTTCTTTTCTAAATCTATATCACTGATTATTGTTCTCTCTGATCAACGAAGTAGATCATTCCTCCCCACTCTGTCTCGGTCCCTCATTTTAAACAACTCAATATAATTGCCCCTTTGCCTCCCATGAAAAAAAAATCCAATCCAATGCTCTCTCGCAGCTCATTGAGTTGTGAGTACGTTCAGGAGCATTTCATGAATACTCTCCCTAATCTTATCAAGAAATTGACGAAAGTAAGCGAAAGGCTCCAATATTTTTCATTCAATCATCAATAACATCGTTCAAAACTTGTTCTTTTGACCTGCATCTCCTTCCAAACAATGCAAAATACTTTCCTCGGAATTTGTTCCTGCTTTTTATCCTCATTTTGAGATGAGATTCGCTTCAATGTCTGACGCATGAATATCCTTGATCATGAATACTTTAGGAAACATCTTTTTTTAGCTCTCAAATTAATCACATCTCCGATAATTTGTCTCCAATTTCTCCGTTTCTGTTCAAGCACACATTTCGAAATGACTTTCGCTTCAGTATCCAACAAATATTGAATTCCAAAACTGATGGACAAACACTGGGAAACAAATCACTGGGTAACACAAATCCGACTGTGTTCATTTTCAGATTCACAACACTCAGCTTTTCAATCAAATTGACTAATTGAAAACAGAAATTATTTAGAAAGTTCAGGTGACATTTTTGTACCTCACTCGCTTGGGTATTTTGTAAATGCTGCTCGGAGGTTTAATGAGCGTTGTCCTGCGCCTATGCATAGTGTATTTAGAGATTTGACGGCGGTTGGAGCATTTTGCGTCCCGGAAAGGACAGTAATCTCTGATTAAAGCTGAACTCGCAGTTTTCTGCTGGCATCTGGAGATTGAAGAATGTTGGGTAAAATCGTGCTCTTGCTCCCTGTCTCACTTACTGTGGATTTGATTAAAGAATGTGATTATCTAGATTGTGATATATTTATAGATATGCAGTTGGTGAGGTGTAGACACATGACAGGGCTAGTTGCTTTCTCATTATATCATAGAATCCCTGCAGAAGAGATCATTTGGCTCATAGAGTGTGTACTGACTCTCTGACAGTGAAGCTAACCCAGGCCTATCCCATTTTCCATAACCCTATTCATTTCCCATGGCTAATACTGGGAAACTAAGGGAAAATTTAGCATGGATATTCCACCTAAATGCCCATCTTTGGACATCTACATAGATACACATAGGTTGCTGTTGAGAAGGGCGTTCAGGGTTTTGATCAGAGCCCATATATGGACAAATCAGGATGGCGAGTGCCCTGGAGATGACCCTCCATATGGTGTTTGTTTGATGTATCATCTGCTCTTGTCTTTCTGCATGCAAGCAGCCGCGGATCTGGAACGTGCTGCTTAAGGAGCCTTGCTAAGTTCATCAAATGCGCTAGATGGTGCTCACTGCTATTATTTATCGAAATATTCACACTGCTAAGCAGGCACTCACATACTGTATGTACGACGAAGGATCTTACAAATTCGTCCAAGTTCATAGTCCAATAGTTCACAAGGTAGAAACCTGAATAAAATGATGGACGAGTGGCAGCAGAGTCTTTCATTAGATTGCTGACACGTAAACAAGTTTATATGTGACAATAGGGTTTCGGTTTTGTTGTTAATAGCAATGTCACTCGCAACCAGCGCTGCTCTAATTTGGGCAGCGGTTGAATAAATCAAAAGGTAACGAGTCAGTTTCAGTTTGGACATCAAAAGATGGAATGCGAGATAATAAATATTTTGCCTGACTTCATTGGCCCGGATCTGTCATTAGATACCAAATATTAATGATTTTATGTCGTAGCTTCAACATCTCCTGTGCCTATCTGTTGAAACTTCATGTTAGCATATGTCTTGAAGCGGGAAGTTGGGTGAAAAATGAGACTGTCTCTGCTTTTGCATACCATGACCAGGAGATATCCCATACCGACAATATGTGCAGTATGTACGAAAGATTGGGATAGGGATTCACTGTTGTGATTCGTCCAGAATTTATAAACATTATATACACTATTTTTGCAATGTCAACATGCCTTTCGGAGCATAACCCGTGCTGAAGTTGGTGATTCCATTGAATTTCATATAGGTTTTTAAATTAGTCTGTTAATGGTGCATAAGCATTTCAAAACTAACTATGCAGTTAGAGTCGATTTGCACTCTTCGTGGATACTATGAATGTTGTTCTGATTGATTATCTGAAAGAGTACCCAGTAAATAGATTGTTTTCTCCCTTGTCATTTCCCTCCCCGTTCCTATGCTTACAACAGAAGAGTTCCAGCGTGAAGTACAGGCTTGTGAGTGGGGAACAATCAACGGGAATTGTATTGCACACATTTCAAGGCATAATCTACCTTCAGATACAAACCATACACAGCAGGAATACAGAGAGGAGCACACTAAATAGTTAACGTATTGTATGTAGTACAGGCAACATTGATCGATAACATTGGACGCACTGCATTGGAATCTCTGCCGTCCGCATGACTGTTGTGATCCTTGGAAACCTCGAGGCACAGAGAATACCATTTGCAATTCATGTTATGTTTTATTTTGTTCATAATTTAAATAAATTGACAAAAGGACGTAATAGATATTTCACGCCGTTCTTTAACTCATCTCTAAATTTGCATTGAGTCCCCGCATAAATAAATGGATTTATGCAAGAACTCAAAAGTTGCAGCATTAGTCCACTTTCTTCAAGAATATAATTGGATTTGCTGAAGCTTGAACCTTCTAAATAAATAACGCTCGCAATTCGGACATAAAGGAAAGTTACAACAGCGAGCAAATACAACAGGATGAAACTAGCTGAGATGGCAAATAGTAAAATAATGGACTTTTTCCTTTTCTCCATCTCTGGATCATTCTGACTCTCTGCAATGTTCTGGGCTCGGAGTCTTCTGCGGGCTCGACTGGCTGCAACAATATGCTTGACAGTTAGAACATTGAGCATCAATATAAGGACAAATGGGAGACAAGGTATTAAAATGGCGTTTATGCTAACATATGCGATCCATCCGGATGAAGTATAAAATACTGATGTTAACTTGCAGTACCGGGGAATATTGTTAATGATAATGGATGGTTCACAAGCAAAGAACAAAGGAATTTTTTTGGCACAGTGAACAAAACAGACAGTTCCTATCACCAAAGCTGAAATTTTCTTTTTGCAGTATTTTGTCTTTAGCCTTTGGCAACAAATAGCTATAAATCGATCAAAGGTGAAAGCGACTGTTAACCAGACAGAAGAATCTCTAACACCATATATCAGCACAAGACTGAGAGCAAAGGCTGGAGTGATTGAGAGGAAACTGAATGGAAAATAAACACCCAAAATGCGATTTATTATCACCGCCAGGATCATGACCAGGAGATCTGTCACTGCCATGGACATCAAGTAGTAGGTGATGCATCCGGAGAGACCACATCTTCCTCGTGACAGGATCACAATTACTGCCAGATTAGCTGTGAGCCAGAAACATATCTAGTGAGTATGCAATCGTGATAAAGGAATGCTGAACAAACATTTTTGAAACAAATTCAGATTGGACATCAGATGCAAACTAAAAGCAGAGCTGGCATTTCAGTTTTATGACCTATCGGTTTCATTGGAGAAAACGGATGCTATTGTTTAATAAATCCACAATACTGCTCTGTCCTCCTGGGATGAATACCGGCTCGGTCCTACAGTAAACAAAAGACTTCAGACTTTGTGACTCAGTTAAATGAAATACAATAAATTATTTCTGCATTCACTGAGGCAGAACACATATAGGTTGGAATATTGAGGAAAAAAGGAAAACACAATAATAGAGCGACAAGTAAATTGAGCAGAAAGGCATCAGAAAATGTTTCATGGAAATAGATACTAAATGCTTTCGATGCGATTTAGTGCTGGAAAACGCTTGATTGCGCAGAAGCATTTTGGGACAAGAAGTACGTGACCAGGAACTCTTAAACTGTAATGATCAGAAGGTAAAACAGTAGTGGTTCACGGAAACAAGAAAAGCCACCAACATATTGTGCGGAGGGTGTGGAGAGTCTGCAGAAGGATCTAGATAGGCTGGGCGAATGGGCCAGGAACTGGCAAATGGAATTTAATGTTGGCAAGTGCGAGGTGGTCCACTTTGGTAGGAATAATGGTAGGAAGGATTATTACTTACGTGGTGAAAAACTGCAGCAGGCGACGGTGCAGAGGGACCTCGGGGTCCTTGTGCATGAGTCGCAAAAACCCAGCTTGCAGGTGCAGCAGGTGGTCAGGAAGGCTAATGGGATGCTGGCCTTCATAGCGAGGGGGATTGAATATAAAAGTAGGGAGGTCTTGCTGTGGCTATATAGGGCATTGGTGAGGCCGTAGCTGGAGTACTGTGCGCAGTTTTGGGCGCCGTACTTACGCAAGGATATTTTGGCCTTGGAGGGAGTGCAGAGGAGGTTTACTAGGCTGATGCCGGAGTTGAGGGGGTTGAGGTATGAGGAGAGGCTGAATAAACTAGGCTTGTACTCGTTAGAGTTTAGAAGAATGAGGGGAGATCTCATTGAGACGTATAAGATGATGAATGGGATGGATAGGATAGAGGTGGAGAGACTCTTCCCGCTCAGAAAGGACAGTAGGACTAGGGGGCACAGCCTCAAGGTAAAGGGGGGGCGGTTTAGGACAGAGTTGAGGAGGAACTTCTTCACTCAAAGGGTGGTGAATCTCTGGAATTCTCTGCCCGTTGAGGTGGTGGAGGCTGCCTCGCTAAATATTTTTAAGACGCGGGTTGATGGGTTTTTGATAAGAGAGGGGATTAAGGGTTATGGGGAGAGGGCGGGAATGTGGAACTGAGCCACGACAGATCAGCCATGATCTTGTTGAATGGCGGGGCAGGCTCGAGGGGCCAGATGGCCTACTCCTGCTCCTATTTCTTATGTTCTTATATCGGAAATATTAGTTGTAATTAAGTTGGGCGTCTATCGCTTCAGAGTGAAACGGCATGGTTTTCAAAACGTATTTCACCTCTGAGATAATTATACATTGCGCAGGATGCCATATATTTTCTCAGCCGATAAACTGAGGAGCAAGAGATGATATGCCACACAGATTCAAGAGATTCAACTGCTCATATTCCAGCTCACTGTGAATAAGCATAAATAAAATAATGCATTAGCTTGTCTATAATATGTTACAAGTATAGTAACTGAGTGATGATTCATACAATGTAACATCGCTAGTTAAACATTAGAAATGCATCTGCAGCGTAGATGTTGCGACACTTCCCCTCCAATAATCATATCACTGAACACAAGGACACAGAAAATGCATTATTTTATTTATGAAAATGGGATATGAAAGCTGTAAATGGGAGAAATTTTCCAACTTTGTTGTCACAGAAACATTATGTGTAGTCAAAGTATAAAGCTGAAACCAGAAATTGGAATAAATTATGATAAAGGAAAGAAATAGCACCGTTAAAAAGAAGCAAATCCAGCAATCATGCAAGTAAATAAAGAGCACAGAGCAAAGAAGCTTACAACACAGGAACAGGCACTTCGCCCCTCCAGGCCTGCACCGACCACGCTGTTTATCTGAACTAAAACCCCTGACCATATTCCTTTATTCCCATCCATTCATGTGTTTGTCAAGATGCCCCTGAAAAATCACTATCGTGTCTGCTTCCACTACCTCCTCCAGTAATGAGTTCCAGGCACCCACCACCCTCAGTATAAAAACTTACCTCGTACATCTCCTTTAAACCATGCTCCTCGCATCTTAAACCTATGCCGCCTAGTGATTGACTCTTAAACCCTGGGGAAAAGCTTTTGACGAACCGCTCCTTCCATCCTCCTCATAACCTTGTAACGTCTATCAGGTCGCCCCTCAGGTCGTTTCAGTGAGGATGTGGAGATGCTGGCGTTGGACTGGGGTAAACACAGTAAGAAGTCTCACAACACTAGGTTTCAGTGAGAACAGGCCAGCTTTCTCCAACCTCTCCTCATAGCTAATACCCTCCACATCAGGCAGCATCCTGGTAGGTATTTTCTTTACCCTCTTCAAAGCCTCGACATCCTTCTGCCGGTGTGGCGACCAGAAAGAGGCACTAGATTCCTAGTGCAGCCTAACTAAGATTCCACAAAACTGCAATATGACTTGCGAATTTTAAACTCAATGCCCCGGCTGATGAAGGCAAGCCTTCTTGACTACTTTCTCTACCCGCCTTGGCACTTTCAGTAACCTGTGTACCCTGTACACCCAAATCCCTCTTTCTATCAATACTCTTAAAGGTTCTACCATATACTTTATATTTTCCATCTGTATTAGACTTTCCAAAATCAATTACGTCGCATTTGTCCGGATTAAATTTCACCTGCCATTTCTCTGCGCAAGTCTCCAACCGATTTATTTCCTGCTGTACCCACTGGCGGTCATCATCGTTATCCGCAATTCCACCAACTTTTATGATGTCCACATACATACGAATCAAGCAAGTTATATTATTCTCCAAATCATTTGCATATATTACAAACAGCAAAGGTCCCAGCACTGATCCTGAGGAACAGCCTGAGTCACAACAGCTTTGGAATAAATTAGATTGGCAAAATGGAGCATTAAACAGAATATTTTTATTCCTTCAAATGCAAAGTCTATATTGCAAAATGCAATAAAAAGGAAAGTTGTCACAATGAAATGAGCAGTTCATGCTGGATATGAATGCCAGTATGATAAAAAGAACACTTCCAGAGAACGAGGGCGGTGATGAGCTGAATTCAGAAAGCAATAGCAGCGATTGACAATGATTTCCGTACCGAACACTTCATGAAAGGTGCTCACCTGGAATCCCGATCACTGCAAGCACGGGATAGTAAATGACAAAAACCAATCCTTCTGGTAATCCATGCATTTCTGTCAGCAGCTGCGTGTTTATTCTGCTCGACAATGAGCGATTGACAAGTATATAACCCAAGCCAGGCTCCGGGGAGTTTATTTGATCTTTTGCAATCATTACACTAATTGAAATAAACAACTTGAAGCTGGGCCTACTTGGAAAATCTTCATGCTTTGATGAAGTGGAAAAAAGACTTTTCAAGATCCCTGACACAATTCTGAAGTAAAATCCTCAGAAAGTACAGTATGAGAACTGTAACATTCACTAACATGCAAGCGAAATAGAAAATGGCATCGGGATGATTCTCACGTGAGGAAGTTTCAGTATCAGATGTAACTGAACAGAGCTGTTCTGGCCCAGAAGTAAAAATTAGCCAATGTCTCGCTCCACATTTTTATTCCCTCTGTGCGATCACCGTTCCAGTGCATTCGACCTACCTGAAACGTTTCGTGTCAATAAGTCCAGTTCGTTATTGCCTCTTCCATTGCATTTTCGCCGATCTCAGTTTCATGTTATTCAAAATGAACTGGTCAAGATTATGTTCATCAGATCCATTTTCGGAATTGCACATGATTTGGGCATCTTCAGTTTAGTGCTTTTGCATTCAGTGTGGACAGGCCCCGTTCAGTGCCTTTACTTTCAGTAAAATCTCGTCCAGTTCAGCATAGTTATATGTTGTCATAAAGGATCAGGCCAGCATTTTGGCAGCCATTAATTGCAGCTTCATCCCAGCAAGATTGTACAAAACTCTGGCGTCGCCCACTTCAGCACAATTAACTTTAACGCAATAAGTCAGTCCCAATACTGACAATATCAACGTATCCAGTTTCTGCTTAGATACCTGAAATTTTCACCATCACTTTTACTGTCGAATGTCGAGTTTGAACAAGCTTAAAGAATGGTGAACTTGTCTTTGGAACACCCATGCACACCCTACCATCACGCAGCCCCAACCTATTCCCTGCCCTTTATAGTTGTGGCAAAACGAACCAGGAAACCAGTTCAGTGATTTTCGGCTGAGCGTTGATGAGTCCGCTGAATTCAATGTATTTCGAGACAACAGGTGCAATTTCAGTTCAGCGTGTTTTCACTCAGTTTGCACGGATCAAGCTCAGAATTGTTTCAGTTGGAATGCCATGCCAGAAATTAGCCTGTTAAATCTTCGCTGTGCTCCCTCTCGAGGATTAGACAGAATAGATCCAGAAAGAATTTTCCCGATGATGGGAGAGTCCTGAACTAAGAGTGGCAGTTTGGGGGTAAGGTTTAAACCTTTTGGGACTGAGGTGAGCAGAGATTTCTTCGCCCAGAGAGTAGCGAAGTCATGGAATTCACTACCACAGGAAAGTAGTTGAGGCCAAAACGTTGTGTGTTTTCAAGAAGAAACTAGATGTCGCTCTTCCTTCTCGAGAATTTTTGCCGAGTGATTCCTAAGTTTAGAATCAGATGATGCAGAAAATTCTCCAAAGGTCAGTTAATGTTGGTGGCAAATCCTGAAATCCGAATGGCTTAGAAATTCAAAGCATTTGGAAATGGGCATGATAATCAGTACATTATGGATACGCGGCAATAGCACGACTCGAAGCAAATTCGGCCTCCTGGAGGGGAAATTAAATTAGTTCCACAAACCTGTCTCTTGCCCACAACAATCTGTATCCACATTGCTCCTGCTGCCTCCTCCTGTTAAAATGAGCAATGATACATTCTATTGCACTTTTCTTTTGTTTATTTGAACAACGAAACGTATTTCATGACCTTTAAAACAAATTAACATTTGGCAGTGGTGTGATTCGAACACACTCTCCCACAGTTATTTGCCATGCTGAATTTAGTGACATAAGCTTGGCATCAGCGCTGCCAGAGGAAGCAATTGACGTCATACCTGGTGCTGCCAGGAAACAGAATAAATGGAGTCAGACAAAGTCATAAATCCCATTCATCCTGCTCCACCATTTAATAAGATCATGGCAAATAAAGTCACCATAGTCCCAGATGAACAAATGTTGTTATTTATTCTTCAGATAATAAAAGGATAACATTGCGGGTATTGGAATCTGAAATCAAAACAAAAAAATGCTGGATCAACTCAACAAGTCTGGAGAAAAACAGAGTTAACGTTTCAGATTTAAACCATCGTCCTCCAGGGATATTCACCTTATTTGTATATTCACCAGATTAAGATGCTACAGAAAAGTAAACAGAACAGTTTAAAAGTTGAGGACACTCTTATTGAGCAGCTGAGAATGCTCGAGGGGCCAAATGGCCCCCTTATGACCTTATTTCCCATATTCTAATCAGTGCGGTCAAGGCAATGGTTATGGTGATGTGAATGAGTCAGTGTGGCTGGACGATCTTATAATTTCAGGTTCTAGTATCTGTGGTGATTCGGCCTCTGCCAAATTTCCAACTGGTTTGCTCTTTGAGGCGGGCTTGTTTCTCCTGAGGCCTCTCCCACTCTCTGTGTTTGCCAAAGTGACTCAGCTCACCGATGTGAATAAGCTGGTTTTTCCAACACAAACCTGATTCACATTAGTCCAGAAGGTCATGTCAAAATGTTTCCTATAAAAATAATTAAGATGAAAGATGTAAGAGGAGTTTGTTATGCTTAGAAGGAGCTGCGACAAAGAAGCGGAAGATGTGAATGATGTTAATGATGATTGACAGGAATGCATTGTAACCTTGGCGATTTTGCCGATCGAGTCCATTTTACACTTTGAAATCAGAATAACGAGATGCCATTTGGAAACGAACATTTGTTGTCCGCCTATTTTAGTACCCGAAGGAGCAGTGGCGTAATGTGCCTGGCTAGCTCAGTTGGTAGAGCATGAGACTCTTAATCTCAGGGTTGTGGGTTCGAGCCCCACGCTGGGCGCCGTTCTTCTTAAAACTTTACTGGGTGAACTCTGTTTCCCCAGGATGTCACCGCTTAAAATGAGTTGTTCTCAATGTTGCTTTGTTAATACCTCAGTCACTATTTTCTGAATGAAAGGCGCCTCCACTCCTTTGGAAGTCAGGCAGTTTTGTGCTTAATTCAGTGAGAAGTTTTTTTTAATCATTTAGCACCAGATTTGAACCCAAATCTGGAAATTATTTGTGTCAGTGGAAAAAGTAAAATCTACTCCATTATTAGCCAGATTTTACCTTGCATCATCATCATCTCTATTGTCAGAGTTTTGCAAACTATCACTGTCCTTTTACTGTTCTTGATTATCTGAACATGACATTTTCATCTCAATGCAAAATGGTATATTGCCTTACTGGTGCAGGCAACTAATTAAATAATAGTTTTTGCATAACAATAAGTTTTTAATTCCCTGACAGGGAATCGATCCCAGTCTGCAGAGATAAAAACACTGCACTCAAACCACTAGGCCACCAGGGAAGTTACTATACCTGCTTTCAAAAATCTAATTGATGTATTAAACCTTTGCCTTTTATTTTTCATTTCAGACATTGTTTCACACCCGAAACATGATTCTGTTTCACAACACCGGGTTAAAGTCCAACAGGTTTATTTGGTAGCAAAAGCCACTCGCCTTCACAGCGCTGCCCCTTCGTCAGGTGAGTCCTCAGCTGATGAAAAGAAAAACAATATAACCTCAAACTCAGGTCAAATTGTTCTGACTGTTATGTGTTGTTAGGGTCAACACTCCTGACGCCCTCCGCAGTGTGTACACACGAAGTCCACTTTTCTGCAGCGGATTGATATCAATGAGTGAAGTGCTCGCCATTTCAGGGCGAGTGAAGAGGAACAGCATTTGCTTGAATTTGGAAACCCCTTAGGGCAGACCCCTTGAAAAGTGAGCATAGTGAATCCTGGGCCCGCCAGTGTCTCTGGTCAAAGCGCCCACCTAATGAGAATTATGGATGCAGACACTTCAGGTTCCGTTTGTGCCTCCTGGCCTGTCTTGTGTTATTGGAGTGGTTGCTGCAGCTGTTCCGGAACTGCAACTTGGAGCGAGGTTTTTGTACAGCGACTGTCATGTTTTGTCTCAGTGTGCGGATCAATCGCACAGTAATAAACTGCAGCATCCGCGTTCTCCGTGCTTACAATGAGCAACTGGCCGCGTTTCGCAGTGGTATCAAGATTCAGTTCAAAACGACCACTTCGGCCTCTGCCAGACGTCTCCATTATAATCCACTCCAGTCCCTCACCGGGTTTCTGTTTGTACCAATGCATCGCATAAAAGCGGGATACCTCGTAGCTACAGTCTAACTGCACGGAATCCCCTCTCTGGACACTTTTCCGAGCGGGGGATTGAAGCACACGGTCCGAGAGACATGGACCTGGAATAAAATTCACATGATGAATCATTGAAATAACATGAAAATAAAATTAACAATCAATTTTTGTTATTGGGTCCAACTCCTGTCCGTACATGTTATCATCAGCAGAATGAGAGGCAATAGATATAATTGCACAATGCAGTACATCATTGTATTTGAAATCTCAGTAAGAAACCCGCACACAGTTCACAGCAGAAGGAAGTGAATGGGGAGGGAACATTGAAATGTCGGCTGATTTATGTCAGTGACGCCCACACAAATCTAGCTCATGTAGTTTTGTCGCCCTTGCATTTCCCGGAAACGGATATTATTGATCTGATGTAAGTACAGCCTTTATCCATAGCTTCTCATTTTACCGGTGGTCCATATTTGAACATATGAATTGTCTAAAGATTAGTCGCGTCTTCCCTTCCCGGTGAGGGAAAGTGACGGGAACCACATCCCTTTGTTATCTTGACTGAGAGAAATAGCCAGTCGTCGAACTCTGTCAATCCCTTTACAGAGTGAATGGATCCTGAGGGACTGTAGTTAATGAAAAACAAAATACGGAAAATTCATATGGCTATTTCCCAGTAAAACTGCTGCCTCACAGTGCCACTGACCAGAGTTCGATTCCCGGCTTGGGTCACTGCCTGTTCAGAGTCTGCACGTTCTCCCCGTGTCTCCGTGGGTTTCCACCGGCAGCTCTGGTTTCCTCCACCAGTCGGAAAGACAAGCTGGTTCGGTACATTGGCCATGGCAAATTCTCCCTCAGTGTATCCGAACAGGCGCCTGAGTCTGGCGACTAGGGGATTTACGCAATAGCGTATTTGCAGGTGTTAATGTAAGCCTACATGTGACACTAATAAATAATTGTTAAAGTGAATGAAGTATGACTGTAGATATACGCTTCATAAAATAGTCAGCACGACGGGGAAAATCTAATTGCTTTTTTCTTATGAGATGGAAGAAAACTGTGGGAAAGTGCACTCTAACTCGACGTTTGGAACTGGGCGCTTTTGTAAATAAAGTCCACATATTACCCACTACAAGACACAAACAATGCGGAGGGCCAAGTTCAATGGGTGTGAATATTTTTAGCATTCCAACAGTAATACCAGCTTTGACAACTCGTAACATCTGATTTGAAACGACATATGTTTGCTATCAATGCTAATCTACTATTTCTGTTTCGACATTTGTCGTTTCACTTATTTTTTTTCATTTAGTTCATTGGCCAAGCTAAATTGCCCTAGTGTCAGGGGCATTAGCGAGATGGATGCGTGCGGTTATGGGAATAGGGCCTGGATGGGATTGTGACCGGTACAGACTCGATGGGCCGAATATCCTTCTTCTGTACTCCAAGGATTCTATGATTCTGTGAGTCTATGAATATTGTTGCTGGTTGCTGTTGCGAGTCTGGAATTCGGCTCGACACTTCCCTCTGCTGGCGGCGATGTTTCACTATAAAATGCCGCATTCTACCACCTGTCAGTCTTCAGGACTCAAGTTTGTGTTTAACAATTTACCGTCATGAATTCTATCACGATTTTGTTTATGCCCTTTATTCAGATTTTATACTGCACCTGGAGAGGAGAATCTTTTCTTATGAGCCGCCCTCCTCCAGACAAAAAAAAACTTTTTCCAGACGTGGCTCATGGGGCTCCTGTCACTCAGCCGGTATCCTCAGCAATTCAGACAGAAGGAGAAGCGGTGGCTTCACAATGTATCTGTAACACGACATTCTACTCCCTGAAAATGGAACATTCTGAACACATCAATTAAGTCGCTTTGACACCTTCTTGCTTATAAGCAAAAGATACAAATTAATCCCTGGCGCGATTCCGATTTAGAATTTCTGCTTTTACTGCAAAGACCATTTCACCCGAATTCGTCATCCCCAGGATTTGAACAGAGAACTCTCGCAATGATTTCCGCAGATTTAGCATCGTTTTCCCAAATACATATCAAAAGTAAAGAAGTCAGTATCTGAAGAGCTCCAATTTAAATTTCTGGGCAGCATTTGTGTCTTGGGACACAGAGGAAAGAACAAAGAAAATGTCAGCACAAGAACAGGCCCTGCAGGTGCACCGACGATGCTGCCCGACTGAACTAAAACGCCCTGCCCTTCCGGGGACCGCATCCCTCTATTCAGACAAATCCATGAACAGGATGGGAATATGTCACAGGAAACCCTGAATCCACTCAACATCAAAATCTGAGCGTGCAATTTAAAAGCATTTGCCGACAGACGGCGCCAAATTCAAACCCCAGCGTCACAACTTAAACCTGTATGGATGGCAGGCTTGTGAGGTCACGATGGACTCCCCCCACCCCCCAGCCCCGCCCTCTCTCTCTCTCTCTCTCTGTCTCATACACACACACACACACACACACACGGCAATTAGCTGAACCAAGACCGTGTTCTCTCTTTCTCAGTCTGTGACTCATTCCATTCCCATTCACTGAGGATTCAGTCGGACATGTTTCTGCTCATCCTGGCAGCTCTCTTGCACTGTAAGTACTGGAAAACCTTCATCAAACCAGATAAACATATTGGTGGCAACTTATTTAACAATCTGAAATATCCATGTGATGCGTAGAATAAGTTCCTCAAATTACCGCAGATACAAACACATTTACACTAACTCTTGACATTTAATTCCTCGATCTTCACAGGCGGGCGCTGCGCCGATCCAGTAACTCAGTCACCAGTGACAATAACCGCAACAGAAGGAGGTTCGGTGCAGTTAGATTGTAACTATACAGACCAGGCTATGGCCTACATGCAATGGTATCAGCAGAAACCGGCGGGGCCACCGACATGGATCATTTCTAAAGTATTAGCAATGAAGGATGATGGAGTTTCAGGACGATACCTGGCGGCTGCTGACAAGTCTGAGCAGAAGGGTTACCTCAATATCAGCGCCCTCAATGTGGAGGACGGGGCGGTCTATTACTGCGCAGTGAAGCACAGTGTTAGATTACAGCTAAACCCCATACAAAAACCTCAGCGAGTATTCACAGCTCCACGAAGTTTCCTTCTGCGCGAATGCAGTCAGGTCTATTTACCGGGTATTTTGTCCTGATTGAGATCGGCAGAGAAGCGGTTTGGGAAAACTCGAAGCTAATCTCCATGCCGCGATTTATGTACTAAATTGAAACAATGAGTATCTAGCTACCAGCTGAAGGACGCAGTGGAGTTAATATCATAGAAAATTGCAGGCTGATCTTTCTGAATTGTTAACTCAAATAAGCTCACGGACACCTGTAACAAAATGCAGAACAGATCAAAATCTTTTGTCGTATTTGACAAATGAGATGTCGAATAGCCGCCACAGAGACTCACCCAGCAACACCACTATTATTATAAATCTGGGACACAGAAACTCACCCAACAACACGAAGATAGTCGAGTGGTGTTGAACTGCCTTCCTGAAGCTCTGCAGTCCCTGAGGTTTCAGGTACACCCATTCTGCTGTTAGTGAGGAAGTTCCAGGGTTTGAATCCAGTGAGGGTGAAGGAACAACGCTATATTTCCAGGAAAGGATGTGAAATAACTTGAAAGGGAATCTCTAGGTGGTGGTGTTCCCACATGCCTGCTGCACTTGTCCCCCTGTATGGCAGTGGTCGTGTGTTTGGATTGTGCTGCCTAAAAAAAAGTTTGGAGAGTTGCTGCAGTGTTTCTTGTAGAATGTGCACACGGCTACCACTGTTCTTCGGTGGTGGCAGGAATGGATGTTTTCGGAATGGTGAGCAATCAAGCGGACTGTTTGGTCCTGTATCGTGTCGAGTTTATTGAGTTGTTGGAGCCACATTATCCACGTAAGTAGGGAGCATTTCATTTACACTCCTGACTTGTACTTTGTAGTTGGTGGATATGCTTTGGAGAATCACACTGCAAATTACTCGTTGCAGGATTCCTAACCTTTGACCTGCTCCGGTAGCCACGGTCCTGGGTCCAGTTTAGATTTCAGTCAAATCCCAGGATGTTGATGGGGTGGGGAGAGGTGTGGGGTGGGGCGGATGTGGAATCAGCGGTGGCAATGTTATTGAATGTCAAGGAAAGTTTTTTTCTAGACACTCTCTTTTTAGAGGTGGTCAATGCCTGGAACTTGTGCGACGAGAATATTGTTTGCACTTATCAGGTCAAACCTAAGTATTGTCCAGGTCTTGCTGCATTTGGGCATAGACCAAATGTCTGATTCCAGACAGTGGAGTGTCATCCTTAAATTGAAGAATGTGAATGATTTCCTCGCCAGAAAGGCCAAACTCACTGAGTGAATGTTTCTTCAATCGGATAGGTTATGCCCTGATTGTCAATATGACTGAGCAAAGTCGCTGTCAGGAATTGCAAAGCCCAGAACAACCTCGTTCACTTGCTTCATTTCCTTCTCTCGCTCTGATATGTCTTGCCTGCAGTGTGCTATTTGTATGGTCGCTGCAGCAACTGTAAACAGGTGTGAGGGTGTTGTGCAATAACTGCCGTCTTTCCTCTCAATGTGGGCTGTATCGCACAGCAATACACAGCAGTATCCACGCTCACCGTGTCTTCACTAACCAACTGACTCAATTTGCCCGCAGTGGAAAGTTTCAATTCAAATCAGTCCTTTTCTCTTTACTAACCGAGAATCTGCTTATTAACCACTTCCGTCCTTGATGGGCTTTTGTCTGTACAAATACATTTCAAACATACTGGACGTGCCATAGCTGCAGTTTATCTGTGCTGAATCCCCGCTCTAGACTGCTGGAATTTATGAAACTTGGTCCGAGTGACATCGACTTATGAAAACATTCAGTCAATGAAACACTGGAGCAAAATTAATATATATATACAGATCTACAAGTTATAGAATAAATATCAAGCACTTAAAAGTTGGCATCACCAGAATGACGAGGAATAGATTCATTTGCACTCTGTGATACAGAAGCATTGTCAATAGGAACAGGGGGCACAGCTCACAGCAAAAGGGCACAAAGTGAATCAACATCTTCAATATTCCGCTAATGTCAGGTGCAACAGATAAAGTTCCGGAGACTCGGTTTCTCTGCAGTTTATATGGCTGGAATCAGATTCTGCTCGTCTGGTGTAAGGATGTGGGCTGTTCATCTCTTTCCGGTCACGTGTGAAAAAGTCAATTGTCTATTAACCAGGACGCTACTTCACTGCAGTAACTGTAAATTATAGAAGTAATTAAAGATTAACTGTTCACCAATGAAGGCATTGATTTCAAACTGAGTTTTGCCCGCATTTTAAAGTTATATACGATAAACGCGTGATCAATGACATGTTGGAGACATTTTACTTGATTTACTTTTGCAAACTTAATTGATTCTCCTTGGTTTCAAACTGACATTTTCTCCAACCTCAGAGTCCCTCCACATTTCATTTCTATTTGTGTAACTTGGACAGCATTTCAAGTCAGCAGTTCAGCGCCACGTTCTAAAGAGCAAATAGGGATCTCTTCTTCCCACAATCAACAATATCTCCATTTTCAGCCTCTAACGGACCAACATTACTCCTAATCACCTTCTTTCCCTTTATGTAACTAATATTTTCTTATTGATCTCGATCTGCTTTGCAAGTCTCATTTCATAATCCATTCTACCAGCTCTTCTATGTCGCTTCATAGAACTTTGCAGGTCTTTGCGCTTTTCGGTGGTGGTTGAATTATCACTCTTGGTTTCTGAGTATGGGAGCGCATACTTCCGACATTAACTGAAACTTTCGATGTGCAATGTTGCACCGAATCTGCTGTGTCTCTGCAGCAATATGGGGCTTAAGACACAGAAACAGCGATAGCGGATAAGAGAGTTCTTTTCATGTCATTAATTCTGTAATGTCTGCTGCTTTACTATGTATAGAAGCGAATTTCTGTGCAAAGCCGGGTTCCACTTTGCTGTCCCTCCCCAGAGCTGAAACACAAAATGTAGAAATGCCGATGTTCTAACTGTACCGAGCACACAAGGACTTGGTTTGCTTACAGGATGGAATTTGTGGTAAAATGATCCCCCTCTTCAACGATCGTTTTAGGCACTGACTCCTCTGTTGAACTGGGTAATGAATATTTATCATGACATCAGCACTTGTTAAATAGAAAAGAATGTTTGGGATACGGCAGCCGGGTTGGGGCGGGGCATTAAGGAGAGTTCATTTTACTTGGAAACATCTACTTAATCTAAAGTGATAAAAAATTAGTGATCTATGATACTTCCACAGCATGTTCCCTATATTTTCGCAGTATGTGAAATTCTCCGTCAGGGTAGAAATATAGATCCCCTCTACATTGGGGATGGGATCTATAAAAGCAGGGAGGTCTTTCTGCAATTGTACAAGGTGCTGGTGAGGCCGCAACTGGAGTACTGTGTGCAATTTAGGTCCCCTTATTTGCCAAAGGATATATTGGCCTTGGAGGGAGTGCAGAGAAGGTTCACCAGGTTGATACCGGAGATGAGGGGATTAGCTTATGAGGACAGATTGAGTAGATTGGGCCTTTAATCATTGGAGTTTAGAAGGCTGAGGGGGGATCTTATAGAGACATATAGGGTAATGAAGGGGCTAGACAGGGTAGAGGCAGACACATTCTTTCCACTTAGAAAGGAAACAAGAACTAGAGGGCACAGCCTCAAAATAAGGGGGAGTCAATTTAGAACAGAGTTGAGGAGTAACTTCTCTCAGAGGGTAGTGAATCTTTGGAATTCTCTGCCCATTGAAGCAGTGGAGGCTCCCTCGTTAAATGTGTTTAAGTCGCAGGTAGATAGACTTTTGACTAATAAGGGAATTAAGGGTTATGGGGAGCAGTCGGGTCAGTGGAACTGAACCACTATCAGATCAGCCATGATCTTATTGAATGGCGGGGCAGGCTCGAGGGGCTAGATGGCCTACTCCTGCTCCTATTTCTTATGTTCTTATTGGACTGCGGATCCAAACAACGACAAACATAAAAAAAGGCAGCAACCTCTCCAATAAAACATGACAAGTGAGAAGTGTCAGTGTGAGAACAGCACAGGACAGTCTGGACAGTGTTGTCACAAGTAGGATTTATCTACAAGGAACTGAACTCAGAAACAAAGCAACATTGAAAAATTACATAACGTTGCCTCTCTGTAGCAAGTGTCGCTAATCTTTATTCCATTCTGCCAATCAATAGGCTCGTACCAACTTTGTTAGAGGCAGAAAATTATTCAATACTAAACGGAATCTTCATCAAGCGCCTCACAAAAATATTGCGTTGATTTTCCCGCTTATATATCTTTGAGATCCAGCTTCCTACACTCAGAAACCTTACGCTCTGATGAGTAGGATATGGCATTAACGCTTGCGTTCCCCTATATAAACACGTAGCCCTGGTTAAGAAACATCAGAGTGGTGAGGGGCAACTCCCACAGCTCCATCCATGTGATATCCTGAGGAAGTGACATCAGAACTGTGGCTGCTCTGAGTCTGTGTTGTCCTGCAGGAGGTGATGTTAGCTCTTTTACAATTCTCTATTCTGCACCTTTCTGACACAGCAGCAGCGATGCGGATCCCCATTCTCGCTGTGCTCTGGGCAGGTTTGTGTGTCGCTAAGAAATTTAAAACTTTTAAATGAAGATTAATTTCAGAGAATTAGATTTGAAAAGTAAATAGTCTATTTAATACTGGTATCGAAACTTGGTCAGACCACATGAGGAGTGTTAGGAAATAACGTAAGGACACAGGAGAAAATGAGAAAGAATCTTTAAGAAGGTGATATGGCAATTGGAGTGAGCTTGCTATCAGAAATTATCGTGCTGGCTGAGATTATTTTATCTCGCAAAGCGAGGCTGGAGGGACAGCCTGCCAGATGTGATTGAAAGGGGGTTAATGTGATTGAAGGTGATTCAAATGTGATTGAAAGGTGGTTAATAGGTTAGTGCTGCCGAGTTCTTTTCACTTCTGGATCATTGATTATGATAAATACAATGATGCAAAGAGATGCAAAAGGGCTTTGTGGAAGGACCTCCATACACAAAGTGAGCTTATATTCTGTAACTACCACAAGGGAAGCTAAATAAAGAGGTGTTGGAGAAAGAAATGGATGAAAATTCTGAGAGATTGAGACGAAGTAAGGTGAATTGCCCGCTCTAGGATGTAAAACAGACAAGTCAATTTTGTAAAAAGTTTTTTTTCTAAGGTCTGTACTCCAACTTTTTGTATGTAATACTAACTACTAACAGTCACATTTCAGTTCAGTTGATTATTTCACTTTTTTAACTGTGTATTCCAGATCACAGCGATGGAGACTCTGTTACTCAGCGGGAATCCTCACTCACACCGTCAGAGGGGAAATATGTCACTTTAAGCTGCACCTTTACCGCCGACGCTGATTATTTATTCTGGTACCGTCAGTACCCAGGCAGACAGCCTGAGTTTGCCGTCCGCCGGGACCCAAGCGACAGTTATGAATTGAAGGCCGATTTCGCTCGGACCCGGTTTTCAGATCGAGTCCACCAGTCAGACAGGCTGTACCGATTGAGAATCTCGGAGCTGCGGTTGTCTGACACCGCGGTCTATTACTGTGCGCAGAGTCTCACAGTGATGAGAACGAGTGAAATTCTCGTACAAAAACTGCCGCAGGTTTCTGGGTCACAGCTGCTGTCTGCTGAGGACTGTTTATACCAGCCAGTCACACACTGACACTGGAATAGGCTCCTGTGCACAAAGACCCAGAGAACAATTAGCAGAAATGCCATCAGAAACGGCACAAACCGAACATTCTTTCTGCCTGATTATTGCATTCACGTCGTGGCTGCAAAACTGGCTGCCCACCAGTCACAACACAAACTCCCGTTAGTTTGCTGAAATTAGCTCTGTCGATGCAGTGAAATAGGGTAAACGGAAAGTAACACTGTTTAAAATATCAGTCTGCAATGGAAACAGGCTTACGCCAGGTGAAAATGTTGATAATTAAATGAAACGTGTTAATTGTCCCTCACTGTTACAGAGGTGTGGAAATATTAACCAAACATCCCGCTAAAAAGCAGTAAGTTCTGAGCCTTGCTGCCACCTTGTGGGAGAGTTCAGAATTTCTACCTGTAATGTTCAGTTCCATTCAGAACAGAATTGCTCAGGAATTATTTTTACAAGCAATTCAACAGATTACACAAAACTATCTTGTCTGTAAATATTGCGTTGTTCGGTGTAAATGATGTACTGAACTTTATGCTCTATTTTCCTGTTGTAATTTATGTTTCATGTATTCATTTATGAAACAATCTCCCTGTTTCGATTACAGCAGGCCCTGCCTTGCTTAACCAAGAAATCCCCCTAGTACTGATTCCGACAGAACTGGAAGTAACGCAGGATTGTTGTACAGCAATAAATCTACATTTCCTGACTGGGAATCGAACCCGGGCCACAGCGGTGAAAGTGCCGAATCCTAACCACTGGACCACCAGGGAAGCTGACCTACTCGCTTTAAAATATTAATTTATCCATTAATTACCTGCTTTTTATATTGTTTCGGAGTTTTTATTCACTAAATGCAACTTTATCCTTCAAATTGTCGTGTTTATATCACACACAAGTGACTGCTTCAGCCAATGAAAGCAGCGAATCCTCTTAGCTGGAACATGAAATAGACAGTGAGCTGCTCATGTGACACTTGCAGTTTCCAACCCCCAACAAAGTCACCACTGCGGCCTCTGTGAAACTTACAGGGTAACACACTGCAGGCATTCATCGCGGACAGCAACTGACACAAATCATTATGAAACACTATCATGTCACTTCTCTTTCTGTTTCTGTCGCTGCCTCTCATCTGGGAGCTGTCCAGCTCCCAGGGTCAATTTGCTGCTTGATAAGACACAAATAGTTGGTGAACCCGAGCTTTGCCTGGAAAGCAGGGAAAGCGAATATATGACACACGGCATTGAGAGGAGATGGAGTTTAAAGATGACAGTACAAAGAGACAGAAATATATCACCTTCCTGATCCAGTTACTGATTACAGAAATGTACTCTGTGCACACTCTCTTTCCAGCCATGAGCACGGAGTTATGTTTTGAAGTGTTTAAATCTTGTTACAGTAATTCAGGGTTTTGTTGAGACGACATTTGGAATAGTGTGTGCAGTTTGCATCCCCGCATTTTAGACAGAATAAAATCTGACAACGCTGGAATCTGAATCAAAAGCAGAAAACGCTGGAAAATCTCAACAGCTTAACGAGAAAGAATAGACAGCATTGAAAAGCTGAGACATTATTTTTCCTGATCCGGGAATCTAAAACATGGGGGCACAATCTCAAGATAAAGCGCTAATGATTTCGGACTGCGATGAGGAAAAATTCCTTCACTCAAAGGCTGGTGAATCTTCGGTATTCTCTACTCCAGGGGGTTGCAGATGCTCCATCACTGAACACAATTCAGTTTGGGTTAGACAGATTTATGATCTATCCAGGAATGAATGGAAACAGGGATATGGAATTGGAGCAAATGCTGAGCCACAAGTTCATGATTCGATTGTAATTTTTAAGTTTAATGGTATAATGGAAGCGTGTATACAATGTTATATGTAATATGTTTGAAGTCGTTCATCATTAAATAATGTTGGTAACATTAGACAGCAGTGACAATCGAGGGTATTATTTTATTGACGCCCACAGACCCATTGACAACCCGCAACTGTTTGCCTATGAATGCTGATGGTGAAAAGATAGTAAAATTCCGTCCCTGGGTGGGCTTGAACCACCAACCGTTCGGTTAACAGCCGAACGCGCTGACCCATTGCGCCACAGAGACTGAGACAATAACACTAAAATGTCTTCTGAACTAGTGTGTCAATAACCACAATTCGATTTCTGCAAAACCCGTTCCAGAACTGCAGCATGGCCGCACTGTTTACAATTCTATACAAGTCTCTTTAGTTCCGTTGATCCCGCAACACTGCTGTAGTGTGTCCGTTATTCCCTTTCTCCACCTTCTACCGTCAGGAGAAATACAAATGTTTGAGTTCATGTACCAACCGATTCAAGAACAGCTGCTTCCCTGCTGCCATCAGACTTTTAAATGGAACTACCTCGCACAAAGTTGATCTTTCTCGATACCTCAGCTATGAATGTTCCACCACGTTCTGCTCTCGCTCCTGTCCTTCTCCATGTACTTACGCTTTCTCTGTATAGCGCGCAAACAACAATAGTTTTCAGTTTATGTTAATACATTTGACAATAAGAAAGCAAATCAAATCAAATCTATCCGAGGTGCTGCTTCACTGGATGAGATGCTAAACCACCATCTAGATCGCGCTCTCTGATGCAAAGTTAAAATATCCCACAGTCACATTTTCAAAAATGAAAAATGATAATTCTCCCCCATGTTTCTGGGCCAATATGTATAACTCACTTTTCACAATTTAAACACGTATGTGTTTTATATCTTTATCTCAAAGCAGTCTTGCTCTGCCCAAAATTGGTGTTGGGCAGGAAATTTATTGGAATGGTATTTTTGATCATGAACCTCTCCAAATAATGGTTAGCTCACACAGGGTGAAACTAATAGCAATTCCCCCTCACTCTGGGCCACTGGTGGAGGAGATGCCACAAATATCCCCAAAATAAGCCATTTAAAACATATTTTTACCGAGTGTGGGCTTTGATGTCGAATCAAGCATTTATTACACTTTGCTAGTTTCCTTTGCCATCGAGGTGGTAGTGTGGGAAAGGCATTATTCCAGTCAAACTGATATTCAGAAAATCTAACTGTGAGTTGAAACGGGAGTTTCACTGTCCTGTGACGAAAATAATGCAATATTACCATCTGCTGGCGGCTTTCACTTACTGCAGGCGCCGGCCTCTGTGAGTCTCAGAGAGGTTCAGTCACTCGGCAGCTGGACCTGGGACCCGGTTGCTGAAGTGTGAATATTGAATATCGTTGTCAAGGATGAAAGTTTGCAGCAGGAGGTCGGGTGGCGCATTTGCCCTTTTGTTACCATCCACTCTATGCGAACATTGTTCGCAATTGCCTATGTGAGATTTTGCCTGGAGATTGCATTTAGGGATTAATGTACACAACTGATATAGTTATCAGATGTTAATTCCATCCAAACGTACAGTAGAAAAACGTTGCTGCACTTTGATGCACTAAGGTCTTTGGAGCTTAACTTGTTAATGATTCCTGGGCGATATAATACTAATGGGCAAAAAAACTAAGATTAATATTTTTCAATTATTTTTATTGAAGTTGGTGTCTGTTTGTGTTGGTCCGAGCAAAATAAATGGTTTGGAAAAAGTAATTTGCCAGCGCGATCGAAAAAGTGACAGGATTCTCACATCGATGTATAATCATGTCATCAGATAATTATTATTATGCCGAGTAACACACACTTTATTTTAGATGACTATAAAAAAGGAAGAAATGCTTTCCTTGTTCTGTATCTTGATAGTTCATTCTGTTTATCCAATGTGCACGGCATAAAGAATGAATAAAACGAATTCAAATCAACATGAAACTGCAGATTGCAACTGTTATTGTGCCGCATGCAGAGGGAATTGATTTTGCCCTGATTCCCACTGAATTAAGTATTTTGCCTAACCGTTGTAATTTCAAACTTATCTGTAAAATACAGAAATATGTTTGCTGCTATTAACAGAATACTTCTTGAGAGGATTTTTTTCATAAGATTCTGAGACAAGTTAGATTTTCTAAACTCCGCATTTTCATGGCACTTCGAGAAGAGTGTCAGAGAGAGCAACTGACAGAGACAGAAACAAGAAAAGGGAGGCAGAAACCCAGAAAATGTCAGAAAGAAGCAATCAGACTAGATAATTATTTCCGATTCCCATTTAATGGTGCGTCACTTCGATCAGCACTCACAGAACAGCTAGACGCATCCCTGAAAAACAACCTCAGTTTCTGAGTAAATGAAGCCACATTCTGATCTGGGTTAAACTTTCTGAATGAAGCCACATTCTGATCTGGGGACACAGATTTAAGGTGCGGGGAGGCAAGTACAGAAGTGATGTTAGGGGTAAGTTTTTCACTCAGAAGGTGGTGAGTGAATGGCATCGGCTGCCGTCAGTGGTGGTGGAGGCGAACTCGCTGGTGTCTTTTAAAAGACTTCTGGATGAGTATATGGGATTTAATGGGATTGGGGGTTAAAGATAGGTCTATGAATTGGTAGGTATTGATGTGATCGGTGCAACTCATGGGCCGAAGGGCCTGTTTGTGCTGTAGTGTTCTATGTTCTATGTTCTAAACTTAATATTATACTAGAAGAATCAACAAATCGAGAATAACCTGTATTTTTCTGTCGAACTGTAAAGGAATTACCATGTGTCCCCCTTATTCCTTACTGGTAATAATGGTCTTGTTGTCTGGCGAGACACCTGACGAAGGGGAAAAGTCCCGAAAGCTAGTGACGTTTGCTACCAGGTAAACCTGTTGGACTTTAACCTGGGGTTGTGAGACTTCTTACTGTGTTTACCCCAGTCCAACGCCGGCATCTCCACATCGAGTCTCTGTTCAGTCAACGTGTTATCCAGGAATTGTGTTTAATTTCTGACTTTTGGAACACTCTGCCTTTGTGTTATAGGAACCAATAGCGATGATTCATTATCCCAGGCTCCTTCTGAATTAACAATTCAGGAAGGACAGAGCACAATACCGGATTATTGTTAGTCAATAACCAACCGTGAACCTACTCTGCTCTGGTACATCCGGTATACCGGAAAAGGTCCGAAATATTCAATGAGGATGCAGCGCGGGAGATTCGTCTCAAGATTTACCAGACTTTCTGCTGTTTGCACAAAGGAAACAAAACTGCTCTTTCAACTAAGCCAGGGCTCTTCACTCCGACAGCGCTGTGCATTTCTGTGCCATTCAGTCCACACTGCTGCAGAGGTAAGAGCGGTTCCCGGACAAAACCCTCACAGTAAGGTACCACCAGAGGGTGCTCCCGCACCGATAAACAGAAAGAATAATTCCCTCTCCACTGAGAGAATCACAGATGCCTTCCTAAAATATCAGAGCAAAACACAACCTCAACAAGAGGTAAGGAATATTTGAGAAATTGTATTAGTTAATTTCAACTCGCAGTTGGACTATTGCTGATGCTCTTAAATTTATTTGATCTCTTTAGTTTGGTAATTGTCATTTGACCCAGTCCCCATGTCTGCCTAATATTCAGCAACTCAATCGCCATCAGGTTTTGAAGCCTTTTTCCCGCGGCCTGTTCTCTGGGTTTATTTGATCCGTCGAGAGTTTTGCAACTTCAGAGGAATTGTATACTCAATGAAGAGATTTCACAAGGAAGTGAACGTGATCTCTAAAATAAACATTGAAAATAGAATCCCCCCGGTGACCAGTGAGCTTCAGAATGTTTCCTTCAGGCTGGAATGTTTCTGTTACTATGAGCAAGCCAAAATTTGCAGCTGCCAATTTCCAGAGCAGGGTTTCATTTCCACAATCCCATCTGGAAAAGTGCAGCCGTTCCACTATGGAGGTGGTGAAAGCAGCCCAGCTCGAGGTGTTTCCTTGAATATCAACCAGATCACCTCTGACTGATCTCACAGACTCAAAGAGGCACGATGACTGAAGTGGCCGGATACTGGAAACACTTGGGTGAAGGCTGATCCCAGGTTAATGAGGATTCTTGCCTGGTTGACTGTTACATTGTGGCTGCATCTGCCCTCGATTCTGTGCAGCAGACACGGTTTCAACCTATAGTTCAACGCAGGTTTTGTACATCAGTCAGACTGCTTTCCATGACGATGAGGCTGAAAGCGCAGTGATACACGGCAGCGTCAGTCAGCTGCAAACCAGAGATAGTCAAACTGGTGAATTTACTCGATGTCTGAAGCTCTCCAGAGAAACGGCTTTTAGCAAAATCTGTCATATCTTCAACAAATATCGAATTTTTTCCTCAATATAAATAGACGCTGTGCGTCTGAGTGTTGCCGGTACCAGGATAAAACGTAGTTGATCATTGTAATATCATAGGCACAGGTTAAACTCAACGTTTCTTCTTCAGTCTTTCATCCTGAGGATAGCGAGTGAGTGGCAGAATCTCCATGACTCAGATCTGAAAAACCTGCTCAAACAGAAATAAATCAGACCGGCTAAATACTTAAAATTTCATTTTGAATCACGTTTGTAAAATTGAAGTAAATAAGAAATGTGTTTGGTTCACAATTACTTGTTATGAATATTATCCAAACAGCCCAGATGCTGAGCATTTCCTTTGCCTGCTCTGTAAAAGGGGAATTGGATATTTGAAAACATCCGTTTTAAACTTCACTCTATGTTTTGCCTCGGGTTGCTCTCACTGCATTTCCCTGTGTCCGCGGTGGTGCTGTGGGGTTGGTAGCTGGTGAGCCGGCAGCCAGTGAATAGATCCACCCCGAGCTGGGTTCAGTCAGTGTTCTGACAGGGAGAATGGTTTCCTAGTTAGACACGTGGGACGAGATTTGTAACCGGAAACATGGGGTTGCCGATGGGGTTTATTTATTCCGGCTTCAATTCTCCATCTCTGATTCCAGTAGAATCGACATCCGTGAGCGGATAAAGCTCGAGTCTCAGCTTCTTTCATCAGCTCGACAGAGAGACCCCACAATTACAACTGGAGCGGGTTTTTGGCTCCTTGTTACTTCGTGTGAATATTATATATATATCCTAATTCTAAACTGAACTCCTTGGACAATTGCTTGAGCGGGAATTTCATATAATCTGAAAAATGCTCCGAATTTACAGATTCTCTTTGCTGTTTTTCACTCTGATCTTCACGGGAGTGACTGGAGCAGATGAGGTAATGCAGCTCCCTCGGTGGGAGGTTGTCAGCGAAGAGGAAACCATATCCATCAACTGCACCACCACCACTACGTTTACCAGCTGGCATTGGTACACACAGTCCCCGAATCAGCCACCCCAGCATCTGGTGACGGCCAGAAGAGAAACCGATCAAAGCGGGAGGATCACTGCCTCAATCGGGAAAGGCTCCAAATTCAGTGCCCTGACTGTGAGAGACGCCAGAGTTACAGACACCGCCACCTATCTCTGTGCCGTGAGCCACAGTGTAACAAACACAGTGGGGTCCCATACAAAAACCTCCATCGACTGTGAGAGCCACTCTGTGTGTCTGCAATGTCAGCGGAGGGAGTGATGGGATTATAAAACAAAGTCAAAAGAGGAAATGAGCGCAACTGAAAACAAAATATAGAATCTAATTATTAAAATACCGTCAGAAATGAAGAGAGTTGAAAACAGAGGAAAGAGGAAACATGTAAACTGAGTGATTGGAAAACAGGACAGAGGAAATTTAGATCATCGTAGGAGGAGTGGACAGAAAATGAGGAAAGTGTTGAAATAGAGATCGAGATTGAAAAGTAGCGAGTGTAATTGACAGAGTAAAAATCAGGTGATATAAATAAAGAGGGGATAGCCTCGTGGTATTATCGTGAGACTATTAATCCAGTAACTCAATTAATGTCCAGGGGACCCGGAATAGTATTTTAGAATTTAATGATAAACTATTGTCCATGGTCTGAAACACATCTGATTCACTAATGTCCTTTCGGGAAGGGAATCTGCCGTCCTTACCTGGCCTGGTCTACATGTGGCTCCAGAGCCACAGCAGTGTGATCGACTTTCAACTGCCCTCCAAGGGAAGTAGGGATGGGCAATAAGTGCTGGCCAGCCAGCGGCGCCTATGTCCCACGAATAACTGGAATAAACGCTCATATTCATGCAGCTGAATTTTCTGAAACGTATCTCCTAAAACCCGGGCACTGGAAACTGCCCTGCGGATAAATTTGCACGGTGCTCGTTATCCGAACATTGAAAGATTCAGAACTTCGCCAGGGGGCGCACTGGTTACAAACTCCTCGCTGATCCGAACTGAAAATATAAACAAATAACACCAGCATCGTCAGCTGCCTGTCCTGCTGCGCCTCTGATCTATATTGGCTGCCTTCCGTTATTGGGCATGTTATTCTCTCGTTCGGGATTTGTTAAATCTGCAGCGCAGTGGGAGGGGCAACTTCTGCCCCAAAATTGGGTGTTTCCGCCTGCGGAGTTACAGACACAGCGTGTCACATAATACGGATTCTGTCTGAACCTTTCATTACATTGCTTAATGTTGAGTATCTCCTTCTCGGGAGAACTCCGCCCCCCCCCCCCAACCTACTCACCCACCACCACCCGACCGCTGTAAAATAAATCAAATAATGCGACAATTTATGGACTGAATATAATAAATGCGAGAAAGCAAATCTCCGCATCTGACGGGATTATTCAGATAGGTGAATGAGTGCAATACTGTAACTAACAGACATGCGACTCAGTTCATGGACAATGAAAACGCCGTATTTGTTTAACCCATAGCAAAACAAAAACTAGAGAAAATAAGAAAGAAAATAAGTAAATATTATTTTACTGAAGCAAAGGAGAGAAAGAAGTAAGGTTTCAGATATAAAAAATGGAGAAGAAGCTGCAATGGCATTAAACAAATAAATAATCAAATATTTATTAACGGCACAGATTCCAGAAAACAAGGCTACAAGTCTAACGCTGCACATATCATTGTTCCGAATACAGTTCGGAACACTTAGATCAGTTTAGTGATTCTTCTTTCGTTTAGTGTTAAGAGACAGAGACAGTTTGTGAGAGAGATTGGGAAAGATAGAGTTAGGATGAGAATGTGCACAGTGCTGAGCGGGAGACTCTTTCTTCTTTCACTGTTAACCTGACAGACAGACAACGTGTGAGACACTGGGAAAGGTGAAGTTGGGAGAAGAAAGCACGGTGCTGAGTGGAGTGGCACTTGAACAACTGGGGACATTTTCATCCCCACATCGGACAGAACAGAACTTCATAAGTAAGAAACTTCTGTCCAATCAAGACAGGTTTGAAAAAGGTTAAAAAGAAACAGGGTTAATCCGGCTGGTCTCGCAGACGGAGAATGGATGGTGACATTTCAGGTTAACTCTACGAAAGCAGAGGGAACGATTAGGGGGCTTGTATTTTGAGCAGTTGACTGTTAGAAATTGCGATGGTCCCTGTCAATCTGGAATGGAGACATAATCTAGAAGTATTTTTGAAAAATATTTAAATATTTGGGCAGTAAATGGAAATTTGGAAATATAAACTATATTGAAAGCAAGCTGCTGATTAAGAATAAGTTGATAACCCTTCAGCAGAGACATTTCGTGAGCATTAGACCGAATGGTCTCTATTTGTGTTTTAAGACTCTACCATTCTCAGACGACGAACTGCTCTGTTCATTTAGAAAGACAACAGAGCACAGCCGTTGTGAAACAGTATACTATGTTGCTTCACACAGGAAGCAGAGAGGGTCGGAGACATTGACGGTTCAAGTGGGCTATCGTTTGAGAAACAGCAAATCGCTCTGTGGCACAGTGAGCAACGTCAGAGACCGACATCCCATAATAGTCCAATCAGTGACAAAGTGGACCCTCAGCCTCACATTGTAGGGACAATATAAAGCTCTCACTTCTCCTCTCCCTTCTCAATTCAGCCTCGGTTGCAAGTCCCAGTATAAAATCAGACCCGGCTTTATGCTCTTCTGCATCTTCATCACCATGAAGCGAAATCCCTGCAAGTACTTGTTCCGTATTGAAGCTCTGACTCTGCTGCTATTGTGTGAGTTGTTTCTTTTTTCTAATCAGATGTGCTGTTTTTAACAATCTCTTCATACTATGTAGTTTGTGTGTGACCTTTGTTTGTCCATAGCCGGTCAGTGTCAGGGTCAGAGCTCTCAACATGAGCAGTCTGTTTCTCGGGAAGGGGAGCGGGTTGAACCTAACTGTCGACTCTCCATTTCTACAGGCGACTCTGTAGCCTGGTACAGACAAACACTGACAGGGGCTCCGATATTTATCGCCTCCATTTCCGATGGGAATGTGACCAAAGGACGTTGCACAGTGTTTCCAACTGACACTGTAAAGAAATTCCAACACCATCTCTTTCGATGACACCGAGATCCAGGACTCCGGAATGTATCACTTTGTGAAGCAAACACAGTGACAGAGAGAGAGAGAGAGAGAGCGCGGATCCGGCTGGAGACCATCTTGTTCTCTGCCCTGTATACACAGTATTTTAAAATTTTCTCTAAACCAGGGCTATTAGAAATGCCAGAGGTTTTAGAAGCTGCGATTTCCCACCTTTAATCTTCAATTGGATAGAGCTACAATATCCAATAATTGTCATTACAGATGCAATGTGTCGGAACGTATTCAGTTATCTCTATTGTTTCTTTGTTACACACACAAATTAAAATACAGACAGGAAAAAAATAACTGCTTTTCAGATATCTAGGCAGATAGATATGCGGGAGAAAATCCTAAACAAGGATATAGAAAGATGGAAATGTCGATAGTACGTAGATAAATGATAGAGACACGGACAGGCAGACAGGTAGAAAGATAGACGCATAGATAAGTTAATTCTGTCTATATACACAGGGACTTTATTTAATTATCCCTCTACATATGTCCTTATATTGGTTGTATTCTTGTTTTGACAGCTGTTCCTTGTCAGTCGGAGACATCTCAGATATCAATGTATTTGGCAACGCAAGGACAGACTATCTCTCTTCATCACAATGTCACTGTCACTGCAAGTGACTTTGTATTCTGGTATCGGCAACTCACCGATCAAGCTCCAGAGTATCTCGTTTCCACATTCAGAAATGTAAACGCTGAAGGCAAGTTTAAAGTATCTGTGGACCGTGAGAAAGGCTCCACTACTCTCACTGTACACACGGTTGGGCTGCCAGACTCTGCGGTGTATTACAGTGCAATGAGACACGGTGAAACAGAGAGATCAGGACCCTGTACAATAATTCGCTCGACATGGGGACTGTGGACACAACACCAAAATGCTTCAGATGTGAGCATGATTTAAGCAATATCGAAATAAAACTTTCTGCTTGCGATTAACATAATGGAATTAAACATGTTTATTGTCTATCACAATAAAACTTGCAGATTAACCCTCAGTAGAAACATTAAAAAAAGCTCCTTGATATATTGCCTTATTTAAATTTCGTTGGCATACGATTTTGATTATGAGCGAGCGTCCGTTCTTTCGAAATGGACAGTGCAGACTTATCATTTCTGGAGTTATGAGTTTATTAAATCGAAATTCACCCACCTAATCAACAGAACAGGTACTGTGCTAATGGCGCAGACGCGTCCGGAAACGGGGACAAATGCTCTGATATCAAATCTGAATGTCACATGTAACAATATCAAAATAATGACAAAGGCATCTTCGCAGTAGTAGTTTCATCAAAGCAATAAAACACACAATAAACGGCTACACAAAAATCCTGCAATATCCTGAAACAATGTTAACAACATTGAGAGTCGATGTTTGACAGATGACGCCCCAAGACCTTATCTTTCACTAAAACTTGCAGAACTGTGAGCTCAATTTGCCACAGGTGACAACTGGAGTTACAGGAAACATCCGTGAGTCTTCACACCACAAACCACAGTGTGTTTAGTGCAAGGGTGTTTATGTGAATGTCAGAATCTCCGGAACATTTCCGTGCTTTATGACTACAGAAGCAGTGTTTCGCTCCAGTAACACAAGTAGATTATAGCTTGCATTTTTTTCCAATATGCCTAGTGGCAAGTGGTAAGAGCTGGTGAGTTCAAAGGTCACCGATATTGCACGAGTTAGTGGAAACCACTGTAGGACTTTGGCGTAATCATGCACCAATCTATTTTAAGTCTGGTCAACCAGAAGTATCTCAAGGTATGTCCTGGGACAATGAGGAGGGAGGCACAGGAAACTTAGCGAGCTAGAAATAATTGCATTTTAGTGTCACTGAGTAATCTGAATACGACGTTTAGCACCGTGTATCTAATCAATATGGTTCCTCAATGAATCATAAAGAGAGAGACAGAGGAAGTGTGTGTGTGTGTGTGTGTGTGTGTGTGTGTGTGTGTATGCGTGTGTGTGTATGTGTGTGCTTGTGTGTTTGAGAGAGAGAGTTCAAAGTAACCTTCAAATACCCGGACTCCGCGATATCTTTATTCTCAGATCAGTGCGGAAACCCTGTCTGACTGAGAATTAAACATTCCCACTGTTTTCCGTGCTAATAAAGTTTCTAACATCGCCGCAGTGGCGACACTGGAAATGAGCTTCCTTAGGTTAGAAAGCGCTTTCGGACATCTGAAGTCTGTAAAAGGCGATATAAACATCTTTCTTTCTGTTTTCGACTGAAATTTCTTTCTAGAGATTAAATTCATTGTCCTCATGTTTCCACGGGCCAGAAAAGTTTATTTTTAATTTCTTTTTTTTGGTTTTAATAGGTTTCTTTCCCAGTTTGGGTTAATGAGTGGTCACCACCGCCTATGATTTCCCAGATTCTGTCTCCAGTCGGTTCAGATATTCTTTCCCCTCCAGAGGACACAGGCAGTCCGACAGAAATAAGAACCTGGGGGCAGCTGACAGTGCAGTGCTCAGGGAAAGCTGCACCGTCAGAACTGCCAGCCTCTCGGTTACCTGTTCAATCGAGGGCACCGTCTTCCCTCTCAGCTGGAGGCGATGCATCACATGGTCACTGTTTCCAAGAAGAGCAGAGAAATGTCCTGTTTGATCCCTGTTCACTAATCACATTTACTCAAACAGACAGAAGACTACAATATTACTGTATGAAATGAGACACTGAGGCCAAATTGGCTGTTGTGTTTTCCACAGTGACAGGGAAACACTTCGGGACATCAAACTCTATAAATAGTCAAATGTTCATTCTCTAAGCTGCCCCCATTTTTTTAGTTTAGTAATATATTTATTAATAATAAAAATATATATTAGAATTAAAAGTTTGAGGTACCAACACGATTTCAGGTTACACACCAGACTCACTCTGATCATAATGTTTGTCATGTTGAGCGAGGCTCTGACAGTTTTTGTACAGGTTCAACCCAGCTCTGTGTCTCTGTGGGACTCAGTGCGCAGTAATAAACTCCGGAGTCTGTCAGCTCTGTTTTAGACACATTCAGCGGGACAGTGCGTGTTGTATCATTGAGCTCCGCTGAAAAGCGGCCCACTTGTCCCCCGGTGTATTTATTTGTCTGCAGCAAATACTCCATGGATCCGCTGGGATGCTGATGGTACCAGAATATATAAGGAATGTTGCTTGTACTTGTGTAATTACAGGGCAATCTAACATCATCTCCTTCAGTGACGGTGACTGCAGCCGCTGTCTGTGAAACAGAATCTCCTCGGGAATGTCCTGTAAGAGTCCAAAGAAATATTAAATTAAACATTGTGACTTCACTTCGATTCCCCCAGAATTTACTCGTTATCGACAAAAATAATCTCAGAGACAAATCAGACAGCAAAACAGAAACGTATTTTTCACAGCTCAGTGGCTGGATTGGGAAGTTATTGTGGTGGTTAAATAAAACTGCCTCCATAAACATTCTGTTCTTTCTAACGGGATGTGTTCCTCGACTTCAGTCCCTGTAACTGGAAACTGCTCACTGTCTGTCTGTTTGAAGTGTGATGTTTGACGAAGTAATTTCCTGGTATTTGAGGAGCTTGAATCATTCTCTATCAATCCCAACAGTGTTCAGTGATGAGACCAGTGAGGTCCAGATAATTTTTCGATGTTGAGATCAATCCATTCCCTCATCACCGACCCCCCTCACCCTTGCATTGAACGAACTGCCTGACAGAATTTCGTGCGTGGTAATGATGTGTAACACAGAGTTGAGCAACTTGTGAACTTACCGATTAATAGAGCTGCCGCTATGAGGAATAAATACCGCGTAACAGGAGACATCTTTGCAGAGAACTCGCAGTGGATTTGACCACAATGTGTAGAAGATGAAATTGTTTCAGCCAAGAGTTGAAAGAGGCTAATTCATATCCAGGCCCCTGTTGATTGGTTCGCTGATGGAAACATCATCAGATGACATCCAATCGGCTTCAAGCTCCTTTGTCCGTCAGTTCAACCAATGATCTGACAGCTCTTTTATCTCCAATTCACCCCATAGACGGAGCAAAGTGAAATTGATAATCCCACGACAGGGGATTACTTTCCTCTTCAACCGTTATTTCATGAACCGACTAGTCGCTTCAGCGTTGATGGCTCTGTTCTGACAATGGAAAATGACAATGTGCATCCTTACAGCAGTATGACAAGTAATTTGTTATCATGTTTGGGATAGTAGCTCTGGGGCGGGGGAGGATGAATTTTTAATTGAAACATGTACTTCATAAGAAGTGATAGATTAATGAATAGTTTGGTATAGTTCCGTACAATCTTCCCTCAATTTGTAACTTTGCAGACTGTGAAATCCTCTTTCAGGCTGGAAGTATAGCTTGCCACCCCATTGGACTACTGATCCAATCGATGCCAAACAGAGAAAAGCAGCAAAAATCAATATTTACATAAAACTTCGAATAAAACATCACAGATGAGACAAGTCAGAGTGAGAACAACGTAAGAAAGCTGTGAATGTGGCTGCCATAGGTGGTGAGAGGTAGAATTTATCTGCAAGGAATAGAACTCAATAACAATATCACATCGGAAATCATATAAAAACTTGCCTCTCTGTAACAGCGGCAGCTGAATGTTCATTCCATACCGTGGACCAACAGTCTCGCATCAGATTGGTTCAACTGACGGACAAAGGAGCTTGAAGCCGATTGGATGTCATCTGATGATGTTTCCATCAGCGAACCAATCAACAGGGGCCTGGATATGAATTAGCCTCTTTCAACTCTTGACTGAAACAATTTCATCTTCTACCCATTGTGGTCAAATCCACTGCGAGTTCTCTGCAAAGATGTCTCCTGTTACGCGGTATTCATTCCTCATAGCGGCAGATCTCAATGTCAGGGTTAGTAAATGATCCAATACAAAGCGGAATCTTCATCAGTGATGTAGATGGAAATTGAAACCGAATAGCTGAGTAGTTGGATTGGAGAAGTTCTCAATGAATATACAAGGTAACAGAAAAAAGCTTTAAGTGTTTATGTTAAAGGCTGGGGAAGGGAAATGGACACAATTTCCATAAATCAGCAGACAAGGACAGTCTGGAACAAATAGGCAGGGAAAGGCATCAAAAACCAAAATGAAGGCGTTGATGTATCTCATATCAATTTGTCAACCTTAATTCACTTGCACATGTCAATTACGATCATTAACACATATAACCGCAATGGGACTACACCCATTGTTTTTGAGTGTTGTCTTTTGTTGCAATGTTAAGAGTCTTCGTCACTATCACTGTGGAAACTGTATTCCCTACGATAATGCGTGAGCGCATCCTGCTGGTCACTAACAGGAAGTCTGGGGTTTTTGCATGGCATTCACTATATGTCTGTAGCAGTCTGGACTTCACGGCACAGATGTATTCGGCGCTATCGTAGATCGTTACTGATCGTTAGCTCGGTAACCTTGCTCTTTTTATTAAATTTAGAAGAAAACTGATCATTGAGGTTAGTGTCCCTGGGCACATTCTCCTCCATAAGCCGAAATATGTACACTGCAGCTTTCTCGGGTTGCTGACTGTACCAGTACACTTAAGGGATATGATCGTTTGTTTTCAAGGTTCAGGTTAGTGTGACATTACGTCCCTCTTTAACCGATAATTCAGGATCCATTTGTTCCGCTTTGTTTTGGAGGCTCCATTCTGACAGAAACAACAGCAATAATGACAATCAGAGTCAGGCTCACATTAAACCATACAAATATCATTTCCACCATCACTGTTTTAGCAACTATAATATCTGGGTTACAGCAGTCAGGAGGGAGATGGAGTTTTGCGGACGGAAATACTTACAGAGAACTGAGATAATGATGAGAGTCGGAGCGAGCCCATTTCCGATGATCCATCCTGATTTTCAATCTCTGCAGTGAGAGCAGGCCTCTGTCAGAGACGGAAATACAGATCCCTGTTTCACCGCACTGCTGATCCAAACAATGAGAGGACCGGAGTAGCGACGGGATCAGTGAGAGCAGCAAACGGAAGCTATGAGCACGGTTGCGGCAGACTCAATATTGAGTGAGGTTTGCGGTGGCTGCCAGCTGCACTGGAAGCTTTTGGAGCAGAAATAGCGACAGTTCAATCTGCAGAAGGTTCTGACCATTCTGCACCTGCTGGCTGTTCAGGTGTCTAACAATAAACAGTGACTGGGACACGAAACAACGACAATCATTGAATCATTGAGCAGCGAATGAGGGCATTCGACTTTCCTATGCATCCTTCGAAGAGTTCTCCAAATCATCTTTCACCCCTGCATTTTCCACTGGAGCTTTCTTTTTGTTCAAGAGCCACATAATTACCTTCTGAACTTTTCCATTGAATATTTTCCCATTATTTTAGAAAATGTGTTCCCAGTTTTGAACAAATGGCAGTCTAATATAATCCCTCTCTGCCTTTCTTTGTCTTAAACTGGTGTACTTGGGTTATCAATTGTTCTGCTGGTTGAACCAGTTTTGCGACGTCTAATGCATCAAATGATTTGTAATTTTGCGTACTAAAATCAAGAACCTCCTTCAATTATTTCATAAAAGAACAATCTCAGTTTCAAAAGTCATTTGACCATTGAATGCCGCCATCCGATTTTTACGATTTAGCGCACTTTTCCCAATATCTCGATAGTGTAACTAAATGGTGTTTCCATGATCCCTAAACAGTGACTTATATACGTGTAACATTACTGAAACATTGCCTGAACATCAACGAACAACGTTCATTCTGACAATTCCAATTTAGACTTCTCGGAAGAAGATACTTGATATTTCTGCTTTGGTATGTAAATTAACAAACCCGAAATCCTCTCAGTGACCTCATCCCCCGCCCTCCCACTCTAAATCTGATTGAACAGAATCCACCAGCAGAGGTCGCCAGATCTAGGCATGTTAATTAGAAAGTCACGTGTGTGCAACACCAAAATCAATAGGGATGGTGTCCCTTGCAGAGTGTGGGTGGAACAATGAGCTGCACAGAGCCTTGGTTCCTCCTTCTCAGTTTCTGACTCATTCCATCCCCATTCACTGAGAGAGATTCAGTTAGACATGTTTATGGTCATACCGGTGCGCTTTGTGGCAGTAACTGATAGGTTCTGTTCGTTAAAACAGTTTAGTAGATTGATAAAAAGAGATTATACGATGGTTTTTTTTGAAACTAAGTCGGTTAAAATTGTATTCACTGGAGTTGTGAAGAGTAAGAGAAGATCTCATAGAAACTTAAAACGTCCAAACAGGATTAAACAGGATAAATTCAGAAAGAATGTTCCCAATGATGAAGGAGTCCAGAACTGGGGATCATAGTTTGAGGGTAAGAGATAAATGAGATAAATTTCACCACCCAGAGAGTGGTGAATGTGAGGAATCCACGACCACACAATTTATTTGAAGCCGAAACGTTGTCTGACTTCAAGAAGAAATCGGATATAGCTCTAGGTGCAAAAGGCATCAATTGATATGGGGGAAATGGCGGATCAGAATATTGAATTCGATTATCAACAATGATCAAAATCAATGGAGTAGCAAGCTTGATTGGCCAAATAGCCTACTCCTGTTTTTAGATCCGATGTTTCTCCTTCTACCTAATATGGTTAACGATCAGCTATATTCTTATAGGGACAGGTTGGAAAATGGAAATTCACACACACTCATACAGACAAATCGATTCACTTTAGTATTGTTCTATTTTATTCATCTACTTTTGCAGGCAGACTATGTGCAGTGAATCAGTCTCCGGTGTCGGTAACTCTGTCAGAAGGGGTTTCGATGCAGTTTAATTGCAAATATACAGACCACTTATAGACACCATGCAGTGATATCGACAGAAACCAGCAGAGCCGCCAAGGCGGATAATCTAGTAGCATTGAAGAAAAATGAGATCGCAGCACGATATCTGCCGGCTGCTGCCGAGTCTACAAAGACAGGTTACCTCAATATAAGGTGGCCTCAGTGTAGAGGACGGGGCGATTTATTACAGCGCTGTGAGGCACAGAAAAGCTAAAACACTGAACAAGAACTTCAGCGCACTTGGTGGAGTGTATTTGGCGTCTTTATCTGAGTTTCGTTCTAGTCTTACAGAGATAGGTTTTTATGTCAAACGTTTGCATTGCTGTTCCTGTCCTTATTCAGATTAAGAAGTCTCACAATACCAGGTTAAAGTCCAACAGGTTTATTTGGTAGCAAAAACCACTAGCTTTCAGAGCGCTGCTCCTTCGTCAGGTAAGTGGGAGTTCTGTTCAGAAACGGGCATAGAAAGATGTACACTCAATTTACAAAATAATGTTTGGAATGCAAGTATTTACAGGTAACCACATCTTAAAGGTACAGGGAATGTAAGCGGAGAAAGGGTTAAGCACAGGTTAAAGAGATGTGTATTGTCTCCAACCAGGACGGTTAGTGAGATTTTGCAAGCCCAGGCAAGTCATGGGGTTTACAGATAGTGTGACATGAACCCAAGATCCCGGTTGAGGCCGTCCTTACGTATGCAGAACTTAGCTATCAGTTTCTGCTCAGAGATTCTGCGTTGTTGTGTGTCTTTTCCTACCAAATACTCTGTTGGACTTTAACCTGGTGTTGTGAGACTTCTTGCTGTATTTACACCAGTCCACCGCCGGCATCTCCACATTTGTTCAAACCAACAGAGAGACTGTGTGGGAAATCATTAGTCTTATCACCATACCCCGAATTATATCAGCTCAGTAAATAACTCAGAACATTCCGGAAATTCATATGTGTAGACAGAGGTGGAGAAAGACAACAGATATACAGCAGCTTTAGCTGATCGTTATGGGACGTTCATCCAGGCACCTGCTTCAAATGGATCCAGGGCAGCGAGTCTGCGTCGCTGGATTCTGTAAAAATAACAAAAACAGGATTCGTGAAAGTCTGATATTGAATTTAACCCACGGGGTGAACAACTAACTTTTTAAGAGCACCAAACAACAGCGATTATCACATTGTATTTTGTCAAGAAATAATCCACATCTAAAAACACTTTTTCTTTTTCCTTATTCAAAAGAAACCCTGATCAGTAATATACTTCAGTTGCTGGGAGGTGGGAGGATGGTTTCCAGGGAGATTTTTATAAAATGTCTATCTCTTCGATGAAGTGCAGGCTACAAACAGTCAGGACTGCTCCTCTGTAGGTTTTTGTACGACTCGTATTGATCTTCACAGCACTGTGCCTCCACTGCACAGAAATAGGTAGCAGTATCTGTCACCCGGGTGCCGCTAAAATTCAGGACGCTTCGTTTCTCTGCAACAATGTTCCGAGCCCTGAACCTGCCCTGACCACTGGTACCGCTCACCAGGAACTTCATTGTTCGATTCGGGAATTGTCTGTACCATTGTAGGATAGGTCCACCTGCTGCTGTAGTGGAACAGTTCAACGATGCCAGGTCTCCCTCGGTAACCACCATAGACTCTGGAGACTGTGAAATCTCTTCACTGCCAGCGGCATCTGGGAAGGATATATAGATATGCAACAATGTCATAAAATTAAAATCTCATAGTGCAATACAATGTCGCACAATAAATACAACTGAATACATAATACAAGATAACACACAAAAGAACACAGCATTACTAATGTGTGAAATACCGCTGTCAGAAATAGCGACCTTAACTTGCCCTGAGGGAAGAGTAAGAAATCCAGGGAGATGATCACTAAAGCGAAGGTGAGCTTCATGTCGGATCCTATCGACACTTGTAAAACAGTTGTAGAAAGAGCTCAGGACAATTAAAACTCCTGGGAAAGCAAAGTTATTGGATGTGAATCTGAGCCCAACACCAGTTATACTGTCGCGTCCAGAGCTGGATCTCTGGGACTTTTGATCACGAAGTGAAATGGGGGAGGAGCGTGCGCAAGAGTCAGAGCATCCTGTATTGTGATGTCATAGCAACAGACTTTGTGACGTCAAAGTATCCAGCACTGTGACGTCAGAATGCGGGCATGTGCGACGTCACCATGCAGCCCTTTGACGTCTGTGGGTCTTTTCTGAGAACAAAAGAACAAAGAATAAAGAAAATTACAGCACAGGAACAGGCCCTTTGGCCCTCCACGCCTGCACTGACCATGCTGCCCGGCTGAACTAAAACCCCCTACCCTTCCGGGGAGCATACCCTCTATTCCCATCCTATTCAGGTACTTGTCCAGACGCCCCTTAAAAGTCACTCACAGAGTCATACAGGTTTCTAGCATGGAAGCAGGCCCTTCGGCCCAACTTGCCCATGCTGCCCTTTTTTTTAAACCTCTAAGCTAATCCCAATTGCCCGCATTTGGTCCATATCCCTCTGTACCCATCGTACCCATGTAATTGTCTAAATACTATTTAAAAGACAAAGTTGTACCCACCTCTACTACTACCTATGGCAGCGAGTTCCAAGCACCCACGAATCTCTGTGTAAAAGAATTGCCTCATACATCTCCTTTAAACCTTGCCCCTCACGCCTTAAACCTGTGCCCTCTAGTAATTGACTCTTTCATCGTGGGAAAAAGCTTCTGACTGTTTTAAAGGAGTTGCTGACTGGAGTTGTTTAAAAAAAGCGTCTCTGTCTTGTTGCAATTTCGGAATTTTCTACACTAATTTAAAGCAAACGCCCGAGTTTAGTAATTGTGTTTATATGGGAAGACTTGATAATTTGGGACTGAAATTGTGTTATGTTAGAAATTGGGCGTTGTTCCTTTTCACTTTACAGGTTGTTCAGTGGTGGAGAGCGAGACAGGGTGATATTTAAACTGTTATGGATAAAGCTTGTTTTGATAAAATATCCCGAATTTGTCGGTGGGATTACTCCTGGAGGGAAGCATTGAATCCTCACACTGAACATATGTCAGGGTCGAGTCTGAGTGTTAGACTGGTTAGACCTCTTCCCTGGTGTTAGGGTCCGGGGGTTAGACTGGCTCCCCGGGGTTAGGGTCCGGGGATTAGACTGGCTCCCTGGTGTTAGGGTCTGGGGATTAAACTGGATCCCCGGGATTAGGGTCCAGGGGTTAGACTGGCTCCCTGGGGTTAGAGTCCAGGGGTTAGACTGTCTCCCCGGGGTTAGCGTCCAGGGGATTAGATTGGCTCCCTGGGATTAGGGTCAAGGGGTTAGACTGGCTCCCTGGGGTTAGAGTCCAGGGGTTAGACTGTCTCCCCTGGGTTAGAGTCCAGGGGTTAGACTGGCTCCCTGGGATTAGGGTCCGGGGGTTAGACTGGCTCCCTGGGATTAGGGTCCAGGGGATAGACTGGTTTCCCGGGGTTAGAGTCCAGGGGTTAGACTGGCTCCCCGGGGTTAGAGTCCAGGGGTTAGACTGGCTTCCTGGGATTAGGGTCAAGGGGTTAGACTGGCTCCCCGGGGTTAGAGTCCAGGGGATTAGATTGGCTCCCTGGGTTTAGGGGCCAGGGGATTAGATTGGCTCTCCGGGGTTACAGTCCAGAGGTTAGACCGGCTCCCTGGGATTAGGGTCAAGGGGTTAGACTGGCTCCTCGGGGTTAGAGTCCAGGGGTTAGACTGGCTCCCTGGGATTAGGGTCCAGGGGATTAGATTGTCTGTTCTTTATTTGGTTTGGGTTTTATTACAAATCCCAACCCAGGTCACAGATCTGATTCAGTGAGAGGAGGTGATAGTGTCTTTGTTGGTTTTTGTACGGGCTGACTGCGCCTCTGTAACAGTGTGGGGCTCAGCGCACAGTGATAGACGGCAGAGTCAGACACATGGACTCCGGTGATATTTAATGCAAGTCTTTTCTTATCTCGGTCTAAATCAGCAGAAAACCGGTCCGGGAAATCAGAAGACTTATCCCCCTGCTCCTTTCCGTAACTCCTCAGTAAATATCTCGGAGCTTCTCCAGGATACTGGATGTACCAGAAGAGAGTTGGCATAAGACTTTTTGTTGTGTAACTGCAGTTCAATATTACCGTCTGTCCTTCCTGAACCGTTAATTCAGGCGGCTCCTGGGAAACTGAATCTTGACCATTGGTTTCTGTAAAACATATGGAATGTGTGATAAATCTGTAAGTGAATATAACCCATGAAACACCCACTGAGGATTTGAGTTCAGAACTCACCGGGCAGCATGACCATTATTATTAGTAAACCACACAGGGAACACATCTTTCCTGATTGGACAGTAAACAGCGATACTGTTTAAAATATGATGCTGTTTCTGGTCTTATATCACAGAGTGAACTCAGATCAGAGGCAGCTTCAATTATTAAGAAGATTGGGCGGGGGGGGCGGGCTTTTCTCAGTGCTGTGATTGGCTGGCCTCCTTGAGATGATGTCAACTGTGGACCAAGCACGGTTAGTAGAGGACTAAACGCAGCGGGATCTCTCTAATCATATTCTGTGTTTGTCTTTTTCACTCTCTTTCTCTCTCCCCGTTAATAGTCAATAACATTATCAGTTATAATGTCTATTTCTCGGTTTAAGTCTCTGTCTTTCAAACTCAATGTCGCCGTGCTTTTCGATAGATCTTTCTCGCTATCTGAAGTTAAAAGTGAAACGAATAATTTACACTCATTTATTCCGGGGATATTAAGAGTGCATCCTCTGCATGGACATAATTAACAGTGCTTTAAGTGTACCAAGGATAATAGTCACCCAACTCCACTTTGAGATCCGGTTGCACAGGGATTATTCTTATACTGGTAAAGTACTGATTTCAATCCATCATTTTTTTCTCTCCAGAAACTTCAAAATATGACAACTCTGAATATGCCTTTGATCCTAGATCTCATTTGGCTTATGAAGAGAGACTGTATAGACTGGGACAATGCTCAATTGAATTCAGAAGATAGAGGGGAAATCTTCTGGGAACGTATAAGATTATGAAGGGAATAGATAAGATGGAAGCAGAGAGGTTATTTCTACTGACAGGTGAAATTAGGGGGCATGGCCTCAAAATAAGGGGGAGCAGATTTAGGACTCAGTTGAGGAGGAACCTCTTCATCCAAAGGGTTGTGAATCTGTACAATTTCCTGCCTAGTGAAGTAGTTGGGGTAACCTCATTGAATGCTTTTTAAGACAAGGATACATTAATTTTTGAATAGTAAAGAAATAGAAGTTTATGGTGAGCAGACGGGTAAATGGAACTGAGCCTTCGAAAAGATCAGCCATGATCATGATGAATGGCGAAGCTGGCTGCAGGGGCCAGTTGGCCCACTCCTGCTCCAAGTTCTTCCGTTCTTATTTTCTGTTCTTAATTTAGAGGTCTCCCCTGACAGATAGACATCTGATACAAAACGATTAAAAGTACAGATTGATAAAGTTATTCACCTGGGACATCTGCGGTTTGTGTGATTGGGATCAGAAAACGTTTGGATTTGATCCAGGAGTAATCTGAGCTCCCAATGTCACATTTACTAACAGTGACAATCACTGACCTCAGTGAGAGAAAACCACTCAGATGAAACTACACTGATGGATCCATTATGTGAACACTTTCTCAGTAATTCGGCTCTGTGTATTTTCCTGACAACGGACTGTTGATTCTGGAACACTAAGACGCGGCGCTGTCTGCTTTAAACTTTTCATGGAGAAATGGAAAGTGTTTTGTTTCTGGCTGAGATTCTCAGTGAAGTGTTCTAAGCCGAGAGCCATATCCGAAAATCCATGATTATTGGCTCTGAACAGATGCTCGGGATCTCGCTCTGGATACGAGCGATTCCAGAAGAGGTAATTATGTTCATTAACTGTACTCGATACAGAGTAACAGCAAGGAATTGATGATTCTTCACCCTCTGCTGCTGGACTACTGGTTCTGAGTGGGACACTGGCTCCCCTTGACTCATCTCAGAAAATAAACAACATACAAATAAACAAAGCGTGTTAGAAGGAATAACGACAACGGTACAATCGCCTGGAGATGGAAACGGGAATGAATATGGTGATGGTCGGATTTCATCCAAAGCTTCAAAATAACCGACCTGCAATCAGGGCATGAACCGGAGAGAGACAGAGCTTCGCCCGCATGGCTCCAGTAAGAGCACCAGAAACAGGGACCGTGATCACTGACTGTATCAGACCTGCAGTTGGAGAAGCTGAAAAAGTCAGTGGAATGCGATGAAGTCGAATGCGATTCCCTTTCTCCGTCCATGTTTACATCTTCAAACAGTCGCTCCCCCCGAAGGAGATCGTGATGTTTGATAAGTGATCAGAGAGCGCCCTCCCGCGGACAGCACTGCCGCATATTGGAGAAACACACACGGCCCCGTGCAAAGTCCAATACATATCATAAGAACATAAGAATATAAGATATAGGAACAGGAGTAGGCCATCTAGCCCTTCGAGCCTGCCCCGCCATTCAATAAGATCATGACTGATCTGAAGTGGATCAGTTCCACTTTCCCGCTTTCTCCCCATAACCCTTAATTCCCCTGTCTATCAGAAACCTATCTGCCTGTGACTTAAATATATTTAGTGAGGTAGCCCCCACCACTTCAACGGGCAGAGAATTCCAGAGATTCACCCCCCTTTGAGTGAAGAAGTTCCTCCTCAACTCTGATCTAAACTGCACCCCCCCCTACTTATCTTGAGGCTGTGCTGTCCTTTCTAAGCGGGAAGAATCTCTCTACCTCTACTCTATCCATCCCCTTCATTATTTTATACGTCTCGATAAGATCCCCCCTCAGCCTTCTAAACTCCAACGAGTACAGACCTAGTCTATTTAGTCTCTGTTCAAATTCCAACCCCCTCATCTCCGGTATCAGCCTAGCGAACCCGACATATAAAACCTTACAGATATATGCCCAGATGCTGACATCAATTCCAACGTTCCTCATAATTAAGGCAGAAATGTTCAGGAGATCTTTGATACATATTGGTCTGAGTTGCCAACAATGTACGTATGTGAATAACTCCACCTCTCGTGTTCACTGCAGGCCTCGTATCCAGCACCGATTCAAGACAAGCATAGACAAAAAGACAGTGAAAGATTCCCAAACCGATCTACTCAAACGTAGACACAGGGGAGCACGGAGGCATAGTGGTTAGTGCTGCTGCCTAACAGCGTCAGGGACCCAGGTTCAATTCCAGGTTTGTCTGTGAAGAGTATGCAAATTCTCCCCGTGTCTGCGTGGGTTTCCTCCGGGTCCACCGGCTTTCTCCCACAGTCAGAAGGACATACTGGTTAGGTGAAATGACCATGCTAAATTCTCCCTCAGTGTACCCGAACAGGCACAGAAGTGTGGCGACTAGGAGATTTTCACAGTAGCTTCATTGCAGTGCTATTGTAAGCCTACTTGTGTCAGAAATAAATAATCAGAGATCATCATTAAGAAAGAGAAACAAAGAAATTAACGCAAGGATAGACAAAAGAGGAACGCAGCCTTTGACAATGTCAAAAACATTGGATGTTCCAGAGTAAGCTTTGTGAAAATAAATTCCATGAGTTTTTGTCAGTGTGGCAATACAAATACTATACCTGCTGACAAATATAATCCAAGACATGCACAGAGTTCATTATACACAAACACACACGTGAAGAACCGATAGCGAACAACACCAGTGTAAACTGATAAACTGCAATGACACTATACCTTTCTAGTTAATGCAATGTGCGATATAATATTGATTACATTAGTCCTGTTCTTCAACTGTCCTTGACAGTTTGTTGAAATATCGACCCTAATGCTTGAATTAACTATTACGTCCTTGGGAGCTTCAAAGGCGCTTAACAATCAACGAATCTGATTTCAAGTACCAGTAATGAAGGAATTATTATTTTCATAGAGGGGGGCTGGAAGGTTTAATTCTTTATCAGAAAGTTTTCTCAACCTGGCAGTAACACGAATAAAGGAGTGGAAGGATTGGGTATATTCCAGATCATTTCAAGTTGGATTAATAATAAAATTAACATCAGTTCACAAGGTATCACAATATCGTAACATCTCCTTGTGACATGTCGAGGAGCTGATCTGATTAAAAGCAATATTAACATTGTTCTTCAGACTAGCCAGTTTCATTTGACCATGAAATGCAATGGTACAGTGGAGACGATGGTGCAATTGTATTAACGCGAAACTATTGATCCAGAAATTCAGCTAATCTTCTGGGCACCAAAATCCCGCGGCGGCAGATGATGGAATCTGAATACATTTCAAAAATTCTGGAATTAAGAATCAACTGATGACCATGAAACCATCATCGATTGTTTGTTAACAGAAAAACATCTAGTACACTAATGCCCTTTAGGAAAGGAAATCTGCGTCATTGCTTACACAGCAATGTGGTTGACTCTCAACTTTCCTCCAAGAGCAAATAGGAATGGGCAATAAATGCTGACCAGCCAGTAATGCTCATGTCCTGCGAATGAATAAAAAAAGGTTCACTATCTAAATCTCCTTTGTCGTAAGGCCTGCAATTTAGAAGCAATCTCCTCCTTTAAGTGCTCCGTTTTATGATGTGTTGCCTCCAGACTAAGATATTTCCTGTAATCCCAAGTGGCACATGCGGTACCGTTAAGCTGACTATTTCAGATATTTTTGTCACATCTCAAGTTCTGGAGTGCCATCCAGTGGAATCTAATCTAAAAGCCTCTTCTTTTCTAGGGAAAATTGAAGGTCAACTTAGCATGGCCAATTTTTTGACAATTGACTTGTTCACACGTGGCCCGAAAGAAAAGCAGCTGCAGATCAAGAACCCACATCCTGACACGGGAAGAACGGAGTCTGATTCCAGCCAAACAGATTGCAGAAAACCCAAGCTTTGTAGTCTTGTTATTTTTATCAAATTTAGAAGAAAACTTATCTTTGAGGTCACTGCCCCTTTGCACATTCTCTCCAATAAGAAGAACCATGTACACTGGAGCTTTCCAGGCCTGCTGACGGTACCAGTGCAGTAAGAAGTCTCACAACACCAGGCTAAAGTCCAACCAGTTTATGTAATAGAAAGCCCACAAGCTTTGGGAAACGCTATTCCTTCGTCAGGTGTGTGGAAAGTTCTGATCAGAGAAGAGCATATAAAGACACACACAGTTTACAGAATACTGATTAGAATGCGAGTCTTTACAGCTAACCTGCAATTCAAGTCTTAAATGTGCAGGAAATGTGAGTGGAGATATCATTAAGCATAGGTTAAAGAGATGTGTATTGTGTCCAGGCAGGACAGTAAGTGGGATGTTGCAAGTTCAGGCAAATCAAGGGGGTTACATATAATGCAACATGAACCCAAAATCCCGGTTGAGACCGTCCTCATGTGTGCGGAACTTGGCTATCAGTCTCTGCTCAGCGACTCTGCGCTGTTGTGTGTCGTGAAGGCCGTCTTGGAGAAGGCTTACCCAAAGATCAGATTCCGAATGCCCGTGACCGCTGAAGTGTTCGCCAACAGGAAGGGAACAGTCTTGCCTCGTGATTGTTGAGCGATGTTCATTCATCAATTGTCGTAGCGTCTGCATGGTCTCCCCAATGTACCATGCCTCAGGACATCCCTTCTTGCAAAGTATCAGGTAGACAACACTGGCCGAGTTGCAAGAGTATGTACCGTGTACCTGGTGGATAGTGTTCTCAATTTTGGCATGCTGAAAATGAAAGAAGGTTAATATGTAAATGGCGAGCGATCACGAAATTCTGAGGTATAAATGAATTTGGCTGTCCTCGTCCAGAAATCACAAGGGGTTAATGTACAAGTACAGCAATTAATTAGAAAATATCATAAAACGTTATCACTTATTATGAGGGAATGTATTGCAAAAAATAGGTAGGGTATGTTTCCATTGTACTGGGCATTTGTGAGACCATATTTGGAGCATTGTGTACAATACTTGCCTCCTTATCTAAAGAAAGATGGTAATGCTTTAGAAAATGTTCGTACAAGGTTTGCGAAACTATTACCAGAATGAGCAGGTTATTTTACGAAGAAAGAATGGTGATGCTGGGTTTGCATCCACTGGAGTTTAGGAGAGAAAGAGGCAACTTGATTGAAACCTTTCAAACCGTAAGAGCTGCTAACAGGGTGGATGTGGAGTGGATGTTTCCTCTTTCCCAGAACTGTAGCTGTTACTGGATATTTCTGAGTCTCTATATTTCTCGGAGTGTATCTATCTGGGCTCTTGGTTCTGCGTCTGTTTCTAATGCGGTTGTATTGTCCACAGGAGGGCGTTCTGTGATCACTTACAAAACATCACGGCCTCCTTCTTCAGAAAGTTTCTATTGACCGGTATAAAATGGGAGGGGAAATAAAACCCAGCCAATTGTATTGCATACTCCTTATCTTTCAAATTCTCACATTCCAAGTCGGTTACAGCCAGAAATCAGTGTTTCTGTTTCTGGAGGTCAGACTGGAACCATGGGGGTGAAAATATTTCTAACTCTGGTTATTGCCCTGATCGCAGGTCAGTGAAACTGGAACCTTTCTAAAATACATCGTAATCCTTTTGAAATCTCCTTTTCCCATCGCTGTTTGATTATTGTCTTCCTCTTACTCCTAATCCACTGTGTGTCTGCTGTTTAGCTACAGGGTTGAGTGACGGATTCTCAGTATCCCAGTTGAAACCAAGAGTTGAAACAGCAGAGGGTGAAGATTCAGCAATACCCTGCAATTACTCTGTATCGAGTTCAGTTACAGACAGTTATAGCCTGTTCTGGTATCGCTAGTATCCACACCGAGCTCCTCAGTATCTGCTCAGAGCCGATAGGTATGGCTTTAACGACACGGCTCCCGGCTTTGAGAATTTCAGCGGGAATCTCAGCGTGAAACAAAGCACTTTTCACTTGTCCATGAAAGGTTTGAAGATGACAGACAGCGCCGTGTATTACTGTGCACTGAGACCCACAGTGAATAAGGCTCCCACGGACCTCATACAAAAACCGGTGTAAGTTCATCAGCAGTGGTTCTGTATAAAAAAGTGTTGCATCTTATCGACATTCACAGAGAATTAAGACCACAACACAGCCCGGTCTGAATTGTATTCCCTCGCTGAGGTTAACAATCATCACTGTTGAGAAATGTGACATTTGGCGCTCAGATTACTCCCGGATCAAACTCAATTACTTCCTGATCCAATACACACAAACACGCAGGTTTCCGGGGCGAATAACTTATCAGTCTGTACTCATCATCGTTCTGGTTCAGGTGCCTAGCTGTAAGGCGACACATTTTCAAAGTGATCTGTTGTGAAATTCAGCTTCAGTGTTGTCCCATTCTAAAGTCCCTTGAGTAGAAATAATGACTGATTGAAATCTGTCCTTTCCAGGGACAAGAGTAACCCCGGTGAAACCGTATCTCAATGTGGAGTTCCGAGACTACTTATCCCATATTCATAAAACGCTCGATTATTATTTATTCTCATGCACTAGATGCACCCATTAATACATGTTCATCAGATCGATGATAGATTATTTAATTTTCTGCATTAATTAGAGAGAAAAATCTATCCAAAGAAAGATTTTCACAATGAGTTCGGAGGAAAACGAGTTAAACCCAGGAACATGCAGAATGAGGGAAAATGTGAGAGAGAGAAAGAGGGAGGAAGTGTAGACACCCACAGCCACGGACGGAATGTGACTGGTGAGTGTCAGCCCTATTAAACCTTTCACTAACAGCGATTGGTCCACAGCTGACATCAGAGCTGAGACACCAGCCAATGGCAGCACTGATAACCGGCCCCCAGTTTCCCAATGATTGAAGCTGCCTCTGACCTGAGTTTACTCTGTGATACAAGACTAGAAACAACAACACATTTCAAACAGTGTCGCCTTTTTCTTCCAGTCAGGATCCATGTGTTCCCTGTGTGCTTTACTGATAATAACGGTCATGTTGCCCGGTGGGTCTGAGCTCAAATCCTCGGTAAATATTTCATGGGTTATTTTTATTCAGATTTCTCACACATTCTATATGTTGTTGCAGGAACCAGTGGCCAAGATTCAGTTTCCCAGGAGCCGCCTGAATTAACGGTTCAGGAAGGACAGACGGTAATATTGAACTGCAGTTACAAAACAACATATACAGACAATAATCTTTTCTGGTACATCCAATATCCTGGGGAAGCTCCGAGATATTTATTGAAGAAATATGGCACGGGTGACGGAGAAAGGTCTCCAGATTTCCCTGACCGGTTTTCTGCTGATTTGGACAAAGTCAAGAAAACTGCTCCTTTAACTATCACCGGGGTCCGTATCTCTGACTCTGCCGTGTATCACTGTGCGCTGAGCCCCACACTGTTACAGAGGTACAGTCAGCCTGTACAAAAACCGGCAAAGACACTCTCACCTCCTCTCACTGAATCAGATCTGTGACCTGGATCATGAACTGTTCATATGACTAGAACACATTAAAAAGACCAACTTGCCCGGATATTTTATTTCTGCGATGCTGAATGTATCATTCCCTGTAAAATCCGCCTTTATAGTAGTTTCCCGGGTCTCCGAGCAGCCCTTTAACTGGGAAATCTTGGCGCTGTTATCGAAACAACATGAACTAAATTGATCAGATTTATTGAAGGTTTGATCGAGAGAGGGAGAAGTGGATGCACAACAGATCGGTAAATGAAAGCGATTGACAGTGAAACTTAATGCAGTAGAAGGTAATGTACTCAGTATTATGGGGGAACCAGCATGGACACTTTAAATATGAATTGTTGTGGGTAATTGACGCGATGATGGAGTGGGGCTGATTCAAACTGACAGGAGTATTGCATGATCACTCGCAGGTGTTTATGATGTGCTTGGTTCTGTGGTGTAATGGTGAGTACTCTGGACATTGAATCCAGCGATCCGAGTTCAAATCTCGGCTGAACCTTGCTTTAATTTCTCAACGTAGATGATTTATTTGTTGAAGGGCATTTCAATTAAATGTTTCACACTGACCAAATCGAGAGGACAATTTGTCAGCCAGTTCAACGGCTATCAGAATGCACATTGCCGATCCTCTGGCGCCAGATGCCTGCACCGTCAGTTTTTTTCATCTTTTTGGCTACTCTTTAGCTCCTCTGTTGAAAGAAAGGAGCCACACAACAACCACTCGACTGGAGTCTGGCAATTATTGCGCAAGTGTGTGTGTGTTGTGTGTGTATGTCTGTGTGTCTGTGTGGTGTGTGCGTGCCTGTGTGTGTGTGAGAGATAGAGAGAGAATGTGAGAGAGAGAGTGTGTAGATGCTTGTGTGTGTTTTTGGAGAAAAGTTTCGTGCCTTCTGTCACAGTCCTGTCCATTCCATGGTGTAATGATTCACAATCTGGGCTGTCGCCTCCGAACTCTTGTTTAAATTGGGACAGATGAGTGAGTGAATGACACGACACATGAAGGTGGACCCCCTGCCCACTGTGGCTTCCTTGCCTCTCAGCACTTTGTATTCTTCAGCAAACATCCTCTGGGGCTGATGCAATGACCCCAGGAGAGCCATTCGCTGCATCGCCTGAAATGTGATCTGCGGTGGAATTTTCTGAGATTTGCTCAGTGCTTAGATTTCCACTTTCTGAGAATTTCAAATAAAATGTCCTTCAGCAAACTCATCATCGGCTTCAGCAAAAATAAAAATATGGTTTTGCTCGGATTCGAACTCAGATTGTTAGATTCAGACTCCAGAGCTCAGTAAGAGTACAAGATAGATCCCAGAACGCCCCCACCCCGGTAAGTGATCACTGGAAGAATTTGGTCTCTTCCATTCGACGTTACAGCAACAGCAAATACAATAGCAACATGTCACCATGCGCCACCGTTGATAGGAGAAAATGTCAGAAGACACCGTCCCTCAAATCAACAGGAAATCATTTCCTTCACAAGCCGTATTGGGAAATAACAGCAGAGATATTTCTGCTTCACAGGCATTTGCTGTAACTTTCCGTGTTCTGGGTTATGTGGTGTAATGGTTACCATTCTCGACTTTAAATGCCGTGAGCTGAGTTCAAATCCCGGTAGAGCTTTGCTTTTCGTTGCCAATGCTGATAATTGTTTTGCAGAAGGACATTTCGTTTAAAATTTTCACAAAGTACGATTTGTGAGACAGTCCGGTATTGTGCTCTGTTGTTAATTCAAAAGGAGCCTGGGACAACGAATCATCGCTATTGGTTCCTATAAGACAAATGCAGAGTGTTCCAAAAGTCAGAAATTAAACACAACTCCTGAATAACACACTGACTGTACAGAGACTCAACACACAAGAGCATTATTATCAGTAAGGAACAAGGAGAATACATAATAATTCTTTTAGAGCTCGACAGAAAATACAAGTTATTCTCGATGTGTTGATTCTTCTGATCTGATATAAAGTGTAACCCAGATCAGAATGTCGCTTCACTTACTCAGAAACTGAGGTCCTTTCTCAAGGATTCGTCCGGCTGTTCTGTCAGTGTCAATCGAAGTGGCGCACCAATAACTGAGAGTCGGAGAAAATTATTTAGTCTGATTGCTTCTCTTTCTGACATCTTCAGCGTTTCCCCCTCATCTTCTTGTCTCTGCCTCCATCAATCATTCGTTCTGCCGTTCTTTTCGAAGCGCCATGAAAATGCGGATTTCAGAAAATCTAACTTGTCTGAGAATCTCATTTCAAAAATTTCCCCATAAAAAAGTACTCTGTTAATAGCAGCAAAAATATTTCTGTATTTCACGGGTAAGTTTGAAACTGCAACGGTTAGGGCAGAATGCTTAGTTTAGGGAGGAACGGACAAAATATTAACAACAGTTGCACTCTGCAAAGTTTCATGCTGATTTGAATACGTTTCATTTATTCTTCATGGCGGGCACATTGGATAAACAGAATGAATTATCAAGATTTAAAGCAAGGATAGCATCCCTTCTTTATAGTTACCTGAAATGAAGAGTGTGTTATTCGGCATAATAATAATCAGTTGATGACAAAATAATACATCAATATGAGAATCCTGTAATTTCTTCGTTCGCGCTGGCAAAATGCTTTTACCAAAATCATTTATTTTGCACGGATCAACGCAAACAGAGATCGATTTCAATAAAAAAAATTGAAAAATATTGATCTGTCGGCTTTTTTGCCCAGATATCATGATCAATTTAAGTTCCAAAGAGTTTGATACATCAAAGGGCAGCAATGTTCACCTACTACAATTTTGGATGGAATTAACATCTGATAACCACACTAAGTGGCATACATTAATCCTAAACGTTAGACAATATCCCCCATGGGTAATGGGGAAAGAAGTTCGCAGAGGGTGGATGGTGAGAAAAGGACAAATGCGTCACCCGATCTCCTGCTGCAAACTTCCATCCCTGACAATGTTGTTCAATGTTCACACTTCAGCAACTGGGTCCCAGGCCCTGTCATCGACTGACTGAACTTCTCTCTGACTCACAAAGGCCAGCGCTTGCAGTAAGTGAAAGTCACCAGCAGATGGTGATACGGTATTATTTTAGTCACAAGACAGTGCAACTCCCCTTCCAACTCTCAGTTCGATTTACTTAATATCAGCTTGACTCAATAGTGTTGTTCCAACACTACCACCACCGTCACAAAGGAAACTGGGAAAGTGCAATAAATGCTTGACTCGACATCGAAGTCCACACTCAGTAAAAATATTTTTAAATGGTTTATTTTGGGGATATTTGTGGCCCCAATGACCCAGAGTGAGGCGCAATTGCTATTAGTTTCACCCCGTGCGAACTGACCATTATTTGGAGAGGTTCATGATCAAAAATACCATTCCAATAAATCTCCTGCTCCAGACCAATTCTGTGCCGAGCTTTGAGGTAAAGGTATAAAACGTACACGTGTTTAAATTGTGATAAGTGAGTCATACATATTGGCCCAGAAATGTGGGGAAGAATTATCATTTTTCATTCTTGCAACTACGACCATGGGATATTTTAACTTTGCATCAGTGAGTGCGAAAAAATGGTGGTTTAGTGTCTCATCCAGTGAAGCAGCACGTCGGATAGATTTGATTTGATTTGATTTACTATTGGCATGTATTAACATACGGTGAAAAGTATTGTTGCTTGCGCGCCATACAGAGAAAGCGTACGGACATGGAGAAGGACGAGTGCAGAATGTGGTGTTACATTCAAAGCTAGAATGTCGAGAAAGACAAACTTTGTGTGAGGTCGGTCCATTTAAATGTCTGATGGCAGCAGGGAAGACGCTGTTCTTGAGTTGGTTGGTACGTAAACTCAAACATTTGTACTGTTTTCCTGACGGTGGAAGGTGGTTAAGGATATGTCCGGATGCGTGGGATCCTTAATTATACTGGTTGCTTTGCCGAGGCAGCGGGAAGTGTAGACAGAGCTAATGGATGGGAAACTGGTTCGCATGATGGACTGTGCTACACTCACGAGCTTTTGTACTTGCTTGCGTTCCTTGCAGAGCAGGAGCCATAAAATGTTGTGTTACAACCAGGTAGAATGCTTTCAGTGATGCATTTGTAAAAGCTGACATTCCAAATTTCCTTAGTCTTCTGAGAAAGTAGAGGCGTTGGTGGGCTTTCTTATACATAGTGTCAACATGGGGGGACCAGGGCAGGTTGTTGGTGATTTGGTCAACTAAAAGCTTGAAGTTCTTTCTACTCCGTCTCATTTCATATAGACAGGCAAGTTCTCCTCTACGCTTCCGAAGTCGGTGACAATCTTATTCATTGTGTTGTCATTGAGGAAGTGATTATTGGCGCCGCACCAATTTCACCAGATTGTCTATCTCATTCCTGTACTCTGTCTCGCCATTGTTTGAGATCAGATCCAACACGTTACTGTTGTCAGCAAACTTGAAAATCGAATTGGTGGGGAATTTGGCCACACAGTCATGGGTATTTCCGCAGTGTAGTGGCGGGGGTGAGTGAGAACACAATCTTGTGGGACACTGGTGTTGAGGATAATCGTGACTATCCTTACTGATTGTCCGCTGTGGATTAGGAAGTTCATGATCCAGTCGCAGAAGGAGGAGCCGAGGTCATGACCAGAGAGTTTGGAGATGAGTGTCATCAGAATAAGACTGAGCTGTAGTCAATAAATAGGAGTCTGACATTGGCATCTTTGTTATCGAGGTGTTCCAGGGTTGAGTGCAGGGCCAGGGAGATAGTGTCTGCTGCGGACCTGTTGCGGAGGTAGGCGAACTGTTGTGGAGCCAGGCAGTCCTGGAGGCTGGAATTGAGTAGCCTTTTGAAGTGCTTCATAATGATGGATGTCAGAGCCACCAGACGGTAATCATTAAGACGATCTTGGGTTTTCTTTGGTGCTGGGACAATGGTTGTCTTCTTGAAGGAGATAGAAACCTCAGTAAATAGAAGCTGAAGATGTCCGCGAATATCACCGCCAGGTGATCCACGCAGGATCTGAGTGCACGTCTGGGTATCCCATCCGGGCGAGTCGCTTTCCGTAGGTTGAACTTCGGGAAAGCTGGGAAAATTCCCCTCTGCGCATGCGCGCAGTCAACTACAATTTAATCTTTTAATATTTTAAATGTTGACGATTATTATTCACGTCACGTCCTGTCTGACTTTCGGCTCCTTCTAGATTTGGAAGCTTTGTTTCTTCTTTTTGTTGCGACTTTTAAAAATCGGGCCCGCACGCCAGGATATCCGATAGCACATGCGCAGTTCCGCCACTGGCTTCTTTAAAATATATGTATTTTATTTAATTTTAATTCAGTTCCTGTCGGGATGTCCGGCTGAGAATTGCTCTCACTTTCTACATTTCTTTACTTTCTGGTTTAGAAACTATACCGTTGTGGCGGAACCTGGGCGGGGGGGGGGGGGGGGCGGGGGATGGGCGGTAACGTCACAGCAATATGGCAGCCGTTCCGCCCCCGTCACTGGCCCCGGATGTTTCGCCAACGAGCAGCGGCCGGGCAGGGCGGGCAAGAGATGGCACTGTGAGTTTTGCAGCGACTCCTGCTGGCCAGGAGGGGAAACAGCAGCAGCACAGTTTCTGCCCAAAGGCTTCCCCAGTTCAGCTGCGTAGAGACACTGGGAACCTCCTCAGCTGGAAACTTCAGCTGCTCACATTCACCCCTATCCATCCATTCATCTATCCCTCCATCCATCTCACCCTCCCTCCTTCTCCCCATCCATCCCTTTCTCTCCCATCCAAGAATCCCTCCCTGCAACAAAACCATACACTCAGAACAGCAGCTTCAATCTCATAACCTCAATCTGTCTTCCAACCGGTATCAAATCCACTCTGTTCCCAGATAATTTGTACATTAGGTATTACAGTTCAAACATAATAATCTCTCCAATTCTGTGTTTGTTCAAAGATCATAGAGAACAGAGAAATCATCAATATGACTCCTATTCTGAGCTACGGGGTATATTTATACGTTTTCTCATTTCACGAGCTTTAGCTTTATTTCTGTTATGATTTTAGTGATGAGGTGGCGATGTTGGCGTTGGACTGGGCTAAACACAGTAAGAAGTCTCACAACACCAGATTAAAGTCCAAAGGTTTATTTGGTAGCACAAGCTTTCGGAGCACTGCCCCTTCGTCAGTTAAGTGGGAGTTCTGTTCACAAACAGGACGTATAAAAACACAAACTCAATTTGCAAAATAATGGTTGGAATGCGAGTCTTTGCAAATAATCAAGTCTTGAAGGTACAGTCTTACATAGAACATCATTCACCAGGTACACGGTACATACTCTTGCAACTCGGCCAAAGTTGTCTATCTAATACGTTGCAGGAAAGGATACCCAGAGGCATGGTACATTTGGGACACCATGCAGACGCTACAACAATGGATGAATGAACACCGCTTGACAGTCACCGGGCAAGCGTGTTCTCTTCCTGTTGGGGAACACTTCAGCGGCCACAGGCATTTGGCCTCTGATCTTTGGGTAAGCGTTCTCCAAGGCGACTTTCACGACACATGACAATGCAGCGTCGCTGAGCAGAGACTGATAGCCAAGTTCTGTACACATGAGAATGCCTCAACCTGGATCTTGGGTTCATGTCACACTATCTGTGACTCCCATGACTTTCCTTGTTCTTGCAAAAATCTCACTAACTGTCCCAGCTGGAGACAATACACATCTCTTTAACCTGCGCTGAACCCTCTCTCCACTCACATTGTCTATACCTTTAAGATTTGATTACCTGTAAAGATTCGCATTGCAACCATTATTTTGTAAGTTGAGTTTGTATCTTTACACGCCCTGCTTATGATTAGAACTGCCGCTTACCTGACGAAGGGGCAGCGCTCCAAAAGCTAGTGGCTTTTGTTATCAAATAAGCCTGTTGGACTTTAACCTGGTGTTGTGAGACTTCTTACATTATTTTAGGTGGATAAGAGTGAGATTAACATCAACCATTCATTGCTTCTGATTGTCTCTGTGTTTGTGAGTGTGTGTGTGATAGTGTGTATGTCTAAGTGTGTGTCTGTGCTTGTGTAAGTCTGTTTTTGTGTGCATGTCTGTATGCGTTCGTGAATGTGTTTGTGTGTGTTTGCCAGTTTGCCTGTAGCTGTTTGTCTGTGATTGTGTATACCTGTATATGTGTTTGTGTGTGTGCCTGAGAGTTTTCCTGTGTCTGTTTGAGAGTGTATATCTGTGAAAGTGTTCATGTGCGTATGTCTTCGAGTTCGCCTGTAACTCTTTCTGAGATTGGTACAGATTTTATGAATAGGTTCATTTGTAATAAATTGTATTAAAATAAATATAATAGGAACAAGAAAAAAAATAGCACAATCCTCCAATAAGATCCTTCAGTTGCCTGAAGACATCCCGGTGATTCATACATCTAAAGCCTTCCCTCAGACACGGGCTCTTTAGCCATGGATTCAAATCTACTATTTCCCTGTTGCACGCCTCACTAGCACGTGGCATGGAGGATATTCCTGAGATTACTACCCCAGAGGTCCTGCTCTTAGTTCTCTATCTAACTTCCTGAATTGCCTTCACAGGACCTCTTCCCCTTTCCTGCCCCTGTCATTAATGCCAATGTGGACAGTGACATCTATCTATTCACATTCCCGTTTCAGGATGCCCTTTGCCTGCTCAGAGACACCCAGCACCCTGAAACCAGGGAGGCAACACTGTATCCTAGAATATTGTTCGCTGCCACAGAAACGCCTGTCTATGCTCCTGACTATCCCGTCTCCTAGGGCTTTCATTCGCTTGAACTTACCTCGATCCTGCTCTGCAGCAGAACTAGTTGTGCTGCCACAAGCCTAGCTGCTGCTGGTATTTTCCCCTGAGAGGCTATGTCCACCCACCCCCCCACCACCCCCCCCAACCCCCCAGCAGTATCCAAAACAGTATACCTGTATGAGAGGCAAATCGCCACAGGACTCCTGCATTACATGACTGCCCGTCCTGACAGTCACCCATCTATCTATCTGGACTTGTGGTGTGACACATTCTTGAAGTTAGTTTCTATCACACTCACTTCTCCCTGTATGCTCCGCAGCCACAGAGTCATAGAGGTTTACAGCATAGAAACAGGCCGTTTGGCCTAACTTGTCCATGTCACCCTTTTATTAAACACTAAGCTAGTTCCAATTGGCCATGTTTGGCCCAAATCCCACCACACTCATTTTACCCATGTAACTGTCCAAAATCTTTTTAAAAGACAAAATTGTACCCGTCTCTACTACTGCCTCTGGTAGCTTGTTTGAGGCATTCACCACCCTCTGTGTGAATAAATTGCCCTTCTGGAACATCTTGTATCTTTCCCCTCTCAACTTAAACTCACGCCCTCTAGTCTTAGACTCCCCTACCTTTTGGAAAAGATGTTGCCTATCAAACTGATCGATGTCCCCCATTATTATATAGGCCTCTATAAGATCACCCCTCAGTCTCTTACACTCCAGGGAAAAAAAGTCGAGTGTATCCAGCCTCTCCTTATAACTCAAAGCATCAAGTCCTGGTAGCATCCTAGTAAATCACTTCTGCACTCTTTCTAGTTTAATAATATCCATTCTAACAAAGGTTGACGAGAACTGTGCACAATATTCCAAATTCGCCCTTACCAATGTCTTGTGCAACTTCAACAAGATGTCCCAACTCCTGTATCCAATGTTCTGACCAATGAAACCAAGCAGGCAGAATGCCTTCTTCACCTCTCTGTCCACCTGTGATCCTGCTTTCAAGGAGCTATGAACCTGTAGCCCTACATCTTTTTGTTCTATTACACCCTCCCATTAAACGAATAAGTTCTGTCCTGGTTGGATTCACCAAAATGGATCATCTCACATTCATCTAAATAAACCGTGTGTACTTAGAGTCCGTACCCTTCCACTCCCAATCTTCCGTTCATCAGTCCAATAGCCTAATTGATAAAGATCCTGTTGCAATCCGTGACAACCTTCTTCACTGTCCACTATGCCACCAATCTTGGTGTCATCTACAAACTTACTACAAATTTACTTCCTAAATTCTCATACAAATCATTAATATAAGTGACAAGCAACAGTGTAGCCAGTATTGATCCTGGAGGCACACGGCAGGTGACAGTTCTCCAGTTTGAAAAAACTACTCTCTACAACGACCCTCTGTCTTCTGTCATCAAGCCAATTTTGTATCCATTTGGCTACCTCATCCTGGATCTCATGAGAGTGTTTGCAGCTGCTGCTCCAATGGAACCAAGCGGGAAAACATAGTCGCCAGGGGCACTAGAAAGTTCCCTAATCTCCCACATCTAGTAGGAGGAGCATATCACTGCCCTAATTGCCATCTCTGCACTTGGACACTGAAAATAAATAAAAGAATAGGAATCTTGCTTTTGACAAAGAGGGACATTCACAAACTTTGGATGGCAAGACCCTGAGGGGTGGCGGGACGAGATTTTGGGGTTGGGAGCTCCGAAGCAGCGATAACTGTGGGGCCTCGACTGAATGTTCACAGCTTTCTGTCACTTCTAGATTCTCGAGATTTGTTTTAAACAATGGGCGTGGCCTAAAGTGACATGTTCAGGCCTGAGGTATTTCAGTTCAGTTGTGAGATCCAGTGTCCCAGACAGTCCAGTTCTACAGTCTCCAGCTCCCCGTCAGCTCCAGGCAGCAGAGCGATGGGAATCCTTCTTGTTTTCACCCTGTTTGCCTGTTTACCCCGTGAGTACTGATCAAACTAACCCACATTGTGTGGATTGAACAGAAAGCTGCCCCAGCCCATCCCAATTACAGACACTGGGGTTTGAGCCCTGTTGTGTGGTTCGGCTCTGATTGTCCATTAAACTCTCTGTGTTTAATTTCCAGGATCTTTCAGTCAGTCAGTGACACAGACCCCAGCAGCGGTGACCAGGAAGGAATGTCAGTCTCTCACCATCACCTGTGTTTTCTATCATTCTTACTATTACTTGGAAAATGGACATTTCTTTAAACAAACCCAGGCCGGGACGGAGCGGGAGCGGATCTCCAGCGGAGGGAGGTTTGTTGTGTCTGTGAACAAAGCAGAAAAGACATTTTCGCTGGAAATTCGTGACCTGAGAGTTGAAGACACCGCCACCTATTACTGTAAAGCTCAGTACTACACACAGTGATGGGCCCCGACTTCCAATGATACAAAAACTCTCCCTGCAGATTGTCACAGAACCAGATGAAGAACCGGAGTTAACCTATCCTGAACACCCCCCTCCCCGCCCCCCCTCCAAACCCCCGCCACCCCACCCCGCAAATCCCCACAGTTGCACCTCACAGTCTGGGTGCCGCAGTTTATATTTAATAAGACCTGATTATTACCGTTGACATTTTGAGTTTTATAAATACGGAGTGCGAGTGGATGGGGGTGTCCTTTCTGGGAATGTGGTCGTGAAATGAGAATGGAAATGACTGATCCCAGTTACAAACCCTCTCACCGGATGGGATCCCAGGCTGACAGTTGGAACTGGGAGCCACATTCCGCGCATTAATGTTCCAACGTCCCACCGAGCACCCGAGGCTTTGATGTTGAATTGTAACACTGTGTGTATAGTTGGGAGAGTCACAGTGGCAGGGAGCTAAGCAAATACCTGTGCATAATTACAATATAAATTCTCAGTGCCCAGACTTTGAATCATTGGTTTGATGTTATTACCGCTGTAATCTGGATTATTTCTACAGTAATCTCCACCTCTCACATCTTTCTTTGTTTTTTTTTGCTTATAAATGAAGTGAATAGTTCCTTCTTGCGGTCAGTTACTGAGCACTCGGGCCTCACAAAGGAATTTAAACCGACAGAGACGTTGAAACAATGAATGTTATTCATTGATTTTAAATCCCCCGAAAAATTGGACATTTCCGAATGAGTGGTGATGATTTCCTGGCGGATTGAGGTGTCGGTGGATCTTGTACTGAGGAGACTAAAAGCGGTGCCACTGTGGTATGGATATGTGGATGGATCCGGGACGGTGGTGACTGTCACAGCCGGTAAGTGACTCCAATCTCACCCGTATTGGAGACTGTCCCGGTTAATGTTCACCGTTAGTTTATTACTGTGATCTGTATCATTTCAATCCAATCAAATCTTCCTATGGAAACTTCTCCGTTACAGATTTCGAGTTGGGAGCAGGCTCTGGATCCTGGAGTCGGCTCCACGGCAGTCCCGGGAAAAGTGTGTGTGAGACCTGATGGAGAAAGTGATCAGGGGGCAGTGATAGTGGGGTGAGGCTTGTGGGGGAGGGAGTGGTGTGAGGCGCGGGGTGTGGGTGTTCAGTCTGCTGTGAGAATTGACAGCATTTGGGCGATTATTGCTTTAACAGCAACAACAAGAACAGTGATACTCCGGATAGTTTTTAATTTTAACAAACTCAAATTGACGACACTCTGGAATCCACTCTGGATGCGAAATGTGACTGGGAGAGATCTGTCTGTCGCTTATTGACCGGCAGCAGGGTCTCAGAGCCCTCTCCTGGGCAGTAGATTGCAGGCCCAGCCGTGCAATGTCAGTAATATACCGGCTGAATAAGGTCAATGTCACTGTAGCCAGTTCATTTAACCACGGCGATTGAATCAACATCTGACCCGGGAGACAGACAGGAAATTAAATAACGGGCTTCAGGTATTAGGGACCTTGTTGTCGCTCCGAAGGAATTTTTAATGAAGAAATCAGTGACTGAAATTAGTGACATATTGTACCTGGTATTTCTTTAAATATCCTCCTCATAAACAATAACCTTTTCTCATTTTCCACCGTAAGTGGTTAATTCTGGAGCACAGGTCTTCTGTACGGTTGCCGGCATATTTCCAGGGCCCATACCTTTTGCAGCATCCAGTGCCTTCAGCCGGTACTGGAGTCACATGGAGTGAATTCAATTGGATGAAAACTGACATCAGTGATACTGGGGACCTCCGGAGGTGGTTGAGCTGGATCATCCACTCGATATCTCTGGATGAAAATTGTTACCAAGGCCTTATTTTCACCAGATTGACAAATCAGTTATAGGGACGCCTGGTGTTGCTGCTGGCATTGCCTCCTGCAGTCTTCATAGAACCTGTGTTAATCCCTCGTTTGCTCATGCCAACGCAAGGGACACGCTGGGCCACGAGGTAACAGATTGTGTTTGAGTGCAAATCTGCTGCTGGTGGCCCATAGTCCTTCATGGATGCCGAGTAATGAGTTGCTAGATCTGTTCAAAATCTATCTCATTTTGCACGGCGACTGCGCCATACTACACAATAGAGCGTAGCTCAATGTGAAGGCAGTAATTTGTGTCCACAAGGACTGCATGTGGTCACTCCTGCTGATACTCTGATGATGCATCTGTGGCAGTAAGATTGCTGAGGGTGAGGTCAAGTATGCTTTATTCCCTATTGGTAGTTTCATTACTTCCTGCCGCAGTCCCAGTCTGGCAGTTATGTCCAGTTACGTGCTACCGCGCCAGATGTGGTGATGGATATTGAAGTTCCCTGACCACTGTACATTACACACCCTTGCCACCCTCAATGGTTCATCCAGATGTTGTTCAACACGGAGGAATGTAGATATATCAGCAGAGGTACGTGGTAATCAGCAGGCCGTTTCCTTGCCCATGCCTTACCTGATGTAAGGCATGAGACTTCATGCGACCCAGAGAAGATATTGTGGCCCCATTGGAGCTGATGAATCACAACCACTCTGTTGGATCTTGCTGTCCGCAGTGACGTAAAGCAGCTGGATTACCCTCTGACAATCATTTCTAGAAACCGAGGCCTCACTGATAATAAAATGTTCCCTCGGTTTGTCTCTCAACAAGCAAAATGGAAACTGAAACCTAACATATATTGTAGAATCATTTAGTGTGGGAGGGCGACATTCGGCATCTCGGGTAGATGCTGCCCCTGTATAAATGAAATCCGATTCTTCTGCGAGCCATGAATTTTTCGCTTAGGTTTGTTGTTTTCCTATTCAGGTATGTGACCATTATTCATTTGTAACTCACTGTTATCTCAGCTCCCACATTAGCTGGCAGTATATTCATAGAATCATAGAATTTACGGCACAGAGACAGGCCCATCGGCCCAAAATGACCTATGTCGATCAATATATCCATTTGCCGGCATTTGGCCCGTATCCATGTATCAGTCCAAATGCCGGTAGCACAGCTCCAGGGTCCTGGGTTCAATTTCTGGCTCGGGTCACTGTCTGTGTGGCGTTTGCACATTCTCCTCGTGTCTGCGTGGGGTTCGTCCGGGTTCTCCGGTTTCCTCCCACAGTCCAAAGATGTGTGGGTTAGGTTGACTGGCCATGCTAAGATATTGTCCCTTAGTGTCCAGGGATGCGTAGATTAGAGGGATTAGTAGGTATAATATGTAGGGATATGGGGGTAGGGCCTGGCTGGGATTGTGTTCGGTGCAGACTCGATGGGCCGAAGGGCCCCTTTCTGCACTGTAGGGTTCTATGAAATGTTGTCAATGCTCCTGCCTCACCCACTTCCTCCGGCAGCTCATTCCACATATGCGCCACCCTCTGCGTAAAAAAATGTTGCTCTACAGGTCCCGTTAATTCTTTCTCCTCTTAACTTAAACCTAAGCCCTCTTGTTCTCGATTCCCCAACCCTGGAAATAAGACTGAGTTTATTCGCCCTATCCGTGTCTCTCATGATCTTACACACTTCTACAAGATCATCCCTCTATCTTCTACGCACCAAAGAGAAAAATTCCAAATTCTCCCTATAACTCGGTCCCTTGATACCTGGCAACATCCTTGTAACTCCCTTCTGCACTCTGTCCAGTTTAATAATATCATTACAGATCATTAGAACTTGCGCAAAGTAAAATGTCATCTCATTGTATACTGGTTTATAAAAACAGTGAACATCGTTCCATTAGAATTAAATAACAACTCCGTATAAAACTGAGCTACTCCTGCGACTGACACAATTCCTGAGTAAAAAGTGGCAAAACCAAAACAAAACCTTTTTTTTTCTAATCCTGCAGATTCCCCTTCCCTGATATCAAAGAATCCGCCTCTCCAAATCTCTGCTGCTGATGACACGGTGACATTAAGCTGTGAATATTCAGGACTCTGACAGTACACAATACACTGGTACAGTCAGCCCCCAGGACAGGCTCTGAAATACTTGCTTCAGACACCGACTTCAGGAGGGGACAATAAAGAGAACGCTGCCGGGGGGAGAATTTCTGCTTCTATCGATTCTGCTGAGAAAATCTGCCGGTTAAAGATCTCCAAGCTGCAACTAAGCGACTCGGCTGTCTATTACTGTGGACTGAGTCGGCACATAGCACAGTGATACAGAACACGGAGGGAGCTGTACAAAAATCTAAACATGGTGAGGATTACAGACACAGTGATACAGAACACGGAGGGAGCTGTACAAAAATCTGAACATGGTGAGGATTACAGACACAGTGATACAGAACACGGAGAGAGCTGTACAAAAACCTGAACATGGTGAGGATTACAGACACAGTGATACAGAACACGGAGAGAGCTGTACAAAAACCTGAACATTGTGAGGACTTCAGACACAGTGATACAGAACACGGAGAGAGATGTACAAAAACCTGAACATTGTAAGGATTACAGACACAGTGATACAGAACACGGAGAGAGCTGTACAAAAACCTGAACACGGTGAGGATTACAACGGATGAATGAACACCGCTCAACAATCACTCGGCAAGACTGTTCTCTTCCTGTTGGCAAACAATTCAGCGGTCACGGGCATTCGGCCTCTGACCTTCCGGTAAGCATTCTCCAAGGCGGCCTTCAGGACACACGACAGCGCAGAGTCGCTGAGCAGAGACTGATAGCCAAGTTCCACACACATGAGAACGGCCTCTACCGGGATCTTGGGTTCATGTCGCACTATCTGCAACCCCCACAATCTGCCTGGACTTGCAAAATGTCACTAAATTTCCTGTCTGGAAACAACACACATCTCTTTAACCTGTGCTTAAAGCTCTTTCTACTCACATTGTCTGTACCTTTAAGAATTAATTAGCTGTAAAGACTCACATTCAAATTATTATGCATGTAAATTGAGTTTGTGTCTTTGTGTCCTTTTTACGATCAGAACGTCCAGCCACCTGACGAAGGGACTGGCTGTCCCGAAAGTTGCGGCTTTTGCTACAAATAAACCTACTGGTGTTGTGGGATTTCTTTCTGAGGATTACAGACACAGAGATACAGAACACTGAGAGAGCTGTACACAAAACCCAAACATGGTGAGGATTACAGGCACAGATGATACAGAATACGGACTGAAAATTCAGTCCTACTCCTTGTCCAACAGGTTCAAGATTCTTGCTCTTGCTGTTAACCAGGGCGAGGACTGCAGGGCAGATGAAAGAACTGGCCACAGCACCGTGGGCCAGGGAGCCATTCAAGTAGGAAGGAGGATATAGTCATAATCCGTGATCGTATAGTTAGGGACATAGACAATGTTCTCCGTGACCAGGATCGATAGTCCTGTAGATTGTGTTGCCCTCTGATGCCAGGTTTTGGGTCATTTCCTCTGGACTGCAGAGAAATTTGGATTGGGAGCGGAAAAATCCATTTGTCATTTTTGACATATTTACGAAAAACACAGGGAGAACAAGGATGTGCATTCTGCTAAGAGAAGATGAATAGTCAGTTTCTAAATTCAAAAACATAACCAAAAAAGTAATAATCTAATGATTAATATCTGAGCCATGAGCTAACTGGCACAGGGTCAATGAAATTAAAGAGGTAAACGTGTATGTGGAAAAATCATAACAGGTTAGTAAAGATTTTTAGACATTAAGATATTAGGACCCTGACAGAACTACCAGCATTAAGTTAAATGCCTTTAAAACAGATTTATAAAGTAACACGACATGTGAAATGCAGTAAGAGATTTAAACAAGCGATTATGATTTAAAGATTTGAATGCATTAGTTCGTTTTAAGAATCATTGTTCACTTTAGCCAAAGGCAGTATGCTGCAAAGTATGATGGTAAAGGGTATTAGGGCAATGCCATATTCTAAAAAAAGCTTTGAGGATATGCAAGTTTCATCAGTAGAGCTTCGAATGGAAAGAACATCCAGAACACTGAAACAAATTTTATGAATAGGGTATATTCACTGTCCAGATAAAATCGATGCATGCCCATATGTGGAGTCAAGTGTTAATCTGGTTTGGAAGTGACCTGTAGAGGAACTCATTGGAACATACCCTTTGCACTTTGGGGATGGTATCTGGTTACTATGGGATACAGAAATCTGCGTCAGCCAAGGCAGAAGTTAGCGTCTGATTTGTAAGGATGCCAGAACATAAGATGTGATTGGCTAAGATATCTGACATCAATTATTGTTGGTTTATGTATATTGAAAGCTAATGAAAGGTGGGAGTAATTGATAAGGGAACCTATAATTGATCTAATTTGAATTGTTTGTATCAGATTTCATTGGCGAGGACCAGATGCTATATATCAGAGCTGCCCTGACACTTTAATTATTTCTCTTAGTGGCCGCTGGTCAAAATAAAGGTTATGTCTTTAAACTGAGACACTGACTTCATCAGTCTTGTATTGTCTGCGATTTCTGATGGTATCTGGCCACCTCGAAAAATCAACCAATAGTGTAGCTCATAGTTCCATGTGGGAGAAATGTGTTCGAATTCATGGGATATTAGCACCAGTATTGGTGCAGGAGGGGGCTGTTGCATCAGTGCGGACTCAGTCTGAATCATGCTGGGACCAGTGTCCTGGCGAATCATCTAACTAGGGCTGTAAATAGGGCTTTAAACTAAATAGTGGGGTAAGGAGGAATCAGTGTTCACTTGCATGAAAAAAAAGCAATCAAAGTTAAAGGAGAAGGTTAGACTGAAGGTTAATGATGAGACTGATTGTTACCAGAAAATAAAAGGAAGGGTCAGGACGTGTGGACGTCATAGGACACCAAGAAATCGTGCAAGAATGGGGAAATTGGTAATAGAGCAACCTTAAAGGCTTTGTATCTGAATGCATGAAACTTTGGGAATAAAATTGAGTTAATTGCACAAATAGAGAGAAATGTGCATGAATTAATGGCGATTACTGAGACGTGATTGCAGGCAAAATTAGATTTTGGAATTGAATATGCAAGGGTCCTCAATATTTCGGACAGGTAGGCAGAAATGAAAATGAGATGCTGTAGTAATATTTAGATCCCCAAATAGTCGTTTGGCAGTGAAGCATAGTATAAATGAGGAAATACTGGGGGCATGTAAGAAAGGTATGTCAATAATCATGGATGATTTTAATATGCACGTGGAGGGGATTTATCAAATTGGCAAGGGTAGCCTCGAGGGAAAGTTCATTGAATGTATTCCAGATTGTTTATTGCGGCAGCATGTTGTGGAACCACCCAAAGAGCAGACCAAACGTGATTTTCCACCCAATGTGGTGGACATGGCTCTCATAAGAACATAAGAACATAAGAAATAGGAGCAGGAGTAGGCCATCTGGCCCTTCGAGCCTGCCTCACCATTCAATAAGATCATGGCTGATCTGTCGCTGCTCAGTTCCACTTTCCCGCCCTCTCCCCATAACCCTTAATCCCCTCTCCTATCAAAAACCCATCAACCCGCGTCTTAAAAATATTTAGCGAGGCAGCCTCCACCACTTCAACGGGCAGAGAATTCCAGAGATTCACCACCCTTTGAGTGAAGGAGTTCCTCCTCAACTCCGTTCTAAACCGCCCCCCTTTTATCTTGAGGCTGTGCCCCCTAGTCCTATTGTCTTTTTTGAGCGGGAAGAGTCTTTCCACCTCTATCCTATCCATCCCATTCATCATCTTATACGTCTCAATGAGATCTTCCCTCATTCTTCTAAACTCTAATGAGTACAAGCCCAGTTTATTCAGCCTCTCCTCATAGCTCAACCCCCTCAACTCCGGTATCAGCCTAGTAAACCTCCTCTGCACTTGTCCCACCGTTCTCCTGGGCTACTGCACTCACACTCTCTCCTCCCCCACAGAACCAGGTTAGGATCCACTTTGTACTCACTTTTCAGCTGACATGTTCCACATTAAAAGGATCATCCTCCACCATTTCTGCCAACTCCTGCATGATGTTACCTTTCAACACATATTTGCCTCACTCCACCATCCAGAATTCCACTGGGATGATTCCCTCCGGGGCGGCCTTGTCCACTTCTTCATCACACTTAGCAACTCACCCACCGCCAGTGGCACCTTTCCATGCAATCATACAAGATGCTGTAACTGCCCCTTCACCTGCCCCCTCCTCAGCACATTAGACCCCAAAAACTCTTTCCTGGTGAAGAAACAGTTCGTGTGCACCTCCTTTAATCTGATCTCTGACATTAGCTGCTCGCGATGCAGTCTAATCTACATTGCAGAGAACAATGTGGACTGGTTGACTACTTCTGGTCTGTCCACAAGCAGGACTTAGACATGCCTGTCGCTTGCAACTTCGACACACCACCCTGCTCTCCTGTCCACACGCCAGTCCTTGCCCGTTTGCAACGTCCCAGTGAACCCCAACGTAAAATGGAGGAACAGCACCTCATCTTTAGATTAGGCAAATTACAGCCTTCCGGACTGAGGATTGAGTTCAACAAATTCAGAGCATGAACTCTCGACTCCACCTCCACTCCACCTGCATTAATTTAAATTAATTTCTTCTTTTCATCGCGTTCGTCTATTTTTAATATTTTATATTTTTACTTCTGTTTATCAAAATCTAAAATATCGCTTTCCATTTTACTTCATCCCCCATCCCTCTGCCCATTCCACTAAGGACAGCTGCCACATTCGTAGACTGTGCACTTTCGGTTCTGCCATTTACACATTCCAATCTCTTAATGGACGCTCTTAGCAACATTGTCATTATCATTGATCATCACCATTTACATTCCCGTTGTCACTTCGTCCCTGCTATTTGTTTCAATTAAAGACCTCACCCCCAGAAAAAAAATCCATGCTCACAGTATAAATCTTATCCAATTTTCCTTATCTTCAGCTCTGAGGAAGGGTCACCCTAACTCGAAACATTGGCTCGATTCTTCCTCCACAGATGCTATCAGATCCGCTGAAAATTTTCAGCATGTTCTGTTTTTCTTTCAGATCTCAGCACCCGTGGTATTTTTCTTTAATTATAGGGAGTAGACTATTCTGGATTTGGCATTGTGCGATCAATAGGGATGAATTAATGATCTAATAGTTAAGGATCCTCTAGTCAAGAGTGATCGCAGTTAGATAGAATTCCAAATTCAGTTTGAGGACGAGAAACTCGATCCCAGACTGGACTTCTGGACTTTAACAATGGAAATTACGAAGACATTAGAACAGAATTGGCCCGAGTAGTTTGGGAGAGAAGACAAAAAGGTGGGACAGTTGATGATCAGTGGCAAATGCTGAAGGAGACAATTAATCCCTCCCAACTAAAATACATTCCCATGAGGAAGAAAGACTGTAAAATCGGGAGAAATATCCATGGCTAAGCAAGGAAGTTAAAGATAGCATAAAGAGAAAAGCATACCATATTGCAAAGGCCAGTGGCACACTCGAGGATTGGGAAACTTTTAATAATCAGCATTGGGTTACCGAAAAGTAACAAAAAGATCAAAGGTAAATTATGAAAGAAAACACGCACAACATTTAAAAAGTACAACAAAAGCTCTGAAATATTTAAAAGTGAAGAATGGAACGAATGTGATTGTTGGACACTTGGAGGATTCGACTAGGGAATTAATCATGGGGAGAATAGAAATGGCGGAAACTCTCAATCAATAGTTTGCCTCAGTTTTCACGCTGGACAACTCGAGTTTCATCACAATAGCAACAGGAAATACAGAGGTAATAGAAAGGATGGAATTGAGAAAAATCATCAATAGTGACAAAGTGTTAAGCGGACAGTTGGGATTGAAGTCAGTCACGTTCCCAGGGCCGAATGGCCTACAGCCTATGGTCTTAAAGGAAGTGATAGTGGGCACATTGATTATAATCTTCCAAAATTTCCTGGATGTGGGAACAGCTCCAGTGGGTTGGGAAAAAGAAGATAATATAATGCCCATTTTCAAAGAGGAAGGGAGATGGAAAGGATGAAACCAAACACCAGCTAGTTTGACACCTGTCGTTGAAAAATTGTTCAAATCCATTCTTAAGATTGTAGTAACGGACAATTAGAATGCCAAAATACAATCCATTAGAGCCAGCATGGTTTTACGAAGGGAAAATCGTTTTGACTAATTTGCTAGAGTCCTTCGAAGATGTAACAAGCAAAGTGGACACTGAGGCATTTGTTAAGCTACCATACCTTGAAATGCAACATAGCGTGTATGTGTGTGTGTGTGTGTGTGTGCGTGCGTGTGTGTGTGTGTGTGTGCGTGTGTGTGTGTGTGTGTTTGTGAATTAAGGACAGAGTCCAACAGAGGGAGATTGCTGGAAGTGAGAGACTCTGTGTGTATTGTGTATGTGTACTTGTGTTTGAGTTTGACTGCCTTCTTGCGAATCTTGCCTTTTTGCAGCAATTAATCATTTATGCCGTGCCGCTATTTAATGATCACAGCAGTGTTTCTGCAATGCAATTCTGAAAAGGTTTCAGAAGCAACTACTGTCTTCCAAAGCAAAGCAGGAAATTGCTGATGGGGAAATTCTTATTTCTTCCATCAGGTGGCAGGAAAGCCAACAAAATGTTCACTCCCGCCCCCCCCCTCCGCCCCCACCGCCCCCGCCCGCCACCTCCCCCCCCCCAACCCCCCATGCCTTGGTGTCTCTGTTTCTCTGTCCTCTATCACACTCTTATCTCTCAATGTCAATGCCTGTATCAATGCGCTCGGTCTCACTTTCATTATCGTGGACACAGTGACAACACAGTCTCAGACGCTGCTCCTAATTCAAGCTTCTTAATTGATTCATTCAGTCGCTTTTTCAATGCCCATCACATTCTCCATTGATTCCACTCTTGTTAACTACGTTTTGGTAACACATCGTGTACAAACAAGCTGGCTTTATAGTTCCTATTTTAGTGAAAGCCGAATAACTGCACTTCCTCTTCGGGCCTGTTCCTCACTATAAAGAATCGAGTCAAGATATATTGTACTATTCTAACCATTGCAAATACAACTTGCAGATGGATCACGCACGAGGGTTAAAAACCTTCATTCTAGCAGCAATCATCTCAGGTGAGTAACACTTCAGATTCTCAGTGATTACCTCTCAAGAAAGCCTTTTATCATTCCACATTTAATGTTGCACTTAGAGAAAAGTTAGAGCAATATTCGCAATGCTTGAATTTAATTATTAGGGGCGGCATTTTGACACAATCTTTAGCACTGCTGCCTCACAGCGCCAGGGGCCTGGATTCGATTATTGGCTTGGGTTACTGTGCAGAGTTTACACGTTCCCCCATGTCTGCGTGAGTTTCCTCTGGGTGCTCTGCTTTCCTCCTGCAGTCCGAAAGATGTGCTGATTAGGTGCACTGGCCGTGCTACTCTCTCCCTCAGTGTAACTGAGCAGGTGACTGGCGGATTTTCACAGTAACTTCATAGCAGTGTTAATGTAAGCCTACTTGGGACTCTGATAATTCAACCTAATTTAGTTATTCTCATTGATTTCCTTTCAATAAATTATTTTATATTCTTATGTTTAAAGTTGATCTTTCGAGACAAGTACACGGCAATATTACTAGTGACTGAGTTCATTTAACAATTGGAACTTTACAAGGAGTTATTTAAGTGCTTCAGTCGTGAGAAAAGGCAAACCTATCATACATATAAATAGTTCGCCAAACACTCCTTCGACAGTGCCTTCCAGGCCCAAAACATCTCGCACTTGGAAGGAAATTTGCTACAGGTAGAACGAAAAGCATAGCTTGCAGTATTCCGTTAAAACCATACCCATCCATTAAGCTAGAATCACCTTTCTATTACGGTCGCTGGGTCAATACCATGGGAGACGTCACCTTCCCCCTGAAAGTACTGCTGAGTGTACCTTGTGCATCTGGGACGAAACATTCCAGGAATGCAGCTCCACACTCTCTTCTCAAGGGGGCAAATAAGCATGGGCAGTAAATACTGGCTCAGCCCCGCGACTCTCACATCTCAGGACAGAATAAATCACGGGGCCATTAGTGAGGGATTTAGGCAACGCCTTTTTTAGTTCCATAAGTGAATGGTGAGAAGGTGGAACTGTAGAACGTGGAATATGTGACATGAACGATGATTATGTATTTCAGAGGGCTATCAGGTGGAAAGAAAGAGTAATTGGCCGCTAATCTCATAGTGCCGGAAGAAGTGGGGTTGGGGTGAATAAACGCCAGCAAAAACTCAAGGGCCGAATGGCCTGTTACTGCTTGTAATTTGAAATGATTCTATCCAATTAAACACATGGCCTGTTAGCAACTCATCACAGGCCTCATTTGGTTTTGGGTACATGTTGCAGATATTGATCTAGCAAGGCCTTAAATCTTCAAGTCTCTGGCCAGGAGGCACGTCGGGGGTGCCCAGCTTTGTACTGTTGCACGAAGCTGAACACTACCTTCTTGGTCAGCTTCGTGCAATAATACTGATGCACTCACAGGACAAAACCGCGACTGCTGGCTACCTCCAACGGCAGCACGATGTCTACAGGGGCCCACCCATCCTCCCCCTCCCCCACATCTCCTCAGTTAAAAATCGATAGAACGCCTAGAACCTCCACTTAATTCTAATTTTCTCTATCCTTCAGGTAGCCTGGCTGCATCCGCAGTCATACACCAGCCAGAGGCAGAGATGAAGGTCCAGCAGGGAGCCACTACGACCATCACCTGCTCCTATACAGAGGTGGAGAGGGCTTGCTTGGTCTGGTACCGGGGACCTCTCCACCCAGCCATGGGGGGAAGTCCCGAGTACATTCTCGTCCGCTGCACCGATGGTTTCAGCGACAGTGCCACATTTTCCAGGCATCGCTTTTCCTCCTCCCTGACCAAAACTTACAGAATCATCAGTCTGACAGTTGCACCGGTGACAGCTGAGGACTCCAGGAAATACTTCTGTGTCTTAAACACACACACTGGCACATTCCAGGCAGCAGTCTCTACATAAACTGCAGTTCCTCTCCCAGGCAATGGGAACTCTGGGCATGATGTGTGGACCCACTGTCTAATGTCGGTGTTGTAGAATTGCAGCATCAACACAAGGATGGACAGGCAGATATAGGAACATAGAAAAACTACAGCCCAAACAGACCCTTCGGCCCACAAGTTGCGCCGAATATGTCCCGACCTCCTAGGCTTACCTATAACCCTCTATTTTATAAGTTCCATGCACTTATCCAAAAGTCTTTTAAAAGACCCTATCGAATCCACCTCCACCACCACTGCCGGCAGCTGATTCCACTCACCCACCACCCTCTGAGTGAAAAACTTACCCCTGACATCTCCTCTGTACCTACTCCCCAGCACACTAAACCTATGTCTTCTTGTGGCAACCATTTCAGCCCTGGGAGAAAGGCTCTGAGAATCCACTCGATCAATACCTCTCATCATCGTATACACCTCAATCAGGTCACCCCTCATCCTTCGTCTCTCCAAGGAGAAAAGACCGAGCTCTCTCAACCTATCCTCATAAGGCATGCCACCCAATCCAGGCAACATCCTTGTAAGTCTCCTCTGCACCCTTTCTATGGCTTCCACACCCTTCCTGTAATGAGGCGACCAGAACTGAGCACAGTACTCCAAGTGGGGCCTAACCAGGGTCCTATATAGCTACAACGTTATCTCTGGACTCCTAAACTCAATTCCGCGATTGATGAATGCCAGTGCAGAGGGACCTCGGGGTCCTTGTGCATGAGTCGCAAAAACCCAGCTTGCAGGTGCAGCAGGTGGTCAGGAAGGCGAATGGGATGCTGGCCTTCATAGCGAGGGGGATTGAATATAAAAGTAGGGAGGTCTTGCTGCGGCTATATAGGGCATTGGTGAGGCCGCAGCTAGAGTACTGTGTGCAGTTTTGGGCGCCGTACTTACGCAAGGATATTTTGGCCTTGGAGGGAGTGCAGAGGAGGTTTACTAGGCTGATGCCGGAGTTGAGGGGGTTGAGCTATGAGGAGAGGCTGAATAAACTAGGCTTGTACTCGTTAGAGTTTAGAAGAATGAGGGGAGGTCTCATTGAGACGTATAAGATGATGAATGGGATGGATAGGATAGAGGTGGAGAGACTCTTCCCGCTCAGAAAGGACAGTAGGACTAGGGAGCACAGCCTCAAGATAAAGGGGGGGGGGGGGGCGGTTTAGAACGGAGTTGAGGAAGAACTTCTTCACTCAAAGGGTGGTGAATCTCTGGAATTCTCTGCCTGTTGAAGTGGTGGAGGCTGCCTCGCTAAATATTTTTAAGACGCGGGTTGATGGGTTTTTGATAAGAGAGGGGATTAAGGGTTATGGGGAGAGGGCGGGAAGGTGGAACTGAGCCACGACAGATCAGCCATGATCTTATTGAATGGCGGGGCAGGCTCGAAGGGCCAGATGGCCTACTCCTGCTCCTATTTCTTATGTTCTTAGTACACCATACGCCTTCTTAACCACAGCCTCTACCTGCGAAACTGCTTTGAGCGTCCTATGAACCCGGACCCCAAGATTCTTCTGATCTTCACACTGCCAAGAGTCTTACCCTTAATATTATATTCTGTCATTCTATTTGACCTGCCAAAATGAATCATCATACTTATCTGGGTTGAAGTCCATCTGTCACTTCTCCGCCCAGTCTTGCAGCCTATCAATGACGCGTTGCAACTTCTGACATCCCTCCACACTATCCACAACACCTCCAACCTTTGTGTCATCAGCAAACTTACCAACCCATCCCTCCGCTTCCTCATCAAGGTCATTTATAAAAATCACAAAGAGCAAGGGCCCCAGAACAGATCCCTGGGGCACCCCACTGGTAACCGACCTCCATGAGAAAAAAACAATCTACAACCACTCTTTGACTTCTGTGGGCAAGCCAGTTCTGAATCCACAAAGCAATATCCCCTTGGATCCCATGCCCCCTCACTTTCACATTAAGCCTTGCATGAGGCACATTATCAAACGCCTTGCTGAAGTCCACATACATTACATCTACTGCTCTTCCTTCGTCAATGTGGTTTGACGCATTGTCAAAAAATTCAATCAGGCTCGTAAGGCCTTTGACAAAGCCGTGCTGACTGTTGTTGACCGTACTATACCTCTCCAAATATTCATAAACCCCGCTTCTCAGGATCGTCTCCATCAACTCACCAACCACTGAGGTTAGACTCACTGGTCTATACTTTCCTGTGCTATCTCTTGTCCCTTTCTTGAATAAAGGATTCACATCCACAATCCTCCAATCCTCCAAAACCTTTCCTGTCTCCATTGATGACGGAAAGATCATTGCCAGAGGCTCAGCAATCTCTTCCCTCGCCTCCCACAGATGTGAAGTAGATTCTTAGACACATCAGCTGATTCACAAAACAGATACTGGACAGCTAGATAAAATGATTGATAGACACAGGAATTGATGCATTGACATACAAAGCAGATATATGATCAGTGGACAGTTAGATAGATAGAGTCATAGACACACGAATAATGAATTAACAGAAGACAAATAAAAGGTCACTGCACAGTTAAGTGGATAGATTCATAGACAGATTGACTAACACGAAGGTATATGAACACCAGAGAGTTAGATAGATTAACAGCCACATCAACTGCTGGACTAGCACGTGAATTGGATATATGGTGAGCAGGGGCTAATTTCCAGGTGATAGACGGCTTGGGGTCACTGTCCGTGCAGAGTTTGCACGTTCCCATCGTGTCTGCATGGGTTTCCTCATGATTTTCCAGTTTCCATCCACCGTCCAAATGATGTGCTGGTTAAATGCTTTGGCCATGCTAACTTCTCCCTCAGTGTGCCCGGACAGGGGCCGGTGTGTAGCAACTGGGAGATTTTCATAGTCACTTCATTACAGTGTTAATGTAAGGCTACTTGTGACACTAACAAATAAAACATTATGAATAAATAAGCAGGAAGGCACAGTGTGATCAGTTCTGAACAAGAGATGGGTACACACAACCTTTTATATATGAAGAGAGACTATGAAGGATGTAATTACAGTAGAGGGTGCAGAGGAGGCGCACAAGGATGTTGCGTGGGCTGGAGCGTTTCAGCTATGAAGAGGGGCAGGTTAGTCTGGAGTTGCTTTCCTTAGAGCAGGGAAAATGAGGGGGGGGGGGTCTGATGGAAGTGTACAAAATTATGAGGGATATAGGTATTGTGAACAGGAAGGGACATTTCCCATTAGTAGAGAGGTCAATAACAAAGCAACATAAATTTAAGGTAATGGTCAGTAAATTTAGAGGGGATCTGGAATCAAAATACTTTCACCCAGTGGATGGTGGGGAACTGACTGCCTGAAATGGTGGTACAGGCGGCAACCCCTCACAACATTTAGGAAACATTCAGACGAGCATTTGAAACGCTATGGCATGCAAGGCTACGGACCAAGTGCTGGGAAATGTGACTATTGCCCCTTTCCGCTTCTGCTCACTGTACAGCTGGAGCCAATGTGTTTTGTGTCTCTAGCACCAGAACCAGACTCATTCTGATTTCACCAGGGCTAGTGCATTAGGTTGCACTTTATCCCTCAGAATGTCATCGTTCTAATTGAGTGACACTATTTCTGAGGAAAGGCGTGAATCTCTAGACGGATGAGACAGTAATCATAATTTGCTGCATAAATGAACATTTGTGACATTTTAGTTATTCAATATTTTGCACTTACTGCTTTAAGAAAAAAGACAATTATTATTGGTTCTAAAGACGGTGTTACCAGTTGCAAATTCTGGGTATATCCTTGTAAAAACTGCTATTGTTGTGCAAGGGGTCCTGGTGTCCTAACACACAATCACTGAAAGCCAGCTTGCAGCGACTGCAAGCAGTTTCAAATGCAGCTTGTTCCTGCTGTTTTTGACCATGAGGTCAACAATGTTACTCGGACTATTGGAGGGTTCCTTATGCAGTGAGCTGCTTGACATTTCCCTAAATTCCTGCTGCATGTGTTTGCTGAACCTCACCTTTCAATGGTGTTACAGAGGGAGGAATCACCATAGAATCCCTATACTGAGAAGAGGCTATTTCACCCTTGAGTCTATACCCAGGCCCACTCTGCCATGTCCCCGTAACCTCTGCTAATCACGCAATCGACACACCTTCCGCTAATTAGGGGCAAGTTAGCATGACTAAACCAGCTAGTGTGCACATCTTTGGACTGTGGGAGGAAATTGGATCATTCGGAGGAAACCCACGGTAAGAACGTGTAAACTCCACACAGGTAGTACTCAGGTCTAGAATAAAAATCTGTTGCTTGATGCTGTGTGGCAGCAGTGCTAAACACTGTGCCACCGTTCCGTCCTTCACAATAACGGATGTCTCTTTGACTTTAACAGATGTCCACTCAGAAGTAGTTCTGACGCAGCCGGAGGCAAAGAAGCAATTTCGAGTATAGACTCTGACCCTGACCTGCAATACCAGTGGCTTTGACTTCAGTGGCTACTGGCTGTACTGGTACCGTCATGGTCCCAGTAAGAGGCCAGACTGGCTAGTTTCCTACTATGATGAAGACATCCAATGATACAGTGGGGAGGCTCGAGAATGAATCACTGTTTCCAAAGAGCTTGCAAACAATATTTTTGCTTTGGATGTCAGATTTTTGCCGATGGAGTAAACGGCTGCTTACTAGAGTGCACAGCGAACACAGTGAGGCGGGTTAGCCCCAGATTTGTAAAAAAAATCAAACTAGAGGAACTGCACACAGTTTGTCCCCTTCATCAAACTCCAATAGATTCATTTCTGACAACAATTCATGGAACCATAGTGTTACTCCACCGCACAAAATAAGGCCATCCATCTGATGTACGGATATCACACCTGGACAGTCACTTCCTCATAAATCTCATGTGGCTAAAATTTGTTCAGTGGAAAGACATTTTTTTTTATATCACTCAAACTTTTGAAATCCTGGCACAGCTGGTCAGACTGGATTCATGAATGTGCTTCCTGTGGCTGCGGGGTGGCGTGGGAGTGTCTAAAACAGAGACTCAGCGCTTCAAAAGACATGATAGGTCATTTCGGAGAAATGTTTTCACTCAGAAGCTGTGAAACTCTCCACCACAGGAAGTTACGGAGGCCAAATTACTGAATATATTTAAAAATGAAATAGAGAGATTTCTGAATCTGAAGGTGTGAAGGGTTGCAGGGAAAAAGCGAATAGAGGATCAGCCATGATCATAACGAATGAGGGAGCAGGCTCTAAGAGCTAAATGACCTATGCCCGCTCCTATTTTCTGTGATTCAATGCTAACAAGTCGACCATGTACAGCCGCAGCATGGAACATATTATCATCATCCAAGATATCTGGCTTAATCGCCTATAAAAGCTACCTGGATGTGCACCGGATGTTCTCTAACTTCCAAGACTACGGACCAGATGCCGTTCTGCTACTGCGGCCTGTTGACTGAACGAATGAAGCTCCAAAAACACTCAAGACGCTCGATACTATTTAGGACTAAGCAATTCACTTGATGGCTACCAATTCCATAAATATTTACTTCCTGCCGCCGACACAAAGTGGCAGACGTGGCGCAGCAGCAAACGTTTAGACATGCTAAGGCTCTTTAGGCAGCACTTTCCAAACCTACAAACACTACCATCTAGAAAATAAGAGCAGCAGATACCTGGGATACCCACTACCTGGAGGTTCACCTCCAAATCACTCCCATCCTGATTTGGAAAGATTCGCCAGACTCCGTACGTAACTGCAGGATAATGGATCATTCTTTACACAGCTGAGATCTAGAATGCGTGCCCTGGCTGAAGATTCAACAACAACTTTTCCTGAGCATTGGATGTATTTTTTGAATTGGAATATGAAGCGATCTGTGAAATGTACAGGGGAGATTATCGGTGTGGTCATGTCAGTGAATTGAATGGGCAGCTTGGTCAGCATGTGACTGTCATGCTAAGAGCCAACTTTATTAAATCATTTTGTTAAAGCAACATGGAATCAGTCCTCCAATTAAAATAATGTTCCAGACGGTACTGTTAACGGAAACATGTGGAATATGATTCAATTCGCCCTGAGTAACAATTAATCTTTGCACTTTATTTCACGATGAAAATTCGTTGGCGCCCATTCTGTGTTGATGTGGATATATTGTCACGTGTTGACAGTATCTTCTATTCTAGACAGCCAATAATCAGTGTCTTGTCAAAACCCTCCCCCTGCACTTGTACAAACCCTTGTGACTCACGATCAGGATTTAAAGATAAGCCCAGTGCTCTGTTCAGTGAGTGACTGGAGGGATCCCGGGAGGAGGGTGTCTAAGTTAACAAGCTCCATGAGCATGGCGCTACCAATATCTCTCGGTCTGTTTCTTGGCATCGTCTCCTGTGAGTGGTTGGATATTTTCAGAAAATTTCCACAGTCTCCGCTTAACATTAATCATTCCCGGTGGCGTAACACAAACTGGATTCACCTCACTATAATATTTTTTTCTTTTGGTTAGCAGGCGTCCAGTCGGATGTGGTGTTGACCCAGCCAGAAGCAGAGACGGGGACAGTAGGGCAAACCCTAACCCTTACCTGTAAAACCAGTGGATTTGATCTTGGGAGCTACATCATGCTTTGGTACCGACACAGTCCCGGGAAGGGTCTGGGCTGGCTCCTTTGGTACAACAGTGAAAATAGCAAGGAGTACAATCCGGAGTTTGGTGAACGAATCACTGCATCCAAGGACCTTTCCATCAGCGAATTCAAGCTCTCTATTAGGACTTTAACAATGGGAGACAGCTCTATGTATTACTGTGCACAATGGCACAGTGATATTGATCATACCCAGCCCTGTACAAAAACCCACAAGAGGAATTGCAGCCGTTTCCCTCCTTTTCTTTCCATTCACGGAATTTCCGCCTTTAATTTTCCTTGTTTTAAATGGTTTGTTCGGCCATTTCAAATGATATTTGAGAGTCAGCCGCATTGTAGTGTGGATATGCCATCACAGGTAAGCCAGGTCAAGTAAGGAAGATAGATTTATTTCCTTAAAGGATATCCGTAAATCAGATCAGTCTTCACAACAATCGACAATTGTTTCATGGTATTCATTAGATTTTTGATTCCAGGTTTTTACTTAATTCGAATTACAATACCAATCTTCGTGGAATTCGAACCCCCGTTGCACAGTAGTTATTCCATTGGTCTATGTTCTGGCGTGGAACACCGCCCCCGACTGGATCTGGAAAAGTGGAGAAGCACTGATTATGGAGGGGGTGGGGTGGGTGGGGTGTGGGAGTTGGTTGAATCCAGTTCGAGTAATCTCACCAGGGAGGGGAAACTTCGAGATGGACATTTCGCAAACGTTCTGAAACTGTCGAGATTCTTACAGGATCTGAAAACAGGAAACACAACCAAGAGATACCACTAAAAATATCCCCCTGGAGCGTGTGTTGATTTGGACACATACCAGATCCCCCACCGCCCATCCCTCCTACTCTCCCTCCCCGCCACGCCCCCCGCCACAACACCACCCCCCCCCCTCCCCCCGCCCCCATCCCGGGTCAATCACTGAACAAAGAATGGGGGAGTTTTCACATACTTTGACTCAGTCACAGGGGTTTGTACAATAGACAGACAGAGGGGTTTTGAGAAGACACAAACTTTTGGTTGCCTGCAGTCGAGCTCCACTGTAAACAGGACCACATTACCATCAAACAAAAGGGAGTCAGTAAAGACTCACTGCTATTCAGAGCGGGCTGAAACATATCCCTGATGTTGCCGTTAACAACACTGTCCCCAGCATAAATCCCAATCTGTGACTGATACCAGGATGTTTTCTGGGTATGTTTCAGTTAGATAGGATTGTAGAACTATATCCATCACAGTCCATTGAAACCACTGATTCGATTGAGAAGAACCCAAATGGTTTCTTTGCCTCATTTATTCCACAAATGTTCCCGCTGAAACCGTTTATTCTATCCTCAACGGAAGTTACCACTCAGAATGCATCCAGCACCCACCCAAGTCTTACCTTTCGGAGTACTCTGGATATCATTTATATGGAAAATCCAAGGAGAGGCAGTTGTATTGGTGGGAAGCAAAATGTTAAACTGACGCAGATTTAAGATGATTTGTTCCAGTTTAGAGTGGCCCCGGAGTAGCGTCGGTGTTACCCGGCAAGTTGCAATGTTTCAGGAGCTGCCCATTATTTAGGGCGGGAGAATTGGTTCCACCGTAATTTTCAAAGGAGAGACAGTTCTGTGTTGGCAATGTCTACATTGCAAATGCTTTGTGCCAATTGTGGGAAGGCGGGAACAAGTAGGGAAAGATTTTGATTGATAAAATCACCCAACTAGGTAGAACAGAAGGTTTATAGGAATATCATGACTTCGGACTTTTTCTCCATGGTCGTTCCTATAGTGCTCTAACAGTATATGTTCAATCATTAATGGTTGTCGTATGTCGATGCGGGACTATGGGGAGGTGGTGGCCTACTGGTATTGTCATTGGATCAATAATTTAAAGGCCCAGGTTCCTGATTCGTGAATAACAGTCAAATCTGACCAAGGCAGTTGGTGAAATTTGAAAACAATAAAATAAGATCTAATGACGACTATTGTCGATGGCTCCAAAACCCCATCTTTTTTCATTCATGCAGCTTTGGGGAAGGAAACATGCCATCCTTACCTGGCCTGGTATAAACGTGATTCAAGATACAGAGTGATGTTGTCGAAACTGAAATGTTTTTTGTCAATGGCAACACCCAACATGTTTCAGGTATGAAAGCAGGATTTGAGGAGCATTTAGATGAACGCTCCAAACTTTTTATATACAAGGCAATGGATCAAGTGCCGGAATATGGAGCTGTCTGATGGCCAAGGCAGACAAAAATGGATGAAGGGCTATAAAATTCCATGGCCTAATGACTAACTCACCAGCTCCCCTTTCAATTCGGCTACGGGACATTAAACGCCTAACAGAGAAGGCAAACGATTTTATATCCTATCCAAGCGCGGATGTGTGACACTGCATAACTTCCTCACTTTTGTCGTTCAAACAGGAGGATTGAGCTGGAATCCCCAACGATTTCGAGACGATAACCCTGCACAATTAACCAGGAAAAATGAGGCGCGGAAGCTGATCATAACTGAGTCAGAATACAGCTGAAATCTGACATGTGTGCAGAAAAACAGTGTGTAACATGCACTGTAGCCAATCCTCAAACCTCCTTTGACAGTACATTTAAATCCCATGAGCTCTACCTTCTAAAACGACAGGACCAGCAGCCACAATGGAATCGCCATCACCCGGAGGTTGTTAAGGTGTCAGAGAACAAAAAAAAAGTATGTTACGAATCCCATATGTTATGTTATGACTAGACCCAACAGTGTTTCTATTTTGACATGAGTGTAATGATAAGGTGTTTCGCTCCAGATCTGATTCTATTGACACACGAGGATGCGCTTATCAAAACTAACTTTACTTAACAGTTGAGTTTGACAACAACAAATGAATTAGTGTAACTTTTCCCAATTGAAATACTTAGCTTAACAAGATGCAATTCTTAGCCGCTAATTCATCTCTATTACTTCAAATTCAAGCAACATTCCTCTGATCAACTTAGAACTCCTCTTCAAAATCAGCTAGCAACCCCTACTGATGTGCTTGTTTTTGTTAAAAGTCCAAAAACTCCACTGGAGAGAGACGCAGACAGGGAGAGAGAGAGAGACAGAGAGAGAGAGAAAGAGAGAAACAGAGAGAAGAGAGAGAGAGAGAAAAGAGAGAGAGACAGAGAGAGAAAGAGACAGAGAGAGAGACAGAGAGAGAGAGAACGAGACAGAGAGAGAGACAGAAAGAGAGAGAGACAGAGAGAGAAAGAGACAGAGAGAGAGACAGAGAGAGAGAGAGATAGAGCTCTTTCTTCTTTCAGGACCACGCAGAAACTGACTATTTTTAAAAAAGTGAGCGTTGTGTTTTCCTTGCAAGCCCATTCACATGACCCTGGCTCTGTCAATCAACCCACTCAAATCCTGCTCTGAAATAACATGGGAAAAAACAAAATAGACAAAAATCCATCAACCCAGATTAAAACAATCACATCCTTAGCTGAAATGAAAAATTTGCCTGCATTAGCAGTGTTTGAGCTTCTGGCAAGGCCATAGAAGAAAGAGGGTAGCGGTGGGGAATGTTTTTTTTTCTGCATAGAGGTCTGTGGCAAGTGATGTTTCAAGTGATCAGTGCTGGGACGTCTGCTGTTTGTAATATATATCTAAATGCCTTGAAAGTAAACGTACCTGCTCTGATTAGCAAACTTGCGGTTGATACTACAATTGGTAGAGTTGTGGATAGTGATGAAGATTGTCAGAGAATACCACAGGATATCGATAGGCTGGAAAAATGGATGGAGAAATGGCAGATGGAATTTAGTCTGGACAAATGCGAGGTGATGCATTTTGGTTAATCCAATTGAGGTGGTAGCCATAAACTAAATCGCAGAACCACCAGGAGCATAGACACGCAGAGAGCTTTGGGAGTACAGGTGCCCAGATCCTTACAAGTGGCAGCACAGGTGGAAAAGGTGGTAAAGAAAACATATGGCATGCTTGCCTTCATTGGACGGGGCATTGAGTAAAGAAGTTGGCAATTACAGTTGTATGAACTTTCGTTAGGCCACATTTTGAGTACTGTGTCCAATTCTGGTCACCACACTACCAGAAGGACGTGGAGGCTTTGGAGGGCGTGGAGAAAACGTTCACCAGGATGTTGCCTAGTATGGAGGGTATTAGCTATGAGGAGAGATTGAATAAACTGGGATTGTTTTCCCTGGAAAGACGGGGGCTGAGGGGCGACCTGATGGAAGATTATAAAATTATGGAAGCTATAGATAGGGTGAACAATGGAATCTTTCTCCCAGGGCAGAAATGACATTACAAGGGGGCACAAGTTCAAGCCAGGGGGGAAAGGTTCAGTGGAGATGCATGGAGGAAGTTTCTTACACAGAGGCCGGTGGGGGTCTGGAAGTCATTGTAAAGTGAGATGGTTGAGGCAGTCATTTTAATAACTTTTAAGACAGATCTTGATAGGCATATGAAGAAATGATGAATAGAACGATATAAGCGGTTGGTTTAGATAGGATAACATGATCAGCAGAGGTTTAGAGGGCTAAAGGGTCGGTTGTTGTGCTGTACTTAGTTCTTAGTTCATTGTGCAGACAAGTCGGCCCTCGTAATGCAGAGTTGAATTTTAAACATACCTCTTACAAGAAACATGATAGAAATTAATTTCTTTAAGGCACAGTATCGTCACTGGTTCTCCTCCAAATCATTCACAATTCCAACTTCTAAATATATTACTGTTTCTTATCTGTCACTGGGCGAAAATCCTGGAATTCTCTCCCTAACAGCACCGTGGATGTAAATATCAGAAAATTAAATCTAATGGTGACCCAATTCGATTGCTACCAAAACCCACCTCCTTCCCTTGTAGGGAAGGAGACCTGCTATCTCTGTTTTGTCTATTCTGCTCATGACTCAATATCAACAGCAAGTGATTGACTCTGAAATGACCTTGCAACACATTTATTTGAAGTGATGGGCAATAGGTAATAAATCCAGAGGGTATTTCAGGATAAACTATCTTGCACAACGAGTGTTGAAAACGTGGAACGTCCTTTCAGAAAACGTAATTTTGGCCAATTCTATTAATATATTCATGGGTAGATAAGGTGTGCAGAAGTGCAAGTGAAGATTAGAATGATACAAGTGTGAGATAAAGGTTGGCGAGAAGGGGCTCTTGTGGGCCATCTACAGCAGCATAATTTTTACAACCTACACTTATCCTTTCAGCACATTGAAGCTGCTGCGCCATTTAACATGAGTGTGATTGATCAGTGACTACAAATCTACCGTCCTGTACGTTTCTATATCTCTGAATCCACTTAAAAGACATGGATTTGCGTTTCAGATGCATTCAACAACTGCACAGGCAAGGTTCCCTGGCGGTGGACAGTAGAAAGTACTGTACATCCCTTTCGGCTTCTATATATTCCCATCTGTCCTTGTAAAATGTACAAACTCAGATATATTATCATCTCGCTTTTCGTGTAAAGCGTTGATGAAGAACACAAATAGCCTCAGCCATGAGCCTTAAAGCACACTGACTGGCAGCAATGACCAAAGTTAACATCTCCCATTCAAGAGGAGGCGGACACGTAGCGGTAAATTTTACTGGTTTAATAATCCTGGGACCCCACGTCATGCTCTGAGGACCTGGGTTCAAACCTCAACATGGAAGCAGATGGTGAAATTTCAGTTCAATAAAAATCTGGAATTAGAAGCTTAATGATGACCATGAAAGCATTGTTGATTTTCTTTAAAAAAAATCTTTATTCTAGAGAAGAATATCTGACATCCTTCCATCGCCTGGACAACAGGGGACTCCAAAAAATGCCCCCCGACAGGATCTTCAAAGGCAACCTGTTAAAAGGGAGGGGAAGGAGCAACAGGTAATGGGCAATACATGTTAGCCTAGATAGCGACGTCCACATCCCATTAAAAATGTCCATGCTCTGCTTTCTACCCATTATCATCGTCGTGCTAATATTTGGCCTCCAACTCCACAATCACTTGACTTGCCTATTGATCTCATGTTTGATTGACTGATTATTGAATGCATTTTTGGGAATTCAAATCTACTGCCTCCCCTTGATCTATTTTGCGACTCAAACTTAAAGGTATTAATGTGTTCCTCAAAGTGTATTGTTTTTCGTGAAACCTGATGGACCATGCTATGACTTTCAAAGCGCTTTATTAAGACTGCCTCAATAGCAGGTTGCAGCTCTTTTCCGCCGGCTGACGTGAAGCTGAAGAGAAAATAAGCTGTACAATAGCTCCCTGTTTTCTCCCTTTCCCTCTCATTTCTTTAAGAGGAGTTTCAATAACTGCATGAGTCGATGGAGACAAATATAACGTTGTGCTGGACGGTTGGATGAAGGAGGTTCAGAGCGTTCCATTGGCCTTTAACAACGATATGGATTAGTTAGTTTACTGTCATGTACAATTTAGCCAATTGTCTGAAAACTACAATGCATTTAAGTGAACTTATGACTTGTAGATTTTCGTAGTCTTGATTCTGGGTTCCTTTGAAATAGGTAACACAAGCATGACTTTGCATTTCAGACACGTTCCCAAACATTCGAATACACACACAGCAATGGATTCGTTTGCACACTGAAGTAACACTTTAAGTATTCTCCGGTCGTAGCCTGATGGCAAAAATTCATAGAGTCAGACCATGTCATTGTGAATTCTATTGGTGGGTTATGTAGTTCCTCAGCCCAGTGTTAAGTGTAATTCTACTGTGATGCTTTGAGATTGGAGGTATCCATTTAATTATGATGAAGGGAACTTCAATGGAAAGTAGGACAGGAAGTAGCACATCTTGCATTTGGAATTTCTGCATCTCCCGCATCTCGAAGGGAATGGCAAAAATAAATTTTGCATCGGTTTATCACATTACGTGTAAAAAGGGAACTTTAACAATCCTCTATTTTGTCCATCATACAACTTCATTTAGGTGTTGAGATACCGCCATGCCTTTGTTACCCCAGATTCGCCGATTCAAGTTTTATATTCCACATCCACACTGCATTAACTTCGGTTGGTCCAAACTATAATATCCAGAACTTCACTCCCTCTGTGTCTGGCTGATACAGGAGGTGCCATAGTGTTACGGTCAGGTTGCTGTATTAACCATTAGCCAGAGGCACGGCCCTTTGCACGTGGGTTCAAATCTCATCAAGTCTTAAACTTGGCAGGGAAGGTTTTATATTCAGTAATGTTCACTATGAATCTGGTTCAATTGTTCCTTTTAACGTTATCTACCAACTTTCCGTAGTCTGACTGTAAATTAGAGTAATGGACAGACGTCTGAAATGACTTAACAATCCGATTTATTTGATTCAATTTGCTTTATTATAGTCACACATATTTGTACACAGTCAAAAGTATTGTTTCTTGCATCATATGTAGACAAAGAATACCGTTCATAGAGAAGGAAACTAGACAGTGCAGAATGTATGGTTACAGTCATAGTTGGGGTGTAAAGAAAGTTCAACTTAGTGCGAGGTAAGCCCATTCAAAAGTCTGATGGTAACAGGAAAGAAGCTGCTCTTGAGTCGGTTGGTATGTGTCCTCAAACTCTTATATTTTTTTCCCGACGAAAGAAATTGGGAGCGAATACATCCGGGGTGTATGGGTTCCTTGATCATCCTGGCTGCTTTTTCGAGGCAGCGGGAAATGTAGACTGTTTCAATGGATGGGAGGCTGGTTTGGTTGACCGACTGGGCTTCGTTCACGGCCCTTTGTAGTTCGAATCCATTCACTTCAGGGCAGTTGGGGATGTCAGTGACAAAGTCATTCCATGACATACGAAGTAAAAACAAAACCATATTGGCTTCTGGGTAAACATCAGGATTCCCGTCATTCTCATCAAATCCCTCGATACTTGCTCTTCTAACCATCTTTGTAAATCTTCTCCACCCTTTGTGCCTTTCAGTCTGTTGTTGCTCCAGTTTTGGCCTTTTGAAAGTGCCCCTAATTCCTTTGGCCCCTCAATCCGCGAGCGTGCCTTCAAAAGCCTTGTTCCTGAGCTGGAGAATTCTCGACGTTAACCATTCACCGCTGCCCCCATCACCCACTCTGTTTACCTACCTTTACTCCTTTAACAATGTTCCTGAAAACTTACCTCACCCTTAGAACATCGTGCTGGTCATCTAACCCCAAAGCTTTTCTGTGGATTTTTTTTTAGCCGGTGCTCGTGTGAAATCCTATGACCGTTATACTCGGGTTTTAAAGGAGTAGAATTGATAGCTGCACTTATCAGTAAGATTCTGCTCTAGCAGGTGACGTTATGCATCTGACAGCAGCAGCGGCAACAGCTGCTGATGAGTTTTTGTGCTGGCATGTATCACTGTGGGGGATATAGCTGGGACACAGTAGTTGAACCTGCTTTAACGCCCGTACAAAAACCTCCCAGCCTCACAGGAGTGCACCAATCTCTCTCAATAGCACCCGCCTCAGCCCACTTCCCGCCACTGACCCTCATCCCCACCGTGTTGCTGACCGAGTTTATCTTATTACTGGTCTGACCCAGCCCTAATCAAATCAGTCAGACACACGACAGAGCGAAAGAGTGGTGAATGGGGCCCCAATGGATTGTGTTATGAGATCAAACCGTGTGCGACATATAAAGAGGCTAAGCTCACCTTTGGCAACGGGACCAGGCTGATTGTGGAACCGAGTAAGTAACTAATACTGGATAATGATCTCTCATCATGTTATTTTGCCCCTTGTGACTTAATTGAAACATACAATTATTTGAATGATCACTGTTGTATAATGGATGAACGGGGATCTTTCGGAATTGGAAGCGTAGCTTGACTGGGCATTGAAATTTTCTGAAGTACTTTCTTTAAACATTTAACTGGCCTCTATCGTGGCAACACAACTGTGTTGCCAACAGAGAGATATGTCAATGACCTGGCTGTGTGTCGTACAATTAAGTGACATCTCAATAGACAGCTAGAAGAGACTCACCCCGACAGAGTCATAGGGTCATTGAAGGAGACAGCACTGGAAAAAGCCCTTCTGCGTAATGAGGAGCATAGATAGAGAAGACAGGAAGACACTTTTCCCTTTACTTGAGAGAGCAGGGCATAGATTTAAGGTAGGGGCAGGAGATTTAGGGGGTTGTGAAGAAAACATTTTGACACAAAGGGTGATGGGAGTCTGGAACTCAGTGCCTGAAATGGTGATGGAGGCCGAGAACCTCACAACATTTAAGAAGTATTTAGATATGCATTTGTGATGTCATATCATGCTCGGCAAAGGGCCAAGTGCTGGAAAATGGGATTAGAACAGTTATTTGATTTGTCTTTGAGCGGCGGAGACATGATAGGCCGAAGAGTCTTTTCTGTGCAGTGGATTTCTCTGACTTTATGAATCTTTGCCCTGAGACTATGATCAAAGAATATCAATTCAGTGTGCAAATGAATCCATTATTGTGTATGAATTCTAGGAGTAGAGAAGCTGTCTGAAATCCAAAGTCATGTTTGTGTTACTTATTTCAATGAAACCCAGAGTCAGGGCTACAATAATCTATGCAGCCTTCTGGCATCAAAATCACTGTTCTAAGTTATGCTTATAAAGGTGGGGTGAGTTGGAATTGGGGGGAAGGGATGGGTTGAGGCTTAATGGTGTAGATTTCCTTTAGTTGCAATTCTTAACAAAATCCCAAAAGCAGCATTTTTGTATGGATTTGAAAATTTCGTTCAAAATTGGGCCAGAGAATTCTTTACACGTGTTGTCTTGCTTTAATGTGTACATTGAGATTGGCATCGATTACGGATGGCGCGGTGGGACAGTGGTTAGCATTGCCACCTCACAGCTCCAGGTTCGATTCCCGGCTGGGTCACTGTCTGCGTGGAGTTTGCACGTTGTCCCCGTGTCTGCGCGGGTTTCCTCCCGATTCTTTGGTTCCTCCCACAGTCCAAAGATGCGTTAGGTTGATTGGTCATGCTGAATTGCCCATTAGTGTCAGGGACTGTCTAGGTTAGGGGGATTAGTGGGGTAAATTTGTGGGGCTAGGACCTGGGGTGGGATTGTTGTTGGTGCAGACTCGATGGGCCGAATGGCCTCTCCTACACTGTAGGGATTCTATGATCGATGAATTTGAGGAGATTCATTTTGCACTCAGAAGTTTTTGGCCTCATTGCAAAAGTGGGAAGAAAATTTGGCATTGTGACAAACGAACCTGATGAATTATACAATGATGAAGGAATGTGTCCTTTTCCACTTGCACATAAAGAAGTTCCTCACAAAACTAAGTATCTCAGAAGTACCAAGGGTTACCAGTCAACTACTGATACCACAATGCTTCAAAGAATAATAATCCAACTTCTTTAAAAGAAAAAGAAAACAATATTTCCTAATGCCAGACTGATTCCCAGGGTAGCAGGATTAGTAGCTCTGTTTCACACGTGCTGCCAGACGTGCACAGTTGATCCAGAATTGTCTCTTTCTAATTTGCTATTTAATCCGTTGCACCTCTTTTGAGGGCAGATAGGTCATAAAATTATGCGAAGTGAACATCTACTTTCCATGATTTGGAATAGCTGAAGTCTCTGTGGCCCGCCCAGTGGAAGTTTTCTGCTTGGGCAATAGTCACTGTGTGTATTTTGATAATACTAACAAACTGATATTCGGCAGCGGCACCCAACTGCAGGTTGTGCCAAGTAAGTGCGAATCCACTTTCATTTCCTCTCATTTGATATAGATTTCTACTAGTTAGATTCTTGATTAACAAAGGATAAACTGTTATCGGGGGTAGGCAGGAATGTGGGGTTGAGGTTACAATCAGATCTTACTGAATAGCGGTTGGGCTAGAGTGGCCCAGTGCCTGACTCCGGCTCCCACTTTGCACGTTCTGGTGTCGGGTGAAGGGCCGGTAAAGAGCCAAGGCAGTGCTTGGAATAAAGGACAAGCAATTGCACCAATCAATTAAGCTATTAAGGGCTGAGTATCGAGTTCAGCTCACAGTTTCAGGGCACTCACTGAATGTTAAAATGGCAGCGCGGGCTTGTAGGGACGAAGGGCCTATTTCCTGTGCTGTGTTTGTCTTTGTTCTTTGTTTATTAAGCCGTGTTATCAACAGCAGTTGAAACATTAGGCATCAGTGATATGACATCGAACTGAAATTCAATTACTAATAGGATAGAAAATGTCCATTTAGCAGGTTGAGTCAAATGCCCATTGAATTGAGTAATTGTCTACATATATTTCATTTTTAAGTTTGACTTTATTAAAATAATAATCTTGCTAAAACTATACAAGGTACGATTTTGACCACATCTGGAAACCTATACTGGCATTGGAGGTAGTTCAGGGAAGGCTTTGATCCCAGATATAGATTTTTTTTTAGGAGTGGTTGAGTAGGTTGGGCCTGTACTTAATGGAGTTTAGAAGAGTGAGAGGTGACCTTATTGAGCCTTATTGGATTCTCAGGGGACATGACAAGGTTAGATACTGAGAAGTTATTATTTCTTGTGGGAGAGTCTAGGACCAGAGGTCCTAATCCCAAAGTACGGGGTTGCCCATTTAGATGATGAAGATTTTCTTCTTTCAGCCAGCAGTAAATCTGCGCGCTCATTTACCACAGAGAACTGTTTTGGTTGAATGTTCACATTTTTAACCCACAAGGCAATCGAGGATTATGAGGATACAACAGGAAAGAAGTTTTCAGAATTATCACATCAGATAATTCATGATCTCATTGAATGACCGATGGGCCAAATGGCCTCCTTCTGTCTCGTCGTCTTATGGTCTCCGGTCTTTGTTAAAGTGCTGGATGCATGCTTGAAATAAGGCCTCAAAGTGAAGTGTTGGTCAACGATTATCAATAACAGTTTGATGTTTTGAACCAGGCGTTATAGTTCAAATTAAAGAGTGGCCCCTTTAAAGACAGACATGAGGAAGACTTTTTCTCTAAAGGGATAAACAGTTATCGGGGGTAGGCAGGAATGTGGGGGTGAGGTTACAATCAGATCAGTCATGATCTTACTGAATAGCGGTTGGGCTGGAGCAGCTTAGTGCCTGACTCCAGTCCCACTTTGCACGTTCGTATGTTGATGTCAAACTATTCTCCTAGGATTTATGTCTCCTGGGTGTTCACAGAAAAACACTGGAAAATGTGAAACACAGTCAACTTGTTACCCAAATATCGTTCCCTGAAATATTCAAAAAATAGTGGGAACTAAGTATGAGGGAGAGGGAGGGAAAGGTCATATTTGGTTCAGGAGAGAAGCTAATTAAAACAAGTGACACGAACTCAAAGTGAATGTGAGAGAGCCCTGTGTTCATATGGCTGGGTCTATATTTTGTAGTAGCTGTTACCACTGTGCTTATTACCGAACTGAGAAGCTTATCTTTGGCAAAGGGACCAAACTCACTGTGGAACCCAGTAAGTCCTCAACTATTTTCCATCATGATTTCTTTACATTAGAGTGACAATCAATATTTACAGTTCTAAACATATCACCAAGTTGTGTTTTTCTTGAAATCAGTATAAGCTTAACGGGAGGAGATGTAATATCATTCATAACTTGGGGCGTGGTGTAGTGGGCTCGAATCCCTGCCTCTGAGCCAAAAACGCCAGACCTGAGTCCCTACCCTAGAACTTGGTGATCGGGGAAGGCGAGAAAACAACGCTGCCAAAGATTGGGAGTGTGAGAGAGAGAGACTCCTGCTCAGCCACGCTTGATGTGTAGTTCGGCTCTCAGCGCTTCGCAAAAGTCTAGGGGCATGTTCCAGAAATAGCTATCACTAAAGGCAGAGCAATTCTGCCTAAATCCCACTAGGTGCAGGGAGGCCATTTGGCTTCTAATTTGGACTTGGATGTGCATTGATTTGTAGAACGTTATAAGATGCATTGTTGGTCTCTTGGCGATAGACAATTTTTAATGTTTACTATTCGCACACCATGGCAGTTGTAGAGGCTCCCACACACATTAGTGAATATGCTAATCCTTGTTGTGTATATTGGTTGGAATCTGAATGATCTGATGCACTGGTAGCTTTCTACTGATATGAAGTCACTGTGCCCATTACTATGATGGTACTTATAAACTCACCTTTGGTTGCGGGAACCAACTGAATGTTGTGCCAAACAGGTGCCAGCTGATTTCTCTTTACCCTTCGATGGACATTTCTGCTACACCAATGTCTGGCGAATGGTGACAAAAAGCAAAAGTAATGTTTAAAATTTAAAAAACGAGCTGTTAGATGTGTCGTTAGATGGTTAATTAGAACAATAGAGATCCAAGGAGAGAGTCAGTAAATTCGTAGATGACACACAAATTGGTGGTGTGGTAAATAGCGAGGAGGAAGGCCTTACATTACAGGTCGATATAGAAGGACTGGTCAAATGGATAGAGCAGTGAAAACTTGAAATTTAACTCTAAAAAGTGTAATGTGATGTATTTTAAGAGGACTAACAGGGCAAGGGAATATACAGAAGTTAATGAAAACTGCATGGAAGGAAAGTCAAACTGCTAGCTATGTCTTGCACTTCTTTGATATAGAGAGACAGCAAATAAAGCAAAAGAGAGAAATGGGGTGGGTTTCAGGGAGAGGAATAGTTGCATTTTTTTTCTTTGGCGATCACCTGGCATTACAATTTGAATCCCAATCTATGGTCAAATCACCAAGCAGGTCAAAAACAACGTCTTGAATTACTGCCAGCACGGGAGTAACAAATTTGTGTAGCATCTTTTACAGTTAGTTAGAACATTGAATACAGGAGTTGGGATGTTTTGTTGAAGTTGTACAAGACATTGGTAAGGCCACACTTGGAATACTGTGTAGAATCCTGGTCACCCTATTATAGAACTGATATTATTAAACGAGAAAGAGTGCAGAAACGATTTACTACGATCCTACCGGGACTTGATTGTTTGAGGCTGGATAGACCGCGACTTTTTTTCTCTGGAGCATGGAAGGCTGAGGGATGATCTTATAGAGGTCCATAAAATAATGAAAGGCATAGATCAGCTAGATAGTCAATATACTTTCCCAAAGGTCGGAGTGTCTAAAACTGGAGGGCATATGATTAAGGTGAGAGGAGAGATACAAAAGTGTCCAGAGGGCTTTTTTTCACACAGAAGGTGGTGAATGTCTGGAACAAGCTGCCAGAAGTAGTAGTAGAGGAGGGTACAATTTTGTCGTTTAGAAAGCATTTAGACAGTTACATTGATAAGATGGGTATAGAGGAATATGGGCCAAATGCGGGCGGTTGGGATTAGCTTAGGGGTTTTCAAAAAAGGTTGTATGGACAAGTTAGGCCGCAGGACCTATTTCCATGCTGTAAACCTCTATAGATCTATGACTCTATGATTGTGTCATTCCCACAAAAGAAAGGCCAATCCTTGACACTTGAACAAAACTCACTGTGGAACCTCGTATGCATCTTCACGAAGTTCAATGGCGAGACCTTGCATTTACAGAAAACCTGTACCATACTTGCTGAGATTGAAATTCCCATTTATAATGTGGGCAAATATTTCTGTCACACGGAGCTAACAGACAAGGGGTGGGAATTAAATTTAAATTGGTGGATGGGGGGAACATATTTCTTTCAGGAAATAATCTTCCCTGGCTATTGAAGTCAGCAGAATCTGAAATTGAACTCAAAACTCAAACTCAGGAGAAAGAAAATATAAATGAATCTTATATTTCTGCTCATGTGCTTGTATTTTTTGCCGTATTATGGAAAATGTACTAGCACCAGGACTTTGAAACTTATCTTTGGCAGAGGCAACAAATTCGTTTTGCAATCCAATAAGTTGTTTTAAATTTTCAGTCTGGGTTTGGTTGCAGAATGAGTAACTGAAGTTACCTCGTTTTATTATTGTGTGGGAAATGGGCATCGCTGTCTTGGGCCAACACTTACAAAGCCCTTCCCTAAATGTGGAAGCAGTGCTGAGCTGTTTTCTTGAACATGTGTTGTGTGCATTATTCCATTCCTACCTACAAATTCTTTCCATTGTGTGGAGAGATTGTGGGGAATGTGGTGGCCAATGGCTACTTGAAGGTAAATGTTCTACAAGTGCACTAAGTTTCTGAACCTTCTCTCATTCAAAGTTCTTTTTACACGATGCAAGTAAATAATGTATTGGCCTGTTACGTTTAAATGGGTGGGAATTCACAAGTTTTAAGGCCTTGTTGTCCAACGAGGGGCATACACACGATGGGTCGTACTGGGGCTGCTCTTGGATGTTCGAGAGTAGCCTAGTGCTTCAAGTCGTTCGTGTGTGCTTAAACTGGACCAGATGCTGGGCAACACGACAGCGCAGTGACTATCACTGTTTGCTGTGCAGACACATGGATTTGGGCCGGTGTCTGTGGGAGTTTGCGCATTCTCCCCGTGCTTGCATGGGTTTTCTCCGGGTGCTCCGGTTTCCTCCCACACCCCAAAGATGTGCTATTAGGTTGATTGGAGGTAACAGATTGTCCCTAAATTAGTTTCCCTCAATGTGGAATGCCATAAACAATAGATAAGGGTCATGGGTGGAGGGGGGACTGGTAATGTTAAAATGGCGGTGCGGGCTTGTTGGGCTGAAGGGCCTGTTTCCCGGGCTGTTTTTGCTCTTTGTTCTAAGTGAGGGGGGAGGCATTTATATTTTCACCCGGATATAACCTGACCTGGCTACTGAAGTCAACAAAATCTGAAATTGAATTCAAACTCAAACTTAGGAGAAATATAATATAAATAAATCATACTTCTTCTCATGTGGTTGGGTTTAGTGTTTTTGTTCCATTGTGTACAGATGTGCTAGCACCAGAACTTTGAAACTTGCCTTTGGCCGGGGCAAAATATTCACTTTGCAACCCAATAAGACTTTTAAAAACGTCAGTTTGGATCTGGTTGGAACCTAAGTAATTGACTTCTCCTTAAAGGTTCTCAAAGTCTCTCCCTCATGTGAACTTTGTGTATTCTCCTGACTCCAAATTATTGACTATGCTTCATCATTACTGAATGACATCTGCAACTTCACTCCAATGGATAGTCTATGGCTGTGTCCTTTATACTGTACATTATGAATATACTGTGAAGCTGCGACTGCCAGTTGACAGTTGTGCCAAATGAGTACGATTGGAAGTTACTCTCAGTCTGTTTCATGTCGAATATTTTTTCATTGTATTGTGCCTGACAAGTAGCAAGCGGGCAACGATACAAAGAATTAAGTGAAATACAAGTTAAGGTATTATGTCCATAAACTGAACCTCAGAAAGATAGCTGGCAGATAACGTTAGCAAATGTGAGGTTGTCCACTTTGGTAGAAATAATAGTAGGAGGAAATATTATTTAAAGGGTGAAAAGCTGCAGCATGGTACAGTGCAGAGGGACCTGGGGGTCCTTGTGCACGAATCACAAAAACTCAGTCTGCTGGTGCAACAGGTGATCAAGAAGGCGAATGGAATGTTGGCCTTTATAGTGAGGGGGATAGAATATAAAAGCAGGGAGGTCTTGCTGCAACTGTACAGGGCACTAGTGAGGCCGCAACTGGAGTACTGTGTGCAGTTTTGGTCCCCTTATTTGAGAAAGGATATATTGGCCTTGGAGAAGGCCAAGGTCTGGTTGCAGAATGAGTAACTGAAGTTACCTCGTTTTATTATTGTGTGGGAAATGGGCATCGCTGTCTGGGCCAGCACTTACATAGCCCTTCCCTCAATGTGGAAGGCAGTGGTGAGCTGTTCTCTTGAACATGTGTTGTTAGGTTGATACCGGAGATGAGGGGTTTAGCTTATGAAGAGAGATTGAATAAACTGGGTCTGTACTCGTTAGAGTTTGAAGGCTGAGGGGGGATCTTATAGAGACATATAAGATAATGAAGGGGCTAGGTAGAGAGATTCTTCCCGCTTAGAAAGGAATAGAACGAGAGGGCACAGTCTCAACATCGGGGGGGAGGGGTGCAGTTTAGAACGGAGTTGAGGAGGAACTTCTTCACTCAAAGGGTGGTGAATCTCTGGAATTCTCTACCCATTGAAGTGGTGGAGGCTACCTCGTTGAATATATTTAAGTCACGTGAAGATAGATTTCTGATAGACAAGGGAATTAAGGGTTATGGGAAGTAAGTGGGAAAGTGGAACTGATCCACTTCAGATCAGCCATGATCTTATTGAATGGCGGGGTAGACTCGAAGGGCTAGATGGCCTACTCCTGCTCCTATTTCTTATGCTCTTATGTTAGCTGGATAGCGAGCTCAGGTCTCAATGCTTAGTTAGACATGCCGCAGGTGGCGGACCAAGCTCTGGGCCTCAGCAATGTGACAGACATTGATGTGCGACTCATTGGCTGACCTTGCATTATGGTGAAGTTATGTAACTAGGGGGGAAGCAATGTCCTGGTCGTATTATCGCAAAATTATTAACCCCGAAACTCAGCGAATATTGGCGGGACCTGGGTTCGATTCCATCACAGCAGATGGTGGAATTTGAATTCAATAATCTGGAATTAAGAATCTACTCGTGACCAGGAAAACCATTATGGTTTGTCGGAAAAACCCATCTGGTTCATTAATATCCTCTAGGGAAGGAAACATAGGAACATTGAAGATGGGAGCAGGAAGAGACGTTTGGCCTTTCAAGCGTGACCTGCCATTTATTACGATCATGGTTGATCATCCACTCAATAGCCTAATCCTGCTTTCTCCCCATAACTTTTTATCCCATTCACCGAGGTGCTACATCTAGCCGCTTCTTGAATACATTCAATCTTTTGGCAACAACTACATCCTGTAGTAATGAATTTCACAGACTCACCACTCTTTGGGTGAAGTAATGTCTCCTCACCTCCGTCCTAAATGGTCTTCCCTGAATCCTCAGATCCCTAGTTCTGGCCTCCCCCACCATCGGGAATATCCTCTCTTCACCTCCTATGTCTTATCCTGTCCGAATTTTATAAGTCTCCATGAAATCCATTGTCATCCCTTTAAGTAAGTCTCCCCAGTCTATGAAGGCGAAATCATGCCTCATATCTTCATAGTCTCCTTTATTAAGATTCGGCACAGTAGTCTCCGAATCAAGTACTTCACTCTTCACCTTGATAAAAAAATTCTCTAATGTTATGTTCACTCATTCCCAAGAAGTCTCTCACAGCTAGATTGGCAATTATTACCTTCTCACTACACAGTACCCAGTTTAAGGTGGCCTGCTCCCTAGCTGGTTCCTTCACATATTAGTCAGGGAAACCATCCCGTATCCGGTCCAGGAAATCCACCTCCACACCATTGTGGCTAATTTAATTTGATCAATGTGCAGATTGAAATCACCCTTGATCACCGATATTCCCTCATCACATGTACCTCCAATTTCGTGTTTAATGCCACTTCCAGCATCACCACTGTAGTTTCGCGGTCTGTATGTGACACCCACTGATGTTTTCTGCCTGTTGGTATCTCTCAACTCTACCCATATAGACTCCACATTATCAGAGCTAATTTCGTTTCTCACCAGTTTGTTAATTTCCTCTTTAACCAGCAGTGCCACTCCACCACCTTTTCCTTTATGCCTGTCCAAGCTAAATACTGAATACCCTGGGACATTCAGTTCCCATCCTTGAGAACCCTGTAGTCATGTCTCCGTAATTCCAACAATAGCATGCCCATTTACATCTATCTGCAAGATTAGTTCATCCACTTTATTGCAAATGCTGCGCACATTAAGGCACAGTGCCTTTAAGCCTGTCTTTCTAACATTGATTGCCTCGTTCCTACAATTTTTCTCTACAGCCCTTTATGAATGTTGTCCTTGGTTTCGCTGCCTATCATTTTTCTTATTCCCTTTTCTATCTCTTGTTTTCATCCTTGTTCTCTCCTTCCCTAACTCCTTACATAGGTTCCCAACCATCTGGCATCTTAGTTTCATTGAATGACCTTGCAGTACTGTGAGGTGCTGAAACTGGGGGAGGCAAAGACTTTGTGGTGTTATTGCTAGATTATTAATCCAAGTGTTCTGGGGATCCTGCGTTCAAATCACGCCACGGCAGATGGTGGAATTTGAATTATATAATCTGGAATTCAGGATCTACTGTTGACAATGAAAACCAGTGTTGGAAAAACCCATTAGGTTGAGTAATGTCCTTTAGAGAAATAAATCTGCCATTCCTATCTGATCTGGCCTACATCTGCAATTTGGTTGACTCTCAAGGGCAATTGGGAATGGATAATAAATTCTGGCCAGCCAACGGTGCCCATGTCCCACAAATGAATAAAAAATAACCCCCTTTTGGAAAATGAGCCCGAGTAATTGTTGATTCAACTAAACGTAAACGCATCTTTCAGACTCAACATGTCTGTTTACCTCTTCGAAATCTAACAGGATTATGACAATGAGAACAGATAATGCTGGGAAAAACCACAGCAGGTCAGGCAGCATCTGTAAGGAGAGAAAGCTTAGCTAACAAATTAAATACTATCCGTTGAATTGTATTTCTTTTTTTGCCAGGTGCTGAGGGGTCACTGGCAAGGCCATGTTGCAAATTTCTGTTCAGCCATTTCAGTGATTGACAGAGCAGGCGCAAAGTGCTAAATAGCCTTCCCTTGTTCTTATGTTACCAAACAAATGTTCAGAGGCAAAATATATTTGTTGCAGGGGAAGGATGTGGATGGATATATTTGACCAGTGCCTACTTTGGTTCTGAAATTCTTCACTTTGATACAATCTTAGAGCATGAAAGGAGGCCATTTGGCCCATTTTGCTGTGATGGTGGGGAGGGGGAAGATATCTGTTACCTGCAGTGAATCAGTGACTCTCCATATTTGTCTTTGCCGTGAATTGTCTTAAATCTGAAACAGCTCTCTCAATAGAAGGTTTCTGTCTGAGCAATTATTACTGTGCTATGATAAGCTAACGTTCGGCAGCGGCACCCAGGTGACAGTTGTACCAAGTGAGTATGAAGTCAGTGTGTTTTTATTCTTTCACTCCACGTCGCCTTTGTGATCTAGTTTTCTGTTGTAAGTAGTCTAGTCAAGTTAGGCAGAGTGCCAATATAACATGTGGCATGCAGACGAAGAGATTGCACGGTTTTGAGTCAGTTTTGATCTAGCTCAGCTTACCCAGGCATTAGAGGTACATGGGATAGGAGTTGGAACTGCACGGCTCAGTAACATTTTATTGAACTGAGAAGCAGATTTGTGTCCTGTTAATAGGAAGATTCCATCCAGAGAGTTGACCAAAAAGAGAGAGGGGAGGTGAATAAGCATCATTGTTCTGTTTAAACCTTTGTAATTGTGATTATTCTCTCGGTGAAAAAGAAATTCTCCTCATAGCAGTCCCATATCCGTTGACTGTGAACCCTGGTTCTGGACCCTATCGCCATCCAGCATCTACCCTGTCTAATCCTGCATTATGGGTTTTAATGAGATCTCCCCCTCCTGCCTCCCTTCTCCTGAATACCAGACAGTAAAATCCTAATCGACTCAATTTCCCCTCATATGTCATTCCTGCCATTCCTGAATTTGTCGCTGCGCTCCCCCTTTAGCCAGAACATCCTTCCTCGGATATTGTTCTGCATATGTTTCTGGAGGCAATAATGAACCGGCTGTGGAAGCAAATCGAATCTCAAACACCTTAGCATGAAAAACAATCCTTACATTGCTATTCATGTGGGTTATGTCGATTTTGCACCATCTGGTATCACTGTGCAAACTATGCAACCAGAAAGCTTATCTTTGGCAGTGGAACCAAACTCACTGTAGAACCCAGTAAGTGAAACGATTCTCTGCATTTTGTGTCTGGTTATAGTTTAAGAAAGTAATTTCATATTCTAACACATCTGTAATGAATCTTTGTCCCGTAATAGCTACTGTTGAATTGATGGGAGGGGCAGGGGACGAGTGAAAAATTAAAATGTCTCTGACAACTCTGTTTTAGAATTTACAAACAGCAAATTATTAGGCTCCTACAACGATGGAGGAGACCATTAGGCCTATCGCTCTTGCTTCGGAAACAGCAGAATCTTAGTGATTGAGTTTTACAGAACAGGAAGAAACCCTGCGGCCCACTGTGCCTGCTCTAGCCATTAAACCCCTATCTATTCCAATCGCATTTTTCAGCACTTGGTTGTAGCCTTGAATGCTACGTCCTAAATAATCTTGGACTTGCATGCCAAGGTCCCTCTGGTTCTCTGCATTTTCTCGCGTCCTACAGTTCATTGTGCATTCCCTTGCCTTGTTACCCCTCGCAAAATGCATCACCTCACACTTCTTAGGTTTAAATTCCGTTTGGTCTACCTCTCTGACCATCTCGCCAATTTCGCCTTGTAACCTTTGCAAGTCAGTGACATTTAACCACACACGAGAAGTATGCGTGCATCCTTGGCTTGACTTAGTCTGAAATTTGTATACAGCGATCCCGAAATAATGCAAATTAAATGCCTTTCTTCTGTCCTCTGCGAGGTAAATATGATTCAGCTTCTGCAATGCCAAGTTTCTGTCTTGGAAATTGTTCCTGCACATTTACTAATCACTACAGTGAGACACCCAGACTCAGCAGTGAAATATGTGACCAGTAAGGATAAGCTTACTTAATGTCATTACCTGCTGTGTGACGGACAGGGAGCCAGCATCATGTGGGAAGGCAGTTGAGGATATTGCACCGATATAATGAATTTGCGCAGCCGAATATCCAGCTCAGCTCCTCCTAAAATTGCAGTGTCCAGTTTTCGTAGCTCCAGTCCTTAGTGATGTCATATTGGACTAAAAAAGCATAGTTTTATTTTTCTTTCTTGGATGTGGGCATTCCAAATTGCCCACTGGGCAATTTCAGATTCCAAGACATTGCTTCTTGGATCCAAACCACTGACGGCATATTTCCTTCCCCAAAGGACATTGTTGATCTAAATGGGCAGTTACAATCCATGGTAGAAGTCCTATTTTCATTCGTAAACTTGGCAATAGTAAAATCACTTCTTTCATCCAAGTCATTATGTATATTGTAAATAATTGTGGCCCGAGGATTGACCGCTGAGATATTCACTTGTAACAGATTTTTATCCTGAAAATGTTCCTCTTATCCCAACTCTCTGTATCCTATCGATTAGCCAATCCTCTATCCATGCGAATATATTACTCCAAAAAGCACGAGCTCTGTATTAGCCCTTTGTCCGAGATCTTATAAAAAGCTTTTTGCTGCAAAGAAAGATGCCAACCATTGAACGGCAATGCCTTTTTAGGCCATTCGTCGATAGCTGCCGAAATTCTTACTGGAGGCTACACTTCGATCAATTTATTTGAAATTACTCCAAGTACTGGGGTGGGAATTGAACCCATTTCTTCAGGGAAATTAGCCTGAGTCTCTGTTCTGCTAACCCAAAAACATTGCCCTTTCGCTGCAACCATCCCATAATGCTGCATGAAGTATGTTTAGTGACAGTTTCAATCAAAAGTTTGTTCGAGTCAGATATCACTATGATTAATTTCGTCTTGTGAGCTTTGTGAAAGAATTAATATTCAGTGCCATCAGCCAGCACTTTCCTTCATGGACATATATAATATAGAGAAAGAGAAAATAGGAGCACTAGTAGGCCATTCGACACTTAGATCCAGCTCTGCCACTCGACACGACAGTGGCTGACCCTGCAACTCAACACCACACTAGCCCTCTCCTCATAATTCTTGACGCCTTTAGAGTATAGTAATATATTTCCTTTTAAAATGTACTCACTGATTTCGCATCCACAAACTTCTGTGGCAGAGAATTATAGTTTTCCCAGCCTCTGAGTGAAGATTTTTTTCCTCATCTCAGACTTAAATGTCCAACCCTGAACACTGAAACTTTGATCCCTTTTTCTAGACCCCACCCCGCCAAAGGAAACAACATCCCTGCATTCCGTCTGCTCATCCCTGCTAGAATTCTCTATATTTCAATGACATCGCCTCTCATGTTCTAAACTCCAGGTGAATACAGATGCAGTCGCCTCTCCTGAAATGACAATCCTTCCATTCCAAGAATCAGTCTAGTGTACTTTTTTCTGCATTCTTTCTATTGCAAGTGTTTTCTTTCTTCGATAAGGAGACCAAAACTGCACACAATATTAGCTTTCATCAAAAAAGGGCTGGATTTAGGAAATGCCTTAATGGAGGAAAGTGAGATATTAAGTGGCAAAATGTTTCCTGATTTCGCCCCTGAAAGTCTTAAACATTAAACATCGTTTAAAAACCAATCTGCTGAAATCTTGGACTCCCCAACCAGTAGCAAATGTTCCTGATTATCAAACTTCTCCGTTTGGGGATGATCAAGTCACTCCTTAACTAAGTTCCAGCGTTTTAGAGTTAAACACCATCTACACTGTTAAACGGGCATTCTGAGCAGATATACAGCTGACAGAGTAAAATGTCTTCTCCTCCTGCTCTGTTCAAGGAATTTTTAAATGCTGATTTTTAATTTTATGAAAAACAGAATATAAATATTGCCGGTTCTGATTGCGGACTCTTCTTTATTTCAATCATTGATCTCAGATCTTCACATTGAAACATAAATATTAAGCTCCGAATATATTTTTCGGTCTCTCACTGTTTGCGTATAAAGACATTCGTTGATTAATCCTTACTCTTAGCATATGGGCATTCATAAACAACATGGTTCATTGATTTTTAATTCTAAGGTGCATTAACTTACATTTCCCTGCACTGAAAACATCTACTAGTTTTATCCGTTCACAAAATATTAATATTTCTTTGCAAATTGATGCTTCCAGCTATGCTGCTTAATATGCCGTTTTTGTGTCATTTGCAAACTAACATATTCAGCATTCAATCACATTCTATCGCATTGTCTTAATAAATGCAACTAAACTGCATATCATCCTGTAAAGGTACATGTGTGTGTTTATGTCTGTGTGTTTATGCGTGAGTGTGTTTGTACGCCTGCATGCGTGTATGTCCATACCTGTCTGTGTGAGTATCTGCGGCATATATATGTATTCAAATCTCGAAGCAGAACAGGAGCAGGTATAGCAATTTAGCCCATCGATACTGACCGAATATTCAAACTGATCATGGCACACTCACACACGTGCACACACGCACATGAATATTTTGTTACACACAAATGTAACATTTGCCTTCCTCATTGTTTTCTGTACCTGCATGCTAGCTTTTAGTTACCAGGTCTCCGTGGAAGTAACCTCTTTTCAACTTCGCATCATATGGGAAATACTCTATATGTATTTGTTTTTTCCAACTAAAGTGAATAACTTCATACTTAGTCACTTTTTATCCCATCTGCTATGTCGTTGCACACTCACTCAACTTGTCCAAATTCCCTTGAAACCCCCATTGCATCCTCCTCTCCATTTTCCCTTTGTAATCCGCAAGGTTTGAACTATTTCATTTGGTCTCCACATCAAGTTTCTGCGTGTGTTTCAGTCTCTGTTTGTTTCTGGGTGTGTCTGTCTCTCAATACTTCAGCCTGTGTGTCTCTGGGTGTCTCTGGATATGTGTGAATGCCTGTATGTGTGTGTGCTTGTGTGTGTGTGTACGCCTGTGTGCCTATATGTCTTTGCTTGTCTTCGTGAGTGTCTATGGCATGCAAATGTACTTCATTCTTAAGAGCAGGAGTAGGCCATTTGGCCCACAAATAATGCTCCAAAATTCAAACAGGCCGTGGTGCACACACACACACACACACACATACACACACGTGAACACTCAAATTCCTATTTTATTAAACAAGTATCTGGCATTTGTCTTCCACGTGTCTTGCTGTGCCTACATGCTAGATTTTAGTGACCCGTGAACAAGGACATTCTCTGGCAACAAATCTGTCCAATCTCGCACCGCTTAGGATCTACTCTGCCTTTCTGATGTTTTTTTTCCTGCCAGAGTGGATAATTTCACACATACTCAGTTTTTATTCCATCTGCCATGTTATTGCTCATTGACTCGGCCTGCCTCAATCCCCTTCGAATCACCCATGTATCCTCCTCACCATTATGTGTGCGTCATCAGCAAGATTGGAAATATTTTATTCGGTCCCCAAATCTAGTCTGTCTGTGTTTGTGTGCAGTTCTGGCGTGTGTGTCTCTCAATGTCTCAATGTGTCTCTGTGTTTGTGTACCTGGATATGACTGCCTCGAAATGCATGTGTGTGTGTCATAGAGTCACAGAATCAAGGTTTAAAACATGGAGCCAGGGCTTTGGCCCAACTTGTTCATGCTGCCCTTTTCATAAAGCCTTAAGCTAATCCCAATTGCCCGCATTTGGCCCATATCCCCCTATTCCCATCTTACTGGTGTGACTATCTAAATGCTTTTTAAAAGACAAAATTATGCCCGTCGCTACTAATACCACTGGCAATTTGTTCAGACATTCACCACCCTCTGTGTGAAAAGAAATGCCCCTCTGGGCACTTACGTATCTCCCTCTCTCTCTCTCCCTCACCTTAAACCTATGTCCTCTAGTCACTCTCAATACCTCAAGTCTGTTTCTCTCTGTGTGTCTCTAGATCTGTGTGTGTGTGTGTGTGTGTGTGTGTGTGTGTGTGTTCATGTGTGTGTGTGTGTGCGTGTACGCCTGTGTGCCTGTATGTCTATATTTGTCTTTGTGGATGTCGACGGCGTGCAAATGTATTTCATTCTCAAAGGAACATAAGAGCAGGAGTAGGCCATTTGGGCCACAAATAATGCTCCAACAACACGCACACACATACACACACACACACACACACACACACGCACACACACACATACACACGAGTACACTCATATTCCTATTTTGTTAGACAAATATGCAGCATTTACAGAATCTCTAACTTTAGGAAAAGACATTGACTATCTAGCAGATCTATACCCCTCATTATTTTATAGACATCTATGAGGTCATCATTCAGCCTTCTACACTCCAGAGAAAAAGTCCCAGTCTGTCCAACCTCTCCTTATAGCTGAAACCATCAAGCCCCGGCAGCATCCTAGAAAATCTTTTCTGCACAGTTTATAGTTTAATAATATCCTTTCTATATTAGAGTGACCAGGGCTGTACACAGTATTCAAAGTTGGTCTTACCAATATCTTATACAACTTCAACTAGACGTCCCAACTCCGGTATTCAATGGTCTGACCAATGAAACCAAGCTAAGTGCTGTCATCACCACTCTATCCACCTGTGGACAGAGGAGCTATGAACCGATGCCCCTATATCTCCTTGTTCTGTAACTCTTCCCAGTAAGTCCTGCCCTCATTCAATCTACCAAAATGCCTCACCTCTCGCTTATCTAAGTAAAACTCCATCTGCCAGTGGACAGCACACTGGCTCAATTGATCAAGATCCCATTGCAATCTGAAATAACCTTCTTCACTGTCCACTCTGCACAAATCTTGGTGTAGTCAGCAAGCTTACTAACTGTGCCTCCTATATTCTCGTCCAAATCATTAATTTAGATGACAAATAACAGTGGACCCAGCACTGATCCCTGGGGCACACCTCTGGTCACAGGCCTCCAGTTTGAAAAACAATTCTGTACAACAACTCTCTGGCTTCTGTCATCAAATCAATTTTGTATCCATTTAGCTTCCTCACGGTGGATCCCGTGAGATTTAACCTTATGCAACAACCTACCATGCGATACCTTGTCAAAAATCCATATAGACAACAACTGCACTGCCCTCATCAAACTTCTTGGCTATCCCTTAAAAAAACTCAATCAAATTTGTGAGAAATGATTTTCCACTCACAAAGCCATGCTGACTGTCCCTAATCAACCCTTGCATCTCTAAATGCCTGTAGATCCTGTCTCTCAAAATATGTTCCAAAACTTAACCACCACAGATGTCAGGCTCAATGGCCTGTACTTCCCAGGCTTTTCCCTGCAGCCCTTTTTAAACAAAGACACAACATTTGCCGCCCTCCAATCTTCAGCACCTCACCTGTCACTAACGATGATTCAAATATCTCTGTTCAGGGACCCACAAATTCCTCCCTAGCGTCCCACAATATCCTGGGATACACTTCATCAGGTCCAGGGGATTTTTCTACCTCAATGCGTTTTATGACTTACAGCACCTCCTTCTCTGTAGTATGTACAATGTGTATGAGTGTGTGTGTGTGTGTGTGTGTGTGTGTCAGGGAGAGGGAGAAAGAGAGATACTCATCACTCCTCAGCCTTCTCTGTGCCGAGGGAAAAAGGCCAAACTGATCCAGTCTCAGTGTTCGGTAAATTAATGGAGAAACTTACATGTGGTTAAGGCACAGAAAAAAATGCGGTCTAATCGAATGGCACAGCAGGTTGGAGGAGGTCACCCTGTTGGATCCTGACTCTGTCCTTTTATTTCTTAAATTTTCAGAGGCGAAATTCCCGGAAAAACCAAAATTGACCGTCTTTTATCCGCCAGTGCCACCAGGAGACCCCGGCACCAACACAGCTGCAGTATGCTTGGCTTCAGACTTCTCCCCCAAGGCAATCGAGCTGTCCCTGTACATCGGATCCGACCAGAAGGACAATGTGACAAGATCCAGTGTCCTATTGGAGAGTGGGAATTACAGGAGCTCGGGTTTCGCCTCTTTCCCCCAATCTGAGAAATCGCCAAACATCACGTGCAAGGCAGTTCACAATAATCAAAATTACTTCGTAAACATCCCGCCCGCAGCTGAAATTGGTAAGTTTATTTTATTCTCGTTCATGCGATGTGGGTGTCGTTGTCATGGCCAGCATTTATTGCCCATCCTGAATTGCCCTTCAGCAGAGGGCATTTAAGAGTCACATGCCAGCCAGGCCATGTAATGACAACACATTTCCTTTCCTGAAGGACATTAGTGAACCAGACGAGTTTTAATGATAATCAGTAATGGTTTCATGGTCATCATTAGACTTTTAATTCCATTTTTAAGAAATATTCAAGTTTCGCATCTACAATACCCAGATCAGTATCCTGGATTGTTAGCCCAGTGATAATACCACTGAGACACTGCCTCCTCCAAGAATGTTTTATAATGGGAAGAACGTCCACCAAAATATTATCCATCCTTTTAACGACCGAAGTACTCTTGTGTCATCGTCACTCAAAAGGTAGTCTTTTTGAAAGATTAGCTGACTAATGATTGAAGGTCACTTACTCTCGTCTCAGGACTTCACTGCAGGATTTCCTCAGTGTCTCAGACATAACCAGCTTCAGTTACTTCATCAATCACTTTCAATCCATTATAAGGTCAGAAGTTGGGATGTTCGCTGATGACTGAACAATGTTCAGCACCATTCAAGCCACATCAGATCTTGAACTAGTGCATTGCAACGGCAGCAATAGCTGGTCAATATCTAGGCTTTGACTGACAAGCTGCAAATAACATTTGCGCCACACATGTTCCAGGCAATGACCAACTCCAACAGGTAAAAAAGCTAACAAGCGCCTCTTGACAATTAATGGTATTACCATGACTGAAACAAACAGTAAAGAACAAAGAAAATTACAGCACAGGAACGGGCCCTTCGGCCCTCCAAGCCTGCAGCGACCATGCTACCCGACTTACCTAAAACCCCCTACGCTTCCGGGGACCATACCTCTCTATTCCCATCCCATTCATGTATTTGTCCAGACACTCCTTAAAACTCACTACCGTATCTGCTTCCACTACCACTCCCGGCAACGAGTTCCAGGTATCCATCACCCTATATGTAAAAAATCTGCCTCGTACATCTCTTTTAAAGCTTGCTCCTCGCACCTTAAGCCTATGCCTCCGAGTAATTCACTCTTCCACCCTGGGAAAAAGCTTCTGACTATCCAATTATACATACCTCTCATAATCTTGTAGACTTCTATCAGGTCAACCCCCACTATCAACATCCTGCGGGTTAAGATTGCTCAGAAACTGGACTGTACTATCCATATAAGTGCGGAGGCTGCAAGAGCATGTCAGAGATCGGGAATCCTGTGTTGAATAACGTATCTCCTAATTCCCTAAATCCTCTGCACCATCCACAAGACATAATCATGAGTGTGGTAGTGTATTCGCCATTTGCCTGGATGAGTGCAGCTCCAACAACACACAGAAATTTGACACGACCCCGGACAAAGCAGCTCCAGTTAATTAAATATTTATTTATTAGTGTCACAAGTAGGCTTACATTAAACTGCAATGACAGTACTGTGAATATCCTCTCTTCGCCACACTCTGTGCCTGTTCGGGTACACTGAGGGGTAATTTAGCACGGCCAATGCATCTAACCAGCACGTCTTTCGGACTGTGGGAGGAAACGGGATCACCTGGATCAAACCCACACTGACACGGGGAGAACGAGTAGACTCTGCACAGACAGTCACCAAGCCGGGAATCGAACCCAGGTCCCTGACGCTGTGGCGGGGAGGGGTGGGGGGTGGGTGGCCGCAGTACTAACCACTGTGCCACTGTGCCGTTCTAGCATTAAGTGCTCCATTCACAAACACCCACTTCTCCCACCACCCAAGCACAATGGCAGCAGCGTGCACCATCCACAGGATACACAGCAGTAACTCTCCAAGTCTCTTTCGGCTGAATCATCCAAACTCATGGCCGTTATCATCTCGGAGAACAAGGGCAGCAGATACCTGGGAACACCATTATTTGGATGTTCCCCTCCAAGTCACTCAGCATCCTGACTTGGAAATGTTTCGGCAGTTCCTTCACTGTCGTTGGGTCAAAATGGTGGAACTTCTTCCCTAACAGCACTATGTGTGTACGTACACCTTACAGACTGCTGAGGTTCAAGCAGGAGGTTCATAACCACCTTCTGAAGGTGGCAATTAGGGATTGGCAATAAATGCTGACCTGCTAGCGATATCCACATTCCGTAAATTGATAAAAATAGTAAAAGCTGACTATTACAATTCAGGGCAGTGTCCAGGACCGGCAGCTGCTGGTTCATCACCGAATTTAGGAAAGTATTAAATACGAACCAGGATACAGGAGAATCCCGCTCCTCTGGAGAAATGCCCAGACATCATTCATCCACTGCAGAGCTGAAATCAGGCCTCAGTTTCACGACTTCTTCGGAAGACAGTGAAACACTGCACCGATGGAATGGTCTGGATTCTGGGGTTTAATCCCTGTTGGGTAATCGAGCCTGCGCTCTTTGATTTGCCGAACTAAATGGCAGAGCTACCAATGTTTCTCCGTTGTGAATAATCAAATGAACAAGTCCAATCGTGCTGTTTGATTCTTACTTTGTTCGTGGCTATTGATTATGACAACAACATTATTCGAAGTGATATTGAGAGCAAACATGGTTACAGTAATGTCACTAGCTCACCGAATAAGTCAAATGTCTTTATTGCCCTTCCAGAGAAACCTCAATGCCTCACAAGTCGAAATGATTCCTCGACAGAATTAAGTGACACGGAAAACGGTATGTGTTTTATTCAACATTTATCAAAGTAAAATACTTGCAAATAGATTAATAAGTGTTCAGATATGCACGGATACAAACCCGGAGGTCAAATGATAAACATATCATGAGATATAGAGAAAGATAGATTGTCACACAGAGTGAGGGAGAGAGATATATAAATCCAGGGAAAGAGAGGGGGCAGGGGGTTGGAGAGAGAGAGAAATTCAGAGTGAAGGAGAGATGAAGACAGATAGACAGGCAGGCGGGCCGGCAGACTGATGGAGGGACAGGGATGGACAGACGGACGAAAGTCAAGCAGTTAGATAATGAAAAAAAAATCACATTAGTGATATACAGTTGTTTTTCAATTCCAAATGATATATGCATTACACCAGATTGGTCATTTTTTTTCTCTTATTTTGGCAGATCGAACGAGGGCGAACTTTTTGTCTTTGACGGTGATGGGGCTCAGGATTTTGTTTTTCAAGAGCATTGCCTTCAATGTCATGATGACGGCCAGGGTGTGGCTATTTTGAGGTAAGGACAGTCACCTAAATGCGTGCCCGGAAAGACAAAATGTGATGGACTTTGTCCATTGACGGGATCTCGCGAGGCCACTGTGGCAGGCGCTGAAGCTAACCCGTGGAGTGAACATTAACTTGGATGCATTTAGACAAACGAAATCTTATTCCCCTGCTCCATCCTCATCGTTTTTCATCCCGCTCCCCCCAACCCCCGCTCCCAATCGCAGCCTTGACTTCTTAAACCTCTCCTGAATAAAAAATATGCCTTGTACATCTCCATTAAACTTTGCCCTTCGCACCTGAAACCTATGCCCCCTGGTAACTGACTCTTCCATCCTGGGAAAAAGCTTCTGACTATCCATTCTGTCCATGCCTCTCATAATCTTGTAGACTTCTTTCAGGTCAACTCTCACTATCAACATCCTGAGGGTTAACGTTGCCCAGAAACTGAACTGGACTATCCATATCAGCGCTCTAGCTGCAAGAGCATGTCGGAGATTGGGAATCCTGTGCTGAATAACGCACCTCTTAATCCGCCAAATCCTCTGCACCAACCACAAGACATAATCATTTGTGTTTGATTATGGGTGTCACTCACTAGTCTCGCCTTTTACGCCCATCCCCTGGTCTTGAGCTGTGTGGCTGTTTCGGAGAGTCGGACAATATTTTTTAAAACTCAGTCGGTTGGTGCTCGCTGATCCCCCTCTCCGCTCTCGGCCGTTGCCTCTCTCTCTTTGTCCCCTTCCTGCTCCCTCACACCTCATGGACCTTTTAGCTCATCCCCTGGTCTTGAGCTGTGAGGCTCTTTCAGGGAGACTCTATCAGCCAAATCGCATCCTTCTGCACTGTAGGGGTTCTTGTGCACTTGCATTGGTTTATGAGAATATTAACGGAGACCCTAAAGATAAAACGTGTTCTTTGCTTGCTGATTTTTGACATACTACCACTGTTGCTCCTTTCATTCCAAACAGAACTGCGTTGGACGATGAAATGGATTCAGGTGTGAACTCATTGACTGGGGCATCAAAATCCAGACTCGTTCTGATGATAGATTCCGCTTCAAGCAATTCAATCTCGCTTGTTTTAAATGGCGGCTTAATTTTAAAGATCCTTATTTCGGTAACTTTTTTCCAATGTTGTTTTGATTTGAAACTCGTGGTTCTGCATGATTTCTACTGCTTATGCGACACAAACATTTCAATTATGTATTTTAGCAACAGCGTGGAGCTAATATTTATATGGTTTCTGCCTGCATTAGTGTCGGACACATTTTTGAAAACAGCATTTTCAATTTTAGGACATGTAGATCTTCGATTTTTATAATCTTTGCTTAAAGTAGCAGAATCCTATTGCAGAGAAAGCAGCCACTCAGCCCATAGTGACAGTACCAGCCCCCTTACAGGGCAATCTAGCTAATGGAACCTCATCTTTTCCTTTTGGTTATTTTATTTAGGTAGTTATTTTGAACATTGTATTTTTATTGCATGCAATTTAAGAGCGTAAGATACATTTAATCAGCAAAGGTCTGATCGGATTTTCATCAGACTCGATAACTCAGTAGTTCGATTTGAATGGCGAACAGGGAAGCAGGGAAATGACCCCGACCTGATCCATTCAGTTTTAGTCAATCTGTGTTCCTTTGTTAGTATTTCAAGAGCTAGTGGAGGGAAGGGTAAGTTTGACTGCCTGGAGTTACTTCTCTGAATCAAAGGAAGTCGATCAGAGCGAATATCAGGCGGCTATTGGGATGCCACCCGCTTTTCGATTGCAGCCAAGGTGATGTTCTTGCTCCCATGCTTAATCTTGGACTCCAGATTTTTCTCCCAGCGCGACCCCAGCCTGTACATCCGGGTCCTTAGAGATAATCGAGGCACCACCTGCCACTGTGTTGAGCTTTATCATTACACGGCATTTCACAAGTAAGATGAGCAGGAGTGTTTGAACATTTCTCCATTAGCTTAGCCTAAAATAAATCTGTCTGATACACAGTGCTCTCAGGTTATTTCACAAATGGGACATTCATACATGTTTAAGATCGTCCGGTTAGGCAGGGGAAGCGAGACTTATGGGGATAAAATGGCGAAGTGGAGTTGAGGATAATATCAAACCAGCCATGATTTCATTAAAGGGCCAGGCAGACCCGGTGGGCTGAATGGTCCACTTCTGCTCCTCCGCCTTAAGGTCTCCTGCTTCGTTAATCACAGTTTTATGCGTATCTGCCACCTTCTTCTTTTGTCATATGTATCGCCATTAATATTGAATAAATTTGCAGTCTTTAATGAAGGGTGTCTTCTGTCTCTTTGTTAATGCGATGGCAAAACATGCATTTGGTTTGGTCAACAGAGCGTACTTGTCGTCACGCAGCACAAATGGAGGCCACTCGGCCCATCGCGAGGATACCAGCTCCCCATGACAGATCCCGCCAATTGGAGCCAATTTATTTTTTGAAGTCTAACAATTGAACGTCCACAGGTTTGAAGCTCCTGGTCTCAGGGCTGAGGTTCATTCGCTCGATGGCCATTCCAGATTAAAGAACAAAGAAAATTATAGCACAGAAACAGGACCTTCGCCCCCCCACCCCCCTCAACTCCCTTCCCCCAAAGCCTGCTGCCCAACTGAACTAAAATTCCGTATCCTCCAGGAACCATATCCCTCTGTTTCCATTCTATACAGTATTGCCCAGTCGCCCCTTAAAAGTCACTGTTGTATCTGTTTCCACTATTTCCCCCAGCAGCGAGTTCCAGGCACCCACCATCTTCTGTGTAAAAAACTTGCCTCGTACATCTCCTTTAAACCTTGCCCATTGCACCTTAAAGGTATGTCCTCTAGTAATTGAGTCTTCCACCCTGCGGAAAAGCTGCCTATCCACTCTGTCCATGCCTCTCAAAATCTTGTACACTTTGATCAGGTCACCCAACAACCTCCGTCGTTCCAGTGAGAACAACCCAAGTTTCTCCAACCTCTCCTCATTGTTAATGCCCTCCATACCAGGCAACATCTGGTAAATCTTTTGTGTACCGTCTCCAGGGCCTCCACATCTTTCTGGCAGTGTACATACCAAAATTGAACACGTTGTTCCCAGTGTGGCCTAACTAAGGTTCTATAAATCTGCAACATGACTTGCCAATTTTTAAACTCAATGCCCAGCCAATGAAGACAAGCATGTCGTATGCCTTCTTGACTGCCTTTCCCAAATGCGTTGCCACTTTCAGTGACCTGTGTACCTGTGTACCAGATCCCTCTGCCTATCAATACTCGTAAGAGTGCTGCCATTTTTGTACATTTCTTATCTATATTAGACCTTCCAAAATGCATTATCTCACATTTGTCTGGATTAAGCTCCATCTGCTATCTCTCCGTCCAAATCTCTAAAAGATCTACATCCTGCTATATCCTCTGATGGTTCTCATCGCTATCCACAAATTTACCAATCCGCAAACCTACCAACCTTTGTTCTGTCTGCAAACGTATCAATCAATCCAGTTACATTTTCCTCCAAATCAGTTATGCATATTACAAACATCAAAGGTCCTAGCACTGATCCCTGATGAACGCCACTTCTCACAGCCTCCATTCAAAAACGCTTTTTCTTTTCGGGGTCTTATCATTATGCTGTCTTCTCCACACCCTCCCCCCCTCCCCACCCCACCCGCCCCTCCCAACCTGCCTAAAAATATAACAACAAAAAATAATGGGAGTTCAGGTAATGGAGGAGGGGAAGCTTTTTATTGGAATGACGAAACTGAGGAGCTAACCCCACCAGGAAAGCGAGAAAAATCCCAAATTGTTCCAAATACCTAAAGATAAAGTCTGCTCCTGATTTAACTACATTGGTTGCAGTGGTAATTAGGGCCATTTGGGATGAGCCATAAATGTTAGCCAGGCCAGCGCCCCCACATACAATGTATTTGTTACTTCACTCATTGTTACGTGCATTGTCGACAGGGCCAGAATGTATTTCCCATGCCGAATCACCATTGAACCACGTGGCTTCCATTGACCACGCTGTTGTACTTGAAGCCTCGTGTCGTGAACCAGATGGGTTTTAACAACAATTGACGCATGGTTAGATTGTTGAATTCCAGATTGCTTTTATTGAATTTAGATTTCTCCCACTGCCATGGCAAGAATTCAATCCGCACACGTGCCCAAAGCATTATCCATTGCTTTCTGGATTAATCGCCATGCTGTTACAACACCCCCGGAGCAGGAGGGAGGAACAATTTATTGTAATAGGTTTTGTGCCCGTGTTAACCATGGAATACAATAATAGAATCGTAGAAACTGTACATTGCAGAAAGAGGCCATTCGGTCCACCGAGTCTGCACTGACTCTCCAAAAGAGAAATCAACCCAGACCTCCCCTCTGCCCACGGTCAATCTGCCTCGCCTGCACATCTGTGGGACACAAAGGTGCATTTGGCATGACCAATTCACCCAACCTGCACATCCTTGGAATGAGGGAGACCAGAGCACCCGGATGAAATCCATGCAGACACGGGGAGAACGTGCAAATTCAGCACAGGCAGCCGCCCAAGGCTGGAATCAAACCCGTGTCTCTGGCTCTGCAGAGCTAACCACCGTGCCTAGGGCTCTGGATGACTTGGCCAGAGACCATTCCCCACAGCAACACATCAAACTTTAGTGTGACTGATCAACCTGTATTTGGTATTTTAGGATGAATGATCCAGCTCTTTAATAAGAATGACATAAATTACACTTCTCAGTCTCAAAGTTCATGCTCTGAATTTCCTATCAGATGTTGATATTCATTTTCTCCTTGGCAGCAAAGGGTTAATCGACTTTGGGTTGCTTTTTTGATAGAAATTGCTGAGATGTAATGATACATGTGTTCATTGCTGATTGGGGGAACCAGGCTCTGGTTGGCAAGGAGACCAACGGCAGCAGGAAGTGGGCCGAGCGTGCGGTTTCAGTCAACAGGTCGCTGAGCCTCTGAGTTTGCTCAAAGACCAGAGCTTGTGGTTCAATCACCCGGGGCTGGAAACTGCAGCAGCGAGATGGCAGTTAGGCAGGGCGGGGGGGAGGAGTGAGAGGCCAGATGTTGCCAACTGTCGACAAGCATGAATCTTTTCACAGACTTTCCCAGCGACTGAAGCTGCAGGAGATTTCTGCATGAAGACAGTTTCAAAGGCGTCCAGCCTCTGAACGATGAAACAGTTCTTTTCTTCGCCCTCTTTATCTGTCCGGCAAAGGTTAAACATTCCATCAGCTTCCACACCACTGCCTTCATCACCCCTCCGACCCCCCCACATCCTCCCCCAAAGGGTCATATATGTTTCAAAAAATCATCACTCTGTCTTCTGTACTCCAATGGACTCTGTCCGATCTTTCCTCGTATAACACCATCCCAAGTCCCCAATCCAGTCGAGTGAAAACACTTGCTGCCCCGCTTTAAGAAAGAAAATCTGCGGATTTGACACCGTCTGGCTTTCATGTGACTCCTGGCACACAACATTTTTTTATTCACTCATGGAACATTGGCGTTTATTGCCCATCTCCAGTTGCCCTTGAGAAGAGTTGACAGTCAATTTTTCCTGTTTTCCATTTCTGTGTCCATAACTCTAAGGGTGGTCAGGTAAATGGCAAAATCCTTGGGGAGACGCGTCAGCTGCGTTAGGTGCAATATGTGGGAGTTCCTGGAGACAACGTGTCTCCCGAAAGTCCACATCTGCACCAAATGCCTGGAGTTGCAGCGTTTGAGGGCCCGGGTTAGGCAATTAGAGCTGCGTCTGGAAGATTTATTTTTAATCAGGGAGAATGAGGCAATAATGGATCGGAACCATGGTCACGTGGAGATCCCAGAGCCTGGGGTGGTGGTGGGGGGTGGGGTGCGGGGTGATGGGTGGGTTACTGTTAGGAAGGGGAAAAAGAAGAGGAGTAATCGTACGAAGACCACCCCAGAGGTAGTCTCCCAACAAGGCGATAACTGGGGTAGAAAGGGCAAGAGAGGAAGACCAGAATGCCTCAGAGGGAAGGAAGGGGGCTCGATGTCAGATAGTTCTGGGGGATGGGAGGGTTAAAGGAATTGATAGGCGGTTTTGTGGGCAAAAGCGGGACTCCAGGATGGTAGTCTGCCTCCCTGGAGCAGGGGTACAGGATGTTTCGGAGAGGGTAGAGGGAATTTTGAAGGGCGAAGGGACCCAGGCTGATGTAATTATACACATACGGGAGGAGGACGTAGGAAGGAAGAGCAGGGGGGATATACGTAGGCAGTTCAGTGAGTTGGGGGCCAGGCTGAAGTGCAGGGCCTCCAGGGTGGCATTCTCTGGGCTGCTGCCAGCACCCGGTAATAGCGGGGCTAAGAATAATGAGATCCTACAGCTGAACGCGTGGCTGAGGGATTGGTGCAGGACAGAGGGATTTAGTTTTGTAGACCATTGGGAAGCCTTTGTGCGGGAAGGGCCCCTGTACAAGTGAGATGGGGAACATTTAAATGGGAAGGGCACACATATTTTAGCTGGGAGGTTAGCTGGAGTGTTTCGGCAGGGTTTAAACTAATATGGAGGGGGGGTGGGGAGGAGACAGATAGCTCAGTAAGCACTGGGATTGGGGGTGAGCTGAGTGACAGGGTAAGTCTAGATGATAGGAAAATCTCCCAGGAGAAGGAGGATCCAAGTGGGCCTATAGGTCTTCAGTGCATCTGTTTTAATGCGAGGAGAGTGGCGGGTAAAACGGATGAACTTGAGGCCTTAATGTTCGCGAGGAATTTAGATGTGGTGCCAGTGACAGAGACGTGATTAAAGGAAGCGCAGGACTGGCAGCTAAATATTCCTGGGTATAAGTGTTTTAGGCACGACAGAGGAGGGTCGAAAAGAGGAGGGGGGGTGGCGCTTTTAGTTAGGGAGCACATCACAGTGGTGCAGTGGGAGGATAATATTAGAGGGGTTAGGAATTGAGTCTCTGTGGGTGGAGTTGAGGAATAGGAAGGGAGCGATTACTGTGCTAGGGGTGTACTACAGAGAGCCCGACAGCCCGTGGGCAGTGGAAGCGGGTATATGTAGAGACATTTTGGATAAGTGTAGGAAGAACAGGGTTGTTGTAGTGGGAGATTTTAATCTCCCTGGGGTGGATTGGAAGGTGCCTAGAGCTGGGGGTTCGGACGGAGAGGAATTCGTAAGATGTGTATTGGAAGGGTCCTTGGAGCAGTATTTAGATAGCCCTACTAGAGAGGGGGCTATACTGGATTTAGTTCTGGGTAATGTGCCGGGTCAGGTGATTGAGGTTGCAGTCGGTGAACATGTGGCTAATAGTGACCACAACTCGGTCTACTTTAGAATACTAATGGAAAATGATGCGAGCTGCCCTAAGCGGAGGGTGCTAAATGGGGGAAAGCTAGATACAGCCGGATTAGGCAGGAGCTTAGGGATACAGACTGGGATAGGCTGTTAGAGGGCAAGTCCACGTTCGGCATGTGGGAGTCTTTCAAGGGAAAACTGAAATGGTTGCAGGAAAGACATGTGCCGGTTAAGAGTAAGGATGGGAAAGGTAGAATTAGAGAGCCGTGGATTATTAGAGATATTGAGGACTTGGTCAGGAAGAAACGAGAGGCGTATTTTAGGTCTAAGCAACTGGGAATGGAGAGAGCGTTGGAGGAATACAGAGAGAGTAGGAGGGATCTCAAAAGGGGAGTTAGGCGGGCAAAAAGGGGGCATGAAATGGCTTTGGCAGGTAGGATTAAGGAAAATCCAAAGGCGTTTTACTCCTATGTCAGGAACAAAAGGGTGGCTAGGGGACTCCTATGTCGGGGACAGAAGAGGGGAAATGTGCTTAGAGTCCAAGGGAGCGGGGGAGATCCTGAATGAATACTTTGCGTCAGTATTCACGAAGGAAAGGGGCTTGGTGTCTGGTACAGTCTTCGAGGGAGCTGTAGACCAATTGAAGGAGCTATCTGTTATGAGGGAAAAAGTCTTAGGGCTTTTAGGTAGCATTAAAACTGATAAATCTCCGGGGCCTGATGGCATTTATCCTCGGCTGCTTAGGGAGGCGAGAGATGAAATTGCTGGGCCTCTGACGCAAATCTTTGTCTCTTCTTTGGACACAGGTGAGGTCCCAGAGGACTGGAGGATAGCGAGTGTGGTACCGTTGTTTAAAAAGGGTAGGAGGGATAACCCGGGTAACTATAGGCCGGTGAGTTTGACGTCAGTGGTAGGCAAGTTGATGCAGAGGATTCTTAGGGATAGGATGTATGAGCAATTCGCGCGTTGCGATCTGATTAGGGATACGCAGCATGGCTTTGTAAAGGGGAAGTCTTGCCTTACGAATCTGGTAGAATTTTTTGAGGAGGTGACAAAAACGGTCAACAAAGGACGAGCCGTTGATGTCATCTATATGGATTTCAGTAAAGCGTTTGACAAACTCCCTCCTGGTAAATTGGTTGAAAAGATTAAGGCTCAAGGAATACAAGGCCAGATATCTAAATGGGTTGAGAACTGGCTTGGTAAGAGGAGACAGAGAGTAGTAGTGGAAGGGTCCTTTTCTAGCTGGAGGTCTGTCACTACTGGTGTGTCGCAGGGCTCAGTACTGGGACCTCTTCTTTTTGTAGTATATATAAATGACTTGGAAGAGGGAGTAAGTGGTGTGACCAGCAAATTTGCAGATGACAGTAAGATGGCTGGATTGGCGGGCAGTGAGGAGCAGTGTCTGGCAATACAACAGGATATAGATAGGCTGGAATATTGGGCAGATATATGGCAAATGGAGTTTAATCCTGATAAATGTGAGGTGATGCATTTTGGCCGAAATAATGTTTGGAGGAGTTATATGATAAAGGGTAGACCTATAAAGAGTATGGACACGCAGCGGGACCTGGGGGTGCAAGTGCACAAGTCTTTGAATGTGGCAGTACAAGTGGAGAAGGTTGTGAAGAAAGCTGATGGTATGTTAGCCTTTATAGGAAGGGGTATAGAGTACAAGAGCTGGAGTCTAATGTTGCAGTTGCATAGAACGTTGGTTAGGCCGCATTTGGATTACTGCGTCCAGTTCTGGTCGCCTTACTACCAGAAAGACGTGGAGACCATGAGAGAGTGCAGAGGAGGTTTACCAGGATGCTGCCTGGTATGGAAGGACTGGGTTATGAGGAAAGATTGAGCAAACTGGGGCTGTTTTCCCTTGAAAAACGGCGACTGAGGGGAGATCTAACAGATGTATATATGATTATGAAGATTATAGATAGAGTAAACAGTGGTAAGCGTTTTCCTATGTTAAAAGCGCACAGTACGAGGGGCCTCGGGCTTAGGGTGAGGGGGGAGAGGTATAACACGGATGTTAGAGGGAGGTTTTTCACACAGAGGGTAATGGGGGTATGGAATGCTCTGCCAAGTAAGGTGGTGGAGGCAGGCACGCTGGAGTTGTTGAAGAGTTACTTAGACAGGCACATGAGTGGGTTGGAGATGGAAGGATATAGGAGATTGTTTTAAATAAGGTTCAGTAGCCTTGGGACGTTCCTGGTAATGTATAAGGATGTGGAATGATACTAATGTTTTTCTCTTTTTATTCACAAGTTCTAAGTCTTGTTGTCCAACGAGGGGCATACACGTGATGGGTCGTACAAGGGCTGCTCTTGGATGTTCGAGAATAGCCTAGTACTTCATGTCGTTAGTGTGTGCTTAAACTGGAGCAGATGCTGGGCAACACGACAGCTCAGTGACTATCCCTGTTTGCTGTTCAGACACATGGATTTGGGCCAGTGTCTGTGGGAGTTTGCGCATTCTCCCTGTTGTAGGTAAAGATACCTCTGAGACGAATTGTGAGTCAAAGTACAGCAGTTTATTCAAAAGCTTTTGGGAGATAGACCTGTCACCTAACAGCGGTTCCCCAGGCATCTCCCCGAACACAACCCCCCCCCCCCCCCCCCGAGTCACGTACGCATCTTCTCATTCTCAGCAGATTGCCAGGCTGTGGGTTGTCCTCCAGCATAGAAACATGGCCGCCACGGCATTTCTTCATGGTTATCTCAAGGCCGCAATTGACATGTGTGATTAGCCCTTAGCTAACGTACAGACCGACAAGACAAGTTAAACTTAACGGGCCGGTATGACAATCTGTGCTCATAAGTTGTATAATATATGTATATGTATAATATGTTAGTACATGACACATAAGCAGTATAAAATGAATATTTATATGAAATATATTTCGGACATGCAGGTTTCACTATATTAGGCGAAAGTCCAAGAAATTAAAGACACAACATAACTACAAGCTGGGTCAACTACATTTCTAAGCGGGCTTATCATAAACTTGTGTATAATAGCAAGAGCAGCTGCCGTCTCCCTGTCTGGGTCACCTGAAACTTGTGTACAACACTGAGCAGTCTGGGCACACGAAAACAAAGTTACATTTACCTGAAATATGTGAAAACAGTCTGCATCTAGGCTACAGGATATTTTTCTCATTCTCTCATGTGTTACAAAGTTTATTAACTCATTCCCGACGACACTCCCCGTGCTTGCGTGGGGGTGCTCCAGTTTCCTCCCACACCCCAAAGATTTGCTATTAGGGTGATTGGAGGTAATAAATTGTCCCTAAATTAGTTTTCCCTCAATGTGGAATGCCATAAGCATAGATAAGGGTCATGGGTGGAGGGGGGACTGGTAATGTTAAAATGGCGGCGCGGGCTCGTTGGGCCGCAGGGCCTGTTTCCCGGGCTGTTTTTGTTCTTTGTTCTTTGTCAACCACACTGATGTGGCTCTAGACTCATGTGTTGGCCAAACCAGGTAAGCATTGCAGATTTCCTTCACTAAAGGACATAGTGACCCAGATGGTATTTTCCTGAGAATTGACAATGATTTCACTGTCATCAGTAGATTCGAAATTTCAGATACTTTTATTGAATTGGGTTTCAAACGCGGGACCCCAGAACATTGGCTGAGTTTTTGGGTTGATACTCTAGCGATAATATCACTACACCCCGCAACACCCCACCCGCACACCCCCCCCCCACCCCGGGTTGACCGTTAACTAACACCTGAAATGGCCATGAGCAAACTATACTGTTCAAATGCAAGAGCAACACAAAACCAGAAAATGCTGGAAAAGTTCTGCAGCTCTGACATCATCTGTGAAGAGAGAATAGTGTTAATGTTTTGAATCCAGATGGCCCTGACGAACCGTCATTGAGACTCGAAACTTTGTCTCTATTCTCTCTCGGCAGATGCTGGTAGACCCACTGAGATGTTTCAGAGTGTTCTGTTTTTGTTTTGGATTGTAGAATCCGCAGTAATTTGTGTTTCGGACCAGCAACAATTTTTGGCCTTGCGAACAACACTCATAGCCAAATGAATGAAAATTATTGAGAAAGAATCCAAGAATTAACAAGTATATGTTTAACTAATTCTTCAGGCAGCAACCATTAATGAATGAAATGAAAATGTTGCACTCCAGTCAATCCTGTCACTCATCCGGTTTATATATTAAACAACGAGGCTATTCGGCCTAACGAGCACACGTTTGCTATCTCAGTGAGCTAAAAAACACCCGACTGCATTTGACGTTGACACATGTCCCTCTGCATGTTATGTTTTCGATTTTGCAATCATTCTCTTTTGAAAGTCACCACGGAAAATGTTTAACCTGGTCTTTGAGACAATGAATCCCAGAGACTAACTGTTGGCGAGGGACAGGGAAGGAGGCAAAAGAGGTGGGGGAGCGGCACTGTTGTGCCTTTGTTGATCAGGGATAGTGTCATGGCTGCAGAGAAGGTGGACGCCGTGGAGGGATTGTCTACGGAGTCTCTGTGGGTGGAAGTTCGGAACAGGAAGGCGTCAATAACTTTACTGGGTGTTTTCTATCAGCCACCCAATAGTAACAGTGTTGTTGAAGAACAGGTAGGGAAACAGATCCTGGAAAGATGCGAGAATAACAGAGTTGTCGTGATGGGAGACTTTAATTTCCCAAGATTGGAATATCCCTAGGGTAAGGGGTTTGGGTGGGGAGGAGTTTGTTACGTGTGTTCAGGAGGGTTTGCTGACACAGTATGTGGATAAGCCTACGAGAGGAGAAGCTGTACTCGATCTGGTGTTGGGTAATGAACCTGGACAGGTGTCAGATCTCTCAGTGGGAGAGCATTTGGGGATATTGATCATAACTCTATCTCCTTTACACTGACATTGGAGCGGGATAGGATCAGGCAAGCTAGGAAAGTGTTTATCTGAAGTAAGGGGAAATATGAAGACATCAGGCAGAAAATTAGAGACATAAATTTGAAGGAAGTATTCTCGGGGAAATGTACCGAAGTAAGGTGGTAGATTATCAAGGAATGTTTGTCTGGAGTTCTGCATGACAACGTTCCGATGAGACAAGGAGGTTATGGTAGGTTACAGGAACCGTGGCACACAAAAGTTGTAATGAATCTAGTCAAAAAGAAAAGAAAAGCGTACAAAAGGTTCAGGGAGCGAGGTAATGTTAAGGATCTAGAGGAGTATACGGCTTGTAGGAAGGAACTTAAGAAGAAAATTAGGAGAGCCCGAAGGGGTCATGAAAAGGCCTTGGCAGTAAGATTAAGGAAAACCCTAAGGCGTTCTACAAATATGTGAAGAGTAAAAGGATGAGATGAGAAGGAATAGGACCTATAAAATGTGACGGTGGGAAGGTCTATATAGAACCGATAGAAATAGCAGAGGTGCTCAATGAATACTTTACTTCGGTATTCACTGTGGAAAAAGATCTTGGTGGTCGTAGTGCAGGTTTCCGGCGGACTGAAAAGCTTGAGTGTGTGGACATTAGGAAAGAGGATGTGTTGGAGCTTTTGAATGCATCAAGATAGATAAGTCGCTGGGACCGGATGAGATGTACCCCAGGTTACTGTGGGAGACGAGGGAAGAGATTGCAGAGCCTCTGGCGATGATTTTTGCATCAATGATGGAGACGGGAGAAGTTCTGGAAAATTGGAGGATTGCAGATGTGGTTCCTATTTTCAAGAAAAGGAATAGAGGTAGCCCAGGAAATTACCGACCGGTGAGTCTGACCTCAGTGGTTGGTAAGTTGATGGAAAAGACCCTGAGAGACAGCATTTATGAACATTTAGAGAAGTTTCGTATGATCAAACGTAGTCAGCACGGCTTTGTTAAAGGCAGATCGTGCCTTACGAGCCTGGTTGAGTTTTTCGAAAATGTGACTAAACACATTGACGAAGGAAGAGTGGTGAATGTGGTTTATATGGACTTCAGCAAGGCGTTTAAGGTCCCCCATGCAAGGCTTATAGAGAAAATGAGGGGGCATGGGATCCAAGGGGACATTGCTTTGTGGATCCAGAACTGGATTGCACACAGAAGGCAGAGAGTGGTTGTAGTTGGGTCTTTTTCTGAATGGATGTCGGTCACCAGTGGAGTGTGCCAGGGATCTGTTCTGGGACCCTTGCTGTTTGTAATTTTTATAAATGACCTGGATGAGGAAGTGGGGGGATAGTTTGGTAAGTTCGCCGGTGACACGAAGGTCTGAGGTGTTGTGGATATTCTGGAGGGATGTCAGAAGTTGCAGCGTGACATAAATAGGATGCAAGACTGGGTGGAGAAGTGACAGATGGACTTCAACCCGGATAAATGTGTAGTGATACATTTTGGCAGGTCAAATGGGATGAAGGAATATAATATTAAGGGTTAGACTCTTAGCAGTTTGGAAGATAAGAAGGACCTTGGGGACCGGTTTCATAGGACTCTCAAATCGGCTTCGCAGGTAGAGGATGTGGTTAAGAAGGTGTATAGTGTGCTGGCCTTCATCAATCGAGGGATTGAGTTTAGGAGTCGGGAGGTAATGCTGCAGTTGTATAAGACCGTGGTCAATCCCCACTTGGAGTACTGTGCTCAGTTCTGGTCGCCTCATTGGAGGAAGGAAACGGAAGCCATTGAAAGGGTGTAGAGGAGATTTACAAGGACGTTACCTAGATTGGGCGGCATGCCTTATGAGGGTAGGTTGAGAGAGCTCGATCTTTTCTCCTTAGAGAGACGAAGGATGAGAGGGGACCTGATAGAGGTGTCTAAGATGTTGAGAGGTATTGATCAGGCGGACTCTCAGAGGCTTTTCCCCAGGGCTGAAATGGCTGCCACAAGAGGACGCAGGTTTAAGGTGCTGGGAAGAAGGTGCAGAGGAGATGTCAGGGGTTAGTTTTTCACTCAGAGGGTGGTGGGTGTGTGAAATCGGCTGCCATCGGTGGTGGTGGAGGCAAATTCGATAGGGCCTTTAAAGAGACTTCTGGATGAGTACATGGGACTTAATACGATTGAGGGTTATAGGCAAGCCTGGTAGGTAGAGATAAGATCGGCGCAACTTGTGGGCTGAAGGGCCTGTTTGTGCTGTACTTTTTCTGTGATTCTATTATTCTAAACCCGACTTGCTCATCTTCGATTCCAGGAACAGTTCTTGCTATGTCTTTTACACGTGCGCCTTACTAAGCCACCATGAAATTTTAATATGTATACAGTAACATACAGGCTACTGAGAAGTAGCTGTTGGTCACATGGCCTCACGCGGCCTGTTCTGCCAGTAAGTAAGATCATGGCTGATCTTATTATAAGCTTCTGCCAACCCTGATAACATTTCACCCTCCTTGTTTACTCAGAATCCAGCTCCTTCTGTCTTTAAAAATATTGAAAAATTGCTTCCACTGCCTTCTGAGGAAGGGACTTCCAGGGACACATGACCCTCTGAGAAGGAAACCTTCCCACTCTGCTCTCTCCTAAATGTGAAATCCCTTTTTTTAAAGAGTGCCCTTGGGGCTTCACTGGAGCATTGCAGCAGGCTAAGGAGGGGCTCTTAGGCAGGGAGAGCGAGGATGAAAACAGGCTGTGAGCTGGAATTGTCGAAATGAGCCACACATTTCTTTTCAGGGAAGAAACCAGCGTCGGCCAAAGTGCAGCATTTCAGACAAAAACAGGAAACGCTGCTTGCATTAAGCCAGCCAGTAACTGTGCAACTGAGAAACCGAGTTAAGGTTTCAGACTGATGTCTTTGCATGAGGACTGGAAGATTTAAGAGATGAAGAGTTATTTTTATTCTTCCGCCCCATGTGGTTGCTACAGCCTCTCGCCTCTTGTCTAACTGCATGTTTCATAAGATAGGTAAATGTCGGCCACATTTCTCTAAGTCTTGTCTCACACACAGTCCAGGTTATAGGCAGATTTCCTTTCTGAAAGAACATAAAAACTAGAAGCAGGAATAGGCCACCTGGCCCTCCGAGCCTGATCCACCTTTCAATAAAAACATAGCTGATCTTTTTCGTGGACTCGACTCCCCTTACTTGCCCGCTCACCATAACCCTGAATTCATTTACTGCTCAAAAATCTATCTTTGCCTTTAAAACATTTAACGATGCAGCCTCAACTGCTTCACTGGGCAGGGATTTATACAGATTCACAACCATTTAGGTGAAAAGGTTCCTCCTCAACACAGCCCAAAATCTCCGTCTTTATTTTGAAGTCGTGTCCCTTTGGTTCTATTTTAATCTACCAGTGGAAACAGCCTCCTTGCTTCTATCCTATCCATTCACTTCATAATTGTGTGCGTTTCTATAAGACCCCCCATTTTCTTCCAAACTCCAATGAGCATTGGTACAGCATTGGTGCACAGAAGGTGCTTTTGCAACAAAGGGTGACAGTTTTCTTAAGGTCTCTGTTATTCAGCCCGAATTTTCAATTCTACGTTTTTATTAATTAATTTTACATTCCACCTGTCACCGTTGGTGGGATTTGAACTCGTGGGTCCAGAGCACCAGATAATACTTTCCCAAACCACAGCCATTACCACGATAAAATCACAAGGGCAATAGATACCTGGGAACACCATCAAAAGGAGATTCACCCTCCAAGTCACTCACCATCCGGACTTGGAAATATATCAGCCGTTCCTTCAGTATTGCTGGATCATAATCCAGGAATTGTCAGAATTTTATAACTTTCAATGAGATCTCCCATTCTTCCGAATTTAACTGAATGCACGCCTCAATCTCTCCTCAAAGGACAATGTTTAAATCCAGAGGCTTAGCTAAAGGGAGAGCAGGGGCAGCGAACGCTGTTTACATCCCATGTATCAGTCTGGTGAAGTTTTGGTACACCCCATCTATAACAAGTATGTTCTTTCTCGCCTTCCTACCTATGCCCAGATTGACGGTGCACTGACATAGTGGTTAGCGCTGCTGCATCATAGCACCAGGGACCAGGGTTCCATTCCTGGCTTGGGTCATTGTCCGTGCTGAGTCTGCATGTTGTCCCCGTCTCTGCTTAGGTTTTCTCCGGGTGCTCCGGTTTCCTCCCACAGTCTGAAAGATGTGCTGGTTAGGTGCATTGACCATGCTAAATTCTACATCAATGTACTGGATCAGGCGCCAGAGTGTGACGACTAGAGAATTATTGCAGTATTATTGTAAGCCTACCTGTAACACAAATAAATAAACTTAAAAGTTATTGTTGAATTCAAAAATCCAACAAATTGCATCTGGTGCACTGCGTGTGCTGGGTGGGGAAATGAATTGAACCTGTATGTCCATAATAGTAATCTGGGACACCTCAGTGACATGGTCACTGTCCTATGATCTGTACCTTCCAAACATGTTATTCAGTTTTGTATTAATTATTGAGTAACCTATATGAATGCATGAACATGTCTGTGTAGTGTCCAGATGCGCCCTACATCCGCCCCCTGCTGACTGCCCATTGCAGAGTCGCTGAGCAGAGACTGATAGCCAAGTTCCGCACACATGAGAACGGCCTCAACCGGGATCTTGGGTTCATGTCGCACTATCTGTAACCCCCACAACTTGCCTGGACTTGCAAAATCTCACTAACTTTCCTGTCTGGAAACAATACACATCTCTTCAACCTGTGCTTAAAGCTCTCTCCGCTCACATTGTCTGTACCTTTAAGAATTGATTAGCTGTAAAGACTCACATTCAAATTATTCTGCATGTAAATCGAGTTTGTGTCTTTGTGTCATTTTTACGATCAGAACTCCCAGCCACCTGACGAAGGGACAGGCTGTCCCGAAAGCTTGCGGCTTTTGCTACAAATAAACGTGTTTGGACTTTAAGCTTGTGTTGTGGGATTTCTGACTGCCCATTGCACAGAGGGAACAGGCGGATGCCACGATTCCCTCTGTCTTTCCTCTGGATGACCACAGGTGCAGCGAATAATACAACTCAAACATTAGGCTGCAAACAGCAAGAACCAAAAATACAACTACAGAATCCAAAAGCAAAGGGAAGGACACTTTCTGGGCTGTTTCGAAGGTTTCAGGACACGGAAGGTAACCTGTTCTTATGTGTGCTGTAGATTTGAACCTCATGGCTCAGCGCTGAAAGAGTTAATGGAAAAGTGAGCATGCGATGAGTAGCAGTTATTGCAAGTGCAAGGGAACCCCAACAGTAAGACCAGATTCTTGCAGTCATGGAGTAGAGTGAGCAATTTCTCTCTCTCTCTCTCTCTCTTTCTCTCTCTCTCTCTCACTCCTTCTCATGCACACATAATCTCACACACGCAGATACACACAAATAAACAAACACGCACACAGAAAAATGCGCACTCAGGCATGCACGCACACTCAGGCAAACACGCACGCAAACTCAGACAATCAGGCACAATCAACATACAAACACGCACACAAACGCCCAGACAAATACAAGCACATAAACACACACCCATAGGCATACACGCACACTTAGACAAAGACTGATACATACACAAACACAGGCGTAGACAAAGACACACAGATTATTCCAGGCAAAATGACACACACACACACACAAACACACGCACACAGACAGATACGTACATGCACACAGGCACAGACATCGATACACACTGTCAGATAAACACACATACACAGGCACGCACACACACACTAACAAGTAAACACAAACGCACATATTCTCAGATAACACAAATATACACACACACAAACCGGCACGTCCAAACACACACACTCTGATAGAGAAGACACAAATGCTCAGACAAACTCAGACACACATACACACAAACACTGCCTCTCAGCTGAATAAACAGACTCAGACAAACACACAGGCACCTACACACACACAGAGTTTCACAAATCATACGCACGAATGCACCCACACAGAACCCCAGACAATCACACGCATGCAGTATCAAAAGAACATGCAGAGAAAGGCACACAGTTGCTCAGTGAAAACAAAAACAAAGACAGACACAGACCCACACACAGAGATACAGAGAAAATAGAAACAGAATGGTCCCATTGGTCCTTCCGAAACTTCTCCGCCGCTCATTATGATAATGGTGATCATCAAATTCAATATCCTGATTGTGCCTTCCGTCCAAATCCCTTGATCCCTTCAGCCCCAGGAACTATATCTAGTTTATTCTTGAAATCCGGCAACGTTTTGGCCACATTCACTTCCTGTGGTAGTGAATTCCACAGATTCATCACTGCCTGTGGAATGAAGTTTCTCTTCACCTCAGTCCTAAAGGTTTTTCCCTTTACCCTGCCTCATACTTCTGGAATCTTATCAGATTCTTCGTGATCCCCTCTCACTCTTCTAAACGCCAAATAATATAATCCTAACTGACTTCGTCGCTCCTCACACGACAGATCAGGAATCAGACTGGTAAATCTTCGCTGCCCTCGCTCTGCAGCAAGGACACCCTTCCTCAGACAAGGACACCAACACTGCACACAATACTCCAGGTGTGGCCTCATCAACGCCCTATACAATTGTAGTAAAATATCCCTATCTCTATAATCAAATCCTGTCGTTATGAAGGCCAGCACACCCTTTGCCTGTTTTACTGCCTGCTGTACCTACGTGCTTTCTTTCAGCGCCAATACACGTGGATACCAAGCTCTCGCTGAGTATTCACCTCTCAACTTAAACCCGTTCAAATAATGATCTGCCGTCCTATTGTTGCTACCGAAGTGGATAATCTCACATTTACCCACATCATACTGCATTGCCATGCATATGCCCATTCGCTTTGCCTGTTTAAATCACGCTGAAGCATCGCTGCATCCTCCTCAGAACTCGCCCTCTCACCTAACTTTGCGTCATCTGCAACTTGGAGATAATACATTTAGTTCCCTCTTCCAAATCAATTACATTTATGATATATTGCTGTACCCCACTGGTCACTGCTAACCAATTGGAAAAAAGACGCATTTCTGCCAACTCTTTGCTTCCTATCTGCTAACCAGCTTTCTATCCATCTCAAGACGCTATCCATGCACTTTAACTTTTTATGGTCATATGCTATATGAGAACTTATCGAAAGCCTTTTAAAGTCGAAATAAACCATATCTATCGGTTTTCCTTGGTCACCTCTACTAGTTGCATTCGTACACAATTCCAATAGATTTGCTAACCTTTGCAAATCCATGTTCATTTCGTCTGATTTTTACCACTGCCTTCCAGATGCTGAGTTACGAAATCCTTGATAATTGATTTGAGCAGATTCCAAGTTCCGATGTTCGGCTCATTGGCTTATGGCTGACCCTTTTTCTCTCTACCTCCCTCTTTGAATGGCGGGCGTATATTAGTTACCCTCCAATCTGTAGAGAGCCGTTCAGAGTCTAATTTTTTTTCGAAAGTGCCCAAAAATGGATCAACTATTTGCCATGTTTCCCGCCTTCTTACTTTCAGACTGTATTCTTTCCCCTTCCTAATCAATTCCTGAGTCTTTTTTTTGTTGAATTTTAAATTGCTCCAAATTCTCAGGTCTATGCATTAATTTGCCAATTTGCATGTTTTTTCTTCCCTTGTAAGCGATGGCTTGGCCACAGTTCCCTTACCAGCCTTCCACATCCTCTGCGCTAATACATTTCTTCAATATCACATAGAATCCTTACAGTGCAGAAGGAGGCCATTCGGATTATTGAGCCTGCACCGACCGCAATCCCACCCAGGCCCTATTTCCGTAACCCCAATTATTTATGATGCCAACCTCCTGACACGAGGGTTAATTTCGCATGATCAATCAAGCTAATCCATATATCTTTGGACTGTGGGGGGAAACTGCGGCACCCGGAGAAAACCCACGCAGACACTGGGGGAATGTGCTAACTCCACACAGACAGTGATCCGAGGTCGGAATTGTACCCGGGTCACTGAGGCAGCAGCGCTAACCACTCTGCCACCGTGCCGCCCTGCTTTAAGGAACTCATTTACTGGGATAGAACTGGGATAGAATTAATGTTCTTCTAGGGCAAGGGATCCTTTGGTGTTGATCACATCAGAAGAAAGTCCTTATCTAGTTATGATAAGGCAGCGACTCTGGGCCGTTAAAGGTGTCAGGAAACAACAAAGCTCTAAAATTAGGCTCGAAGTGACAGTGGTATTGTGGGGAAATTCAGTAATATTAGCAAAAAAGCATTCTGATCACACACGCTGTGTACCGACTGTGATCAAATGGACCGAGAAGTGGAAAGGGGAGATGGGAAAGGGCTGGCCAATAATTGATACAGACTAGGAAATAACACCAAAGACAAAATGTCAGTTGACGCACCACTTTGGTGAGTGTCTTGGCTCGGAATTATAATACATTTCTGTCGCTCTCACTTATTATTTCTGCTTTTCAGTGTGAGCGCGCCCTCTGCTGATCACTAACCGGAACTATCAGTGCGGTGCTTTTGTCCGGGATCCGCTCTATCTCTGCAGCAGAAACACAAGGCGTCATCGAAGAGAAACGTCCTGGTGATTGTAGTTCGTGCTGGCAGTATTGCCACCACGTTGGGGTCTTCAACAGACAGACTCCCTCTTTAAAGGTCTTGGAATGGTGACCAATTTGTATTTTCAGTTTTTCATCGGATCCGTGATCAACAGTGCGGCCAGAGAGACTCCACATGCCCAGCCGCACATTGAGACAAACAGTTACTGGACATCTGTGTCCAAGAAACAGACCGGAGCATAGTCCAGAAAATAATTGGATTTGAATGTGTCCTTGGTGTGTGGCTGACAACGCCTAGTTTGTCTATGGTAGTGAAGTGCCTTGGTGAAACACAGCAACCTGTTTGATCAAGGGCTTATTGTGTTATCCAGGCCTGGGTATAAGATCAGTGTATGGCCTCCCCAAACCGGCTCCTTTTTCTGATACCTTTCTGTTTTCAGCACTGTTTTCAGCCCTGCTGTGGCATTGCCTTGGGCCCACTGTAACAGCTGCCCATGCATCTGTTTATCATGTACATGGCTGGCAACACCATCTCATCCTTCCGATCATGATGATGTGCATGATGGCCTGGAGACGGTTACAGGCCTTGATGCCCATGTCAGCAAGCGAGTACTGTATTGAATCTGCAGCTCAGAAACAGCCCTGAACTGGCATCAGTTGAGCAGCTTAGAATAGAGTGCTGGGAGTTGTGTAATTAAGGGAGTTAGGGAAGGAAGGGAAAGAGGTTCTGTTTTGCTTTCTAACTTTCTCAGCCTTTAGGGAAAAGACGCTTGATTTTTGGTGAGCATCTGCAAAGTGACTAAGGTTTATTCTGTTCCTAAGAGTCAGCATAGTATAGCAACTGGTGTTGAGGTCAATACAATAATTAAGATCAAAAATAAATTCGATAAAATAAAAGTTTATTCTTACCCATTAAAGATGGGAGGGCAGGTGATGTGTCACCACTGCAGCTTTTGGGAGCTCCTGGGTATCAGTTTGATCCAGGACAAACACGTCTGCAGTGACTGCTTGAAGATCGAGCAGCTTCGACTCAATTTATGAGCTGGAGGCTGAACTACAGACACTACAATGCATCAGGGAGGGGGAAAATTACCTGGATCTTTTTTTCCAGGAGGCAATCACACCTCTTAGAACAGAGTCTTAACAGAAAGAGGTGGATGAGCAAACTGGCCTTGACACCATTGTACAGGAAGCCATTCAAGCTGGAGGTGAAAAAATGTAGGGGTATTATGGGATGGTATAGTCAGAGGGATTCACACTGTTCTCTGCAGAAAAGAGCATGAGTCCAGATGGCTGTGTTGTCTACCTTACGCCAAGGTTCAGGTCATCTGCTCAGGGCTGAAGAGGAACTTTCAGTATTGTATCGAATCTGCAGCTCAAAAGCAGCTGCACAGGGGGGTGACCCAGTCATTGTCGTCCATGTAGGTAGCAATGACTCAGGCAAGCCAAAGAAGGGGGTTTTGCATGGTTAGTATGAGGATGTAGGTACCAAGTTAAGAAGCAGGATCTCAAAGCCCATTATCTGGATTTCTGCTTCTGCAGAAAATGCAGATGTATGGGATTGAGGGTGATTTAGGTAATTGGATCAGGAATTGGCTGGCAGATAGGAGACAGAGGGTGGTGGTTGATGGTAAGTATTCGTCATGGAGTTCAGTTACGAGTGGTGTGCCTCAGGGATCTGTTTTGGGGCCACTGCTGTTTGTAATTTTTATAAATGATCTGGATGAGGGTATAGTTGGGTGGATTAGTAAATTTGCTGATGACACCAAAGTCGGAGGTGTGGTAGATAGTGAGGAAGGGTGTCTTAGTTTACAGGGGGACTTGGACAAGTTGCAGAGCTGGGCCGAGAGGTGGTGGATGGAGTTTAATGTGGAAAAGTGTGAGGTAATTCACTTTGGCAGGAATAACAGATGTGTAGAGTATAGGGCTAACGGTAGGACTCTGAATAGTGTGGATGAACAGAGGGATCTAGGAGTATGTGTACATAGATCCCTGAAAGTTGGGAATCAAGTAGATAAGGTTGTTAGGAAGGCATACGGTGTCTTGGCGTTTATTGGTAGGGGGATTGAATTTAGGAGCCGCAGCGTCATGTTGCAACTGTACAAAACTCTGGTGCGGCCGCACTTGGAGTATTGTGTGCAGTTCTGGTCCCCACATTATAGGAAGGATGTGGAGGCTTTGCAGAGGGTGCAGAGGAGGTTTACCAGGATGTTGCCTGGTATGGAGGGGAGGTCCTATGAGGAGAGACTGAGGGATTTGAGGTTGTTTTCGTTAGAAAGAAGGCGGCTAAGAGGGGACCTTATTGAAACATATGAGATGATTAGAGGTTTAGATAGGGTGGACAGTGATAGCCTTTTTCCTCGGATGGAGAAAGCTAGAACGAGGGAGCATAGCTTTAAATTAAGGGGTGGTAGTTATAGGACGGATGTCAGGGGTAGGTTCTTTACCCAGAGGGTGGTGAGGGATTGGAATGCACTGCCTGCTGCAGTTGTAAATGCGCCTAGTTTGGGGGCGTTTAAGAGACCCGTGGATAGGTTTATGGATGGAAAGGGTTTGGTTTAGATTAGAGGGTCATTTTAACTGCTTTTTAACTGGTCGGCACAACATCTTGGGCCGAAGGGCCTGTTCTGCGCTGTAATGTTCTATGTTCTATTAGCTGAACCACTTGCTAATTGGTTTAGGACAAATCAGATCAGAGAGATGAATGCTTGATTCAAAGACTGGTGTGGGAGGTGCGTTCTGGTTAATGGGCAATGACACCAGTACTGGGGAAATTAGGATCTGTACCATTGGAGCGGTCTACACCATGGTACACCATGTTGGGGCCAGTGTTCTTGCGAACCACGTAACTAGGAAGATAGAGAGGGTTTCAAACTAAATACTGGACAGGGAATCAAATTTGGGTCAAGGAATTAAATTTATATATATGGCTGGATGAAGGAATGGTTGCCAGTTTTGCTGATGACACAAGATAGATGGGAAAGTAAGTTGTGAAGAGGACATTTGGAAGGTACAGAAAGAGAGAAAGGTTAAGTGAATGGGCAAATATATGGCAAATGGAGTAGAATGTGGGAAAATATGAAGTTGTCCATTTTGGCAGGAAGAATGAAAAAGAAGCATTTTGTCTAAATGGTGAGAGATTGCTGAGCTCTGAGATTCAGAAGGACTTTCAGTGTACTGGTGCATAAATCACAAAGGGTTAATGTAGGTACAGCAAGTAATTAGGAAAACTAATGTTATCATTTATTGTGAAGGGAAAGAAATACAGAACTAGGGAGGTTATGCTTCAATTGTACAAGTCACTGGTGAGACGGCATCTGGAGTACTATGGACAGTATTGGTCACCTTGTTTAAGGAAGGATATAAGTATAATGGAGACAGTTTGGAGAAGGTTTATCAGGCCAATATTTGAAATGGTGTGGAGATACTGGCGTTGAGTGGGGTGGGCACAGTGAGAAGTCTCACAACATCAGATTAAAGTCCAACAGGTTTATTTGGAACCACGAGCTTTCGGAATGCTGCTCCTTCTCAGGTGAGGAAGGAACGGCGGTCCATAAGCTCGTGATTCCAAATAAACCTGTTGGTCTTTAACCTGGTGTTGTGAGACTTCTTCTATTGCCTGTAATTGATGGGCTGCGTTATGAGAAATGGTTAGACTGGCTGGAGTGTTTCCGTTAGAGTTTGAAAGAATAAGTGGTGACTTGTTCCTGCACAGCCTTGACAGGAAGGAGGTAGAGAACATTTTTCCTCTTATGGGATAATCTAGAACTAGGGGTCACAGTTTCAAAATAAAGCGTCACCCATTTAAAGTAGGAATGAGGAGATTCTTTTTTCTCTAACTGTCGTGAGTCTTTGGAACTCTCTTCCTGAAAAGGTGGTGGAAGCAGTTTCTTTGAATATTTTAAGGCAGAGGTGGATAGATTCTTGGTAAGCAAGGGTGTGAAAGGTTATTGGGAGTCAGCAGGATGGAGATCTAAGGTGACTGACACATTAGAGAGTAAAGGTCCATTCTGCTCAATCTCTCCTCTTTGGCAGTCCTGTCATCCCAGGAAACAGTCTGGTGAACGTTTGTTCCTCTTCCTCTGTGGCAATTCTCTGGATAAGAGACCCAAACTCTACATAATATTCCAGGTGCGGTTACACCAAAGCCCGACAAAATTGGAGAAAGATTTCCTCTCTCTGAAACTGCATCCCTGGGGATTAAAGGCTAACAGACCATCTGCATCTAATTTCCTGCTGTATCAATATGTTGGCACTTTGTGATTTGAGGACAAGGATTCCCTGATTCTCTCTGACCTATTTCTGTACTTCCTGCTTTTCCATTCTCACTCTCTGTCTTTAGGGTCTTGGGAAATTCGAATCAACAGTGGCTGCAGTGTCTCGACTACTGTTGGAGTTGGCCCTGACCGTCTACAAGTGCCAGGTGTTGGGGCTGCTGCCCACACACACCTCCGACTCGTTGGCATTCCTCCAGCCACCCCAGGTGAGAACGGCACTCGGGCCGAGGGGGAGCCAGGAAAATAGGAAGAGGAAACTATGCAGGGCTGTGGAGCCTGAGAGATTGAGTAGATTGGGCCCAATTTGCTTTCTGCATTTTGGGGGCATGGGTGTCGCTGGCTGGTCAGCATTATTTGCCCATCCCTAGTTGCTCTAGTTAATTAGATGTGTTTGAGTGGCTGACATCCTCGTTGTGATTGCACCTTCCCGTGATTCTAGACAATCTCAACAGGCAGAATGAAGTTTCAGTCGGAAGACAGTTTTTGTACAGGGTTGGAACTGTTTTCAATTACTGGGAGTCTAAGGGCGCAGTAATACACGGCAGCGTTAATCGGCTGTAAGTCCATGATGGTTAATTTTGCGGTGGAGTCTGACAGCTGGAGATCTGAAGAAAAACGGTTTCGTAACGCTGTGCCTTTCCATTCCACAGTATCCCTCGACCTTTTCGATACAACAAATTGGGGCTCCTTCCCTGGTTGTTGCATGTACCAATGTAGGTAATACCTGTCTTCTGTAGTGCTAAACGTGCATCGTATAGTCACGGCTTCACCTTCTCTCACACTCACTGAGGCCAGAGACTGAGTAATTGAATCTCCATCACACTGACCTGTAATGTGTTCAGGAAGAAAACAAGACCATCGGTAACATAACATTAACACTTCAGTTTGAATGCAACACGATTGGAATCATCCTTACCGGTAATGAGTATTCCCAACACAATCCAGACTCTGAATATTTTCATGGCTGCTGCGAAGTTCGAATCTCTCTCCCTTTATAATTTCAAACCCGAACCAAGACAAACACCCACATAGGATTCAATTGGTTAAAATCACTTCCTCCTCTATTGTTTTCCGGCAATGACGCAATCGTTAATATACCCGCCAGATACATAAATCAGATTAAAATGTGGGCCGTGGACAGCTGGATTTCTTTCACCGACAGTATTAATTATGCACTGGTGGAATCAGTCACTCAGCGAGTATTGTAGAGAGAGCATCCTGAACTGCAGCTTCACTGAGCTCTGAGCATCATTTCCTGGGGCCGAGTTGGTCAGTTTCCGCCGGAATATTCATTCCATTCAGAGCTGGATAGTGGATTAACTTCAATGTCAAGTACTATTCAGGGTTAAACTGATATGTTCCCCACACGACCCAGGGATTGAGCCGTATCCTCTCTGTTCGTTCTGTAAAAGAGGAGTTGGATATTTGAGGTAATCGATTGTGAACCCCGCCCCCCAGGTTCCTCAGTACCTGTTCAGAGCCACTAATTATGGGTTTAACGAGACGGCTCCCGGCTTTGAGCATTTCAGCGGGAATCTCAACCTGAAACAAAACACTTTTCACTTGTCCATGAAAGGTTTGAAGATGACAGACAGCGCCGTGTATTACTGTGCTCTGAAACCCACAGTGAATAAGGCTCCCACGGACCTCATACAAAAACCGGTGTAAGTTCATCATCAATGGTTCTGTATAAAGAAGTGTTGCATCTTATCGAAATATACAGAGAATTAAGACCAGAACACAGCCCGGTCTGAATTGTATTCTCTCGCTGAGGTTAACGATCATCACTGTTGAGAAATGTGACATTTGGCGCTCAGATTACTCCCGGATCAAACTCAATTACTTCCTGATCCAATACACACAAATACACAGTCTCCGGGGTGAATAACTTATCAGTCTGTACTCATCATCGTTCTGGATCAGGTGCCTAGCTGTAAGGCGATTCATTTCCAAAGTGATCTGTTGTGAAATTCAGCTTCAGTGTTGTCCCATTCTAAAGTCCCTTGAGTAGAAATAATGACTGATTGAAATCTGCCCTTTCCAGCGGCAAGGGTAACCCCGGTGAAACCGTATCTTGATGTGGAGTTCCGTGACTACTTATCCCATATTCATAAAACACCTCATTATTATTTATTGTCATGCACTAGATGCACTCATTAATACATGTTCATCAGATCGATGATTGATTATTTAACTTTCTGCATTAATTAGAAAGAAAAATCTACCCAAAGAAAGATTTTCACAATGAGTTCGGAGGAAAACGAGTTAAACCAAAACATACAGAATGAGGGAAAATGTGAGAGGGAGAAAGAGGGAGGAAGTGTAGACACCCACAGCCAGGGACAGAATGTGACTGGTGAGTGTCAGCCCTATTCAACCTTTCACTAACAGAGATTGGTCCACTGCTGACATCAGAGCTGAGACACCAGCCAGTGGCAGCACTGATAACCGGCCCCCAGTTTCCCAATGATTGAAGCTGCCTCTGACCTGGGTTTGCTCTGTGATACAAGACTAGAAACAACAACACATTTTAAACAGTGTCGCCTTTTTCTTCCAAACAGGATCCATGTGTTCCCTGTGTGCTTTACTGATAATAATGGTCATGTTGCCCGGTGGGTCTGAGCTCAAATCCTCAGTAAATATTTCATGGATTATGTTTATTCAGATTTCTCACACATTCTGTATGTTGTTGCAGGAACCAGTGGCCAAGATTCAGTTTTTAGATTTCCAGAAGGCGTTCGATAAGGTGCCTCATAAAAGGTTGCTGCAGAAGGTTAAGATGCACGGAGTTGGGGGTAAAGTGTTAGCGTGGATTGAGGATTGGTTATCTAACAGGAAGCAGAGCGTTGGAATCAATGGGTGCTTTTTCTGGTTGGCAGTTGGTGACCAGTGGAGTACTGCAGGGATCGGTGCTGGGGCTTCAACTGTTTACCATATACATGGACGATCTGGAGGAGGAGGCTGAGTGTCAGGTAACGAAATTTGCTGATGACACGAAGGTGAGTAGAAAAGCAAATTGCGTGGAGGACGCGGAAAGTCTGCAGGGAGATCTGGGTAGGCTGAGTGAGTGGGCGAGGACCTTGCAGAAGGAGTATAATGTTAGCAAATGTGAGGTTATCCACTTTGGTAGAAATAATAGTAGGAAGGAATATTATTTAAAGAGTGAAAAGCGGAAGCATGCTACTGTGCAGAGGGACCTGGGGGTCCTTGTGCACGAATCTTAAAAACTCAGTCTGTATGTGCAGCAGGTGATCAAGAAGGCAAATGGAATGTTGACCTTTATAGCGAGGGGGATAGAATATAAAAGCAGGGAGGTCTTGCTGCAACTGTACAGGGCACTAGTGAGGCCGCAACTGGAGTACTGTGTGCAGTTTTGGTCCCCTTATTTGCGTAAGGATAGATTGGCCTTGGAGGGAGTACAGACAAGGTTCACCAGGCTGATACCGGAGATGAGGGGGTTAGCTTATGAAGAGAGATTAAATAGACTGGTTTAAATAGACTTTAAAAATTTATTGTTTTGTTGCAGTACATGGTTTAAGTGGAGTTGGACTTACTTCCTAATCGAAAACATGAATGACATTGCTGCCAGTTTGAAGAGCAGACAGAAAAACACGTTCTATAATCCCGTCAATTACCCACAACAATTTATGTTTGCATTGCTTCTTTTGATTCCTCCAGAAGGAGGCCGTTCGGTCCATCGATTCCGCAACAACAACAATCCCACCCACGCCCTATTCCCGTCAACCCACATATTTTCCCTGCTATTCCCGCTGGTACTTGGGTCAATTTCGCATGGCCAAACAACCTAACCCACACATCTTTGGAACGGAAACGGGAACACCAGGAGGAAACCAACTCAGACACGGTGAGAACGTGCAAACTGTGCACAGACGGTGACCCGGGAAATTTAACCTGAGTCCCTGGCGATGAGAGGCATCAGTGCTTACCACTGCGCTACCGTGATGCCCTTTCTACTGAATTCAATTTTGCTGCAGCTCACTGCATTTAAAGAACAATGTTAGTGTCAGCCTGTGATAAAACCATCTTGTGGTAATTCTGCTGAACAATATTAAATTATCACCCTTAATGGACCGTTGTAAGTTGGGCGCCGTTGCTTTTAAACTTTGCTGCTTTTCTGGGTGAACTCCAGCTCTATATTCCTCCCACAATGTCACCGCTCAAACTGAGTCTTTCTCCATCCCACATTGTTAAACTCACAGTTATTGGTTCCTGAGTGAAAACTGCCTCCACTGAACTGGAGGTCGGAGAGTTCACTGTTTAATTCAATTAAAAGTTTTCTTGTCATTGAAGCCGAGATTTGGACCCAGATCTACGAGATATCTGTGTCAATAGAAACAATAAATTCTACCCCATTATCAGTCAGATTTTACGCCGCATCACCATTTCTATCGTCAGCGCTTTGCAGCCGGTCGCTCCCTGTTTCTTTGTTTAAGAAATGCGACGTTGCCTTTTTAGACGCAAAAGGGGAAATCTCCCTTACACTGATTCCGACAGAACTGCTGCTGACCGGGAAGTAACACAGGGATGTTACACAGCAACAAAACTTAACTCCTTGAATGGGAATCGAACCCATAGTGAGAACGCCGAATCAAAACCAGCAGGGAAGTGGGTGGAAGCTCTTTAAAAAAAATAATTTAGCCATGCACCATCTGCTTTCTATTTCTATTTCAAATTTTGTTTTCACCAAAGGCAAGTTTCTCCTTCAAATTGTCATGTTTAGATTGCACACAAGTGACTGAATCAGCCAATGAAAACAGCGACTCCTGTTGGCTGGAACATGAAATTGACAGTGAGGTGAAATAGTCCCGCAAGCTGCTCACGTGACACCTTCAATTTCCAAAACCCACCAAACTCATCACTGTGGCTTCTGTGACGCTTACAAGGTAACACAGGCATTCATCACGGAGGGCAACTGACACAAATCATGTACGAAACTCTACCATGTCTCTTCTCTTCCTGATTTTGTTGCTGCCTCTCTTCCAGCTCCCTCTGGCTGTTCAGCTCCCAGGGCCAATTAGCTGTTTGATACAGACACAGACAGTTGGTGAACCGGAGCTTTACTTGGAAAGCAGGGAAAGCGAATGTGTGATACACGGCATTGAGAGGAGATGGAGTTTAGAGATGACAGTACAAAGAGACACAGATATCCCATCTTCCTGACCCAGTTACTGATTACAGGAATGTACACAGTGCCAATTGTCCACTGTCACGCTCTCCTTCCAGTTTTGAGCATGGAGTTAAGTTTTGAAGTGTTTGAAGACTTGCTACAGTAATTCAGGGTTTTGTTGAGTCCACAGTTGTGTGCAGTTTGGATCCCCGCATTTTAGACAGAATAAAAGCAAAATCGGACGATGCTGGAATCTGAATTAAAAACTGAAAATGCTGGAAAATTTCAACAGCTTTAGCGAGAAAGAATAGATATCATTGAGAAACTGAGACATTATTTTTTTCCTGATCCGCGAACCTGAAACACAGGGGTGCAATTTCAGGATAAGGCTCTGATAATTTAGGACTGCGATGAGGAGAAATTGCTTCACTCAAAGGCTCGTGAATCTTCGGAATTCTCTACTCCAGAGGATTATAGATGTTCACCACTGAACACAATTGAGTTCGGGTTGGACAGATTTATGATCTATCCAGAAACGAATGGAAGCAGGGATATGAAACTGGAACAAATGCTCAGCCGCAAGTTCATGTTTCGATTGTAATTTTTAAGTTTAATGGTATAATGGAAGCGTGTATACAATGTTATATGTGATATGTTTGAAGTCGTTCATCATTAAATAATGTTGGTAACATTAGATAACAGTACAGCAGGTAACAATTGAGAGCATTATTTTATTGACGCCCACAGATCCATTGCCAACCCACAACTGTTTGCCTATGCATGCTGATGGTGAAAAGATAGTACAATTCCGTCCCTGGGTGGAATTGAACCACCAACCTTTTGGTTAGCAGCCGAACTCGCTGACGCATTGCGCTACAGAGACTAAGACAGCAGTACTTAAATATCTTCTAAACTAGTGTGTCAATGACCACAGTTCTATTTCTGCAAAACTGGTTCCAGAACTGCAGCATGACCGCACTGTTTACAATTCTATACAAGTCTCTTTACTTCCATTGACAAGCTTGTGCTTGCGGACAATGTCACGTACCCTGAGTCACCGTCAGAGGGCGCAGTCGTTATATATTTCTCCCAACTTGAAATGATGGCAACAAAACCTATGGTTCTATTAGCGTACCGTTGCTATTGGCAGCAACATCAGCAGTCCCATTTTTCTGCTCCCTCTCTCTCTCTGGTTCACCCCATGTGCCCTGCATTACTAAATGAACGGAAAGGTGGCACAGTAGTTAGCACTCCTGCCTCATAGCAAAGGGGGACCAGGTTCAATTTCGGCCTTGGGTAACTGTCTGTGTGGAGTTTTCACGTTATACCCGTGCGTTTTCTCCTGTTTCCTCCCACAGTCCAGAAATGTGCAGATTAGGTGGATTAGTCATGGGAAATTGTCCCTTAGTATTAGGGTGATTAGGAGAGTAAACACATGGGGTTATGAGGAAAGGGTCTTCGTAGGACTGTTGTCGCTGCAGGTTTAATGGACCGAATGGCCTCCTTCTACACTATAGGGACTCTATGATTCTATGAAGACAGTTCTGTCGATTTGCTTGTTTGGCACTTGTTGTATCAGGAATGCGGGCGGAGCAACGGGCGTTGTGGGGTCTGAATCTGTATTTCCACTGCGGGAGAACATTTCCTGAACTGCAGCGTTAGATTCGGGAGAAGGAAGAAAAAGGACAGCGGACCTCTACTGGTCAATATGTCACATTTTCACTTCGCGTTTCCTTCCCAATTAAAAGTAAAGAATATGCTGTTCTCCTGACTATTGTAATTTAGGATTACTACTAGTCAAATGATGACAACTCTTTAAAAAAAAATTGGGCGTCGGTCACAAGACCAAAATTTTGTCGATCACTAATTATCCTCGAAACGGGCTGGGCTATTTGAGAGTTAGTTATATTCTTGTCACATACAGACCAGGCCAGGCTACGAAGGCAGATTTCCTTCCACAAAGTGGATTAGTGAATAAGGTGGATCTGCAGTGACAGCGTTCGAGCACCATCAGTGCGACTAGCTTTTAATATCAATTAATCACATTTAAATTTAACCAGCTGCCGGGGCAGAATTTTGAATACTTTTCTCCAAAATCGAACTTAAATGTAACCACTTGATATGATGGGATTGAACTGCTTGTCTCAAAGCATCATCCTGGGTCCGTGAACTACTTTTCCAGTGACCCCATGTTGATAATGGTTAAGAAGAGAAAGCGGAAGTCCTTGAAGTTGACTCTTCCCAGAATATTATATGACAGGGGGCCACAACTACAAAGTGCATCTTGTTGTCCCTGAGTGGACCTTTGAAGAAAACGAGATGTCATAATTAGCTGCACCATAACAATTTGATATCCTAACCCTACTGATTTCAGTCATGGTCAGCTTTCGGTACAGCATCCACAGTACACGTTATATTATCTCAGGAATAATAAGCACGCAACTAGAGTTCACTGATCGATTTCCCTGTTCCTTTAGTAAAGAAACGACGATTGCAAAGTATCTCACATTCCATCCACCGATATCTGAACATTCGAACATAAAAATTAAGCTCCTGCAAATCTGGTCTACCATTCAGTCAGATTGCAGTTTATCTGATCGTCCTTTTAAATCCACTTTTCTGCCTCGATTCTCATGGACCATGACATAAATTTTAGTTAAAATGTTTGTTTAACTCAGGTTTAAAATTATTCTGTGACCCTTAGCCTCCACATTCTCTAGATTCTCGCTGAGCCTCAGGCACTAATGCTCGGATGCTAAAGCTAAGAGAATGTGCACAGAACATTGATTGAAAATCCACCAAATCCATCAAAACTCCTTACTCCGCCATTCGAATGACAAAATGAAGGGTTTTTTTTCTTGACATCCCATTTCCAAAGCGGAACAATTCTCCCAACAGGGACACCGAATCGAGTAGAAGTTGGGGAGCTTCCATTCACTGACAGTCATCTGAGCAATTACCAATCACACGGTGCCACTGTTCTGAGACAATGAACTGACGCATGAGCATCCTGAGACACGTCATCAGATTATTAAGGGTGGGGATTAGAATGGGTGTCTTCAAATACCCGATTCCTACTTTACAGAGCGGACAGAGACAATGCGGGTACTCATCATCTGGATTGTGTGGGGAGCATTTCTAACAGGTATTTCTGGACATCACCTTTGTTTTCTTATTTCTAGGACTTGGTTGAATCTCACTATTGAGAACACGTCACTCTATTCTTCATCTATTTGAACATATTTTCCAGATCTGACCCATGGAGATTCTGTCACTCAGCCGCTGCCCTCAGATGTTAAGACAGAAGGAGACGCGGTGACATTAAGCTGCAACTATGAAACTGCAGAAACCGGCTATAATTTATACTGGTATCGACAGCATCCAGAATCCCAGCCCGAATACATTCTGAGGAAGTACTCGGGGGGTGGTGAATATAAAGCAGATTTTGCTAAAACCCGTTTCTCGACTAATCTCCAAACCTGGAAGAAATCCATCAGTTTGATTATCTGGGATCTGCAGTTGTCTGACGCGGCCATGTATTACTGCGCTTTCAGCCTCACAGTAATGGAAAGCAGTCTGACTGCTGTACAAAAACTGTCTCAACAAGATAAGTGAGAGCTCCTCGCTGCTGTACAGAACCTCTGGCAGATGCAGCCACAATGAGCAGTGGCGCTGTCAGCCGCTCAAACACAAACCGACAGGAAACCATTTTCACCTCGGATCAAGTGTCACCCAACTGTTTCCAGGAGAGGCCGAGAAAACAAACTGCAGAATTGTTTTAGGCCGACAAGTCCATCACATAATGAATGTGTCAATTAAATTGTCGCTTCTGCTACTAATCAACTCTGTATTCCTCTAAAATCAGACCTGGATGATAAAATCCCAAACATCCGTCAATCCTGGCGGTGAAGAGCCACACAGACAGCAGACGGACAGTTCTCCATGTTTGTGTAACACGTCACCTGATCCCGGTGTCCCGATTTGTCCTTTCCTTCTTTTTCCGTGCCTGCTTCTCATATTGAACACGCCTCTCTGTATCTCCCTTATCAGTTTCTGGGGGCCTTTGAGGGTGAGCCGTTGAGAGCGTTTATTTGATCACTATTGCTACATTCGAGACAGCTTGCACATCCTGAACACATTTCATAAGGTTTGATTTCTAAAAAAATCCGAAGTTCAGAGCAGCCAATTTCCACTTCTCCCTGGCCGTCTCCACCTAATACCAGGGTAGCATCAAACTTCTTATCATATCCGGCTTGTCTATCTGTTTCTCGCTGCTCCTTGTTTCTGTAAATCAGATGAATATTTGACTACTGCTAGGGAAACATTGTGAAATTCCGTTGAATGATCAAAGTCAATGAGTTCTGAAATCTATCCATTTTTCATAAACTGTTTCTGACCCAACAACATATTCTGATCAAATAAGACCAGAGAACTGGTCTCGAGCAGAAATCTAAAAGGGGAGACGAAGAAGACTTGTTTAATGATACAGGCATGGAATCAGCTTCAAAACACTAAGTGAACCACATAGATCAAATAGATTTATAAATGCGAGTTTTATTATGAACACGCGGTAAAATCAAATGATACAATTCCGCAAGTGTGCCTCACCTGTTTTTATGGGGCGTTATGTTTTGTTCTTTTCGGAAGATTTCTGTGACTTTCACTGGGTTTAATTCTTGCCCCTATCTATCGGTGTGACAGCGCCATCTTCTGGGCACCAACTGGAACACAACTGGGGTGGTTTCGTACTGGATCCGCTTTATCTCTGTACCAGTGTGCGCTCCATCGCACAGAAGTACATGCAAGTATCCGACAGAAGAGCCCCCGCGAGATAGAAAGGAATTGTTTTGTCTCCCTTCTGCAAATCTGCAGAGAACCTCGGTTTGGGGACCTTTTCGGAACCCCCGAAGCTATATTTCTTCGGCAAACATCTCGGAGCTTCCCCAGAATACTGCATGTACCAGAGTAGAGTTGGTTATCAAGTAATAGCAGTCCAGTTCACAGTGCCCTTCCCGAATTGTTAATTGGAAATGAGCCTGGAACACTGAAGCTATGACACACATTCCTGTCACACAAATACAGATTGGTTCAAAAGTCAGGGTTTAAAAATAACCATTGTTGACCATTTGTTACCATTTACTAATGGACCCGCCGGGCAGCAAGATCATTATTATCAGTAAGGAGCTTGGGGATCAGATGGTTTCGGTGTATAGATCTCGATAGAAAGTAACAGAATGCTCTAATTCTGCCAATGATTCCAAACTAGTGTAAAGGATAGCCCCGATTATAATCTGGTTTAATTTTTGAGAAACTGAGGGGCATTTCCCAGGGACAGGATTGGCTACTCTGCCGGGACTGATGGATGTTCCCCGCCAATAAATGAGAGCTGTAAAGAATCGCGTTTTCTGTTTAGTTTTGTGTCTCATGTGACTTTCTTCATAACCCTGTCTCATTGCCTCTGTTTCTCTGTTATCCCAACCTCTCCTTTTCGTAAACTTCCTCATCGCTGAAAAATGACTGAAAATCAAGGAGGCCATTCAGCCCATGTTGTCTCTCTGCTAGAGCAATTGACCGGTCCCACCCCATCCACTCTGTCACTGCAGCCCTGCAAATCTGTTCCCATCAGTTTCCAACCCGATTCCTTGCGGAAAGACAGCGAAGAACACGGAGGAAAGAGGGATTTGAGGAAGGGAAGGTTTCACCTGATGGGTTGTTGGCAGATGCTGTGTTGCGGGTAAATTGATTGCAGTCTCCTCCAGAAAGGACGACAGAGTGAATGGGAGGGAAAGAATATGACCGAGATGAGACATAAGAGAGGGAGGGAGAGAGATAGAGTGAGAGAGGGAGAGAGAGAGAGAGATGAAAGCTTTTTGTTTGTCAGCAAAAGTGATGGTGTAACCATCACTGAATTCCCCACTGTCAACATCCTTAGGGTTACCATTGACCAGAAACTCTCCTGGACTCACCACACATAAACACAATAGCTACAAGACCAAGTCAGAGTCTGGGAATACTGCTTGGAGTAACTCACCGCCTGTCTTGGTGAGGTCCCTGTCAACACTAACAATCAGAATTTTCTGATGACAATCTACAGGCCAAGCTTACATTCCCCGGCCACCCTTCCTCCTCCCCAGTCTCTGGAAGTCCGGCCATTCCCCTGTCAGGTCACTGACTGTAGCCAGGCTCGGATACTTCTCTTTCAATGTCAACACAGATCACCACCAACTGGCTTCAGAGAACCAGAGACAGACACGGAAGTGAGGTAAGAACATCCCAGGGGAACTGAACAAATTATTAAGGGAGGGACTTGGAACGGGTATCTTCAAATGCGATCCTGCAATGATCTGTTTGTCGGATTGAATTCGAAAGCTTGTTTTCTCAGTCTCTCCTGGGAACAGTTTCATTCGAGGTGAGTTTGGTTTCCTGTCGCTGCACATTGCGGCTGCATCTACTACAATCCTCCACAGACCCCAACAGACAGCAGCTGCACACTGCAGTGAAAGGCAGTTTTTGTACAGGGCTGAGCTTGCTTTATATCACTGTGTGCCTGAAAACGCAGTAATACACTGCGGCGTCAGTCAGCTTCAGACCCGAGATGGATAAACTGGTGAATTTAGTCTCTGTCTGAAGCTCAACAGAGAAACGGCTTTTAGCAAAATCGGCTTTTTCTTCACCGCCGCTCAAATATTTCCGCAAAATAAACTCAGGCTCTGAGTCTGGGTGCTGCCGGTACCAGTATAGAGAGTAGGAGCCTAATGTAGTATCATAGTTACATTTTAAAGTCACCGCTTCTCCTTCTGTCCTAACATCTGAAGACAGTGACTGAGTGACAGAATCTCCATGAATCAGATCTGAAAAACAAATTCAAATATAAAAATAGCTGACCGATGACTGTTTCAAAATTGTCGAACAAAGTTGAAATGTGTTTGGTCCACATTTACCTGTCAGAAATGCTGCCCACACAACCCAGATGCTGAACAGCCGCATTGTCTCTGTCCGCTCTGTAAAAGGGGAGCTGGGGATTTTGAAGACACCGGTTCGAAACCCCGCCCCCAGTTCGAAACCCCGCCCCCAGTAACCTGCTGATGCCTCAGGATGTTCTCACTTCACTTCCTGGTGTTCCCAGTGACAGTGTGAATAGACAGGCCGGTGAGCTGGCTGTCATTGATTGGAAATACTCAGCGCTGGGTAACAGTCAGTACCGAATGGGGAGAATATTTCCCTTTTCCAGATGGTGACTGTTAAATCCGACTCTGGTTAATGTGACCGTCAAACTCAGGCTTGCTCCAGGGTTTGTTTCATTCAGGGATCAGTCTGTTTATTTAAGTGTTACCATCAGGAGAGTGGCTCAATCGTGACTGCGTAATTACCTTCATTAGTCATTGATCCAATTATTGAACTTTTTTTGCATTTTATGTCGGAGTGGCTGATTGAAGCGCCAGACCGTCTTGTGACACATTGACAGCGTCCCTGGCGTTCGAAGAGAAACTCCCAATTCAAGAGCAGAGTGAGGATCTGTTGGAGAAGGAAGGAGCGGTTATACCGCCGTTCAACTATCTGATAGTCAGTTATGGAATCCTTCTCACCATAGTTCAAAGGAAAGAACATATTTTTGTGACGATATGCCTGATAAAAATGCCCGAACACTTTCGAGCAAAGACACCAGCTGTCACTGTGCATTCAGTTGCACAGTCTTAAAGTATAAACACTTCCACTAATATATGCAATGGCACCTCGGTTTAAAATTATTCACTTCAATCGCATTCGCAATCGTTTATTAAATAAACGATAATCCTCGGTGTTTGGAATTTGTTTAAGACAGAATAATGTCAGCACTTCCTATAACTCGAAACTCATGAGCTCAAAGCTCGGGAGGGAAGTCCAGAGGGCAAGTTGACAGTCCCCAGCGATAGGTAAAGCTAGTTCTCATTAACTACAATTCAACACCAGCCGGCTCGGAAAACCATTCAATGTCACTTCTACTCAAAAAATTAAAAAAAATGAGGGTAGTGCTGAGATGGTTACAGTGCAACAATTCAGGAAGCAGCTCTCAAAGTGGATTTTCCACATCAGACAAACATTCTCTCACTCTCTCTCCCCTCTGTCCAAGATCAGTCTCTAATCCTTCCACATGCAGCTGCTTTTGTGGTGATTATTGATCGCTTTATCTTCTACAAAACATTGAGACAAATTGGGTTGAAACATTCAACTTATCATAACTTCCCTGCGGTGCAAAAGCAGGCCATCTGGCCCATCAAGTCTGCTGACCAGAATTCCACCTTTCCCCCAATATCCCATCTGTTTATCTTGCTAGCCATTCCTCTCCCCACCCCACACCCCCTCCGCCCCCCTCAACACTAAGGGGCAATTTAGCATGGCCAATTAACCTCACCCGCACATCTCTGGAGTGTGAGAGGAAACCCGAGCACCGGGAGGAAACCCACACAGACACAGGGGGAACGTGGAAACCCCACACAGATAGTGACACGAGGCCAATGCACTGTGAGGCAGCAGTGCCACCATGCCGCCGCTGGTGGATATTCGGAGGTGTTCCGATGGCGGCGGACGGAAGAGGAGATAAACTTTGGTTATTCATTGATCTGGCCTGACAATTTCCTTTTGCGACTCACTGGAGTTTTGCCGGACTGAATTAAGATGCCAAGCAGAGATGAATGCTTTGGATCGTTAAACTAAATATTGGAAGAAAGTGAAGCAATTCCGGCCGAAAAGTAGAAACTAGAGATGGGAAGGGAAAGAGTAGGAAAATAAATTGAAAGGAGCAAGGACAATTAACATAAAACAATTAACAAGGACACTTAAGATAAAATAATTATGGCTCCACAGCTGTATTTGTGGAGTCTATTTTTAATATGTTGCGGATTATTCCCTGGTAATGAGGCACTGAAGGCAATCCCAGTGATAATTCGATTTTCTGTGTTATTTCTGGTATCAGAGCGGTGAAAAATTTGCCACGACATCAACTAGAGGGCGCGCTGGTCACATGGGTGTCGCTGCTCTCTCAACATTCATTACTGTTCTTCTTCCTGCTCTGCACAAAACCTCAACTTTTGAAATCGGTTTTTACTTGTGATTCAACCAAAATGCTTCCACCTCCGCCACTTCCTTATTCGCCCCACTATTCATACAAACCCTACAGTGCAGAAAGTGAGCATTCGGCCCATCGAATGTGCACCGACAAAAATCCCACCCAGGCCTTACCCCTACATATTTACCCACTAATCCCTCCAACCTATTCATCTCGGGACACGAAGGGCATTTTTTAAGCATGGGCAATCAACCGAACCCGCACATCTTTGGACTGTGGGAGGAAACTGGAGCACACGGAGAAACCCACACAGACACGAGGAGAATGTGCAAACTCCACACGGACAGTGACCCAAGTCGGGAATCAAACCCAGGTCCCTGGAGCTGTGAAGTAGCAGTGCTAACCACTGTGCTACCGTGCCGCCCTTAGGGAGTGGCTTTGAGCACATGAGTTTCGTTAGGGAGACTTTATTCGTCCAATAAAGTCTCCCGAACGATAGGTATGAGTTTTATTTCAATATAAATGTTAGTGCAGCAGGTCCGCTCTGAAATTTCGAAATAGACTGCACAAGAGATTTGTAACGACGGGCAACGTCACAGAACCAGGGCTGCATGTCGAGTAAAAAGTTTCTGTCTTGTCATTAACCACTTTCTCATTTGTTTCAATGCAGCAGAATGGCGCTTCCTGTTAGATTCCCACTGAAATTAATCAATGTGTTGAAGGGATATTGAAGGGGCACATTCTCTACCGGGATATTACCAACAGGATGGATGGTCCGAGATCTCAGATAGACAAATATGGTTTTAACTGGACACAGTTTCTTTCTGTTGTTGCAGTGGTCTATGGAATGAGCTGAGATGATAAGTTACAGAGAGATTAGGGCGCATTGGACCCTGGTCAACTCTAGACCTCATTTGTTGATAAACATTATTTACTGTCCCAGAGGAAAGTCCAAGCCAGCAATGTAATCTGTGAAAATTGTTAATGTTAAGTGCAATCAAGTAAATAATTAGCATATTGGAGTGAGGGGCCGAGAGGTGTTCAAGGAGGCACAGAGTACAGGTAAAGACAGCAGCTGGTGAATATCTCTGAGGGAAGTGTATGATCGAAGTACTTGACCTGCATGACCGAAGTGCCCCCTAGTCCTACTGTCCTTTCTGAATGGGAAGAGTCTCTCCACCTCTATCCTATCCATCCCACTCATCATCTTATATGTCTCAATGAGATCTCCCCTCATTCTTCTAAACTCTAACGAGTACAAGCCTAGTTTATTCAGCCTCTCCTCATAGTTCAACCCCCTCAACTCCGGTATCAGCCTAGTAAACCTCCTCTGCACTCCCTCCAAGGCTAAAATATTCTTGCGTAAGTGCGGCGACCAAAACTGCACACAGTACTCCAGCTGCGGCCTCACCAGTGCCCTGTACAGTTGCAGCAAGACCTCCCTACTTTTATATTCAATCCCCCTCGCTATGAAGGCCAGCATCCCATTCGCCTTCCTGACCACCTGCTGCACCTGCAAGCTGGGTTTTTGCGACTCATGCACAAGGACCCCGAGGTCCCTCTGCACCGTCGCATGCTGCAGTTTTTCGCCATGTAAGGGCCGGAGGGCCTGTTCCAGTGCTGTAATTTTCTTTGTTCTTTTTACTGCCAATTTCTAACCAGCTTCAGCCCCTATATCTCTATATTTAACGATTCCACCTCTGACATCTCTCCAGTCACACAACCCTGTGAGATATCGGTACTGATCTTATTGTTGCATCATGAGCGTTCCACATGCAACATGACTTACACCTATAAATTCTCATCTTGAACATTTCCATTGAAATTTCAAGGCAAGCAGAGCTTTTTGAGCAGAATAATTCAGATTCCCATCCCCTTTAATGTGAACAAGTTGTTTCTGATTTCACTACAGACCTTGTCTATTGAACAATGACTGAACACAGGGGGTGAATGTGAGAAGCTGAAGTTTCCAGTTGAAGAGGTTCCCAGTGTCTCTGAGCAGCTGAACTGAGGAAGCCTTTGGGCAGAGACTGTCCTGCTGCTATTTCCCTTCCTGGCCACCAGGGGTAGCTGTAACATGCCCAGGCGCTGCACCGACCAGTGTCACCTCTTGCCGACTCCGGCCCAGCCGCTGCTCGTTGGCGGAACATCCGGGACTTGAAGAGAGGCGGGGCTAGCCGCCATATTGCCGTGATGTCACCAACGCCCCCCTCCCCCCGCGTCAAGGAGAAAGCGACGGTTCAGAAATCCAGAAAATGAGAGAAATTCCTACCCAGAAATCCCGCCAGGAGCGGAATTAAAATTAAATAAAATACATATTTTTATAAAGCGGCAGGTGGCGGAACCGCGCATGTGCTGTAGTATTTTCCCAGAGCGCATCGCGCGGGGGTGATTGAAAAACAGACGCAATAAAAAACAGAAACGATGTTCCCGAATGGAGAAGGAACCGAAAGTCTGACGGGTGAGATGTGAATAATAATCATCAAGATTCAAAATATTAAAAGATTAAAATAGAACTGCCTGGGCGCATGTGCGGGAGGGGATTTCAACCAGAGTGCAGCGCGCGGGGCGCCGTCTCCCCTGGCAACGCAAGATGGCCGCCGGCGGTGAGTGATTGTGACGCAGGCGCAGTGAGGTCTGCCTGCAGCCCATTGTCCAGATTGCCCCCAGTGGATGTGGTGGGGATGGTGCAGCAGATGGAGCAACAATCCCAGTTTCAATGGGGGGAGAGAAGCTGCAATGCTGCTCCCTGTTGTTCACTCCTCTCCCCAGTCTCAGCATTGCAGAGTGTTTAAACAAAAGGGTGCATTGTCACAGCAGCACCTTGACCTTCAGTTTAATTTTATTTATCAGTGTCACTAATAAGTCGGCTTACATTAACACTGCAATGAAGTTACTGTGAGAATTCCCCTGGTCTCTACATTCCTGTTCGGGTGACACTGAGGGAGAATTTAAGCACGGCCCAATGCACCCTAACCCAGCACAACTTTCAGACTGGGGAAGGAAACCGGAGAAAACCCACACAGACACGGGGAAAGCGTGCAAATTACCCACAGGTCACTAGCACAGTGAGGCTGCAGTATTAACCACTGTACTACCATGCTGACATTGGGGAAAATGTATTTGGGGGGAACACGGGGTAAATGGGGGTATCGCTAACTCAATTTGATGGGGGGGGGGGACATCGGGGAAATCAGCTTTGTCTCAAAAAACCTTCCATTTTTCCACTTGTTTCTTATTAATACCCAGCTCACTCCTTCATCCCGCCCATCAATAGAGTCAACAGAAAGCAGAGCAGGTAGGATACTTTGGAACTGTATGAAACTCTGGAAAGGCAAAAGCTGGAAGTACTGTGTGCAGATCTTGTAGACCTATTTAAGGGAACATGTGATTTAACTGGCGAGGCTGAAGACAAAATTCACCGGAATGGCGCCTGAGATGAACAGTTTTAGATATGAAGAGAGGGTGGATAAGATCGTGCTGTTTCGAGCAGAGGAGGCAGAAAGGGAACCTAATTGGATCGGATAAGGTCAAGAAGTTTATGGACAGGATAGGGACAAAATTGATGTCCCCCATTGTTGAAGGATCAATAGAAAAAAGACATAATTTGCAGGTAAGATGCAGGAGGCTTAGAGGGTATTTAAGGAAACATTTTTTTTTTCACAGGGAGAGTTGAAAGCCCGGAATGCACTGCCTGGTAGGACTGGAGAGGCACGAAAACATACAAACTTTGAAAAGCACATTGATGAGCACATAAAATTTCATAACAGTCAAGACGATGGGTCAAGTGCTTCAACGTGGGATTAGTTTAGTTTTATTGCATTTTTGTTGATGCGAAATCGATGTGCCAAAGGGTCTCTTCTGTGCTGCATGCTTCTATGAGTCGACGTTCTGGAGCCTGCGAGCATAATTATAGAAGAATCGCCAGGTTTTGATGTTCCTTTGATTTTCATGGTCATTTGTACAAGTTTCTTGTCGATAGGCCATCTTTATTTTCATACCGTTATTCAATTCCAGGCCTTTCATATAGATGAAATTGATGCTGGCCTAATTAGAATATCAGTTAGCAATTAACAACTTCATTGTCGGATTGAAAGTGCATTTAAGTGTGAAAATCAGCATGTCACTTCTGTTAAATTACATGCATCAACGCCGAAGCAAAAAAAACATATCAAAGTGCTTCCTCAAGGAATACAATCCACCATGTTTCATTGTTTAATTAATGATGTTTGTTCAGTGAGTGTAAGTAACATTATTGGTATTGTGAGCTAATTGCGCCTAAGGGGGATAAAACCAGGTATAAGAGAGTATTATTTGAACGTCGAGCAGGCACAAGTGATTCTCGGTTAGACATTACTGCGTCTCACAGAAGATGCACGCTCCACCTACTGGACTACCGTACGCCATTTACTACACTACACTTGCTGTCATCGCGGTCCCAGGTAAGGCATCGAAATAAATTGTTTGTTGTCTACTGAACGTATCTCAAGGATACTGTGCACAAAAGGATATAAGATATCTGACATTGTATACAACTCTGGTTGGGCCCATTCGGAGCAATATATTCTTTTTCTGCCATGTCACCGTATGAAGTATAGACTTGGCGTTTCAAAAATGGTGGAATGTAGATTCGCCATAACGATACCAAGACTTCGATAGTAAATACTCAGGTACGGTTACTTAAATCTCATTTGCTGTACATTCCATAGATAAGATTAAAGGACTAGTTAAGGGCTTTGATGAAAATTAGTGAAGGGTTCCAAAGATCTGTGGGGTAGAAACAGTTTGTTCTGGTAGAGATGTCCAGAGCAAGGGGCAGAAGGGGTGAAATAACTCAGAATATGTTTTTCTAAAGGGTAAGTCATCCTGGACGAACCTCATTTGACTCAATGAAGCAGTGTATAAAGTGTTGGAGACGGAGATATTTATCGGTAAAGAGTTTGCTTTGATAAAGAAACAGCCTTGACAAAGGGTCATTGGACTCGAAACGTCAGCTATTTCTCGTCATCCAGATGCTGCCAGACCTGCTGAAATTTTCCAGCAGGTCTTTTGGTTTCAGGGTCCAGCATCTGCAGTAATGTGCTTTTAAAATCTATAGGAGTTATTTGTTATGGAGTTCACCAAAAAAAGCTTGATTAGAGTCCACACAGTGCATGACACTTCAAGGTGAAGGTTTCGGAATTGAAGTAAACGTATATAAATGTTTGGGACTAAATTTCAATGTAATAAGGGTTCTGGACTTACTGGATGTGGAGAAGTTGTTTCCACTAGCAAAAACATCGCACAATAAAGGGAACAGTGTTCGTAAAATCTGCAAAATTGATTTAAGGAAATGCTTTTTACACTGCAAATGGCTGGTGTTTGTGATAAACTGCCTGACATTGTGGTGAAGAGAAATCCTATTGAACAATTCAGAAACTAACTGTACAGTTGTCTGGATGGATGAATGTGGAATGTTAGGAGGATAGGATAGTGGAACACTCTCGGTGAGAAGTACATTCAGAGAAACAGTGCAATCACAATTGCTGAAATGGGATCGTGCTGAATTGTAATAATTTTGCCATTCTGTGAAATTGGCGAAGCTATATTACACAGAGGGCAAAGACAAGAGAAACCATTCGAAATCGAAGGGTATGTGTGGTCATTCCTTGCTAGGATTCGTTTGGCACATCAACGATTGGCCCGAACTATAATTGGCTGAGAAATGCAGTGTAAAAAGTCACACATCAAAATGCCTTGACAAAGGTAAGTTACCTCCTAATCAGTGCAGATGGAAGAATAAATTTCGAAAGATAATTTAAAGTTGAACTAAGTGAACTAAACTGAGGAAAATGCTCATCATGTTCAACAGGTATTATAGCCTTCGCGTTGTGCCCATATACGATACAGGGTTTATCTGTGATTTTATTCCAATTCTTACAATAATATTTGTGTTTTATGTTCAAGTTTATATTCGAATTGTCGCAGCACAGAATTTTTTTTCCCTGCAAGATCAGTTCAGTTTCTCCAGTTGTCCTCATTTTATGACTTATCATCTGATTAGGACATGTGTGTGGTGACAGGGAAAATGATGGAGGAAACTGGAGAAACTGGATAATCAATTTTGATGATTAAGAACACACTTCTTCCATCCGTGATGTCTTCCATCTTCACATTATTAAATCTGCTTTTGTTTCTTCACTCCCAGAAAATTTCTTCAGACGCAGAAAATAAGAGTCCATGCATTTTGGTCAATGCGATTATATTAGTGTGGTTTTCCTGTGCAAGTTAATTCTCCTTCTCTTTAATGCAGCTAATTTCGTGGCGATTGTGATTCTGTCGAGAGGAAAATGTGGTCTTTCGGGATGTATCACTCGATACCTTATCTCCATGAATGTGACGGATCTACTGGTCATTATCACCGCTGTGATATTAAATCGCATCAGTGGCATTTATTTTCCAGGCAGCTTCTTGTCCATCACTCCACTCTGTAGTCTGAGCATTGCTTTAACTTACGCAGCCAGAGTGAGTTCTGTCTGGTTAACAGTCATGTTTACCTTTGATCGCTTTGTGGCAATATGCTGCCAGAAGCTGAAAATAAAATACTGTACCGAGAAAACTGCAGCTGTTGTGATAGGAACTGTCTGTGCTCTGGGCTGTTTAACAAATATTCCGTGGTACTTTATCCACGAGCCTATTTACGTAGTTGACAATGTGCCCTGGTATTGCAGACTGAAGGATATCCGGTACACTTCACTCTTCTGGACAGCATACGACTGGTTTGACCGCTTATTGACCCCGTGTGCTCCGTTCCTTCTGATTCTCCTGTTCAATGCTCTGACCGTCAGACACATTCTAGCAGCCAGCCGAGCCAGGAGGAGACTCCGTACAGACAAAGGCAGAGAGAATCAGACTGACCCCGAGATGGAGAGCCGGAGAAAGTCCATCATTTTACTCTTCACAATCTCTGGCAGTTTCATCCTGTTGTGGATGACGTATGTTATACAGTTCTTGCATGTACGAATCACAAACGGTTATAACATTAAAAGCTTCAGTGATCCCAAATTTATTCTCCAGGAATCCGGGAACATGCTGCAGCTTCTTAGTTCCTGCACCAACACCTTTATTTACGCAGCCATTCAGAAGAAATTCAGAGAAGAGTTGAAAAATGCTCTCCACTGTCCACTGAATCATCTTACTAAAATAATGGTTCCGAGAAAGTAATGCATTCCAATATTTATAATTCTTCATTAAATCTAGTCAATGGTTTCACTTCTTACCAGTTCAGGCTTGAAAATAAAAATTACTAACATTTAATTAATGTCAATGTCTGAGAATTATTACCTCTAACGTAATCACCACCCATCGAAGTGTAGAAATAAGAAAGTAAATGTGACTTTGCCATGTCTTGTTCATCAGGTGAGTGGTGAGGAAGGAGCGGTGCTCCGAAATCTCATGCTGCCAAGTAAACCTGTTGACTTTAGCCTGGTGTTGTGAGACGTCTTACTGTGCCCAGAATTTTTTTTCATATAACAAGGATACAAGGACCCCAATTCTCTAACAAGTGACCTTCCCCTATAAATGAGGTTAGTTTTCCACGTTGAACGCCATACATCCAGTAGTGTAGTTCCAACTATCCCAAATTTCTGACGGGTCTCTTCCCTGTACCCGTGATGCAAACCTGCCAAAATAATGACATCTGCCCTTAAAGAGGCCATGGATTAAATAACATTATTTACAGGCAGGTCAGTATCAATTTCACGGTCACTGGACAGGAGTATCAACTCTGAGTTCTCCCGCTAATACAATGATAGCCTCAACTCCACTTCTACTCTACATCATATATCAGCATCCTGTGACCATGCAACATTTGTGATTCTGTTGTCAATTCCAATATAACTCCATCATCACCTCTCTGATTTTGTACTCTAGACCCCAACTGATAAAGTCGAGTGTGTCTCCTACTTTTTCACCACCTATGAATCTGCCTTTCTGCCTTCAGAGGAATATGGACACTCACGCCAAGATCCCTTTGTTCTTCCGAACTTCCTAGTGTCATATCTTTCATAGCATACTTCCTTGTCAAACCCATCCTCCCAAAGTGTATCACCTTTTCAGGGCTAAATTCCATCTTCCACTTAGCTGAGCATTTGACCATCTCGCCTATATTTTCCTGTCACCCAAGACACTCAAGCACCCTGTTATCCACCGGCCAAATTTTCTTGTAATTGGAAAGCCAGCTGCTTTTACCCCGCTCCTCCCTCCCACTCCCCCCGCCCCCCGAATTTCGATAAATGACGATCAATAGGGGAATTTCCTAAACTTACCTGAGTGTTTAGATTTCAACTTCCTGAGGATTACAAAAAAAACCTTGAGAAAGCAAATTTAGCAAATAAAACGTAAGTAGAATGGCAGTGTCCGCCCCTCCCCTGAGGTTCCAGATGTATGAGCACCTCACATAGGAGCCGCACTATACTCTTGGACAGTCGCAGCCAGCGGCGACATGTCGCCTCTGAGACAGTGTCAAATAAATTCCGGGTCCTGTACCTCCTTCCCCACTGCAACCTCAGTCTTCTGTGCACCCTTTTCGGAGACTGCTCACCCACCTCCAGGACCTCAGCGGCAGCCCCCTGCCCTCCTTCCGGAGGGACTGGTGTTAATTGCTCCTGCGGTAGTCTCACCACATCCTTCACCTCCTGATCCACCACCTCTGCCTCTTCATCCGTCACCATAATGGCCCGCTCCATATCTATCAGTCGAAGATGGGGTTTGGAAAGAGCAAAGAATAACAGATTGATGTCATTGGCTGCATAGACCCAGCACCACTTCAATTCCTCACTTGGGCCAGTAGGCCCACTTGTGGGTGCTGTTAACGCCACACAATCCATGGTGTCACGCGTGACCTGATTAGCTTCTGTGAAATTCCCATCATGACAAATGCTGGCACAGATTATGCATGCGATTCTGAAGGTGTGGGCACTGTGCATCCTTGAACAATTGCCATGTGTGCAACTGCAGCATCCGTTGCAGGTATGGTCAGTGTTACTGGGCAGAGGTAGGCTTAAGTCATCACCAGATGTGGGCTCAGTGACAACAGATTCCGTGCACTCTGTGTGTGAAACTTCTTTCTTCTGGTCTCTGTCTCTATCGTCCTGCCGTTCTTTTCGAAGTGTCATGAAAATGCAGAGTTTAGAAAATCTAACTGGCCTGAGAATGTCATTTCAAAAATTCACCTTAAAAATACTCTGTTAATAGTAGCAAAAATATTTCCGCATTTCACAGGTAAGTTTGAAAATGCAAAGGTTAGAACAAAATGCTTAGCTTAGGGAAGAATGGGACAAAATATTTTCCCTCTGCGTGCAGCACAACAAAAGTTTAACAGTTGCACTCTGCAAAGTTTCATGCTGATGTGAATACGTTTCATTCATTCTTCATGGCGTGCACATTGAATAAACAGAATTAACTATCAAGAATTAAAGCAAGGATAGCGTTTATTTCTTCTTTATAGTTACCTGAAATGAAGCATATGTTATTCGGCATAATAATAATCAGTTGATGACATAATAATTCATCAATGTGAGAATCCTGTAATTCTTTGTTGGCGGTGGCAAAATGTTTTTACCAAAATCATTTATTCTGCACGGGTCAACGCAAACAGAGATTGATTTCGATAAAAATAATTGACAAAAATCTGTCAGTTTTTTTTTGCCCACTAATAGTATCCAGATCCAGATCCAGATATCATGATCAATTTAATTTCCAAAGAGCTTGATACATCAAAAGGCAGCAACGTTCACCTGCTACAAGTTTGGATGGAATTAACATCTGATAACTACACTAAGTGGTATACATTAATCCCAAACTGCAATCTCCAAACAATATCTCCCATGGGTAATGGGGAACAAAGTTCACAGAGGGTGGATGATGACAAAAAGGCAAATGCGCCACCCGACCTCCTGCTGAAAATTTCCATCCCTGACAGTGTTGTACAATATTCACACTTTAGCAACCCGGTCCCAGGTCCAGCCAGCGACTGACTGAATTTCTCTGTGACACACAATGGCCAGCGCTTGCAGTAAATGAAAGCCACCAGCCGATGGTGACATTGTGTTATTTTAATGACAAGACAGTGAAACTCCCATTGCGACTCACAGCTGGCGTTTCTTAATATCAGCTTGACTGGAACAATGCCGTTCCAACACTACCGCCACCAAAGGAAACTAGGAAAGTGCCATAAATGCTTTACTAGGCAAGCTCGGTAAAATTATTTTTAAATGTTTTATTTTGGGGACATTTGTGGCGTCTTCTTCCCCAGTGGCCCAGAATGAGGCGTAATTGCTATTAGTTTCACACTGTGTGAGCTGACCATTATTTAGAGAGGTTCATGATCAAAAATACCATTCCAATAACACTCCTGTCCAAGACCAGTTTGTGCAGAGCTAGACAACTTTGAGGTAAAGATATGAAAAAAACACACGTGTTTCAACTGTGAGAAGTGAATTATTCACTGTGGCCCAGAAACGTGGGGGAGAATGTTCATTTTTCATTCTTGAAATGGCGACCATGGGATATTTTAACTTTGCATCAGAGCGCGCGATCTAGATGAAGGTTAAGTATCTCTGTTAAACTTAATAAGGTATGACTGTGTATATACGCTTCACAAAATAGTCAGCACATCGGGGAAAATCTAATTGCCTTTTTCTTATAAGATGGAAGAAAACTGTGGGAAAGTGAACTCTAAAAATGTCAACATATTCAGAAAAACGAGTATATGTGTATTGATTGATTTGAATGAAGCTGTAGCTGGTATCGCATTGACCCGGTGTGTCTCAGTCACACCGTGTGTCCCTGCTCATTAAACACTCCAATGTCTGATACCGCGGCGTTCACAACGCTGGAAATGTAATAACTTCCCCGATGGTCAAAATATTCTGAACCGCCGATCATTGAGGGCGGGGATTTTAACGGCTGGCTTCAGTTATGATGATGTGATGTTTCTCTGTTCCACTGCAGTTGTGCAGCTCATTCTCTCAGTCTCTCCTGCTAACTGTTGGGTGACAGTTTGATCCGAGGTTAATTTGGTTTCCTCTCGGTGTGTATCTGAGCGCCTGCGAGCGCCGCTGCTTTGCAGCAACCGCAGTCCTACTTAAAGCTCAACAGAACGGAGCTCGCACCAACAACCCAGAGGCAGTTTTTGTACAGGGGTGAGACTGCGTTCCATCACTGTGATGGCTGGAAAGCGCAGTAATACACGGCGGCATCAGTCAGCTGCAGATCCGAAACGGTTAAACTGGTGAATTTAGTCGAGGTCTGAAGATTTATAGAGAAACGGCTTTTGGCAAAATCTGCTTTATCTTCATTATTATATGTATTTCTCCACCCTATAAACTCGGACTGGTTTCCTGGGAGTTGTCGGTACCAGTGTAATGCATAGTTGTTCTGTGTAGTTTCATAGTTACAGGTTAATACGAGCGCTGCTCCTTCTGCCTTAACATCTGAGGGCAGAGGCTGGGTGACAGAATCTCCATGACTCAGATCTGGAAAATAGTATATTAATAAGAAAAAGTTTAGACCCGTGGATGATTGAAATTTGACTCCAACCAAGCTTGGGGAATGAAAGAGCGCATCCACATTTACCTGTCAGAAATGTTCCCCACACAACCCAGATGCTGAGAAGCCTCATTGTCTCTGTCCTCTCTGTGGAAGGGGAGAGGGTTGGATATTTAGCCACCCTTTCTAAACCCCGCTCACCTCACTTCCTTGCTTTTCATTCCAGTCACTATTCTTACAGAGAAAATGCTTCCCGGGTTACACAGCAGAGTCGGGGAAGGAACACCTTCACCAGAATTGTACCAAAGAAAGTAAATAATTTTTGAATGAATTTGTCACTTTGTTTTCACGGATTTGGTTCCACTGCCAGTGTAGTGATAACCATGACTCCAGTGAAATTCCTCTTAAGGGCTTTAATTATTATTATTAATACGTGGAGTAATGTCAGAGTTGCTGTAAAGTCTAGTTTTCTACTCCATTCTCCCCTTCAGAAGGAGAGAGGGTGCGCAGCCTTCTTAAACTGCTGTGGTCTTTCCGAACTATTGATATGGAGAAAGAGGATGTGTAACATATCTAACTTTTCCACTAGTGCAAAGTTCCTCCAGGTGCTGCGGTTTCATCCCAAACTCCAAAGATGTGCAGGTTAGGTGGATTGGCCACGCTAACTTGCCCCTTAGGTATGTGTATAGGTTAGGAGGGTTAGCGGGTTGAATATGTGGGTTCCGGGGATATGACCTGTGTGGGATTGTTGTTGGGGAATCGGTGCAGGTTCAGGATTTTAGGGTCTTATGATATTCAGGCAAAAAAATGTTTTCAAAACATGTAAAAGGAACCTGCAGTTGACATTGGAGCATGGTCATTGTCGCATCACACCTCACTATAGGTAAAATACCCCAGTGTGTGTTACCGTTCTGATCTCAATGTTGAAAATGTTTTAAAGGGAAATGTTTTATTGAGAATGTCAACATCGAGACTGAGCTGCCTGCCAGTGCTGTTGCTGAGGAACTTTGGGCCATAGTTCCGTAGATGTCGATTCAAGTAGCTATATTTGGTTGCACTGAACTGGGTTGCAATCATTAATGTCTATTTTTGCTCAGTACATAGGTAATTATCTGGCATATATTCACTGAGAGCGAGTCAATGTCCCAGTGCTGAAACTCTAGTAAAGCCGAACCGCCCTCTAGTGGTATTTTTTCTAATGGTGTGTCTCATTGTTCCACTTCTCCCTGAGAGATTGCACAGGACTGCGCTGTGGTGTGGGAGATTCTTATACTTGGACAGGGTGGCTCGTGCGGTGGGGAATAGAGAGATATTTTACTCCGAGGGATTTGTTTTTTTGCACAGATTGGACCCAAGGATGGATATGCGTTTTGCCTGATGGGGAAATTAGTTTGGAAAAACGATGATATGTTCATTATGCTTTCAAGATTTATTTTGACATTTTACAGAGACGTTTATTTTAAAATTTACAGAAGAGAGAATAACAATTGATTTCCAAATTGAGAACAAAGCGCGTGTGCTACAATATATGTAGAATCATAGAACCCTACAGTGCAGAAAGAGGCCCTTCGCCCATCAAAAACAACCCTTTTACATTCTATGGGCCACGGAGATTCTGTCACCAGCCACTGTCCTCAACAGTTACGACAGAAGTAGAAGCGTGGCTTTAAAATGCATCTACAACAAGACATTTTTCTCTCCGAAAAGGGAAAAATAATGAACATATCAATTGATTTGCTTCTGAACCTTCTTGGTTGTAAACAATAAAAATCAAATTTAACTGTTAACCCCAAGCACTCTCTTGATTTCTCACCTCTGCACTTTCTCCAAAGTCTTGCGTTCTCTCGATTTCGTCGTACCCAGGATTTGAAAAAAAGAACTCCAGGAATGGTTACCGCAGATTTTGCATCATTTCCACAATAATCATCAACAATAAATACGTCATTTGTCTAACAAGCTATAATTTAGATTTCTGGGATGCATTTGTGACATATGTGTTGCAGTAAACCCTGATTCCACTCAGCAGTCCAATTCCAGCGTGCATTAAGCAACATTTGCCAGCAGAGGGCGCCACATTCAAGCTGGGCCTCGCAATCTCACGGACACTATCAATAAAATCTGCGTCGCTAGTAGGCTGGTGATGGCACAATAAAAGCCCTCCCTTCCACAGACACACGTAGACTCACATTCACTCACACTGCAATCAGCTGCACAGAGCTCAGGTTCCCTCTCTTTCTCAGTCTCTGACTCATTCCATTCGCATTCACTGAGAGAGATTCAGTCAGACATGTTTCTGCTCATCCTGGCGGGACTCTTGCACAGTAAGTACTGGATAACGTTCACCAAGCCACTTACACCGCAATGTAATTAACGATCAGAAATATCCACTTAAAGTGCAGATGGGAGGCTCCGCAAGTTATCGCAAATACAAACAAATGCTCTTGATATTTTATTCTATCTTCATAGGCGGACTGTGCGCAGAACCAGTAAATCAGACACCGGTGGCAGTAACTGCTTCAGCAGGGGATTCGGTGCAATTAGATTGCACATATACAAACAAGGATATGGACTTCATGCAATGGTATCAGCAGAAACCGGCACAGCCACTGACATGGATTATTACCAAAAGCTTAGCACAGGAGACAGATGAAGTTTCAGGACGATATCTGGCGCATGCTAACAAGTCGAAGCTGAACGGTTACTTGAATATAAACGCCCTCAGTGTGGAGGACGGGGCGGTCTATTACTGTGCAGTGAGGCACAGCGATAGTTCATACGTAAAACGCCGCACAAAAACCTCAGCCAGAATTTACGGCCCTCCTTCTGCGAGAGTGGTTTGACCCCAGGTTCAGGAAAGCAGTCAGATCTAATTCCAGAACTTTTTTTGTCTTTTCGGCAGAGTAGCACTTTGGAAAATATTGACACTAATCTCCGTGCCGCAATTTATAAAATGTATTTAAAACAAGAAAATCTAACTTTCTGCAGAAGGAAGCTCAAAGAATTGGAGTTAATACATCAGAAAAATGAGGTCGTTCTCCCAGAATTTCCAACTCAGGTGAGCCAACGGACCACAAATCTTCGGCACTCGTTCCTGTAAAGAAATGCAGAATGGATCGAAGTCTGCTGTCGTGCTTAACAAATGCGATGCAGAATAGACTCAGCTAGCAACACGCCTATTACTATCAATCCGGGACACACAAACTCACGGAGCAATGTGAAGACGTCAGTTCTCATAACTGAAATTTATGTTTTGTGGGAGTGGTCTGTCTTTGTTGAACCGCTGCACTCTTTGAGGTGTCGGTACATCCGCAATGCGAGAGTGGTTTCACTCCGGGTTCACGAAAGCAGTCAGAGGAAAGAGGGAGCATGTAAACTAGACTGAGTGATTGGAAAATAGGACAGAGGAAATTTAAGTCATCGTAGAAGGAATGGACAGAAAACGAGGAAAGTGTTGAAACAGAGATCAATATTGAAAAGAACCGAGTGTAATAGACAGAGTAAAAATCAGGTGATATCATAAATAAAGAGAGAATGGCCTTGTGGTATTATCGCGAGACGATTAATCCAGTAACTCAGTTAATGTTCAAGAGGCCCGGAATTCAGAATTTACTGACGACTATGAAACCATTGTTCCGTAGGTATATTTGTTTGATTATTAGCGAGCGTTCACGTCTTTCGAAATGAACAATCCAGACTTATCAGTCGTGGATTTGTGAGCACATTAAGCAAGATTCATCCGTCTACTCGCCTGAACAGGAAACGACACAAATGCTCTGGTATCAATACGAAACATCAAATGCAACAAATTCAAAATAATGAGAAAGGCATCAGCTGCAGTCGCAGTATCATTAAAGTAATAAAACCCAAAATAATCTGCTGCACAAAAACCCTGCAATATCACGCAGCAACGTTAACAACATTGAGTGGTTTTTTTCACAGATGACGTCCCAAGGCCTCATCTTTTGCACAACAGTGAGTTCACCTTGTCACAGGTGACAGCTGGAGTTAGAGGAAATATCTTCACACCACAAACCACAGTGTGTTTAGGGCAAGGGTCTATATGTGAATTTCAGACGCTCGGGCGTAGAAACAGGTCTTCCGGACCACAAGGTCTGGGGTCCAACCCCACTTCGGTGTTTTATGACTACAGAAGCAGTGTTTCCGGGCCGGTCACACAAGTGGATTATCAGCTTGGAATTTTTTTTACAATATGCCCAATGACAGGTGGTAAGAGTCGGTGAGTTCAAAGGTCACGGATCTTGCACGAGTTAATGGAAACCACTGCAGGAATTTGTCTGGTGTAATCAAGCACCAATCTATTATAAGCCTCTGGTCAACCAGTGCCACCTCAGTGAATGCACCAGGAGGATGAGAAGGGAGACTTAGCGAATGAACTATAGAAATAATTGCGTTTCAATGTCATTGAGTAATCTGAATAAGACGTTTAGCAGAATGTTTCTAATCAAAGTGGTTCCTCAGTGAATCATAAAGTGAGAGACAGAGAGGGAGTGTGTGCGTGTACTTGTGTGTGTGTGTGAGTGAGTTCAAAGTAACTGGAAAATACCTGGACTCCGCAATCTCTTTACTCCAGGGTCAGTGTGGCAACCCTGTCTGACAGAGAATTAAACATTCCTACTGTTTCCTGTGTTAATAAAGTTTTTAACAGCACCACAGCGACAACACTGGGAATGAACTTCCTTGAGTTAGAAAGTACTGTCGGACGTCTGAATGCTGTAAAAGGCATCAATAAATTAATAAATAAATATTAATAAATTCTTTCTTTTCGGTTTCGACTGAAATATCTTTCTAAAGATTAATTTCATTGTCCTCGTGTTTCCGCGGGCCCAGTAAAGTTAATTTAATTTTCATTTTTTTATTGAAATCCGGTCTTTCCTGGATTGGGTAAATGAGTGGTCACCTAGGATTTCCCGGATTCTGTCTCCAGTCGGTTCAGAGATTCTTTCCGCACCAGAGGACACAGGGCAGTCTGGCAGGAATAAGAATCCGGCAACTTCCCGAGGAAACAGCGCAGTGCTCAGTGAATGCTGCACCGTCAGAGCTGCCAGCCTCTCGGTGACCTGTTCAATCGAGGACACCGTGTTCCTTCTCAGCTGGAGGTGACACATCACATGGTCACTGTTTCCAAGAAGAGCAGGAGAAATGTCCTGTTTGATATCTGTTCACCAATCACAATTACCGAACACTACAATATTACTGATGGAAATGACACGCTGAGTCTGAATTAGCTGCTGTGTTCTCTGCTGAATTGCTCCCTCGTGTCAGGGGGATTCGCGGGGAAAATATATGAGGTTAGGGGGAGAGGGTCTGGGTGGGACTGTGATCGCTGCAGATTCAGTGGCCGAATCTCCTTCTGCATTGTAGGGATTCTATGACGTTATAATGCTCTGACGTCAGAATGCCGGAAGTTCTGTCGCATGCGCACTCACCTCCCCCACACTATCATTACCGAAGCTCCTTCACTGATTCACTTTGCGCTCACAGGTCCCAGCGACCACTATAGGGATTCTGTGACGTTATAATATTCTGACGTCAGAATGCCGGATGCTCTGACGTCACAATACCGGATGCTCTGTGCATGCCCATTCTCCTCCCCCACACTATAAATTCAGAGCTCCCTCACTTCTTCACTTTGTGATCACAAGTCCCAGCGACCCGGTTCTAGCCGCTACAGCATTACTGGTTTGGGGATCGGTTTGATATCCGATAGCGTTGCTTTCCCAGGAGCTCCTCTCAGCCTGGGATTTGCTGACAGCTGTGTCACACAAGTCGATAGAATCCAACATGTTTCTGAGCTTCACTTGGGAGATTCTTTTCCTCGAGTTCTTACTGTTCCCTCAGTGTAAGTGTGGTCTCTATTTCTGACAGGAATGTTTCACACCTCAGCAATGTTATGTTCTGTTAAATTGTACTCAGCTTTGTTGTATTATCTCGAATTGTGAATGCGATTGTACTTTATTGTGCTGCATTATAGTACGTGGTGTTATTACTGCAAATGTACAATTGCAGATGCCGCTGGCAGTGAAGAGCTATCACAGTCTCCGGAGTCAGTGGTTGTTACCGAGGGAGCCACTGCATCGTTGAACTGTTCAGCCACAGTAGCTGTACAGACCCTGCAATGGTACAGACAAAATCCAGACAGAACCCTGCAGCACCTGGTGAGTGGTACCAGCGAGCAGGGCAGGATCACGGCTCGATACAGTTTCTCAGAGAAACGCAGCGTTCTGAATGTTAGTGAAACTCGATTGACAGACACCGCCACCTATTTCTGTGCGATGGAGGCACAGTGTAGCAAAGACCGTACAGGGCCGTACAAAAACCTGTCGCGATCACCCGCAACGTGTATAGCCTGTGTAGGGAGCTGGGACTTTAATCACTCTCTCCCTTGGATACGCACCATAATCACCCGATCAGTGAGAACTCTGCCTGATTTGGAGTTACTCTTTCATATCAAAAGAGAAGAACATTTAAATTCGACTATTCTCCATGGAAATGTGTCCGGGGAGCACGTGTTCCATGGTGCTTCCAGATTGAAATCATCATGCTATTCGGTGAATCAATACTCGAAGGATCTTTGTCTATTTCCTGTGATAAATCCCATTCCAGTCTATGGCACATTCTACCTTTGGCTGCAGGGCCGAGTGACGCACACTGAGTCTCCCAGGATCTATCGGCAGTGAAGGCTCTGGAAGGACAGTCAGTGATTTTAAGGGACAGCCACTCCATATCTGAAAGCTTGCTGTACCTATCTATACAGAGCATTATTCCGGGTAAGTTACGGGATATTTAAGAGGATATTTACGGGAAGAGATGGAGGCCCAGACATTGAAATATCTCCCCAGATCTCTCAGACCGGTTCGCTGTTAATTTCAATGAACAAAGACAGCAGTGCAACTGTTTGATAAATAAACGAACATTTATCCTACTTTCACAGAACAGTGGACAGCGATAGATAAATATTATTTATTGCATTGCTATTTGTTACCATCTGGAGTAGAGCATCGCAAACTATAAGGGAAAAACACTCAATAGTAAATTTCAAAAAGGCATTGCCAGACCTTCAGAACGGAAAACAACACGTGGAATGCGGGGTGAAAAGAGCAATTGGGAAAGATCTTTCATGGAGCCACAGGGAGGGGAAATTGTTTCTGATCCATTCGCACCCTTCAGTCACTATTTCTTTCTCAGTCACTTGAGCAGTAGCAGATACAGGCTAGTCACAGACTGCTGCAGGTTCAGCTGTCGCTGTTTCCTCTCCATCACCTGCGACTGACGCTGAGAACTCCGCACTTCCATCAGCTTTGAGTCTGCGGTGACCCCGGCCTCAGCTTCCTTTTGCTGCTCTCACTGTAACACCATTGTGCGTTTATAGACATTGCTGCCGCTGGCCGATTTCTGTCATTGGTTAGATCAGAAGTTCAGTGTTTAAGTCTGTTTATTAGTGTAGCAAGTAGGCCTATATTAACACTGCAATGAAGTTACTATGAAAATCCCCTAGTCACCACATTCCGGCACCTGTTCGGGTTCACTGAGGGAGAGTTTGGCATGGCTGATCAGCGACTGACTCAGGAGGTGGTGCGTGGTCCTGTCGGATTATTGCAGCCTTTTTAAATGAGGTGAGTCTGTGTTGAAATTATCATTGAGCATTCCAAGTATTCATAACCACAGCAGACTTTGACACATTCAATGTTTCGTTCAGGAATTGCTGGCGCAGACTGAGTGGCCTTCGGCCCATCTCAATTAACGGCCCTGGAAGAACATAAAACAGTATTATTTCGCTACATGATCTCTACATCTGAGATCAATGGCAACGTTATCAGATGACACCCAATCGGCTTCAAGCTCCTTTGTTCTTCAAGTCAGTCAATGGTCTCACAGCTCCTTTATCTCCAATGAATCCTACTGGCGGAGGGCGAAAGGAACAAAGTGAATTTGTTCATCTCACTGCAGCGAATTGGAATGCAATCAAACTGAACGATGACCCTGTAAAATTGAATGATTTCCCTGTGAAATTGGGTAGAGAAGTGAAACTACATTTCGTTTTCCAGTACTTCTTCTGGGGGCTCTAATTTTAAAAAGCTATTCTATAACGATGAGAATTCCCTGCAGTCTCTGGGGGCTGCCATTGGATCCTGCGGGATTTGAAGAGTCCAATATGGGAAGTAGATAAACAACACATTGTAAATGAACTAAATGGCGGGGGAAAGCGGAATATCTGTTTGATGGATTTGAGCAGAATGGGAATGTGTTCAGCCCACGGACTGAGTCATCATGAGGTGATTTGATAATTAGAAATATTTATTGGTTATTTATTATATTAAAAGCAATGTTCAGAGTAGCATAATAATTAACCAGCAGAACCACAGGCTTCCTCTGAAATTGATGTCTGCATTCACATCTATTTGATTTTTTTAAAAACGGGGTAAGCGTCCTTTCACAGCACCTGCCGATCCCAAAATCTCTAATATCTGGAAGGACAGGGGCAGCAGACACATTGCGATATCATCACCTGCAAGTTCACCTCCAGGTCACACACCATCCTGACTTGGAAATATATCACCTTTCGATTCGCTTGCTGCGAAAATCATGCAACTCACTTTGCGAATAATTTTACGATTTTGTACAGCGGACAGAAGATTACAAATGTGAGGGAGGAGAAATGCAAGAAAGTGAGAAATAAAGATTTCAAAATGCAAAATAAAAAAGATACGAACAAATTATAATTAGGTTCATAAATAAAGGGAAATGCATTTTCTCCCAACTGACTCGTATTTCCATTCGCCTATTTGCAGTGCTGAATAGATTGAAACACAACTTTCAGAAGAAGACCACTGGAAATTCCGCATTGATGATCTTGTACTTTATTGGCGATCGGGACCGTGTACAGTTCCCTTACTCACCGTCAGAGGGCGCTGTCGTCACATGTATCTCGCAGCTCCCAACTGGATTTGATTGAAACAACCTTGTGGAGCCATTGCCCGTGGCAGCGACACCCGCAGTCTCATTTCACTGCTCAGCCTCTGATGTGCCTTACCTGTCCTACATTATTTGAGAGGTTGCCACCGATGTTCACTATTCGGAATTGGTTACATCAGCAATGTGCTGGGCCGGGGATCTGTAGTCCTGCTTCAGCAGAAGATTCCCGAATCTGCGGAGCTACAGACTGATAGAGAATGAAGGGAAACTACAGTTCACCGCTTCTCATCCTTAGACCATTATTAGTCAGCATCCTTAACCAGTTATAAATATCTGTTGAACTCCTGAGTGATGTAACTCAAATCTTACTGTTGCGAACTAATAATGACTTATTTGTTATTCTTCATTTGGACATTGCTGGCAAGACTAGTATTTGATCTCTATCGTCAATTGAATTTGATCTGAGTGGCATGCTAGGTCATTGTGGAGGGAAGCTAAGAGTCAACGTGCTTTCTGTGGCTCTGGAGTCACATGTACATCACTGACTTGATGTGACAGTTCCTGTTTATGGATAACTATCAAGGTTGTGAACGGAGTCCAGTTCATCACGCAAATCAACCTTCCATCTATTGACTCCGTCTACACTTCCCGCTGTCTTGGAAAAGTAACCAGCTTAACCAAGGGCCCAGGCACCCCGGGCAAATGGAAATGATGAAAACGCTATGAAAGTGGGTGTGGACGCTGAGGGATTAGTGTGAAAATGTGCATACATATGTGCATAGAGTGCCAACACATACATTCCGCTTCAAAATGGCCTTCTTCTCTGCTATAAGTACTCTATCAATGTTGAAAGGGGAGACGGTGGCAGAGTGGTAATATCACTGGGAGAGTAATTCTGAGGGGAGGAAATTTTCTCAAGATATATTTTCAAATCCAACTGCAACAGAATGTGGGTTTTAAAATGCAGTTACAATTTTGAATTTAAATCTTGTTTCCGTAATTGCAGCCCTCACAAGAAATATATCAGATTCTCTAATGCCCTGCAGGAAAGGAAATATTCCATCACTTTCCAATTTGGCCAAGGGTGACTCCAGGCCCACACGTACTTGGCGGTTGTGTGCCTTCTGTGATGGTCTACAAAACCAATGAATTGAGAGCATTAGCGATTGCCAAGATATGCTGACCTTACCATTTGGGTATCGAGCAAACAAAAGAGCAAGAAACAGCAACTAAAATCAGCATTTCGCAACATCTGCAATAGCAAAGGATGTCCAGGAGATGGCAGTGAAACCGTGCTCTTTGGCACGACGCGAAACAGATGCCTCAGTTATTGCTGCAATGGACTCAGTCTTTGTCCGTCCTAAACGAGACCCAGTTTATATGACACAAAATCATATTTCTGATTATATAACAATGATTCTGCACTCAGCAAAGTCCCGGTTATTACTATATCGCACCAAGCCTCATTTGATATTACACAGTACATTCTGGCAGTTATGACAACACGGAATTAATTCTCGGCTAATGTCATGATACTCCATATCTCTGTTGTTACTTCACTAGACCCTCTCTCTCCTGATACTGCACCAGAACATGTTACTGTTTGCATTACACGAGTCTCTGTATCAGTTAATAGATTGCTAGAATCTGCCACGTATAAAGAAACTTCGAAAGCATCTCAATAACTGCTGACCAGTCCACCTCCCTGTTTATACCGAATAATATCCTGTCTCTCATTGTTCTATTTCATGTTTCATTTATTGCTGCACTTGCCCCTGTCAAAGCTTATAAAACCTTGGTTTGAAATTACTGCATCGGTTTTGTCTCAGTTTATATTATACAATGCCCAGAATCAGACAAAATTACGCTAGGCCCGGTGACAATTTAATTGCGCTAGATGCTGCCTCCTTTATTACTGCGCCGAAGCATACCGCTCTTTACTTCACATTTAATTCCTTTCGCAATTATTGCTTCACTCTGCATTGCCTCACTTTTTATTCCACTGGGCCACATCTCTCTTTATATCACACTAGATCATGTCCCTATATTCTGACAGCGCCGATGTGAGTTGCATTACAGTAGAATCTGTCTCAGTTTAAATTACAATGCACATTGTCTCTGCTTATATTAGAATAGACCTTGTCATTGTTAAAACTGCGTATTGCATGTCTCTGTTCACACGAGAAAACACCACGCTGGTTAGTGATACGCAACACCCGCTCTCAGTAATGACTGAACTGGGCCCAGGCTGCATTCATATTAGTACGGGCGCTGTATCAATAATTGGTGCACTCGGCCCTGTCTCTGTATTACTGCACAGAGTCTGTCCCTCGTTTATATTACAACAAATCGTATTAGATGGATTGGTCACGCAAAATTGCCCGCTTCTCTCTGAATATGTGGAATAGCCATGGCAAATGTGTGGGGTTAACGGGGGTAGGGAAGAGGGGAGGGCCTAGGGGAGGGGGGCGGCGTGGCGGTGGGGGGGGGGGGGGGGCGGAATGCAGAATCGGTGAGCCAGATGACCTTCTTTTCTGAATTGTAGGTATTATATGGTTCTATGTCTAAGAAATATCATATCAGTCCCTTGCTTCGGCATTTCAGTGCCGAATATTTTAAGTATTATGTTTTCTAATAACCCTCTTTGGAGAAATGATCTCTTATAACAGGCAACATCTTGGTAAATCTTTTCTGCACTCTCTCCAAAGCCTCCAGGCGGCATGGTGGCACAATGTTTAGCACTGCTGTCTCAAAGCCAGGAACACGCCTTCAATTCCGGCAGCATTGAGTCATAGAGATTTACAGCATGGGAACAAGACCTTCAGCCCAACTTGTCAATGCCGCCTTTTTTTAAGCCCCGAAGCGATGGGCAATGAATAGTGGTCTTGCCATAATCACCGTTAACTAGAAAGGAGATGGAACAAAGCAAAAATATATGAAACCTTATGAGAATCAGCACATTATTTCTTCCTCGATTTGCACAATTCACCCTTTCCTTTTCATTTGCGTCTTGTTTCCTTACACACTTTTCCACTTTTTCAGGCCTGTTGCCCCTCTGCCAGTTTCTCTCATTCACCATTTTCATTTCTTTGCATCTATAATCATGTTCAATGACAGATTACATGGCCAAATGTTGTATTTTCTGAACAAGAGGCGTGACGAGGGAAGGGGCGGGGCTGGATTCCAAACACAAGCCCCGCCCAGGGCGGTGACGCGGTCAGATGGTGTAACAGGAGCTGGAGAGACTGTATATGACCAGTGAGCACTCTTACTACCATGCTGCTACTTTATGTTGGTAAACGATTTCCCGAGACACTTACTCGCCGTCTGTTTAGCTTTCTGTACAACAGTCACTTAATTAAAAGGATTACAATAGTAAATATATCCATATCTCCACACATGCGACTCAAGGGAATCACTGGCCAAGAAATAATGGGGCTCTTCTGTTTTTGTCATCTGGTTATATTGTGGCTGGTGTTCGGTAAGTATCACCATAACTTCTTATCTGCTGGCACTATTGTGATGTTAACGGACCCGCAGCTCAGTGGTGTGTTAAACCTTTCCTTGTGTTTTATTCAGGGCTGATTCAAGCAGATTCCGTGTCGCAACCTCAGATTGAACTGTATATTACTGAAGGAGATAGACTGAAAATGAACTGCAGCTACACGACAAGTTACAGCAATCCCGGTCTTTACTGGTACAGACAGCACACGGACCAGGCTCCGCATTTTATTTTGTACCGAGACAGAAGCAGCAGAAGTGACGCAGATTTTGCCAAGGGAAAATTCGAGGCCGATCAGACAAATGCAGAAAAGAAATTTCCTTTAACACTTATTCGAGCAGAAATCCAAGATACCGCTGTCTATTTCTGTGCGTTGAGCGACACAGAGATTTAAAACTCATCTATCGCTGTACAAAAACCTTATCAAACAGAACTGGCACAGATGGTGTCGCCAGTTCAAGTTCTATCTGCGGTTCCGTGTTAACTGTTACATTTCTGAATTCTATCGCGTCTAATTCAGGAAACTGTGGGTTCCGGTCTCCCTCCAGAGACATTCCAGCTGCCACTTACACTGCCAGCCCTAATAGAGTTCGAGCGTCTCCGCAGTGAATTGCTCAGATAAAGTAGTAAATAGAGGATTCGCCTGGCCTTTCTGGAGGATCTTAAACACTTCACCGCATTGGCCTCCAATTCTCCAAGACATTTACACCTCCGTCGACAAGCCACAGTAGATGATCACGTTACGCGGAATCTTGCTCTGTTCATGACGGCTCTTTCCTACATTAAAATAACGACTACACTTCAGAATTATTTCATATTTGTTGCGAACAGGCTGGATGGATTCGACTGTCTTTCTCTGTCTGTCATTGTTGGTAGCAAGAGAAAATAATGCGACTTGCGGGCCTGGAAACATCCTTTTCGGTTTTCCACTCAACAATCACCCAAACAATGCTTAGTACTATTTTCTATTACTGTGAGTCCCAGGGCGCAGTAATAAACAGCAGCGCACACACCTGACCCGCTCATCTTATATATTTCTCACGCCTCACACTGCTCTCTGTTGGTGTATGCTGGTAAATGCAGGGTGTAATTCTGCACTTGGACCTCCACAAGTTGCGTTCCACCAAATAATTACAAATGAGAACAACTGTTCCCGTCTTCCGGTTATAGGTCTTTTATTGCGGGAGAGCTTGCAATCCTCCTTTATTCTACTTTCCAACGATTACAGTGCATTTACCTCTCTCATTCTTGCTAAAGTTTTATTCCACTGTGGCCAGTTGCGGTGTGCCAAAAAGGTCCCGATGTTAGTCCTAAAATAACGTTCCATAATTTCAAATTGTTTAACACGAACTGATCTATTTATCGAATATTTGTAACATAACAACAGTACTGGCAACATTGAAAACATATAAGAATATCTTTAAAATGTTAATAAGTTTGATATCAGTGTTAAAATTATGTTTCTGCTCCCGCATTTGTTCCTTCAATCAAATATTCCTCAATAAAGAAACGCGCCCCGATGATGAACTTAATCCTTCTGCCCTCTCCTGCTGGCAAAATCACTACAATATACAACATTAAAACCTGTTCCACTTCTGGAACCAATTCCAATAATTCCGTTATCTACAACAATGACCTCTTGTCCCAGGCTGTTCTAGAAAGGGGAACATTTGGTTAACACTGACTTTACCAATCCAGTTGAGTATTTCATATGCCTCAATCACCTCCCCCCCCCCCATTCTTCTGTACTCCAGCGAGTATGAGCCCAAGTTACTAAACTGCTCTTTATATGACAGCCCATTCAAGATACTGATGAGAACACATGTGGAATACCGTAACCAGTTTTGGGCCTCTTATTTAAGGAGATATATTATTTCATTGGAGGTAGCTCGGAGAAGGTTAACGAGGATGATCCCCATTATGGAAGGGTTGTCTTATGAGAAAAGGATAAAGAGGCTGGCCCTCTACTCATTGGCATTTAGAAGAATGAGAGGTGATTTAATTGAAATATCTCGGATTATTGAGGGGCTTGACAAGTTAAATACTGAGAAGATGTTCCCCCTAATGGAAGAGTCTAGAACCAGAGGACAAAGTCTCAGAATAAATGGGCGTCAATCCAAAACTGAGATGAGGAACAATTTCTTCATTCGGAGGGTGGTAAATCTTTGGAACTCTTTGCTGCAGAGAGCTGTGGGGTAAAGTCATTGTTTATATTTAAGGCTGAGATAAATAGATTTTTGATCAGTAAGTGAATCACGAGTTATGGGGAAAGGGCAGTAAAGTTTACGTGGGGAATGTTGGAACATCCATGATTCCATTGAATGGCAGAGCAGGCTCGAGAGGCCGTAACCTGGCCCTTTGTCATTTTGTCTTATAGTTACAGCCGGGTTATTTTAAGCCGAAAACACGGGGCTGTCAATTCTGTCAGAAAACACTCAGTCAAAAGGAAAATAATCATCGATTTAACCAAAGAGTGCAATCAGCACATTGTGAAATGTATCATTTTCTACAAACGGTGTCTCAACCAACAACACGTACTGATCATATAGAAACTATGCACCGGCTGTGGTAAATGGGACACAGTGAGTAGAGATTGAGAATGTGTTGCTCATTAATTCAGCTAGACAGGAAAAGATTATGAAAATGCAAAACGTGAGTGAGGGCGTAATAAATTGATTTGCGAAATTATTTTGCAGTATAAATGATAGTTACAACATACCTAATGCAATTCCTCTGTTACTGCTCATCTGTTCATGTTGAATGTTGTGTTGTGTTATTTTAGTAACGGCCTGAACTCACAGTCTAAACAATTGCTTCTCTTTATCAGTGGGGGCGCGCCCTCTGCTGATCACTAACTGGAACTCCCAGTCTGGGGTTTTTGCCCGGGGTTCGCTATAGCTCTGCATCACTGTGGGCTTCATGGCACAGAAATACACGGCGCTGTCAGAGAGAAGGGTTCCGGCGATATTTAAAAGTACTGTTTTGTTTCCTTTGTGCAAAACAACAGAAAATCTATCCGGAGAATCTTCAGGGATGTCGCCTGTGCTATATATCGTCAATAAATGATTCGGAGCTTCCCCGTGAGACTGGATGTACCAGAACAGAGTCGGAATACCAGTTGTCGAGTAACTGCAGGACAATGTTGTGGTCTGACCTTCTTTTACCATTAGTTCAGGGAGATCTTGGGTTACTTCATCTTTGCCATTGGTTCCTGCAACAAATTACAGAATCTCTTAAATATCTAGTGGAGAACGCTGGGAACAAACAGCAACTATTTAAACACAGACTCACTGGGCAGGAAAACCAACAGTATTAGTAAAGAACATTGGGAGAACATGCTTAAGAATTCCACAAAATCAGCAGAATCGTAAAATTCTGTCAACTCTTGTACTCTGATGTGAAGAAGTAATTTTATATCATGGGCGGTCCTCGTTTATTGGGAGACTAAGAGGCGTTACCCAAAGACAGGATTGGCTTGTTGTGCAGTGTTGTCAAGAATTGGCCACCGAACAACATTGGTTATAGCCCAATAACTTATCTGACTGTTTCTCTGTCTACTCCTGCCTGTATTCTCTGCGTCTCCGGTTCTCTGTTCGCCTTGGTGTCCATCCTGCACTCTCAATATTTTGGCCATTAGTGACTGTCTCCTCTCTCTGTGCCTCAAGGCCTTTCTCTCCCTCAACCGTTTTCCAGGAACATGCAGAACTTAGACCATGCAATTTCTCCCAGTCTCCCATTTCAATAAATTCCCCAAGCCCCATTAGGAAACAGCTGATATGTTAGCCAAAATATCATAATGACAACACTGAGGAAACTTTAAAATTGAAGCAGGTACTCTGAAATCCGACAATCTGTAGGATAAATGTGGGGTTGGAGTCAAATTTACATCCCTTCGATGTGTGGACAGAACTTTATTAAGAGTTCGAATCTTAGCAGTATTGCTGTGGTTTCAAATTTTGTAACATGCACCTTGTTTAACAGAAAGGCCTGGAGAATTCAAACAGCTAAAGCAATTAATTGATGAGGATTCAGATTGAAGATCTTATTAGTTCCGTGCATGGGTCCATCTGAATTGCAGTATATTGCAATAAAAGTCATGAGAACAAGAAAAAAATACAGCAGCATAATTCTGCAACAAGATCCTTCAGTTATCTGAGAATTCACTGATCTCCCCAGAAGAGGCCATTTACTTCACATCACCGCCAGAGGGCGATCCCTCACCGTGTTTTTGTGTTCGCTGTATCAGGAGCGGGTTCCATATGTTGGGGAGCCATAACCCAAGAGAACAGCATGAATTATTCAATCACAGAGTGAAATGACAGAGAGCAGTAATCTAGGGGAACTGCTTTAACTGTTGGAATACACAATGATCTGTTACAGAGGAGTAATCGAGGAGAACTGGATTAGTTGTTAGATTACAGAGCGACATATTACACAGCAGTAATCAAGGAGAACTGGGTTCATTGTTAGAATACATGTAATATGTACGGAGCAGGTATAGATGCGAAGTTTGCGGACAACACAAAGGTGGGTGGGAAATATATGAAGTGCATGTAAGGAGACGATAAAGGGACATAAATGGTTAAATAAATTGACAAAGCCCCGTCAAATTGAGTATAATGCGGTCAAATGTGAAAATGTCCATTTTGGCAGAATGAATATAAATTACGCTTAATATTTAAACGGTGAAAGATTACAAAATTCGGAGGTACAGAGGGATTGGCTGTCCTACGGCACGAATCGAAAGGGGCTAAGGTACAGGAATAGTAATTAAAAAGTCGTGAATTTTTATCATTTACTACGACGGCATCTATTATAAAATAGGAAGGGTATGTTTCCATTGTACAAGGCATTGGTGAATCCACACCTGGAGTATTGTGTACAATACTTATCTCCTTATCTAAAGAAAGATAGTAATGCGTTAAAAAAAAAGTTCAGAGACGGTTTGCTATAATAGTATCCAGGGATGTGCGGGTTATCTGTATCAGCGGAAAGAATATTGATGTTGGGTTTGTGTCCACTTGAGTTTCGAAGATTCAGAGATAACTGCATTGAAACCTTTAAATCTATAAGGGGTATTAACAGCGTGGATGTGGAGCAGATATATCCTCTTGTCCATGTTGTAGCTGTACTAGATATGTCTGGGTCTTTATATTTCTCGGCATGTATATATCTGCGCTCTTGTTTCTGTGTCTGTTCCCAATGTGGTCGCATTGTCCACGGGAGGGCGCTTTCCGATCACTTACCAAACATCTCAGTCGCCTTCTCCAGAGAGTGACTATTTACAGATATAAAAATGGGCGGGGGAAATAAATCCCAGCCATTCGCATCACATCTTTTTTGACTCTTTCAAATTCTCACATTCCAGGTTCAGTACACACAGAGATCATTGTTTCCGTTTCTGGAGCTCAGACTGGAACCCTGGGGGTAAAAATGTTCCTGATTCTAGTTATTGCACTGATCACAGGTCAGTGATTCTGATCACATATTGTAAAGTATATTGCAAACCTTGTGTAATTTCTCTTTCCCAACTGTGTGCGACAATTGTTTTCCTCTGACTCCTAACCCACTGTGAGTCCGCTGTTTATTCTCTGAGATGAGTAATGGACACTCAGTCTTCCCGTCAGAACCAAGAGTTGAGGCAGCAGAGGGTGGAAATTCAGCAATACCCTGCAGTTACTCTGTGCCGAGTTCAGCTATACAACATCACCTGCTTTGGCATCGACAGTATCCGCACCAAGCTGGTCAGTATATGCTCAAAGCCAATAGTTACCAATACGGCTCCTGGCTTTGGATACTTCAGCGGGAATCTCAACCGGACACAAAGCATGTTTCACTTCTCCATGAAAGATTTGAACATGAGAGACAGCACCGTGTACCGATTGCTTGCTGCAGCTGCATTCCAGCCTTTTGTGATTCATGCACTCAGATTCCTCTGAATCTCAGAGCTCTTCAATCTCACACTATTTAACTTCTTTTAAAAATTTGGCAGGAATTCCTGCCAGAATTTATAATTCCACATTTGCCCACGTCATACTCCATTTGCCAAATCTTTGGCCACTAACTGAACCTATCTACATCCCTTTGTAGGACTCCTTACATCCTCTTCACAACTTACTTTTCTACCTTTGTGTCCTCAGCAAATTTAGTGACCACGCTTGCATCCAAGTTGTTTATATAAATTGTAAAAAGTAGAGATCCCAGCTCTGATCGCTTTGGCACATCACTTGTCACATCCTGTCAACCAGATAGAGATCCATGTGTGCCAACTTTGTTTCTTGTTAGCTCGCCAATCTTCTTTCCATGTCATGTTACCCCTCTACACTGTGAAATTCTATTTTCCGCATTAAACTTTGATGTGGCAGCTTATCAAGGGCATTCTGGAAATCTAAGTACAGTACATTCACCTTTGCTGCCCCATTATCCAATATATAAAGTCATCATCTTCCAGATGTCCCCTTGAGAGGGAGAGCTGACTGATGGTCAATTAACCTGAGGATCATAAATTCATAAGATATAGGAGCAGAATTAGGCCATTCGGCCAATCGAGTCTGTTCCCCATTCGATCATGGCTGAAAGTGCTCCTCATCCCCATTTTCCTGCCTTCTCCCCATAACCCTTCAACACATTATCAATTAAAAATCTAACTCCTGAATTTGCTGGTGTAACGCGAGGTTGGAAGACTGAGTGAATCCCTTCCCACACAGAGAGCAGGTGAACGGCCTCTCCTCAGTGTGACTTCACTGATGTTTCTGCAGATGGGATGAGGTAGTGAATCCCTTCCCACACTTGAGGCAGTGAATGGCCTCACCTCAGTGTGAGTTCTCTGGTGAACATGTAAGCTGTTTGACTGAGTGAATCCCTTCCCACACTGGGAGCAAGTGAATGATCTTCCCGCTGTGACTGCACCGATAAACCTCCAGCGGGGATGGGTAATCGAATCCATTCCCACAGTCCCCACATTTCCACAGCATTTTCCTGTTGTGACTGCAATTATGTTCTGAAAGGCTGGATGATTGGTTGAAATCTTGAACTCTAGAAGCACAGAAATGTGATTGACTGTTAAATTCCCTCTGAAATGGCCTCGCAAGCCACGAAGTTCAGGGGCAATTAGGAATGGACAATAAATGCTGGCTCAAATTAATAAAAGAAAACATCCAAAATGCTGCGGATGCTGGAATTTTGACATAGAAAAACTGTTGGACATACTCATTAAGTTAGAAAAACAGAATTATCTTTTTAGATCTCCCCTGCTGTCAGCCTCCAATAAAACACTAACCGACTGCTGCTAATCAATGGTGACTGCCCTTCCCAGACTGCCATACGGCCCCAGAACACACTCAAGACCATTCGCTGAATACGCATGCGTCCCTGGCTAGCCGCGGAGCATTCTGGGTGGCTCCTCTGGCCGGAGAGGATGGAAGCGGCAGCGAGGATGGTGGAGGTGCTGCGCTGAAATGGCGAGGATTTGGAAGCCCCGGGGGGACCGATGGAGCCAGCTATGGACGGGGAAACAATCCTTAGTGAAGGCGTCATCCTAAATAAGGCGCTGCAGTCCCAAGTTTGTAGATCCGGATCATGTGCTCGGGGTTAGACCGAAGTCAATAGCCGCCATTTTAGCTCAAAGGGAAAAAGGATGCATGCGCTGGGTGACGTAACAATGGGCGGGACAGCAGGGTCTTTGTTTCCAGGGTCCTAGTGCCCGGTAATGATTTTTTTTGGCAACAGGTTTTTAAATAGCTTCACCCACTCCCAGGCTGCAGATGATATTTGGAATTCAGAGTAACCCATGGGACAACTTTGTATTCAGCGTGAGAGGTTGCAACCACTGTATAGTTACCTGAAGGGACTGCTTCTCAATGCTTTGTTCCACTTTAGCTCCACTCCTAATTTGCTGCGGAAAGGGGTCAGGGTAAGTCGGAGTGGGTGGTCTGCTCCTGGACCCGCTCTTGGGTTGTTTAAAACAGCAATTTGTAGATCATTGATGGGTGAGACACATGGGGGAGAATGTAGGGGATGCTTTGGTTGCTGGCCTTTCTTCCATGTATCCATCCCTACTTGTCCATGTTTAAGTGGCCCTGGAACGGGAACATTTTATAGCAGAGGAACAGGCCCTTCAGCGTTGTGCCAAATGACATGATGCCAAATTAAACTAACCCTTCTTCCTTGGTCCATATCCCTCTGTGGCTTGCATATCTGAACAGGTGTTGAACTGTGATGATTTAGGGATTTTCACAGTAACTTCACTGCAGTGTTAATGTAAGCCTACTTGTGACATTAACAAATTTTTAAAAATCATGTGTTAATCTGAAAGTCCCTTAAATGCCCCTATCTTATCTGCCTCCACCACCTCCGGTGGCTGCATGTTCCAGACACCATCCACTCTCTGTGTAAAAAAAACTTGCCCTCACATCTCCTTTGCTTTCACCTTTACTTTAAGCGCATGCCCCAATATTAGACATTTCAATTCTGGGAAAAAGATTCTGATTGTCAACCCAATCATTGCCTCTCATAATTTTATGGAATTCTATCAGGTCTCCCTTCAGCCTCCACCACTCCAGAGAAAACCACCCTAGTTTGTCCAGCTTTCCTTTTAGCTCTTACACGCGAATTACAGGCAGCATCCTTATAAACTTCTGCATTCTCTCCAAAACCTCCACATCCTCCTGTAATGTGACAACCAGAATTGAATGCAATATGACTGCAAGTGTGGCCTAACCCAAGTTTTATAAAGCTGCAATATGACATCCTGACTTTTTTACTCGATACCCTGACCAATAAAGGCATGCCTGTCATACACCTTTACCACCCTGTCCACTTGCGTGGCCACTTCCAAGGAGCTATGGACTTGAACCCCAAGATCCTTCTGTATATCAATGTTTAAAGTTTATTTATTAGTATCACAAATAGCCTTATATTAACATTGCAGTGAAGTTACGACGAAAATCCCCTTGTCGCCACTCTCCAGTGGGTGTTTGGGTACACTGAGGTAGAATTTAGCATAGCAAATGCACCTTACCATTATATCTTTCGAACTGTGGGAGGAACCAGAGCTCCCAGAGGAAATGCACGCAGACATGGGGAGAACGTGCAGACGCTGCACAGACAGTTGGGAATCAAATCCAGGTCCCTAGCACTCTGAGGCAGCAGTGCTAACCACTGGCCATTAACTATATACTTCCACTTAATATTTGATCTCCCAAAGTGCAGCACCTCACACTTGTCCGGGTTCAACTCCATTTGCCATTTCGCTGCCCTTATGAACATGAGGTATCCACCATTAGGTTTGATACCTTCTACGATGTTGGTACCTCAAGTTTCAGAGTGTTTCTCAGAGACTGGAAGCAGCATTCTGGTTTCAGTGGGATGTTTGCTTTTGTTCTGACTTTGTTACTGATTTTGCCTTCTTTATATTTGATTGAGTATCATGTTTGGAGAGAGGGGAAAAACATTCCATAAAAATTAGAATTATCAGTGATGAATTTCTATTCTGGACTGATGGTGATACTGACATTGTCAACTCCTTTTGCAGAGAATTAGAAGGAGAGGATTTAACACTTTCGCCAGGAGCTGAATATCATCGACTTAGAATGTGGAAGCAGAAATGTTGTCAGTTCTGTTTGTGGGAAATGTTTTCAAACATCTGTGAGACAAGAAAAGCACTGAGATAGACACACATACAAACACACCCCTGAGTGAGAGTGTTCCAGTGAACTGACTGTGGAAAGAGCTTTGACCAGTTACACAGCCTGAAAAAAAATCACACCATTCACAGGAAGGAGAAACTGTACACGTGTTCTGTGTGTGGACAAACTGATCACCCAACCTGGAGATGGACAAGGACACCAGCACCATGGAGAAACCATGGAAATGTGGGGACTGTGGGAAAGGATTCAGATGCCCATCCACGCTGGAAATTCATCGACACAGACACACTGGAGAGAGGCCGTTCATCTGCTCCAGCTGTGGAAAGGAATTCATTTCAGCAACCAGCCTAATGACACACCAACGAGTTCACACTGGAGAGAAACCATTTGTTTGATCGCAATGTGGAAAAATTTCCGATCTTCCTGCAACCTCACTGAACATCTACGAGCTCACACTGGAGAGAGACCATTCCGGTGCTCTGAGTGTGGGAAGAGTTTCACTTGTTCTTCCCATCTCACTGTACACAAACATACTCACACTGGTGAGAGACCATTCATCTGCACAGAGTGTGGGAATAATTTTATTCGATCTTCACACCTTCTTAGACATCAGCGTGGTCACACTGGAGAGAAATTCTTCACCTGCGATGAGTGTGGGAAGAGTTTCGCTGATCCATTAATTCTTCAGGATCATCAGCGAGTTCACACTGGGGAGAAACCTTTAATCTGCACTGAGTGTGGGAAGAGATTCACTTGGTCATCGCAGCTTAGGACACACAAACTTATTCACACAGGTGAGAGGCCATTTCAATGTTCTGACTGTAAGAAGAGTTTTAAAACCAGGGCAGATTTGAAAAAGCACCAGCAAGTCCATTCTGGGGAGAAGCCGTTCACCTGCCCTGTGTGTGGCAAGGGATTCAATCATCCAACCAACTGTCTGTCACACCAGAGAGTTCACATGTGATTACCAAGGTTGAATTCTGCTGTTATTGCACCAGGACTGAACCATCTTCATTCTGACAGTTCAGATTTATTTCAGTTGATATTAAACTCCAGTCCAGTTAAAGAGATGAATAGAATGAATATGATTGCCTTAAATACAGTGTTTGTGTCCTTGATTTCTCTAAGATAAGAGGAGACTGACTGATACCCTCTTATCAACTGACCCATTCTTGGGTATTTTCTTCTTTGTTAATGGAAAACTTGTATTCATATAGCGCCTTTTGTAAATTTAGGGTGTCCCAAAGTGCTTTACAACCAATGAAGTTCTCTTGAAGTTCAGTGCCTGCTGTAATGTTGGAAACATAGCAGCCGGATGGCTCCAACAAACACAACTAAGATGCTGGAAATACTCAACAGGTCAGGCAAACATCTGTGGGGAGAGAGAGAGAAATTTCAAAACAGAACTATGATTCTGACCAGATAGTCTGTTGAGTGCTGATCACTGAGGGCTACATATTGAGCAGTTCACCCGAAAGAACTTCTCTCTTCAAAATATCGTAATGGGAACTTTTACCTCCTGCAGTAGCAGATGGGGTTATAGTTGAAGGTTTCCCCTGAAGGACAGCAGAGTATTCCCTCAGCACTGCACCAAAATACCAGCTGCATTTTATGATCAAGTTTTTGGAGGTGAAGTTGTATCCACATTCTCCTGACTCAGACTGGGAATGTAACACTAACACCTCATCGTTAACCTCTGGATTATTTCAGCTCTCACATCTTTGGTTGGTCTCCTGAACACATTAACCCACTGGACTCTTTGACAAAGCTAAGTGGATTCTTTGAAATTTTATTAAGCAGATGGTGATGATTTCTACGGCCATATCATAGCAAGACATCAAGAATTGTTTTAATGAATTCAAGAACTGACATCAAACAAGGCAGCATGGTGATAATTTGAACTAAAGGCTTTGCTTTTCAAAGACTTAGTCTTAACCAATCAGGCCACTTGTATTCTTTCAAGGTAAAGTGTTTGAGATCAGGAGATATGGAAGTTACCTCCAAATACTATTGCAAATACTTCTTGCTCTGATACAAAAGCACAATTTTAAAACCAGCAAATCTGCACATAATTGTGATTGAAATTGATGAAATAAAGTGAAGGGGAGGAGATAGTCTTGTGGTATTATAGCTAGACTATTAATAGACACTCAGCTAATGTTGTGGGGACCCAGGTTCGAATCCTGCCACTGCAGGTGGTGGAATTTGAATTCAATATAAAAAAAAAGTCAGGAATTAAGTGTCTACTGATGATTGTGAAACTATTGTCGATTGTCAGAAAAACCCCTCAGGTTCACTAATGTCCTTTAGGGAAGAACATCTGCCATCCTTACCTGGTCTGGCCTACATGTGGCTCCAGAGCCACAGCAATGTGGTTGACTCTCAACCGCTCTTGAGCAACTAGGGATAGGCAATAAATGCTGGCCAGCCAGCGATGCCAATGTCCCACCAATAAATAAAAAAAGTTGCTATTTCACACATCCAAAGAGAGATTTCACTGAAGTTTGGGGGGTTGTCAAATTTTCAAAACACAAACTGGTAGCAAACAGTCCTGGATACTGGAAAAAAAGATTTCCATTGGGAAATAAATTGCAGATTAAGGAAACCTGCCAGTCCCACAACAGTGCTAGTTGAATTTGAGCTAATAGTGAAATTTACAAAAAAAGGATGAATTTTATATAAAACTATCTAAAATAATAAACAAATTTTGATCACACCTGGAATCAAACTGGCATGTTTGATTCCTGTTTTAAAAATATTGCAAGAGTTGGACAGAAAAGTTTCTCCAGGCAACATGAATGAGATAGTAACTAATGGGATGTATCAAATGAGAGCAAGTGATTGAGGGTGAGAAATAGTGAAGGGAAAATAAAACACCACTGATTGGGAATTGAAATAACTCAATGTGGGTGCTGCTCAGTATAATATATCAATGAGGTATTGATGTATATTTTAGTCAAGCGAAAGTCTAGATGCGACTAATAAAATGATGGCTCTCTTGAGGGTATTTATAGCCTTGTGTGTGAACTTTCACAAAGAATTGCATTTGATAAACTGGCTACTGCCAAAGATGTTGATGCATGCATGGGAAGACAAACAAAGATCCTTACAGACATTGAGTGTGACTGGGTAGTTAGTTTCAGAAGAAATTATTCATATTCAGACCAGTTAAATTTTATGTTTACTACAGTAAACTTTACTTTTGGTACAGTGGCACAGTGGTTAGCATTGCTGCCTCATAGCGCCAGGGATCTATGTTTGATTCTGGCCTCGGGTGACTGTCTATGCAGAGTTTGCACATTCTCCTCATGTCTGTGTGGGTTTCTGGTTTCCTCCTACAGCCCAAAGATGTGCCAGTTAGGTTGATTGGCCATGCTAAATTGCTGCTTAATATCAGGGGGATTAGCAGAGAAAATAGGTGGAGTTACAGGGATAGGGCACAGTATGATTGTTGTCAGCGCAGGCTCAATGGGCCAAATGCCCTCCTTCTGCACCGTAAGAATTCAATGATCCTGAAAAAGGTATTTTGTGTCCAGTGATTAACCATTTGTATTAATCAGGGAACTGGTTTAATTAGTCACCAGTCAGAAACAAATTATCAAAAAATGTTAGTCTCAATTAATTATCATTGAAAATTTAATGATCCATTCATAGTTTTTCAGTTAAATCTTAGTTTCAAAATGGTTTCATTGATCTTGTAGCTTACTCCATGGAATAGAATCTCTACAGTGCAGAAGGAGGCCATTCAGTCCATCGAGTCTGCACTGACAACAATCCCACCTGTCCCCGTAACCCTATCCCTGTAGCTCCAATACTAATAGTTATATTAAAAGACTGGTTTATTCTTATAATTCTGTAAGCTAGTTTTAAATTGCACACCACAATTTCTGTAAGAAGGAATGTATGATCTGATGAGATGATTAACAACGAGTCCTTTGTGGATTAAACAAAATCCTTTGTGGATTGTGGAGTCATTGTGGGCTAAACTTTTTGGAGCCAAAAGGTTACACAACGAATAGAAAGCTTGCTCAGGATCAGATAGGAGGAGTTGAGTTAATAAAATTTATTGAGATTCAAATGTATTGAGATCACATTGACCTTTCTGTCAACAACGAACCAAATCTGCCCTAGAATTGAGCGAGAAATTGAATTAAATCAAACCATGAATTATATCAGGCCTCTACGCTTTACTGACAAGTAATCATCTCATCATCACACAGAAACTCCTGATATATAACTGGAGTGTGTGACCATTTTTAAAATGACTGTACAACTGAAAGTATCTGTGTTTAATATCAAGTTATAAAAGCTTAAAATCAGGGTTCATTATTACACAGTTCTGGAAACTTATTTAAAACTTGAGGCTGTCCAGTGAATTTCACAATATTTTTGTTGCCACATTATTTATTTTTTAGCCTGTTATCTTCATTCATTTGGGTGATGATCTGTTGAGTGATTTGTTGCACTAGAAAGGCCACATGTTCCAAATATTACAATCCTTCCTCATCAACCTAATCATGTTCCCTCATTCCATCTTGGATTTGAAGATTCACCATCAGCAGGGGACAAATATCAGACTATTCTGACAGAGCTTCTTTTGTTCCCGGTATGCCAGGGATGGAATTCACCCAGGAAATCTGGAAGGACTAAAGGTTATAGAATGACACAATTGTAATAACAGGTCTACTTCGATTTTTGATGCAGTAAAACAAAAGTATGCGAATGTAGAACAATAAATTTTAGGACCAGTTATTGTCAGGTCAGTCAATCCATTCACTGATTTCTCAATCAAAGCATTCAGACATCCAACTATCTTTCATCCCTGCCTCAACACAAGCAGTTCTTTATTATTTTGTGTAGATGGTGGCGCAAATTATTGCCAATGGACAAGTAATCCAGAAACCCAGTGCAGTGATGTGGAAACACGAGATTAAATCCGATCATGGCAGCTGGTGGAATTTGAAATCAATCGATAAATCATACTGGCAGAGACCAGATAAACCTCTCTGATTCCTCAGTCAAGGAAATCTGCCATCCCTACTTGGTCTCTCCAGGGTGTGACTCCAGACGGACAGCAATATGCGTAACTGGGCAATGCCTTCTGAAATACCCTAGCAAACCACTCAGCTGAAAAGAAATTAGGTACAGTAAACAAATGTTAGTCTTTCCAGTGACTCCCACGTCCCATGGAAGAATAAAGTGAAATAAAACACAAGCATACGTGTTTATGTAGTATAAAAGATATTATTTCTCTGAATCAACTCTTAAAAATCTGCTGTATCTATTTATATCCTTCGATCACAGTGTTTTGTTGTGTTGGATAGATCATTTTCGTTGCCAACAAAGTGCCACAGAAGCGGAATAACTTTCTTTTCCTAACAAATGGGAAACATTCACATCAGTTTACCACTTTAAAATGGCTTCCAGTACTGTTGCTGGACAGATTTGTTTATAAATAGGCCCATTGACAATGCTAAGTGTTTGAAGTTGGCTTACAGCCAAGCGCTCAGTACTGAGAAAACAGATCTTTGAGTTTCTGAACAAACATCCTCATGTTTCCTGTAAATACCTTCGAGTAGTTGGCAGCAGGTTGGACTGCTGCCAAATACTGCGTGGGACAGGTTAACGTGAATCTGTAAGGATAAAATGGGACTTAACCAGTTACACAATAAATGTTTGATTCCCACAAGAAAGACACGTTTTAAATGGCATTCATTCCAAGCAAATATTTTAAATGAATGCGCTGTTCATTATGTGACCAAACAGTATCAGAAACTAGAAAATTGGCTAGGTGCTATTCAATTGTATAACTTCCAAATAAATGTCCTTCCAGCGATTAAAGCCACTTTGTGAGCAACTTCGTGAAGTGCACGAAAGACATGTTGATATCCCCAATCCCTCAGTCCAATGAGATCAGTGTAATGGAGCAAAAATGAAAATAATTAAAAGCAAAAGAAAGTCATATAACTGCCTTGAACAACGAAGATTCCTGGAATATTCTCAGTTTTCTGCCCCTCATTAAAAAACAACTTATTTTGTACCTGAGTAGTGCCATGTTCTGTGGCGCAGCATAACCTGATTTCGATTATTTAACAGGACCTCTCAGATCTGCCAATCTGTGAAGACATGACCAGTTCATAACCTGGTTCAATCAAGATAAAATATTTATTCTTGTGATGTGCAATATGCCGCAAAATCCTAATGTCCTGTGCTCCCATTACCAGTGAATGTTAGGCAGCTGGTGGCCAATAAAATGAGCTGCAATAATCTGAATGCTAATGGAGAACGTTCCTTATCGCTGTGTCCATTTTGATACATTACATTCTCTGTCAAGTATCAATTTCAATTTATGTTTCTCTGTTAACTCAATTAATTATAAGCCAACCAGATTTATTTCACCGTTAATTTTCACAATGGTGAAGGGGCTTCTGGAGTAATGTAAGGTGTAACATTGTATCATATGAGGATTTTCTTTTTTAAAATTCATTCGTGGGCGGCACAGTGACACAGTTGTTAACATTTCTGCCTCACAACACCAGGGACCCGGGTTCAATTCCCAGTTTGTGTCTCTGTGGAGTCTGCACATTCTCCAATTGTCTGCCTATTTACCGTTACGGTTATAAGGATTTACTGTTTCGGCTGATTGACAAGACAATTTGTCCCATGGTATCAAGGGAATTAGCAAGGAATATACATGGGATGATGGGCATAGGGCGTGGGTGGGAATGGTGCTCGGCCCGATTGGCTGAAAGGCCTTCTTCTGCTCTGTGGAGAGTCTATGGACATGGGTGCTGCTGGATGATCAGCATTTATTGTCCACTCTTTGTCCGAGAGCAGCTGAGAGCCAACCACATTGAATAGGCTCTGGGATCACATGCAGGCCAAACCATGTAATGGCAACGGCTTCCCTTTGCTAAAAGACATTAGTGAACCAGATAGATTTTTACACAATCAGCAATGATACAATGTTCATAAGTAATTCTTAATTCCAGATGTTTTTATTGAATGTAAATTCCACCATCTGCCGTGATGGGAATCGAAGCTGGGTCCTGGCAACTTTAGTTGAGTTTGTGGATTAATTGTCTAGCGATAAAAACACTAGGCCATTGCTTCCATTCTTCTTGTATCGAGTCCCAAGTTACAGAGATAGCGATCCACACCTGAAATACAATAAATCGATAACAGTTTCTCTAATGAATTATATTTTTGCTGCGATGTGTTAGAGACAAAGAATTATTGCAAATCAGATTGGCGTTTTTACCCTCATAAGGCAATGTCATCTTGTTTATATCTATTCCCTTGTGGAGAGGAGGATAAATGAAGTGACTTAATTTACAATTAATTTTTTTTCCCTATAACAGAGGCTCAAATGCAATTTCACCTCTTGGACCAGGAGAGACATGACAATGGATCTCACTGTTACTGCCTCAGCATTAGTCTAGCTCTGGAATATCACAGTGTCAGCAATCAATTCACCGGGAATAATCCCCAGGGTTTTTGATTTATTTGATTGGTTTCATCTGATATATTATTGTCATGCTTATTAGTACACAGTGAAAATTATTGTTTCTTACACACTATACAGAGAGAGCATACTGTTCATAGAGAAGGAAACGAGAGACTGCAGAATATCGTGTTGCAGTCATAGCTAGGATGTAGAAAAAGATCAACTTAATGCGGGGTGGGTCCATTCAAAAGTCTGATTGCAGCAGGGAAGAAGTTGTTTATTAATCGGTTTGAAGGTGTCCTCATACTTTTTAATTTTGTTCCCGGTGTAAAAAGGTGAGAGAGGATATCCAGGGTGTGTGGCGTTTTGTTTTCATTTTTTAACAAATATTTTATAGAATGGGAGGTTATGTTGACTCAGTCAGAGCAGAACCCTGAGGCTCCCTGAGACTGAGCTGTAAAGCCAACGCGTTGAATATTGGCAGCAACTGGATGGTCTGGGTCCCATAGACCCCTGGACAATGTTTATAGTGTCTTCTTCTGTAGGATTGTCTTGGATCAACTGACAATTCCTCCGCCCCAGGGATTCAGAATCAATTTTCTCCACCCAAAGGTACTTAAAACACGGTAGCACAGTGGTTAGCACTGCTGCTTTGCAGCTGCCGGGACTCGGGTTTGATTCCCGCCTCAGGTCATTGGCTGTGTGGAGTTTGCACAATCTCCTCGTGTCTGCGTGGGTTTCCTCCGGGTGCTCCGGTTTCCTCCCACAGTCCAAAGATGTGCGAGTTAGGTTGATTGGCCATGCTAAGAAATTGCCCCTTAGTGTCCAGGATAGCGGAGGTTAGAGGGATTAGTGGGTATAATATGTAGGGGTATGGGGGTAAGGCCTGGGTGGGGTTGTGTTTGGTGCAGACTAGATGGGCCGAATGGCCTCCTTCTGCAGTGTAGGGATTCTATGACATAAAACACATTTTGAGTCCAGATGACCCTTTGTCAAAACTTTGTCAAAAGGCCGTTTGGACTTTAAACGTCAGCTCTTTTCTCTCCATACAGATATTACCAGGCCTGCTGAGATTTTCCGGCATTTTCTCTTTTGGTTTTAATTGTCGAATCCGCAATAATTTACTTTTGTACCTCAAACAACATCGTCTGTTTGGAAATAATATGAAAATCGAAGTTTCCTATCTTTCCCCTGTCTGTCCTACAGTTCCACTGTGATGAAAACGATGCCTCGCCACGACTGAAATTATCCAGCAAACCATCCAGTTGTATCAAAGCTGCTATTGGAAAGTCAAACAATAAAATCATCCAGAGGGCAGGTTTCAACAAAGTGGCTCGCAACCACCTTCTCAGCATGGACAGTTAATGTTGGTGATGCTCACATCCAGAGGATCAATAAAAACAGTGTAAAGTGCTGCAGATTCCGGAAATCTCAAACTCCAACAACAGAAGTGCTTCTCAGCAGCTCAATGGGCATCAGCAGAGAGAGAACCAGATTCACGTTTAAGATCGATGCAAAATCTCTTGATAGAATTATGAAGAGTAAGGCTGTTCTGCCCAAATCCTACCCAAATCCTCATCCTTCAAATAAACTCGCAAATTTACTGGCCATTTATCACATCTTGTGGGGGGGAAGTTGTACGCAAATTACCTACTTTTTTCCAACATTACAGCAGTGACTAAATTCAACAAAGGTACATCAGTGAGTTTCAAGAACGTTGGCACGGCCTGAGGACGGATAAAGTGGTCCATAAATGCAAGTTCCACCAAAATGAAAGTTGTAATTCTTCGGAAGTACTGAGATTAATGCGAATATCGTCAATCTTCTAGCAGCATAAAATCACAGCATTCCTACAGTTCAAAAGGAGGCCAATTGACCCAACAAGTCTGCAGTGGGCCCAGCCTTCACCGTATCCCGACAATGACACATATTCACAGGGTTAACCCCACGATCCTACACATCGTTGGGCACTAACAGGAAATCTAACGTAGCCAATCCACCGTGGGCCTGGGAAGGATGCTTTGCTGGATAGCTGTTGCAGACCTGATGAACCGAATGGTCTCCTTCTGCACTTTAGGGATTCTATGATTCTAATTTGCACATTACTGGACGCTAACGGGCAATTTTTCATAGCCAATCCACTGACCTGCACATCCTGGGACTGTGGAAGAGAACCGGAGCATCCGGAAGAAACCCACATGGATAGGGGTAGAATGTGAAAACCACACACAGTCACCCAGGGTTGGAATCGAACCCGCTTCCCTGTCGCCTTGGAGGCAGCAAAACTAATTGTATCTCTTAATGATAATCACACGGATTTTTAATTCTTCCCTCGTGTGACTCTGATCACTATTTGTGACAGGAATACTTCAGACATCAGATCTGTTTTGTTTTATTTAACTTGTCTAATTTAAACAGATTAAGTCCTCAGTCAAATTAACATTCAGTAGAATATCTACCTGTTCATATATGCTTTATTAATTGTGACATCAGAACTTTCAGAACTAATTCTGAAATGGAATGTACCTTTTTTTAAGTAAATACAACTGGTATAATGAATGTTCAAAAAGTTTCTATTCATTTTGAACCAACTGTTAATTTTCTTAAAATAAACCGCTATTTTGAGTTGAAACTGGTCAATAAGTGACGGTTTATCTGGTTTTGCTATCACGAACGTTTCATTGTAAACAGTGAGGTATTTATGTAAATAAATGCAAAAATAGAAATTCCGAATTAGATGTTGACTGACAAAAACACAACAAATATTCCCCCACCAACACAGCACAGAAATAGAGGCAGTCATGCAAATCAACCAACGGATTCCAGTAATGGTTGTTTTTCAATATTATTTATTCATCAGTCAGGTGAGGAAAAACATCATAATGATATCTATGTTCAGAATTAGGAAATAATCCCTCTGATCCCGAAATATAATGACACGGCAAATGTGTTTGTGTAAAATTCCTGTGTTGCATCTCTTTCTCTGTCTTTCTCCTATCTGATTCTGTGTCTTGTCTCTCCACGATGGTTCATCGTCTTCACTCCCCAGCATAAATTCAATATCTGCCCAATGTATTCTCTCAGCCAGGGATATAGGCTTCTCAAAGAATATAATTCAATAAATTGGAATCCGTGAGTGAGATTTACTCTAAAAGATCTCTTGAGCAGTCTATGAACTTGAAATACTTGATACATTTTCTGCCATATCTAACTTCAGTTGTACCGAGTGATAAGGATTCGATGTAGCAGTATCGAAGGATCATTCCCTATATTTAGCCGATGCCGTTAATGTCCTTAGGTTTTTGACTGGACAGAGTAGAGGAATATTTACTCTGCATCTAAACTCACTGTACCTGCCTTTTGAATGTTTGATATGCCTTTGTCAGGAAGATTTAATCCGTGTCTAATCTCTGCTGTACCTGACCTGGGTGTGCTTTATGGAACTATGTAGACGATCTTTCCCCTGTAACTAACATTAATTTAAACCTGCCTTCCGAATCTCTAAAGAAAAAGTGCAGAAGAAATTTTACGTAGAAAAGAGTCCACGCTCTTTCTGCCCTCACTTCGTTTGAGCAGACATTTTAGAGGGAGTTTCATTCTGTTTCTAGAGAGTATACTCTTCTGGGAATGTTTGATTTGGATAATGTAGAGGGAGATTCACTTTGTATGTAACTCATGCTATTCCTGCCTTGGGAGTGTTTAATTTGGCAATGCAGAGGGTACTTTGCATTCTGCAGCTAACCCCATGTTACTACTGTCCCATAGGTTTTTGATGGGACAGTCGGCCGTCTGTACAAATGCCATAGGGATTGAACCAGTTTCTTTGTATCACAGTAAATTTACTCCGTGTCAGCTTATGTTATGAGGCCATGCTTTTGTTTATTTTTCACTAGACCTTAACTCTTTTTATACTGCACGTAGAATTTTATATTGTCTGTCTCTACTCATACTAAACTGAATGTTTTATCTGTTTATACTAAATTAGAGCTGCCCCTGTTTATGTTATACATCACCATGTTTCTGTTATACATCACCATGTTTCTGTTTATATTAAGCTAGGCGTTGTATGTGTTTATATTAATTTAGACCTGTCTCTATTTGTATCAAACTGGATGCAGTCTTATTTCTGCAATTGACCGTGTCCACGTTGATATTGCATTGGACATGGTCTCAGTCTTACTGCACTGGTCAATGCCAGTAATGATGAAAGTGATTCGGGAACTCAATTCCCTGCATCCTTCTGCAACTGCAAACTCTATGAGGTTTGCGGCAGTGGAAAAGAAGAAGATACCTGAAATCTATTTCTGCTGGCTGCATTGAAAGTGGAAAGCCCTGTGTAGCATGACCTGTTAATAAAGAACAAAAAAACAAAGAAAATTACAGCACATGAAAAGGCCCGTCGGCCCTCCAAGACAGCAACAATAAAATACTAGTGATCCAATACTGCTCGTTTCTGGATCTTACCTGATAGCAACTTTTTAAATCCCAACATGTTATCTCTTTTTCTCACAAAACCGTGGAGTAAAATAAACACAATTCAAAGGGAAGTGTTGTTAAGTGCAGGAACAAAATCGACACAGTCTATTGAAATATATGCAGGGTGAGTATCAAATATTACATAACCAGAGAGAACGTCGTGCGCAATGTAAACTGAATTCTGGTCTAGCAGAGTATTAACAGAGCCAGGCTGTATTTTAATATAAACAGGGGCCTGATTCAAGAGTTAGTGCCGAGTGCCATGTGGAGATGGTCAAATGCCAAATTCCAATGACACCCACATTCCATGAAAGAAACATTCCTAAAAATGACATTGTCAAGGAAAATAAAACTGAGACAGTGTCTAGCGCAGTTTTACTGATATAGGAACTTCTGTAACATGAACTGAGACAGCGCCGATTAATTAATGATACTGGACCGAGATTTGTATGAACTGAGATGGAGCCAAGTGCATTAGTAATAATTACTGATACAGGACTGAGACAGGTTTCAACTGAGACATAGTCCAGTGTGTTAGTGATAATTACTAACACAGTACTTTGGCTGATATAAACTGATGTGGGTATGCCGGCGTTGGACTGGCGTAAACACAGTAAAAAGTCTGACAACACAGGCTTGTGAATCTATTGTCAAATAAATCGGTTGGACTAAAACCTGGTATTGTCAGACTTTTTATGATATAAACTGAGACAGAACCCGCTCTATGCATAGTAATTGTTGATACAGGCCCTAGAATGATAGACACTGAGATTCGGACAATGCAGCAATGAGGAGGTATTGAAAAGTACAATAAAACTGAGACATGACATAGTCTTAAATAATCAGATATATGGACTGATGCAGCATTAACATAATCAGATATATGGACTGATGCAGTATTAACATAAAAAGACATAGATTATTAAAATCTAATGAACTATTAGCAAAATAACTGTGATAGAACCATGTGTAATGCATGAAGACATTATTTCCAGTTTAGTATAGAGTGGTAAATGTTCTGAGGCAGTAAGAATTAAGACTTGGCCTCCTGTTAGATTAGAAGAGACATGGCTAAGTGCAGCCATAAATTAGAAATTATAATATTAACAGGGCCTCTGCCTCCTATATGAACACCTGAAATTGAGCCGAGTGTAGAAACGAAGAGGTTAAATGGGATCTTCTGGAATGTGATCCGGGCAGAGCCTAGTGTTACACAGACAGAGCCAGAGGCTAGTTAAATGTAAGCAGAGATATGATATGTTTAACATTACTGCATGGGATTTTGACGTCACTGATTAATTCAACTTTTGGTCCAAACCATAATTTCCTTTGAGAATATGATGGCAAACTTTGGGAAGCTGGTGCATGGGGTGTTCTTCGAGACACCTACTTTCTCCAGCGTGGCACTGAGCTTTTTGAGTGGCACAAGTCAGGCAAGTAGAGAATATTCAAACAGCTTTGTTGGAAGAGACTTGGTGGGAAGAAGGGCCTGTTCATGTGCTGCACTGTTCTTTATTCTTTGTTCATACTCCTCACTTTTGCCTTGTAGATGATGGATAGGGTTTGGGAATTCAGGAGATGACCTGTTCGCCGCAGAACTCCTGGCATCTGAGCCGAATATCTCGTCCTTCTCTCCGTGAGGATAAGCTTGCTAACTCCTGATAAATTCAAGATGGATTTCACCCAGACATTCTGGAAGAACTGGAGGCATTAGACTGACACAAATGGAATAAAGGAGCTGATGGGAATGTAGAAGAGCATCTTTCAATGCCATTTATCAATGCATCCATCAAACCATTCACTGAATCCTCAGTCAAAATATTCAGGCATCAAACTATCATTCACCCAACCATCATTCTTTCAAATGTCATTCATTCCTTCATCAACAAAGTCAGACACTTATTGTTTGCGTAGATTGTGACATAATATTAATTTAATTGATCCAGTGATCCAGAGGCCCAGGACAATGATGTAAGGACATAGATTTAACTCAGGCCATTGCAGCTGGTAGAATTTGTATTTAATTAATAAATCTGGAATAGACACTAAAGGCGACCATTGGAATCTCCCTGATTCCCCAGTGGAGGAAATCTGCAATCGTAACCTGGTCGCACAAGGCTATGACTCCAGATGGACAGCAAAATAGCTGACTCTTTAATAACTTCAGAAGTGGCCTAAAAACCAATCAGTTCAAGGGAATTTAGGACAGGCAAAATGTGCTGGTCTTTCCAACCAAACATCCCATAGAAAGATAAAGGGAAAAAAAATCCATTCATGTTCATGTATCTTCTCTCTGAGACAACTCTCAGTTTGCCTGTAATTCTTTCTATCCATCTATCAAAATATCCTGATGTGTTAGAAAAATCATCATTGATGCTAACAGGGTGCCAGAGAAACTGCATGGCTTTCCTTTCTTTCGAGATTAGAAAAAAATCATCTGGATTTACAACTTCAAAAAAATTAAAGTGTCTCCAATCCTGTTGCTGGGTAGATTTGTTTATAAGCAGGCCTCATTGATAACTTGAAGGGTTTTAAGTTGCCTTGCAGCCAAGCGGTCAGTATTGAGGAAACAGATCTTTGACCTACTGCACAAACACCCCCAGAAGTTTCCTGTCAATAACTTCGAGCATTTGACAGCAGCCTGGATTGCTGCCAAATACTATCTGGGACAGATTAGCGTGAATCTGAATGGTAAAAAATGGGATTCAGCCATTTAAACAATAAATGTTTCATTCCCACAAGAAAGGCATATTTTAAATCGTGATCACTGTAATCAGATATTTTCATTCAATGTCCAGTTCATTATGTGAATAAATAGTATCGCAAAACAATAAAGTGGCCAGATGCTTTATAGTTGTATAACTTCCAAGTCAATGCCATTCTAATAATTAAAGTCTGTTTATTCACCACTTCATGAAATGCGAGGGAGAGATGTTGATCGTACCAATTTCCCAGTCAATTGAAATCAGTGCAATGGCATGAAATAATATTAAAACAACATCATAAAACTGACACGAACAACGGAGCTTCCTGTAATATTGTGAAAGTTCTGCACCCCATTTAAACAGCAGCGTCACTGGTTTGCACCGTGTTCTATTGTACAGTACAATCTGATTTCTGTTTTTGAGGAATTCCTCTTTTTGCTGCCAGTGAGTGGAGAAATGATCAGTTCATAACTTGGTTCAATGAAAGATGAAACATTTATTCTTGTGACATTGTGCAATGTGCCGCAAAGTTCTGATATGCTGTGTTCCCAAAACCGGTGAATGTTAGACAGCCGGTGGCCAAGAGAGTGAGCTGCAGTGATCTGGACGCTGAAGAAGAACTTTAATGATCCCCGTATCCGTTCCGATTCATTAACTTCTCTGTCAAAATTTGATTTAATTTTGTGTTTCTCTGTCAAGTCACTATTTAAATATCAGGAAGGAGGCATTCTTATTATTTTCAAAGGGTTATCTTTGAGATTGGGGCAGTTTGAAAAATACAAGGAGAATCATTGTATTGTGTGAGTTTCTTTTCATCTCCAAACACAAATTGTACAGTGATAGCCATCCACACTGTAAATAGAATCACTTTGTATATTCCACGCGTTTAGTTTCAGAAATCGATAACAATTATTCCGCTAAATTATGCTTTATTATTGTAATGTGACAGAGATCCGAAATTGTTGCAAAATAGACTGACGGTTTCTTTATTTTCCGAAAGTGTTATTTCATAATTTTTAGATTTGTGTTCTTGTTAGGGGCGTGGTAATAAAAATACCACATTTACAATGGAATTAGATTTAAAAAAATAAAGAGATGATGAACAGCAATATCACCATCAGAAATATTGGGAACATTACAATGAACATATTCAGCCAAACAAATATCCCAACGCAGATAAAATGTCCATTTTAACATTAACCTATTGCAAATCTGGGAGTCCATTCTGTTGGGGGTGTGGAAGGTGAGGCGTGGATCCAGTCGCCGCCTCCAGCAGGGAATCAACAGGCGGCGCCTGGAAAGCCGCCCCCTTCTGCCGGGTATTTAAATACCGCTCAGTGGGACCGGAATCCAACAGTCCGGGAGCTGGTTTGTTCACTGAGTTCCTGACATAACCATTTCCCCCAAATCACCAGAAAGATGAAGTCAGCGATTTCTCTCAGTTTGTTGATGACTTTCTTATCCGGTGAGTAGTTTTTTTTTGTAATTGTCCAAGTCTCTCACTGTTACTGTCTCAATTTTTGTTGCAAAGTCAGCAATCATTTCACCAGGATTAATCCTCGGGTTTTTTAAATCTATTTTTACAGGTGTCCAGTCGGAGATTGTGTTGACTCAGCCAGAGACAGAGACCGGGCGTCCCGGAGGCTCCCTGACGCTGACCTGTAAAACCAGCGGCTTCGATCTCAGCAGCAACGGCATGAACTGGATCCGACAGGTTCCCGGACAGGGGCTGGAGTGGCTGGTTTACTACTATCGTTCATCTGACAACCACTACGCCCCAGCAATTAAGGATCGATTTACTGCGTCCAAAGACACTTCAAACAACATCTTCTCTTTGAAGATGACGAGGCTGAAGACCGAAGACACCGCCATCTATTACTGTGCGGGATACCACAGCGAGAGGAACCAGGGATGGGCCCGAACAAGAACAGCCCGAGAGGGAATTCAGCAACTTCCATCGTAACCTGGAGGTCAGTATCTGTTTCAAATATAATAATAACGACAGTGATCAGAACCAAAACACAATGCTATTCTGACAAACCTAACATCGTGAAAATTAAACATTAAACCAACGAAACACACAGACATAATGGGCTGAGATTTTCACTCTGTTTATATGTACTGTTAACAAGTTCAGCAATTCCACACCTGGATATAATGCTCGTTTTACTATTTCTGATACTTGGAGGAGGTGATTCTAGATTGTGTTTTGTAAACTGCTGCATAAATTGTCAATTAGTTCGAAATAATGTTTTATTTGAAGTACATATTGAGCGGCAGCACTGAACAGAGTGAGTGCAGTTTTTGTGCGGGTGTGTGTCACTGTGATACTCCAGTGGGTCACAGTGCTGAGCACAGCGACATCCTCATACAAAATCCTCAGAGAAAGAGATTGTTCAAATTGGTAATCAGTACCACGGCAGAATTTTCAAAGTAAACGAGGCTTCAATGAAATAATGTGTGGAAGTAATATTAGTTTGTGAAAAGGTATAAAACTCTTCCCGTAAAATCTATATTGACCAATGTGCTAAATCTACACAGAGAGATTAAAGGCAATCCGATATCCTTTATAAATATAATGACCAGGTCAGGCTGAAATAACTCACTCATTCGCTCATGGATGAGGCAGAACCAGATTTTTGAGAGAACAGTGGAATTAAATCTCTGTATTTTCCAGTTAGCAGGCGGGCACAGTATTTGACATGCTGTGTCTCACTGTGATACATGGGTGGCACAGCAGTTACTGTCAATACAAAAACCCCTCAGCACCAATTGACCGAGGCTGGGGCAGTGCTCTGTTTTACAATCCAGCATTATCTACGGTGCTATATTATTTATTATATTTATAGTGCTGTACTATGTGTGTCCCAGCACTAAACAACTAACGAGAATTAATATGGAAAATTTATGATAACTATTTGATTATCAGTTAGTGTTTTCAATATCTTGATCATGTGATCCTCCGTGAAATATAAAACATTAGGGTTATTTACGTAAAGCGAACGGTATCCACCAGTACGATAATAATTCCATGAAAATGCAGTGATTTACTTTCCCTCTGGCTTGTTATTTTTTTAAAAAAATACTGATGGATTTCTGTCCATTTTGTGCAGGGATGGTTATTGCATGACGCGGCCTAGAGAATGTGACACTGTGACATCATGGGCTACTGGGGACAAGGGACCATGGTGACGGTGACTACAGGTAAGAGCCATCCATTTATTTAGTCAGTGTTTGATTTGAGTTTTTGTTTTATATTTTTCTCGATTTTATTAATTCACTTGTTCACTGAAATGTGGTTTGATGGATTCTGTGCTGAAAATCGTTACAATGTTTGACGTGCTCCTGCTTAAAATGGAGGTTATAGAATTCTACTGTTATTTGTCAAAAGTTAATACTGAGTGATTCAGTCTCTTGTTGTGATTTGGTGTTTATCTGCTGAGGACAGTGTGTGGCTGGGTTACTTTAAATGCCTTCCTTTTGTTAAACAGTTCGGTGTTTCTGCAATGTTTAGTCTCGGTGACATCTAGTGGCTGCGAGTTGCACCATCTACTCCATAAGTACTTGAAATCTAACCTAATCTTAACAAAATGTGTTAAAGTTTCTACATTAATGTCATGAACATGTTCCGCTTATTGACAATGCTGGTTTTGTTATGTTATTGTTGTGCTCATTGTGATTATTAGTTACTTTGGTGATGGGCGAATTGGCTGGATTTTAAATTGAGATTTTCTGTCAATATGAAATTTGATTCTGTTGAAACTGTTTGTAGAATTGAACTGCTTCTGCACGAACAGGGGTTCAGTCCCTCAGTGATGCATTTTTCTGGTGAGGAGATTGTCTGTCTGGGTGACATTGAATAAGTAAAATTTGTGAAGTGTTTTGGCGATTCTGCATTGTTCACACTCCGTGATACTGAGCTGTTATACGGTTTATGATTGAATACAAAGTCTGCGAGTTTTAAACTATTTGACGTATGCCTGCACAGAGAATTCAGGCCTTATTGTATCTGTATTTTTAAAAATTATAACTGATAATTGTTGTTAAACCAAATCACGGTTTATGCCACTCGTCCAAAACGTACTTTGCCATTGCATTTACAATTTGGGGTACATGTAATGATTTATCTCCGTGGCACCAGATGGCTGCAGCTTTTACTAACCAAATGTTGAAGTACGTTTGAAATCTGTTTGAAATATGGCCCAATATGAATAAAATGTGGTAAAGTTTCAATGTTAATTTGTTAGACATATTCCACCTCCTCGCAATGCTATTGCTCTTATTCCAGATTTCTGTTTAGTTTAGCCATTCATATATTTGGTGACGGGCTGGTTTGCTGGATTGGATATTGAGATTTTCTTGCAATGATATTTTTGATTTTGTTGGATGCATAATTGAGTTGCGTCCCGGTGAAACGGGTTCATTCCTTCATTGATGTGTTTTGGTGTGTTTCTGTTGAGGAGGTTCTGTGGTTCGGTCACTGTGAATGTTTATCGTGTGTGAAATGCTTTGGTGTTTCAGCATTGTTTCTGCAGTGTATAAACTCGGTGACACTGAGCGGTTACATGTTTTCTGGTTGAGTGTAAACAATCTATATGTTTGAAAATCCTTGTAGGGAGGAAACAGGCAGGTTTTGGAAAAAAATAACGATATCGCAGCATTTTTTTAAATTTTAACTAACGTATACAAATTAAAATAAATCATGACATACAACGTTCATTCGGACACTAACTCGTTACTGTAACTAAAAACTTCTCATTACCAAGTTTAACCGTGAAATGAATATAAAGCAAACATTTTTAAATCGCTAATATAACTCCATATTCAACAAAGTTTATTTTATATTCATACCATTATTCATTAATCCCTCCTAATAGTTCTGTTGTGCGTTGCACACAACGAACATGACCAGAAACGTTTCTAGGCTGGAAATATTTTGTGATAATTTCAAAAACTATTTCAATGATAACAAGCTGTTTCCACAGCAGCGCTCAGTTCAACGAGATACTTTGCATTAATTGTTATATCCCGATGAAGTTCGCATTCACTTAAATATGAGTTTTGGAGAATAAGACGTTGCTATTTGGCAATTTTTGTGTCCGATTATTACATCCTTTCTGTGCAGGCTCAACATTCCTTCCAAGTAATTTGTAGTTAGATGCCGAGATAATTAATCACTAATCTCATCTCAAAATTTGTGAAATGGGTTGGTGTTTCTCAATTTTAAGCTCAGTGATCCTGGGTGGTTACAGTTTTTCCAGCTAAATGAAAAAAAGAGACAAAATACGTTTAAAAATCCTTGTTAGGATAAAACAAACGGGTATCGGAAAAAAATGTTAGAGCATTTTATTCATGTCAACTGATGCTCACAGCTTAAAATAAATCATGAATTATAATTCTTACTGTGTCACTATATCTCTGTTAGGGACATTACACAACCCTAAATCTGTTACATTTGAGGTGCTCATTTTCAGAAAAAAATGTTTGTCCAGTTTTCGAGATTTGAGACAGACAGGGAGAGGTAGATAAAATTCGAAAGGAATTTTGAAATGAATATCAGTTTAATTTAAAATAAGTTATTGATTTTTGTTGCCGTAATGTGACAATTGATCAATTAGAATCCCTCAGTTTGAATGAACTTGACAGAGTGAACACAGTTTTCTGACAGGTGGAATTCGCTAACACTAAGCAATTGTTTTTATAACGGTGTTACAATTGTCGTAAGGTGTCCACAGAAACTGGCTAGAGATTGACAAGTTAATACTTGAAATTCAAAAAGATTAATTCAGATAAAAATATTATGATAACATTATAAAACTAATAATAACATCCTGTCTCCATTACTGCTGAACACAAAATCGAATTATTGGATGAATAAATGACAGAATAGAGGAATTGATTCTAATTGAGCATTATGTTCAATTCTTATTAAATGTTATACAGAAGAAAAGGTCTCGACTTATTTTGTGCATCACGTTTCAGCGTTGGACAGGATTTGAATCAATTATCCTCATTGAATTTTTCACTGTTTAATTCAGATTTTCTTAAATTAAACGATATGTTCAGTAACTAAATTATATGGATTGTCTAAATTATTAAATCCAAGAAGCAATTTCATTGATCTCAAACTGCCAGGCCATTATTGCAAATACAAATTCAGAAGCATGCATTTTTAATACGTTTGTAGGTTATAATAAGACATCTGAAGTAAAAGTGGAAATGAAAAACATTTATAATGTGATTCGATTTAAGCAAATGAATTACAGATGTCTGAATATTTCCACTCAGTAATTTGAAGTTTATTGTTTAAGATTTAGTTGGAACCTAATTATTTCACAATGTTCCAGGCAAAGACAAGTTTTGAATGCTTGAAAACTGATTTTATTACGGAGTACAAACCAGTAACAGGAGAACTAACTGCCAATTAATAATAACAAAATATAATATTGGTGCTAATTCATCCAAAACAAAAGACCTTGAATAGTGCACCGGCGTATAAAATATCATCCATTTTAGAGAATATTTAATTGTATCGAAAATGAATTCAGAGGCAAAACATTTCTTTACTCAGCTATGCTCAGCTCGATAAAGTATTTTGCCTTGATTATTTTGTTGATTACATTTAATTAAGAAATTAGATCGAATCAGGTAATGATTTTCAGTGTAAATGTTTCTTGGTCAGTTTAATTCTTACTGTATCACTGCATCTCTGTTAGGAACATTGAACTGTTACTGTGTCCCTGCATCTCTGTTAGGGACATTGAACTGTTACTGTGTCCCTGCATCCCTGTTCGGGACATTGAACTGTTACTGTGTCACTGTATCTCTGTTAGGGACATGGAATTATTACTGTGTCACTGCATCTCTGTAAGGGACATTGAACTGTTACCGTGTCACTGCATCTCTGTTAGGGACATTCAACTGCCCTGAATCTGTTCTTTTTGATTGCTCATTTTCAGCGAAATTACATTTTACATTGTTTTCGAGAGGTGATACAGACAGAGATAAATAATTAAAAGTCGAAGGGAGTTTTCAAATGAATATCAGTTTAATTTTAAATGAGTTATTGATTATCTGTTGTTGTAAGTTGACCATTGATCAATGAGAATCCAACAGTTTGAATGAAATTTACAGATTGAACAGAACAACCTGCTGAGAACTCGACTGTTGCACCGTTTGTGTTTGTTCTGTTTTTGTACGCGTGATCACTGTGTTGGGACCAGGAGTCTCCCTGACTGGCTGTAAATCTTTTGGTTCCTTCTGCTGTATTTCGGGGAGTGAAAATTGATTTATTTCTTCAATACACTTGTATCTGTGAGAAATGTGACAGTTTGACTTGATATTTGACTTGCTGTCTCAGAAATGAGGTCCCTAAGGCATATTGTGACCATCAGAGAGAGCAGAAACTTCAGACTACAGAGGGAGAATTGGGTAATTTTTAAGCAATGATGTACCGGCCTTGGGAATGTTCGATGAGCAAATACAAAGTGAGATTTACTACATTGTGCTCCATACTACAGCAGCCCCTGAGCTGTTTAGTATGACAGTTGAAGGGTCCAATTCTTGTTTTTAATCTTCTAAAGGCGTTTAAGAGTCATTTGCTCGGCCAGAATTTTTAATATTCCCTCATTGTTCCTTCACAAAGTGTTGATATGAAACATCCTTGACTGACTGCAGTCCATGTGCTGCAGGCATTCGCCGCGCTGGAAGGCAGAAAGTTCCAGGATTTTGACCCAGCGACTATGAATGAAGTGAGATATTGTTTCAAGTCAGGATGGTGTGTGATTTGGAGGGGAGCTTGCAGCTAATAGTGTTTGTCTGTGACTGCTACCCTTGTCCTGTTAGGATGTAAAGGCAGCGGGTTTGGACAGTGTATTCTATGGAGCCTTGGTGAATTGTTGCAGTGCATGTTGTATATAATACACACTGCTTGTTAGTGATGGAGAGAGCGAATAGGGTGAATGAAGGGGCGGGTAATCTTGTGGGTGGCTTTGCCCTGGATTGTGTCAAATTTGGTGAGATTTTACAAGTTTCGCTCCTTGAGGAAAGAGGAAATTATTCAATTGTGACAGACTTGCGAAAGATTTAAATGTTTTTCCAACCTTTGCCCCGCAGCCCCTATTGTGCTCACTTGTCACTCCCACTTACTGTGTGCGTGCGTGAGTACGTGTGGAGTGAGTTTGCTTTTCCAGATTGAATCAGCCAGATAGAGACTTACACACATCACACACTCTCACACACATAAATACACACATACACACGTTCATATTCTCTCACACATGCACACATACATACGTCCAATTACTTCTTCTCTCATACGATATCTCTCACATATATTCTCTTTCTCCCACGGTCCAAAAACTCTCTCTCAAATACAAATACTCTCGCTCTCTCAGTCTCTCATACCCTCATACACAAAAGCACTCACACAGACAACCCCATACACATTCTCTCTTACACGCAGACACACACACTCACATAAGCACAGTCTCACGCTCTCGCACACAGACCGTCTCCCCCACATTCTGTCACACACGCTGTTATCTCACATTTATCCACGCACACGCTCTCACAATTCCTCTTGCGCACGCATCTCTCTCTCTCTCTCTCTCACACACACACACACACACACACACACACACACACACACACACACACACACACACACACACACACACATATATTTCTGTCTCTCTTGCACACACTATGTCGCACCTGTACATTCTTGCTCTCACATACTAGCTGTCTCACAAACAATCTCTCACAAACATAGACCCATGCACACACTCTAACACGCACTCTTACACACAGACACAATCTCTCACATAAGCACAGTCTCGAGCACATATTCTCCGTCTCACACTCATTCACATGCTCTCTCTCTCATACGAACACTTGCAGACGCATTCACTCACACAGGCACACATTTCTTTTCACACGCTCACTCCCTTACGCATTGTGTCACACAGCACAATCTTGCTCTCAAACACTCTGTCTCTCACAAACATCATTCTATCACACGCACACCGTCTCTCCGCCTCTTACACACGAACACACATGTGTACGCAATGTATCTCTCTAATACTCCAACTATCACAGACACATATTCTCTCAACAGTTATTTCACTCACACACACTCACACATCCACTCTGTCTAATTTTCACTTTTTCTCGCTCACACATGCTCTGCCCGCACACACACACACACACACACACACACACACTTTGAAGAACAGAGACACACTCTCACACACATAAAGAATAACTCTTCAAACACACACACTCTCTCACACACACTCTATCTCACAGACCCTTTCTATCACACACACTCTTCTTGCACACACAGATCACAGATCAGTCTCACACACGTGCAAAAGTATTCATGTGTCTGACACCCTCTCACACACAACGTCTCTCTCTCACACACGAAAATTCTCTCTCTGACACACACACACTCGCGCTCACACACACACACAAAGACATTGCTTCTGTCACCCACACACATTGCACAGATCTTTCTCACACGCAATCCCATGCACACTTTCACACACTCATGAACGTATTATTTTGCTTTCCAACAGACACACTGTCCCCTCTTGCAATCGCAGCCCACTGTCTCTCACACACATGCAAACGCAGTCTATCACTCACAGATACCCTGACACACACGTTCACCCTCTCTTTCTCTCTCTGACACACACACACACACACACACACACACACACACACACACACACCTAAACACCCCTCTCTCTCTCTCACACACACACACACACACACACAAACACACACAAACAAGTCCGCCTGGCTCTCCAGTACTGGTGTAAACTTGGTGTTTGATTCCTGTGTGATCCTAGTTTTGCTGGAAGCTTCCCTTCCAGCTCCCTCAGTCTGTCTATTTGTTCACTGATCCGTGTTTCTTAAAGAAAGGCACCGACATTAAAGCAGCTGCCCGGTGATCTACACTGATTCCTGACTTTACACAGCCCTGTTACTGAAAGCTGATGAATGTAGAGAATCGGGAAAAGATCGATGGAGAGGAAGAGGAGGAGGTGGCTCACTGACTCTCTCACCCTCACCCACACTTACTCACTCACCCTCAATCTCTCATCCTCACTCAGAGAACTTCCCTCACTCACCCTCACTTTCCCACCTTCCCTTGCTGACACAATCTCACTCACTCAGCCTCATTCATTCACCCTCACTCACTCATCCCCAATCATTCATCCCCAGTCACTCAACTTCACTGACTCACGCTCACCCACTCATCCTCACTCACGCTTACTCACTCACCCTTACTCACTCACCCTTGCTCACTCATCCACCCTCACACACTTACCTTCACACACTCAACTGCACGCACTCACCCTGAGAAATTCACTGATCCTCATTCGCCCTGAGTCATTCACGCTCACACACTCACACACTCATTCACAATTTCTCACTCATATTCGCTCACTCACTCTCATCCATCCTCACTCACTCACCCAGACTCACAAACCCTCATTCAACTTCACTCGTTCAACCTCAATCATACACCCTGATTCACTCATCCACACACCCTCACTTACTCACTCACATTCGCTCACTCACCTCCATTCACTCACTCTCACGCCCTTACTCACGCACCCACATTCACTCGCTCATACGCACTCACCCTTACACACCCTCACTCACACGCCCTCATTTACTCACTGTCACTCAGCCACCCACACTCATACACCATCACTCACTCAACCTCACTCACTAAACCTCACTCACTGACTTACAGCCTAAGTCAGACACCAACAATCATAGTCACGTTCATTCACTTATCCCACTAGTCCACTCTCACTCACCCTCACTCACTCACCCCATTCACTCACGCTCACTCACTCACCCTATTTACCCACGCTCACTTATCCAATCTCACTCACTCTCACTCACTCAGTCACCGCACTTACCCACTCTTCCAGTCTTACTTACTCTCTCTCACACTCACTCACCTACCCACCCTCACTCACCCATACTCACCCCCACAGCTCAATGACCCTCTCTCTCACACACACTTATGCCATCTCACCCATTCAGACTCACTCAGACTCACGCACCCACATTCACTCACACACCCTCACATACTCACCATCACTCAACTTCATGCACCCTAACTCACAGATCCTCAATCACTCATCCTCTCTCAAACACCTTCACTCACTCACCCTCATTCTCCCACCCATCCACATTCATTTTCCCTCACACACTCTCACACACCACCCTCAATAACACACTCTGACTCTCTCTCTCTCACCCCTCACTTACTCAGTCACATTCACTTCCTCACCCTCATTCACTCACTTTCACTCACCCACCTCCAGTAACCTTCACACATCCTCACTCACTCTCCCTCATTCTTTCATTCTTGCTTACCTACACTCATCCAGCCACCTTCACTCACCTTCAGCCACCTTCACACCCACCCTCTCTCACACACCCTCATTTATTCACGCTCTCTCACCCTCACCCACACTTACTAACCCTCAATCACACATCCTCAGTCAAAGAACTTCACTCACTCACTCTCAGTTACCCACCTTCTGTCACTCACACAACGTCACTCATCCACTCTCACTCATTCAATCACTCACCCTCACGCACTCACATTCTCTCACTCACACTCACTGAATCTGTGTGGGGAGGTTTGCAACCAGAGAGAAGAAAGATCTCAAGCGGCAGTTGGATGTTCAAATGTGGGAGCTGCCCTGGGAGTGCAGAGAGCTGGAGGGAATCACTGGGGACTCGGGGCCTGGGACAACGGCAAAGCGTCAGGGGAGAACAGGAGGCGTGGGAAAGGGCAGAGAGCGGGGATGGGGCAGGGAGAGAGCCAGGGGAAACAGCAGAGAGCCGGGGGAAAGGCAAAGAGGCGAGGGAAAGGGCACGCAGCTGGACACCAACGCGAAAACCCGGGGAAAAGGGCAGAGAGAGAGGAGAAAGGGCAGGGAACAAGGGGAAAGGGCAGAAAGACCAGTGAAAGGGAAGAGAGCCGAGAGAAAGGACAAAGGTGGGGGGAAAGGTAGAGAGACCAGGGAAAGGGGAAACAGCCAGGAGAAAGGACAGGGAGGCACGAGAAAGGGCAGAGAGTCGGGGGAAAGGGCAGGAGATTCAGGTGGAAAGGGCAGGAGAGTCAGGTGGAAAGGGCAGGAGAGTCAGGTGGAAAGGGCAGAGAGCGCAAGGGAAGGACAGGAGAGTCAGAGGGAAACGTCAGAGAGCTGGGGGAAAGGTGAAAGAGGGTAGGGAGCAGGGACAGAGGGCAGAGAGCTGGGGGAAAGCGTAGGGTGCTGAGCTGGAGGAAAGGGCATAGAGCTGGAGGGAAGTGTAGAGAACCAAGTGGAAATACAGAGAGCTACATGAAAGGGGAAAAAAGCCACGGTGAAAGGCAGACAGCCATGGGAAAGGGGCAAAGAGCTGGGGACAATGGGAAGAGAGCGGGTGACGGACTGGCGGAGAAAGGAGGTTCAAAATAGAGCTAGCACCACAATCAGCTCATGTGTAATCTCAGTGAATGATGGAGGAGACTTCAGGGCCCGAATGGCCAACTCTTGCTATTAATGTATGATCCTTCAATTAGTCAATGTTGCATTTATTTGAAATTATAATCACATTTAGAGATTCCTGATCATTCAGTAAGTATTCATTCTGTCGGTATTTTTGACGCAAAGTCACGAATCTTCGTTTTGTGGAGGGAGAGGCAGTGAGTTGGAGAGAGGAAGGGGCATCTATCAGTTTGAACACAGGCAATTTCCAAAACTAGTGTGGCGATGCCGGCGTTAGGTTGGTGTGGGCACAGTAAGGATTCTCACAACACCAGGTTACAGTCAATAGGTTTATTTGGAATCGCGAGCTTTTGGAGCTCCCTCATCAGGTGAGTGGATGATATGAATGAAGAGACAACTCATTCATCACAAAGTGCTGGTGTTTGATAAATAAATAGTTGTTGCAATAATGGAGAAAATCGTAGCTCTTCTCTGTTAATCCAATGAATGATATGTCATTTTGAGAATATCAGAATGTTTTTTTCTTCCTAATCTGATAGAGTTGGAAACAGGGATATGAGTTTCTACAGAGATGGCGATTCCCAAACATAGAACTAACATAATCTCAAAGGTGGACGTGGTTTTAATCGGGAAATATTAGGATAAGTTCATAATTCTAATCAATGTTCGAGATAGAAACATAGAAAATAGCAGCTGGAGTAGGCCATTCGGCCCTTTGAGCCTGCTCCACCATTCACTTTGGTCAGAGCTCGTCAATACCTAATCCATACCTCTACCCATATCCCTTTAACACCAAGAGCTATATCTAATATAGAAACATATTTGTAACAACATGTTTGATGACTTAATAAACGCAAATGAGAGTATAACTTGTTCAATCGGCTATCCTTTCCCAGCAACACCGTCTCCGCCCACTCTCTACAGCCTGGTCTCCTCCTGTCAGCAGCAGAACTCCGACGGCTCCATCACCTATGGATGTTTGGCGATGGATTACTCTCCAGATGTCTCCAAACTGACCTGGAAGAAAAATGGGCAGCAGATCTCCTCTGGGTTTAAGACTTACCCGTCAGTGAGAAACACTAAGGGAACCTACACCCTGAGCAGCCAGTTAACCATCAGCGACTCAGCGGGAGAATGCCCCAAAATTGACTGTGAGGTTCGACACAGCGGCACAGTCAAGAGCGTTGAAATGCCATGTAAGTGTTGTGAAACTTGGGTAAGAGAGGGACGCTGTGATTGAACTGTGTAAGATCTTAGTTATAACTGATTTGTAGTATTCTGAAAAAAAAATTGTGCAAAATCCAAGTAAATGTCTACTGACTGAAAAGTCGCTCAAAATCAGAGGACCATTGAAATGTGACGGTGCAGAAAGAGACCATTTCGCCCATCATGTCTGTGCTGGCCAGAAGCGAGAACACATAAACTAGCCATGCATTTTAAGCCCACTTTCTAGCCCTTGCTTCGTAGCCTTGCAGGTTAAAGCACTTGAGATGCAGATCCAGATATCTTTGAAATGACCATGCTCCCTGGTTATTGAGCCCTGCATTTTGGGAATGAATTATTTCTGCCTACGTCCATTATAATTTTGTGAACCACAATTACATCACGCCTCAGCCTCCTCTTTTTCTGGTCATGTAATTTGCTTACAACTCCTGCCTATCCAATCTAGCCTCATGGCTGCAATGTTCAGGCCCTGGCAACATTTTTGAAAACCTCATCTCTCTCCAGAGTCATTACGTCATTCCTGCTACGTGGTGGCCAGGACTGTGCAGCAAACCCAAACGTGGCCTAACTGGTGTGTTATACAGCCCCACCATTACATCACTGATTTTGTGTTCAATACCTCACACATTGGAGGAATTAATCCAAAATGCTTTCTTGATCAACTTGTCCAGTTACCCTACCATCTAAAAACAACTGTGGACATGCACTACAAGGTCTTGTATTTTCTCAATCTCTCTCAGCCTTCTGTTTTATTGAATATTTCCTTGCTTTGTTTGCCCTCCGCAAATGCATTGCGTGACACTTTTGACGGTTGAATTCTATTCGCCATTTCCCTGCCAATTCAACAAAACCATGGATACAATTCTCAAATCGGCAGCTCTGGCGCTCAGATAAAACAACTAATTTTAACTGTTGTCAATTGAATTTTCAAGTAATGTCTAAACATGTGTTTGTTGAAGGTGATATCCCCCCAACTGTTATCCTCACTGTGAGTTCCAATGAAGAAATCACAAGCAGGAAATTTGCAACCATCGTCTGTTCAATCATCGATTTCCAGCCAGGGTCAATGACGGTGAAGTGGCTGAAGAATGGGGAACCCATGGATTCAGGAATTGTCACCTCTCCCGCCTGTCAAGTGAACAGGAATTTCTCGGCCAGCAGTCGGCTGACAGTCTCCGCGCGGGAATGGCTCAGCAAAGCGGTCTATACCTGCCAGGTCACTCATCAAGGATTCACTCAGAGTCAGAACATCAGCGCATCTCAGGGTAAGAGACTTAAACAGTGGGCAAAATATATCATTCCGATGTTCACCGGAATTAGGGATCTATTAAAGTTGGTACAAACCATAAAACAACTTCGAAGTTGTTCTCATGTAGTTTGCTGCATTAGGACAATGCCTCATTTAGAATTTCATCAGAAAGGCAATTGTTTGTTATCCCTCCATGAGATGTGCATTCATTTCCCAAACCCGAGGGCACTTCAGTGTCAACCACGTTGCTGTGAGTCAGGAGTCACATGCATGCCAGGCCAGATAAAGACAGCGGATTTACTTGTTAAAGAGGATTTCTGAATTAGAAGGGGTTTTACAGCAATGGCTTCATGATAATAATTTCAACTTTTAATTATACATTTTTATAGAATTCAGATTTAAAACTTGCAGTGGTGAGATTCGAATCTGTGTCCCCAGAGTCTTGCACTTGGTTACAAGTCTATTGATAACACCATATGCCACTGCCTCCCCTTGAAAGAGTGCCCCCTTCCGTTTTGGAGTAATATAGGGAGAGAGATGGCCTTGATGTCAGCTTTATTTTCCTGAGACAGCTGGTAAGATTTAGAGAGACAGTGGGGATCGAATTCTTTCACAGGTCACAGCATAGGGGTAAAATTTTGGAAAGTGCATCCATCCTATTTATAAACTAACAGCCAGTACTTTTTATTTATTTCCTGAGTTCAGGATGGTGTATTTGTTTGGGAATTCTGCAATGATGATTCATGAAAATGGTACCGCTGCTACAATGTTTAATAAAGGGAATAAGTTCATAGAACAAGCTGTCTTTTCATCCTCCATTGAAGTTGAAAGGCGATAGTTAGAGATTGATATATTAAAGGCGACTTCGCCTCCTTCAGGCTGAAGACTGCTGTCCTGCTTCTGAAGGGGAACTAGGGTTGATTTCCATTTCTCATTCACAGATCCTTCCCAGTGCCATGATACCACAGTGAAGATACAACCACCACCAATAGAACAGGTCTTACTGGAGGCGACCGTGACCTTAACCTGCATCATTTCCAATGCTCCTTATGGAGTTAACGTGTCCTGGATCCGAGACAGGAATTATCTGAAATCAGAGATTGCAGAAAAGCCTGGAGAGGATCCTGACAGCGTGATCAGCAAATTAAACATCTCGACACAATCCTGGCTGAGTGGGGCTGTGTTTTACTGCGTGGTGAGCCATCAGGATCTGCCGACTCCTTTAAGAACATCTATCCACAAGGAAACAGGTGAGCTGAGAGATTGAAGCAATAAATGTAGGGTCAACGGCAGGGTTCTGGGGAATGTGGAGGAACAGAGAGATCTTGAGGTTCATATCCACAGATCTCTGAAGGTTGCCACTCAAATGGATAGAACAGTGAAGGCTTATCGTGTGTCAGCGTTTATTGACAGGGAGTTTGAGTTTAAAAGCTATGTAGTTATCTGCAACTATATCGGACCTTGGTGAGATCACATTTGGAATATCGTGTTCAGTGTTGGTCACCTCACTATACGAAGGATGTGGAAGCATTGGAGAGAGTGCAGAAGAGATTTACCAGGGTGCTGCCTGGTTTGGAGGGTAGGTCTTATGAGGAAAGGTTGAGGGAGCTGGGGCTTTTCTCTTTCGAGCGGAGGAGGATGAGAGGCGACATAATAGAGGTTTATAAGATGATGAGGGGTAGAGATAGATTGGACGTGCAGGGACTATTTCATCGGGTGGATGTAGCTGATACTAGGGGGCATAAATTTATGGTTCATGGTGGGAGATATAGGAGGGATGTCTGAGGTAGGTTATTCATTCATAGAGTGTTTGGGGTGTGGAATACACTGCGTCCTGTGATAGTGGAGTCGGACACTTTAGGAACTTTCAAGCGGTTATTGGATAGGCACATGGAACACTCCAGAATGATAAGGAGTGAGATAGCTTGATCTTGGTTTTGGACATAACTCGGCACAACATTGCGGGCCGAAGGGTCTCTACTGTGCTGTACTGTTCTATGTTTCTATGTAAATGCATCACTGTGTCTATCTCAGTGGAAGTGTACAAGTCAATATTTAATATGCAGCGTATTAATGTTCTCCCCTGAACTAAACGACTCTGGGCCGATTGATATTTTTACGGGGAAGTTTGATGTGTTGATGAACGAAAAGTGAACTGAAGGCGATGTTATTGGGTTTAGATCGAAACAGAAGGGAGGAGCCTGATGTGGAGCAAAAAAAAACAGAAAACCAAAAAGAAAAGTAGATCAGTTGAGCCGAATAGCCTGATTCTGTGCTGTAAATGTTCTGAAACTTTCCAGTCCAACCCCCTGAGTTATTTGAGAAAACAATTGTGTTCACCTCCCCTCCAAGCTGGAAGTCAAAAATGGAAACGTTTAAAATCAAAATCGAAGCACATTTTCCTGGTATCTAACCAGTGGTTTCATTGTCTCCAGAATTCTCCAGTTTATTGACATTTATTGTACATTTTCTGCAGATCCAAATCCGCGGGAACCGTCCGTCTCTGTCCTCCTGCCCTCGGCAGAAGAAGTCTCCGCTCAGAGATTCGTCTCCCTCAGCTGCTTAGTGAGAGGTTTCTCCCCCCGAGAGATCTTCGTCAAGTGGACCGTCAACGACAAGCCGGTGAATCCCGGGAACTACAGGAACACCGAGGTGGTGGCGGAGAACGGCAATAGCTCCTTCTTCATGTACAGCCTGTTATCCATTGCAGCAGAGGAATGGTCCAGCGGCGCTTCTTATTCCTGTGTGGTGGGACATGAAGCCATCCCCTTGAAGATCATCAACAGAACAGTTGACAAGTCCAGCGGTAAACCCAGTTTTGTGAACATTTCTCTTGCACTGATGGACACCGTTAATTCATGTCAATGAGAATCACTCGGTTACATTAAAAACTTCAATAAAAAGAATAAAATCTTTTTCCTCCAACGATAAATGAAATTCACAATTCCTTAATAAATTGTTTTTTCAGTTTTACTTCCATTAGAAATCTTTAGTTTGAGTCAGATATTTTCAGGTCTCTGGCCCAAGTCTTGTTGAACCAGTGCGCCCAGCTCAGATACACCCAGATACAGTAGAGTATATTCATTACAGGATTCTGCAAAATATCTTCACCGACTTTCCTCCGCTGAGGAGAAATATTACTGTTTCAACACTTCTGACAAACAAACACAACATTTAGATCTCGGTGTTCCTGCTTCTCTCATTGTCCATGCCTTTATCCATTGATGTGAGCTTTAAGCTGCTGCACCAAACCCACTGGGAACTGAAGTGAGGGTCACACAGAAACATGGAGGAACAATCCCCCTGTCAGAGAGAAGGGGAGTGAAATTGTTGACATACCGGATTCCTACTCGCCCAATAAAGAGAGGGGAGGAGCAATAGCTAACCCATATACCACTACTTCCTCAATGAAAAGAGGAGGAATGTCATTATTTATCCACTGTACCTCCACCTCCTCAGTGGTTAGACCCATTAGGGACATTGCTTCACCAGGTAGAGAGAACTCACTCTCCTCCCTCACCCAAGTAGCGTGTTTGGGTGGGAACAGTTCTTTACAATAAGGGCTCAGTTGTCAACAATACAAATTAGCTTCTGGTTTGCTTGCTGCAGATTTGGAAATATAATTATCTTAATCAGCGTAATATATATACTTATGCAACACAATTTTAAAATATTTCAAAACTCTTGTTCCTGTTAAACATGTGCTGGCATTGATTTCCCATAACACAAATTTAAACAACTGATTGAATCCTCCCCCGTTTTTACTCTTCTGTCCCTGAGGTTTGTGAGGTGCATCAGTGAATGATTTCACTCGTTCTCCTGATATCACCGTGCCACTCACATAAAATAAATTTATACAGCAAACTCTGAAAATATGTTCCCTTATCCGTATTGACTGGATCATGTTCAAGTAATTATTGCCAGTGAAACTTGGAACAACAGTTAAAACATACACACACTGACAATACTGCACAAAACTGTCACAATTATAAATACACATATAGGTGTTCACACACACACACACACATCGACACAAATGCACAAATACCCGCACAAATACACATACTCATATATATGCATACAAATACAGAAAGATACATGTAAATACACATGCACAAACTCATGCACATACCCCCTACACACATACATATACAGAAACATGGACACACATTCAAATACAGACAGAGAATCACACAAATCCAAAACACACACAAAAAAACGCAGATAGATGCATACAGACAAATACGTATTCACGGACCGTAAGTACACACAATATATGCAGAAACGAACACAAACAAGCACGCTCACACAAATACACTCATGGACAACACATATATAAACAAAAATACACAAATACACACAGGCAAATGCACCCATACACAGGCGCGCACACACATTATCTCTCTCTCTCTCTCTATCTCATACACACACACAAACACACACACATACACGCACACACATGCATACACCCACACACGCACATGCACACATAGACACGCAGGCACAAAAGCAAAAACATGCACACAAATTATCAAATATGTACACACACATATACGCATACAAACACACAAGTACGCACACACCTTTGCATACGTAACTAGGAACACAGACCTAAACACAAACACATACATGCATACACACAATAAAGACAGATACACACGCATGCGGATCCACACACATAGACAAATACACAAATACATTTTGTCACACGTTCACGCTGATGGGAATATAGATATAGGAACACACAATGTTGTAAGCATTAACACTGACACAGGGAAATACACATAAACACATTAACAGACTGCATAGAGATAAACAGACAGCCATTTTCACGCAAACAAATGGACGCAACATTCACATGTTCATACAGAACAGAACACCATAGTACACATTATTACACATGGAAACACAAGCATACATTATCACATCGTTATAAATAACTATCAATAAGTATATACATACACTAACATGTAAACAGATAAGCACACAAACACACGGAGGAACAGACACACACAGAAAGGGAAGGAATCATTACTCGAGTGACAGAAATTAACACATTGAAATAGGCAGGAACACGTGCACACGTTAAGAGTGGCATTAATAAATATACATAGACTTCACACAATAATAGTCATATATCCACAAAGTTAGAAGAATAAAATATATATACAAACGCAGAAGACAACCACACAAATCAACAAACACAGACAAATGAACACGTTCATTAACCCAGATACACTCATATGAACTCAGGACCAAAGATTAATGCAGACCACGAGATGCTCATGCACACACACACAAACGCAAATGCAAATGCAAATTCGTAAATACAAACGGCAGGTAAATGATGAAAGTAAAAGTTAAACATGAATTTTAATGGACATATCCACCAACAACTGTCCCAATGTACATTGCACCGACAAACACTTTGAGAAAATGAAATAAGCCAATGACCTACTAACCATTTCCACCATAAAAGATCAGAAACTACATCCCAGCTCTTAAACAACAGCATTCACAGTTTACAGATCAGTCAGCATCTGTGAAAACCATCATTGATCAGTGAACGTTCCTCAATATCAGTCATAACATTCTTCAATAAGGGATAGTGGCAAAGAGTTTGGAAATGAACTGATACTCAAGAAAACATCTTCAGTGCTTTCTGACATGGACTGTCCAAGGAATGGCAATAAAGATCAAGTGTGAAGATAATTACGGAGATCGGTTACTCAGTGTCCTGAATTTAACAGTAGATACACATTGAAAATTATACAAGAGAATGATTTAACAGCATATGAAAGAGAACGAGGAAAAGAAAAATAACAATAAGATTCCCTGGATCAATAAATTAATCTAATTTCATTTCTTAGTCTCTGCCCCCTAGACCCCACTGATCGTATCTGGATTGACGACAATGACGATGATAACAGCAACATCTGGACAACCGCTTCCACATTCATCGTCCTGTTCTTCCTTAGCATTTTCTACAGCACTGCCGTCACTCTGATGAAGGTGAGATGATTCAATTCACTCACATTTCAAACTGGCAGAACGGATTTGAAAAATCTCTCAATGTTTCACTGATTAAAAACTCCAACATTACTGTCCCGCATCATAAACATCTATTTCATTATTGTATCTTTCTTTTACAGATCAAGTGATGGGTTGAATTTTGGACGCTGCAGATTTCCTTCAGCTGATTTGTATGGCTCATTTATAATATTTCCTCTTGGTGGCTCCACCAGTAAATTTCTCTCAGTTTATCATTCTGAATCTGTAACTGAAGCAACTTCAGATGTTATTTCAGTTTTCAGTGTGAAATGTAGGGGGCATTTTTTGTTATAATGTAATTACGGTTAATAATTTCTGCATAGTTTAAATATCATGTATAAATAAGAAACGTTTCTCATTCCTTATTCTTAATTACTCTTTCTTTAAGGTCCTGTTTTCAGTTTCTGGTGTATATAACAGATGTACAAATATTGACGGATTCCATGTGTATGTGTTCTGTTCTCAATGTGAAGCTCAATCGTAATATTCACTTTTCTAACTTTAAAAAATAATGTTGCTATAAAATATTCTCTGAATTTTTAAAATAAATATTGAATGAAAATGTAACCATCTCTGGTTTGGCTTTATTTCGTTTTCCAATACTCATCAACTCCGCTCCATTTTCCCTATTATACGGTTTCCTTCCTTTCCCAGACAGACATGTTCCCCCAGTCATGTGGGGGATGTGATTGAACTCAAGGCCGTTCAGTGAAAGGGTCACTCTGCCACCCAGTGACCCATCCATGTAAATACATCTTCATCTCTGCCTTTTTATGAGACAATCCAGAGATAGAATGAGTGAACAATGAGGAGAACTTCAGTGATTTCACTCATAAACTGATCTGTCACTGACCGAGTTTCAGAAAATTCTAAATAGCAAAAAATCTGCTTCATCAGAGGGTGATGCAGGACAGTGTTTGGCAGGAAATAGTTTCCTTTACACTGCCCCTTAAAAACACTATCAGAGTCGCTACAGCTTCGGTTAACAGAGTGAATTTCTCTATACATCGTCCGATGAAATATTTTCAAGGAAGGCACACCACAAGCTAGATAGAAAACACATACAGAACAGAGGTGCAAACCGTGAGGTGAAACCAAGGGACTGAGATGTATTTCACATAAGTACATAATAGGTAACAAATTTCCAAATTATGGCTTGTATTGTGGGATAATTTGAGGTGACCAATACTGTCTTTAACTACAAACAATATAAAACTCACGAGGCAGATATATCTGTATAAAGACATAACATTTATTTAAAATAAAAACACAACAAGCAGCTGCTGGGAGTTGACCAAAATGGTTAAATGGCTCTGGGATACAGTGGCAGAATCTTTCCAATGAATCTAACATGTACAATCAATAATAAATCAATTATAGATTTTCTTATTGATCATTCTCACCTCATATTAGTTTAAAAATCAATTACGTTCAGTAAACACACATCAATAATAATGACAATTTGCTCAGCCAATTGCATTTTACAACCCAGCGTAATGATATCTCCTTCATCCATTTAAATCGGAGGCTGACTCATCTGTAATCAGTAAGAATCAGGAAGATGAGATAGAGTCACAGAGTCACAGAGGTTTACAGCATGGAAGCAGGCCTCTCGGCCCAATACTTCTATGCCGCCCTTTCTTAACTAGTAAGCTAGTCCCAATTGACCGCGTTTGGCCCATATCCCTCAATAGCCATCTTACTCATGGAACTGTCTAAGCGCTTTTCAAAAGACAAAAATTGTACCTGTCTCTATTACTACCTCTGGCAGCTTGTTCCGGACACTCACTACCCTTTGTGTGAAAAAATTTTCGAACCACCCCCACCCCACCACCCCAGCCTCAAAAGGATACAACTCGTCTCATATGTTAGTTTGTTCTTTATTGTCAATGTCAGGCTGGGGTTGTTCCCCTTGGAGCAAAGGAGGTTGAGAGGAGATTTGATAGAGGTGGACAAGATTCTGAAAGATTTAGATAAGGTGGACAAAGAAAAGCTGTTCCCATTCGCTGATGGGACAAGGACGAGGGGGGACACAGATTTAAGGTTTTGAGTCAGAGATGCAGGGGGAGGAATGTGAGGAAGAATATTTTGCTGCAGCGAATGGTATTGACTTGGAACCCGCTCCCTACGAGGGTGGAGGAAGTGGAAACAATCAATTACAAAGGAAATTGGATCGGCATCTGGGGGGGTTTCAAACAGAAATACTGACTAAATATCTCTGACCTTCCTAACACCCTGTCACTCTGTGATTGTTGTTAAATCTGAAACCAGGCAATCGCAACAAAGCTCAAAGAGTATCAGCCCACTGGAGGCAAAGCCATGAGACCGGCCAGTCCAGCAGAAAGAAACCCTCCCCATTCACCAGCTGTGAGAATGAACAAAATGCAGTCCTGGATGTAACTGAGAGCTGAAACAGTAACAGCAGAATCCAACCCCGAATATCACTCGTGAACTTGTTGGTGTCTCAGCAGCTGGGATGAAATTCTGAATCCCTTCCCACACTGAGAGCAGGTGAACGGTTTCTCCCCAGTGTGAATTCGCAGGTGTATCTGCAGGTTGGATAACTGGTTGAATCCCTTCCCACATTGAGAACAGGTGAACGGTCTCTCCGCAGTGTGAACTCGTTGGTGTCTCTGCAGACTGGATAACACAGTGAATCCCTTCCCACACTGAGAGCAGGTGAATGGCCTCTCCCCAGTGTGAATTCGCTGGTGTGTCCGCAGATTGGATAGCTGGTTGAATCCCTTGCCACATTGACAGCAGGTGAATGGCCTCTCCCCAGTGTGAACTCGCTGGTGTGTCCGCAGATTGGATAACTGGTCGAATCCCTTTCCACATTGAGAGCAGGTAAATGGTCTCTCTCCAGTGTGAACTTGCTGGTGTCTCTGCAGGCTGGATGAATCAGTGAATCCCTTCCCACACTGAGAGCAGGTGAACGGTTTCTCCCCAGTGTGAACTCGCTGATGTATCTGCAGGTGGGAAAACCGAGTGAATCCCTTCCCACACTGAGAGCAGGTGAACGGTCTCTCCTCAGTGTGAATTCGCTGGTGTCTCTGCAAGGTGGATAACACAGTGAATCCCTTTCCACACTCAGAGCAGGTGAATGGTCTCTCTCCAGTGTGAACTCGCTGGTGTGTCCGCAGGCTGAATGAGTCAGTGAATCTCTTCCCACACTGAGAGCAGGTGAACGGCCGCTCCCCAGTGTGAATTTGCTGATGTCTCCACAGATTGGATAACACAGTGAATCCCTTCCCACACTGAGAGCAGGTGAACGGCCTTTCCCCAGTGTGAATTCGTTGGTGTTTTTGCAAAGTGGCTAACACAGTGAATCCCTTTCCACACTGAGAGCAGGTGAACGGCCTCTCCCCAGTGTGAACTCGCTGGTGGGTCTGCAGAATGGATAACTGGTTGAATCCCTTCCTACAGTGAGAGCAGGTGAACGGCCTCTCCCCAGTGTGACTGCGCCGATGAATTTCCAGCTTAGATGGGGCTCCATATCCCTTCCCACAGTCCGCACATTTCCATGGTTTCTCCATGGTGCAGGTGTCCTTGCCTCTGCCTTGGGTGGCAATCAGTTGAAGCCTCGTCCACACACACACAACACGTGTACAGTCTCTCCCCGCTGTGGATGGTGTGATATTGATTCAGGCTGTGTAACTGGTTAAAGCTCTTCAGTCAGTGCACTGGAACACACTCACTTGAATTTGGCAGTGTGTTGATGCTTTTCCAGTCACGTGGATGTTTGAAATTTTTTCAAATCTTCCGGATTCAATGGCCGATGATATTCAGGTCCCGAGGAATATGACTCTGCCACTTCTAGACCTGACATTTGAGATTTCAACCAGTGATTCCTCTTTCAATATCCTGTAAAACAAATTGAGACAAGTCATCAGTGTCAGTGCAGAATAGAAATTCAGAACTGACAATTCTAGTTTCTATGCAATTTTATTTTCCTCTCATTCCTCAAAAGCTGTAAATCTCCATCCAACACACTCTCTCCATTCTCACTCTGTTGTATCTAATATTCACCCTCCCAATTCTCCTGAAGATGCTGATTGACAGATCCATGCTCACTGCTTCCTGTCCTGGAGACACACAGGTGAATATCTCCATGCAGGCTGCCAGACAGACAATATGCCCATATGACTGGACTAAAAATGTGTGGAATATACAGACTGGATTCACTTCCTTTTCCCTTCAGTTGTTGCAAGTCCCCAACTTCCCCCAGAATGACAAAACAAATGGAAAGGGGGAAACATTGATTTCCTCCCAAATGTTGTACAGAGGAGGAAGTTTTAGTCTGAAATTCATTGGCCGACTTCCACATTATGACTCTCTCTCTCTCAAAGACATTGACATCCTTTGCTCCCTCAGCTTGACACATTTATTTGTCTGGCTAAAAGGATGGTCTCTTTCCTCATGTTCACAATTAAAGGGCTGGTTTCCCTCGGAGATGGCTGACATTTAAGAGAATAATAAATTATTAGAGAACAGAGATATGCCGAGTGTTGTTATGTTGTGGGTCTGATATATTATTTATGGTTCTGTAACAAAGTACATTTATTATTTCTCGTCTTGTAATGAGGCACTGTAACTCTGTTATATATTTCCACTCATAGAGTCATTACAGCACAGAAGGAATCCATTCAGTAACTCAAGTCCATGCCGACTTCTGTTGAACAATCCAGTCAGTCCCATTCCCCTTCTATATTCCCTCTCCCCTGCAAGTTTATTTCCTTCATGTGCCCATCTCATTTCTGAAATATATTAAAGGAGACAGTATACTAATATAGGACAGAGACCTGTCTGATATTGTTATCTGGTAGCGATCAGATATATTATTTATGGCTCAGTGTGAATGAATTGGGAAAAATATCTGCCATCCTTATCTGGTCTGGTCTAATTCTATATCAAGAACAATTTAGTTGACTCTCAAAATGCCCTGTGAGGTGGCCTAGCAAACCACTCAGTTGGAGGACAATTAGGGATGGACAATAAATGCTGGCCCAGCCAGCGACTCCCATATCCCATGGACAAATAAAAAATTCCTGGAGACTCCAGTCCAATCCGGGAGAGTTGGTAACTGGGCCAGGCTCACAGCGCATGCGCCCCGTTGTACATTATTCCTATAAAGATGGCGGCCGGTAACCCGCGCCTGGAGCCGCTCAGCTCCGACTCTATCCGGTGCCGGGAACATATTATTTGGATTGAGGCATCCACAAGGTGTTTATGAAGCCTCCCAGCCCACTCCGCTGCTTCTATCCCTCCCCGGTCACCCAGCGGCTCCATTACTGAACCTCACTCCATTGTTTCTTTCCGACTCCTCGCAGCTCCAGACACAGCCCGGAATGCGCATGCTCTGGTCAGAGTTCAGACACTGCGCATGTCCCAGTCAGAGCCAGGTACCGCGCTTGCGCAGCAATTGCAGTAATGCGGATAGGGCATAGTCTCACCCGCAGAGAATGTTGGGTAATCACTCTGCCATTTAAACCCATAATGTTCAATGGAAAATATGATTTGCGATCTGATTACGATTGGTACCATTGGGCCAAGGTTCAAATGTTTTACATCAATTTATTTGGCAACTAAGCAGCATAGGCCTTCCAGCACACTTCTGCCCTGGGTGTGATTGACAACATAACAATCAGCTGCATTTAGATGTGAACTCGTTGGAGTGAACAAGTGATTTGTCCCATCATAGAAAGAACAGTTAAACTATCCCTCGCCCACAAGAGGGGTAGTTAGAATGCTTTGAGCTTTTAAAGTTAGAGTGATAACCACTGAGAAAATCCCTTTGAAAACATTAAGTGTTTGAGTGGTCTTCCTCTGGTGTAATTTTGCTGTTCTATCAGTAATTGGGATGAATCAGTGAATCAATTTTCACATTCAGCTGGGAAATACTTTTTTGATGATGGGATTTAATCCAAAGGTTTACAGCTCAGACGGGGATCTCAAAAATTGGATTTAAAATGCTGGCCTTTCCAGCAATGCCTACAACCCATGATTTGTTGTTATTATTTTTAAGTAGTTCCTTTTGAAGGGCTCTCCATCTCCCTATCTCCTTCCTCAAAGCAGCAAACTTAAAGGAAAAGCATATAGCTACACAAATGTGAGTGGCAGGTCAGATGGCGTACACATTTCCTTTACATGAACTCTTGAAACACCTGACTTGTAAACAGTGTGTCGTTATCTAAAATAAGTGGATCTGCTAACCCAGGGCTTGTGAAAATTTGACAGAGCTTCTCTATTGTCACAGGAGCTGGAATATTACTCATGATCTATGCTTCTAACCATTTTGAATGCACATTTACAATGACCAGACACGTGATTCATGAAAGGCCCCCCCACCCAAGGCCACATTTAGTCTGGACCATCACCCCCACACGACTAATATCTGTGTGTGTAAAATGACTGACGAAGACACGTATTATTATTATTTTCCTTGGTTATAGCTTTTGTCAGAGATTCCTTGCAGCATCAGGGAATGGCCTGCCATTCCCAAGGATGAAGTGGTAATGTACCCAGTGTGTTGTGGCTGATTCAATCGACAAACAGTTCATTGAGTTACACCAGCGAGGAGAAGCCACAGGAGCTGACCGTGTGCAACTCCACCCATCAAAGAATTTCATCCATTCTTATCCAGTTACTCAGCCCATCCCGGCTGGACATAATCCAATCAGAACGGTGATAGGTTACATACATTATAGGTTCAATAAAATTAGTATCTGGGCATTATGGGGCTTTGTGATCATCTCGTGGGCAGGTGCCCCCATCATGATGCTTTCCAGAGCCCCCTTGGGGAGGTTCTTTCTTGGGCTTTCTTTGTACATAGACTCCCTTCATTAGAAATGGGGTAGATTAAAAGTTCTCAAATGGACGTCAGCAATCTTCCTTTGTTTTAATCTAATGACCACATGGTCTGGGAACATTTCTATTTAATACCCTTTCTTTTTAAACTCTCTTCTTCAGTATCCAATTCCAGAATTTTCCTTTTCTTTGTGTTACTTGCGTCAGGAATAAATCTTTGGAGCTGACAGGCAGTTTAATCCAAGATCAATCCAACATAGGATTGGTCAGAATCATTTCATATGTGTCAAATTTTAAATAACCATTACAAATTAAAACTCTCATTCTCACAAGTGAATTGTATCCGAATTAAAATCCCCACATATTTAGTAAAATATCCTGGAATCCTGTCTCTGGCCAGTAAATATGGCAATAAGAAGTCTGACAACACCAGGTTTAAGTCCAACCAATTTATTTGATAGTAAACTCATAACCTTTCGGGATTTGCCCTTCGTCAGGTGAATGGAGAGTTCTGGCCTCAGACAAAGCATATAACGGCTTCTTACTAGCAGTGTTCCACAGGGCTCTGTACTGGGACCTCTGCTGTTTGTGATATATATAAATGATTTGGAAGAAGATCTAGCTGGTCTGATGAGTAAGTTTGCAGATGACACAAACATTGCTGGAGTTGCAGATAGTGATGAACATTGTCAGAGAATACAGCAGGATATAGATAGGCTGGAAAATTGGGCGGAGAGATGGCAGATGGAATGTAATCCACATAAATGCGAAGTGATGCATTTTGGTAGATCTAATGCAAGGGGGAGCTTTACAATAAATGGCAGAACCATCAGGAATATAGACACACAGAGAAATCTGGGTGAGCAAGTCCACAGATCCTTAAAGGTGGCAGCACGGGTAGAAAAGGTGATGAAGAAGGCATATGACATGCTTGCCTTTATTGGACAGGGCATAGAGTCGAAAAGTTGGCATATGATGTTGCAGTTATATAGAACGTTGGTTAGTCCACATGTGGAAAACTGTGTCCAGTTCTGGTCACTACATTACCAGAAGGACGTGGAGCCTTTGGAGAGAGTGCAGAAAAGGTTTCCAGGATGTTGCCTGTATGGAGGGTATTAGCTATGAGGAGAGATTGAATAAACTAAGGTTGTTCTCCCTGGAAAGACGGAGTTGAGGGACGATCTAATAGAAGTTTACAAAGTTATGAAGAGCATAGATAGGGTGAACAGTTAAAGGCTTTTTCCCAGGTCAGAAATGACAAACACAAGGGATCACAAGTTCAAGGTAAGTGGAGCAAGGTTCAATACAGATATGCGGGGGACGTATTTTACGTAGAGGGTGGTGGGGGCCTGGAATGCACTACCAAGCAAGGTGGTTGAGGCAGATACTCTGGGATCATTTAAGACTTATCAAGGTAACCACATGAACAGACTGGGAATAGAGGGATACAAGCAGATGGTCTAGTTAGGAACACGTGATCGGTGCAGGCTTGGAGGGCCGAAGGGCCTGTTCCTGTGCTTTATTGTTCTTTGTTCTTTAAAGTAGACATGAGTTTCTGGGCAGTCACAGGAATGAGGTCAAGATAGTCCAGTCCCACAATGCCTCAAATTCAATCTGCAGTCCTTCAATTATAACAGAATATGCGGCTGTATGTAGCTGCCTTGGCCATGGTCAACCCCAACCCCAAGGGTGCCTTCTTTTAATTGTAGAATTCCTATAGTGCAGAAAGAGGCCATTCGGCCCATTGAGTCTGCACCGACCACAATCCCACCCAGGCCTTAACCCCGTATCCCTACATATTTACCCACTAATCCCTCTAACTTATGCATCTCAGGACACTAAGTGCAATTTTTAGCATGGCCAATCAACCTAACCCGCACATCTTTGGACTGTGGGAGGAAACAGGAGTACCCGAAGGAAACCTACGCAGATGCAAGGAGAATGTGCAAACTCCACACAGACAGTGACCCAAGACAGGAATCAAACCCAGGTCCCTGGAGCTGTGAAGTAGCAGTGCTAACCACTGTGCAACCATGCCACCCATAAACTTGAACTGCTGCAATGCCTAAGGTGTATGTACACCCACTGTGCTGTTCGGAAGGGACTTTCAAGAAGGTGCATCTTGACAAGGACATGAATAGGATGGGAATAGAGGGGTATGGTCCCTGGAATGGTAGGGGTTTTTAGTTAAATGGGGCAGCATGGTCAGTGCAATCTTGGAGGGCCAAAGGGCCTGTGTAAAAGTCCTGCCTTGTACATCTCCTTTAAACCTTGCTCCTCGCATCTTAAACCTATGCCCCTAGTAACTGACTTTTCCACCCTGGGAAAAAGCATCTGATTATCCACTCTGTCCATGTCCCTCATAATCTTGTAGACTTCTATCAGGTCATCTCCACCCCCCAACCTCCATCACTCTAGTGAGAACAAACCAAGTTTCTCCAACCTCTCCTCATAGCTAATGCCCTCCACACCAGGCAACATCCTGATAAATATTTTCCCTACCCTCTCCATCTTTCTGGTAGTGTGGTAACCAGAACTGAACACTAGATTCCAAGTGCGGTCTAACTAAGGTTGTATAAAGCTGCAACAGGACTTGCCAATTTTTAAACTCAGCACCCCGCCCGATGAAGGCAAGCATGCCATATGCCTTCTTGATTATTATTGCCATTTTCAATGACCTGTGACCTAGATCCCTCTGCTTATGAATACTGTTAAGGGTTCTGCCATTTACTGTATATTTCCCATCTGTATTAGACCTTCCAAAATGCATTACCTCACATTTGTCCAGATTAAACTTCATCCACCATCTCTCCGCCCAAGTCTCCAACTGACCTATATCCTGCTGTATCCTCTGCCGGTTCCCATCGCTATCCGCAGTTCCACCAACCTGCGTGTCACCCACAAACTTACCAATCAAACCACTCACATTTTCCTCCAAATCGTTTATATTTACTACAAACAGCAAAAGTCCCATCACTGATCTTTGAGAAATGTCACTTGTCACAGCCCTCCATTCAGAAATGTACCTTTGTACTGCCAACCTGTTTTTTTCTGACTAAATATCTCTAAACTTCCTAACACCCTGTCACTCTGTGATCCTTATGACATTTGAAACCAGGTATTCGCAAAAAGACTCAGAGAGCATCAGCCCAGTGGAGGCTGAGACCAGCCAGTCCCATTGGCCAACTGAGAGAATGAACAAAATGCAATCCTGGATGTAATTGAGAGCAGAAACAATAACAGCAGAATCCAACCCGTCATCACTCGTGAACTTGTTGGTGTCTCAGCAGCCGGGATGAAACTCTGAAACCCTTCCCACACACACTGCAGGTGAATGGCCTCTCCCCAGTGTGAACTCGCTGGTGTGTCCGCAGGTCAGCTAACTGAGCGAATCCCTTTCCACACTGAGAGCAGGTGAACGGTTTCTCCCCAGTGTGAACTCGCTGGTGTCTCTGCAGGTGGGTTGACAGAGTGAATCCCTTCCCACACTGAGAACAGGTGAACGGCCTCTCCCCTGCGTGACGTCGCTGGTGTCTCTGCAGGTCGGCTGACTGACTGAACTCTTGCCCACACTGAGAACAGGTGAACGGCCTCTCCCCAGTGTGAAGTCGTTCATGTGTCCGCAGGTTGGATGACTGAGTGAATCCCTTCCCACACTGAGAACAGATGAACGGCCTCTCCCCAGTGTGAACTCGTTGGTGCCTCTGCAGGTGAGATGACCGAGTGAATCCTTTTCCACACTGAGAGCAGGTGAATGGCCTCTCTCCAGTGTGAACTTGCTGGTGTCTCTGCAGGTGGGATGATCGAGTGAATCCCTTCCCACACTGAGAGCAGGTGAATGGTCTCTCTCCAGTGTGAACTCGCTGGTGTGTCTGCAGGTCGGATAACTGACTGAATCCCTTCCCGCATTGAGAGCAGGTGAATGGCCTCTCCCCAGTGTGAACTCGCTGGTGCATCCGTAAGCTGGATAACTGATTAAATCCCTTCCCACACTGAGGGCAGGTGAATGGCCTCTCCCCAGTGTGGCTGCGCCGATGAGCTTCCAGCTTAGATGGGGCTCCATATCCCTTCCCACAGTCCACACATTTCCATGGTTTCTCCATGATGCAGGTGTCCTTACCTCTCTCGAGTGGACAATGAGTTGAAACTTCGTCCACACATACAAGATTACAGTCTCTTCCCGCTGTGAATGGTGTGATATTTATTCAGACTGTGTAACTGGTTGAAGCTCTTTAGTCAGTGCATTGGAACACACTCACTCAAGTGTGGCATGTTTTGACTCTTTTTCACTCACACTGACATTTCAAATCTTTTCAAATTGACAGACTGGACAATCATTTCTCCGTCTGGATTCAAAGTCCGATGATATTGAGGTCCCAAGGAATATGACTGTGTCACATCTAGATGTGACGTTTGAGATTTCGGCCTGTGACTCCTCTTTCAGTATCCTGTAAAATGAGTTTCCAAAAGTTATCAGTGTCAGTACAGGATAGAAATTCAGAACTGATAATTTCTATGGAACATTCTTTCCTCTCTCATTCCCCAAAAGCTGTAAATCTCTATCCCTCACACTCTCTCCTCACTCTCAGCAGGTCTGGCAGCATCTGTATGGACCAAAGAACTGGTGTTTCAGAGCTTTGACAAAGGGTCATCTAGACAAGAAATATCAGCTCTTTTCTCTTCTTGCAGATGCTGCCAGACCTGTTGAGATTTTGCAGCATTTTGTTTCTTGGTTTCAGATTTCAGCATCCGCAGTAATTTGCTTCTATAAGGCTGCAGATACCTCCTCCCAAGTAACATGCGCATGTCCAAGACATCGCCATTTGTTTCCCTTATTTCTTTAGCACCCATGGTGCTTTCCGCAGTAAACACAGAAGAGAAGTATTCATTAAAAATCTCACCCATCTCCTGTGGCTCCACACACAGATGGCAATACTGATTTTTAAGGGGATCCATTCTCTCTCTAGCCACCCTTTTACTCTTAATATAGCTATAGAACCTCTTAGAATTTTCTTTAATCTTACCTGCCAGACCCATATCATACCCTCTTTTTGTCCTCCTGATTTCCCTCTTCAGGATTTTCTGACACTTTTTATAGTCAAAGTGATTCACTTGTCCCCAATTGCCTCAACCCAATGTATGCTTCCTTCTTTTAACTGACCAGAGCCTCAATGTCCCTTGAGTGCCAGAGATCCCTAAATTTCCCATTCTTTCCCTTCATCTTAACAGGAATATACTGCCCCTGGACTCTTGATATCACACTTTTAAAACCTCCCATTTGCCAGTCATTCCTTTCCCTTCAAACAAACTCACCTGATCGACATCTGCTAGATCCTGCCTAATGCCCACAAAAGAGGCCCTGCTCCAGTTTAGGGCCTTGAGCTGTGGACCTGTCCTATCTTTTTCCAAAACTATTTTGAAACTATTGGTGCTCCCAGACAGAGGAGAGAGAGGGAGTTCCACTGTCTGGACTGTGGAAGGAAACCCACACAGACACAGGGAGAATGTAGAAACTCTGCACAGGCAGCGACCCAAAGCTGGAATTGAACCCGGGTCCCAGGCACTGTTAGGCAGCTGTGCTAACCACTGTGCCACCAGGCCACATGTCAGTGCCATCACCCGACTCCACCCCAGTCTCAGCTCATCTGGAACTCTCATCCATTCCATTGTGATGTCACATTCATTCACCCGTTCAATTGTGACGTCATACATTCTCCCGTTCTGTTGTGACGTCACACCCATTCCATTCTGACGTCAGGGCTTTACTCTCCATTCACAATCCCTGCCGGCCTCCCACATTCAGCCTCAATGGCGGCAGTCAGCCCGGGCCCAACACTACAAGCTGCGGCTCCATTTGGTACAAACGGGGAGAACCGGAAAGTTCTTTTCCGGGGTTTGGGTTTGAACAACATGTTTACAAAGCCTCTCCACCTACCCGCAACGTTTATCTTTCCCCGCACGCCGACCTCTACCTCGCATCGATCTCGCTTCCAAGTTAAAACCGTCCGTCTTCCGTTATTACCCACACTGCGCATGCTTCAGGTTCCCCCCACCTCGTTCACTCCGATTGGTTGGAGGACCAACCGCTCCAGCTCGGTCCTCCAGCCCCGCCCACTCTTCCTATTGGTCCGGAGCTGCCGTCAATCAGTCCCCGGGCATTGTGATGTGGAGCATGCGCAGTGTCATTGCTGTCCTTGGCGCTTGTTTGTCCCGGAGAAGCGGAGTCAGCGTTAGGCGGTGGCTGGGAGGGTCTGGAAACACTTTGTGGATCCGCAAACTCTTCAGAATCATTGTCAGCTCCCTGGTTTGCAGCTGCGGGGCTTCTCCCTCCCTCCCGGGAACAGACCCAGGTTAACGGCCCCATCCTGGCTCAGTCACTGGAGGATGGTTCACATCAGAGGATGGGGGAGGGGTCAGTAAATAAGAGGTTACACTTTGGCCTCAAATCAATGAGGACTCTGATCTCTGGGAAGGAAGGAAACCCTGGGAGGTGGGCGGGGAGGATTCACAAATACCCGCTGGAGGCCCCAACACCCCCAATAAGAACCATTGGGTTTTATTGTCAGTCTGCAGACAGGAGCTGGAGAACTGAACCCGTGATGTGGGTATGCCGGCGTTGGACTGGGGTAAACACAGTAAAAAGTCTGACAACACCAGGTTTCAGTCCAACCGATTTATTTGATAGTAAACTCACAAGTGAGTTAAACCTGGTGTTGTCGAACTGAACCCAGACAGAGGAGAGAGAGGGAGGAAATTGGGAGTGGAGGAAAGAAATGAAGATATAGGGTTTGGATTTCAGCCCCAGGGGGTGGTGGGGTTGGGGGGGGGGAAGGTGGAGAGTGTGTGGGACAGGAACTTAAAGATATGGGGGAACAAGAGAGGAAAAAATGTTCCAGAGAAACAGGAATTGTCTGTTTACAATTTCTATCCTGGACTGACAGTGATGACGTTTCTAAACTGTTTTACAGAATATTGGAAATGGAGGATTTACAGACTGCAACGAGTCATTCAATTCATTAGGGTGTGAATATCATCGGCCTTTGAATGTGGAAGGAGAAATGTTTCTCTGTTCTGTCTGTGGGAAAAGCACCAAGACGCACACACATCCAAATGAGTGTTCCACTGAACTGACAATGAAAAGTTACACAGCCTGGAAAAACATCACACCATTCACAACGAGGAGATACTGTACATGTTCTGTATGTGGACGAAGCTTCAACTGATCGTCCAACCTGGAGAGACACAAGGACACTGACAATGTGGGGGAACCATGGAAATGTGAGGAATGTGGTAAAGGATTCAAGTATCCATCCCTGTTAGGAAATCATCGACGCATTCACACTGGGGAGAAACCATTCACCTGCTTTGTGTGTGGGAAGGGATTTACTCAGTTGTCCTGTTTTCAGTCACACCAACAAACTCACACTGAGGAGAGGCCATTCAGCTGTACTTCCTGTGGAAAGAGGTTCAGGTCTTCATCCAACCTCACTGCACACCAGCGAGTTCACACCGGGGAGAGACCATTCAGCTGCTCCGAGTGTGGGAAGGGATTCACTCGATCCTCCCATCTGCTGGAACACCAGCAAACCCACAGCGAGGAGAGGCCATTCAGCTGCACCAGTTGTGGAAAGAGGTTCAGGTCTTCACCCAATCTCATTGCCCACCAGAGAGTTCATTCGGGGAAGAAACCGTTCACCTGCTCTGTGTGTGGGAAGGAATACACTCACCCATCCAACCTGCTGATACACCAGCGAACTCACACAGGGGAGAGGCCATTCACCTGCTCTGTGTGTGGGAAGGGATTCACAAAGTCCTTTAACCTAGTGATACACCAACACACTCACACTGGCGAGAGGCCATTCACCTGCTCTGTGTGTGGGAAAGGATTCACTCAGCCATCCAACCTGCTGACACACCAGCGAATTCATAAGTAACTGTGTGGTTGGATTCTGTTATTCTTGCTGTTGTTAATCACATTTTAATACTGATAACCTGATAATATTTGGCTTGCTCCTGCTGATATTAACAAACTCTATAACTGGCTGCCTCTTAAATATCTTGGCTATGTTGCAGATTTTTGGAGCTGTAAAGTCCCTTTTTGAAAGCACCATCTGTGATATTTTCCCTTGATTCAAGAACAGCATTTCCTGGAAGTTCACCTCCAATCTTCACCATCCCGACTTGAAAATATTTTTGAGCAGCCTTCACGGTCGCTGGCTCAAAATCCTAGAATTTCATCCCAAATAGCACTGTTGGTGCACCTACACCCCAGGGACTGCAGCAGTTCAAGAAAGTAGCTCACCACCTCCACTCTTTCAAACCTGAATATCATCAGCCTTTGAATGTGAAAAGAAAAATATTTGTCTGTTCTGTCTGTGGGAAAAGATTTTAAACATCAGTGTGACTGGAAAAGCATCGAGACATACACACACACACACACACACACACACACCCCTAAGCGACAGTGTTCCAGTGAAGTGACTGTGAAAGAGCTTTAACCAGTTACAAAGCCTGAAGAAAAAACATACCATTCACAGTGGGGAGAAACCGTACACAGGTTCTGTGTGTGGACAAGTCTTCAACTGATTGTCCAACCTGGAGAGACACAAGGACACCGGCACCATGGAGAAACCATGGAAATGTGGGGATTGTGAGAAAGGATACAGTTACCCTTCTGAACTGGAAATGCATCGACGCGCTCACACTGGGGAGAGGCCGTTCACCTGCTCCACCTGTGGGAAGGGATTCACTCAGTCATCCAGCCTGCTGACACACCAGTATGTTCACACTGATCAGACACCTTTCAAATGTTCTGACTGTGAGAAAACATTTAAAAGCAAAAAGTATCTGCTGAGGCACCAACACATTCACAGTGAGGAGAAGCCATTCACTTGCCCCTTGTGTGGGAAGGGATTCACTGCTACATCCAACCTGCAGAAACACCAGCGAGTTCACACTGACAAGAGACCCTTTAAATGTCCAGACTGCGGGAAGTGCTTTAAAACCTCTGGTGAAGTGACGTGTCATCAACGTGTTCACACTGACGAGAGACCATTCAGATGCTCTCACTGTGGGACTGGCTTCAGGCGATCATCTGAACTCACTGTACACCAGCGAATTCACACTGGAGAGAGACCATACACCTGCTCTGTGTGTGGGAAGAACTTCATTCAGTCTTACCACCTGCTGAAACACCAGCAAATTCATTCCGATATAAAACCTTTTAAATGTTTTGACTGTGAGCAGAGCTTTAAAAGCAGCAATGGTCTCATGATGCACCAACGAGTTCACACTGGGGAGAGACCATTCACTTGCTCTGTGTGTGGGAAGGGATTCACTCAGTCATACAATCTGCTGAAACATCAGCAAATTCACTATAATATAAAACATTATGAATGTTTTGATTACGAGCAGAATATTAAAAACAGCAATAATCTAATGATACCCCAGCAAGTTCACACCAGGGAGAGACCAGTCACCTGCTCCGAATGTGGGAATGGATTCACTGACTTACAGCAAATGCTGAGACACCAACAACTTCACGAGTGTCTGCAGGAGTTGGATTCAGCTGTTTTTGCTGTTGTTAATCCCATTGAGGACTGAACGTGTGGGTTAATCTGAGGTGTGTAAGAAATGTGCCCCAGCCACTCTCTTCCATGGTTCAGTATCCCTGGATGCAGAACAGAAGCTTCTTTACAACTGTGTTTAGAGTCAGGAAGAACAACGGTGAATGTTAGAAACTGTAAGGTTTTATTCTGGGAGTCAGAGATTCCCTAAAAAGTCAGTCAGTATCATTGGTGATTTTAAATGATTTTATTCAGAAGCAACAGTTTAGATATGGTACATCAGTTAAGTAGGCAGAAAAGACAGATGACCCATAACAAGTGAGAATGGTTTTCTGGATCGGGGGATGCTGAGCTCCATATCTGGAAGTGACAGTCTCCTCGGAATGGTTTACTGATCCCAAATCGGGGGGAAGCTGAACTCTGTGTTTGGAGGTGACAGTCTCCTCAGAATGGTTTACTGGTCTCGGATCAGACACTCAGACGGTTGAAGTTGATCTCTGCAGCTGGAGGTGACGGTCTCCAGATCTCATTCCTCTAGATCCAGTCAATTTGGTGTCAGTCTGAATCCAGCACAGATCACTTTGAAAAACTCTTTCCTGTCCAGAGTGATTTTCCCCCTTGAGCCTGTTTAACTTTCACTCAGAGAGTTAGTTAACATCCGGGTCATCAGATCAAACCTTATCCGGTTTAGAAATGTCTTCTTTCAGGATTTGTGACAGAGACATGTCCTGGGTAGAGAGAACAGACCTATCCTGTGTTTGTCACCCGGTAAACTGTGTGGAAGCTTTCTTCATAAGATGTGGAGATGCTGGAGTTGGACTGGGGTGGACACAGTAAGAAGTCTTGCACCTGATGAAGGAGCATCACTCCAAAAGCTCGTGATTCCAAATAAACCTGTTGGACTTTGACCTGGTGTTGTGAGATTTCTTACTGTTCTTCAAAAGACAGCAAGCTTTTTCTGTTAATATTCAATAAATTTCTTGACATTTTATGAAGATTCGATGGGGATTTCTATCAAAACATGCAGTCAAATCAGAAATTGGTGTAAAACTGTTCCTGACTGTAAGTGACACTTCCAGTCTGAAAATGTCTTTGATCTGAAGTTTCCAAGTGTTTATGTGACATTCCTGAGTTTTCTGATGTAAGGCAGTGACAATAACTGGTATTTACTGTTAACAGATTAAAATATATGCTGCACAGGAGCTGAAAGGTAAGGAGAGGGAAGATGGAGAAATTGTAATTCACCAAAGGTGTACACATGGTGTTTGTCAAGATTTCCTTTTTAACTAACAAATTTAATGTACTGTTTGGGAGCAGGTCCAGCATTAGGATGAGGTATTAGTTAGAGGTGAGGTGTTAGTTAGGGTTAGGATTCAGGGTGGAGGTTGGGATCTTGGTTTTGGTGCTGAGAATGCAGACAGAAATTGGGATCTTGCTGTGTTTATGTGTGGAGTTCCAGGGATGGTGGAACCAGGATTAAAAATGGGAAAAAGGTTCCAGTACAGCCATGGTGGCACAGTGGTTAGCACTGCTGCCTCTCAGTGCCAGGGACCCGGGTTCAATTTCAGCCTTGGATAACTGTGTGGAGTTTGCACGTTCTCCCTGTGTCTGCGTGCATTTCCTTCGGGTGCTCCAGTTTCCTCCCACAGTCCAAAGATGCATGGGTTAGGTTGATTGGCCATGATAAATTGCCCCTTTTAATCAGGGAGGATTGGCATGTGAGGTTATGGGAATAGGGCCTGGGTGGGATTGTTGTCAGTGCAGGATTGATGGGCTGAATGGCCTCCTTCTGCACTGTAGTGATTCTATTATACAGTTTTATCTTGTCTGTTTCAGTGCCTGATTCTTGTTTCATCTGTTTACATGTCCTACAATTTCATTGTTCAGAGCTGTTTTTCTCAGCCCCAGATGTGGCAATCAAATTTTGACTTCAACTGTTAAATAAATAGGTTCACTGTTTGTGTGTGTGTGTGTGTGTGTGTCTTTGTGAATATCAGATTATGTGTCAGTGTATTTGTGTGTGAACAAAGCAAAGAAAATTACAGCACAGGAACAGGCTCTTCGGCCCTCCAAGCCTGCACCGACCATGCTGTCCGACTGAACTAAAGCCCCATATCCTTCCGGGGACCATATCCCTCTATTCCCACCTTATTCGTGTATTTGTCAAGATGCCCCTTAAAAGTCACTATCACAGCTGCTTCCACTACCTCCCCCGGCAGCGAGTTCCAGGCACTCACCACCCTCTGTCTAAAAAAATTGCCTTGTACATCTTTTAAACCTTGCCCCTCGTAGCTTAAACCAATGCCCCCAGGTAATTGACACTCTGGGAAAAAACTCCTGACTATCCACTCTGTCCAAGCCCCTCATAATCTTGTAGACTTCTATCAGGTCGCCCCCTCAACTTCCATTGTTCCAAGTGAGAACGAACCAAGTTTCTCCAACCTCTTCTCATAGCTAATGCCCTCCAAGTCAGGCAACATCCCTCTGGTAGTGTGGTGACCAGAATTGAACACTATATCCAAGAGCGGCTGTGTATTTGTGTGTGAACTAAGATTCTATAAAGCTGCAACATGACTTGCCAATTTTTAAACTCAACACCCCGGCCAATGAAGGCAAGCATATCATGTGCCTTGTTGACTACCTTACCGGCATTGCCACTTTAAGTGACCTGTGTACCTGTACACCCAGATCCCTCTGACAATCAATACTCTTAAGGGTTCTGCTGGTTACTGTATGTTTCCTATCCACATTAGATCTTTCAAAATGCATTACCTCACATTTGTCCGGATTAAATTCCATTTGCCATTTCTCTGCCCAAGTCTCCGATCGATCTATTTCCTGCTGTATCCTCTGATAGTCCTCATTGCGATCCGCAAATTCACCAACCTTTTTGTTCGCAGACTTACTAATAAAACCAATTACACTTTGCTCCAAACCATTTATATATGTTACAAACAGAATCATTTATATATATTACAAACAATTGTGTGTTGGTATGTGTGTGAGTGTTGGTGTTGGCGGCGGGGGGAGCGGTTCTGTCTCTCTCTCGCTCTCTGTCTGTGTTGGTTTGAAGAAGCCTTTGCTAACTGCTGCCTGTTGTTTCCTTGTGTTAGTTTAATCACTGCAGTGTCTGAGAAATCAACTTCAGTTTTATTTGATGTGGCTTTAATTTTAACAGAGGGATTGAAGTTTTTTAAAAATTCTTCCATTTCTACCTCGGTGTGGGTCAAAACTCCCCACGTACGAACATAGGAACAGGAGTAGGCCATTCAGCCCCTCGAGCCTGTTCTGCCCCATTAAATGAGATCATGGCTCTTCAGTGGCCTAACTCCATATACCTGCCTTTCTCCCATATCCCTTAATACCTTTGCTTAACAAAAAATGTATCTATCTCAAGATTTAAAGGTGGCAACTAATTTAGCATCAACTGCCTTTTGTAGAAGAGAGCTCCAAACCTCTACCATCCTTTCTGAGTAGAGGTGCTTCCTAATATCCCTTCTGAAAGGCTTCGCCCCAATTTTTAGACTGCCCCCTGGATCTAGAATCTCTATGATGTGGAGATGCCGGCGTTGGACTGGGGTAAACATAGTAAGAAGTCTCACAACACCAGGTTCGCAACAAACTACCCAGCCTTCAGGAGAACAGTGACCACAACACCACACAACCCTGACCCAGCAACCTCTGCAAGACATGCTGGATCACCATATTCGGTAATTCCAGAACCAAGAGACACTGATTACCCAGGGATGTTGTCTATAATTTACACTATCTCCCACCAGGGCTCTTCACCCAGGCTGACAAGAGGCAGCTCAGTGTTAGTGATTTGTCATTGCTGCTGTCCTAGATGTTATTCAACATAGACTCAAGTTTAGGGAACGGGGTGGAAATGGGTAATCAGAACTGCTCACAGTTCCTGAGGGTGGGGGGACGGTAATGGTTACTTGAATTTCTCAAACACTGTGGTTTGTAAAGACACTGTTATTTCATCTCCAGTATTAGTCAGAATGGGCTGTTTTCTCCACAAGGTGGGGCTGGAATTACCTATATGGGTGTGTCTCTGAATTAAGATGGCTGTTTGGTCGTGGGTGTCTCTCTATGCATGCCCATGTCTGTGTAAGACACAGGAAGAGAGAGTGTGTTTGGATCTTTGTGCTTGGCTATCTGTGTGTGCTGCTCCTTCTTAGATGGTTCCTCACCGAGTGCTTTGAATAAAATCATTCAAAGATTCTTCATCCTGGGTGAATCCACAGGCTGACCATGTGCTGTGTAAAACCTGACATCTGTACCACCAGACCCCACTTTTCCTGGGGCAACATAAAGTGTTTGCTGTTTTCCTTTCCCCTCCCTTTTCAATTATATCACTTCTCATTATTCTGAACTCCAGAGAGGACAGACTCATCCCACTGAATTCCTCCAAGAACAACCGCCTCATCTCAGGAATCAATCCAGTGAAACTTAGTTGCACATCGACAGTGAGCAAATAGAACAAAGACCAAAAGAGGGAAATAGAGACACAGACAAAGATTGTTAGAGTGAAAGAAACTGAGCCAGATTTACAGTCATAGTCATATAGTGCAGAAAACACCCTTCGACCCATAGAGTTTGCACCAACAATAGCTACCACTAACTCCTACGCTAATCCCATTTTCCAGCACTTGTCCCATGTCCTTATCTGAATGCTATATTTCAAGTACTCATCCAAGTATTTTTTAAAGGTTGTTAAGTTTTTTAGCCTCCACTACCTTTCCTGGCAGTTTATTCCAGATTCCCACCACCCTCTGTGATTTTTTTTCTCAACTCCCCTCTGAATCTTTTGTCCGATACCCTAAAACTATGTCACCTCACGATTGACCCCTCAACCAAGGCTCTATTCACCCGGTCCATATCCTTCATAATTTTATACACCACAATCATATACCCCTCAGCCTTCTCTGCTCTAAAGTAAACACTCCAAACCTATCCAGTCTCCTTATAGCTCAAATATTCCATCCCACGCAACATCCTGGTGAATCTCCTCTGTATCCCCTCCAGAAACTGAAAACCTAACAACCTTTAAAAAGTGTTTGGATGAGCACTTGAAATATTATAGCATTCGTATAAAGCTATGTGACAAGTGCTGGCAATCACATCCTTCCTATAGTGAGATGACCAGAACTGCACATGGTACTCCAGCTGTGGACTAACCAACATTCTGTACAGCTCCAACATTATCTCCTTACTCTTATACTGTATGCCGCCACTGATAAAAGCAAGTGTCTCATATGCCATCTTATCTATTCTATTCAGCTGCTCTGCTACCTTAAGTGAATAAGTACCCCAAAATCCATCTGCTCCTCTAATTTTACCTTGTGTCCTTCCAATCATTAATTATTTCCTGTCTTGTTACTTCACCCAAAGTGCATCACTTTGCATCAAGTGCATCAAGGTTAAATTTTTTTTTAATTAATTTGTGGGACATGGGCATCGCTAGCTGGCCATCCCTAGCTGTCCTTGAGAAGGTAGTGGTGAGCTACCTTCTTGAATTGCTGCAGTTCATGTGCCGTTGGTTTACCTACAATGCAGTTAGGGAGGGAATTCCAGGATTTTGACCCAGTGACTGTGAAGGAATGGTGATATATTTCGAATTCTAACACTGTTCTGCCCATCCGACCAATCCAACTGTGTCTTGCTGCAACCTGCGACAGAGTGGGGTGGACTCTGAAACGACCCTGGGTCTCTGGAATACTCGTCCAATAACAATCCTACCACACACATTGGTAGGTGTGTCAATTCGTTTAATAATTTCATATATTAACCGTAAGTTCTGATCGTAATTGGATGAGAAATGACAGCTTTGTGTTGAACATTATTGTTTTCCTATGGCGGTGCTCTTACCCAGCATTCGCAGCGAGAGAGAATGTGCCATATTGTCACAATAGCAGCCGCTTGCGCAGGCGCAGTATCGGTTTCTGAGTGGAGCATGCGCAGTGCGGATTCGGTCTGGCCCATGCGCAGTGTGGGAGCTGGAGCTGCAGGGAAGTGGGTGGAGAGGCTTCAGAAACAGTCAGTGGAGGAGGCCTCAAACCCAGAATAAAAAAGACCCCGGGCCCGAGTTTGCACCGACCCGGGGGTTAATTGCAGCATATCTACAATCGGGGAGGTGGTGGTAATATCAGAGATACAGCCTAATGTTCTGGGGGTGGGTTCAAATCCCATCATAGAGCTGGGGGTGAGATTTAAATAGAATTCACAAAATGCTGGGAAATCTGGATATAATTTCACTTGAGTAACCATTACAGCTGTGAACAATTTTAAAAACCCACCCTGTTTATTCATGACAATCTGCTGTCTTTCCACAGACTTTCAACATGCAATTTGGTCTCTAACTGCCCTCCTCAGGGGCAGGAAATAAAAGCTGGTCGTGACACTAAAACCCACATCACATGAAATAGTGAAGGAGAAACACTGATAGATTTGGGTTAATGGCTGTCATCTTTCTCAGAGGCAGGACACATGCACGGTTATCACTGTTCCTGTGAGAAAATGTTGTGAATTTCTATCCTGGACTGACAGTGATGGATTTTGGAGTCTCCTTTTCCAGAGGGTGAGAAGGGGAGGATTTACACACAGTAAACTCAAACCAAAAGAAACATTTGCTTCAATTTTTAACTTCAGACTTTTTTTTACAGGATATTAGAAGTGCAGGAGTAGAAGGGAGAAAACTCAAACCAAACGTTGCAACAAGATCTGACGCTATCGCCTAAATTATTGTAATCTGAATATCATTGGGTTTTGAACATGGAAGGGGAAAGCATGGTTAACAGTGGAGAGAAACCGTACACATGTTCTGTGTGTGGACGAACATTCAGCCGATCATCTGGCCTGTTGAGGCATAAGTGCAGTCACAACAAAGAGAAACAATGGAAGTGTGGAGACTGTGGGAAGAGATTCAGATTTCCATCTGAACTGAAAACTCATCGACACAATCACACTGGAGAGAGACCATTCACTTGCTCTGAGTGTGGGAAGGGATTCACTACCTCATCCATCTTGTTGACACACCGGCGAGTTCACACTGGAGAGAGACCATTCACCTGCTCCAAGTGTGGGATGGGATTCATTTGTTCATCCCATCTGCTGAAACACCGGTGGGTTCACACTGGGAAGAGGCCATTCATCTGTCATGAGTGTGGAAAGGGATTCATTACCTCATCAATCCTGCTGACACACCAGAGAGTTCACACTGGAGAGAGACCATTCACATGCCCTGATTGTGGGAAGGGATTCCCTACCTCTTCCATCCTGCTGAAACACCAGCGAGTTCACACTGGAGAGAGGCCATTCACCTGCTCTGAATGTGGAAAGAGATTCACTGATTCATCCTACCTGCTGAAACACCAGGGAATTCATAATGGGGAGAGGCCATTTATCTGCTCCAAATGTGGGAAGGGATTCACCCAGTCATTCAACCTCCTAAAGCACCAGCGAGGTCACACCAGAGAGAGGCCGTTCACCTGTTCTGAGTGTGGGAAGGGATTCAGTCAGTCATTCATCTTGTTGAAACACCAGCGAGTTCACACTGGGGAGAGGCCATTCACTTGCTCCAGTTGTGGGAAGGGATTTATTGATTCATCCACCCTGCAGAGACACCAGCGAGTTCACACTGGGGAGAGACCATTCACTTGCTCTGATTGTGGTAAGAGCTTCAGTCAGTTATCCAACCTGGTAAAGCACCAGCGAATTCACACTGGGGAGAGGCCATTCACCTGCTCCATGTGTGGGAAGGGATTCACTCAGTCACCTCACCTGCTGAAACACCAGCGAGTTCATGAGTGACTGCAAAGACTGAATTTTGCTGTTAATCACATTGAGGTTCTATTTTCATTGTTGCCTGTTTCTGCTGATGTTAATAAACTCGATCCCAGATGTAAGGTTTGTATTGTGGGTGGAACTCAAATAAATAAGCTTTTACTGTGATGAATGCACTTAATATCTCAAACATGTTAGTTCCATTTGTAGAACTTCCCCTGTCCCCTGCCTCTTCCATCCTCACCTCCAACAATAAGTGTGAGGAGCTCATGAGCTTCTTTGTCACTAAGATTGAGACAATCTGATCAATTGCCTTTGCTGCTTCCCTCCCTTCCATTAGACCACCGGGCCAAACTGTCTCTAAGTTTTGTTCTTGTCTGAGTTCTGAACTCATGAATAAAAACAGGATGTGCAGTAAAAACTCAGCGGGTCTGACAGCAACTCTGGAGAGAGAAATAGAGTTAATGTTTTGGAACTGAAGAAGAGTCATATTCAACTGGAAATATTAACTGCTTCTGTTTTTATAGACACTGTCAGATTTAATGAGATTTTGCAGCAACTTCTACTTTTAGAATGACGGTGAATGCTGAAAATATGCTGTTGAATCAGAGATTGGTGTAAAACTGGGATCTGCTCCTAAATGAAAGTAAAACAGCAGATTAAAGTTTGCAAGCTGAAAATTACTGTGTTTATTATACTATATTTGCCATTTTAAGGCCAGTTTTAACTCATTTAAAAGAAACCTGTTTAAAATATATTTGTTAAAGTCAACATTAAAATACTATTGGGTGAGTTCACAGGAGCCTGTTAAACGCTGGGAGAGTTATACAACAGACATTGGATCTCCAAATAGAGAACATGCAGGAATTCCCTGTTTTATTGATGTGTGTGTGTGTGTGTTAGACACCAGGATAACAAAATGCACAAACCTGGAACATCAGTGGTGATATGATTCTGACAGTTACTCTGGGAATCACTCTCACAGTGAAACTTCAGCACTGACCCTGTTGAATGTTATAGGCTCAGGGAGTGGGGCCTGCAGTAGTGGACTATAAAAAAGCTGGGTTTTTGTATCCATGGTAAGGAACCAGAAAACTCCTTACTAAAGAACTGTCTGGGATTTTACCTGTCAGTGTAGGTCCGGGGTGAGTGATTCCCGACTCCCTGAAGTGTCTGATATTGAACCTAGTTTGGAACAGGACAGATTCAATTTCCAGAATAGGGACAAATATCCACAACTGAGAGGAAAACAGCCACCTTGATTAATGACTTGGATGAAGGGATTGACTGTATTGTCGCCAAAATGAATGATACAAAGATAGGTAGGAAAGCAAGTTGTGAGGTACATGTAAAAAATCTGTAAGGGACATAGATAAGTTATCTGTATGGACAGAAAAATGACGGAATCTAGTGTGGGAAGTGGGAGCTTTTCCACTTTGGCAGGAAGAGTAGTAAAGCAGAAAATTATTTAAATATAAGAAACTGAAGAATACTGCTGTACAGAAGAATCTGGGTGTCTCCAACCAAAGTCGGAGGAGTTGTAGACAGTGAGGATGGATGTTACAGTTTGCAGAGGGACATAGATAAGCTGCAGAGCTGGGCCAAGAGGTGGCAGATGGAGTTTAATACGGATAAGTGTGAGGTGATTCACTTTGGTAAGAATAACAGGAGTACAGAATATAGGGCTAATGGAAGGACTCAGTAGTGTGGACGAGCAGAGAGATCTCAGGGTACATGTGCATAGCTCCCTGAAAGTTGGCACCCAGGTTGATAAGGTTGTTAAGAAGACGTACAGTGTGTTAGCTTTTATTGGTAGAGGGATTGAATTTCGGAGCCGTGAGGTCATGTTACAACTGTACAAAATTCTGGTGCGGCTGCACTTGGAGTATTGTGTACAGTTCTGGTCACCGCATTATAAGAAAGATGTGGAGGCATTGGAAAGGGTGCAGAGGAGGTTTACCAGGATGTTGCCTGGTATGGTGGGAAGGTCTTATGAGGAAAGGCTGAGGGATTTGAGGTTATTTTCATTGGAGGTTACGAGGTGACCTGATTGAGGCACACAAGATGATCAAAGGATTGGATAGCGTGGACAGTGAGAGCCTTTTACCTCGGATGGTGATGGCTAACACAAGGGGACATAGCTTTAAATTAAGGGGTGGTAATTATAGGACGGACGTCAGAGGTAGGTTCTTTACTCAGAGGGTAGTAAGGGCGTGGAATGCCCTGCCTGCAGCAGTTGTGGACTCGCCAACTTCAAGGGCATTCAAATGGTCTGTGGATAGGCATATGGATAACACTGGAATAGTTTAGGTTAGAGGGTCATTAGATTGGTTCCACTGGTCGGCGCAACATCGAGGGCTGAAGGGCCTGTACTGCACTGTAATGTTCTATGTTCTATTGTACATGAATCATGAAAAAATGGTATGAAGGTACAGCAAGTAAAGAAGGCAAATGGAGCATTGGACTTTACTGCAAGGGGGTGGAGTTTGAAAAAGGGAACTTGTTACAATGACACAGGACATTGCTGAGATACCACCTGGAGTACTGGGCACAGTTTTGGTCTCCCTACTTATGGAATGACATGCTTTCATTGGAGTGAGTTCAGAGAAAGTTCACCAGGTTGATTCCTAAGGTAAAGGTGTTATCTTTTGAGGAAAGGTTGTGAAAGTGCAGGGGAGAATTCTCGCATCCTGCCCACCACAAGAATCTTAATTCCTCTTAAGGGGAAGAGCAAAATGTAAAGTTTATTTATTAGTCACAAGTAGGCTTACATTAACACTGCAGTGAAGTTACTGTGAAACTGGAGACAATCAATTTAAAATAGTCACTAAGAAATCCAATAGGAAATCCAGGATAAATTTCTCCACACAAAGAGTGGCGAGAATTTGGAAATCACAACTAAGGGAGTGAAATGAACAGTCTTTCAGGGGAATCTCAACAAGTACTCATGAATGGTTTTATACTTTATTCAGTATTTATTTCAGAAAGACTAAAAACAATAAAGTGACAGGAGAAAATTTGAAAGGTGTGAGACTCTGTATGTGAGTGTGTGTGTTGCTTTTCATTGGTGTCACAGAAATCTTCCTCTGTCTGAGCAGACAATCTGGCCCCCAATGATGTGAATTGCACAACTCAGAGATTCTCCATTCAGAATGGAACCACAGGCTGACTGTGTGTTGTGTAAAAACTGACATCTCCACAACCAGACACCACTTCTGGAACAATGTGAAGTGACTACAATTTTCGAAATTGATTTCTTTGCTCTCAATATTTTCTCAGTTCATAAGTTCATAAATTCCATCAGTACATTACCCTTGAACACACTGATGGTCTCCACTTTAAATACTTCCCTCAGTCTTACCAACATATAGCAGTTGGATTGCTGCTATTACAGGGATTCATTCTGAAATTCTGTAAATCTGATTCCCACCTAACACCAACCCATAACCCCATCCGAGTTCCAGATTTTAATGAGATTCCTTAAAACACAGGCAGCCTGACAGGTAGTGGTTAGCATTGCTGCCTCACAGTGCCAGGAACCCGGGTTCAATTCGTGCCTCAGCTAACTGTCTGTGTGCAGTCTGCATATTCTCTCTGTGTAGGTGTGTGTTTCCTCTGGATGCTTTTGTTTCCTCCCACACTCCAAAAATGTGCAGATTAGATTGATTGGCCATGCTAAATTGTGTCGAGGATTGACAAGATAACTACATGGGTTACACGGATAGGGCTGGGTGAGATCGTTGTCGGTTTAGGCTCAATGACCTCCTACTGCACTGTAGAGATTCTATACCGTCTGTACTTCCGTTACATTGGATCCAACACTCTGCTCACTAACACACTGCAGCCTGATTTATTATTGGAATAAACACTGTTGTTCTACTCAGAGTAAATCAACCCTAAGTAAATCAAGCCGATCCATGACGAAGAGTCATCCAGATCGAAACGTTGGCTGGAATCTCTCTCCACAGTTGCTGTCAGACCTGCTGAGATTTTGTAGTATTTTCTGTTTTCTCTCTGCTCCATCTTCACTCTGACTGTACTGGAGCCTGTGTGCGTCATTGTTACACTGAGGCTCTTATTATTGGACAAGCTGCAAGTCGCCGTCAGAATGCCCGGCTGATTGACGGCAGCGCGGACCAATGGGAAGAGGAGGGATTGGAAGTCCGAGCGAAAGAGGCTGGTCTTCCAACCAATCACAGTGAATGAAGGGCGGGGCCCACTCTGACAGGAGCATGCGCAGTGTGGATAATGGCGAAGGAGAAGGGCTGTTTTTTTCGGCTCGGAGATCGGTTAGAGGTGATTGACGGTACGGAGGGGGCGAAGGATCTCGCGTGTGGACGGAAACGCTGCGGAAGCAGTTTTGTCGGCCACGAACCTCGGTAAAGAGCTTCCCGGACCCAGTTTGCACCGAGCGGTACTACAGTTCCTCATGTTCGGGCCGCGTTCACGGCCGCCATCTTTATTGGGGGCAATATGCAACAAGGCGCATGCGCAGCCGCCATCATTTTGGGTAATGTCACTGAGTGGGAGGAGCTTGTTCCCCATTGTTCACAATGGAGACAACTTGTCCATCAAACTGCATCAATCCTCTGAGTCCCAATGTCTTATGGATGAGGCAGGTGGCAGAGAAGGAAAGAAAGGGAAATAGCTTTGACAAAGGGTCAGCTGGCCTCAACGTCAGCTCTTTTCTCCCCTTACAGATGCTGCTAGACCTGCAGAGATTTTCCAGCATTTTTTCTTTTGGAAAGGGAAATAAATTTTGCTTTCCAGATCCCAGTATATCATGGGATGTCTTCCCCATTTGCCCAAAGATCTGTGGGCCCAGTTCAGTCACATGAAGATCCATGGCAGAAACTCATAACCCTGAGGAGACATTGTCAGCAATCCCTCGATTCAAGGACAATGACAAAGGGAAAAGTGCAGCAGAGAGCATGAGTAGTTGTCAACTTCTTATTGAATTTCATTTTTCGACTGACCGTGATGCCATTTGTACATTTCCTTTACAGGGTATTAGAAGAGGATTTGCAGACATCTCAAATGAAACCTCGCATCGTCAACTGACATTGTTACTCGTTTCATCAGGACCTGGATGTAGCCATCATTTGAACGTAAGCAACAAGTTCCAAGTCATTACCCCTCATGGTATAAACTTTTTTCCTCATATTGCTCTGTAGATTTTGCTCAAAATCTTAAATCTGTGCCTCTTAATTATTTTGCAATCATAGAATCATAAAAACCCTACAGTGCAGAAGGAGTACATTCAGCCCATCAAGTCTGCACTGACAACATTTCCACCCAGACCCAATCCCCACCTATTTATCCTATAATTCGTCTAACCTGTGCATTCTGGGACAGCAAGGGGCAATTTATCATGGCCAATCAACTTAACCCAGAGATCTTTGGACTGTGGGAGGAAACTGGAGCACCCGGAGGAAACCCTTGCAGACAGACAGTGACCCAAACTGGGAATCGATCCCCATTCCCTTGAGCTGTGAGACAGCAGTGCTAACCACTGTTAGTGGCACAGTGGTTAGCACTACTGCCTCATAACGCCAGGGACCCGGGTGCTCCAGTTTCCTCCCACAGTCTGAGAGACGTGCTGGTCAGGTGCATTGACCTGATCAGGTGGTGGAGTGTGGTGATTAGGGGAATTTCACTGTAACTTCACTACATTGTTAATGTAAGCCTTACTTGTGACTAATAAATAAACTTTACTTGTACCACCGTGCCACCTGAATCAGCTGATAGGAACAGCTTTTCCCCCTTCTCGCGCGCCCCTTAAACACAAACTCTCTCCCTCCCTCTTTGCTCCTCCCACAAAGGTGAACCAGTTAGGTTTTTAATGATAATCCAGCAGTTTTCGATGGTTACTCTTTCCTAGTTCCGGCCCCACAAATGGCCAATCAACCTCAGATTGATTCATTCAGCTCAATTTCACAATCTGCCTTTGTGTTTTTGTGGGTTCTCTCTCACTCCCATTTTGCTGTTTTAAATCTATTTCACAGGATGTGAGAAGGAGAGGATTTGGAGTTGGGAAATTGAAACCAAACATCGCATCAGGATCCAACACAGACAAATTTTATTGTAAATGGAATATCATTAGATTTTGAAGATGGAAGGAAAAAACTCTGTTCACGCTGGGGAGAAACCTTACACATGTTCTGTGTGTGAACAAAGCTTCAATCGATCATCTGGCCTGTCAGAACATAAATGCAGTTACAATGGGGAGAAACCATGGAAATGTGGGGACTGTGGGAAAGGGTTTGATTATCCATCCAAGTTGGAAATTCATCAACGCACTCACACTGGGGAGAGACCGTTCACCTGCTCCCAGTGTGGGAAGGAATTCAGACACTCATACCACTTGCAGACACACCAACACATTCATGCAGGTGAGAGGCCGTTCACTTGCTCCCAGTGTGGGAAAGGATTTGCTCACTCCTCCAATCTGCTGAGACACCAGCGAGTTCACACTGGGGAGAGACCATTCCAATGTTCAGACTGCAAGAAGTGTTATAAAAGTTCTGGGGAACTGATATCCCATCAACGCATTCACACTGATGAGAGACCCTTTAGGTGTTTTCACTGTGGGACTGGATTCAGACGATCATCTGACCTCACTGTACACCAACGAGTTCACACTGGTGAGAGACCTTTTAGCTGCCCAGACTGTGGGAAGTGCTATAAAAGTTCTGGGGAACTACTGTCCCATCAACGTGTTCACACTGATGTGAGACCGTTCAGGTGCTCTCAGTGTGGGACGGGGTTCAGACGATCATCTGACCTTGCTGTACATCAGCGAATTCACACTGGAAGGAAGCCGTTCCCCTGCTCCGTGTGTGGAAAGGGATTCACTCAGTTATCCAACCTGCTAATGCACCAGCGAATTCACAAGAAATCTCAGTGATTGGATTTTGCTGTTCATCACATTCTGAACTAAATCAGCTTCATTGCATCTGTAGCTGCAGATGTTCATAAACTCCAACCCAGTTATAAGGTGTGAGGAGCTCATGGAGTTTCTTTGTCACTAAGACTGAAACAATCTAATCAGCTGCCTCTATTGCTTTTCTTCCTTCCTCTAGCTCACCGATAAAACTGTCTCTAAATTTATTAATTCGTGGGACATGGGCGTCGCTGGCTGGCCTGCATTTATTGCCCAAGCCTAGTTGCCCTTGAGTAGGTGTTGCTGGCTTCTTGAATCACTGCAGTCCATCTTCTGAGGGTTGACCCACAATGCCGTTAGGGAGGGAATTCCAGGATTTTGACCCAATGACTGTGAAGGAACAGTAATATATTTCCAAATCAGGATGGTGAGTGGCTTGAGGAATTGCAGGTTGTGGTGTTTCCATTTATCTGCTGCCCTTGCCCTTCTAGATGGCAGAGGTCAGGGATTTGGAAGGTGCTGTCTAAGGATCTTTGGTGAATTGCTGCAGTGCATCTTGTAGATAGTACACACTGCAGCTACTGAGCGTCGGAGGTGAAGGGAATGAATGTTTGTAGGTTTGGTGCCAACCAAGCGAACTGCTTTGCCCTGGATGGTGTCAAGCTTCTTGAGTGTTGTTGGAGCTGCACCCATCCAGGCATGTGGTGAGTATTCCATCACACTTCTGACTTGTGCCTTTTGGATAGGTTCTGGGGAGTCATGAGGTGAGTTACTCACCACAGTAGTCCTAGCTTTTGACCTGCTCTTGTAGCCACTGAGTTTGTGGTGAGTCCAGTTGAGGTTTTGGTCAATGGTGACCCCAAGGGTGTTGACAGTGGGGGATTCAGTGATGGTTCCACCATTGAATATCATGCGGCGGTGGTTACAGTGTCTCTTATTGATGATGGTCAGTGACTGGCATTTGCTCATTTTCTTAAACTGATGGAGTGTGAGAGTAGTAATTACAGCAGGAAACAGAGTGGCTGTGTGAATTTAAACTGAGACTTTGATGTGTTAATGATTCCAGTAAGACCTCAAACAGGTGCTTACCCAAAACGGTTTAGTAGGGGTGGGTACAGAACAGACTGAGATCTGAATGGGCTGTTAATAGATGCATGCTGTGCCACAAAGTATCATGAGTGAAGTATGATTAAAGTGAATTTACTTTTCTTTTAAATTATCGATGTTAAAGTAAGGAGATGATGTTTACCAATTCTGGGAGAGATAGTTCTGAGGAAATTGGGTGAGAATAGAGAGGTGAAAGGAAAGAACATAGCTAAGGGGAAACCTATGAAGGGAGTTGTTTCAAATCTCAGCCTGCAGCAGTAATAGTTGGATAACTCCCAGAAAGCAGTGTGAAGGAGGCCAGATGTGAAAAGCCAACTGCTGGTTAACCTTAGAAGTAACATCAACAGGAATAAAGGCACTGAGTGGTTAAAATAAAAAGTCACTGAATTTTTATAAATCTTAAAATCTATAAGGTGTTGCTGGACAGATTGGTGAAGGTAGTTAAATTGAGATTGTTTGGAACTGTTTAAAGTATTGGTACTGTGTGAAGCTGTTGTATTATTTTAAGTGTAATTCTATTTCATTGTTCTCCCCCATTTCTTAATTAACATTTCGATTGCTATAAAACCATCACAAGAAGTCTGGGACATAATTTCCTGATTTCACAACCTCTCCTCATGTAATAAAAATTGCAAACTCAGATTTGTTGTGTATTTGGGGTATTGCTGTGTGTGGCATGGCCCCTTTAAGATGACGTCACGTGATCACTGTGACATCATCGGGTCTCTGCAGGCTGCCAGTCGTTGGGGAATTGAAGCCTGAAGAGTGCACACCTAAAAATAAACCAGTCTACTGTTTTTATTCAATCTTGTGTGGACCTCTTGAACTGTTCCCATCTCTGCATCCTGCCCAACCAGGGGGCACAACATAGAGCAAAATCTGTGCCCTTAACATTAAATAAACTCCAGGTTAGTTATAGGAGTTGGCATTCTTGATAAAAGTCAACTACACCAGCTTCGTATTCAACAAGGTGTATCAAGTCTTTTTTAATATCTCAATCACAAATTATTTCCTTTTAAAGAGCTCTCCCTGTTGCCTCCATCCTCACCTCCGACAAGTGTGAGTCGTTTAAGATGACACAGTGTTTAGTACTGCTTCCTTAGTGCCAGGGACCCAGGTTTGATTCTGGCCTTATGTGACGATATGGAGATTGCACTTTCTCCCCGTGTCTGCATGGATTTCCTCCGCATTCTCTAGTTTCTTCCCACACTCCAAAGATGTGCAGGTTAGGTGAATTAGCTATGCTAAATTGCACCCAAGTGTCCAAAGATGTGTAGTTTGGGTGGATTAGCCATGGTAAATATGTGGGGTTACAGGGATGGCGTGGAGGGGAAGGCTTGGGTGGGATGCTTTTTCAGAGTCAGTACAGACTCGATGGGCCAAAAGGCCTCTTTCTGCACTGTACAGATTCTTTGGTTCCTTGTGACTAAGATTGAGCCAATCCAATCAGCTGCCTTTGCTGCTTCCCTCCCTTCCACAGACCACCAGACCAAAGTGTCTGTAAAGTTCCTCCTTGTCAGAGCTCTATCTTTCTCTCCTACCTTCGATCTCCCTCTGAGCTCATCTTGTCCATGAGACCTGCCTTCAACTCGCTTGACTCCATTCTCACAAAACTACTGACCATCCACCTTCCCCATGTTCGCTGACACTGTTGACTATTCTCTCCCATTTCTTACTGCGCTCTTAGTTTAAATGTACCATCATCGCCCATCTTAAAAAAAAATCACTAAACATTACTATCTTTGCAAATTACTGCCCCATCGCCAACCTCCTTTTCTCTCCAAAACCCCTGAATTTGTGTCCACTGAGGTATCCTTGGTTCCTCCCATTTCCCGTCTACATGCTGCCACTGAGTGACGTTATCCAAAAGCAGCGTGTTAGTTTTCACACGTACATTGACAACACCGAGTTCTACCTCACCCCCATCCCTCTCCATTCCTCCACTGTTACTAAATTATCAAACTGCTTATCCCACGTTCAGTTCTGGATGAGCAGAAATTCTCTCCAGTTAAAAATTGGAAAGACCAAAGCCACTGTCTTCAGTCACCACTAAAATTTCTGTTCCCTCACCACTCAGAGTAAGGGGGTCATCCAATTAAGATAGTGATGAGGAGGAATTTCTTCTCAGAAGGTAGTGAATCTGTGGAATTCTTTCCTGCAAATGGCTGTACAGGCTGCATCATTAGATATGCTCAAGGCTGAGATCAATTTTTTTTCTTAATCAGTAAGGGAATCAAGGTTTATGGGGATAAGGCAAGAAAGTGGAGTTGCAGATAATCACGTGATCAGTCATGATTTCATTGAATGGCAGAGCAAACTTGATGGGCCAAATAGCCTCCTTCTGCTGCGACATCTTATAGTCCATCTCCCTCTCCTTGGGAACTGTCTGAGGCTGAACCATACTCTTAACAATCTCGGTGTCAGATTTGACCCCAAGATGAATTTCTGACCACACATCCACACCATCACCAATACCAGATATTTCAATCTCCATAATATCACCTGTCTTCACCCCATCCCAGCTCATTTGTGGCTGAAATACCTTGGGGTGCTTTCATTCCCACTATTTTCATTTCAGATTTATCAGTAGTGGACTTGCTGCCACCTGAAACAAAACTGTTTTCATCACTAAGGCTCCACTGTGATGTAATAGTCTCTATGACATCATCACAGCAGAACTGGATGCCATCATCAGAGTCCATTGTTTCTGAATGATCCACATCAATAACAGGAAATACTCATCAAGCTGAGCACATTATCTAGGCTGACACTCCAGTCTGACATGGAGGGACTGCTGCACTCTGACACACACTGTCCTTGTAAGAAGTCTCACAACACCAGGTTAAAGTCTAACAGGTTTATTTAGTAGTAAACGCTACTAGCTTTCGGAGCGCTGCTCCTTCGTCATGTGAGGGGGGAGTTCTGATCACAAACAGGACATATAAAGATACACACAGTTTACAAAATACTGATTAGAATGCGAGTCTTTACAGCTAATTAGCAAATCAAGTCTTGAAGGTGCAGACAATGTGAGTGGAGATAGCATTAAGCATAGGTTAGAGACGTGTATTGTCTCCAGACAGGACAGTAAGTGAGATGTTGCAAGTTCAGGCAAGTCATGGGGGTTACAGATAGTGTGACATGAAGCTAAGATCCTGGTTGAGGCCGTCCTCGTGTGTGCAGAACTTAGCTATCAGTTTCTGCTCAGCGAATCTGCGTGAAGTGTTCACCAACAGGAAGAGTACAGTCTTGCCTGGTGATTGTCAAGCGGTGTTCATTCATCTGTTGTCGTGGCAAACATTTCAGCGGTCATGGGCATTCAGCCTCTGATCTTCAGGTAAATGTTCTCCAAGGTGGCCTTCAGGAATACAACAGCACAGAATCACTGAGCAGAAACTGATAGCCAGGTTCCACACATATGAGGATGGCCTCAACCGGAATCTTGGGTTCATGTCACATTATCTGTAACCCCCATGATTTAAGTGGGCTTGCAACATCTCACTTACTGTCCTGCCTGAAGACAGTACACATCTCTTTAACCTATGCTTAATCCTATCTGCACTCACACTGTCTGCACCTCTAAGACTTGAATAGCAAATTAGAATGTGAATCTTTACAGTTAATCAGTATTCTGTAAATTGTGTTTGTGAACAGAACTCCCCACTCACCTGACGAAGGAATAGCGCTCTGAAAGCTAATGGCATTTACTACCAAATAAACCCATTGGACTTTAACCTGGTGTTGTGAGACTTCTTACATGTTTACCCCAGTCCAATGCCGACATCTCCACATCATGACACAGTGTCCTTCACATGGATTCACTCAGTCATCTCATTTATTGATTGAACAACACAAACTAGGCGGACAACACTTAGACAATTCACATGTGCAAAGGGATTTCCTTTGTTTTCCTCAGTGGCTTATACTCTGATTTTAAAAACTCAAAGCATTTGATCCAATGTCAGCATTCTTATTGGCGAGGGGCAGTTTAATCGTTCTGTCTATGGGGAAAACCTGCTGAGAGCCCGATGCATTCACTTCTAACTGTAGATGTTTGTTCTGTTGTCAGTTAGACCCAGGACCAAACTTAGTGGACAGCGTATGCTCATAGATTCATAGAGTTCCTACAGGAGGCCATTCAGCCCATTAAGCCTATGCTGACAATAATCCTACCCATGCACTATCCCTATAACCCCAACTGTTCACCCTGTTAATCCCCCTGACACTAAGGGGCATTTTAGCATAGCCAATTAACCTAACCTGCACATCTTTGGTCTGTGGGAGCAAATCCACACAGATATGGGGAGAACATGCAAAGTCCCCATAGACAATGACCCGAGGCCAAAATTGAACCTGGTTCCCTGGCTGTGAGACAGCAGTGCTTGCCACTGTACTACCCGAGTCCTTAGTTCTATATCAATCGATTTAATACAGTTGTTACTATGGCCCAGTCGTACCAATCATATTCAGATTGCAAACCATATTTTCTATTTAACAAAACCAATGTGAATGGCCGGGTGATTATCCAACATTCTCTGCGGGTGAGAATATGCCCTATCCACATTATAGCACCGCCTTGCGCAAGCGCGGTACCTGGCTCTGACCGGAGCATGCGCATTCCGGGCTGTGACTGGAGCTGCGAGGAGCCGCGAAGAAACAATGGAGTGAGGTTCAGTAATGGAGCCGCTGGGTGACCGGGGAGGGATAGAAGCAGCGGAATGGGCTGGGAGGGTTACTAAATATCCCGTAGAGGCTTCACTCCAGATAATATGTTCCCGGTACCGTTTCAATCGCGCACCGAATAGAGTCGGAGCTGAGCGGCTCCAGGCCCGGGTTACCGGCCGCCATCTTTATGGGAACAATGTACAACAGGGCGCATGCGCTGAGGGCCTGGACCAGTTACCAACTCTCCCGGATTGGACTGGAGTCTCCAGGGATTCTTTTAATTCATTCAGGAAATGTGGGAGTCGCTGGCTGAGCCAGTATTTATTGCCCATCCCTAATTGTCCTTCAGCTGAGTAGCTTGCTAGACCATCTCACAGGGCATTTTAAGAGTCAACCGCATCTCTGTGGTTTGGAGTCATATTTAGGCCAGACCAGTTAAGGATGGGAGATTTGTTTCCCAATGCACTCAGGGGATGTGGCTGCCACTGGCTGGGCCAGCACTTATTGTCCATCTTTATTTGCCCTTGAACTGAGTGCACTTCAGAGAGCATTTTAAGAGTCAACCAATCACACTGTTGTGGATCTGGAATCACACATAGACCTGACCAGATAAGGTAGCAGATTTCCCTGGCTCAAGGACATTAGTGAACCAGTTGGCTTTTTACAACAATCGTCAATGATTTCATGGTTATCATTGGACTTTCAATTCCAGATTTTTATTGAATTCAAATTTCACCATCTACTGTAGTGGGATTCAAACCTCAGTCTCTAAAACATTCAGGACATTTTGTTATCATTTTCCTTTGAAAATTTCCCTTCATCAGATATAAAAATGGATAAAAGTTGTTTGTCTGACTGTCAATCTTTTTTGCTTTCCAGTTGGCCCAGGAAGGCAGCAGGGAAGGATGTGTTGACTGATTAGTGGTTGGAGGATGGGCACAATAGCAAAGACATGATAAAACCTCCAGAAAACATTTAATCACATTTGGCAACTTGGAGGAGAGAATGTTATGAATTTCTATCCTGGACTGACTGTGATGGTTTCTATAAATTTACAGGGTGCTGGAAGTGGAGAATTGACATATGGGAAACTCAAATCAAACATCACATTGTGATCTGATGGCATCACTCAATACATCAGAACCTAAATATCGGCAGCCTCTGAATGTGGAAGGTAACAGTTTTGTTGATTGTGTCTGAGAGAGAAGATTTCGGGTCTCAGTGTGACTGGAAAGGCCCCGAGATTGACAAACCCTGGTTAGACCGCATCTGGAGAACTGTGCTCAGTTCCGGGCAACAGGACATAATTGCCCTGGAGACAGTGTAGAGCAGATGTATCTGAGTGATATCTGAACTCCCAGGGTTAAATTAGAAAGTGAGATATCAAGAAAGTGTCATTCTGGTGCAGAGGCCATTCAGCCCATTGGATCCATGCAAGCTGTCTACAGCAATCCAGTCAGTCCCAATACCCTGCTCTATCCTCATATCTCTGCAGCTTTATTTCCCTCTAGTGTCTATCCAATTTTGTTTTGAAATTATTCATCGTGTCCATTTCCACCCAACTCGTAGGCAGCAAGTTTCAGGTCATTGCCACTTGCTGTGTAATAGCATGCTTCCTCACATCTCCTGTACTTTTTACATACAGATTAGGAGCAGGAGTAGGCCACTTGAATCTGCTGCACTCTGTGGCTGATCTAATTTTCACCTTAACTTCACATTCCTGCCTATTCCCAATAACCTTCCACCCATTTGCTTATCAAGAATCTATCCAGTTCTGCCTTAAAGATATTCAAGGACTCTGCCTCAACCACCAGCAGTTTTCACCGTCACTTTTTCCAAGAGCCGGACCCACAACTTACCAGATTTGTTCAGCTCAATTTCACAATCTGCCTTTGTGTTTTAATGGTTTTCTCTCACTCCCTTTTTTTGTGTTTTAAATTAATTTCACAGGGGAATTGCAGTCCAGAAGCTCAAATAAAAGATAACATCAATATTGGACAGAGTTGCTCAATCTATTCTGAACTGAATATTGTCAGATTTTAAACATGGAAGGAAAAAGCATCGTTCACAGTGGAGAGAAGCCATACACATGTTACGTGTGTGCACAAGGCTTCAACCAATCACCTGGCCTGTCAAACCACAAGTGCAGTCAAACTAAGGAGAAACCATGGAAATGTGGGGACTGTGGGAAAGGATTCATTTCCCCGTCCAAGCTGGAAATGCATCGGCGCAGCCACACTGGGGAGAGGCCTTTCACCTGTTCTGTGTGTGGGAAGGGATTCATTCAGTTATCCGACCTTTCCAAACACCAGCGAGTTCACTCCAGCGAGAAACCATTCACCTGTTCCGAGTGTGGGAAAAGATTCAGTATTTCAGCCAAACTGCTGAGTCACCAGCGAGTTCACACTGACAAAAGACCTTTCAAATGTCCAGACTGCACAAGGTGTTTTAAAAGTTCTGGGGTGCTGATGTCCCATCAACGTACTCACGCTGATGAGAAACCGTTCATGTGCTCTCAATGTGGGACTGGGTTCAGACGATCATCTCAACTCACTGTACATCAGCGAGTTCACACAGGAGAAAGACCATTCAGGTGCTCTCACTGTGGGACTGGGTTCAGGCGATCATCTGTACTCACTGTACATCAGCGCATTCACACTGGGGAGAGGCCGTTCACCTGCTCCAACTGTGGAAGGGGATTCACCCAGTCATCTGACCTGCTGAAACACCAGCGAATTCACTCTGGGGAAAGGCTGTTTACCTGCTCTGAGTGTGGGAAGGGATTCACTCAGTCAACTGGCTTACTGAAACACCAGAGAGTTCACTCTGCGGTGAGGCCATTCACCTGCTCTGAGTGTGGGAAAGGATTTACTACATCAACCATTCTGCTGACACACCAGCGAGTTCACAATGACGAGAGACCTTTTAAATGCCCAGACTGTGGGAAGTGCTATAAAAGTTCTGGGGAACTGATGTTCCATCAACGTGCTCACACTGACGAGAGACCGTTCAGGTGCCTTCACTGTGGGACTGGATTCAGGCAATCTTCTCAACTCACTGTACACCAGAGAATTCACACCGGGGAGAGACCGTTCACCTGCTCTGAATGTGGGAAGAGATTCATGACTTCATCGCACCTGCTCAGACACCAGAGACTTCACAAGTAACTATATTGATTGAATTTTGCTGTCAGTCACATTCAGGACTGAACCATGTTCATTAGGGTCTGTTTACACTGGTGGTAAACCTCAGCCATTTACAGGGCCTAATATTCTCACTAAAAGTCAAATAAATCAGTTTTGTGTTGAATATATGCATGGTGTTGAACTTTTCGATATCTCTCATGCAATTCAGATCCTTTTTAAGAGGTCTTCCTCTCCCCTGTCTCCTCCATCCTCACCTCCAACAAGTTAGACTGTTAGAACATATGTAACAATCCCTACAGTGCAGAAGGAGGCCATTTGGCCCATGGAGTCTGCACCAACTCTCCAAAAGAGCTTCTTACTCAAGTCCACACCCACCCCTGCCCAATACCCATAATCCTACAAGTGTGGCGTGGCTAATCCCCCTAAGATACACATTTTGGACACTAAGAGATAATTTAATAATCCACTTAACCCAAGCATCTTTGGACTACGGGAGGAAACGAGAGGATCCGGGGAAACCCATGCAGACAGGTGGAATATGACGATTTCATGGAGTTCCTTTGTCACTAAGATTGAGACAATCTGATCAGCTGTCTCTGCTAATTCCCTCCTTTCCACAAGGCCAAACTCTCTCTAAATTTTATCCTTTCCTGAGGCCTGAACCCACATCTTTCTCTAGTTTCTCTTCTATAGGGCCTCTTAGGGCTCATTTTTGCCCATGAGCCCCACCTCCTACTCCATCGCCCCTATTCCCACTAAACTACTGATCTCCTACTTCCCTGTGTCCGCGGACATTGTCAACGATTCTCTCAAGCACTGCCCCTCTTTCAAATTTGCCTTCAGCATCCCCTTGTCAAAAAAACAATGCCTTGACCCACCTCCTTATAATTTACTCCCCATCTCCAGCCTCCCTTTCCTCTCCAAACTGCAGCGCTTAAACTAACACAAGACATACTAACACAAGGGCAGCATGGTGACACGTGGTAAGCACTGCTGCCTCACAGCACCAGGCTTGGGTCACTGTCTGTGTGGAGTTTGCACATTCTCCCTGTGCCTGCGTGGGTTTCCTCCGGATGCTCTGGTTTCCTCCCACACTCCAAAGACGTGCTGGTTAGGTTGATTGGCCATGCTAAATTGACCCTAATTTCAGGGGAATTGGCAGGGTAATAGATGTGGGGTTATGGGGATAGGGTGGGATTGTTGTCAGTGCAGGCTCAGTGAGCTGAATAATCTCCTGTATTGTAGGGATTTTATGAAGAAAACAACGGGCACCAGTTCGTGAAGGTTTCTTCAAACCAACACAGACAGAGAGAGATAGGGATAGACAACACCCCATAACAACCCACACAATGTGACACTCTCACAGTCACATAGACAAATATAGTGCACCCATTTACTGATGGTTGAAGCCATAATTTGATTTCCACATCAGAGACTGATGAAAAACAATACTGAATTCAAGGAAATTGTAGAACACATAAACACTTAAACATCCTGATACCAACAGAATATCCTAACACAGGAAGATCTGCTCTCATAAACCACAGAATCACATGGGAACACGCAATGTGATTTTCACAATCCCATTATAAACAATGTAAAATCTTATTTAAGAACACAGTTAACATATAATAAGAAAATTGGCATAACTTTTATCAATTACAAAAAAACCCATGATATTGTATAAACCTTAACAGCCAAGTATACTGTTCCAAGTAACAAACAAATATCTGTTAATACTTAACATTTGGGAAACAAGAATCTGGTCCTAACACAGATAATATAAACCTTACTGGAACCACACACAGACACAGCAAGATCCCAAACTTTATCTGTATGATCAGCTCCAAACAGCAAGATCCAAACCTACACCCTGAATCTGAACCCTAACTAACACCTCACTTGAACCAACATTCACCCTAATATCTCACCTTAACTAATATTTCACCCTAACTCGGGATGTGGTTCCAAACAGTACATTGGATTTAAGAACATAAGAAATAGGAGCAGGAGTAGGCCATCTAGCCTGCCCCGCCAATCAATAAGATCATGACTGATCTGAAGTGGATCAGTTCCACTTTCCCGCTTTCTCCCCATAACCCTTAATTCCCCTGTCTTATCAGAAACCTATCTACCTGTGACTTAAATATATTCAGCGAGGTAGCCTCCACCGCTTCAACGGGCAGAGAATTCCAGAGATTCACCACCCTTTGAGTGAAGAAGTTCCTCCTCAACTCCAATCTAAACTGCCACCCCCCCCCACCTTATTTTGAGGCTGTGCCCTCTAGTTCTGCTATCCTTTCTAAGCGGGAAGAATCTCTCTACCTCTACCCTATCTATCCCCTTCATTATCTTATATGTCTCTATAAGATCCCCCCTCAGTCTTCTAAACTCCAACGAGTACAGACCCAGTTTATTCAGTCTGTCTTCATAAGCTAACCCCCTCATCTCCGGTATCAGCCCAGTGAACCATCTCTGCATTCCCTCCAAGGCCAATATATCCTTCCGCAAGTGCGGCAACCAAAACTGCACACAGTACTCCAGCTGTGGCCTCACCAGTGCCCTGTACAGTTGCAGCAAGACCTCCCTGCTTTTATATTCTATCCCCCTCGCTATAAAGGCCAGCATTCCATTCACCTTCTTGATCACCTGCTGCACCTGCAGACTGGGTTTTTGCGATTCGTGCACAAGGACCCCCAGGTCCCTCTGCATCATAGCATGCTGCAGCTTTTTGCCTTTTAAATAATAATCCCTCCTACTATTATTTCTACCAAAGTGGATAACCTCACACTTGCTAACATTATACTCCATCTGCCAGGTCCTCGCCCACTCGCTCAGCCTATCCAGATCTCTCTGCAGACTTTCCACACCCTCCACGCATTTGCTTTTCCATTCATCTTTGTGTCATCAGCAAATTTCGTCACCCTACACTCCAGATCATCTATGTAAATTTCGCCCCCTCCTCCAGATCATCTATGTAAATGGTAAACAGTTGAGGCCCCAGCACCAATCCCTGCGGCACTCCACCAACTGCCAACCAGAATAACACCCATTGATTCTAACTCTCTGCTTCCTATTAGACAGCCAATCCTCTATCCATGCTAACGCCTTACCCCCAACTCCGTGCACCCTAACCTTCTGCAGCAACCTTTAGTGAGGCACCTTATCAAAAGCCTTTTGGAAATCTAAAAACACCACATCCACCAGTTCCCCTTTGTCTACCGCATTAGTCACATCCTCATAGAAATCCAATAAATTTGTTAAACACGACTTCCCCTTCACGAATCCGTGCTGCGTCTGCTTGATCAAACCGTTCTTTTCTAGGTGTCCTGCTATTTCTTCTTTGATGATGGGTTCTAGCATTTTTCCAACTACAGACGTTAAGCTAACCGGCCTATAATTCCCTGCCTTTTGTCTGCTACCTTTTTTAAACAGCAACGTAACATTAGCCGTTTTCCAATCTTCCGGCACTTCCCCAGAGTCCAGCGAATTTTGATAAATAATTACTAAGGCATCTGCTATTACTTCTGCCATTTCTTTCAGAACCCTGGGATGCATTCCATCTCGTCCCGGGGACTTGTCTACCTTCAGTCCCGTTAGTCTACCAAGCACTACCTCTCTAGTAACAGTAATTATATTAAGGACCTCATCTCCTATCATCCCTCTATCTTTAATCTTCAATCAATGACCCTCAGCCTCAACTGATCCTGTGGAAGAGAAATCCAAAAACTAATGACGATAAGAAGCAAGATATGAATGACTGAAATATATAACGCAGCGGCAGTACAATATTAATCTGTCTGAACCTCAATCTTCATTCAGAGAGACAGGAACAGCAGCTTTGCTGGGCAGACAATGCATGAAGGTCCATGCTGCCATTGACGCACGCCGGGAATGTGATTGGCTGGAGGACCAGTGCCTGTCTGGTTGCCATTGGCCAATCTGCCGCATGTAGACAATAAGGGGGCGGAACCCGAGTCCACGTGGGGGTGGGCGGGGCTCTAACCGCCAGCCGCGCTCTCCCACTTTAACAACTTTCAAGATGAACATAGTTCAGTGCTGGATCTGATTAACAGCAGAATCTAATCATTGCTTTCACTTGTGAACTTGCTGGTGTGTCACCAGGCAGGACGACTGAATGAATCCCTTCCCACTCTCAGAGCAGTCTAACAAACGCTTCCAGTGTGAACTTGCCGATGTCTCTGCAGGCTGCATAACTGACCAAATCCCTTCCCACACACACAGCAGGTGAATGGCCTCTCCCCAGTGTGAATGCGCTGGTGTCTCAGAAGGGTGGATGAATCTCTGAATCCCTTCCCACACTCGGAGCAGATGGATGGCCTCTCCCCAGTGTGGACTTGCTGGTGCATCACTAGGTTGCATGATTGAATGAATCCCTTCCCACACTCAGAGCAGGTAAATGGCCTTTCCCCATTGTGAACTCGCTGGTGTGTCTGCAAATGAGACAACTGAATGAATCCCTTCCCACATTCAGAGCAGATGAATGGTCTCTCTCCAGTGTGAATCCGCTGGTGCGTCAGCAGGTTGGACGACTGAGGGAATCTCTTCCCACACTCGGAGCAGATGAATGGCCTCTCTCCAGTGTGAACTCGCTCGTGTGTCAGGAGGGCGGATGAATCACTGAATCCCTTCCCACATTCTGAGCAGGTAAATGGCCTCTCCCCAGTGTGAGCCCGCTGGTGCATCAGAAGGTTGGATGACTGAGTGAATCCTTTTCCACATTCAGAGCAGGTGAATGGCCTCTCCCCAGTGTGAACACGCTTGTGTGTGAGCAGGTGAGATGAATTACTGAATCCCTTCCCACGCTGAGAACAGATAAACGGTTTCTCTCCAGTGTGAATTTGTTGGTGTTTCAGCAGGGTGGATGACTGAGTGAATCCCTTCCCACATTCAATGCAGGTGAATGGCCTTTCACCTGTGTGAACACGATGATGAGTTTCCAATGCAGATGGGGTGTAGAATCTCTTCCCACAGTCCCCACATTCCCACGGTTTCTCCATGGCGCCGGAATCCTTATGTCCCTCCATGTTGGTTGATCAGTTGAAGCCTCATCCACACGTGGAACTTGAGTACGGTTTCTCCCCACTGTGAATGGTGTGATTTTTTTGACCAACTGTGTGAAGCTCTTTCCACAGTCAGTTCACTGGAACACTCTCACTCGTGTGTGTGTGTGTGTCTCGGTGCTTTTCCAGCTACACTGATGTTGAAATCATTTCTCACAGATGGAACAGGCAAACATTTCTCCTTCCACAATTGAAGCACAATGATATTCAGATCCCAATGAATTGAGTGACTGTCAGATCTTGATGTGACATTTGGTTTGAATTTTTCAAATGCAAATCCTCTTCAAGTGTCCTGTGAAAAGAGTTTACAAAAGTTAACACAGTCAGGACGGGATAGAAATTCAGTACAGACAATTGTAATTTCAATGGAATATTCCTGCCTCTTCTCCAAAAGCTGTAAGTGTCCGTCCCACACACCCTCCCTCCATTCTCACTCTGCTGTACCTAATATACTCCCTCCTAATTCTCCTGATTGACAGATGCATGTTCAGTGCTTTTTGTCCAGGACACAACGGCTTGAAAACCACCACATAGGCTGCTGGCAAGATGTATGTATATATTTAATATACACTATATCACCTGATTAAGGATACAGAAATCATGCAAGGACAAGCTTTATTTCTGAGTGAATGTGCATGAGCAGGAACCTGTTATTTATGAGAATGGTGGAATTGGACATAATCGATGATTCCAAAATGAAATTGGACAGGCACTTGAAGAAATAACCTTGCAGGGGAGAGAGATATAGAAGGGGGATGGGACTGACTGGATTGCTCCAAAGATTGTCAGCATGGACTCAAGTTGCTGAATTGACTTTTTCTGTGCTGTAACTACAACAAGAAACATACAACATAACTCAAGTATTATATTGCAAGACTAAATAATACATGAGGTTTATTACAGATCAATAAATAATGTATCTGAAAAATACCATATTATTGTCTGTCCTATATTAATTTATGTACTTAAATGTCAGCATCTGCTGGGGAAACCACTCCTCTAATTGTGAACATTAGGAAAGAGGCCATCGTTTCAGGGGGCCAAATAAATGTGTCAAGCTGAGGGAGCAAAGGATGTCAATCTCTTTTAGCGAGAGAGAGAGAGAGAAAGGGCTGCATGGTGACACAGTGGTCAGCACTACCTCCGCACAGGACCTGGGTTCGATTCCAGGCTTGGGTCACTGTGTGGAGTTTGCACATTCTCCCTGTGTCAGGGTGTGTTTCGTCCGGGTGCTCCGGTTTCCTCCCACAGTCTGAAAGACGTGCTGATCAGGTGCATTGACTTAACCAGGCGCCAGAGTGTGGCAACTAGGGAATTTCACTGTAATCTCATTGCAGTGTTAATGTAAGCTTTATTTGTGACAAATAAATAAACTTTAAAAGAGAGAAATAGAGAGAGACTTGGGCCAGCCTTTCCAGAGTCTGCACCCTCCCTGGATTCACTTCCTTTCCCTTCAGTTGCTGCAAGTCCCCAATTCCCCCCAGAATGAGGAAAGAAATATAAATGGATAGAATAAGGAAGTGTTTTACTCACTGATGTTTGACAGGGGAGGAGATTGTCATATGTGTGAAGCTCAATCTTCATTCAGAGGGAGAGGAGCAGCAGCTTCACTGGGCAGTAATGAGCAGCTTCACAAACTCCTCATTCACACAATGGGGGGGGGGCGGTCCGTGCAACCATTGGCACAAAGCGCACGCCCTGATTGGCTGGAGGATTCGAGGTCCTCCAGACGTTCCCATTGGTCAATCTCTGCCGTGAAGACAATACGGGGGCGGAACCTCAGCCCACGTGGGAATGGGAGACACTTTGACCTCCGGACGCGCGGAGCTGTTGCCCAATCCGCAGTGTTGTGTTTGTACTCCAATGGGAGACGGACTGTTGGGAACGCCCCTCTGCAGCTTTGTGACATCTGCACTGGAGCCCTCCCTGAATCAGCCAATAGGAATCAGTTTGCTCCCAGGTGACGTCCTGGGGTTCCAGTGCGCAGGCCCGGTCGCGCGGACCCAGGATCCCCGCCTCCGCCCGTTCTTCCCCTTCCCCGACACCTCATGGTGTCCAGGCAACAGGCTGGCGGCTCCGGCCAATCGGGAGCCCTGGCGGACCGGAAGGACTCTGGTCCTCCAGCCAATCAGAGGGTGGACTTTGTAACAATGGAGGTTGAGCTTCACACAGACTGAACCTTCTTCCTGTGTCCCAGATCAGTGAGTAAAACAGTTTGTTTGTGTTGAACAGAAAGAGAAGAGGAAGAGGTCGGGTCTGAGAGGTTTTCAGGAGGGAAAGGGAAGAGTGAAGCTGTGACTGGGAGATGGAGAGGGAGGGAGGCTGAGCAGCTGGAAAAAGCAGAACAAAACCACTGATTGGGAGAATCTGAGACCCAGAGAATGTGACTCCTGGGGCTGCCTGTAGAAATGGGCTGCAGGGAAACACTTTGGGATCAACATATTTATTTAGGCGAAGATTTTCAGGCCTGTTTACTGGACTGCAAGCAGTGAGCATGGAGATTTCTATCAGAACTTTCAGGAGAATTTGGAGGATGTATGTTAGGTACAACAGAATGAGAATAGTGGCAGAATATTTAGAATCCGAACAGTGCAGAAGGAGGCCATTTGCGCCACTGAGTCTGTATCGAACACAATCCCACCCAGGCCTTATTCCATAACCCCATACATTCACCCCACTAATCCCCCGAACCCAGGGTCAATTTAGAATGGCCAATTCTAATTCAATGGCTAATCTGCTCATCGTTGGACTGCAGGAGGAAAGTGAAGCACCCTGAGAAAACCCATGCAGATACAGAGAGAAAGGGCAAATCCACACAGACAGTGACCCGAGGCTGAACTTGGTGTCCCTGGCCCTGTGAGGCAGCAGTGCTAACAATTGTGCCATGCTGTGGAACAGAGATTTACAACTTTTCAGGAATAAAAGAAGAAAAAATAGTTTCGTTGATTGAGAATTGTCTGTTCTGAATTTCTTTTCTACATGGATGGTATTGACTTTTGTAAACTTCTTTCACAGGGTATTAGAAGGGGAGGATTTGCTGACAGAAACATCAAAACAAACATCACATTCCGATCTGACAGTCACTCCAATAATCACAACATGAATATCACTGGCTTTTCAATCTAGAAGAATTGTTTGTTTTTTCTGTCAGTGGGAAAAGATTGAACATCAGTGAGACTGGAAAATCTCTGAGAAGTGTAAACCCGAATGAGAGTGTTCAGGCTACACAGTCTGAAAAGCATTGCACCATTTACATTGAGAGGGAGTGCACATCTGTTCTTGGTGAGGACAAGGCTTCATCTGATTGTCAAACCTGGAGGAACAGAAGGCCTTCTGCATCAGGGAGAAACAGTGGAAATGTGAGGACTGTGGAAAAGGATTCAAAGCACCATGTGAGCTGGAGATCCATCGACGCAGTCACACTGGGGAGAAGCCATTCACTTGCCTTGATTGTGGGAAGGGATTCTCTCAGTTATCCAATCTGGTGACACATCAGAAAATTCACACTGGGGAGAGGCCATTTACCTGCTCTGAATGTGGGAAGGGTTTCACTGATTCATCCTGTCTTCTGACACATGGACGCATTCACACAGGGGAAAGGCCTTTCACCTGCATTGAGTGTGGGAAGGGGTTCGGAGATTTGTCCAGCCTCCGGAGACATAAGCGAGTTCACACTGGGGAGAGGTCATTTCCTTGCTGTGTGTGTGGGAAGGGATTCACTCTTTCATCCAACCTGCGGAGACACCAACGAATACACGCCAGGGAGAAACTGTTCAGCTGCTCAGAGTGTGGGAAGGGATTTAGTAATTCCTCTGCTCTGCAGAAGCACCAGAGAGTTCACACTGGGGAGAGGCCATACACCTGCTCTGACTGTGGGAAGGGATTCACTCGGTCATCTCACCTGCTGATACATCAGCGAGTCCACACTGGAGACAGGCCATTCACCTGCACTGTGTGTGGGAAAGGATTCAGTGCATCATCTACCCTGCAGAACCACCAGGCAGTTCACACTGGGGAGAGGTCATTCACCTGCTCCGTGTGTGGGAAGGGATTCACTCAGTTATCAACCTTGCTGCGACACCAGGCAGTTCACACTGGAGAGAGGCCATTCCCCTGCTCTGTGTGTGGGAAGAGATTTACTAGGTCCACTAGTCTGCTGACACACCAGCGAATTCACTCTGGGGAAAGACCGTTCAGTTGCACTGAGTGTGGGAAGGGATTCACTGATTCCTCCAGCCTCTGGAAACACCAGCGAGTTCACACTGGGGAGAGGCCATTCACCTGCTGTGTGTGTGGGAAAGGATTCACTGAGTCATCCAGTTTGCGTGCACACCGTCGAGTTCACACTGGGGAGAAGCCTTTCCCCTGTTCTGAATGTGGGAAGGGATTTGCTGATCCTTCCAGCCTGTGGAAACACAAGCAAGTTCACATGGAGAAGAGTGTGGGAAATGATTCACTGAGTCATCCAACCTGCTGATATCGGCATCTCACCGATTAGAGACCTTTGAAATACTCTGACTGTGGGTGTTAATTGTATAGTTTGGGGTTAAATATATACAAGCAGAGGACATTGATTAGATGTTTCCATGAGCACATATAGACACTTACTGACAGAGCATGGAATAGTATTAAGAGTTATATACCTGTAATGTTTCACTCTATGAATAAATCTATACCAAATAAAGATTGGAACCAGTTTCCTCCTTCACTATAAAGCTGTCAGGATTATAACGTGGTAACAGAGAATGCTTAAAAATATCTGATGTTTCCAATCTGAATGTTTGAGAAGGAATAATGAGAGCTTTGATAAAAATCAGAAGGGAAAGATGTAAATTATCTCAAAGCTACACAGACAATTTGTTCATGCTATTTACCAAAGATTAAAAGTCCTGCTTCAAGATACAGGAGCAGATGATGAAGAGTATACGAGACTCATACAAGAGACGAGTGCAAAGTGTACAATGTATAAAAATTATTGGAAGATGCCGTCACATCCCAACAGTAAACCTTCACTTGGCACTTGGGGCTGGACCTGTGGCACCAACTCGGTTTCTGGATGATGAGTTTTGAGACTTGTGTGAAAACATAAACATTCTGGTCAGGAACACAGCAGCTGAAAGTCCTTTCAGTGATGGACTCTGTGAAAGGAATCACGTGGTGATTGATGAAATGCTGCAGAAAATCTCAGCTGATCAGCCAAACTGCAAGTTGATAACTGCATGGACGATTCAAGTAAAGAATTCACTTCAGATGGTTGGAGAGTATAATCCCTGTCAACTGGTCAATGGGAGAAATTCCAAATGACCCTCTGTGCTGAATGATAGCCTTCCTGATTTACAAGGGATGACAATTAGTGCAATTTTTATTCATTTATTACCTGATTGTTTCAGTAGTGCTTGAGTTAAAAAAAAAACTGCAGATTGTAGAAGAGGAGTGTCTTGTACTATAATACTTTTGTAGCCAAACAGGCCAACTGAAATGGCGTTTTGTAAAGCACTCTGGGATAACTGGGCAAGAAACTAAACCGACAGGCTGCAGTTTAAAGACAGACAAACAGGCTGCAACCCTGATGAGTGAATACACAGGATATGGGCCATCTCCAGGATGAAAGAGACTTTCTGGTCACACTGGGTGTGTGCCAGACGTAAAGGCACCGTGAATCCTTATTTAGGAGGAAGGTATGTGACCTATGTGCCTACAACACATACAGGCATGGCCGCCAGGGACACACCCAGAGATCAGTGTGGTAGCACCTGATTGGACTCTTATCGATCAGGGTGATCAAGTCCTGATCGATTGATTGGCAATGGCCAAAAAAAAGGCGTGAAACCAAACGGGGTATAAAGGATGCTGCACAACCAGGAATCTCTCTCTCTGACCCCACGAACAAGCTACAACGACGGAGAGCCACCACACCTGAGAAGGGAGGAAAGAAAGAAGATCAGAGCCAGGGTACCACACCAGGCTAAAGGACCAGACTACGCAGATAACTACCAAGACCAGCACACAGATAAAGGCCAGTATCTGTTTGGGTATTTGTCAGTCACACACAGTTAAGTCAAGGTCTTGTATTGTACTTGAATTCTAGTATTTTCTGTAAGATAACTTATTGTTGGTCGGGTGGGTGATTATTGATTGTGTGGGTTTAAATAAATATTGTTTGTACTAATAAGACGTCTGCTCAAAGTTATTTGTCCATCATATAAGGGTTAAAACAGGCTGATTTTTACAACACTTTGTACAAAACAAAGAGCTTGTTTTTCTTTTTCAAATTATTTTGAAATATTGTGTGTGTTGTTCCAATGAGGGTTGAGAACATTAACGTTTAATGAGAAAACCAAACACCCATTACAAGATTCCAGATTTTTAAACAAAATCAAACTTCACTGTATATAAAATATTAAAAACCAGAATTATATTTTGTAAAGATTTATGCTGTAAACTCAGTTCTGACTCAAACATGAATTCTATTTTCGCTCTCTACAGATGCTGCCAGACCTGCTGAGATTTTGCAGCATTTTTCCTTTCTTGTACTTTTTAAACCCTTACTCCTCGACAAAAATGGCCTTATACTTAATATCTTGAATCTACTTTCAGTTTTGTTCCTGGAACTCTCAAAATATATGTCAAAGCTCCCAGAATTAATTTTAATTCCCCTCAGTATTCCAGCTATACTCCAGGCTCCAAGATTTCATGAGGATCCTTCTGTTAGTTTTCAGCTGAACAACTCCCCAGCTTTCCTTTGAGATTTCAAAATTGACTCAAAACATGGATTGCTCAATCCAAGCATGGGCTTCACTGCCTTCCTGCTGAGGGACTTACACATTGGGAACACCCATGGTTCCGAATGATCTCCTCAGCTCCCGCTCCCACAGCTGGTTCACGGCCCATCCCACACACAGAGCAGGTGAACAGCCTCTCCCCAGAGTGAACTCGCTGGTATCTCAGCAGGGTGGTTGAGATACTGAATCCCTTCCTACACACAGAGCAGGTGAACGGCCTCTCCCCAGTATGAACTCATCGATGTGTGAACTCATCGACTCTCTTGTAAACATATAATAATCTCTGAAATATTACCTATTGCCTGTCTCCCATTATACCTTTTGATGCAGTTTCCCAATCTATCTCAGAAAACTTGCCCCTCATATTTTAGTTTTCTCCTGTGAGAAACACCCGGATAAATTAAACAAAAGAACCATATAACTACCACAGCCCATCTCCATGGCAATGTCACATACATTGGTGGGGTTCCAAACAGAATTACGAATTTACTATCTTTGAACTTACAATGTGCCTTCACTCTTGTGATCCTTGTGAAATCTGAAGACAAGAAATGTGCTCTTCCAGGCTCAAAGATCATCAGCCCACTGTAGTCAAAGCCGTGAGTCCGGCCAGTCCAGCATCAGGAAACCTTCTGACTCTCCCCATTGACCAACTGGGAGAATGAACAAAATGCAGTCCTGGACATAAGTGAGAGCAGAAACAATAACAGCAGAATCCAAACCCTGGAATCACTTGTGAACTCGCTGGTGTCTCAGCAGATGGAATGAGTGAACAATTCCATTCCCACGTTGAGAGCAGATGAATGACCCCCTACTCTGTATGAACTCGCCAGTGTTTCCGCAGGGAGGATGAATCACTGAATCTCTTCCCACACTGAGAGCAGGTGAACGGTTTCTCTCCAGTGTGGATTCGCTGGTGTGTCTGCAGGTTGAAAAGCCGGGAGAAGGCCTTCCCACAGTGAGAGCAGCTGAACCGTCTCTCCCCAGTGTGGATTCGCTGGTGTATCTGCAAGTTGGATAACTGAGTGAATCCCTTCCCACATTGAGAGCAGGTGAATGGTGTCTCCCCAGTGTGAACGCGCTGGTGTATCTGCAGAGCGGATGAATCACTGAATCCCCTCCCACACTGAGAGCAGGTGAATGGCCTCTCCCCAGTGTGAACCCGCTGATGTCTCAATAGGTGGGCTGACATGGTGAATCCCTTCCCACACACGGGGCAAGTGAATGGCCTCTCCCCAGTGTGAACTCTCTGGTGTGTCAGCAGGTGGGATGAGAGAGGGAATCCCTTCCCACACTCGGAGCAGATAAATGGCTTCTGCCCAGTATGAACTTGCTGGTGTGTCTGCAGGGTTGATGGATCAGTGAATCCCTTCCCACACACAGAGCAGGTGAACGGTTTCTCCCCGCTGTGAACTCGCTGGTGTCTCCGCAGGGAGGATGAATCACTAAATCCCTTTCCACACTGAGAGCAGGTGAATGGTCTCTCTCCAGTGTGAACTCGCTTGTGGGACTGTAGGAAGGCGAGCCGAGTGAATCCCTTCCCACATTCAGCGCAGGTGAATGGCTTCTCCCCAGTGTGAATGCGCTGATGGATTTCCAGTTGTGACGAAAACCTGAATTCCTTCCCACAGTCCCCACATTTCCATAGTTTCTCCATGGTGCTGGTGTCCTTCTGTCTCTCCAGGTTGGACGATCAGTTGAAGTCTCATCCACACACAGAACACATGTACAGTTGCTCTTTTTTGTGAATGGTGTGATTTTTTTTCAGGCTGTGTAACTGGTTAAAGTTCTTTCCACAGTCACTCAGGTGGGTGCATGTTTCAGTGTAAAGCTCTTTCCACAGTCAGTTTACTGGAACACTCTCACTCAGGTGTGTGTGTGTCTCGGTGCTTTTCCAGTCACACTGATGTTTGAAATCTTTTGAAGCCAACAGATCGTGACTCTGTCAGATCTAGATGTGATGTTTGAGATTTCTGTCTGTGATTCCTCCTCTTCTGATATCCTGTAAAAACAATTTACAAAAAACATCACAGTCAGAACAGACAATTCTAGCTTCTATAGGAACATCCTTTCCTCTGTGATTCATGAAAATCTGTAAATCTCCATCCCACAAATTCCCCCTCCATTCTCACGCTGCTGTATCTAACATTCAGCTACCCAACACTCCTGATGGTGCTGATTCAGGATGAATGACATGCTCATTGCTTACTGTCCTGGACACCTAGGTCATAACAAATAGAGTTGTCCTATCTAGAGAGACTAAATAGTCTGGTTCTTCGGAGTTTAGAAGAGTGAGGGTGACCTTATTCAAACATATAATTTGATTTGATTTATTACTGTCACATGTATTAATATACAGCGAAAAATTTTTCTTGCGTGCTTTACAGATAAAGTATACCATTCATAGAGAAGGAAGGGAGAGTGCAGAATATAATGTCATAGTCATAGCTGGGGTGTAGAGAAAGAGCAACTTCATGCAAGGTAAGTCCATTCAAAAATCTGACAGCAGCAGGGAAGAAGCTGTTCTTGAGTCGGTTGGTCCATGACGTCAGACTTTTGTATTTTTTTCTCAATGGAAGAAGGTGGAAGAGAGAACGTCTGGCGTGCGTGGGGCCCTTAATTATGGTGTCTACGTTGGCGAGGCAGTGGGAAGTGTAGACAGAGTCAATGGATGGGGGGCTGGTTTGCGTGCTGGATTGGGCTACATTCACAACATTTTGTAGTTCCTTGCGGTCTTGGGCAGAGCAGGAGCCTGTACCAAGCTGTGATACAACCAGAAAGGATGCTTTCTACAGTTCTATCTGTAAATCTGTATGAGATCCTGAGGGAGTTTGATAGAGTAGATGGTGAGATATTTTCATGAGTGGAAGAGTCTCAAACAAGCTACGAGTTAAAGGCCAGTCATTTAAAACTGAGGTGAGGAGAAATGTCTTCTCACAGAACATGGTGAATATCTGGAATTCTCTGCTCCAAAGGATGGTAGAGGCTGAATCATTAGAAGTATTTAGAATGGAGATGGATAAATATTTGATAGATTGAGGAATAGAGGGCAATGGGGAAATGGCTCACAAAAGGAGGCCGGTATTGATCAGCTCTGATTGTATTGAACGGCAGGGTCGCTTGAAGGGCCTGGTGGCCTCTCCTGCTTCTATTTCTTGTGATCAGTTGCTGCAGGTCCCAGTTTCCGCCCAGATTGAGGTAAGAAATGGAAAGAGGCAGAATGAAAGTGTTTTACTCACAGATGTTGGAGACGGGGAAGTTTGAGCTGGCTGAAGATCAATCTTCATTTACACAAAGCCCGCGCTCTGATTGGCTGGAGGACCAGAGTCCTTCCGGTCCTCCCACACTTCCCATTGGGCAACACCTCAGCGTGAAGGTCAAGGTTCGCCCCTCTCCCTTGGACATGCGCAGTCCCGGGCCGGGGGGGGGAGGGGGAGATCACCGAGCGGCTTCTCGCTCTGGCCGGAGCCGCCAGCCGCTTGTCTGGAAACCTTGGCTCGAGGAGGTGGAGGGGAACAATGGGTGGGGCTCCCGAGTCCGCGCATGCGCACTGGAAATTCTAGGACGTCATCGCAGAGCAGAGTGATTCCTGTTGGCTGATACAGAGCTCCATTGTGACGTCACAAGGGTTGTCCAATGAGCTTCAGAGTGAAACCTCCTCCTCTGGGCAACATCTGGGAGGAAATCAATGTTTCCCCCTTTCCATTTCTTTCCTCATTCTGGGGGAAATTGGGGACTTGCAGCAACTGAAGGGTAAGGAAGTGAATCCAGTCTGTATATTCCACACATTTTTAGTCCAGTCATATGGGCAGAGATCTGTCTGGCAGCCTGCATGGAGATTTTCAGCTAGTGACGTTTGCTACCAAATAAACCAGTTGGACTTTAACCTGGTGTTGTGAGACTTCTTACTGTGTTTACCCCAGTCCAACACCGACATCTCCACATCCAGGACGGGAAGCAGTGAGCGTGGATCTGTCAATCAGCCTCAATCATCAACTTCAGGAGAATTGGGAGGGTGAATATTAGCTACAACAGAGTGAGAATGGAGGGAGAGTGTGTGGGATGGAGATTTGTAGCCTTTGTGGAATGAGAGAGAAAGAATGTTTCATAGAAACTGGAATTGTCTGTTCTGAATTTTGATCCTGTACTGATACTGATGACTTGTGTCAACTTGTTTTACAGGATATTGAAAGAGGAATCACAGGCTGAAATTTCAAATGTCAGGTCTAGATCTGGCAGAGTCATATTCCTTGGAACCTGAATATCATCGGCCATTGAACCTGGAAGGAGATTTGAAAAGATTTCAAACATCAGTGTGATTGGAAAAGCATCAACACACTTCCACATTCAAGTGAGAGTGTTCCAGTGCACTGACTGAAGAGCTTTAACCAGTTACACAGCCTGAATAAATATCACACCATTCACAGTGGGGAGAGACTGTACACGTGTTGTGTGGGTGGACGAATCTTGAACTGATTGTCCACCCAAGGCAGAGGCAAGGACGCCTGCATCATGGAGAAACCATGGAAATGTGCAGACTGTGGAAAGAGATACAGATCCCCATCTCTGCTGGATGCTCATCGGCGCAGCCACACTGGGGAGAGGCCGTTCATCTGCTCTCAATGTGGGGAGGGATTCATTCGACACTCCCACCTGCAGTTGCACAAGCGAGTTCACACTGGAGAGAGACCATTCACCTGCTCTCAGTGTGGAAAAGGATTCACTGTGTTATCCACTTTGCAGAGACACCAGCGAATTCACACTGGGGAGAGGCCATTCACCTGCTCTGAGTGTGGGAAGCGATTCAACCAGTTATCCAATTTGCGGACACACCAGCGAATTCACACTGGGGAGAGGCCATTCACCTGCTCTCAGTGTGAGAAGAGATTCACTCGGTTATCCGACCTGCAGGCACATCAGCGCATTCACACTGGGGAGAGGCCGTTCACCTGCTCTCAGTGTGGGAAGGGATTCACTTGGTCATCTGACATGCAGAAGCACAAACGAACTCACACTGGGGAGAGGCCATTCATCTGCTCTCAGTGTGGGAAGGGATTCACTCAATTCTCCAGCCTGCGGACACACCGGCGTGTTCATACTGGGGAGAGTCTGTTCATCTGCTCTCAGTGTGGGAAGGGATTCACTCAATTCTCCAGCCTGCAGAGACACCAGCGTGTTCATACTGGGGAGAAGCCATTCACCTGCTCTCAGTGTGGAAAGGGATTCACTGGACAATTCCACCTGCAGAGACACCAGCGAGTTCACACTGGGGAGAAGCCGTTTACCTGCTCTCAGTGTGGGAAGGGTTTCAGTCAGTTATCCAACCTGCGGAGACACCAGCGCGTTCACATGGGGAGAGGCCATTCACCTGCTCTCAGTGTGGGAAGGAATTCACTCAGTTCTCCCACCTGCTGAGACATCAGTGAGGTTACACTGGGGAGAAACCTGCTCAGTGTATAAAAAGGGTTCAGAATTTCATCACAGCTGCTGAGGCACCAACAAGTTCACAGGGGTTGGATTCTGCTGTTATTGTTTCTGTTCTCACATCCAGGACTGCATTTTGTTCATTCTCACAGTTGGTCATTGGAGAGGGTCAGAGGGTTTCTTTCTGCTGGACTGGCTGGTCTGAGCCTCCAGTGGGCTGATGCTCTTTGAGTCTTTTTGCAAATACCTTGTTTTAAATTTCACAAGAATCACAGAGTGACAGGGTGTTAGGAAGGTCAGAGATATTTAGTCAGTATTTCTGTTTGAAACCCCCTCAAATCCCCATCCAATTTCCTTTGTAATTGATTGTTTCCACTTCCTCCACCCTTGTAGGGAGTGGGTTCCAAGTCAATACCATTCGCTGCAGCAAAATATTCTTCCTCACATTCCTCCCCCTGCATCTCTGACTCAAAACCTTAAATCTGTGTCCCCCTCGTCCTTGTCCTATCAGCGAATGGGAACGACTTTTCTTTGTCCACCTTATCTAAACCTGTCAGAATCTTGTTCACCTCTATCAAATCTCCCCTCAACCTCCTTTGCTCCAAGGGCAACAACCCCATTGTTGTTGCCCTCATTGACATTGACAATAAAGAACAAACTAACAGAATATGTTAATACCTGAAATCAAATTGGAATGTTGAATTTCTGTTTTAAAGAGATTGTGAATATATTGTCCTGGACAATAATGAAATTGGGATAACTCACCTTGGGTGTGGTTGAATTTAATATATTAATCTGGTATCCGCCAACAGTTAGTGAGTCTGGAATGTGTAGCTGGAAATCACTGCAATAGCACTGTGGATGTATTTACAGGCATTGTAGCAGTTCAAGAAGGCAGTGTTGGGGTTGACCGTGGCCGAGGCAGCTACATACAGCCACGTATTCTGTTATAACTGAAGGACTGCAGATTGAATGTGAGGCATTATGGGACTGGACTGTCTTGACCACATTCCTGTGACAGCTCAGTTTCTGCAATTACGGACCATTAAAGCTGCTCAGCAGGGCCCCGACAGAGGACCTGGTGAGAATATTTACTGGGAATGAGTTGGGATTAAACTTATCCCAGAACCGGCTGGTGTTCAGCGGCTGAGATACCCGAATCTGTAAAAAGGGAGATCTGACCAATCAACAAACAGTGGTAGGTCGTTGGTTAAGAAATTAAGAGGCATTCTCAGGCATTGTTTAAATTTGTGACCTGATAGTCAGCGAAGTGACGGAATACTCCAAGTAGCACTGGACTGAAAAGCAGACCCTCAGTGTAGATCATAATCGTTATTATCTTACCCCATCATGGCCAGTGAAAAATCAGAGCTCGAGTGGGTACCGTGTTGATGTGGAAATTTTCCTGCTTCTTGACTGTGGTAGAAAGACTCAATAAAGTTCGTTCCGACAAAATAACTCGTCTTTATTCGTCTGACGAATTTATTGGAATTCTATGAGGATGTGTCTAGTGCGGTGGATAGAGGGGAACCGGTGGATGTGGTGTTTCTCGATTTTCAGAAGGCGTTTGATCAGGTGCCGCACAAAAGGTTGTTACAGAAGGTTAGGGGGCATGAAGTTGGGGGTAAGGTGTTAGTGTGCATAGGGGATTGGCTGTCAAATAGGAGGCAGAGAGTGGGTGTCAATGGTTGCTATTTGGATTGGTGACTAGTGGAGTGCCCCAGGGATCGGTGCTGGGGCCTCAGCTATTTACCATTTATATAGATGACCTGGAGGAGGGAACTGAGTGTATGGTGTCGAAATTTGCTGATGACACCAAGATTGGTGGAACGGCAAATTGTGCGGAGGGTGTGGAAAGTCTGCAGAAGGATCTAGATAGGTTGGGTGAATGGGCCAGGAACTGGCAAATGGAATTTAATGTTGGCAAGTGTGAAGTTGTCCACTTTGGCAGGAATAATGGTAGGAAGGACTACTACTTACATGGCGAAAAACTGCAGCATGCAACGGTGCAGAGGGAGCTCGGGGTCCTTGTGCATGAGTCGCAAAAACCCAGCCTGCAGGTGCAGCAGGTGGTCAGGAAGGCGAATGGGATGCTGGCCTTTATAGCGAGGGGGATTGAATATAAAAGTAGGGAGGTCTTGCTGCAACTGTACAGGGCACTGGTGAGGCCGCAGCTGGAGTACAGTGTGCAGTTTTGGTTGCCGCACTTGCGCAAGGATAGTTTGGCCTTGGAGGGAGTGCAGAGGAGGTTCACTAGGCTGATACCAGAGTTGAGGGGGTTGAGCTACGAAGAGAGGCTGAATAGACTGGGCTTGTACTCGTTAGAGTTTAGAAGGATGAGGGGGAATCTCATAGAGACGTATAAGATGATGAAAGAGATGGCTAGGGTAGAGGTGGATAGGTTCTTCCCGCTCAGAAAGGACAGCAGGACTAGAGGGCACAGCCTCAAGATAAGAGGGGGGGGTGCAGTTTAGAACAGAGTTGAGGAGGAACTTCTTCACCGTTGAAGTGGTGGAGGCTACCTCGCTAAATATATTTAAGTCACGGGTAGATAGGTTTTTGGTAGGCAAGGGGATTAAGGGTTATGGGGAGAAAGCGGGAAAGTGGAACTAAGCCACTTCAGATCAGCCATGATCTTATTGAATGGCGGGGCAGGCTCGAAGGGCTAGATGGCCTACTCCTGCTCCTATTTCTTATGTTCTTATGTTTTTTGAAAGACTGCATACAGTATTGGTAAAAACTTGAGTTTGGAGAGCTGTCGTTACGACTTGCTAATTCCTTCTCAAGTCCGCCCTTACATAAAGAATCAATTCAGTATTTATACATAATCATTATCAGTTTGCATGACCAAAGCTTATTCAGGAATTTGATTAACAGAGGCATCATAAGTAATGTCATAAATCATGGTACAACCTGCTGACCTCCTCAAACGCTTTGTCTCATCATTCATACCTTTATCTTGTCCTTTTTATAGAACAGATGAAGGCCGATGACTTTGTCATTTCTGTCCTTATCTTGTCTCACTCATACAGCTCTAGGTCATGTGGAGTCAGCCTTATCAGGTCTTACAGAGATTAGGCACAGCTTGACCTTCTCTGATCTTATTTGTGTCTTAAATTATGCGGAGTCAGTCTTATTAAGTCTTACAGGGGTCTGGCATTTTGGAATAGCTTGATCAGCTTTCCTAATTTTGTACCAAATACTTGACCAATTTTCCCATCATGCCACGACTTCATTCGTACAACTTCACATTATGTTACAGAGAAGCAACCCAGGAGAACTGGATTAATTGTTGGATTATCCAGTGACATGTTACAGAGCAGAAATCCAGGAGAACGGGATTAATTGTTAGATTATTCGGTGACATGTTACAGAGCAGAAATCCAGGAGAACTGGATTAATTGTTGGATTACACAGTGACATGTTACAGAGCAGAAATCCAGGGGAACTGGATTAATTGTTGGATTACACAGTGAAATGTCACAGAGCAGAAATCCAGGAGAACTGGATTAATTGTTGGATTACCCAGTGACATGTTACAGAGCAGAAATCCAGGAGAACTGGATTAATTGTTGGATTACATAGTGATATGTCGCAGAGCAGAAATCCAGGACAACTGGATTAACTCTGTGTGTGTGTGCGTGTGTGTGTGTCCCTGGGCACAGTTCCCAGAGTGTTTAAAATCCAGCATCTGTCTCTCTTCAGAGCTGCTGCTTAAAGACACATTTGCAGCATTTATCTGATAGAAACTTCACTCTCATTCTCTCCATCCCCTCCCTCAGCCAGTGCTTCTGTTCTTAACAAAAGTCTAAGCTTTTTTTTGCAGTTCTGATTTCTGGTGAGTCATTAAACACTAAGCACAGGGCAGACACATTTAAACACCCAGACAGACAACAACAGATTGCATTGTAAATCAGAAGTGCAATTGTCAATGCAGCAACAAAGAACTTTGCAACATTTTTCTTCACGCAACTTAAGGAAAAGGGAACTTTGCAGGAACCAGCAAAGGGTGCAAACCTGTAGCTGACAGAGTCTTGAACGAACAAGTTGTATAATCTACATTTACACTGGCCCCTCTCTCTCTCTCTGGCAGTGCAGGGCTGCGAGTTAATTTGACCCAATTTTCTCTCAGCTCCTGGTGCTGGTAATGTGAAGCTGGGATGGGGAATGGGGGATGGGGGCGGGGGTATAAGAGAGAGAGAGAAAGAGTGAGCCTTGGGATAAACCATTTGCCTGGTGCTCACACACTACACCCCCACACACTCAGAGACAGGTTGGTGTTGAACTGGGCCATATCTGGAGTAGGTGTGTCCAGATGAGGTGTAGGAGATGGGGTTGGATGGGGGTTGTTCCGGTCTTCCCATTGGCCAACACCTCAGCGTGAAGGTCAGAGGACGGGCTCTCCCCTGCACACGCGCAGTTTCCTCGCTCCATTGGACATGCGCAGTCCCGGGAAGGGGGAGATCAGCGAGCGGTATCTCGCTCTGGCCGGAGCCGCCAGCCGCTTGTCTGGGAACCTTGGCTCGAGGAGGGGAACAATGGGTGGGGGCGGGGCTCCCGGGATGGGGAGGGGAACAATGGGCGGGGGTGGGGCTCCCGGGTCCGCGAACCCGGGCTTGAGCGCTCAAACCCAAGGACGTCACCGCGGAGCAGTGATTGCTATTGGCTGATTCAGGCAGGGCTCCATTGTGCGGTGACAATGCCTCAGAGGGGCGTTCCCAGCACACACTGTCCCATTGGCAGCAATATCACCAGTTACAGAAGCAAAACACTGCGGATTGGACACCAGCTCAGAGCGGCTGGCGGTCAAAGCCTCGCCCACCCTCACGTGAGCTCCGGTTCCGCTACCTCATTGTCTACGTGCGGGAAATTGACCAATGGAAGCGTGTGGAGGACCGGATGGGCGCTGGTCCTCCACCCAATCACAGAACGGGCCTTGTATCAATGGCTGCACAGGGCATCCTCCTTTGTTTGTCCAGCAAACTTCTGCTTCTTCTTGTCCTTTGTCTGATCAAAGATTGAACCTCAGACAGATTAAAACTTCCGCCTGTGTTCAACATCTATGAGTAAAATACTTTCTTTTTTCATTGTGGGAAAAAATTGGGGACATGCAGCAACTGAAGGGAAAGGAAATGAATCAGTCTCTACATCACATTTTTAGTCTAGTCATTTGATTTATTGTCACATGTATTAACATACAGTGAAAAGTATTGTTTCTTGTGCATTATACAGACAAAGCATACGTACATAGGGAAGGAAAGGAGAGAATGTAGATTTACAGTCATACCTAGGGTGCAGAGAGAATCAGTTTCCGAAGCATAGAACAAATGTAAAAGATAAAATTAGAAGGTCTGCTTGGCACAGCTTGCAAGAAGTTGCCTCACTTTGGCGCCATCTTGAGTATATCTGTCTGGCAGCCCGCATGGAGATTTTCAATTGTGTCCAGGACAGGAAGCAGTGAACATGGATCTGTCAATCAGCCTGAATCAGCACCTTCAGGAGAATTGGGAGGGTGAATATTAGATACAGCAGAGTGAGAATGGAGAGAGAGTGTATGGGATGGAGATTTACAGCTTTTGGACACCGAGGGAGGAAAATAGAATTGTTTGTTCTTTATTTCTATCCTATACTGATAGTGATGGCATTTGTAAACTACATTTACAGGATATTGCGACAGGAGCATTTACAGACAGAAATCTCAGATGTGATGTTCTAGATTTGACAGAGTCACTCGATTCCTTGGGACCTGAATATCATCGGTCTTTGAATCTAGAAGGAGAAATATTTGTCCAGTCTCACCCAAGTGAGAGCATTCCAGTGCACTAGCTATGGCAGGAATATTAACCTGTCACAGAGGCTGAAAAACCATCACACCATTCATAGTGGGACAGACTGTACATGTGTTATTTATGTGGATGAGGCTTCAACTGTTCAACTGACTTGGAGTGATACAGTGAGGCCTAAAACATGAAGAAACCGTGGAAATGTGGGGACTGTGAAAAGACATTCAAAGCTCCATCAGAGCTGGAAAACCATTGGCGCATTCACACTGGAGAGAGGCCATTCATCTGCTCTCAGTGTGGGAAGGGATTCACTCAGTCAACCACTCTGCAGAGACACCAGCAAGTTCACACTGGAGAGAGGCTGTTTACCTGCTCTCAGTGTGGGAAGGGATTCACTCTGTCATCCCACCTGTTGAGACACCAGCAAGTTCACACTGGGGAGAGGCCATTCATTTGCTCTCAGTGTGGGAAAGGATTCAGTAATTCATTCAACCTTCAGACACACCAGCGGGTTCACACTGGGGAGAGACCATTCACCTGTTCTCAATGTGGAAAACGATTCAGTGATTTGTCCAACCTGCAGACACACCAGCGAATTCACACTGGGGAGAGGCCATTCATTTGCTGTCAGTGTGGGAAGGGATTCACTCTTTTATGCAACCTGTTAAGACATAAGCGAGTTCACAGCGGAGAGAGGCCATTTACTTGCTCTCATTGTGGGAAAGGATTCAGTGATTCTTCCGGCATGCAGACCCACCAGCGAGTTCACACTGGGGAGAGACCGTTTACCTGCTCTGACTGTGGGAAGGGGTTCACTCTGTCATCCCACCTGTTGAGACACCAGCGTGTTCACACCAGGGAGTGGCCCTTTACCTGCTCTCAGTGTGGGAAGGGATTTAATGACTCATCCAACCTGGAGAGGCACCAGCGAGTTCACACTGGGGAGAGACCGTTCACCTGCTCTCAGTGTGGGAAGGGATTCACTCTTTTATCCATCCTGTTGAGACACAAGCGCATTCACAAGTGATTATAAGTGCTGGAACCTGATGTTATTGTTTCTGCTCTCAATTATCTCCAGGACTGCATATTGTTCATTCTCATAGTTGGTCAATGGGGAGGATTACTTGATGTTGGACTGGCCAATCTCATGACTTTGCTTCCAGTGGGCTGATGTTCTTTAAGCCTTGTTGCAAATACCTGCTTTCAGATTTTACAAGGATCACAGAATGAAAGGATGTAGGAAGTTAAGAGATATTTAGTTCTTCTTTCTGTTTGGAACCCCCAAAGTATGCCACATTGCCATGTAGATGGGCTGTGGTTGTTACATGGTTCTTTTGTTTAATTTACCTGAGTGTTTCTCATAGAAGCAATTTAGAGCAGGAATAGGCCACTTGGCCCCTTGACCCTGCTCCACCAAGACTGAGATTCTCAAGCAAATTGACATAGGGAAGGAGAAGGCCTTTAAAGTGAATAAATCTCCAGGTTCAGATGAATTGTACCCAAGGCTGCAGTGGGAGTCAAGGAAGGAGATTGCAGGGGCTCTGATCCAAATCTTCAATTCCTCTCTAGCAATGGAATAGATGCCAGATGACTGGAGAACAGCTAATGTGGTTCCATTGTTTAAGGAGAATTGTGGAGATAAACCAGGAAACTATGCACCAGTGAACCTCATGTTAGTGGTAGGGAAACTATTGAAGAAACCTCTGAAACTGAATACCTATCTCCACTTGCAGAGGGAAAGCTTGATCAGGAATAGTCAACTTGGCTTCATCAGAGGGAGGTCACACCTAACAAATTTGATTGAAGTTTTTGAGGTGGTGACCAGGTGTGTCTACGAGGTATGGAAGGGGATTGCTAATCAACTAATAAGATTTAGAGGCAGAACGCAGTCTTTAACAGGACAAGAAATCAGTCAGGAGTTAAATGATTATTTGGCAAGCAAACATACACAGTTTACACGTATGTGAATGCAGAAGGTGAATCAAAACTAGTTATGATTTTAAAACATATATGCTAATATCTTTAATGTAATGTACTGTACACTTCAGTCAAGCAAAGGTACCAAAAGTCATGATGGTAGATGTAAAAGGTAAAGCCAAAGGTCTGGGAACTGGTGAATCAGCAATTGTTTTATTGGGTGGAATTCCTATGAGAGTACATATTCTGCAACATTTATGAATAGTTGTATTCACTGCCCAGACACAAGGGTAGATATGCCCCTGGATATAGGATCACATGTCTATTCAACTTGGTAGTAACCTTGCGGTAGCATTTGCCGTTATCAGGCAACAGAGATGTAGTTAGAGCCAAAAAGGGAAAGACGTCCGGATTTGAAGGATGAATAGAATATCACCATGATATTAAGTACCATATGGTTGGCTGAGGCACTAGACAGAGATTTGTACTGATGTATGACTGGTAAATGAAATTGATTTTAAACTAATGAAGGGCAGCATTATTGATTATAAAGAAGTATAATTAATCTGTATTTGATTCTGTACTTCAGATCTTTTGGAGTGGTTCTGTGACTCTATTCCTTAGAGGTATTTAACTCTTTTAGAAGTCTTCGGTCAGCTGTACATTTGCTTTTGTTTGTTTTATGTTAAATAAATTTTGTTACGTCTTTGTGAGTTTTGAATTGTCTAAGACACAATTGGTCTCCTTGAAATTTCCCCACAACACAGCAGTCGATATAGTTTATATGGATTTCAACAAAGCCTTTGACAAGGATCCACGTGGGAGACTTGTAAAGAAGGTATGTTCACATGGGATACAGGGTAATTTGATGAAGTGGATTCAAAATTGGCTCAGTTGCAGGAGAAAGAGGGTGATGACTGAAGACTGCTTTAGTGACTGGGGCGGCATGGCAGCACTGCTGCCTCATAGCACCAGGGACCCGGGTTCAATTCCGGCCTTGGGTCACTATCTATGTGGAGTCTGCACGTTCTCCCCGTGTCTGTGTGGGTTTCATCCGGGTGCTCCTGTTTCCTCCCACACTCCAAAGGTGTGTGGGTTAGATTGATTGGCCATGATAAATTACCTTTGCTGCATTCATCTGTGGCAAATATATCATTTCTGAGGTAAGGAGACCAAACCTCCAGGTGTGATCTTAACAAGGCCCTGTACAGTTACAGTGAGACATCCTTGCTCCTGTACTCATGTCCTCTTGTATTGAAGACCAACAAACCATTTCCCTTCCAAAGTGCTTCTTGTTATTGTATGTTTGCTTTCAGTGGCACCCACATCCCTTTGTCCATCAACATTTCCCAATCCATCATCTTTTAAATTATACTCTGTCCAAATTTCTCTGTCCAAAATGGATAACATCACATTTATCCATGTTAACCTGCATCTGCCTTGTATTTACTCATTCACTCAACTTCTCGAAATCAGCTTGAGGTCTTTTGATATCCTCCTCACCACTCACTCCTGCCAAGTTTCATGTCTTCAGCAAACCTGGAAATATTACATTTGTTTCCTTCATCCAAATCATTGATGTATGTAGGCGGGGCCCAAGCACCGATCCCTGTGGGACCCTACTGGTTACGACTTGCCACTTTGAAAAAGATCCATTTACTCCTACTCTCTGTTTCCTGTCTGCTAATCAATTCTCAATCCATGTTAGTATCTTACTCCATTCGTTGGTCTTTAATTGTGCACACTAATCTCTTATTTGAGTTTCTATCAAAAGCTGAAAATCCAAATACACAGCATCTACTGGTTCACCTTATCTATTTTACTGGTGACATCCTCAAAAATCTCCAGTATATTTCTCAGGCATGATTTCCCTTTCGTAAATCCATTATTGCCTTTGTCTAATCCCTTTGATGTTTTCTCGGTATTTTTAACAAATTCTGGTCGACAGTCTGAGCATTTGGTGTCCAAGGGTACCGTTTAGCGCCTTCTATGCCTGCTGGGCGCCACATGGATTGGGGTACATTATTGACCCCTTTAATCACATTTGATTTGATGTTTTAAGTTTCCTTTCCACTTTGTCTTTTGTTTGGGTGGTTGCCCTCCTTTTGGGAGATGCTCATTTTAATTTGTCCCCTCGTTAATTTGATTTAGTTTATTTGGTTAGCCAAAAAGATTGAATCTAAATACAAGTTTTTAGTCTAGCAGTTTGCATCTAGATTTTCAAGGCTGCATCCTCGACAAGAAGCATGGATCTGTCAATCAGCATGAATTGTCACCCTCTGGGAGTTGGGAGACTGAACATTGGCTCAGCAGAGTGAGAACAGAGAGGGAACGTGTGGGATGGAGATTTACAGCTTTACTTAGAATGCGAGAGGAAAGAATGTTCCACAGAAACTAGAATTGCCTGTTCCGAATTTCTATGCCAACTGCCAGTGATGACTTTTGTAAACTGTCTTTGCAGGACATTAGAAGTGGAGGATTTGGAAAATTCAAAGCAGACGTTACATCAAGACCAACCAGAATCAGTCACTTCACTAGGAGCTGAATAGCATTGGCCTTTGACTCTCAAAGGAGAAATGTTTGTCTGTTCAGTTTGCTTCGGAAGATTTGAAATGTCAGTGTGACTGGAAAAGCACCAAGACCAGCACACACACCCGAGTGAGAGTCTTCCAGTGAACTGATTGTGAAAGAATTAAAAGTGGTGACAGAGTCTGTTAAAACTTGGCACCATTCGCAATGCGGAGAAATCAAACATGTGTTTTGTGTTGATGAGGTTTTAGCTGATCCTTGAACTTGGGAGCGGCACAAGGACCCCTGCACTGTGGAGAAACCGTGGAAGTGTGGGGACTGTGGGAAGGGATTTTGTACACCCTCTGCACTGGAAATTCATCGACGCAGTCATGTCGGAGAGAGGCCGTTCACCTGCTCGGACTGTGGGAAGGGTTTTGCGCAGTTGTCTAACTTGCTGAGACATCAGCGAGTTCACACTGGGGAGAGACCATTCACCTGCTCAGACTGTGGGAAGGGTTTCAGTAATTCATCCAACCTGCAGTCACACCAGCGAGTTCACACTGGGGAGAGACCATTCACCTGCTCTCAGTGTGGAAAGGGATTCAGTCATTTATCTAATTTGCTGAGGCACCAGCGAGCTGACAGCAGGGAGAGAACTGTCACCTGCTCTCAGTGTGAGAAGCGATTCCGTGATTCATACACTCTGCGCTTACACCAGCGAGTTCACACTGGGGAGAGGCCATTCACCTGCTCCAACTGTGGTAAAGGATTCACTCAGTTATCCAACCTGCTGAGACACCAGCAAATCCATAAGTGATTACAGAGATTGGATTCTGATGTTACTGCTGCTGTTCATCACATCCGGGACTGAGCCATGTTCATTCAGACAGTGGGTGAAGTGGGAGGGTTTCTCTCTGCTGGACTGGCCGGTCTCATGACTTTGCATCTAATGGGCTGATGCACTTTGAGCCTGGCAATGCACACTTCCACAAAATGATCCACAAAAACTAATGGAATATGTTTTATCCTGGATAATAAATAGTGTTTTTCTACAACTACAGGTAGATCTACAATAAATATATTTGTCTCTGTTTCCTTGAGTCTACAGCACAGGGCCAGGCCAGTCGGCTCAATTGGTCTGTGTCAGTATTTATGCTCCACATGAGCCTCCACCCACCCGTCTTCATCTCCCCCCATCAGCATATCCTTCTATTCCTTTCTCCCTCATGTATATATCGAGCTTCCCCTTCAGTGTATTCATGCTGTTCACCTCAACCGCTCACTGTGGTAGTGAGTTCCACATTCTCACCACTCTCTGAGTAAAGAGGTTACTCACTGAAATCCCTGTTGGATTATTGACCCTCTTCATAATCTTAAAGACTTGCATCAGGTCACCCTTCAGTCTTCTCTTTTCTAGAGAAAAGTAGCCCCAGCCTTTCCTGAGGGTTAAATGCTCTCAGTTCTGGGATTATTCTTGTTGCTTCTTCTCCAGTGCCTCTATTTCCTTTTTCTAAATGGAGATAATGAACGTTGACAGTGCTCCCAGTGTAGTCTAAGCCTGGTTCTGAACAAGCTGAACATGACCTCACTGCTTTTCAATTCTATCCCTCCAGAATGGATTCCTATATATGGGCCTCACATTGAAGAAAAGTTCTTTGAGAGCTGGAGAGTGGATTTATAAGAATGGCACCAGGGATGAGGGACTGGAGATCTTGAAATGTCTCTCCTTAGATCAGAGAGTCATTAGTGTAAGAAATGAGGCCATTCACCTGCTGAATCCATGCCAGTTCTGGACAGCAAACCAGTCAGTCCCATTGTCCCAATATATCCCCATAACCCTAAAAGTTTATTTCCCACAACTTCATTCCCATAATGTTTGTTTTCTCTCCTTCCATTCCCCTCATGGGCAGAGTGTTCCAGGTCACTGCCACTCGCAGTGTCAAAATATTCTTCCTCACAGCCCCCTTACATTTTTTGACCAAAACCTTCAATCTGTGTCCCTCCTCCTTGTGCCATCGGCTAATAGAAATAGGTTTTCTTTGTTCATCTTGTCTAGACATAAACTGCACCTCTATCAAATCACCCTGCAACCCCCTTTCCAGTGTAAATTTGATGGTGTACAGTGAGTTGAGATGAATAGTGAACCCAGTCCCACAATGAGAACACCTCATCAGTGTGAACACATTGATGAGACATCAGTTCCTGGCAACCTATATAACAATTCCTGGGGACTTTGCATTTACAAGTTCTCCAGTTAGTGTGAACATTTGGGTGTTTAAAAGATAACTGAGTGAATTTCTTCCCTCACTCGGAGGATAAGAGATGTCTCTCTCGCAGTGTGAACCTTACGGTGTCTCAGCAGGTTGGTTGAAGTAATAAATCCCTTCTCATACTTGAGGCAAGTGAATGCTCTCTCCCTAGTGTGAATTTGTTGGTGTGTTAGCACGTCAGATGACTGAGCAAATCCCTTCCCACAGTCAGAACAGATTAACAGCCTCTCCCTAGTGTGAATTCACTGGTGTACAAGGTGGACAGATGATTGCCTGAACCCAATCCCACAGTGAGAACACCTGAATGGTTTCTGATCAGAGTGAATATGTTGATGCTACATTAGTTCCCTGGAGCTTTTATAAAATTATCCACAACTTAAAAGGTCTCCCATCAATGTGAACTCGTTGGTGTGTCTGTAGGTGAGATGATGGAATGAATCCCTTCCCACATTGGGAACAGATGAATGGTCTGTCTCCAGAGTGAATTTACTGGTGCAACAGCAGGTCAGATGACTGAGTGAATCCCTTCCCACACACAGAGCAGGTGAATAGTCCCTCCCCAGTGTGATCTTACTGGTGTTTCTGTAGATGGGATAACTGAGTGAATCCCTTCCCACAGTCAAAGCAGGTAAATAGCCTCTCCCCAGTGTGACTACATTGGTGTCTCTGCAGGTGATATGACTGAATGAATCCTTTCCCACATTCAGAGCAGGTGAATGGTCTCTCCCCAGTGTGAACTCTCTGGTGTGTCAGCAATTGGGATGATTGAGCAAATCCCTTCCCACATTTGGGGCAGGCGACCAGCCTCTCTCCAGTGTGACTATGTTGGTTTGCTATCATAGCAAATGACTGAATGAATCCCTTCCCACATGTGGAGCAGGTGAACAGCTTCTCCCCAGTGTAACTGCGCCGATGAGTTTCCAGCGTAACTGGAGAATCAAATCCTTTCCCACAGTCCTTGCATTTCTACGGTTTCTCTCTGTTACGACTGCATTTATATCTTAAAAGGCCAGATGATCGGCTGAAACCTTGTCCGCAAACAGAACACGTGTACGGTTTCTCTCCACTCTGAACCGTGATGTTTCCTTCCATGTTCAAAATCCTATTCAGGTTATGATAAATTGGGTGACTCCACAGATCCTGATGTTCAGTTTCAGGTTCCCAACTGCAAATCCTCGCCTTCTAACACCCTGTCAGACAGATTTAAAACAAAAAAAGGGAGTGAGATAGAAAGGTAGGTTGTGAAATTGAGCTAAATGAATCTGGTAATTTTTGGGCCTGGCACTAGGAAAAAAAGTGACCATGGAAACTGTTGGACTGTTGTAAGAAACTGGCTTGTTAATGTCCTTCATTATCTTCAGGAATCTAATACTCTCCTTGCACCATCTCTTCAGCCTTGCTTTGGTCTGCTCGATCCTCCTCCTCCTATATTTACCAGCATGTGACACTGGGGTTGATCAGATTATTGTCTGAAGTTCTGCTTGCTGCTCTCTTTCCAGATCCCAAAGATCTGCCGGTAGGACCAGGACTCCATAACATCCATGTGTTTCCCTTTTTATTTTACAAATATTTTCCCAGGTATCCTGGGGACCAAGTTCAAGATTTAAACTCAAACATATCAGGAATCACAGGTCTTAACATTGGCCAGAAGCAAAACCCCCCAGATTTGGGAAATATTCAGGTGTTCAGTCTCCATCTCTGAAGGGAGGAACAGTCTTTATGTTTGCTTGATGACCTTTCATCAGAGCCCACTGTGGGACCGTCAACATTCTTGTGAGGGGTTTTGGGATGGGTTAAGGATGGTAGAGGTGCTATATAAATGCAGCTTGTTGTTGATATTGACTGTGGGTGTGACTCAGTTACCTATCTAAGCCGGAAGCTTGACCCAGTCCTGCCGGGGGGAGAGTTTACCAGTTGCATGAGGAAAGGGATTAACTGGCTCGTCCCATTCAATGACATAGTAGGACAGTGACACTGAGAAAGGATTCAGACACTTCCTCTCTCTGACGGGATTTACTCAGCTTTCCCTCCTGTTAACATCCCAGTTTTAAAAATCAAATGATCTCTTTCCCAATCAGTGGCAGGGTGGCGGAGAGTCAGTGTGTGGGTGAGGAAGATTCACAAACACTCTCTTCAGGCTGCAAATCCCAAATCTACATTTGCCCCATTAGGGTTGGCAGCTCTGGGCATTGTCTGGGTGATGGGCCTAGGTTAACAGCCACCATCCTCATAGGGGGTAGTGAGCAACTAGTCACACATGCACATATTAAGCTGATCTTTCTCTACACCCTAAGTATGACAAATCCACAACACCATCAGGTGAGCGCTTGATGAAGGAGCAGCGCTGTGAAAGCTCGTATTACCAAATAAACCCATTGGACTTTAACTGGGCATTGTGAGACTACTAACTGTGCCTACCTCAGTCCAACACTGGCAACTCCACATCACAAATCCATAGGGAGAGTGAAAGTCCAATTCAATGTTGTACAATCTGTTCAATATTTCATCCTTGGCTCTGAGTCTTTTGGTGATGATTTAAATCTGATGTCAGTTAGTTGCTGACTCATCGACTTGGGAAATAGTTTTTTTTCATTTACCTGATAAAATTTTGAACCCATTCCCAGATTTTCAAACAGTTCTCATGAAAACAGTCCCAGTTTCTATAATCTTTCCTGATAACTAAAGCCTCTATTCCCTGTGATCATCTCAGTGAATCTCTTCTGCACCACTCATGATTTTGAATGTTTCTATAAATCTCCCCTCAGTCTTTTCTCCAAGTGAAAGAGTCCCAGCTTCTTCAATCTGTCTTCATCACTGAAATTTCTCATCCCTGGACTCATTCTCCTAAATCTGATTTTCCAGCCTTTGTTTTCTATTTCCACGTGGAAAGAATTGCTACAAGAACTGGAAAACCTCAGCATTTATCAAGAGAGAAAAGCAGAGTTAAGGTTTCAGTTCCTTTGACTTTTTGACACAATTGAAGAATTGCTGCCCAGTTTCACTCTGAACTCCAATCTTTCACACGATGTTCCCTTGTTCTTGATTCCCCCACCAGAGGAAATTATTTTTCCATATCTACCCAATTGAAAGGATCAACTGATTTTGGTCAGTTCCTTTTAATTGGATCAGCATAATTTTCCCTTTTACATTCCAGGACCAGCAGCATTTCAGGAATGGTTTATAACAAGAAATTCACAATTTCCTATCCCATGAAGAAACAGCTATGGTTATAATTTAATACTGGATTGGTGCTGAATCTGGACATGTAAAGCCAAATTTAAAGTTTAAAGTTGAGATCAATTTTTTAAAGGTGAGATCATGTACTAGTGGACTCAAGAACAGCTTCTTCCCTGCTGCCATCAGACTTTGAATGGACAGACCAGAGTAAGCAGATCTTTCTCCACACTCTGTCTGTAAGTGCAACATTATATTCTGCAGCATTTCTTTCTCTGCTATGTACTCTATGAATGGTATTTATTGTCTGAAGAGCGTGCAAGAAACAATATTTTCACTGTATCCCAATAAATGTGACAATAATAAATCAAATCAAATTGTTACAATCATTAACCCGGAAGAATTAAAATCACAGAGAATAAAATAAACTTTGAAAGATTGAATATTCGAAGGTAAAGTAAAAGTAATTTTTTTTTATAAATGTGACAATAATAAATCAAATCAAATTGTTACAATCATTAACCCGGAAGAATTAAAATCACAGAGAATAAAATAAACTTTGAAAGATTGAATATTCGAAGGTAAAGTAAAAGTAATTTTTTTTTATTAGTCACAAATGGGCTTTACATTAACACAGCAATGAAATTACTGTTAAAATCCCCTAGTCACCACACTCCGGGTACACTGAGGGAGAATTTAGCATGGCCAATGCACCTAATCAGCATGTCTTTTGGACATTGGGAAGAAACCGGCGCACCTGGAGAAAACCCATGCAGACATGGGGAGAACATGCAGACTTTGCATAGAAAGTAACCCAAGTCAGAAATTGAACCTGGGTCCCTGGTGCTGTGAGGCAGCAGTGCTAACCACCGTGCTGTCCCTGGTGGAGGGATGTGGGGAAGAGGCACTGATGATATGAAAATAGTAAGAAATCTCACAACACCAGGTTAGAGTCCAACAGATTTATCTGGAACCATGAGCTTTCGGAGCGCTGCTACTTCATCAGGTGATATGAAAATACAAGCTGGACTGCAGTGAATGAACCTGAGTGAAGTGGTTCTGATCATGTTGAGGGTTTGTTGGGAGATTCACTCTCCTTTATTCAGACACAACATGTCCCAACATTCAACGGCAAAACTTCTTCATGCACCTGCACTACCAGCGCAAGCGCAGTTTTCCTTTGGGTGACGTCATTGGAACGGCCTGTCAACGTGTTTGCGCACGTGCAGATTCTGAGCTAATCGCGCAGTCGCAACAATGCGGTGACGCCATCACGCACTCACCATTGTGATGTCATCACGCCCACTTCCGGGGTTCCCCCCCGTGGCGGGAGTTTTGAAATCTCACTCTCTGGTTCCTGATCTTTCCAGCAGCAGGTTTATCTTTACAAACAGCAGCATTGCTCCAGAGGTGAGTGCTTGTGACCATTCCTCTGCAACTGAGAGTTTTTAATGGTGTGTTATGTTATCTGAGAGAGGTTCCACATGTGGCTGGTCTGACTCCTTTACTGTGGATCTGAATCCATGTCCATCCATTGCTCAGTTTTACCTCTGTCCTCCCTGATCATCTTTCTGCCATTATCTAACTTCCCTCTGTCTCTAATGCTGGGTGTATTTTAACTGTGTTTAATATTTTACTGTTACATTGTCTAAGTGAAGTTTCAACTGCTGTCCCTCCCCCGATTGTGTAATTTAAATGCAATCAAAAAATCTGGAATTTAGTGTGTACTGATGACTATGAAATCATGGTCGACTGTCGTTAAAAGCCTACCTGGTTCACTAATGTCCTTTCGGGAAGGAAATCTGCTGTCCTTACCTGGTCTGGCCTACATGTGACTCCAGATTTTCAGCAATGTGGTTGACTCTTATCTGCCTTCTGAAATGGCTGAGCAAGGCACTCAGTCCAAGGGCATTTAGGGATGGGCAATAAATGCTGCTCAGCCAGCAATGACCATGTCCCATGAATGAATAATAACATTAACACCTTCCCTCATATTTGTAAAAATTACTAGCTTTATCTTCTCACAGCATAGAATCATGGAATACCTACAGTGCAGAAGGAGGTCATTCAGTCTATCAGGTTTGCATTGACAATAATCCCACCCAGGCCCTATCCCGGTAACCTCACATATTTACCCTGTTAACCCCTCTGACAGTAATGGGCAATTTAGCTTGACAAATCCATCTAACCTGCACATTTCTTGAGTGTGGGAGGAAACTGGAGCACCTGGAGGAAACGCATGCCAACATAGGGAGAATGTGCAAACACCACACTGACAGTCACCCAAGGCTGGAATTCAACCCAGGTCCCTGGTACTGTGAGGCAGTAGTGCTAACCACTGCCACCGTGCATCTTTCAGCACCAGGATGCTTTTTGCCCCCTGCAATCAATTTCTCTTCCACTTCTGAGCTTATTGACCATCAAATCCTGCACCATTTTTATTCTCCAAATTTTATTCTGCAGAACTGTTCTGAATTGTTCATTCTGTCTCTTTACTGCCTGTGGTGAGAAACCCGGCCTGTTGAATTTTTCCAGCAATTAACAATCAGCCACATTATGAAATGCCCGGGCAGATTTCTAAAAGCTTGGTCAAAGAGGTGGATTTTAAAGAGGAAAGGGAGGTGGACAGCTGTAGAGAGCAAGGAGGCCAGAATTAGAGGAGTAGTGATTTGTCAGCATTGTGCATCTGGAGGAGATTATAGAGATCATGAGAGCCAAGGCCATGAAGAGATTTGAAAAATCATTTCAAATATTAAAGTGCTGTCTTAATCAGAAGCTTGTGAGGGTAAGATGAGAGTTTCAGTGGTCAATGAGGACAGGCAAAGGTACTCTGACCAAAATAGGATTCTAATGATGACATGGAAACATGGTCAGAACCTCCTCTTGGGGTCTTGTATGAGGGAAGGTGGTGGTGTTATTATTCATTCATGGGACATGGTCATTGCTGGCAGGCCAGCATTTATTGCCCATCCCTAATTGCCTGAGGATAGTTGAGAGTCAAGCACATAGCTGTAGCCCTGGAGTCATGTGTAGGCCAGACAGAGTAAGGATAGCAGATTTCCAAATAGGTTTTTACAACAATGGTTATATGGTCATCGGTAGATTCTTAATTCCAGATAATTCTTTGTTTGTTGAATTCAAATTCCACCACTTTCCGTGGTGGGATTTGAACCTGGGTCCCCAGAACATTGGCTGAGTTTCTGGATTAATAGTCTAGTGACAATACCACTTGGTTATCATCTCCCCATAATGGTATTGTCACTGGACTAGGAGCCAGAGGCCCAGGCCAAGATCTGGGAGCTATTTGAATTCAATAAAAGTAACATTTAAAAAGGCAATTGTAGAAACCCACCTTGGTTCACTAATATCCTTTAGGAAAAGATATCTGCCATTCTTATCTGGCAATATGGTTAGGGATCGACAATTAACATTGGCCCAGCCAACAATGCTCACATCCCATTGATTTAAAAAAACACAACGATACAGATTGGTTCTGCCACAGTTGTCAGGGAAAGTCAGAGGCCAAGAGTTGAACAATGTCTTCAAATTTCCCAGTTTATTATAGGAGGACTGGCGTCAGACAATTAAACATAAGGCTGATGTGCAGGCCAACTTGGAGCTGATGTTCACATATAGCTACTTACCCTAGTCATTCTAGACTGTGGAGATTGAGGGTTTGGGAGATTCTGTCACAGTTCCTGTCAAGTTGTACATATATAAAAAACCTCTACTTCGCTCTGCCTCTCTCACCTCTTTCTCTCTTATCCCATTGCTGTGGCAAGTTCCCTGCTCTGATGGACATGAGCGAATCAGTTGTCATCATGGTCACTTTTCCCTTCATGTTGGTTCCATAAGTCAGCAGATTCATTCCATTCAATTTTACAAACTGTCTTTGTGATCTTATGCGTTTTCTTACTCTCACTTTTTTTTCTGTTTTAAATCTCTCAGAATATTTGAAAAGAAGGATTTGCAGTTGGGACATTCAAACCCACAGCAGAATCTGACAGAATTACACAATTTATCGTAACCCAACTATCATTTTACTTTGAACATGGATGAAAAAAGCAGCATTCACACTGGAGAAAAACCGTTTATGTGTGCAGTGTGTGGACAAGGCTACAGTCGATCATCTGCCCTGTCGAAACACAAACGCAGTCACGCTGAAAAGAAGTCCTGTAAATGTGGGGACTGTGGGAAGGAATTTAATTTCCCATCTGAGCTGGAGATGCATAGACGCTGTCACACCGGGGAAAAGCTGTTTAACTGCTCCGAGTGTGGGAAGGGATTTAATCGCAAAACGCATCTGCAGCAACACCAGCGCGTTCACACAAAGGAGAGACCATTCACTTGCTCAGTGTGTGAGAAGGGATTTACTAGTTCATCTATCCTGCTGAGACACAAGCTGGTCCACACAGACGAAAGACCTTTCAAATGCGCAGAATGTGGGAAATGCTTTAAAAGTTCGAGGGAACTGATCAGCCATCAGCTCATTCACTCTGATGAAAGACCATTCAGGTGCTCTCGCTGTGAGGCTGGGTTCAAGCATTCATATCAACTCTCTCTCCACCAGCGCACTCACACTGGGGAGAAGCCGTACACCTGCTCCCAGTGTGGGAAGAAATTCACTCAGCCGTCCCATCTTCGGGTACACGAACGGGTTCACTCTGGGGAGAAAGCATTCACTTGCACTGTCTGTAAGAAGAAATTTGTTCATTCATCCCATCTGTTGAGACACCAGCGAGGTCACAAGTAATTGCAGTGATTGGATATTGTTGTTAATCACATCCAGGATTGAACTGTGTTCATCTGGGGTCTGTTTTTGCTGATGTTACTAACCTCCAGTCCTGTTATTTCAAGTGCTAATCTTCTGGCTAAAAGTCAAATAAACTGGCTTTGTGTTAAACAATGTGAGTCTCTTGAACATCTGACACAAGTTAATTCCTTCTGAAGGATTCTCCCTCTTTCTATCTGCTCCATCCTCACCTCCAAGTGAGAGGAACTCATGGATCTTTGATTGGACGATCTCAATCTTAGTGACAGTTGCCTCTGCCGTGTCCATCCCATGCACTAACCCACCAGGCTAAAATGCCCCTTATCTGAGTCCTGCATCTGTATCTTCCTCTGGATTCTCCCACCTCCCCTCATGTCCTCTGCCCTCAAGACCCGCTTCATGCACCATCTATCCTATTCTCACTGAACTGCTGACAACACAACATCCCCATGTTGGCTTACATTGTTAATGGTTTGTTTCTTTCTACGGATACTGTCCTTCTTTCCTTTAACTCTATTGTCATCTTCCCCCACTTCCCCAAAATAATAAACACATCACTCCTGCATCAGCCCTTGGTTAAACAGCACCCTTGTTTTAAAAATTTTGATCCTTATTTTCAATCACTGTATGGCCTCGTCCCTCCCTATCTTTGTAATCTTCTCCAGCCGCACAACTCTCAAATATCAGACCACTTCCAATTCTGGCCTCTTGTAGTGACCATATTTCATTTGCTCTACCAGTGATGGCAGTGCTTTCAGCGTCATCACCTGTAAGCTCTGGAAACCCCTCCCTAAGCCTCTCTACCTCTTTCTCCTTCTTTACGATGCTTCTTAAGTAGTCACTTTGTAAGTGCAGAGGATTGCTGTAAAATGAGATATGCTGCAGAAGCTTTTTCACTTAACATGACAGATACAAGAATAGCAAATTTCAAAGGGAACAACAATTTATTCTGTATGAAAAGAGGCTGCTGATGGGTTGGGAAGTTGATTCTGGCTGAGTCATTGCAATGTGGAATATCCCAGAAATGGTTTGTTCCTCCGTGCTTTTGTTTCATTGGAAAATTGAAAGGAGATGGCAAGTAGCTCACACCAATCACTGGGAATTGTAGAAAGAATGAACCACACATTAAAGCTCATTCTTAGAAAAGAACTGGATGGAACAGCACAGGAAGTGGAATGAAGAACTTCCATTGGTTCTCATCAGTATCAGGAGTAGGTCCCTATGAGCCCCATCCAACTACAGGAGGGTCATAGTGGTGAGGGTAACAAATTGTGCAAAAGGAGGTATGTTTGGACCTGTGTCTAAGGGACCATACACAAGAGAGGATAAGGTCAGTTGTACTGTATATGCAAACGGGTGACACGGTGGCACAATGGTTAGCACTGCTGCCTCATAGCACCAGGGACCTGCATTCATTTCCCGGCTTGGGCCATTGACTGCGTGAAGTTTGCATATTCTCCCTGTGTCTGTATGGATTTCTTCTGGGTGCTCTGGTTTCCTCCCACAGTCCAAAAGATGCGCTGGTTAGGTGCATTGACCATGCTAAATTCTCCCTCAGTGTCCCCGAACAGGCATGGGAGTGTGGCGACTATGGAATTTCCTCAGTAACTTCATTGCAGTGTTAATGTAAGCCTACTTATGGCACTAATAAATAAATAAAATAATAAGCTTTTAATAAAAAATCTAATTTTTTTTCATAACCCAGTGAAGCTCAGGGCCCCAGAATAATAGAAGAAGCTGAGAAGAATTGGGACTGTTCTGTACATGAAGAATATGCTGCGGATCAAGGATGAAAAAGAAGTGAAAAGTGCACCTATACCATGGCTATTGTAGTAGGAGGACATTAAGGTGGTGGATAAAGTCCTACAATACAGAAGGAGACCATTTGACCCATTGTATCTGCACTGAACACAAACCAACCCAGGCTCTATCTGCATAACGACCATGGATTTTTTCCTATTTAGTACCCTAGACACTAAGGGACATTTTAGCATTGCCAATCTCTCAACCCAACAAATCTTTGGATGTGGGAGAAAACTGGATCACCCGGCAGAAACCTACACAGACATGGGGAGAATATGCAAACTCCAGACAGACAGTTACCCAAGTGGGGAATTGAACCTGCGTCCTTGGTGCTGTGAGGCAGCAGTGCTAACCACTGTGCTGCCCTTCCCTTAGCATTTTCATCTGGATGTTATTATCCAAAACCACATTCAGAAGGGGAATGATATCCAAAATGTCAGTCAGTAACGGGATATAATGAATGATGCAGCACAGCTTTTACACCAGTGTTGTTAATCCTATTGACTTAGCCACTCTTTAGAAGGCATCTTTACCATACATTTACAACACATGGTCAGGCTCTAAAATCAATCAAATTAGTAAAGAGAGTAAAATTATTTTAAGTGAATCTACTGAATGTATAATGTATTTATATAGATGATCTGGAGGAGGGAACCGAGTGTAGGGTGTCGAAATTTGCTGATGACACCAAGATTGGGGGAAAGGCAAATTGTGCGGAGGGTGTGGAGAGTCTGCAGAAGGATCTAGATAGGCTGGGCGAATGGGCCAGGAAATGGCAAATGGAATTTAATGTTGGCAAGTGTGAGGTGGTCCACTTTGGTAGGAAGAATGGTAGGAAGGACTATTACTTACGTGGCGAAAAACTGCAGCAGGCGACGGTGCAGAGGGACCTCGGGGTCCTTGTGCATGAGTCGCAAAAACCCAGCCTGCAGGTGCAGCAGGTGGTCAGGAAGGCGAATGGGATGCTGGCCTTCATAGCGAGGGGGATTGAATATAAAAGTAGGGAGGTCTTGCTGCAGCTGTATAGGGCATTGGTGAGGCCGCAGCTGGAGTACTGTGTGCAGTTTTGGGCGCCGCACCTGCGCAAGGATATTTTGGCCTTGGAGGGAGTGCAGAGGAGGTTTACTAGGCTGATACCGGAGTTGAGGGGGTTGAGCTATGAGGAGAGGCTGAATAAACTAGGCTTGTACTCGTTAGAGTTTAGAAGAATGAGGGGAGATCTCATTGAGACGTATAAGATGATGAATGGGATGGATAGGATAGAGGTGGAAAGACTCTTCCCGCTCAAAAAAGACAGTAGGACTAGGGGGCACAGCCTCAAGATAAAGGGGGGGCGGTTCAGAACGGAGTTGAGGAGGAACTTCTTCACTCAAAGGGTGGTGAATCTCTGGAATTCTCTGCCCGTTGAAGTGGTGGAGGCTGCCTCGCTAAATATTTTTAAGAAGCGGGTTGATGGGTTTTTGATAAGAGAGGGGATTAAGGGTTATGGGGAGAGGGCGGGAAAGTGGAACTGAGCCACGACAGATCAGCCATGATCTTATTGAATGGCGGGGCAGGCTCGAAGGGCCAGATGGCCTACTCCTGCTCCTATTTCTTATGTTCTTATGTTCTTATGTTCTTATGTATGGATCTTGGTTGATGGAACAAGCCAGAGAGAATATTCAGCCTCTTACTGAAGGAAGATGCACTGCAGCAGTTCACCAAGGCTCCTCACACGGCACCTTCCAAACCGATGACAACTTCCATCGAGAAGGACAATGGCAACAGATACATGGGAACACCACCACCTGCAAGTTCCCCTCCAAACCACTCACCACCCTGACTTGGAAATTTACCGCTGTTCCTTCACAGTCGCTAGGTCAAAATCCTAGAATTCCCTCCCTAATGGCATTGTGGGTGAACCCATGCCAAATGGACTGCAGTGAATCCCACCACCACCTTCTCAAGGGCAACTGGGGATGGGTGATAAATGCTGGCCAGCCAGAGACACCCAGGTACCGTGAGCGAGTTAAGAAAAAGGTTCTCTTGTAGTTAACAGGCCTACACCTGGAGGCTATGCCCACTTATCCATTTTATGGTCTATGTGTCAGGTTAGAGATTGTGTACAGTTTTGGTCACCTAGTTACAGTAAGGATGTAAATAAGATTGAAACAGTGCAGAGAAGGTTCACAAGGATGTTGCCAGCACTTGAGAAGCTGAGTTACAGAGAGAGATTGAATAGTTTAGGACTTTATTCCCTGGAGCGTAGAAGAATGAGGGGAGATTTGACAGAGGTATATAAGATTATGATGGGTATAGATAGAGTGAATGCAAGCAGGCTTTTTCCACTGAGGCTAGGGGAGAAAAAAAAACCAGAGGGTATGGGTTAAGAGTGAAAGGAGAAAAGTTTAAAGGGAATATTTGGGGAGGCTTCTTCACGCAGAGAGTAAAGTGGTAAATGCGGGGTCACTTTTAACATTTAAGAAAAACTTGGACGGGTTCATGGATGAGAGGGGTGTGGAGGGATATGGTTCAAGTGCAGGTCAGTGAGACTAGGCAAAAAATGGTTCGGCACAGACAATAAGGGCCAAAAGGCCTGTTTCTGAGCTGTAATTTTCTATGGTTCTATGAGGTGTGAATAGCAGTTTAGCAACAATCTGAAAGCAAAGTGAAGAAAACAAGAGGGAGATTAGGTGAAAAAAGCAACAACGAAACATAGTAGGGGCCGAGATTATGGATTAAAATTGTTGGACTCAATTTTATTCTGAAGGCTGTGAAGTGCCTATTTCAGTTGTGGGAAATAATATTATATTTCCCAGTTCTGAAAACAGGTCACATTCAGTCTGTTTCTCCCTTTAAAGAGGCTGCCTGACTTGTTGAGTATTCACAGTAAGAAGTCTCAACACCGGGTTACAGTCCATCAAGTTTATTTGATAATAAACTCATAAGCTTTCGGAAACGGTGTTCCTTCGTCAGGTGTGTGGAAGGTTTTGTTCAGAAACAGGGCATGTAAAGACACACACAGTTTACAGATTACTGATTAGAATGCAAGTCTTTACAGCTAATCTGCTATTCAAGTCTTAAAGGTCTAGACAATGTGAGTGGAGATAGCATTAGCATAGGTTAAAGAGATGTGTATTGTCTCCAGACAGGACAGTAAGTGAGATTTTACAAGCCCAGGCAAGTCACTATTGCAAGTTCAGGCGAGTCAGTATTTTGCTGGAAACTCTGCAGTTCTGGCAGCATCTCTAGGGAGAGAAAAGAACCGGTGTTTCGAGTCCAGATGACTCTCTTGGCAAAAGCAGTAATTTGCCTTCGTTCATGAGTATTTCCAACGTTTTGTGTTTTATGTCCAGCAGAGAATGTCTCAGAATTGTCACACCCGAGACAGATGTCTCTCTCACTCGGGCACCCCAGCTCGGATCGGGGTGGGGGGGTAATGTTCACAGTTTTACATTTGTATCTGGTGCAAATAATTCCTTGGATTAAATGGTAAAGCTTTTTAAACTGAAGAGAGTAACTGCATTTGGAGGCTGACTTTAAACAACATGAACAAGCCCAGGGCTGCTGGAGAAATATTTTGGGATTTGTGAGCAGTCAGTTCCGGCTGGTTTGAGGTGAAATCCTGTCGGTGCTGCGGCAAATCTGAGTTCAAACCAGACAAACTGGAACCGCTGGACTGGAGATTCCGGGTGTTGGGATGTGGGGGGCTGGGGGGAGGAGGGAGATGGCGGTAAAACTCTGAGCCTGACTTTAGACAGGGTGAGGGGGGTAAAGGGGAGGAATGACAGAGTTAATGTGGGAGTCAGGGACAAGATCAGAAGGTGGGAAGCTCTGGAAAGGAGCAATGCGGGGGAAAGGCCATTAAAGAATGTCTGTTTAAATGAAGATAAAAGTAAAATACTGCGGGTGCTGGAATCTAAAACAGAAAAATGCTGGAAAATCTCAGCAGGTCTGAAAGCATCTGTGGAGAGCGAATAGAGCCAATATTTCCAGTCTGGATGATCACAGATGCTGTCAGACCCGCTGTGATTTTCCAGCATTTTCTGTTTGTGTTTAACTGAAGGGAAACAAGCAGCGAGTTCACACACACTGAACCCAGGGGGAGGGGGCGACCCAGGATAAGGTACAGGCGCAGCTCAGTGACGCTCTGCAATGTCCACCAACACATTGAGAGCTTAGAGCGCCAAGGGGGAGGGGAAGGAGAAACTATTTGGGACACAGCAGGAGGTCACCGCTCCCCCGTCTCTGTGGTTCCACAGACCCTCCCACACTTGGACTCAAGGTGCAGGAAGCTGCAAACTGAGAGGCTGAGCTGTGAACTGGACGGGGTTGGGTTTTGAGTGACAGCCCTGGGGTTATATCAGGAGAGGAACAGACACAGATCCCCCTTTTTCTCCGTGGAGCTGTGTTGGTGAGTGTTTGTAACCTCTGACTCGCTGTCTTGGTAATGGGGGTTGCACTGTCTTGTCTGAACTTGCAATATCTCATTTACTGTCCTGTCTGGAGACAATACACATCTCTTTAGCCGATACTTAATGCTATCTCCACTCACATTGTGCATGTTAGACTAGATAACCTCTCCTCATTCTGATAGTTCCTGTCTGCAGACTCTATTTCTCAGTCCAGTCTGCTTCTCTGTCTCTCTGTATTTTGCTGCAGTCTCCACATTCCAATCAACATCCTCTCCATTGCCCTGGAAATAGTGGCAAGCTACCTTCACTGTAGCATTGTGGTTAGCATTGCTGCCGCACAGCGCCAGGGACCCGGGTTCAATTCCAGCCTCCGCTCACTGCCTGTGTGTAGGTTGTGCGTAGTCCTCGTGTCTGCGTGGGTTTCCTCCAGGTGTTCCTGTTTTCTCACACAGTCCAAAGATGTGCAGGTTAGGAGGATTGATCATGCTTACAATTGTCCCTTAGTGTCCCAAGATGTGTAGGCTCTAATTTGAGTTATTATTGTCACATGTACTAGAATAGAGTGAGAAGTAATGTTTCTTCCGTGCTATGCAGGCAAAACATATATTGATAAAATACATCGGAGGAAAGGAAAAGTGTCCGGTGCAGAATATAGTGTTGGAGTTACGGGGTAGGGTGAAGAGAAAGCTCAATCGGGGAATTAGCAGGGAAAATGCATGAGGTTACAGGGATAGGGGGCATGCTTGGGAAAGATGCTCAATCGTGGGTTCAGTACACCCTCAATGGGTCGAATGGCCTCCTTCTGTACTGTAAGGATTCTATGATGAGTGAATTACAGTGAACAACCATTGAATAGAGGGGTTTATGGGTCCCAGAGCATTGTGGGTATTGTGACCACCATTAGTCAGTTCCTCACCCTAAATGTTTCATTGTAGGCTGAGCACAAGTCAGCAATCTGAGCCCTCAATTCTATTTGTCGCTCCACAGAGACTGCCTGGTCTGCTGAATATCTTAACAAGTCTCACAACACCAGGTTTAAGTCCAACCAATTTATTTGACAGTAATCCCACAAGCTTTCGGAAATGACATTCCTTTGTCAAGTGTGTGGAAATTTCTGATCAGAGAAGAACATATAAAGACACACAGCATTTACAGAATACTGATTAGAATGCAAGTCTTTACAGCTAACCCACTATTCAAGTCTTAAAGATGCAGACAATGTGAGTGGAGATAGCATTAGCATAGCCTAATGAAATGTGTATTGTATCCAGACAGGACAGTAAGTGAGATTTTACAAGCCCAGGCAAGTCACTGGGGTTACAGATAGTGCGACATGAACTCCAGATCCCCGTTGAGACCATCCTCATGTGTGCGGAACTTGGCTATCAGTCTCTGCTCAGCAACTCTGCGCTGTTGTGTGTCATGAAAGCCGCCTTGGAGAATGCTTACCCGAAGATCAGAGGCCAAATGGCTGAAGTGTCCACCAACAGGAAGGGAACAGTCTTGCCTGGTGATTGTCAAGCCATGTTCATTCATCCGTTGTCGTAGCGTCAAAGCAGAGACTGATAGCCAAGTTCTGCACACATGAGGACACCCTCAACAGGGATTGGGTTCATGCCACACTCACTGTAACCCCCATGACTTGCCTGGGCTTGTAAAATCTCACTTACTGTCCTGTCTGGAGGCAATACACATCTCTTTAATCTATGCTAATGCTATCTCCACTCACATTGTCTGCACCTTTAAGACTTGAATAGCAGGTTAGCTGTAAAGGCTTGCATTCTAATCAGTATTCTGTAAACTGTGTGTGTCTTTACATGCCCAGTTTCGAACAAAACCTTCCACACACCTGACGAAGGAACACCATTTCCGAAAGCTTGTGGGTTTACTATCAAATAAACTGGTTGGACTTAAACCTGGTGTTGTGAGACTTCTTACTGTGTTCACCCCAGTCCAACGCTGGCATCTCTACATCATGACTGCTGAATATCACCAGGATATATTCACTTTATTCCAGATACAGTCTCTACAGAGTTTTGTTACTGTTTTATTGTTCCGTGATTAGAAACACAGACTGACTAGCTGGAGCCAGTTTGAATCAGTCCCTGGCCTCCTGTGTGGATTTTGTTTTGTTGTTGCTTCAGTCTAAACTCTATTTATGACCTGTCTCTGTGGGTTCTCTCTTAATCCCCCTTCTGTTTCAGATAATTTCACAGGAAGTAGGAGGAGACGATTTGCAGTCAGGAGACTAGAAATAAATATATCAGAATCTGACACTCATCTCATTTCTCGTAACTGAATATCAGTGAATTTTGAACATGGAAGGAAAAAACATCTTTCACAGTGGAGAGAAACTGTACATTTGTTCTGTGTGTGGACGAGGCTTCAGCCAATCATCTGACCCGTCAAAAGATAAGTGCGGTCACTCCATGGAAAAACTGTGGAAATGTATGGACTGTGGGAAGGAATTCAGTTACCCATTCCAGCTGGAAAATCATCGGCACATTCACACTGGGGAGAGGCCATTCACCTGTTCTGAGAGTGGCAAAGGATTTACTCAGGCAGGAAACCTGGTGTCACACCAGCGCATTCACACTGGAGAAAGGCCATTCATCTGCTCTCAGTGTGGAAAGGGATTCACTCGGTCATCCCACCTGCTGACACATCAGCGAGTTCACACTGATGAGAGACCTTTTAAATGCTCAGACTGTGGGAAGCGTTTCAAAAGTTTGAATGAACTCATGACCCATCAACGCGTTCACTCTGATGAGAGGCCATTCAGGTGTCCTCATTGTGGGGCTAGTTTCAGGCATTCATGTAATCTCACTGTACACCAGCGCACCCACGCTAGGGAAAGGCCATTCACCTGCTCCAAATGTGGGAAGGGATTCATTCAGCGCTCTAACCTGCTGAGACACCAGCGAGTTCACACTGGAGAGAGGCCATTCACCTGTTCTGAATGTGGGAAGGGATTCACTCAGTCATTCCATCTGCAGAGACACCAAAGAATCCACAAGTAACCAGCGATTGGAATCTGCTGTTAATCCTATCCATGAGAGTAATGTGTTAATTGGATTTGTTTTTATTGATAATGAACCCCAGTTGTGCAGTTTAATATTCTGAATAGAAATCAAAATAAATTAGCTTTGTGTTTAATATTGTGTTGAATCTTTTTCATATCATCAACACATCTGAATTCCTTTCTGAAGTGCTCTCTCATATCAGAATACTTTTAAACATTAGCTTGAAATCACGATTGGGAAATGAGATTAAATGTGTTTATTCCACATTTGCTTCTCTGAAATTTCTCCTTCCCATCCCCCAAAAAACCCAGCTTCTGCCTTCCCACATTTACAGGGAAGACAGTGACAAAGGGAAGATGAAGCAACAGAGTGAATCTCCTCTGTACCCCTCCAGTGCCTGTACATCTTTCCTCAAGTAAGGAGGTCAAAACTGTGTGCAGTACTCTAGATGTGGCCTCACCAGCACCTTATACAGCTGCAACATAATCTCACTGTTTTTAACCTCCATCGCTCTTGCAATAAAGGACAAAATTCCATTTGCCTTCTTAATTACCTGCTGCACCTGCAAACCAATTCCTTGAGATTCCTGCACAAGGACACGCAGATATCTCTGCACAGCAGCATGCTGCAATTTTTTACCATTAACTAACTGTCCATTTTGCTGTTATTCCTGCCAAAATGGACAATCTCACATTTACCAACATTGTATTCCATCTGCCAGACCCTCGCCCACTCACTTAGATTATATATATCCCTTTGCAGGCTTGCAGCGTCCTCTGCACACTTTGCTCTTCCATCCATCTTAGTGTCATCTGTGAATTTTGACACACAACGCTCGGTGCTAAAATCCAAATCATCTATGTAAATCGTAAACAATTGCAGTCCCAATAGTGATCCCTGAGGCATAGCACTAGTCACTGATCGCCAGCCAGGAAAACACCCATTTAGCCCCATTCTTTGCTTTCTGTTAGTTAACCAATTCTCTATCCATGCTAATACATTATCCATCACACTGTGCATGTTTATCTTATGTAGCAGTCTTTGGTGCAGCACCTTGTCAAATGCCTTCTGGAAATCCAGATACACCACATCCACAGGTTCCCTATTGTCCACTGCACATGTAATATTCTCAAAGAATTCCACCAAATTAATCAAACATGATCTGCCCTACCCATGCTGCATCTTACCAATGGGACAATTTATATCCAGATGTCTCACTATTTCTTCCTTGATGATAGATTCAAGCATTTTCTCTACTACAGAAGTTAAGTGAACGAGCCTATAGTTATCTGCCTTTTGTCTTTGTTACCAGCCTCTGAATTTGGAAGGAGAAATGATTGTCCGGTTTGTCAATTTGAAAAGATTTCAAACATCAGTGTGACTGGAAAAACACCAGCACACTGCCATACTTGAGTGAGTGTGTTCCAGTGCACTGACTAAAGAGCTTTAACCAGTTACACAGCCTGAATAAATATCACATCATTCACAGTGGGGAGAGGCTGTACACATGTTCTGTGTGTGGACGAGGCTTCAACTGATTGTCCACCCAAGAGATAGACAAGGACACCTACACCATGGAGAAACCATGGAAATGTGCAGACTGTGGGAAGAGATACAGAGCCCCATCTGAGCTGGAAGTTCATTGGTGCAGCCACACTGGGGAGAGGCCGTTCACCTGCCCTCAGTGTGGGGAGGGATTCAATCATGTATTCAGCCTGCGGACACACCAGGCTTGGAGGGCCGAAGGGCCTGTTCCTGTGCTGTATTATTCTTTGATCTTTGAGTTACTGGATTGGATTGGGACGTCCCCTTAGCAAAACAGTTTGTTCACTTCAGGTGGAAAGATTTAGATTCCAACTTCGGGCCTGAGATAGAAAGAGGGATGGTGAATGCGCAGTGCCCTCCACACTGACACAAACTCACACCAGCCGTGAGTTTTGGCTTTCTGTGCAAAGAGTCGGGACTTAAGTGTCCATGCTGTGAGCCAGCTCAAGGGATGTCTGTGTTGCGAGTCAAACATGGGGAGGGGACCCATGTTTGTGTATGTGTTCATTTGTGTGTGCATTGTGTGTGCGTGTGAGGGTGAATGGACCCCAAAGTTTGTTTATGTGTTTGTGAGAGTGGAGTCAATATTGTGTGTGCAAGAAAGAACTAGAGCTGCGGTGTGTATGTCTGTGAGATAGAATGAAGAGGCCACGATTGTTTGTGTGTGGTTGAGAGAGAGTGGAGTCAGTATGCGCGTGTGTGAAAGAAAGAGGTTATGGTGTGTGTGTGTGTGAGAGACAGAGAAAAGGATCTGTGAGTGAGAGAGGAGAGTGATTTTGTCTGGATGGGCAAGTGTGAGAGATGGAGAGAGATTCTGTATCTGGGTGTATATCCAAGAGAGAAAGAGAGGAGGAGGGAAGAGAGTGTGAAACGTGAGAGAAAAATGGTATGAGTCTGTGGAAGTCTCAGATAGAGATACAGTGTCACTTCAGAGTTTGGGGGCCCCAGCGTGTGACTGATCTTGGGTGTCTACACTTTACAAAGTGGATGGAGAATTGTGAGGCTGGCTTGATAATATTGTAGCTGCAATGGAGCATGCGTGAAGATTGAGCAAGCTGGTGGGTGGGGTATTAATTAATTCTTGCATAATAATCGGTGAACGACTGGCTCTGGAAACAAAATTACTTGACATTAGAACAACCTTCACTCCAAGTTGCGAGTTCTGATTTTGATTCATAAAACAGGGGGAGAGCGCGAACGCAGTTCCCCACTACCACAAATTCTGCAGTCGAGTATCCCGCGTTTGAGGACATCGCAGGCTTCAGCAAACCCAGGGTGCAATAGGATAGCCTCGTGCTAGGAGATCAACCTGCCTGATCATTGACTCTCCCCTGCCAGGTAAGTATATTCAATTACTTTCACACATTGTCACCCCACATCAAACACTACCCCTCACAGTCACACAGACACAACTTTCACTCATAATATCGCCTGTTCAGATTTGTTGTCAATGGGACAACTCAATTCTTCCCAATAATGGCAGCAACATGTTGGACTGTGTCACTCGAGGAAAGACTGCATTGATATAGAGACCGCTGTGCTTATTTGCATATTGCCCATAAAAGGACACATTATTCCGGCAGGCTCGAAGACCCGCGAATGGCCTCCTCCTGATCCTACTTTCTGTGTTTTCTGAAAGTGAATGACCCGCCCTCCCGCAATGCTGCCTGCAATACGGAGACTGTCCATCCGATTCACTGCTCCCTCATCTCTAAAGCTGACTCCTCACACTAGTGACCAGGTAAAGGGCCAGAAAAATCTCAATCTGTTCTTATATTTTTTAAAATATTGTTATAGACCAGTTATGTCAAGAGGGCATTAAATTACTACTTGAATATGTAGGCTGCAGGGAAATGGCACGAAGTCATGATGCTGGTTTGGAGAACTGCTGTATGTGTGACGAAGGAACACCGTTTCTGAAAGCTTGTGGGATTACTATCAAATAAACTGGTTGGACTTAAACCTGGTGTTGTGAGACTTCTTACTTGAAGAACTGGTGCAGACATGATGGGCCAAATGGCCTCGCTCTGAATCATTACAATTCTGTGATTCTGACTCAATCTGACAGTAATAAGTTTTTAATCAGCAAGGAAATTAATGGTAACAGAGATAAGGCAGGAAAGTGGACTTAGTGAGGTTAGATCAGCCATGATCTCAGAGCAGGCTCGAAGGGCTGAATGGCCTCCTCCTGTTCCTACTCCTTATGTCCCATGGTTAAAGTTTAATTCTGATTCTCTCTCTACAGATTTTGACAGCCCAGATGATTTTTTTTTCCAGTTCTTTCTGGATTCATTTTAGATCTACCTGTAGTGGGGGAAAACACTATTTACTATGAAGATAAAAAAAATCTACTTCATCAGCTTTTGTGAATCCTTGCAGTGCAGCAGGAGCCCATTCAGGTAATCAAATCTGCATCATGTCTCTGGCAGAGTATCTTACTCTCTCTCCCTATAGTCCCTCACCTTTACCATAGCTAATTCCCTAAACCTACACTTCTTGGGGCAGTAAGGGACAATTTAGCATCACCAATCTTCTTAACCAGCAGATCATTGGACTGTGGAAGGAAACTGCAGCACCCAGAGGAAAACCACGTAGAAATGGGGAGGACATGCAAACTCCACATATACAGTCACCCAAGGCCAGCATTGGAACCAGGCGCCTGGCACTGTAAGATGGCCGTGCTAACCACTGTGCCACCAAGGCAGCAGGTGTCTCCAAAACCAGGACCAATAGAAGCTTCCTTTCGCCCTCCCCCCCCCCCACCTCTCCTGTGTGATAAGGGAATGCGGTGTGATAGAATGCTGATGTTTGAAATTTAAAATATAGTTTTCTGCTGTAAGCACTGTCTGAGGCAACAGAAATCGCTCAGTTATTGTCCTTGATGGTCTAGAATACCTTGTCGTCTTTTTGGAACATGTACTTTGTGTCAGGCTGGGGTTGCTGCGCCTTTACCCCCACTTTCCATCCCAGTCTCGGGTGTTTGGAGACTGGGCTCCGGATGAGTAATGGCAGCTGCGACTCCCACAATCCCTAGCGCTAAGGAATTCGCTCTATCAGCCGCGTGGGCAAGAGGCCCGGGACTGCGCATGGCCAAGGGAGATGGAAAATTGCGCATGTGCGGGAGGTGTTTCCGCCCCCGACCATCATACTGAGCTGTTGACCAATGGGAAGAGTTGGAGGACCGGAAGGACTCAGGTCTTCCAGCCAATCAGAGCGCGGGCTTTGTGAGGCTGACGATTGAGCGTCAGACAGACTCAAACTGCCCCCCGTCTCTGTGAGTAAAACACTTTCTTTTCTCCATTTTTCCATTTCTTTTCTCATTCTTAGAGAAACTGGGGACTTGCAGCAAATGAAGGAAAAGGAAGTGAATCCAGTCTGTACAGTCCACACATTGTCAGTCCAGTCAGATAGACAGATATCTGTCTGGCAGCCTGCATGGAGACTTTCAGCTCTCTGTGTCCAGGACAGGAAGCAGTGAGCATGGATCTGTCAATCAGCACCTTCAGGAGAATTGGGAGGGTGAATATTAGATGCAGCAGAGTGAGAATGGAGGGAGTGTGTGGGATGGGGATTTACTTTTGGGGAATGTGAGAGGAAAGAATGTTCCATGGCAACTAGAATTGTCTGTTCTGAATTTCTATCCCGTACTGACTGTGATGAATTTTCATTGGGTCAGAGTGGCAACAATTATGTTTTGAGTGGATCCCATGGAATCTCTTTTGCAGCAGCTTTCCTGGTGAGTGAATCTGCCTGGTTATTACCATCACTCTCTTCACTAACTCCTGCTGCTGATCTACCTTCACCTTTCAAATAGCAATTTGTCCCAAACACACCACACTTTGCACCCTGAGATTCTCAGTGTGAACAGGGAGGAATATGTCTGAAACATAGAAAATAGGAGCAGGAGGGGGCCATTAGGCCTATTGAACATGCTCCACTATTCATTATGATCATCCAGTTCAATCGCCTGATCCCACCTCTCCCCATATCCCTTCACCTCATGTGCTATATCGAACTGTTTCTTGAAAACATACAATGTTTTGGCCTCAACTAATCCCTGTGGTAGTAAATTCCATAGGCTGACCACTCTCTGGGTGAAGGAATTTCTGCTCATCTCTGCCCTAAACAGTCTACAGTGCATCATCAGTCTGTGGTTCTGGGCACCCCACCATCAGGAATATCCTTCCTGCATCTATCCTGCCTAGTCCCAGATCTCCACCCTGGGATTCCTGGTGCAAACAGGGTGGGATGTGTTTGGAGACAGGATGTCTCAGTTCCCCACCCTGGGATTCTCAGTGTGAACAGAATGTCCCAGTTCTCAATCTTTAAAAGATCAAAGAGAGGACCAACTGGATTAAATGGTGTTGCTTTATGACATAATTTCATTGCCTGGTAACTAACCTCCTAGAACCCAGCTCATTATGGGCTGGGAGTGTTTGATGGGGCAGTGCAGATGGAGTTTTTCTACTCACTGACACTGTTTGGTGTGGCATGTAATGGGAGTTTTCCTTTGTATCTAGCTTGGGCAGTGCTTCCTCTGCGAGTTTTTCACAGGATGATTTAGAGAGAGCTTTCTTCTGTACCATAGATGCGTTGTACATACCTTGGGAGTGTTTGAGAAAATGTAGAGGGAGCCTTGCACTGCTCCTCACAAATGTTGTACCTGCCCTGCATGATTTCCACTTCAGAACATGTGCATTAAATTTCAATTTGATTTGAATGGGATGCTGGCCTTCATAGCGAGGGGGATTGAATATAAAAGTAGGGAGGTCTTGCTGCAGCTATATAGGGCATTGGTGAGACCGCAGCTGCAGTACTGTGTGCAGTTTTGGGCGCCGTACTTATGCAAGGATATTTTGGCCTTGGAGGGAGTGCAGAGGAGGTTTACTAGGCTGATGCCAGAGTTGAAGGGGTTGAGCTATGAGAAAAGGCTGAATAAACTAGGCTTGTACTCGTTAGAGTTTAGAAGAATGAGGGGAGATCTCATTGAGACGTACAAGATGATGAATGGGATGGATAGGATAGAGGTGGAGAGACTCTTCCCGCTCAGAAAGGACAGTAGGACTAGGGGGCACAGCCTCAAGATAAAGGGGGGGCGGTTTAGAACAGAGTTGAGGAAGAACTTCTTCACTCAAAGGGTGGTGAATCTCTGGAATTCTCTGCCCGTTGAAGTGGTGGAGGCTACCTCGCTAAATATTTTTAAGATGCTGGTTGATGGGTTTTTGATAAGAGAGGGGATTAAGGGTTATGGGGAGAGGGTGGGAATGTGAAACTGAGCCACGACAGATCAGCCATGATCTTATTGAATGGCGGGGCAGGCTCGAAGGGCCAGATGGCCTACTCCTGCTCCTATTTCTTATGTTCTTATATGGTGAAAAGTATTTTTTCCTTGCATGCTATACAGACAAAACATATCTTTCATAGAGTACACAGGAAGAAGGCTATGTACAAAATATAGTATTGCAGGTACAGGTAGAGTGAAGAGAAATATCAGCTTAATATATGATAGGACCATTCAAAAGTGGGAAGAAGTTGTTCTTGAGTCATTTGGTACATGTTTTCAGACTTCTGAATAAATTTACTGAGTGGTGGTGAGCTGCCTTTCTAAACCACTTCAGTCCATGTGGTGTAGGTACATCCACAGTGTTGTTAGGGAGGGAATTGCAGGATTTTGATCCAGTGACAGTGAAGGAACAGTGATATATTTCCAAGTCACAATGGCGGGTGGCTTGGAGAGGAATTTCCAGAAGGTGGTGTTCCCATGTGTCTGCTGTCCTTTCCTTCTCGATGATGGTGGTTGTGTGTGTGGGAAGAGATTGACTCAGTCATTTATCAGTTTTGTTTGTGGGAATACATTTGTTGATAATAGATCCACAGATTTTTAATATTTTCCCAATGCACAACAAACAAGTTGCCTCCTCGTAACTTCACAATTACCCCTGTTTAGATTTAAGACCCTGGTTTCAGATTGGGTAACATTGTTCTCAAACTTAGTGTAAAATTCTATTATAAATTTATTGTGTATTTCACTCTCAGCCAACCTCACTAAAAACAGATGATGTCTGATCAGCATCACATTTCTGTTTGTGGAGGCTTAATGCGCATTGAGATACTCTGAGGTTGTGAAAGGCACTATATAGATGAAAATTCTTCCAACTGCAGCCCAGTTGCTGTGATTATCAGCAACAGCATCAGCACTCCCCTGTTTCATAATGAACAAGGTTTACCCCTGAATCTGATTAACAGCATTAATAACTGCAGGATTAGAACAGTGCAGTTGCTTGTGAACCCGCTGGTGTCTCACAAGATTGGATGATTGAGTGAATCCCTTCCCACACACTGAGCAGGTGAACAGTCTCTCTCCGGTATGAACTCGCTGGTGTGTCAGCAGGTGGGATGACTGAATGAATCCCTTTCCGCACTCGGAGCAGCTGAAGGGTTTCTCCCGGTGTGAACCTGCTGGTGTCGCAGCATGTTTGAAAATCGAGTGGATCCCTTTTCACACAGGGGGCAAGTGAATGGACTCAGTCCAGTGTGACGGCATTGATGAATTTCCCAATCAGAGGAATAAACGAATCCCTTCCCGATATTCCCACATTGTCCACACGGACTCCCCCCAGAATCCCTTCCCGATATTCCCACATTGTCCACACGGACTCGCTGTAGTGTGACTGCATTGATGAATTTCCTGATCAAGGGATAATGGAATACATTCCCAGTATTCCCACACTGTCCACATGGGCTCTCCCTGTTTCGGTTACACTTGTGTCTTCCCATATCAGTCAATTGATTGAATCCAGATCCACATGTGCAACATGTGTACAGTTTGTCTGTGCTGTGACTGCTGCTCTCCCCTTCCACGTTGCCAATGACATTCAGTCCTGATGAATCGAGTGTCTCGGTTAGATTGATGTGATGCCTGATCTGAGCTTCCAGTCCGTTTAACTATTTATATTAGTAATTACTGTAAAGAAAAAGTAATGGACAATTTCAGAGTGGACAATTTTATAACTTTACATTATTTTTATTCACCAAAATCCTGCTCTCCCTTCTCTTTGTTGAAATGGGCCTCTCTTACAATACTTCCGTCCTGTTCAAATGACGACAGCACAGAGGAACAGTGTCCCTTTAAATAAACAGATCACCTGCCAGCACCACACATGCTCAGGCCAATGGGACTGGCACACTGCCTCCACACTGGGCTGCTGGGTAAGGAGCCAATGACCTAGGGTGGGGTGGAGATAGGAGACATTATGGAGATTGAAATATCTGGAATTAGTGATGGTGTGGGAATGTGGTCAGAAACTCATCTCAACATTAAATCTTACAGAGAGATCGTGAAGAGTGTGGTTCAGCCTCAGACAGTTCCCAGGGAAAGGGATGGATTCAGTAGTTAGGGTGAATTTGTCATGGTGACTGAAGACGGTGGCTTTGGTTGCCTCAAGTTTTAATTGGGGGAAATTTCTGCTCATCCTGGACTGGATGTAGAGTAAGCAATTTGATAATTTAGTAACAGTGGAGTAATGGAGAGGGATGGGTGTGAGGTAGAGCTGGGTGTTGATAGTGTACATGTGAAAGCTAACGTGGTGCTTTTGGATGGTGTCAACCAGTGGCAACATGTACAAAGAACAAAGAAAATTACAGCTCAGGAACAGGTCCCTCAGCCCCTCCAAGCCTGCACTGACCATGCTGCCCAACTGAACTAAAAACAGTCTACCCTTCTGGGGACCATATCCTTCTATTCCCATCCTATTCATGTATTTGTCAAGATGCCCCTTAAAAGTCACTACTATATCGGCTTCTACTACCTCCCCCGGCAACAAGTTCCAGTCCCAATACTCACTGTGCAAAAAAATTTATTGAAATTACTTGTGAATTCGCTGGTGTCTCAGAAGGTTGGATGACTGAGTGAATCTCTTCCCACACTTGGGACAAGTGAACGGCCTCTCCCTGGTGTGAATTCGCTGGTGTGTCAGCAGGGAGGATGACTGAGTGAATCCCCTCCCACACTGAGAGCAGGTGTACGGTTTCTCCCCAGTGTGAACTCGCTGATGTACAGTGAGGTCAGATGATGTCTTGAACCCAGTCTCACAGTGAGAGCACCTGAACGGTTTCTCGTCAGTGTGGAGACGTTGATGGCGCATCAGTTCCCCAGAACTTTTAAAGCACTTTCCACATTCCAGGCATTTAAAAGGTCTCTCCTCAGTGTGAACACGTTGATGGTGGAGCAGTTGCCGGGAACTTTTGTAGCACTTCCTGCAGTCTGGGCATTGAAATGGTCTCTTCTCATTGTGAACACTCTGGTGATTCAGCAGAGTGGATAACTGAGTGAATCCCTTCCCACACTCAGAACAGGTGAACGGTCTCTCCCCAGTGTGAATTCTCTGGTGTGACCGCAGGTTAGATGACCTACTGAACCCATGCCCACACACGGAGCAGGTGAATGGCCTCTCCCCAGTGTGACTACGCTGGTGCTCAGTGAGTTGAGATGATTGTTTGAACTCAGACCCACAGTGAGAGCACCTAAATGGCCTCTCGTCACTATGAGCACGTTGATGGAGTATCAGATCCCGGGAACTTTTATAGCATTTCCCACAGTCTGGACATTTAAATGGTCTCTTGTCAGTGTGTACTTGCTGGTGTCCCATCAAGTCAGATGATCGAGCAAATCCCTTCCCACACTCTGAGCATCTGAATGGTCTCTTCCCAGTGTGAACACGCTGGTGTCTCAGCAGGTTGCCTGACTGAGCGAATCCCTTCCCACAGTTGGAACAGTTGAAAGGTCTCTCTCCAGTGTGAACTCGCTGGTGTTGCAACAGGCTGGATGAGCGAGAGAATCCCTTCCCACACTTGGAGCAAGTGAATGACCTCTCCCCGATGTGTCTGGGCTGATGAGTTTCCAGTTCTGATGGGGATCTGAATCCTGCCCCACATTCCCACTGTTTCTCCCCACTGTGAATGGTGCTTTTTCCTTCCATGTTCAAAATTCACAAATATTCAGCTTACAATAAATTGGGTGACTCCAATCTGATCCTAATGTTTGCTTTGAGTTTTCTGATTGGAAATCCTCCCCTTCAGATAATCTGTGAAATTGATTTTAAACAGAAAAAAAGGATGAGAAAGAACTCACAAAGGCACGTTGTGAAATTGAGTTGAATGAATCTGGTAAAACTGTGGGGCTGGCATCAGGAAAAAGTGACCATGAAATCTGTTTGATCTTTTGGCAGAAGTGAAATGGTCACTAATGTCCTTCAGGGAAGAAAGTCTGTCTCCAGTCTGAGTCCTCACAAGGCTCTGGCTCCTGCAAGAACACAAGAAATTGGAGCATGAATAGGCCATTCGGCCTGTCGAGGCTGCTCTGTCATTCAACACACATCTCACCATCTCAGCCTTAAATATATTCAGTGATGGAACCCTCTGAGCTAGAGAAATCTATGTCACAAGAGAGACAGTGAGAGAAAGCAAAACAGAGAGAAAGTAGTGAAAGAGACAGGGAGAGAGGGCGGCAAATGGGAGGCATTTTCACAGACCTAGAACTGAACCATAATTTGACAAAACCTCCTAAGCCCTCAACCCCCACCATCTGGATTGTCCAGGGCAGCAGGAGTATTTCAAATCCATTACCTCTAAGTTCCCCTCTGAGCTACACCATCTCAATGTGTCTGACATCCAAGATTAGATGAACAGAAACGTCCTCCATTTAAATATTGACAAGACTAAGTTCATTTCCTTCAGTCCCCTTGACAAACTCCAGTCCCTAGCCATCAACTCCATCCCAGTCCCTGCCAAATGGCTGAGACTGAAGCAGGAGGTTTGCAGCCATGGTGAAATATTTCACTCCAAGATGATCTTCCAAACTGTTCCCCATCAGGACCAAAATCGCCTATTTTCACCTCAGTAACATTACCCAATTACACGTTAGCCTCAGTTTATCCACTGCAAAAACCATCATCCATTCCTTTGTTACCTTTAGACCAAGTTATTCTAATATACTCCCAGCTGGCTTTCAACATTAAACAACCCCCTCCAGGCAGGTAAAGTCGCTGCCTCCAATGCACCTCTCCCCGATCAGCTAATACATTCTATGTTCATTTCGAGCAAGGGGTCAGTGAGAACACGTCGTCCATCCCAGAAGCTCTGACAAACCTGTATTTGAGCTCACCATCGCCTACATCAGAGCAGCCTTCTCAAAAGTCAACCCATGGTAAGTGACTAGCCTGGATGCACTATCCAGACAAACATTCAGATCTTGTGTGGACCAGTTCACAGTGGTATTTGTAGACATCTTTAACCTCTTTTTACACCAACGTGATGTCCTTATCTGCTTCAAGAAGGCAAACATCATCCCGATACCAAATAAAAGCCAGGCAGCGTGCCTTCATGGCTATTGCCTGGTGGCTCTGACATCCATCAGTATGAAGTGCTTCAAAAGGTGAGTCATGGCTCAAAATTAATTTCAACCTCCCAGATTGTCTATCGCCGCAACAGGTCCACAGCAGACACCATCTCCTTGGCCCTACGCTCAACACCTGGAATACCTGAATAACAAAGACACTTATGTCAGGCTCCTATTCATTGACTACAACTCAGCCTTCAACATCATTATTCTGACAGAACTCATCTCCAAACTGTGAGGCCTGGGGCTCAGCTCCTCCCTCTATGACTGGATCTTAGACTTCCTAACCCACTGGTCACAATCCATAAAAATAGGCAACAACACTTCCTCCACAATCATCTTCAACACAGGTGCCCCACAAGGCTGTGTCCTCAGCCCTTCAATATAGTCTTTATGCACCTATGTCTTTTCTTTTACTTCACAGGTGATTTGGTCCGCTTTGTTGTCCAACAAGGGGCATACACGTGGTGGGTCGTGCGAAGGCTGCTCTTGGATGTTGCTTCGAGAGTTGCCTAGTGCTTCACGTCATTAGTGTACGCTTAACCTGGACCATCTGATGGGCAACATGACAGCTCAGTGACTATCACTGTTTGCTGTGCAAGTACATGGATTTGGGCCAGTGTCTGCGGGAGTTTGCACATTCTCCCCGTGATTGCGTGGGTTTTCTCCAGGTGCTCCGGTTTCCTCCCACACCCCAAAAACATGCTCTTAGGCTGATTGGTTTAACAAATTGTCATAAATTAGTCTTCCCTCATTCTTCCCCAATAGGTGTAGACAAAGGTCATAGGTAGAGGAGGGCACTCACAATGTTAAAATGGTGGTGCGGGCAAGTTGGGCCGAAGGGCCCAGTTCCTGTGCTGTGTTGTTCTTTCTTGTTCTATGACTGTGTGAAGAAATTCCCTTCCAACCCAATTTCCAAGTTTGCTGATGACACCACCGCGGTGGGTTGAATCTCAATCAATGTTGAGACGGAGTACAGGAAAGTGATAGAGAATCTGGTGAACTGGTGTGGCGACAATAATCTCTCCCTCAATGTCAAAAGGAAGGAGATAGTCATCGACTTTAAGAAGCATAGTGGAGGATATGCCCCTGTCTACATCAATGGAGATGAAGTGGAACTGGTCGACAGCTTCAAGTTTCTAGGTGTCCAAATCACCAACAGCCTGTCCTGGTCCTGTCACGCTGATTCTATAGTTAAGAAAGCCCGCCAATGCCTCTACCTTCACAGTTTCTTCCTTGCTGTCATCAGACTTCTGAATGGACCTACCTTATACACCCTAGCTATGACTGTAACACTACATTCTGCACACTCTCCTTTCCTTCTCCCCTATACATTCTATGAACGGTATATTTTTGTCTGTCTAGCACAATAACAATACTTCTCACTTCATAGTAATACTCGTGACAATAATCAATCAAATGTGACATGATAAATCAAATCCCTTAAGATTCTCTTTAAAACTCACCTCTTTGTCCAGTATTTTGGTGATCTGTGCTAATATATCCTGATGTATCTGGATGTTCCTACGAAGTGCACTGGGATTATTTCTGAAAGGTTTTAAATCAATAGAAGTTGTTGTTCACTGTAACTCTGACCTCCTGTTTTACAACAACCTATTGATTTCTTTGTTCCTGCAGCTTTGCAAACCGAGCCCAGCATCTGCAGTGCGCATGCTCCAGCTCACAATGCCCAGGGAGTGATTGACAGCGACTCTGGACCAATAGAAGGAGAAAGCGGGTCTAGCCCTCCCCCGGGAGAGGTCCGTCCTCCAGCCAATCGGAATGAATGAGGGGCGGGACTGGAGGACCGAGCCGGGAGGTTGGTCCTCCAGCCAATCGGAGTGAACGAGGGGCGGGTCTAGACCCCAACACGCCTGTTGTGACTGAGAACATGCGCAGTTCCGATGAGAACTCACGATCGGGGCGGTTGTGGAAATTGTTAGCCGGTGAGATACCGTGGGATGGATCATGAGGGAGGGCTGGAGCCGACGGGTAGGTTTGGAGGCCTCATAAATATCCCGTGTAGGCCGAAGCGTTTGTAGCGGCGGAAGCTGCTCAGGCTTTTCCCCGGGACAGGCCCGTGTCAACAGCCGCCATATTTACTGGGGGAAAGCGTTCGGTCTGGAGCATGCGCAATGAGGGAGAGTTAAGCGATTGTTGACGTCACAATGGAATGAACGTGCGGTGAAAAGTCTTGTTTCTTGTGGGCTGAACAGACAAAACATACCGTTCATAGAGAAGGAAATGAGAGGGTGCAAAATGTAGTGTGACAGTCATAGCCTGAGTGCAGAGAAGGATCAACTTAGTGCCATTCAAAGGTCTGACAGCAGCAGGGAAGAAACTGTTCTTGGGTCAGTTGATATGTGATCTCAGACTTTTGTATCTTTTTCCCGACGGAAGAAGTGGAAGAGAGAATGTCCGGGGTGCGTGGAGGTCTTTAATTATGCTGGTTGCTTTGCGGAGGCAGTGGGAAGTGTAGACAGAGTCAATGGATAGGAGGTCGGTTTGCATGATGGATTGGGCTACATTCACAACCTTTTGTAGTTCCTTGCGGTCTTGGGCAGAGCAGGAGCTCTGATACAGTTCACTGTGATTCAACCAGAAAAAATGCTTTCTGTGGTGTATCTGTAAAAGTTGGTGAGAGTTGTAGCTGACGTGCCAAATTTCTTTAATCTGAGAACATAGAGGTGTTGGTGGGCTTTCTAAACTATAGTGTCAGCATGGGGGGACTAGGGTAGGTTGTTGCTGAGCTAAACACCTAAAAACATGAAGCTTTTGACCCTTTCTACTTCATCCCCATTGATGTACACAGGAGCATGTTCTCCTCTCCGCTTCCTGAAGTTGGTGACAATCTCCTGCACTTTGTTGACATTGAGGGAGAGATTATTGTCACCACACCAGTTCACTAGATTCTGTATAATTCTTGTACTCAGTTTTGTACTCTGGCATTGCTTAAGATCCGACCCACTACTGTGGTGTCATCAGCAAACTTGAAAATCAAAGTGGAGGGGAATTTGGCCACACAATCATAGGTATATAAGGAGTAGGAAGGGGCTGAGGACTCAGCCTTGTGGGGCACCGTGTTGAGGACGATTGTGGAGGAAATGTTGTTGCCTATCCTTACTGATTGTAGTCTGTGAGTTCGGAAGTTCAGGATCCAGTTGCAGAGGGAGGAGCCGAGGCCCAGGCCTCAGAATTTGGAGATTTGGAGTTCCAAAGCAGCTGAGATTTGGGGGGGTGAGGAAGTGGAGTCAGGTGATGCCACTGAGGTGGAAGAACAAAGGAAAGTACAGCACAGGAACAAGTCCTTTGGCCCTTCAAGCCTGTGTTAACCATGATGCCTTAATTTAAAAAAAAATCTTTTGCCCTGATTCAATACTTATCTCTCTATCCATGTACCCATCCAGATGCCTCTTAAATGTTGCCAATGTGCCTGTTTCCACCACCTCTTCTGGTAGCACATTCCAGACACCCACCAGTCTCTCCCTGAAACTTCCCCCCTCTCGCCTTGAAACTGTGCCTCCTTGCAAATAGGTAGTCTTGATGATGATGTGGATATGTAGTTGGAAGCTCAAACTGGGGTGAAATATTTCACTACAGTAGTGAACAGCCTGGTTCAGCCTCAGACAGTTGCCAGGAAGAGGGATAGTGTTGTTAGCGAGGAAGTGGAGTTTGTAGTTCGGACTGAAGACAATGGCTTCAGTCTTCACAGTATTTATAAAAAAAATTTCTGTTCTTTTAGTACAGGATGTCAGACAAGCCAGGATGATGTGTGAGTTGGAGGGGAACTTGGAGTTGATGGGGTTCACTTTTACCTGCTACCCTGTCCTTGGTAGTGGAGGTTGAGTGCTTGGGAGATTCTGTCAAAGTCTTGTTGAGTTGTAGATGTATAAAATCCCTCTCCTTCACCCCCCAATCTCTCCTATCTCTCTGTCTCCTCCCAGAGTGTCCTCAGCCTTGTGTTGATCCAGACTGGGTGTCAGGTTTCCTTCCCTGAAGGACATTGGTGAACCAGTTGGGTTTTTATGAAAAGCCAGCGGTTTTCCTAATGTCAACCCCACAAATTCCCAGATTCATTTCGCTCACTTTCACAACCTGTTTTTGTGGGTCTCTCTCATTCCCTTTTTTCTGTTTTAAATCAATTTCACAGGGTTTCAGAAGAGGAGGATTTGTAGTTTGGAAACTGAAACCAAACATGATATCAGAACCCGATGAAGTTGGCCAATTTGTTATATTCTGAACATTGTTGTATTTTGAATATGGGAGAAAAAAGCACCGTTCAGAGTGGAGAGAAACTGTACACGTGTTCTGTGTGCGAACAAGACTTTAACCAATCATCAAGTCTTTCGGAACTACATTGTCGTGACAACAGGGAGATGGCATGGAAATGTGGGGATTGTGGGAAGGGATTCAATTACCCATCCCTGCTAGAAACTCATCGATGCAGTCACACTGATGAGAGGCCATTCACTTGCTCCCTGTGTGGGAAGAGATTCAATTGGCCATCCAACCTAGCAATACACCAGCGAGTTCACACTGGGGAGAAACCGTTCACCTGCTCCCAGTGTGGGAAGCAATTTGCTCACTCATACAATCTGCGGATACACCAGCGAGTTCACACTGGGGAGAAGCCATTCTCTTGTTCTCAATGTGGGAAAGCATTCGCTCATTCAGCCAATTTGTTGAGGCACCAGCAAATTCACACTGGGGAGAGGCCATTCAGCTGCTCCCAGTGTGGGAAGGAATTCGCTAACCAATCTCACCTGCTAATACACCAGCGAGTTCACACCGGGGAGAGGCCTTTCACCTGTTCAGTATGTGGGAGGGGATTCACTCAGTCATCTGATCTGCTGATACACCAACGAGTTCACACTGGAGAGAAACCATTTACCTGCTCCCAGTGTGGGAAGGGATTCACTCGTTCAGCCAAGCTGCTGATACACCAGCAAACTCACACTGGGGAGAAGCCATTCACTTGTTCTGTGTGTGGAAAGGGATTCAGTCAGTCATTCAATCTGCTGGCACATCAGCGAATTCACACTGGGGAGAAGCCATTCACTTGTTCTCAATGTGGGAAGAGATTCAGTCAGTCATCCCATCTGCGGACACATCAGCGAGTTCACACTGGGGAGAGGCAGTTCACTTGCTCCCAGTGTGGGGCGGGATTCACTACCTCATCCAATCTCCTGAGACACCAGCGCACTCACAAGTAACTATTGTGACTGGATTTTGCTGTTAATCATGTTCAGACTGAACCATGTTCATTTGGGTCTGTTTGTGGAATTGAAAAATAACTCCAGCTCTGTTACAGATGTTAATATAGTTGGTCTTAGAAGGGGAATATTTGGGGTTCAGGAAGCTCACACAAAACATTAGGACAAGGTACCACATGTAGGTTGTTGCATAAGGTTAAATCTCATGGGACCCAGGGTGAGGTAGCCATTTGGATACAAAGTCGGCTTGATGACAGAAGACAGAGGGTGGTTGTAGAGGATTGTCTTTCAAACTGGAGGCCCGTGACCAGTGGTGTGCCTCAGGAATCAGTGCAGGGTCCACTGTTATTTGTCATTTATATTAATGATGTGGATGAGAATTTAGTCAGCATGTTTAGTAAGTTTGCAGATGATACCAAGATTGGTAGCACAGTAGACAGTGAAGAAGGTTATCTAGGATTGCAAAGAAATCTTGATCAATTGGGTCAGTGGGCTGATGAATGGCAGGTGGAGTTTAATTTAGATAAATGTGAGGTGATGCATTTTGATAGATTGAACCAGGTCAGGACTTACTCAGTTAATGGTTGGGCACTGGGGAGAGTTACAGAACAAAGAGATTGGGGGATACATGTTCATAGATCTTTGAAAGTGGAGTCACAGATGGACAGAGTGGTGAAGAAGGTATTCAGCATGCTTCGTTTCATTGGTCAGAACATTGAATACAGGAGTTGGGATATCTTGTTGAAGTTGTACAAGACATTGGTAAGGCCACATTTGGAATACCATGTACAGTTCTGGTCAACCTATTATAGAAAGGATATTATTAAACTAGAAAGAGTGCAGAAAAAAATTACTAGGGTGCTACCAGGACTTGACGGTTTGAATTATAAGGAGAGGCTAGATGGCTGGGACTTTTTTCTCTGGCGTGTAGGAGACTTGGAGTGATCTTACAGAGGTCTATAAAATAATGAGGGGCATAGATCAGCTAGATAAATCAATATCTTTTCCCAAAGGTAGGGGAGTCTAAAACTAGAAGGCATAGGTTTAAGGTGAGGGGGAGAGATACAAAAGGGTCCAAGGGGGGCAAATATTTTCACACAGAGATGGGTGTCTGGGACAAGCTGCCAGAGGTAGTAGTAAAGGCGGGTACAATTTTGTCTTTCAAAAAGCGTTCACACAGTTACATTGGATAAGATGGATATAGAGGGATATGGGCCAAATGTGGGCAATTGGGACTAGTTTGGCAAATAAAAAAAGGGGTGGCATGGACAAATTGGGTCGAACAGCCTGTTTCCATGCTGTAAAACTCTACGACTATCAGGATTAGATGGATCAACACAATTTATCATAACCTGAAAGCAGAGAATTTTGCAGATGGAAGCAAACCACTATCCACAACCAAAGTGAGAAACCATGGAAATGTGAGGAGATATTCAGTTACACATCAGAGCTGGAAACTGACTGACACACTCACCTGCTCTGTGTGTGGGAACAGCTTCAATGTCATCCCAGCTTTTTGCACAGCAGCAGGTTTACATTGGGGAGAGGCCATTTATAAGCTTCAAGTATGGAAAGTGTGATGAGAATATTGCAATGGATATGTATGTATATATACATTGTTTTTATGTTTCAGGGGAATGTTTAAAAATTCAGCTTTATTTTGTAGGCTCAAGGGTTCTGAAAGCAAGTTAATGACTCATTTTAGCTAGAAATTTGTTTCTATGATAGAGCTAATGGGCTTTTGTTTATATAAGAAGTTCCCCTTGGATTTCTGACTAGTGTTGTTACAGGGTCATGGGATAATGTGGGTCTGTGCAGCAAGAAAGAAGCTTTTGCAGTTCTGGGAGGGAACTGTTAGAGGGTTTCTACAAACTGGTCTGAGGCTCGTTTGCTCTCGAAAAGCTTCAAGACTGTCTAGACTCAGTGAAGAATTCCCACAGAGCAGAAGGAGGCCATTTGGACAATCGAGCCTGCACTGACAACAATTCCACCCAAACTCTATCCCCATAACCCCACATATTTACCTTTCTCATCCCCCGACACAAGGCAAAACTTTACTGGGCCAATCAACCAAACCTGCGCATACTTAGAGTGTGGGTGGAAATGGGAGCAATGAAGGAAACACACGAAGACACAGGGAGAACGTGCAAAGTCCACACAGTTATCCAAGACCACAATTGATCCTGGCTCCCTGGTATTGTGAGCAATGCTGACATGCCACCCTACTAAGTCTGCATATGGTTGCTAACTGTATTTAAAGTGTCATTTACATCACTTAAGAAGAACTGAAACAGTGAAAGATTAGAAATTAAAGTTGTTTACTTTCATTTTTAAATATTGTTCAACTGTTAATAACTGCTTCATTTGTTAGAGTTATATTTAAACAGTGATATTAAATAAAGTTTGTTTTACTATAAAAAATCCCTAAATCAGTGAAATTACTCCTGGAACAAAGCATTCTATCCTCACATTTATGCCAACATAGAAATGTTGTTGGGGTCTGGTCTGGCTTCCTAATGTAATTTAGGGGTTTTAGTCCAGGACGCTAACAGGATCCACCCTGCAAACACCCATTTTTACACTGGGGAGAGACCTTAAAAATGCCCAGACTGTGGGAAATGCTTTGAACAATATGTTCACACTGATGAGAGACCATTCAGTTGCTTTTCATGTGAGATTCGGTTCAGGAGATCATCTCAACTCACTGTGCACCAGTGAGCTCACACTGGGGAGAGGCTATTTTTCTGCTGTGAGTTTAGGAAGAGATTGTCTCTGTTTTGAAGTTGGATTTGCAATTTTTGCAGTGTCTAGAATCATAGAATCCCTGCAGTGCAGAAGGATGCCATTTGGCCCATTAAGTCTACACCGACAACAATCCCACTCAGGCACTATCTGCATAACCCCACATATCTACTCCAATAATTCCTATAATCTACACATCCTGTGACACTGAGGGGCAATTTAGCATGCCCAATCAACCTAACCAGCACCTCTTTTGTGGGAGGAAACCGGAGCATCCAAAGAAAACCCACGCAAACACGCGGAGAACATACAAACCCCACACAATGACTCAAGCCGGGAATCAAACCCAAGTCTAGTTTTTGGGTCACTGTGGATCAGTTTTCTCTCACTTACCATTACCTGTTTAAAGGTAAAGGAGTTTTTAAAGAATAAGGCAACAGTAACTGTCACCCTGTTCAACATGAAACTCATTGTTAATTCTTCCTCAGTAACAATTTTAAACACGAAGTTTGCAGTGGGGATTGAAGCGGAGAGTTTCTCCTATAAAGTTGCAGTGATAATGAGTGTCGTGGGGAAATGAGTGTGAATCCCCCAGCCCCGGACACAGGGGAACTGACCATCCATCTCTAGCTCTAATTCATAAGAAATAGGAGCAGGAGTAGGCCATCTAGCCCTTCGAGCCTGCCCCGCCATTCAATAAGATCATGGCTGATCTGTCTTGGCTCAGTTCCACATTCCCGCCCTCTCCCCATAACCCTTAATCCCCTCTCTTATCAAAAACCCATCAACCCACTTCTTAAAAATATTTAGCGAGGTAGCCTCCACCACTTCAACGGGCAGAGAATTCCAGAGATTCACCACCCTTTGAGTGAAGAAGTTCTTCCTCAACTCCGTTCTAAACTGCCCCCCTTTATCTTGAGGCTGTGCCCCCTAGTCCTACTATCCTTTCTGAGCAGGAAGAGTCTCTCCACTTCTATCCTATCCATCCCATTCATCATCTTATATGTCTCAAAGAGATCTCCCCTCATCCTTCTAAACTCTAACGAGTACAAGCCTAGTTTATTCAGCCTCTCCTCATAGCTCAACCCCTTCAACTCCGGCATCAGCCTAGTAAACCTCCTCTGCACTCCCTCCAAGGCCAAAATATCCTTGCGTAAGTACGGCGCCCAAAACTGCACACAGTACTCCAGCTGCAGCCTCACCAATGCCCTATACAGCCGCAGCACGACCTCCCTACTTTTATATTCAATCCCCCTCGCTATGAAGGCCAGCATCCCATTCGCCTTCCTGACCACCTGCTGCACCTGCAGGCTGGGTTTTTGCGACTCATGCACAAGGTCCCCGAGGTCCCTCTGCACCGTCGCCTGCTGCAGTTTTTTGCCACGTAAGTAATAATCCTTCCTACCATTATTCCTACCAAAGTGGACCACTTCGCACTTGCCAACATTAAATTCCATTTGCCAGTTCCTGGCCCATTAATTCCCAAACAGAAAATGCTGCAATAATCAGCAATGATGCGGAGATGCCAGCATTGGACTGGGGTAAACACAGTAAGAGGTCTCACAACACTAGGTTAAAGTCCAACCAGTTTATTCGGTAGCAAAAGCATTATTTTGTAAGTGCCTTTATATGCCCTGTTTATGAACAAAACTTCCACTTACCTGATGAAGGAGCAGCGCTCTGAAAGCTAGTGGCTTGTGCTCCCAAATAAACCTGTTGGACTTTAACCTGGTGTTGTGAGACTTCCTACAATAATCAGTAAGTCAACCTCAGTCTGTGACTGCTCTCACCATCTGAAACCGTCACAATGCCCGGCTGATTGACGGCAGCTCCGGACCAATTGGGAGAGTGGGCGGGACTGGAGGACCGAGCGACAGCGGCTTGTCCTCCAACCAATGGGAGTGAATGAGGGGCGGGACCGGGCTGGGAGTGAAGCATGCGCAGTGTGGTTAATGGCCGTTGGAGAGGTAATTTTATTCAGATCCACAATCGCTAGCAGAAAATAGTGGATGGGAGGGAGCGATGGATCCAGCTACCGGGCGGAGATGTTTCCTAAAAATGTGTAACCGCAATGTCCGAAAAAGAGCTTCCAGGGCCTTCCAGATGCACTGGGTGGGTCTCCAGCTCTGGATGATCGGGCCAAGTTAACGGCCGCCATCTTTGTTGGGGCCAATGTGCAAACAGGGCTAATTCGGGGCTGCCATCTTTGTAGGGGGCAATGATGTCATTGAGTGGGAGGAGCTTGTTCCCCATTGTTCAGAATGGAGACAACTTGTCCATCAAACTGCATCAACCCTCTGAGTCCCAATGTCTCATTGATGAGGCAGAGCGGTGACAGAGAAGAAAAGAAAGTGAAACAAATGGCTAAAAGATATGGCAAATGCACTAGTGGTAATTTACCAAAATTTGCTGGACTCTGGGATGGTTCCTACAAATTGGAAAACAGCAAATGTGACACCACTGTTTAAAAAAGGTAGATAAGAGGCAGGTAAATATAGGCCGGTTGCCTTAACCTCGGTAGTAGGGAAAATGCTTGAATGCGTCATCAAGGAAGAAATAGCGAGACATCTGGATATAAATTGTCCCATTGGGAAGACTCAGCATGGGTTCACGAAGGGCAGATCATGTTTGACTAATTTGGTGGAATTCTTTGAGAACATTTCGTGCGCGGTGGACAATGGGGAATCTGTGGATGTGGATTTCCAGAAAGCATCTGACAAGGTGCCACACTAAAGGCTGTAGCATAAGATAAAGGTGCGCAGTGTTACATCCATATATTAGCATGGATAGAGGATTGGTTAACTAACAGAAAGCAAAGAGTAGGGGTAAATGGGTGTTTTTCTGGTTGGCAATCAGTGATCAGTGATTAGTGGTGTGCCTCACGGATCAGTGTTGGGACCGTAATTGTTTATGATTTACATAGATGATTTGGAGTTTGGGACCAAGTGTAGTATGTCAAAATTCTCAGATGACCCTAAGATGGGTGGCAGAGTAAAGTGTGCAGAGGATGCTGAATGTCTGCAAAGGGATATAGATAGTCTAAGTGAATGAGCAAGGGTCTGGCAGATGGAATACAAAGTTGGTATTTGTGAGGTCATCCATTTTGATAAGAATAACAGCAGAATGGACCATTATTTAAATGGTAAAGAATTGCAGCATGCTGCTATGCAGAGGAACCTGGATGTCCTTGTGCATTAATCACAAGGAGATGGTTTGCAGATGCAGCAGGTGATTAAGGAGGCAAATGGAATTTTGTCCTTCATTGTTCAAGGGATGGAGTTTAAAAACAGTGAGGTTATGTTGCAGCTATATAAGATGCTGGTGGGGTCACACTTGGAGTACTGTGTACATTTTTGGTCTCCTTACTTGAGAAAGGATATATTGGTATTGGAGGGGGTACAGGGGGGATTCATTAGGTTGATTTGAGAGGCTTATGAGGACAGACTGAGTAGACTGGGGCTATACTCATTGGAATTCAGAAGAATGAAGGGAGATCTTATAGAAACATATAAGATTATGAAGGGAATAGATCACATATAAGCAGGGAAGTTGTTCCACTGACAAATGAAACTAGAATGGTGGGGTTGGGGGGGGGGGGGGGGGGGTGGAGGTGGTTGCATAGCCTGAAAATAAGGGGGAGTACATTTTGGATTGACTTGAGGAGGAACTTCTTCACACAAAAGGTTGCCAATCTGCTTAATTCCCTGCCCAGTGAAGCAGTTGAGACTACCTCAGTGAATGATTTTAAGCCAAGGATAGATACATCTTTGAACAGTAAAGCAAGTAAGGCTCATGGTGTGCAGGCAAGTAAGTGGAGTTGAGTCCACGAAAAGATCAGTTATGATCTTACTGAGTGGCACAGCATCTTCGAGGGGACAGATGGCCTACTCCTGCTCCTAGTTCTTATGTTAAAGACTGCTCTTCAGATCCCACTGTCTCATGGGATCTCCTTCCCCATTTGTCAAAAGATCTGCAGGTTTGTTATCAGTCCCACCTTAGCATTGAACAAGGCATGAGGTGTGAAGCGTGTCCTGGTCACAGACCCAGGTTATCGACCACCAACTTTCACTGGGCAAAGTGCAGAAGGACACTTGGGCTGTGCTCCCTGTCAGCAGAAGAGAATATGGTGAATTTCCCAGACTGATGGTGATGGATTTTGGAAACTCCTTTTACAAGGAGTTAGAAGGGGAGAATTTGCATACAGCAAACTAAAACCAAGAAAAATGTTTGTCTCTTCTGAATTGCATTTCTGCACTGTCAGTGCTGGGATTTGTAAACTTCTTTTACAGCATATTAGTAGAGGATATGTTGAAAAGACATCAATATCTGATAGCACCATTCGATTACAGCATCCAGATGTTATCAGTCTTTGAGTGGAAGTATCGGATTCCAGGTCATTACCACTGACTGTGTAAAATTTCTTCCTCATATCCCCTTGGTAGATCATTTTCAAAATCCTCTATCTGTGTCCTGTAATTGGATAATGGGAATAGTTAAACTTTATCTAAGTTACCTATACCTGTCATAAATTTGTACACCTCTGACAAAACTCCCCTCAATCTCCTTTGCTCCAATGAGAATAATGTCAGTTTCTCCAGCCTAACATTGTAACGACAATCTCTGGAATCATTTTAGTAAATCTCCTCTGCATCCTCTTAAGGACTCTCACATCCTCCATAATGTGTGGTGATCACTGGTTTACACCAACCCAGATGTCCTGTGTATCTCCTTGTGATCTCATCACACACCCACAATTCCACAGCGACATCACCCCCGCTCCCCAGGTATTTCCTCAAATGGGAGACTTTTCTCTGACTCCAGTGTTTCTGACATCCTTCCAGCTGAGGGTCCCAACAGAAGAGTTTAAATTTTAAACAGTGAAATTGTTTCATAGATGACTGTTTCTGACCATATATCTACAGTTGAGAGTTTTAAATGCTGAGCTTTGTTATCTGTGACAGGTTCCATGTCTTTGGGGCTGGTCTGACTCCTTTACTGTGGACCTGACTCCATGTGTATTCATTGCCCGGTTTCACCTCTCTGTCATTGTCTAATTTCCTCTCTCTCTAATAATGGGTGTATTTCAGTTGTGTTCAGTATTTCACTGTTAGTTCTGCCAAATATGTTGAAAGAAGGTTCCCACTTGTAACGATGTTCCAAGCTTCCCGCAGTATCTTTAATACTCAGGAATTGTTTTTCCTGTGTTCTAGTCCACTTCTCCTATTTCAGAGGTTACATTACATTTGGCACCATTTTTATTCCACATAGTTCACCCTGGATCATTGATTCTGTCTTTCTCACCCCAGCTATTACCTGACCTGCTGAATATTTCCAATATTAGCTCAGATTTCCAGCAGCATCAGGATTGGGCTTTCATTTTATTGCAGACATTTTTGAGTCTAGAAATAGAGAGGAAATACTTAAGAACTGATTTGTATCAGGGTGAACCCTTGCATCTAATGCAGGTCCTTTCTCATTGAGTCATAGATCACAGAATGATTCCAATACAGGTGGAGTCCTTTAAAGTGTTGCACCCTTGTGGCTTTCTGCAAGAACAAGGCAGTTAGACTCATTCCCCTGCCTGTTCCTTGGAACCCAGTGTTTTCTTTCTCTTCAGGGTCTTGTCCAGTTCCCTTTTTTTTGTTGTATCAGTTGGAGCTGGAATGGAGATTTAGGAGAACCTGTTGGGTTTAACCAAAAGGACTGTGGAACTCAGTCGGACCCAATTTCCAATGTGAAATTGTCAAAGGAGCTCGATCCTGGGAAGATCAGGTTGTGAAACAGACACTGTCTGTAAAGGGAAAAGGATATTGTTAGAGGAACAAGTATTTCTGCAGATGCTATTTTTCTATTTCACACATACATATGTTTAAAGTTTAATTTTGGAATTTAGGCATTACTGACAAGACCAGCAGCAAATAGTCCCCATCTCCAGTTACCTGTGGAGAAGATGATGTTTGACCTTCTTGAACCACTGCAGTCCGTGTGGTGAAGCTGCTCCCACGATACTGTTAGGTAAGGAGATACAGATTATTCACGCGAAGGAACAATGAAATATCTCCAAATCAGTCATAGCATTGTGTATTGGACAGCACATTTTTTTACGTAATGGAACATTTCAAGGTGTTTCTCAGATTTCTAAGATGCCACATTTGACATAGCCATATAAAGAGGTATGAGGACAGATGGTCAAAGGTTTGGTTAAAGAGGTTTTGAGGAGAACCTTAAAAGGAGAAGGTGAGGCGGAGAGCTTTCGGGAGGAAATTCCACAGCTTGTGGGCTTGGCAGCTGAAGGTGCAGCCTCCAAAAGTCAAACAATTAAAATAAGGAAGGGTCAGGAGGTCAGGAAAAGAGGAGTGCAGAGATCCAACTCCACAGATAAATGTGTTAGGTGGGTTGGCCATGCTAAATTGCCCCTTAGTGCCAGGGGGGATTAGCAGGATAATATGTGGGTTACAGGGATAGGGATGGGTGAGATTTTTGTTGGTGCGAGCTTCCTTCTGCGCTGTAGGGATCCTATGATTCTATCTCAGAGATTTGTGAGTCTGAAGGAGATTACACAGATAGGAAGGAGCCATGGAGGAATTTTAAAATAAGGGCAAGAATGTAAAAATTAGTTACTTATTGATCAGAAATCTTTGTAAGTCAGTGCGCACAAGGGTAATGGGTGAACAAGACTTGATGTGAGTAAGCATATAGAGAGCAGATTTTTGCATGAGCTCAAGATTACAGAGAGGTTGAATGTGGGAGGCCGGCTGGGAGTGTGTTTGGATTGTTACATCCAGAGATAACAAAGGAATAGGTGATGGTTTCAGCAACAGATGAGCTGAGACTGGGGTGGAGTCAATGATGTCAGTGAGGTGGAAATAGACGCTCTGGGTGCTGATGTTGATATGTGGTTGGAAGCTTGTCTCAGTCACACAAATGATTCCCTGGCTGTGAACAGTCTGGTTCAGCCTCAGACTGTTAACAGTGAGAGGGATGGAGTCTATGTCTAGGGGGTGAAGTTTGTTGAAGTGACTGAAGGCAATGGCTTTGTACTTCCGAATATGTAAGTGGATTCTCAGACGAGTCAGTGCAGTGTATGTGTTGGAGAATTTTCAGGTGATAGTGTTCACATAATCCCACTGCCTGGTCCTTTGAGAAGAGGAGGTTCAGTGTTTAATGGTTCTGTCAAAGTTCTGGCTGAGTGGTTTATGTTTTAAATCCCCCTTCTTCACCTCCTGCTCGCCACTTCTTTCTTCTTCTCTCTCTCACTCTCTCCCTCCTTCTCCTCCCTCAGAGGTCAAAGTCTTATCCAGACCAGGAGGCAGGCTCCCTTTCCTGTAGGACATTCGTGAATCAGTTGGGTTTTTATGACAATCCAGCAGTTTTCATGGTCACTTTTTCTTAGCGCTGGCCCCAGGAATTACCAGATTCAGTCAGCTCAATTTCACAACCTGTCTGTGTTTTGGGGGTTCTCTCTCACTTCCTTTTTCTGTTTTAAATCAATTTTGCAGAATAACAGAAAGGAAGGCTTGCAGTTGTGGAACAGGAAACTAAACATCACATCAAAGTCTGAGAGTCAATAACCTGAATACCATCAGGTTTTGATCATGGAAGGCAAAAGCACTGTATACAACGGAGAGAAACTATACACATCTTCTGTGTATGGACGAGACTTCAACCGATCATCTGCCCTGTCAGAACATAAATGTCACCACACTGAGGAGAAGCCGTGGAAATGTGGGGACTGTGGGAAGGGATTCGATTACCCATCCCAGTTGGAAATTCATCATCGCAGTCACACCGGGGAGAAACCATTCACCTGCTCAGACTGCGGGAAGGGATTTACTAAATCTTCCACCCTGCTGACACACCGACGCACTCACACTGGGGACAGACCATTCACCTGCTCCAATTGTGGGAAAGGATTCACTCAGTCATCCAACCTGCTGACCCACCAGCGAGTTCACACCGGGGAGAGACCGTTCATCTGCTCAGTGTGTGGAAAGGGATTCACTTTTTCAGCCAACCTGATGACACACCAACAAGTTCACACTGACGTGAGATCTTTTAAATGCCCAGACTGTGGGAAATCTTTTAAAACTTCCCAGGAACTTATGTACCATCAACGTCTTCACACTGAGGAGAGGCCGTTCAGGTGCTCACACTGTGGGACAGGATTCAGACGTTTATCACATCTCACTGTACACCAGCGCACTCACAGTGGAGAGAAACCATTCACCTGTTCAGAGTGTGGGGAGGGATTTACTCAGTCATCCACTCTGCAGAGACACCAGCGAGTTCACTCTGGGGAGAGACCATTCACCTGCTCCAAGTGTGGGAAGAGATTCACTCAGTCATCCACTCTTCAGAGACACCAGCGAGTTCACACTGGGGAGAGGCTGTTCATCTGCTCCAAGTGTGGAGAGAGATTCACTAAGTTTCCCAACTTACTGATGCACCAACAAATTCACAAGTAACTAAAGAGATTGTATTTTACTGCTAATCGCATCCAGGCCTGAACAATATTCATTGGGGTCTGTTACTGCTGATGTTCATAAACTCCTATCCAGCCATAATAGTATTCTGGATTAAAAATACAATTAAATTAGATTCATGTTAATCAAACAGTGGCCAGTTTTTTAAAAATATCCCTAACACAATTCAGATTCTTTTGAAGGGCTCTGCCTCTCCTCTGTCTCCTGCATCCTCACCTCCAACAACTGAGAAGAGCTCAGGAGGTTCTTTGACACAAACATTGAGACAATCTGATCAGCTGCCTCTGCTGCTTCTTCCCAATCACTGGACCACTAGGGTAAACTGTCTGTTTTTGTCCAAGTTCTGAACTCATATCTCCTTTTGATCCTAATCTCACTAACCTGCAGAACAACCAATTTCTCCATGTCAATAGCTCTCTCTTTCTCTAGTTCTCTCTCCATCTCTAGCTCATCCACTGTCTCTCCTTCATTATCTACTGTTATCTTTCTGCTGTTTATCTCAGAGTGTACTTCTCATCTCTTGCTCAGTCTAAAACTAGAGGGCATAGGTTTAAGTTGAGTGGGGGGAGATACAAAGTCTACATAGTCTGTAAGTCTGTCTACCGCCTGACCATCATCGATCTGTATAGTCTGTAAGTCTATATAGACTGTCTACCGCCCTACCATCATCGATCTTCCTTGTCACTTCATCAAAGAACTCTAACATTTGTAAGGCACGATCTCCCATGCACAAAGCCGTGCTGACTACTCATAATCAAACCCTCTTTCCAAATGTCTGTACATCTTATCCCTTAGAATCCCCTCTAGTAACTTACCCACTACAGATGTTAGGCTTACCAGTCTATAATTCCCAGGTTTTTCTTCACAGCCCTTCTTAAATAAGGCCACAATATTTGCTACTCTCCAGTCAACTGGTATCTCACCCGTGGCGAACAATGATGCAAGTATCTCAGCCAGGCTCCTGCAATTACTTCTCTAGGCTCACATCGTGTTCTTGGATATACCTGGTCAGGGCCAGGAGATTAATCCTCCTTCGTACATTTTGACACGTCCATCACCTCTATTGTGATGCGAACTGTCCCCAGTATATCAGCACTAGCTTTCCAAGGTTCCCAAGTCATGTCTTACCTGAAAGAACCTCCCCCCCCCCAAGTCATGTCTTTCTCCACAGTGAACACAAAGGAGAATTAGTGTCCATTGTCTAGTTAAGCACACAAATTGCTTGGTAGAGTTTAATTGAATATTTCTGAGACCCCATACACTGCAGTGACTTTATCAACAAGGGGCTAAAGAAGTATTCTGGTGTGTTAAGAGAGGATGAATTCTGGAATTATGCATTCATGTCCTGAATCTTAATAATTATCACTTAGCTGGGATGTTTCAGTATGAAAGAATCCCATGTACTTGTCAGTATGGGTTTCCTCCCACAGTCCAAGGGTGTTCTGGTTAGATGCATTGGTCATGCTAAATTCTCCCTCAGTTACCCAAACAGCTGGAATGTGGCGACTGGGGGATTTTCACAAAAACGTCATTGCAATGTTAATGTAAGCCTACTTGTGACACTAATAAACTTTAAAACTTGAAAAGGTCATGTCCAATGGACCTGTTAAAGACAAATCACTGTTAGATTGCCCTGGGGCTTATATGATCAGGTCTTAGTTTTCTGAACAAGGTCTGTATCAGACTTAGAGCTGTGTCTTTGATTCTCTATAGCAGTTGTAGTATCCTTACGAAATATCCACCGCAACTACAACAGTTAGCCCAGAAAGCTTATATTATTGTGATCACAGCCCTTCAAATCGTTACTGATGTCACTACTAAATATTCTGAAACACAGCATTTCTACAGCAGAAAGGAAGCCACTCCTCAACAATTCAAACTCTGAATGATTGGGGATGTTACTGATCAGAGTCCACAATAAATTGCTATTTGTCAGGTGGAGGTAGATCAGCAGCAGGAGCTAGTGAAGAGAGTGATGGTAAAAACCAGACAGAACGACTCATTTGAAAAGCTGCTTTGGAAGGGATTTCATCCGAAACACAATCATTGTCACCGATGTGATAGAGTCCAATTAAACCTGATTTAAAAACTTGTCAGGACTCTGACCCTGATGTAACTTTTTTAAATTCATTCATGGGGCATGGGTGTTGCTGGCTGGCCAGCATTTATTGTCCATCTCTCATTGCCTGAGGGCTGTTGAGAGTGAACCACATTGCTGTGGCTCTGGAGTCACATGTAGCCTCCAGTTCATGCATATGTCAAACAGATAATTTCATTCATTACTTTTGATAACATGAATCTGAATCACCCTGACTGATCAGACAGAATCACAGCCATTAACCGTGGGTCCAGAACTGATTTTCTCAGAGGAGCCTGTCACCATTATTGAGACTAATTCTGAATTAGAGTTTTTATTCATGGATTTCAAGCCCTGTCCCCAAACATTGTGCTGACTCTCTGTATTACTTATGCAGTGACACTGCCACTCGGTCAGTGTTCCCCTGCTCTCTTTGTTGGAGTTTGAAGTGGCGGATAGTGGTAATAAGTAGTAACCCCCCCCGCCCCGGGCGACACTGACCTCTCACCTGACACCGTTCCGGTCAAATAGCAGGAGGGGGCGGAGCTGGAGGAGAGAACGACAGCGGCTGGTCCTCCAACCAGACTGAATGAGGGGCGGGGCTGGAGGACCGAGCGGCAGCGGCTGGTCCTCCAACCAGACAGAATGAGGGGCGGGGCTGGAGGACCGAGCGGCACGGGCTGGTCCTCCAACCAGACTGAATGAGGGGCGGGGCTGGAGGACCGAGCGGCAGCGGCTGGTCCTCCAACCAGACAGAATGAGGGGCGGGGCTGGAGGACCGAGCGGCAGCGGCTGGTCCTCCAACCAGACTGAATGAGGGGCGGGGCTGGAGGACCGAGCGGCAGCGGCTGGTCCTCCAACCAGACTGAATGAAGAGTGGGGCTGAGTGAAGCATGCGCAGATTAATGGCGATGGAGAGAAGATTTCTCGGATCCACAATCAGAAAAGGTGGGAATGGCGGGCGGAGGCAGGAATGGATCAGGTGGGGGGGATTAGGGAGGCTTCGTAATCATGAACAGCAAACCTCTGCAAAAAAATCTACCGCTATCCGAAGATGGTCCCGGCCCTTTGCGCAGAGCAGGGCCTCTGCTTTCTTCCAGCTCCAGAACCGGGTTAATTGCTGCAATCTTCATCCGGGCACTACCAATATGGAGCATGCACGGCCGCCATCTTTATTAGGGGCAAAAGCCCTCTATTAGGAGCGCATGCGCAGCCGCCTTCTTTATGAGGGGCAATGATTTTGAAATTCTCCCCAGTGACAGAACGTGAACAACTTGTCCACCAAACCACTTCACTCTTTCACTTCCAATTTCTTACTGATGAGGCAGAGCAACGGTGCAATCATTTGTATCATACTGACTTTTTAATAAAGTACTCCTAGATATTCCACAAAATTGTTGCAGTTCTTTGAAAAGGAGTGGCACAGTTGTTAGCACTGCTGTCTCACAGCGTCAGTGTTGTGTGATTCTGTCCCCTCTTGTCTGTGTGGGTTTTCATCCAGATGCTCCGGTTTCCTCTCATATCCATTGATGTGCAGGTTAGCTGGATTGGTCATGCTGAATTGCCTCTTAGTGCCCCAAAGTGTGTAGGTTAGGGGAAGTAACGGGATAAATCTGTGGGGTTATAGGCATAGGACCTGGGTGGGAAGTTTTGTCGGAGATTCAGTGCAAGAGTCCAGACCACTTGGCTGAGTGCATCAATTGAATCCAGCAGTTTTCATGGTCAATTTTTCCGAGTGCAGGCCCCACATGTTACCAGATTCATTCAGCTCATTTTCACAACCTGCCTTTGTGTTTTTGTAGGTTCTCTCTCAATCCTTTTTTCCTATTTCAAATCAATTTCACAGGGATTTGCAATTGGGAAACTGAAACCAAACATCACACCAGGGGCTGATAAAGTCGACCAATTTATCGTAACCTGAATATTGTCATATTTTGAATATGGAAGGAAAAAGCACCGTTCACAGTGGAGAGAAACCATACTCGTGTTCTGTGTGTGGACAAGGATTCAACGGATCATCTGGCCTGTCAAAACATAAATGCAGTCTTGATGGGAAGAAGCCATGGAAATGTGGGGAATGTGGGAAGAGATTCAATTACCCATCCCAGCTGGAAACTCATCAGCATGGTCACACTGGGGAGAGGCCATTCACCTGCTCTAACTGTGGGAAGGGATTCACTAAGTCATCCACCCTGCTGACACACCAACGCACACACACTGGGCAGAGGCCATTCACCTGCTCTATGTGTGGGATGGGATTCACTCAGTCATCCACGCTGTTGACACACCAGCGAATTCACACTGGGGAGAGACCTTTCACCTGCACTGAGTGTGGACAGGGATTCACTCATCAATCCACTTTGCTGACACACCAGCGAGTTCACACTAGGCAGAGACCGTTCACCTGCTCTGAGTGTGGGAAAGGATTTATTAATTTATCCAACCTGATGACACACCAAAGAAATCACACTGATGGGAGACGATTTAAATGTCTAGACTGTGGGAAATGTTATAAAACCTCTCAGGAACTGATGTACCATCAACAAGTTCACACTGACGAAAGACCATTCAGATGCTCTCACTGCGGAACTGGCTTCAAGCGATCATCTCACCTCACCGTTCACCAGCGCACTCACACAGGAGATAGACCATTCATCTGCTCTGAGTGTGGGGAGGGATTCACCCAATCATACACTCTGCTGAGACACCAGCGAGTTCACACTGGAGAGAGACCGTTCACCTGCTCTAGGTGTGGGAAGAGATTCACTCAATCATCAGCACTGCTAAGATACCAGCGAGTTCACACTGGGGAGAGGCTGTTCATCTGCAATGATTGTGGGAAGCGATTCACTCAGTCATCCAACCTGCTGACGCACCAGCGAGTTCACACCAGGGAGAGACCATTCAGGTGTTCTGAGTGTGGGAAGGGATTTACTCAGACATCCAACCTGCTGAGACACCAGCGAGTTCACAATTAACTCTAGAGATTAGATTCTGTTGTTGATCAGATTGAGAACTGAGCTATGTCCATTAGGTCTGTTTCTGCTGATGTTAATCAACTTCAGGTCAGTTATAGAGACTAATATTCTGGACAAAAATCAAATATTTATCTTTGATTTAAACATGCTGTGTCAAAACCTTTAAACATTTCTAATACAAATTAGTTCCTTTTGAAGGACTCTCCCTTTCTCTTGTCTCCTCTGTCTTCATCTCCAGCAACAAAGTGTGACGAGCTCATGGAGTTTTTTTTGTCACTAATATTGAGACAATCTGATCAGCTGCCTCTGCTGCTTCCCTCCCTTCCTCTGGCCTCTGGGCCAGACTGTCTGTATCCAAGCTCTGAATCACATCTTTTTCCAGTTTCTCTCCTATCTCCTGTCAGACTCTTTCATTGCTCATCTTGTCCACGAGACCTGCTTTCAACTCCCTTTACCCTTTTCCCACTAAACCACTGATAATCCAACTTCTCTGCATTACCTGATATTGTTAATGGACCTGTCTTTTCTGATACTCTCCATCTCACCTGTAATTCAACCTCATCATCCATCCTCAGAAAAAAAGAACTCTTAACCGCACTGTTGTTACAAACTACTGTCCCAACTCCAATCTCCCTTTCCTCTCCAAAGTCTTTGAACTTTGTATCTCCTAAGAACTTTTCCTTGGCCCTTCCCATTTCCCATGCTGTCATTGGGTGACATCATCCATTAGTTTGGAGGAAGATTGTAAAGTGTATCTTTTTGAGAGCGGAGTTTGGAAACACTCGTGTCACAGTAATTTCAGGGGAAATTTGAGGTGAAATCCACAGAGGATCGATTGAGTTGCATCTGCCACTTAATTTCAGAGTGGGAGTTGTCTGATTACAGTCAACCTGGGGGTTTAAAAGGACAATGTATTTACTGAGAATATTATAGCATAAGAAACTTTCTACCTGTGTTATCCTTGAAATCTGTACATTTGTGAATGTAAGTGGGAGTGAAGAAGTCTTGTATTATGGTCAAACTCTTTGTGTTTAATAAATATTTTATTGTTAAAATCTAATTGGCAGCCCTGTGACTCCCTTCCTCTATGTTTTCTAAACAAAATAAAAGTTATGGTTTTTTGAGCCAGGATTCCATTCTGGAATCATCCTGTCCAGTTATAACATCAACTGGGATTGTAACACTCACCATCTTGACTTTGAAATATATTGCTGTTCCTTTGCTGTCAGTGGGTCATAATCCTGGAACTCCCTCCCTAACAGCACAATGGTGTACCTACACCACAGGGATTGCAGCAGTTCTAGAAGGCAGTTCACCACCAGCTTCCCTAGGCCAATTAGGGATGGGCAATAAATGCTGGCCTGGCCAATGATGCCTATATTTTATTATTCAAGACAGGCTGTGGGCTTTGACCTCTGTAAATGAATAAAAAATAAGGTAACATCTGTTTTTAGCCTATTGAATTTCAATGACAGCGTTGCCTTCTCCTTTGTTATTATGTCCTGGGCCCATTACACCATTGTGCTTGAAGGATGAGAACCAGCCTGACTCCACTGTGTGTTATCTCTGACACAGTTATCAATGATGTGGATATGCCGGCGTTGGACTGGGGTAAACACAGTAAAAAGTCTGACAACACCAGGTTTTAGTCCAACTGATTTATTTGATAGTAAACTCACTAGCTTTCGAGGGGATTCCCTCTTCTTCAGGTGAATGGAGAGTCTGTGCTTTATATGCTCTGTCTGAGGCCAGAACTCTCCATTCACCGGAAGAAGTGGGAATCCCCTCGAAAGCTAGTGAGTTTACTATCAAATAAATCGGTTGGACGAAAACCTGGTGTTGTCAGACTTTTTACAGTTATCAATCCCCAAGCTGCTACAGACATCTTTCTTTCCTCAAACAAACACTCCATTCTCACAGTTTGTGGCCAGTTCTCCTGCACAATTTAATTCATTTTGCAGACATTGCTAATTCCAGCAAGGCTGCGACTTGACTACAATGACCAGCATGCTTTGCACATTGAACCCACAATGCAGTTCAGTGCAGTTTTTCAGACATCCTCAGTCTGGGTTCTTCTATCACCCTCGATGTTCCAAGTTACAACCATGAGCGACTCCACACACAGCATTACACCACAATTCATCTACACTGAATATAAAAGAAATAAGGCAAGTTACAACTGATTGGGGCACATGGTGGCACAGTGGTTACCACTGCTATTTCACATTGCAGGGACCCGGGTTCGATTCCTGGCTTGGGTTACTGTCTGTGTGGAATTTGCACATTCTCCCCATGTCTGCGTGGGTTTCCTCTGAGTGCTCCGGTTTCCTCCCACAGTCCAAAGCTGTGCAGATTGCATGGATTGGCCATGCTAAATTACTCCTTATTATCAGGGGGACTAACTATTGTAAATGCATGGGGTTATGGGGATAGGGCCTGAGTGGGATTGTGGTCAGATTGTGGGAGACTCGATGGGCCAAATGGCCGCCTCCTACACTGTAGGATTCTATGATTGCATATTTAAATAATACATTGATTTTCAGTAAGGCCATTGTGTTAAAAGCAGGTTGTTATGCTGAAGCTTTATAAAGCAGTGTTTAAACCACAATGTGAGTATTGTGTTTATATCCAGTCAGCACACTTCAGGAAGGATGGGAGAAGTGCAGAGGAGACTTATCAGAATGGTTCCAGCAATGAGGAATTTTAACTCCAAGGTCAGATTTGAGAAGCTGAAGTTGTTCGATTTGGAACGATGCAGGTGGAGGGGAGATCTGATAGAGGTGAACACCATTATGACAGGTTTGATTTGATTTATTATTATCACATGTATTAACAAGCAGTGAGAAGTATTGTTTCTTGTGTGCTATACATACAAAGCATACCATTCATAGGGAAGGAAACGAGAAAGTGCAGAATGTAATGTTACAGTCATAGGTAGTGTGTGGAGAAAGATCAACTTAATGCAAGGGAAGTCCATTCAAGAGTCTGACAGCAGCAGGAAAGAAGTTGTTCTTGAGTTGGTTGGTACATGATCTCAGACTTTTGTAGCTTTTTCCCGATGGAAGAAGGTGAAAGAGAGAATGTCTGGGACTCGTGGGGTCCTTAACTATGCTGGCTGCTTTGCCAAGGCAGCAGGAAGTGTAGTCAGAGTCAATGGATTGGAGGCTGGTTTGCGCGATGGATTTCATGACTTTTGTAGTTCCTTGTGGTCTTGGTCAGAGCAGGAGCCATACCAAGCTCTGGTACAACCAGAAAAAATGCTTTCTGTAAAAGTTGGTGAGAGTCGTAGCTGACATGCCAAATTTCCTTAGTCTTCCAAGAAAATAGAGGCATTGGTGGACTTCCTTAACTAAGTCAATTACTAGGGGGCATAGGTTTAATGTGCAAGGGGCAAGGCTTAAAGATGTACGAGGCAGATTTTTTACACAGAGAGTAGTGGGTGCCTGGAACTCATTACCAGGGGAGGTCGTGGATGCGGATACGGTAGTGACATCTAAGGGCATCTTGACAAGTATATGAATACGATGGGAAGAGAGGGATATGGTCTCTGGAAGGGTAGGGGGGGCATTAGTTTAGTCATTCAGTGCAGGCTTGAACGGCCGAAGGGCCTGCTCCTGTGCTGTAATTTTCTTTGTTCTATAGTGCTGGCATGGGGGTACCAGGACAGATTGTTGGTGATCTGGACACTTAGAAAATTGAAGCTCTCGACCCTTTCTACTTTCTCCCCATTGATGTAGATAGGGGCATGTTCTCCTTTATGCTTCCTGAAGTTGATGACAATCACCTTTGTTTTGGTGACATTGAAGGAGAGATTATTGTCACCACACCAGTTCACCAGATTCTCTGTCTCATTCCTCTACTCTGTCCCGTCATTGTACAAGACCCAACCCACTATGGTGGTGTCGTCAGCAAACTTGAAAATCAAATTGGAGGGAATTGAACAATCATAGGCGTACAAGGAGTATAGAAGGGGGCTGAGAACACAGCCTTGTGGGTTTAGATCAAGTGAAGAAGGAAATTGATCAGAATCTACAGAGACTGGGTTATGGGGAGAAAGCGGGAAAGTGGAACTGATCCACTTCAGATCAGCCATGATCTTATTGAATGGCGGGGCAGGCTCGAAGGGCTAGATGGCCTACTCCTGCTCCTATTTCTTATGTTCTTATGACTGCTGGAGGCAAGGCTGTTGATAAATGTAACCTTTAATTGCACATTGTTCGAACTATGCACAAACCCATGCTGACTCTATCTGACTGCACGGAGATTATCTATGTGTCCTATCCCCAGCTCCTTAATACCAGAATGAACATGATTCAGTTCTGCATGGGGTTGTTTATTTATTACTAACTTCAATAATAGATAGATAGATAAATAAATGAACATGATTCAGTTCTCTATGGGCTTAGCAGCAACAGCAGAATCCAACCCCTGCAGTGACTTGTGAACTCGCTGGTGTCTCAGCAGATTGGCTGACCGAGCAAATCTCTTCCCACATACGGAGCAGGTGAACGATCTCTCTCCTGTGTGAACCTGCTGGTGTCTCAGCAAGTGGGATGACTGAGTGAAGCTTTTCCCACACATGGAGCAGGTGAACGATCTCTCTCCAGTGTGAATTTGCTGGTGTCTCAGCAGGTCCTTAGTGCTTTTAAAACTCTTCTCACACTCTGAACATTTAAAAGGTCTCTGATCAGTGTGGACCAGTTGATGTGCAATGAGCTGGGGTGGCTGAGTGAATCCCTTCCCACACGTGGAGCAAGTGAAGGGTTTCTCCCCAGTGTGAATTCGCTCGTGTATCAGAAGGTGGGCTGAATCAGTGAATCCCTTCCCACACACACAGCAAATGAATGGTTTCTCCCCGGTGTGAACTCGCTGGTGTCTCAGACGGTGGGATGAATGGGTGAATCCCATCCCACACACCGAGCAGGTGAACGGTTTCTCCCCGGTGTGAACTCGCTGGTGTGTCACCAAATCCGGTTTACTTTTAAAGCTCTTCTCACAGTCAGAACACTGAAATGGTCTCTTATCAGAGTGAACTCGCTGGTGTGTTTGCAGCTGGGATAAACGCCCGAATCTCCTCTCGCACACGGAGCAGGTGAATGGCTTCTCCCCAGTGTGAGTGCGCTGATGGACTTGTAAATCATTTTTACTTTTAAATCTCTTCTCACAGTCAGAACATTGAAACGGTCTCTGTTCAGTATGAACAAGTTGGTGTGTCTGAAGGTGGGCTGACTGAGTGAATCCCTTCCGACACACTGAGCAGGTGAACGGTCTCACCACCATGTGAGTGCGCTGGTGTCTCAGCAGGTCCTTTGTGCTTTTAAAACTTTTTTCACAATCAGAACACTGAAACGGTCTCTGATTGGAGTGAACCTGCTGGTGAATTAGGAGGCTTGATAAAGCATGACATCCCTTCCCACATTCGAGGCAGGTGAATGGCCTCTCGCCAGTGTGAACTCGCCGGTGTGTATAGAGGCTGGATGAGTAAGCAAATCCTTTCCCGCACTCAGAGCAGGTGAATGGCCTCTCTCCAGTGTGAATGCGGCGATGAATATCCAATTCGGATGGGTAATTGAATCCCTTCTCACAGTCTCCACATTTCAATGGTTTCTCCATGGTGTGGGTATCCTCCAGGTTGGATAATGAATTGAAGCTTTGTTTATACAGAATTTGTTTTGGGTCACTATTCACTGAGAATGACGTGGGGGTTTTTTTCCAGACTGTTTAAACCTGTTTCCACATTCAGTACATCAGAAACCCTCAGGTGTGTGTGTCTCAGTGCTTTTTCAGTCACACTAATGTTTGAAAGCTTTTCCCGCACACAGAACAAACATTCCTCCTTCTGTAGACAAAGGTTGATGATATTCAGCTTCTGATGAATCAAATCACTGAAATAGATCTTGTTGTGAAGTTTGGTTTGAGGTTCAAAGCTTTAAATCTTGCTTCATAATACTCTGTAAAAACAGTTTACAAAAACCATTATTCTCAGTCCAGGATAGAAATTCTGAACAGACAATTTCAGTTTCTCTGGAACACGTTTTTTTCTCTCTTGTGTCCCAAATCTGTCAATCCCCATCCTACACACTCTCCCTCCTACTTGGGCTGAAATCCAAACCCATCTCACCATTTCTTTCTTCCACTCCCAGTTTTCTCTCTCCCTCTCCTCTGTCTGGTTTTTCACCTGACGAAGGGACTAATCCCGAAAGCTTGTGAGTCTATTATCAAATAAATCGGTTGGACTAAAACCTGGTGTTGTCAGACTTTTTACTGTGTTTACGCCAGTCCAACGCCGGCATACCCACATCATGGGTTCAGTTCTCCAGCTCCTGTCTGCAGACTGACAATAAAACCAATGGGTCTTATTGGGGGTGTTGGGGCCTCCAGCGGGTATTTGTGAATCCTCCATGCCCACCTCCCAGGGTTTCCTTCCTTCCCAGAGATCAGAGTCCTCATTGATTTGAGGCCAAAGTGTAACCTCTTATTTATTGTCCCCCTCCCCCATCCTCTGATGTGAACCATCCTCCAGTGGCTGAGCCAGGATGGGGCCGTTAACCTGGGTCTGTTCCCGGGAGGGAGAAGCCCCGCAGCTGCAAACCAGGGAGCTGACAATGATTCTGAAGGGTTTGCGGATCCACAAAGTGTTTCCAGACCCTCCCAGCCACCGCCTAACGCTGACTCCGCTTCTCCGGGACAAACAAGCACCAAGGACAGCAATTACACTGCGCATGCTCCACATCACAATGCCCGGGCACTGATTGACGGTGGCTCTGGACCAATGGGAAGAGGGGCCGGGGCTGGAGGACCGAGCGGGAAGGGGGCTGGTCCTCCAACCAATCGGAGTGAATGAGGGGCGGAGCTGGAGGACCGAACGCGAGCAGCTGGTCCTCCAACCAATCGGAGTGAATGAGGGGCGGAGCTGGAGGACCAACACTCCCATGAAACCCGGTGGATGTGGAGTGAACATTTCAGGAGGAGCCTGGAGCCGGCGGCTGGACTTCGGAAAGGTCCCATCCTGGTCTGGGAGCTGGAGCATGCGCGGTGCCTGCGGCAGACGGTGAAGAGCTCGAGCGAGCGGGTTTTAAATGGAGATTTTTACAAAGACCGAGTGCGGATCCAGAGCCCGAAATAAAACCAGAAACATAAATTGAGTTGGCAGGTGGGTGGTGAGGCTTTATAAACACCCGATGTCGGACTCAATTTGTGAAACAAGTTCCTCGGGCCTTCCGAAGGCTTCAGGCCCGAGTTAACATCCGCCATCTTTATAGGGAGCCACGTACTGCAAAGCGCATGCGCATCCGCCATATTTGTCGAGGTAAATTGGAATAACGCATGCGCAGCCACCGTACTTACTGAGGGTGAAACCAAATGAATAACCCATAGAGGACAAAAAAAAATCAGATTGATTTCATAACAAACTCTGTGTTGTAAAACTGGAATTTAGGGTTATAGGCAACAACAGCTTCTATTTATAAAGTACCATTAATATCAGTGTGGTTAACACTGCTGCCTCACAGCTCCAGGGACTCATGTTCGATTCCAGCTTTGGGTCACTGTGCGAAGTTGGCATGTTATCTCTGTGACTGTGTGGGTTTCCACTGGATGCCCTGGTTTCCTCCCACCATAAAAAGATGTGACGCTTAGGGGAATTGGCTATCCTATATTGCCCCTTCGTGTACAAAGATGTGCAGGTAAGGGGGATTAGTGGTGTAAAAACATGGGTTACGGGTATAGATCAGGGGTAAAATATTCAGAGAGTCAGTGCAGACTTGATGAGCCAAATGGTTTCCTTCTGCACTGTAAGAATTCTCTGAGAAGTTATCCTTCTGCGCTGAAGATCTAGTCACGAATGGTGGAGTGATTAAAATAGGGAATGTGTAGGAAGCCAGAATCAGAGCAGTGCTGGAGGTGATTCCAGAGATAGGTAGGAACTGGCTTTGGAGTGATTTTTACAAATTAGTTGTAAGGATGCATGAAAAATACAGATTTCATTTGGCTCTGATAGAATCCTACAGTGCAGAAGGAGGCCATTGGGCCCATCGTGTGTGCACTGACACAATCCCACCCAGGCCCTATTCCCATTACCCCGTGCATTTACCCTAGCTAGCCCCCAACACTAAGGAGTAATTTAGCATAGCCAATTCAGTTAACCCATACATGTTTTGGACTGTGGGAGAAAATTGGAGCATCCAGAGGAAATCCATGCAGACATGGGGAGAACTTGCAAATTTCACACAGACAGTGACCCAAGCTGAGAATCAAACTCAGGTCCCTGGTACTGTGAGGCAGCAGTGCTAATCACTGTGCCCCATGCCGCATTCAGCTCAGGGAGGAGGGAGAGTGTGTGGGACATAGATTTAATGTTTTGGGGAACAGCAGAAAAGTTGTTCCTTAGAAATTAGACTTGTCTGATCAGAATTTCTATCCTGGACTGACAGTAGTTTTGTAAACTCCTTTTGCAGGATATTTGAAGGGGAAGATTTACAGTCAGCAAAATGGAATCAAGTTCCACACCAAGATTGAACAGTCGCTCAATTCACCAGCACCTGAACACTATCAGCCTTTGAATGTGAAGTACGGGAAAAGATTTCAAACACCAGTGTGACCGGAAGAGCACCAAGACACACACATCCGAGTGGGTTTTCCAGTGAACTGACTGTGGAAAGAGCTTTAACCAGTTATACAGCCTGAAAAAATGTCACACCATTCACAGCAGTGAATCTGTGCATGTATTTGTGTGGACGAGGCTTCAACTAATCGCCTGATATGGAGAGACATGATGATACTGACACTGTAGAGAAACCGTGGATATGTGGGGACTGTGGGAAAGCATTCACTTGCCCATCCAAACTGGAAACTCATCGACGCACCCATACTGGGGAGAGACCCTTCACCTGCCCCGTGTGTTGGAAGGAATTTACTCAATCATCCTGCCTAATATTACACCAGCGAGTTCACACTGGAGAGAGACCATACACTTGCTCTGTTTGTGGGAAGAGATTCGTCCAGATGTATAACCTACAATTACACCGGAGAGTTCACACGGGGGAGAGGCCATTCACCTGCTCTGTGTGCGGGAAGCGATTCATTAATTCATCCAACCTTGTGACACACCAGCGAGTTCACACTGAGGAGAGGCCGTTCAGCTGCACTGACTGTGGAAAGAGCTTCAGACATTCATCCAGCCTCAAAGCACATCAGCGACTTCACACTGGGGAGAGACCATTCACCTGCTCAGAGTGTGGGAAGGGATTCACCACCTCCTCCCACCTGGTGACACACCAGCGACTTCACGAGTGAGTGCAGGGAGTGGATTCTGCTGTAGCTGCTGCTGTTAATCAGATCCAGGAATAAGCCACATTCATTCTGAAATTTGAGGTTTGTTTCTGCCGAATAATCCCTGTAGGTGGGCTGTTGGTTAATATTCTCAAGCTAGAGCTGATTGTGTTCTTGGGGTTGCAGTTTCCCTTTAAGAACTGCTGTCTGTGATCTTTCCCCATCATTTAGGAATTCTCATCACATTCTTTACAGTACAAAAAGAGGTCGTTCAGCCCATCACATCTGCACTGGCTCACTGAAAGAGCCTAATCCCACTGCCCTGCCATAACCCCTGTAACCTTGCACATTCTTTCTTTCCACATAACAATCCAATTCTCTTTTGAGTACCTTGATCAAACCTGCCTTCACCGCCCTCACAGGAAGTTTATTCCAGACTCCGACCACCCACTACCCCTCTACTGTGGCTACGTTCGCGGACAGGTGTCCCTGGAGAAGAAGCATGCAGTGTCCAGAGGCATCGTTGACGCACCCACGCCCGTTGAGCACCACAGGTGCTGGGGTGCATTATTGACCCGAATAATGACATTTTAATTTGACGTTTTCAAGTTTGCTTTGTACTTTGATTTTGTTTGGGCTGTTCCCCCTCCTCCTGGGGAGCTGTCCCTTTTACTTTGTCCTGATTTACCTTGAGTTTGGTTATTTGGTTTGACCTTAAAAGAAGCCAACATCCACTAGGTGAAAATAATTTTCCTCACATCACTTTGATTCTGTTTTCCCCATTAACGTAGATCTTTGCCCTCTAGTTCTTGATGTTCTCTTGGTGGGAACATTTTCTCACTCTTTCACTTGCCCAACTCCTCAGGATCTTGAATACCTCGCTCAATCTCTTCTTGACCATCTTTGTTCAGACAATTAACATTTATTTCTTCTGATGTTAATAATCTGTATCTGGGCGGGAGTTTAATATCTTGGTGTCTGTTAAATACATCAGCTTTGTTTCAAACACATGGTGTGTCAAATCCTTGATTTCTGCAGGATAAGAGATTAATTGATGTCCTGTTCTTTTCTCCTTTCTAACTCTAGATTATTTCAGTTTCAGACCTTCAGTTACACTCATTTTTAAAATTTGATTTATTATTGTCACATGTGAAAAGTATTGTTTCTTATGGACAAGTCTGAGCTCCCTATACCTTTCAGAGTGTCTGTCCCAGCCTTGAGATCCAGGGACGTTTTCAGTATTTAAAAACAGAAAGTAGTGAAAATTATAGTCCGTAGTTTTCCAAGTGTCAGTTGGTTGTGTCTCAGATTATTGGCTTTTCCTCGCTGTAATGAGTAATGTTAAGCTGATTGTTCTGTAATTGCTGTGTTTTTGAACAGGGATGTAACATTTACATTCTCTGTCCTTTGTCACCATTACTCTACAAGGAGGATTGGAAGATTGTGGCCAGAACCTCCACAAGTTCCATGTGAAGGACAGTCCGTGTCAGTGTGCAGCAGTCCCTCAATGTCAGACTAGAGTGTCAGCCGAGATAATGTACTCAGCTTGATGAGTATTTCCTGTTTATTGATGTGGATCATTCAGAAACAATGGACTCTGATGATGTCATCCAGTCCTGCTGCAATGATGTCATAGAGACTATTACATCACGGTGGAACCTTAGTGATGAAAACAGTTTTGTTCCAGATGGGAGGTGATGGTCAATGGTATTATCTCTAGACTATTAATCCATAAACTCAGCTAATGTTCTGGGGACTGGGTTCAAATCCCACCATAGCAAGTGGTGTAATTTGAGAAAGAACAAGCAAATAGAAAATTACAGCACAGGAACAGGCCCTTTGGCCCTCCAAGCCTGCACTGACCATGCTGCCCGTCTGAACTAAAAACCCGTCTGGGGACCATATCCCTCTATTCCCATCTCATTCATGCATTTGTCCAGGCACCCCTTAAGTCACTATCATATCTGCTTCCACTAACTCCCGGCATTGAGTTCCAGGCATCTACTACCCCCTGTAAAAAAAAACTTGCCTCATACATCTAATTCAATAAAAATAATTGAATCCAATAAAAAAAAATCAGAATTAAGAATCTACTGCTGACCATGAAACCATTGTCAATTGTCAGGAAAAAAAACATTTGGTTCAGTAAAGTAAAACGTAAAGTTTATTTATTAGTCACAGGTAAGCTTACATTAACAGTGCGGTGAAGTTACTGTGAAATTCCCCTAGTCGCCACACTCCAGCATTTGTTCAAGTCAACGCACCTAACCAGCATGTCTTTCAGATTGTGGGAGGAAACTGCAGTACCCGGAGGAAACCCACACAGAAAACACACAAACTCCACACAGGCAGTGACCCAAGCCGGGAATCGAACCCAAGTCCCTGGCGCCATGAGGCAAGTGTTAACCACTGTGACACCCCACGAATGTCCTTTCGGGGAAGGAAATCTGCTGTCCTTACCTGTCTGGCCTACAAGTGACTCCAGAGCCATAGCAATGTGATTGACTGTCAACTCCCCTCTGAAATGGCCTAGTAAGCCACTCAGTTCAATGGCAACTAGGGATGGCAATAAATGCTGGCTATGCAGTGACGCCCATGTCCCACGAATGCATAAAAAATCCCCACAGTTTAAATTCACACAGCCATTCTGTCTCCTTTTGTAATTACCACTCACTTCACCAGTTTAAAAAAAATCAGAATGTACCCACAGAAAATATTTTAATTTCTCAGGTTTTCTTGACATATCAGTAGAAATGGATGTCAATGAACATAATTCATTCCTGGATGTGATTTATAGTAAAATCCAGTCACTGATTATTTGTGAACTCGCTGGTGACTCATCAGGGTGGATGAGCGAGTGAATCTCTTCCCACACACGAAGCAGATGAATGGTCTCTCCCCAGTGTGAATTCACTGGTGTCTCTGCAGGGTGGCTGACTGAGTAAATCCTTTCTCACACTGCAAACAAATGAATGGCTTCTCCCCAGTGTGAGTCCGCTGGTGTGCAGTCAGTTGACATAATTGCCTAAACCCAGTCCCGCAGTGAGAGCACCTGAACGGTCTCTCGTTGGAATGCAATTAACAGTAGCAATAACAGCAGAATCACACTCCTGTGATCACTGGTGAGTTCGCTGGTGTCTCACCAAGTTGTGTGACTGGGTGAATCTCTTTCCACACATTGAACAAGTGAACGGCTTCTCCTCACTGTGAACTTGTTGATGTCTCAGCAGAATGGATGACCGGGTGAATCCTTTCCCACACTCAGTGCAGGTGAACGGTCTCTCCCCAGAGTGATTTCGCTGGTGTGCGAGCAGAAGTTTTCTGCTTTTAAAGCTCTTCTCACAGTCAGAACATTTGAATGGTCTCTCATTTGTGTGAACAAGTTGGTGTGAAGTAAGAGAGGATAAACAAGTGAATCCCTTCCTGCACACAGGGCAGGTGAACGGCCTCTCCCCAGTGTGAATTCGCTGGTGTACAGTGAGGTCACCTGATCGCCTGAAGCCAGTCCCACAGTGAGAACACGTGAATGGTCTCTCATCAGAGTGAACACATTGATGGTGACGCAGTTCCTCAGAACTTTTATAGCCCTTGCCGCAGTCTGGGCATTTAAACAGTCTCTCTTCACTGTGAACTTGTTGGTGTTTCTGCAGGTTGGATGATCGGTTAAATCCCTTCCCACATTCAGAGCAGGTGAACGGCCTCTCTCCAGTGTGAATGCGCTCATGTGCCACAAGGTGAAATGATGTCCTGAACCCCTTCTGGCAGTGGGAGCAGCTGAATGGTGTGGAACCGGTGTGAATGTACTGATGCTCCCGCAGTGTGCGTGGAGTTTTAAAACTCTTTCCACACTCAGAGCATTTAAATTCTCGCTTGTCGGTGTGAACTCGCTGGTGTCTCTGCAAGGCAGAGAAATCTGTGAATCCCTTCCCACACATGGAGCAGGTGAATGGCCTCTCCCCTGTGTGAATGTGCCGATGTATCAGCAGGGCCGATGAATGAGTAAATCCTTTTCCGCATTCGGAGCAGGTGAACTGCCTCTCCCTGCTGTGAATGCGCTGGTGTATCAACAGGCCAGCTGACTGTGTGAATCCCTTCCCACACACAGGGCAACTAAAAGGTCTCTCTCCAGTGTGAATGCGTCGGTGATTTTCCAGGTCAACTGGGTAATTGAATCCTTTCCCACAGTCTCCACATTTATACGGTCTCTCCCTGATGTGACTGCGCTTGTGTCTTGACAAGCCAGACGATCGTTTGAAGCCTTGTCCACACACACAGCACATGTACGGTTTCTCCCCACTGTAAACGGTACTTTTTTCTTCCATGTTCGAAGGCTAATGATATTTAGATCCTGATGAATTGAGGCACTCTGTAAGATTTTGATGTGATCCTTGATTTACAATTGTCTATAATTCCTTACCTTCTAATCCTGTGAAAAATGATGTGAAAACAGAAAGAAGGAAACATGAGAGACAAGCCATAAATACACAAAGGCAAGATGTGAGATTGAGCTGAATGAATCTGATAAATTGTGGGATTGGGAATCAGAAAAGGGATAATGAAAACTGCTGGATTGTCATAAAGCTTCAAACTATTCACCAGTGCACTGAGGGAAAGGAACCCTTCATCCCTTCAGAGCCCACAACAAGAATCCAGCCTTCATGCGTGAAGAGGGAGAGGTCAGAAAGGAAGGTGATGGAAAGAGATTTTATACATCAGCAACTCAACAAGGATTTTGGCAGAATTTCCCAAATCCACAGTCTTTCCCACCTGGAAGTACCACAGCAGCTGAGACATGGGAAAATCACGCAACTCCTTTACTTGGACAAATATCACTATTCCTTCAATGTGACTGGGTTAAAATCCTAATACTGTTGCATTGTGGGAGCACCTTTACCACATGGACTGCAGAGGTTTAAGAAAAAGGCCAACTATACAATCACAAAGGATAACTGGTGATTGGTAACATATCACTGTCAGTGCAGGATAGTAATTCAGGACAGTAATCGGGGCCTTGTGAGTAACGTCCACATCCTAAGAAGTTTTATTTTTTGCAAATCTATACAAAACCTGCAATAAGAGAAAACACACGACCACTACAATCTAAAAGGACAGTGGACAGGCGGGAAAACCACCATTTGGAAGTCCCCCTCCAAGCTACTCACTATCCTGATTTGGAAATATGTTGTCATTCTTTCACTGGCATTGGATCAAAATCCTGGAATTCCCTCCCTAACTGCATTGTGGGTGTACTGACCACATGGACTGCAATGATTCAAGAAGGCAGCTCACCAACACCTTTTCAAGGGCAATTAGGGATGGGAAATAAGTGCTGGTCTAATCCAATGACACCCATCTCCATTGAATGATTTTGAGAAATGACCCGGAATATCGATGAGAATACGATTCTGATAATTACTAAGTGAAATACTTCACTCCGTCACATCACTTTCTGAGTTTACATTTGACTGGAGCTCTTGGATTCCGCTGTTAATTGCTACTGCTTTTGGAACACTTTTGGGCATTTGCAATTCTCCACCTCTTCCACTCCCCTTCTTTCTGATGGATAATGAAGATCTGTGCACATAGATTTCTGTATAACTTGGTTCCTCCTTTGACTAATTTATAGAAACCGCCCCCGTTCCCCAATCTACACGCAATAGTAAAAACATAATGAGCTCCTAATAATGACTTTCAATGGCAGAGCACTGACCCAGCATTCCCCGCGGTGCTGAATGTCCCCTATTCACACCAGAGGCCGGCACCGCACAGGCGCATTACTCCTCTATTGGAGCATGCGCACTGTCAGTAATGGCGATGGGGGTGAGTCTCTGCTTTTGCCTCTTTGCAGCGGGGAAGGGAGAGAAAACTCTGAGGGAGCGGACTCTGAATAAGGAGAGTTTCTAAATACCTGGCGAGTGCCTCAAAGTCCGATTAAGACTCTGCCGCTCCCGCGTTTGCAGCTCCGGATGTTTTCCCCTCCGAGGCCCAAGTCCAGGATGACGGCCGCCATCTTGGTTCAACGAGGAGCGCATGCGCCGGGATATTCTTGACGCAACTATATAGGGCGGGCCTAAGGTTATTCTCTTCCCACCGGGTCCTAGTGTCCGGTACAACCACAATTGGATTGGTGACTAATGTTTAAAAATGGCTATTCCCTGTATTAAAGTTCCTGCCCCCTTGCACTAACCCCTTGGTTCCCCATTACTAGAATTTTTCTTTTGTCTTCTACCACGAAGACAGATAGATGCAAAGTATTTATTGCATTTCTCTGCCATTTCCTTGTTCACAGTAAAAAGTCTGACAACACTTTGTCAGGTGACGAAGAGACGAACCCCGAAAGCTTGTGAGTTTACTATCAAATAAATCGGTTGGACTTAAACCTGGTGTCGTCAGACTTTTTACTGTGTTTACCCCAGTCCAACGCCGGCATATCCACATCATTTCCTTGTTCCCCATTATATTTTCCCTTTCATCTGCCTCTCATTGACAATATTTACTTTCACTCACTTCTCCCTATTCACATACATACAGAAACATTTAAAAATCTACTTTGTAAACTTTTACTGGTCTACACCTAAAAAGGGAATTGAGCTCAGAAGTGATTTTAAAACAGTTTATTAAGAAGCAACATTTAAAACAAGATGCATCAGTTAAACAGACAGGAAAAGTACCTGACCTGTGAGAGAGGTTTACAGATCCCAGAGGACAAGCAGACGGCTGAAGTGAATGTTGATGTCCATAGCTGGTACCTATGGAAGGTTCACTTCAATGAGCCTGATTGGGGAGAAACCAGTCAATTTGAAACCTCCTTGCTCTTGAGGGCCTATTTTCACCTTTACATGTAGTTAGTTAGCATAAGAGCCAATGGTGTCGGGGTTAAAAATGTCTTGTTTCAGAGCTTGTGTTAGACACAGGTCCTTAACAGGGAGAGAGGCTTGTCCCGTGTTTGTCAGCTGGCAAGCTTTCTTCCGGAGAGGGATGGCTTTTTCTATAATATTCCATCAGTATCCAAAGATTTTATAAGGCTATTAGATGGTGATTTCTTACAATCTGTTACTTGGATTCAACATATCGCCATTCCTGTGCTGGCACTGCAGGGGCTGGGGTGCGTTATTGACCCTAATAATCACATTTCAATTTGATGTTTTTAAGTTTCCTTTGTACTTTGATTTTGTTCGGGCTGTGCCCCTTCCTTTTGGGGAGCTGCCCCTTTTACTTTCTCCTGATTTAACTTGAATTTGTTTATGTGGTTTGACCTTAAAAGATGCCATTCTTGTGCTGAGGGAATTTCTGTTCCAGATGGGATGGGTGACATTTGGAGACTTTTGATTCTCCACCAGTTCCCATTCCCCTTCTTTCTGATGGACAGTGGCAGTGTCACTGTGTGTAATGTGCAAGTGAGTAAGAATTCTCAGCAAGGATTAATCAACACTTTCTAATTGGAGATGTTCATCAGTGCAACCTCTCATATACTGAACAGCGGAATTCGGGCCAAGATCAGTAGGGCGACACGGTAACACAGTGGTTCGCACTGCTGCCTCATAGCGCCAGGGCCTGAGTTCAATTCTCGACTTGGGTCACTGTCTGCGTGGACTCTGCATGTTCTCCCTGTGTCTGCTTGGGTTTCCTCTGGGTGCTCCGGTTTCCTCACACATTCGAAAGATGTGCTGGTTAGGTGCATTGGCCATGGTAAATTCTCCCTCAATGTACCCAAACAGGTGACTAGGATGGCGACTGGGGGACTTTCACAGTAACTTCATTGCAGTGTTAATGTAAGCCTACTTGTGATACTAATAAAGAAACTTAACTTAAACAATTTGAGATTGAAGTAAAAGTTCTAAATCTTGTTGTCAACTCATTTCTGATGGACAGCGGTAACTGCAACCCCAGGAGCACAATCACCTCTTGATCCAGAATATTAACCTCCAGCCCAGTTACTGGCTGTATTAACATCATGATGTGGGTATGCCGGCGTTGGACTGGCGTAAACACAGTAAAAAGTCTGACAACACCAGGTTTTAGTCCAACCTATTTATTTGATAGTATTCTCACAAGCTTTCGAGGGGACAGCCTCTTCGTCAGAACTCTCCATTCACCTGACGAAGAGGCTGTCCCCTCGAAAGCTTGTGAGAATATTATCAAATAAATAGGTTGGACTAAAACCTGGTGTTGTCAGACTTTTTACTGTATTAACATCAGCAGAAACAAACTCCTGCTGTCAGAATGAAAGGACCTGGTTGTCATTAACAGCAGCATCTAATCCCTGCCGTCACTTGTGAACTCGCTGGTGTTTCAGTAATTGAGATGAATCAATGAATCCCTTCCCACACTCGGAGCAGGAGAACGGCCTCTCCCCAGTGTGAACTCGTTCATGTCTCAGCAGTTGGCATGAATCAGTGAATCCCTTCCCACACATGGAGCAGGTGAATGGCTTCTCCCCGGTGTGAGCTCGCTGGTGTACAGTGAGACTGCCTGAGTGTCTGAAGCTCCTTCCACAGTCAGTGCAGCTGAATGGTTTCTCCCCAGTGTGAACTCGCTGGTGTTTCAGCAGAGTGGATGAAAGCTTAAAGCTCATTCCACAGTCAGTGCAGCTGAATGGTTTCTCCCCAGAGTGAACTCGCTGGTGTGCCACTAGGTTCGAGGAATTAATGAATCCCTTCCCACACACGGAGCAGGTGAATGGCCTCTCCCCACTGTGAACCCGCCAGTGTAGTGCTAGATTGTATGACTGAATGAATCTTTTCCCACACACAGAGCAGCTGAACGGCCTTTCCCCAGTGTGAACACGCTGATGTAATGCCAGGTTGGATGACTGAGTGAAATCCTTCCCACATATGGAGCAGGTGAAGGGTCTCTCCCCAGTGTGAGTGCGTCGATGAGTTTCCAGTTTGGATGGGCAAGTGAATGCTTTCCCACAGTCTCCACATATCCACGGTTTCTCTGTGGTATCAGTGTCATCATGTCTCTCCATGCTGATAATCAGATGAAGCCTTGTCGACACACACAACACATGTCCATTTCTCCTCACTGAATGGTGATGTTTTTTCAGGCTGTGTAACTGGTTTAAGCTCTTTCCACAGTCCGTTCACTGGAACACTCTCACTTGGGTGTGCGTGTGTCTCGGTGCTTTTCCAGTCACACTGATGTTTGAAATCTATTCCCACAGACAAAACAAACAAACATTTCTCCTTCCACATTCCAAGTACGATGATATCCAGGTCCTCAGAATTGAGTGATTCTGTCAGATCTTGATGTGATATTTAGTTTCAGATTCCCATCTGCAATCCTCAACTTCTAATAGCTGTAAAAACAGTCAATAAAAGTCACCACTGACAGTCCAGGATAGAAATTCTGAACGGACAATTCTAGTTTCTCTGCAATTTTTTCCTCTTGAACCCCCAGAGTTGCAGATCCCCATCCCACACACTCTCCCTTAAAGTTTGTTTATTAGTCACAAGTAAGACTTACATTAACACTGCAATGAAATTCCCCTCATCGCCAGCACCTGTTTGGGTCAATGTACCTAACTCACACGTCTTTCCAACTGTAGGAGGAAACTGGAGCATCCGGAGGAAACCCATGCAGACACAGGGAGAACATGCAAACTCCACACAGTGACCCGAGCTGGGAATCAAACCCAGGACCCTGGCACTGTGAGGAAGCAGTGCTAACCAATGTGCTACCGTGCCACCCCTACTATAAATGTACTGGGATGATTTAAGAACATAAGAAATAGGAGCAGGAGTAGGCCATCTAGCCCTTCGAGCCTGCCCCGCCATTCAATAAGATCATGGCTGATCTGTTGTGGCTCAGTTCCACTTTCCCGCCCTCTCCCCATAACCCTTAATCCCCTCTCTTATCAAGAACCCATCAACCCACTTCTTAAAAATATTTAGCGAGGCAGCCTCCACCACTTCAACGGGCAGAGAATTCCAGAGATTCACCACCCTTTGAGTGAAGAAGTTCCTCCTCAACTCCGTTCTAAACCGCCTCCCCTTTATCTTGAGGCTGTGCCCCCTAGTCCTACTGTCTTTTTTGAGCAGGAAGAGTCTCTCCACCTCTATCCTATCCATCCCATTCATCATCTTATACGTCTCAATGAGATCTCCCCTCATTCTTCTAAACTCTAACGAGTACAAGCCTAGTTTATTCAGCCTCTCCTCATAGCTCAATCCCCTCAACTCCGGTATCAGCCTAGTAAACCTCCTCTGCACTCCCTCCAGGGCCAAAATATCCTTGCGCAGGTGCGGCGCCCAAAACTGCACACAGTACTCCAGCTGCGGCCTCACCAATGCCCTATACAGCTGCAGCAAGACCTCCCTACTTTTATATTCAATCCCCCTCGCTATGAAGGCCAGCATCCCATTCACCTTCCTGACCACCTGCTGCACCTGCAAGCTGGGTTTTTGCGACTCATGCACAAGGACCCCGAGGTCCCTCTGCACCGTCGCCTGCTGCAGTTTTTCGCCACGTAAGTAATAGTCCTTCCTACCATTCTTCCTACCAAAGTGGACCACCTCACACTTGCCAACATTAAATTCCATTTGCCATTTCCTGGCCCATTCGCCCAGCCTATCTAGATCCTTCTGCAGACTCTCCACACCCTCCGCACAATTTGCCTTTCCGGGTGTTTATGAAGCCTCACCGCCCGGATCCATTTATGTTTCCGGTTTGATTTCGGGCTCTGGATTCGCGCCATTCAAAATTTCCATTTAAAACCCGCTGGTTCCAGCTCCTCACCGCCTGCGGATCCACAAAGTGTTTCCAAATCCTCCAGTGGCTGAGCCAGGATGGGGCCGTTAACCTGGGCCTGTTCCCGGGAGGGAGGGAGGGAGAAGCCCCGCAGCTGCAAACCAGGGAGCTGACAATGATTCTGAAGGGTTTGCGGATCCACAAAGTGTTTCCAGACCCTCCCAGCCACCGCCTAACGCTGACTCCGCTTCTCCGGGACAAACAAGCGCCAAGGACAGCAATGACACTGCGCATGTTCCACATCACAATGCCCGGGGGCTGATTGACGGCAGGTCCGGACCAATAGGAAGAGGAGGCGGGGCTGGAGGACCGAGCGGGAGTGGCTGGTCCTCCAACCAATCGGAGCGAATGAGGGGCGGGACTGGAGACCAACACTCAGAAGAAACCCGGTGAGTGCGGAGCAAACATTGCAGCAGCGGAGGGGGAGGCGCTGGAACCGGCGGCTGGATATTGGGGAGGGTCTGGAAACACTTTGTGGATCCGCAAACCCTTCAGAATCATTGTCAGCTCCCTGGTTTGCAGCTGCGGGGCTTCTCCCTCCCTCCCGGGAACAGGCCCAGGTTAACGGCCCCATCCTGGCTCAGCCACTGGAGGATGGTTCACTTCAGAGGATGGGGGAGGGGACAATAAATAAGAGGTTACACTTTGGCCTCAAATCAATGAGGACTCTGATCTCTGGGAAGGAAGGAAACCCTGGGAGGTGGGCGGGGAGGATTCACAAACACCCGCTGGAGGCCCCAACATCCCCAATAAGACCCATTGGTTTTATTGTCAGTCTGCAGACAGGAGCTGGAGAACTGAACCCAGACAGAGGAGAGGGAGAAAACTGGGAGTGGAGGAAAGTGAATTGTCTGTTCAGCGTTTCTATTGTGGGCTGATTTTTAAAGCTGTTTTTACACATGGTTACAAGTTGACGATTTACACACAGAAAACTCAACTCCAAGAGAAATATTTGTCCCCCTGTAATTTATATTCTGCATTGGTTGTGATGTCTTTTGTAAACACAGATTACAGCTTTCAGGAAAGATTAAATGGATTGAAGTTTTTGCCTTTACAGCAGTGACCTGCTTTAAAATTATCAGTGCCTTGGACAGGGGAAATGTGGAAAGAATGCTTCCATTTGTGACAGAGTCTAAAAGGAGGATCAATCAATAAACAAAGACTCATAAATACTAGATAGTTACTAATAAATCCAAGAAGGTAATAAGGATAAATTTCTTCACTCACAGGTTTAGAAGTACCAGAGAAATGAGTTGAGGAAATTGCTGAGATTGTTTCAAAAGGAAACAGGAGAAACACACAAGAGGAATAGAAAAATCAACTGAAAGGCTGTGATGAGGTACATGGGACAGGAGAAGATGTGTCAAGTATAAAGAATTAAACTGAATGGTTTGTTTGTGTCTTGTATATTCAAAGTAATTCAATGTAAACTCCTTTTCCAGAATATCTGCAGACGGGCGATTCAAACCAAACGTCTCGAGATCTGATAGTGTCACACAATTCTTCAGGATCTGAATATCAGGCCAATGAATGTGGAAGGAGAAATGTTTGTCTATTTTGTCTTTGGGAAATTATTCAACATCATTGTGACTGGAAAAGCCCTGAGACACAGACATCTGTTATTTTTCCACAGCCGGAACAGAACTTTAACCAGTTACACAGTGTGAAAAAAACCACATTTACATCAGCTAGACACCGTACTCATGTTCTTTGTGTGAACCTGGTTTCAACTGATTGTATAACCTGGAGAGACATGAGGACACCTGCACCATGTGAACAAGGAGCAGCAATAGGCCATTCGGCCCCACAGGCCAGTTCCACCATTTAATAACATCATGGCTAATCTGATAGTGAGCTCAAATCTGCATTCTGCCTACGCCCGATAGCCTGTCAATAATCATGGAGAAACCCTGGAAATGTGCGGACTGTGGGATAGGATTCAATTACCCATCTGAATTGGAAACCCATCGACGTATTCACACTGGGGAGAGACCATTCACCTGCTGTGTGTGTGGGAAGGGATTCACTCAGTCATCCAGCCTGTACACACACCAGCATGTCCATACTGGTGAGAGGCCATTCACCTGTCTTCAATGTGGGAAGGGATTTAATGCCTTATCAAACCTCCGGACTCACCACCAGGTTCACTCTGATCAGAGACCATTTAAATGTTCTGATTGTGAGAAGAGCTTTAAAAGCAGAAAGGATTTACTGGTTCACCAACGCACTCACACTGGGGAGAGGCCGTTCATCTGTGACATGTGTGGGAAGGGATTCACTCAGTCGTCCCACCTCCTGACACACCAAAGTGTTCACACTGATCAGAGACCATTTAAATGTTCTGATTGTGAGAAGAACTTTAAAAGTAAAAAGGATTTACTGATTCATCAACGCACTCACACTGGGGAGAGGCCATTCATCTGCCCCGTGTGTGGGAAGGGATTCACATGTTCATCGCAGCTCCTGAAACACCGATTTGTTCACACTGATCAGAGACCTATCAATTGTTCTGAATGTGAGAAAACATTTAAAAGCAAAAAGGATCTTCTGAAACACCAGCAAACTCACACGGGGGAGAGGCCATTCACCTGCTCTCTCTGTGGGAAGGGATTCACTCGATTAGCCCACCTTCTGAGACACCGTCGAATTCACACTGGGGAGAGGCCATTCACCTGCCCTGTGTGTTGTCAGGAATTCATTGACACATCCGACCTTCTGATACACCAGCGAGTTCACACTGGAGAGAGACCTCACACTTGCCTCCTGTGCGGCAAGAGATTCACTCAGTCATCCCACCTGACTACACACCAACTTGTTCACACTGATCAGAGACCTTTTGAATGTTCTGATTGTGAGAAGAGATTTAAAAGTAAACAGAATCTGCTGAAACACCAGCGAGTTCACACTGGGGAAAGGCCGTTCAACTGTTCCATGTGTGGGAAGGGATTCGCTCAGTCAAACAACCTGCTGAAACACCAGCAAGTTCACAGGCGACAGCAGGGGTTGGATTCTGCTGTTATTGCTGCTGTTAATCACATCCAGGACTGAATAGTGTCTGGTTACCAATGAGGTTCCACAGTTTTGTGGTATATATCAATGACTTAGACTTAAATGTAAGGGTCATGATTCAGTTTGCAGATGATACAACTATTGTATTTGTGTTTAACAATCCAGAAGAAAGCCGTGGACTGCAGGAAGATATCAGTGGGCTGGTCAGATGGGCAGAAAAATGGCTCATGGAATTCGATCTGGAACGGTGAGAGAGAATGAATTTGGGACATTAGACAAGACAAGGGAATGAACAATAAAGGGGATGATGCTGAGAATTATAGAGGATCAGAGAGAACCTGGAGTCAACATCCAGGCATCTGTGAAGGAGGCTGGACAGGTAGATCATAAGACCATCAGATATAGGAGCAGAATTAGGCCATTCAGCCCATTGAGTCTGCTCTGCCGTTCAATCAAGGCTGATAATTTTCTCCATCAGGTGGTCAAGAAGACATTTGGCCAAAGACTAGTTTATAAGACGAGGGAGATTATGCTCAAATTGAAGCAGAGCGGGAATAAATGGATCCTTTTTAGAGTGGCAAGCAGCGACTAGTGGGTACGGCAGGGTTCAGTGCTGTAACCCCAACTGTCCGTAATATACATTAATAGTTTGGATGAAGAAATTGAATGCAATATCTCCAGTCTTCAGACGACACTAAGCTGGGTGGCAGTGTGTGCTGTGAGGAGGATTCTAAGAGGCTACAGGGTGGCTTGAACAGGCTGAGTGGGCAAATGCAATATAATGTGGATAAATGTGAGGTTATCAAGTTTGGTGGCAAAAACAGGAAGAAAGATTATTATCTGAATGGTGGCAGTTTAGGAAAAGAGGAAGTGCAGTGTGAGCTGGGTGTCATGGTGGGACAGTTGCTGAAGGTTGGCATGCAGGTACAGCAGGCAGTGAGGAAAGCAAATGGTATACTGGCCTTCATAGCAAGAGGATTTGAGTATTGGAGTAAAGATGTTTTGCTGCAGTTGTACAGGGCCTTGGGGAAGCCACACCTTGAGTATTGTGTGCAGTTTTGGTCTCCTAGTCTGAGGAAGGGCATTCTTGCTATTGAGGGAGTCCAGTGAAGATTCACCGGACTGATTCCTGGAATGGCAGGACTGACAAATAGAGAGACTGGATCAACTGGACTTATACTCACTAAATTTAGAAGAATGAGAGGGGTTCTCACAGAAACAGATAAAATCCTGATGGCACTGGACAGGCTATATGCAGGAAGAATGTTCCTGAATTTGGGGAAGTCCAGAACTAGGAGTCACAGTTGAAGAATAAGGGGTAAGCAATTCGGGACTGAGATAAGAAAGAACTTCTTCACTCAGAGTTGTGAACCTGTGGAATTCTTCACCACAGAAAACTCAGGGACCAGTTCGTTAGATATATTCAAAAGGGAGCTGGACGTGGCCCTTATGGCTAAAGGGATCAAGGGGTCTGGAGAGAAATGGGAGTGCGATACTGAAAGTGCGCGATCAGCCGTGATAATGAATGGTGGAGCAGGCTCAAAGGGCTGATTGGCCTACTCCTCCACCTATTCTCTATGTTTCTATATTTAGAAAATGATTCTTAGACGTCATAGGAGGAGGCCATTTGGCCCATTGAATCTACACTGACAACAATCCCACCCAGGCTCTAGACCTGTAACCCCACATATTTACCCTCTAACTTATGCATCAGGGCAATTTAGCATGTTCAGTCCACCTGACCCGCACATCTTTGGGCTGTGGGAGGAAACTGGAAGAAATCTATACAGATACAAGGAGAACCTGTAAACTCCACACAGACAGTGACCCAAGCCGGGAACCGAATCCGGGTCTCTGGAGCTGTGAGACAGCACTCCTAACTACTTACCCATCCCTAACTGCCCTCCCAGCATCGGAGGAAACCCATGCAGATACGGAGAGAACGGGCAGTCACCCAAGACTGGATTTGAACCGGATCCCTGGCACTCTGAGGTAGCAGCGCTAACCACTGTCCCACAGCTCTCTGTGTGGAGTTTGCATGTTCTCCCTGTGTCTGTGTGGGTTTGCCTAGTGTGCTCCAATTTCCTCCCACATTCCAAAGATGTGCAGATTAGGGGGATTGGCCATGCAAATTACCTGTTAGTGTATGGGTTAGGGGAATTAATGCAGTAAATACATGGGGTTAGGGTTCAGCCTACATAAGAGTCTGTAAGACTCAATGGGCTGAATGGCCTCTTTCTCCACTGCAGTGATTTTATAAGAAAGATTATTTAATATCTTCAAACCTGATTCAGCATTCCTCCTCTTCACAGCACATGAATTTTTCTTTAAGATCAATTGTTTCTTTATAGTCTGTGTTGTTCTGAATGATGACAGTATTAACCTTATCCCAAACCTGCCCTAACCTTCCTGTTGGTTCATTTATTGAAGCAAAGGTGTATTGTTTTAATGGTGACAATCCCTGTCTGCTCGGTTATTCCTTTAACTCAGCCCTACAATTGCTGTGAATTGCTCTCTCATGTTCTCACATCTCAGTGACAAATGTTGATGTGTTTGTTCCACACCCACAGGATTCCATCTGTTTAAAGCCACAAACAGAAAGGTCCAGTTTTTCTCCTGGAGTTTGACACAAACCAGCTTTCACAATGAAGGCAGCACTGCTGCCTCACATCGCCAAGGACCCAGATTCCATTCCCAGCTTGGGTCACTGTCTGCATGGAGTTTGTACATTCTGCCCATGTCTGTGTGGGTTTCCTCCAGGTGCTCCAGTTCCCTCCCAGTCTAAAAGATGTGCTGATTAGGTGCATTGACCCAAACAGGTGCTGGACTGTGGCGTCTAGGGAAATTTTACAGTCACTTCATTGCAGTGTTAATGTAAGCCTACTTGTGACCAATAAATAAACTTTACTTTGATGCAGAGTTTCAGCCAATGAGGGCGATCCGGGCTCAGCCCCGCTCCTTATTTACTCCAATTGGTTGGAGGACCAGCCGCTCCCGCTCGGTCCTCCAGCCCTGCCCCCTCTTCCTATTGGTCCTGAGCTGCCATCAATCATTCCACAGGCATTGTGATGTGGAGCATGCGCAGTGCCAATACTGGAGTGATGTTGTTGGAGGGAAATTCACAGTGAGTCAGATTCAGAAACTGGACATAAGCGGGGAGGAATGGGGCCAGTATTTGGGTTTGAAAGGCTAAATAAACAGCCTGTGTAGGCTGGGAATCCAGAATTGGCAGCTACAGATCCCTTGTTTGCATTGTATGGCCGCAGTTGCATTTCTATAGCAACTTTCAGAACCACAGGATCTCCAAAAGCATTTTACAGCCAATGAAATATATTTGAAGTGTAATCTCTATTTAAGAAATGATAGGTAGCCCTGGGTAATCAGATTTTAGTTTAAAACATCAATCACTTTCATATTCTATTCACTGTTACTGGTAACAAGGTCAAGGAAGCCAATTTGATCATGTGGCTTCTTGTAGTCTTTCCACATTCTGTAGCTTCTCTTTATTAAGTCTGTATTGGTTTTGTATTAAAAGCCAGTTATGAACAGATGATTATTCAGTGATGAACTCTGATTAACTTATCATTGATGAATCAATGTAATATATCAATTATATTGTAATGATTGGATCAGCTAACATAAATCTTACACTTATTTGCATCTACATAGTATCTTACACATCCACAGGAAGTCCCAGAACATTTTACAGCCATTCTCAAGTGTAGTCACTGTTGTAATTTAGGAAATGTGGCAGCCAATTTACACACAGCAAGAGCCCATAAACAATGTCCATTGATGTGTTTTTAATGATGTTGGTTGATAGAAATTGGCCTGCACTCAGGATAATTCCTCAATATAGTGGGCATGGGATACACAGTAATTTGACAAAGTGGATTCAACATAGGCTCAGTTGTAGGAGACAGAGGGTGATGACAGAAAGCTGCTTTAATAACTGGAGGCCAGGGTCCAGTGGCGTACCCCTATTATTTATCATTTATATAAATGACATAGATGACTATGTGGGGGATAGGATTGATAAGTTTGCGGATGACACAAAGATTGGCCAGGTGATCTGCCAAAGACTACAAAAGGTCGTGAATGGAGCCCAATCCATCATACAAACCACTCTCCCATCAATGACTCTGCTACACTTCCCACTGCCTTGACAAAGCAGCCAGCATAATTAAGGACCCCACGCAGCGGGACATTCTCTCTTCCACCTTCGTTCAGGAAAAAGATACAAAAGTCTGAGGTCAGGTACCAACTAACTCAAGAACAGCTTCTTCCCTGCTACTGTCTGACTTTTGAATGGACTTACCTTGCATTAAGTTGATCTTTCTCTAAGCCCTAGCTATGACAAACACTACATTCTGCACTCTCTCGTCTCCTTCTCTGTGAACAGAATGTTTTGTCTTATAGCGTGCAAGAAACATGTGACAATAATAAATCAAATCAAAATCAGTGAGAGTGAGTGTCTTGGGCTACAGGAAGATATAGACAGAATGATCAAATGGGCAGATAAGTGGCAGATTGAGTGTGAGGTGAGGTCCACTTTTTGGAAGGAGTAATTTGACAAGGAAAAATTCAATGATCGGCATGACGCTGGTAAGCTCTATGGAACAAAGGGACCTGGGTGTGATTGTCCATGATCTCTCAGGCAGAAGTGTATGTTAGTAGCCTGGTGAAATAGGCATGTAGGACACTTGCCTTTATCAATTGAGGTATAGATTACAAAAACAAGGAAGTCATGTTGGAGTTGCATAGAACTGTGGTGAGGTCACTGCGAGAGCACTGTGTGCAGTTCTGGTCGCCACATTATAAGGAGGTGATTGCATTGGAGGGGATGCAGAGGAGATTCACGAGTGAAAGTGTGTTACAGATGAGGACAGTATCAAAAGAGAACCATTGACAGTATTAGAAAATGTGGAGAAGTTGGGTTATCAGTGGTTTAGAGAGTAAAAGGGAGATGAAGAGAGGGCTCATGGACAAGATGAGCAGTGAGAGGGTTTGATGGGAGATAGCAGAAGAATTGGAGAAAGATGTGAGTTCAATACTTAGAAAAAGGGAAATTTCAGAGACAGTTTGGTCTGGTGGTCCAGTGGAAGAGAGGGAAGCAGCAGAGGCAGCTGATCAGATTGTCTCTATCTCAGAAACAAAGAAGCTCCAAGAGCTCCTCACACTTGTTGAAGATGAGGATGGAGGAGACATAAGAAATATAAGAAATAGGAGCAGGAGTAGGCCATCTAGCTCCTCGAGCCTGCCTCACCATTCAATAAGATCATGGCTGATCTGAGGTGGCTCAGTTCCACTTTCCCACTTTCTCCCCATAACCCTTAATCCCCTTGCCTACCAAAAACCTATCTACCCATGTCTTAAATATATTTAGCGAGGTAGCCTCCACCACTTCAACGGGCAGAGAATTCCAGAGATTCACCACCCTTTGAGTGAAGAAGTTCCTCCTCAACTCCGTTCTAAACTGCCCCCCCGCCTTATCTTGAGGCTGTGCCCTCTAGTCCTGCTGTCCTTTCTGAGCGGGAAGAACCTCTACCCTATCCATCCCCTTCATCATCTTATACGTCTCAATAAGATCCCCCCTCTTCCTTCTAAACTCCAACGAGTTCAAGCCCAGTCTATTCAGCCTCAACTCTGGTATCAGCCTAGTGAACCTCCTCTGCACTCCCTCCAAGGCCAAAATATCCTTGCGCAAGTGCGGCGACCAAAACTGCACACAGTACTCCAGCTGCGGCCTCACCAGTGCCCTGTACAGTTGCAGCAAGACCTCCTTGCTTTTATATTCTATCCCCCTCGCTATAAAGGCCAGCATCCCATTTGCCTTCCTGACCACCTGCTGCACCTGTAGGCTGGGTTTTTGTGACTCAAGCACAAGGACCCCCAGGTCCCTCTGCACCGTAGCATGCTGCAGCTTTTCGCCCTTTAAATAGTCGTCCCTCCTACTATTATTCCTGCCAAAGTGGATAACCTCACACTTGCCAACATTGTATTCCATCTGCCAGGTCCTCGCCCACTCGCTTAGCCTATTTAGGTCCCTCTGCAGACTTTCTACACCCTCCGCACAATTTGCTTTTCCACTTATCTTTGTGTCATCAGCAAATTTTGACACCCTACACTCAGCTCCCTCCTCCAGATCATCTATATAAATGGTAAATAGCTGAGGCCCCAGCACCGATTCTTGGGACACTCCACAGGTCATCAACCGCCAATCCGAATAGCACCCATTGACACCTACTCTCTGCTTCCTATTAGACAGCCAATCCTCTATCCATGCTAACACCTTACCCCCAACTCCATGCCCCCTAACCTTCTGTAACAACCTTTTCTGCGGCACTTTATCAAACGCCTTCTGAAAATCGAGAAACACCACATGCACCGGTTCCCCTCTGTCCACCACACTAGTCACATCCTCATAGAATTCCAATAAATTTGTCAGACACGACTTCCCCTTAACGAATCCGTGCTGCATCTGCTCTATCAAACAATTCTTCTCAAGATGCCTCGCTATTTCTTCTTTGATGACGGATTCAAGCATTTTTCCCACAACAGACGTTAAACTAACTGGCCTATAATTCCCTGCCTTTTGCCTGCTACCCTTTTTAAACAGTGGCGTAACATTAGCCGTTTTCCAATCTTCCGGCACTTCCCCGGAATCCAGTGAGGTTTGGAAAATAATCACTAAGGCATCAACTATCACCTCTGCCATTTCCTTCAGAACCCTGGGATGCATTCCATCCGGTCCTGGGGACTTGTCCACCATCAGTCCCGCTAGTCTATCGAGCACTACCTCTCTAGTGACAGTGACAGGAGAGAGGCCCTTCAAAAGGAGAACCATTCACAGATTTTAAAAAAAGACAACAGAGAATACGTTATCACAAAGCCAGCGTATTTGAATTTTGTTCAGAATATTAGCCTCTATAACAGGCCTGAAATTTATTAACATCAGCAGATGCAGACCACAATGTGATTGACAACAAACTCCAATCTCTAGTTATTTGTGAACTTGCTGATGTCTCAGCAATGCAGATGATTGAGTGAATCTCTTCCCACACTTGGAGCAGGTGAAGGGTCTCTCCCCGGTGTGAACCCGCTGATGTACAGTGAGGTGAGATGACCGTCTGAACCCAGTCCCACAGTGAGAGCATCTGAATGGTTTCTCATCAGTGTGAACCTGTTGATGGGACACCAGCTCCTGAGAGGTTTTAAAACATTTCCCACAGTCCAGACACTTAAACGGTCTCTCATCAGTGTGACCTCTTTGGTGTGTAATTAGGATGGATGAATTAACAAATCCCTTCCCACACTGGGAGCAGGTGAATGGTCTCTGCCTGGTGTGAATTTGCCGGTGTGTCAGCAGGGTGGATTTGTGAGTGAATCCCTTTCCGCACTCAGAGCAGGTGAATCGCTTCTCCCTGGTGTGAACTCGCTGGTGTGTCAGCAGCGTGGATGATTGAGTGAATCCCATCCCACACACAGGGCAGGTGAATGGTCTCTCCCCAGTGTGAATTAGTTTGTGTTTAATCAGGGTGGATGACTGACTGAATCCCTTCCCACAGTCAGAGCAGGTGAATGGCCTCTGCCCAGTGTGTGTGCGCTGGTGATTTTGCAGGGTGGATAACTTAGTGAATCCCTTCCCGCAGTCCGAGCAGGTGAACGGCCTCTCCCCGGTGTGGCCGCGCCGATGGGTTTCCAGCTGGGATGGGTAATTGAATCCCTTCCCACAGACCCCACATTTCCACAGCTTCTCCCCATCATGACTGCATTTATGTTTTAACAGGCCAGATGATTGGTTGAAGCCTTGTCCACACACAGAACATGAGTATGGTTTCTCCTCACTGTGAACGGTGCTTTTTCCATCCATGTTCAAAATCCAATGATATTCCGATTACGAAAAATTAGGCGACTCTGTGAGATCCTGATGTGGAGTCTCGTTTCGGTTTCCCAACTGCAAATCCTAATCTTCTAAGATACGATGAAACTGATTTAAAACAGAAAAAAAGTGACTGAGAGAGAACACATAAAAACAGGTTGTGAAATTGAGTTGAATGAATGGGGTCACTTGTGGGGCCGGCATTAAGAAAAAGTGACCATGAAAGCTGCTGGATCGTCATAAAAACCTAACTGATTCACTCATGTGCTTCAGGGAAAGAAACCTCCCACCTGGTCTGGACTGACACATGAACCAATATTTACTGGAGGGGTAAGAGGGAGGTGGAAGAAGCAGAGGGTGAAGGAGGGGGTTTCTCTACATCTACATCCTGACCAGAACTCTGACAGAATCTCCCACTCTCTCAACCTCCACCATTTAGCTGGACCAGGGTAGTAGATGCATGTGAAGATCATCACCTTCTGATTCCTGTCCAACTCATACAACATTCTGACTTGTCTGAAATCAATTACAGAAGTTTCCAGCAAATAAATATCGGGAAGACTGGAGTCACTGTCTACAGTCCCCACTACAAACTTCACCACCCTCACACCTGACTTCACCCTCTCCATGTTAAATGTCTGAAGCTGAACTAAGTTGTTCACAACCATGATGTCTTACTTGAGAAGATTTTTAGACAACATATCCACATCATCTCCAAAATTATCTACTTCCACCTCAGTAACATCCCCCAACTCTGCCTTAGCCTCAGTCAACCAAAGAATCTCTGCAATGCAGAAGGAGGCCTTTTGGCCCATGAAGCCCACACCAACAACAATCCCACCTAGGCTCTACCCCCATAGCCCCATGTATTTACCCTGACACTAAGGGACAACTTAGCAGAGCCAACCAACCTAACCCACGTATTTTTGGAGTATGGGAGGAAACCAGAGCACCCAGAGGAAACCGACACAGACACGGGGAGAATGTGAAGACTCCAACAGACAGTGATTCATGCTGGGAATTGAACCCGGGTCCCTGGCACCGTAAGGCAGCAGTGCTAACCACTGTGCCACCATGTTGCTGCAGAAACCATCATCCATTCTTTTCTTACCTCTAGACTAAACAATTTCAATACAGTTTCAACTGGCTTCCAACATTAAGCAACCCCCTCCAAACCATCCTAAACTGCTCATATGCTTACTCACACCAAATCATGTTCACCCATCGCCCCTACGCTTGCTGATCTACAAATGATTTCTTTTAAGAAGCATCAGAATTTGAAAGTTCTTATCTTTGTTTTCCTCTATGGTTACAATCATTCTTGTGTCAGTAATCTTCTCCAGCCTCACACTCCTCTGAGGTCTCTACTGTAATCTAATTCCTCTTGAGCATTCTCAGTTTTAATCGTTGTACCATTACAAACTATCCTTCCAGTTGCACAGGCCACAAGCTCTGCAATCTCTTCTTTAAATCTCTCTGCCTGTCCATCACTTCTGCTTTCTTTAAAACCCACCTCTTTGACAAAACCTTTGGTCACCTGTCCTAATATGGCTCAGTATCAAGTGTCACTTCTGAGAAACTGTCTGGGGCTGTTTTATTATGTTAAAGACAAAATATGAATATAAATGATTCCAACTGCCCTGATATCGTTGTTCTCACCAGTCAGAAATTGGAAGTGAAAGGGTGAAGCAGTTAAGTGGTCAAGTTGTTCACATTCTGCCACTGGCATGTCCAAACCATTGCCCCAAACAAATATGGCGGACGCACATGCGCCCTGTTGCTATGCCCCGATAAAGATGGCGGACGCGCATGCCCCGATGAAGGTGGCCCTGATTAACCCGGGTCTGTAACTGGGAGAATGCTGAGGCCCTGCTCTGCGCAAAGGGCTAGGACCATCCTCTGATATCGGTAGGTTCTTTTTAAGGGTCCGCGGTTCACGTAACATGTTTAAGAAACCTTTCCAAACCCCCGCCTGGTCCATCGCGTCTTCCGCCCCGCCATTCCCACCTTTACTGACGGTGGGTCCGAGAAAGAATCTCTCCATCGCCATTAACCACACTGCGCATGCTTCACGCAGTCCCGCCCCCTCATTCACTCCGATTGGTCGGAGGACCAGTTGTTCCCTCGCAGTCGTCCGTCTTCTTCTCCTATTGGCCCCGGAGCTGCTGTCAATCAGTCCCTGGGCATTGTGAGGTATCGGGTGAGAGGTCAGTGCCGGCAGGGGGCGGGGTTTACAATGACCATTCTTCACTCTCACTGTCCGCCGGTTCCGGCTTCTTCCCACAAACCATCTCCAGCAAAGAGAGAAGTGGACACACTGAGTTAGCGGCAGTGTTACTGCACACTATTCTGCGGATAAGGCTTCAAATCCATTCAATTAATACAATCTGCAATTTAAAGTTAGATTCAGTGATGGTAATCATAAGATCCCTACAATTCAGAAGGCCATTCAGTCCTTTGAGTCTGCACTGACCTCAATCCCATGCAGGCCCTATTCCCATAACCCCACACATTTACTCTGCCTGACACTAAGGTCAATTTAGCATGGGCAATCAAACTAACTTGCAAACCTTTGGACTGGGAGGAAATCGGACTACCCGAGGAAACCCACGTAAACATAGAGAGAAAGTGCAAACCCCACACAGACAATAACTCAAGCTGGGAATTGAACCTGGGTCCCTGATACTGGAGGCAAAGTGTGGGTATGCCGGCGTTGGACTGGCGTAAACACAGTAAAAAGTCTGACAACACCAGGTTTTAGTCCAACCTATTTATTTGATAATATTCTCACAAGCTTTCGAGGGGCAGCCTCTTCGTCAGGTGAATGGAGAGTTCTGGCCTCAGACAGAGCATATAAAGCCTGTCTGAGGCCAGAACTCTCCATTCACCTGACGAAGAGGCTGTCCCCTCGAAAGCTTGTGAGAATATTATCAAATAAATAGGTTGGACTAAAACCTGGTGTTGTCAGACTTTTTACTGGAGGCAAACCCATTGTGAACGCCAGCTGACTAAGGCTGCTCTGAGAAAATCTCCACACACACAGTTCTGGACACAAGGTTAGAGTCATAGGGGTTGACAGCATGGAAACAGGCCCTTCTGCCCAACTTGTCCATGCCATCCTTTTTGTTTAAACCCTTAAACTACTCCCAATTGCCTGCATTTGGCCCATATCCCTCTATACCCATCATACCCATGTAACTGTTAATGTTAACGTCTGTTATTCTGTCTGGTCAGTCAAAGTGATTCAGATTCATGTTTTTCACAAGTAATGAATGAAATTATGCTCAATTTGTTATTTTGTTAAAATTGATTATTTTTGTTAAAAGGATCTCAAAAGAATACCAAAACTTAATTTGGATTTCCAGGGAGGAAGAGTGTGTGGGATGCAGATATACGATTTGAATTGTTTGTTCAAAATGTAACTGTCATTGGTTACATTTGTAAACTCCATTGACAACATATTAGAAGCTGAGGATTTGTGGAGAAAATATTTCATTTAGGATCAATTCAGGATCAAATTAATTTGGGGGAATGAAAGTGGAAAATATTCCACCAAAAGAGAACTATCTGTTCAGGATTTCTACCTTATAATGACAGTGATGACTTTTTAAACTCCTTCATCAGGTTATTAGAAGCAGAGGATTTGGAGATGGGAAACGCAAACCAAACATCACATTAGCATTGATACTCAGTGAATTGGATTGAGAGTATCATTGGTCTTTGAATGTGAAGGAAGATTGTTTTAACAAATTGCATAGCCTATAAAATATTGCAACATTTGAAGCAGAGAGAATCCACGTGTACTGCGTACAAAGCTTGAACTGGTCAACCAACCTGGAGAGAAACAAGGATGTCGGCAACATGGAGAAACCATGTAAATGTGGGGATTGTGGAAAGGGATTCAAATACCCATCCCTGCTGGAAATTCATCGACGCAGTCACACTGGAGAGAAGCCATTCACCTGCTCCGTATGTGGGAAGGGGTTCACTCAGTCAACCACTCTGCTGAGACACCAGCGATTTCACACAGGGGAGAGACCGTTCCCCTGTTGTGTGTGTGGGAAGGGATTCACTCAGTCATCTGAGCTTCTGGTACACCAGAGAGTTCATACTGGAGAGAAGCCATTCACCTGTCCTGTTTGTGAGAGAGGATTCACTCAGTTATCCCAGCTGCTGACACACCAGCGAGTTCACAGCGGGGAGAGGCCATTCACCTGTTCTGTGTGTGAGAAGGGATTCACTAATTCATCAAACCTTCTGACACACCAGCGAGTTCACACTGGTGAGAGACCATTCATTTGTTCCATGTGTGAGAAAGGATTCACAACGTCATCCAACCTTCTGACACACCAGCGAACTCACACCCGGGAGAAACCATTCACCTGTTCAATGTGTGAGAGGGGATTCAGTCAGCTAGCCCACCTGCTGACACACCAGCAAGTTCACAAGTGACTAAAGGGTTTGGATTCCACTGATGTTGCTGGTGTTCATCATACCCAGGGCGGATCCATGTTCATTCTGACGTTTCAAGTTTGTTTCTCTGATGTTACCAAATATAGTACTGGCTGGAGTTTAGGATTCTAGTTAATCAGCTGCTTACGTTCTTGGGCTTCCAGTCTCCCTTTAAGAGTGTGTGTCTGCAATCATTCCCCTGAATTCAGGGAATTCCACCAGCAATCATTTTGCCACAAATATTAAACTTTTACTTCAATCCTAAATTGATCTTCAGGACAAGATCCACAAATCAGAGGCTCCACTAATGAACATCTCCAATCAGAAAGTGCTGATCAATCCTTGCTGATAATTCTTACTGACTTCTACATTATACACAGTGATACCTCCATTATCCACCAGAAAGAAGGGGGATGGGAGTTGGTGGAGAATTGAGAGTCTCCGAATGTTACCCCTCCAGTTTGGTACAGAAATCCCCTCAGCTCAAGAATGAAGACAGGTGCAATTGAAATAATTAACTTTTGTATATTCTTTCTGAGAAAGAGGCTACACTATAATCAGATAGGAGGGGATTTGGTGTCAATCTTTTTGACTCAACAAGTAAACTAAATCAAATTAACTGAGGGGAGGAGATTGGTGTCAGTGACTGGGGTTAGTTTATATCAGACAGGAGGAGATTGGTGTCAGTGAGTGTGGGGTTGGTTTATATCAGACAGGAGGAGATTGGTGTCGGTGACTGTGGGGTTGGTTTATATCAGACAGGAGGAGATTGGTGTCGGTGACAGTGGGGTTGGTTTATATCAGACAGGAGGAGATTGGTGTCGGTGACTGTGGGGTTAGTTTATATCAGACAGGAGGAGATTGGTGTCAGTGACTGTGGGGTTGGTTTATATCAGACAGGAGGAGATTGGTGTCAGTGACTGTGGGGTTAGTTTATATCAGACAGGAGGAGATTGGTGTCGGTGACTGTGGGGTTGGTTTGTATCAGACAGGAGGGGATTGGTGTCGGTGACTGTGGGGTTGGTTTATATCAGACAGGAGGAGATTGGTGTCGGTGACTGTGGGGTTGGTTTATATCAGACAGGAGGAGATTGGTGTCAGTGAGTGTGGGGTTGGTTTATATCAGACAGGAGGAGATTGGTCTCGGTGACTGTGGGGTTGGTTTGTATCGGATTTGAAGAGATTGGTGTCATCCGGCATGAAGAGATTCCACCTTCCCTGTAACCAATCCCAATGTGCCAGGAATCTAAAACTCTCCTTGCACCATCTCTTCAGCTTTGCTTTGATCTGCTCTATCCTCCTCCTCATGTATTTACCAGCACGTGATGCTGGGGTTGATCAGATTTATTGTCTGAAGTTCTGCTTGCTGCTCTCTTTCCAGATCCCAAAGATCTGCCGGCAGGACCAGGACTCCATAACATCCATACGTTTTCCTTTTTATTGTATGGATATTATCCCGGTATTCTGGAGACCAAACTGGAGATGTAAATTCAGACATGTCAGGAATCACAAGTCTTAAAGTGGGACAAAAGTAAAATCCTCCAGGTTCGGGAAATACTCAGATGTTCAGTCTCCATTTATGAAAGGAGGCATGAAGTGTTGCCACACAGGTACGCACACTGGGGACAGGCCATTCACCTGCTCCAAAAGTGGGAAGTGATTCGCCAGTTCATTCAACTTTCTGAGACGCCAGTAAGTTCACCCTGGGGAGAAGTTGTTTACCTGCTGTGTTGTGGGAAGGGATTTGCTCAGTCAAACACCCTGGTTAGATACTAAGTGAGTTCTCAAGTGACTACAGGAGTTGGATTAAACTGTTATTGCTGCTGTTAATCACAATTGTGACTAAACCATGTCCATTCTGACTGTTGTGTTTTTTCTGCTGATAATTGAATTGAAGTTTAATATTCTGGATATACCTCCAATAAATCAGCTCTTATTTAAAGGCATTATTGTAGATTTCTTTTCTGGACCTCAGAAAGGACAATCTGGGGGAGGATCGTACGGCAGGAACAGAACTTCAGCCTGGACACAGTCCAAGGGCAGGCTGGCCATTCACATCTTGTCCCTGTTGAATAAAATCAAACAGCGTTTATTCTCCATCCAGTTATCTGACCTTTTCATTTTATACATTTCACACTGATCCCCATGGTAACACAGATATTATGTTCCTTCTTCATTTCCATGTGACTATTTTTGTTTTCTCCAAACAAACCCAGAACATCATATGGACCTTCACAATTAACTTCTCAGTGCCCCTTCTTTCAGTAATGCTTTCAACTTTCACTGTTCAATAGCTGATTATTGCCCGTAGCAGGGAGGGTGCTCAGGTTTGTTGGAGTTTCTGTAGAAACTGGTCCTGAGTCCGTTGAGTAGCAATGGGGAGTGGGACCCTGGTGGAAAGCATGATCTGGACTGGCCAAACAATCGTGAGCTGAAATGGGCTGTGAGCAGGGATTTGAAAAGGAGAATGGTCAGCGGATGAGGGTTGGTGGGGCGGAGGGAGGAATGGAGCTGGGAGCTGGGGTGGGAAGAGAGGAATGGAGCTGGGAGCCGGGAGCCGGGGTGGGGAGGGAGGAGCGGAGCTGGGAGCCGGGGTGGGGAGGGAGTGGAGGCTTCACAATCACCCGCTGAATCTGCAAGGCCCAAATCAGATCTTACGGGTCCCGACTTTGCAGCTGGAGGGATTTTATTCGGAATCAGGGCCAGTTCTGTGGCTGCCATGTGAGGAAAGGAGATTAGTGGGATCAGTATTAGTGATATCAGCAAGGTGACTGGGGCGGCACAATGGTACAGCCGCCCCACTGCACCAGGGACCCAGGTTCAATTCCAGCCTTGTGTCACTGTCTTTGTGGAGTTTGCATTTTCTCCCCGTGTTTGCATGGGTTTCCTCCGGGAGCTCCAGTTCCCTCCCACATTCCAAAGATGTGTGGTTTAGGTTGATTGGCCATTCCATACTGCTCCTTAGTGTCAGAGGCACTGGCAGGGTAAATATGTGAGGTGACAGGGACAGGGATTGGGTGGGATTGTGGTTAGTACAGACACGATGGACCAAATGGCCTCCTCTTGCACTGTAGGGATTCGATGATTTCTATGATTTAATGGGAAGTGACATCAGCAATATGACCAATATCCTTCAGGGACCAATCAGACATTGATCATGCATCATTTGACCAATCGGGGACTGATCAGGTGCTGTTTGGGCCAATCAGAACCACAGCAGACCAGTGACAAAGCTGAATATAAGGAGAGACTAACTCGGTTAGGATTATATTAACTGGAGTTTAGAAGAGAGAGAGGGGATCTCATTGAGCTTATAACACTCTAACAGGGGCAGACAGTAGATTCAGAAAGAATGTTCCCAATGGTGGGAGAGTTCAGAATTAGGGGTCACAGTTTGAAGATAAAGTTTAAACATTTTAGGACTGAGGTGAGGAGAAATTTCTTCACTCAGAGAATGGTGAATGTGGGGAATTCACTACCATACTAAGTAGTTGTGGCCCAAACGTTGTATGATTTCAAGAAGAAATTAGGTATAGCTCTTGGGGCTAAAGGGATATGGGGGGAAGGCGGTATTAGGATATTAAATTTGATGATCAGCCAAGATCAAAATGAATGGTGGAGCAGGCTCGAAGGGCCAAATGGACGACTACTGCTTCTGTTTTCTATGTTTCTATATGTCTATGTTTCTATGCACTGTCGCGGGTGTCAGGCCATTGACCCTAATGGAACACACAACAATGAGAACAATTTGAGTTGAAGCTTCAGTTTGAGGTGATGTTGCTTTTCTCTTCAAAGGGCGTTTCAGCAGCCGACCGTTCCACTGTGTCCTCTTCACTCCACTCTGACATGTTAGTGAGAATCATTGTTTCATCATCAGCAACATCCTCGTCAGTGTGTCCATTAGAACATCTCGGTTACAGAATTGAAATAATGGATTTAAACTGGGAAGGAATTATTGATTTAGACATGAATAATGAGCAGTAACCTTGTTCCACAAGAACTGTAATTGCAGTCTGAGAAATCCTTATCAGAGACAGAAATACCTGCTCAGAAATTGGTCTGCCACCAACTATCACGTGTGTTTTCAGATTTCAATCAATGGCATTGCAATGAGTGAATACAATATTTACCTGTTTCCTTCTCCAAACAGGCACTGTTGAATTTTCTGCTGTTCAAAGCAGTTATGCACAGTGTATTACAGCAAACCTTTTAGAATTTGGAATAATACATATCTCTGTTAATTATTTGATAATTGGAGGCACAGTGATCAGCACTGCTGTCTCAGGTTCAGTTATTGCCTTGGGTGACTGCCTATGTGAAGTTTTCACATTCTCCTCGTGTCTGCCTGAGTTTCCTCCGGGTGCTCCAGTTTCCACCCACACACCAAACATGTGCCAATTAGGTTGATTAGCCATGCCAAATTGCCCCTCACTGTCAGGGGGATTAGCAGGGTAAATTCACCAAAGATCCTTAGACAGCATCTTCCAAACCCATGACCACTTCCATCTAGAAGGACAAGGACAGCAGATACATGGGAGCATCACCACCTGCAAGTTCCCCTCCAAGCCACTCACCACCCTGACTTGGAAATATATTGGTATTCCTTCATGGTCGCTGGGTCAAAATCTTGCAATTCCTTCCCTAATAGCATTTTGGGTCAACCCACAACACGTGGTCTGCAGCAATTCAGGAACGCAGCTCACCATCACCTTCTCAAGGGCAACTAGCAATGAGCTCCCTGACCTCAGCCTCAAAAACTTCAAGCAAAATCAGAAATGTTGTAGTTTAGGGTGCAATGAGAGGAAAGAAATGTTTGTATTTTGACACTGTGCGGATATTGGCAACTCAATCAGTCCACAACAGAATTTAATGGGTTTATAAACACAGACTAACACAGATAATCACCATCTGAAACATGTCTAATAGTATTCATAGAATCATAGGATCCCTACAGTGTAGGAGGAGGCCATTTCATCCATCGAGTCTGCACTGACCACAATCCCATCAAAGCCCTATTCCCGCAATCCTACACATTTACCCTGCTAATCCCCCGAACACTAGGGTCAATTTGGCATGGCCAATCCACCTATCCTGCACATCTTTGGACTGTTTTGTGTGCTCATAAAGACAGACACAAGCCTGGCACCAGTGTCATGAACATTCTCTGGGTTAAAGGTTCCTCCTGGTTCTTGCTATCTGTTGTGTGTCCTTTGTCACAGTCGGTACCAGTACATTTCTATTGAAAGGTTGTTAAGAAATTCCAGTGAATTCCAGCCCCTTATGTAACGTGTGCATCAGATTCAGTGATGTCCACATGTGTGTGAAAAGGGTTCTGGGTAAGGGTTTTAGCTCTTCTTTACCTGTTAGTAACAATGCACCCTTTATTCAATACTAAAGTATAAAGTCCTCATTAGATATCAATTCTATTATCTACATTTCATTGAACCAGTCTATATTTTCATCACAAGACTACACTGGGAGTACTGTCAACATTTGTGATCTCCATTTAGAAAAAGGAAATAGAAACACAGGAAAAGGCACAACAGAGATTTACAAGAATAATCCCAGAACTGTAACCACTTGTGAACTTGCTGGTATCTCACCAAGTTTACTGACTGAGTGAATCCCTTCCCACACACACAGCAGGTAAGCAGCCACTCCCTGGTGTGAACCCGCTGGTGTACCCGTAGGCTGGATGACTGAGTGAATCCCTTCCCACACATGGAGCAGGTGAATGGTTTCTCCCCAGTGTGAACTGGCTGATGTTTCAGCAGGTCAGATGACCGATGAAACCTCTTTGTGCAGTGAGAGCAACTGAACGGTCTCTCCCCAGTGTGAACTCGCTGGTGTGTCAGCAGGTCGGATGATCTATTAAATCGCTTTGTGCAATGAGAGCAACTGAACGGCTTCTCCCCAGTGTGAATTCGCTGGTGTGTCTGCAGGTCGGCAGAGTGAATGTATCCTTTCCCACACAGAGCGCATTTGAATGGTCTCTCCCCAGTGTGAACTTGTTGGTGTGCCCGCAGGGTGGATGAATCATTGAATCCTTTCCCACACACAGAGCAGATGAATGGTTTCTCCCCAGTGTGAATTCGTTGGTGTGTCCGCAGATCGGATGACTGAGTGAATCCCTGCCCACACTCAGTGCAGGTGAATGGCCTCTCCCCTGTGTGAACTCGCTGGTGTCTCAGGAGATTGTTTAACTGAGTGAATCCCTGCCCACACACAGAGCAGGTAAATGGCCTTTCCCCTGTGTGAACTCGCTGGTGTCTCCAGAGATGACTTAACTGAGTGAATCCCTTCTCACACATGGTGCAGGTGAAAGGTGTCTCCCCGGTGTGAACCCGTTCATGTTTCCGCAGTGTGGATGACGTTCTAAATTTTTTTGTGCAGTGAGAGCAGCTGAACGGATTCTCCTCAGTGTGATTGCGCTGGTGGTCCCTCAGATCCGCAGCACGTCTGAAGCTGCTCCCACAGTCAGAGCATTTAAAGGGTCTCTCATTGGTGTGGGTGACATTGTGACTCAGTAGACTGGATGATTGTGCGAATCCCTTCCCACACACAGAGCAGGTGAATGGTCTCTCCCCAGTGTGAACTCGCTGGTGTCTCTGCAGAGTGTATAACCTTTTAAATCCCTTCGAGCAGTGAGAGCAGTTGAATGGTCTCTCCCCAGTGTGAATGCGCTGGTGGGTTACAAGTTCTGCAGTGCATCTGAAACCACTCCCACAGTCAGAGCATTTAAAGGGTCTCTCCTGGGTGTGCGTGAGATTGTGTGCACGCAGCCTGGATAACTGAGTGAATCCCTTCCCACACACAGAACAGGTGAATGGTCTCTCCCCAGTGTGGCTGCGTTGATGAATTTCCAGCTGAAATGGGAACCTGAATCCCTTCCCACAGTCCCCACATTTCCATGGTTTCTCCATGGTGCGGGTGTCCTTGTGACTCTCCAGGTTAAACAATCAGTTAAATCTCGCACAGAACACAGGTACAGTCCCTTCCCAGTGTGAATGCTGCGATGTATTTTCAGGCTGCGTAACTGGTTAAAGCTCTTTCCACAGTCAGCCAGTGCAATGGAACATTCACTCAGATGTTTGTGTGTCTCTCAGTAACTTCCCAGTCACACTGATGTTTAAAGTCTTCAGAAGTAGACAGAAGAGAGAAATATTTCTCCTTGTAGAATTAAAGGCTGATAATATTCAGGTCCCACTGAATTAAGTGACTCTGTCAGATCTTGACTTAATGTTTGATTTGAGATATCTGTCTGCAAATCCTCCACCTTCTGGTATCCTGTGAAAGGGGTTTACAAAAATAATCACTGTCAGCACAGGATAGAAATTCAGAACAGACAATTCTGGTTTCCATGGAATATTTTTTCCTCTCTCATTCCCCAAAAACTGTAAAATCTCCATCCCACACACTCTCCTTCCATTCTCACTCTGCTGTATCTAACAGTCCCCCTCCCAATTCTCCTGAAGGTGCTGACTGACGCTGATTGACAGACCTTAGAATCAATCTGCACCGACCACAATCCCAGGTCCTTTCCCCCATGTATTTGCCCCGTAAATCCCCTGACACTAAAGTCAAATTAGCAGTGCCAATCCACCTGACCCGCACATCTTTGGACTGTGGGAAGAAACCACAGCATCCAGAGGAAACCCACACAGGCATGGGAGAATGTACAAACTCCACACAGACAGTAACCCAAGGCTGGAACTGAACCCCGGTCCCTGGTGCTGTGAGGCCGCAGTACTAACCACTGTATCGCCCTAAATTCAAATTTCACCACCCGCTGCGGTGGGATTTGAAGCCAATCCCCAGTGCATCACCCTGGGTCTGTGACAATACCACTAATGCCACCACCTCCAATGCTCACTGCTTCCTGTCCTGGACACAGAGATCTCCATGCAGGCTGCCAGACAGATATCTGTCTATCTGACTGGACTAACAATGTGTGGAATGTACAGGCTGGGGAACAATGGGTGGGGGGCGGGGCTCCCGGGTCCGTGCGCCTGAACCTGGAGACGTCACCGCGGAGCAGAGTGATTGCTATTGGTTGATTCAGGCAGGGCTCCATTGTGCCGTCACAATGAGAAGTCTGACAACGAACTCTCCATTCACCTGACGAAGGGACTAACCCGAAAGCTTGTGAGTATATTATCAAATAAATAGGTTGGACTAAAACCTGGTGTTGTCAGACTTTTCACTGTGTTTACGCCAGTCCAACGCCGGCATACCCACATCATGACTACTATCGACACCACAAACTGCCGGATCCAAGTGGAGAGAATCTCCAAGAAGATTGCGCATATCGACACAGACATCAAGTTTTTAATCAGTAATCTCTAAACTGTCTGTGCTTTATATGCTCTGTCTAAAGCCAGAACTCTCCATTCACCTGACGAAGGGACTAACCCGAAACCTTGTGAGTATATTATCAAATAAATAGGTTGGACTGAAACCTGGTGTTGTCAGACTTTTCACTAAGTCTGACAACACCAGGTTTAGTTCCCACTGATTGGTTTGACAGTAAACCAATCACAGTTTTCCTGATGTCAGGAGGAGGCCTCAACTATCCTGCTGTAAAGTTCAGTTTCTAGCTTCCCCTTTCTTTTCAGCAGGGTGCTGCTGGAGCTGCCAGAACTGGCAATTTAATAGACCTTCTATGATAACAGCACATCATGGAGGCCCATAATAACATTCCCCCCATCCCGCTGGTCATCCCCATCCTGATTATTTCCCACCACTTAGTTTCCTGCTGTTCCCGGAACAAATCCATCCGACCAGTGGTGTCCCCCCCCCCCCAATTGTTTCAGTCTGGGTAGTTTTCAATGGAACACTCACAGATGTTGGAGACAGTCCCGGACCGGGGGGAGGGGGAGACCACCGAGCGGCTTCTCGCTCTGGCCGGAACCGCTGGTCTGGAAACCTTGGCTCGAGGAGGGGGAGGGGAACAATGGATGGGGGGCGGGGCTCCCGGGGCCGTCCGGGCCTGCGCACTGCAACGCGGAGACGTAACCGTGTGATTCCTATTGGCTGATTCAGGCAGGGCTCCATTGTGACGTCAGAATGCGGAAGCTCGTCAATGAGCTTCAGAGTGAAACTTCCTCCTCTGTGCAACATCTGGGAGGAAATCAATGTTTCCCCCTTTCCATTTCTTTTCTCATTCTGGGGGAAATTGGGGACTTGCAGCAACTGAAGGGAAAGGACGCGAATCCAGTTGGATATTCCACACAGTTTTAGTCCTGTCATACAGACATAAATCTGCCTGACAGCCTGGATGGAGATTTTCAGCTCTCTGTGTCTAGGACAGGAAGCAGTGAGTATAGGTCTGTTAATCAGCCTGAATCAGCACCTTCAGGAAAATTGAGAGGGTAAATGTTACACAGCCTGAAAATACATTGCAGGATTCACAGCGGGGAGAGACTGTACCTGTGTTCTGTGTGAGATTTAGCTGATAGTTTAATCTGGAGAGTCCCAAGGACACCCGCACCATAGAGAAACCATGCAAATATGGGGACTGTGGGAAGGGATTCAATTACCAATCTGTACTACAAACTCATTGGCGCACTCACACTGGGGAGAAACCATTTACCTGCTGTGTGTGTGGGAAGGGATACACTCATATAACAGATTTGCAGAGGCGACTTCACACTGGGGAGAGGCTCTGAGTGTGGGAAAGGATTCACCCAGTTATACAGTCTGTGGAGACACAAACGATTTCACACTGGGGAGAAGCCATTCATCTGCTCTGTGTGAGGGAAAGGATTCACTCAGTTAATTGATTTGCAGACCCATCAGCGAATTCACTCTGGGAGAGGCCATTCATCTGCCCTGACTGTGGGAAAGGATACACTCATTCAAGGACCCTGCTGACACACCAGCGAATTCACACTGGGGATAGGCTGTTCACCTACTCTCACTGTGGGAAGAGATTCACTCAGTTATCCATTCTTCTAACACACCAGCGAGTTCACACTGGTGAGAGACTGTGGGCAGGGATTCAGTCGGTTCTCTGATCTGCAGGTACACCAGCGACTTCACACTGGGGAGAGGCCATTCACCTGCTCTCAGTGTGGGGAGGGATTCAGTCAGCTATCCAACCTACAGACTCACCAGCGAGTTCACACTGGGGAAAGGCCATTCTCCTGCTGTGTGTGTGGAAAGGGGTTTACCGTGTTATCCACTCTTGCAACATACCAGCGAATTCACACTGGTGAGAAACCGTTCACTTGCTCTGAGTGTGGGCAGGGATTCAGTCAGTTCTCAGACCTGTGGGCAGTCCAGCGACCTCATACTGGGGAGAGGCCATTCACCTCTCTCAATGTAGGAAGGGATTCAATCGGTCATCCAACCTGTGGAAACACCAGTGAGTTCACACTGGGGAGAGACCATTCACCTGCTCTCAATGTGGAAAGGGATTCACTCAGTCATGCAGCCTACAGAGACAGCAACGCGTTCACATCACTGAGAGACCTTTTAAATGCTCTGATTACTGTGGCATTTTTATAACCTCTTCAGATCTCATTGTCCACCAACACATTCACATTGAAGAGAGACCCTTCCCCTGTCCCATCTGTGGGAAGAGATTCAGTGCTGCATCTAACCTGAGGGCACACCAGCAAGTTCACACTGGAGAGAGGCCATTCTCCAGCTCTAAGTGTGGAAAGGGATTCACTCTATTACATGGCCTGCAGAGACACCAGCGATTTCACAAGTAACGACAGGAATGAGGCCTTTTTCAAATAAACAAAAACCTGGGAGTCAGCCAATCCCTGTTTTGTACCTTCTGGCAATGCCTTGACCAATCCAAATTGACCCACTTGGTTTAAACTTGGACAAAACCTTAGGAATTAACTGTTCCTTGGTGCATTCTCCATAACAATGACTTATTAAAGTTAATTGTAGTGAACTCACAGTAAAACATTTTTGAACAGAGGTCTAAATCAATTTCCAGAAACAGTAAGATTTACTCCCTTCATCACTGTAGCCAATGAGCTATTGTTTAATACAAAAATGGCCAAACACTATGTTGCGGTAGGCCTGAAGCAAAGGCAATTAGATATATAGATATTCCATTTCATGCTAGCAATATGCAATACTAATCGCAATGGAGTACAATAGTCCGAGAAATACCATGGGGCTAGCTGACTTGACCACATTCTAGGGGGCATTCAGTAATTCAGTAAGCTTTGGGAGCCCACACTATCCATAACTTCTGCTGATAAAAATATACACATTCTGTGGTTTCATTGTTCCAAAGAACGTGGTTCATCTCACTCAGCCTTCAACCATCATACTCTGCAGCAACCTGCTTTTGGCTAAAATGTACAGATCATTTTAAAAATCATCTGAAATACATTTCAAAGTCCAAAATACATCAGAAATACTTATTCAAATCTCTTACTTGTTTAAATCTCTTACTGTGGATTTGTGTTTCTTTGTGCAGACAGTATCTCTGTTAGTCTGATCTTATGTTAATTCTCTCAGTGCTCATAGTTTTATTATAGTTTTTTTATTATTAGTCTTAAATCCCTGATTATTTGAAATTTCTCTCTCAATGATTTTCTTTGTTAGGTGGAGTCGCACATGATCAGCCCCTGTGGCTTCTCGCTGCTGGCAGAACTCAATAAACTATTTGTTGATTGAATCAGGCTTGAGTGTGGAACGATTCTTCTGAGTTCATTCCCCCTAACAGGCATTAATGAATATTTGAAAGCCAACAAATCTGTTGTTCAAATCTGGGACAATTCCAACATCAGAAAAAGTGCTGTGAGCAAGTTACCTTATAAAATGATGCTATTTCAGACAAAGAACAAGTAATCAAAATATATTCCTGTCGGGAATCAGATAGAAATGATTGATTCCAGTTTTAAAGATGGTATGAAGCCAATGAGATAGGATTATGTAATTGAGGGTAGAGACCTGAAATTAAACAGCAAATAGGAACTGGGATATTGGACACAATTCAGTTCAATAGAATATTTCAATCTGGCACTGATGTATAATATAGACAGGTCCAGTAAATTGATAGCTTAATTAGGTCTGTTCACTTGGAATCTAGTGTTCAATTCTGGTTGCAACACTGCCAGAAGGATGTGGAGGCTTTGGAGAGGGTACAGAGAAGATTTATCAAGAAGTTGCCTGGTATGGAGGGCATTAGCTATGGGGAGAGGTTGGAGAAACTAGGTTGTTCTCACTGGGACAATGAAGGTTGAGGGGTGACTTGTTAGAAGTCTAGAAGATTGTGAGATGCATGGACAAGAGTGGATAGTCAGAAGCTTTTTCCCAGGGTCAAAGAGTCAGTTACCAGGGAGCATAGGTTTAAAGTGCAAGGGGCAAGGTTTAAAGGAGATGTACAAGGCAAGTTTTTTACAGAGAGGGTGGTGGGTGCCTGAACTCGCTACTGGGAGAGCTGGAGGAAGCAGATACAATAGTGAATTTCAGGGGTGTCTTGACAAAAACATGAATAGGATGGGAATAGAGGGGTTTGGTCCTTGGAAGGATAGGGGGTTGTAGTTCAGGTGCAGGCTTGGAGGGCCAAAGGGCCTATTCCTGTGCTTTAATTTTTTTTTCTGTTTTTTAATACTCTAACTGCCACACTAGGATTGGGGCCATCTATGGAGAGATATTTTCTGCTCCCACTAGTGAGTTCCAGGCCTGGGTACTTTTTGTGTAACTAAAGTTTCATCTAACATCCTGTCTGCCTGCCTATGTTTCGATGTAGCTGTTTAGGTTACCAGCATGCAGGACAGGAAAACAGGAGTAAAGATCTGATTAATGATTAATTATCCTAATTAGTGATCACTGACCGGGAGGCAGTCCGGTGAGGGCTATGAAATTTATTATAACATTTCCACAGGAAAACACATCCAATGGGATCTAATCTGTACGGGGAGGGGGGAGGGGGGTGGGGGGGGTGATGTTATTATGGGCCACCATGAGGTGCTGTTATCATAGAAGATCTATTAAATTGCCCGTTCTGGCAGTCCCTCACCATGCTCCAACAGCAATGTTAAAAGAAAGAAGGGGGAAACTAGAAACTGAACTTTACAGAGGGATAATTTAGGATACCTCCTGACATCTGGAAGAGTGGCCAGCTGAAGGATTTGGAGAGGTGTTCTCAACATTATATTGGCTTTTTTGAGTGGTAACCTCATCACTAAAGGGGAGTCTCAAAGGGTTAATAATCACAGACGTTGCAAAATCACATAAGCGGCAATGGGACGAACCACAGATCTTTATTGAAGTAGACTCAGATAAGCATTGAGGCCTGGTTACAAGAGAGACAACCCCAGAGTATAGGTTTATCTAACAAAGCCTCTTAGTTTCAGAGAATTCATGAAATCAAACATCTGGACATGAGAGAGATAATGGAAATGTGGAGTTGAGGTTACAATCAGATAAGCCATGATTGTACTGAATGGTAGAGCAGGCTCGAGGGGCCAGGTGGTCTAATCCTGCTCTTAATTCATATGTGATCACATCCTTTATAATAAATTGTAGCATTTTCCCTCTACTGATGTCAGGCTAATGGGTCTGTGGTTCCCTGTTTTTTCTCTCTCTCTACTTACAGTAAGAAGTGTCAGAACACCAGGTTAAAGTCCAACAGGTTTATTTGGTAGCACAAGCTACCCCTTCATCAGGTGAGGGGCGCTGCCCCTTCATCAGGACTTGCCTGATGAAGGGGTAGTGCTCCAAAAGCTTGTGCTACAAAATAAACCTGTTGGACTTTAACCTGGTGTTCTCAGACTTCTTACTGTGCCTACCCCAGTCCAATGCAGACATCTCCACATCATGGCTATTTTCCTCCTTAAACAGTGAGGTTACATTTACCGATCTGCAGCAACCATTCCAGAATCTATAGAATTTGGAAAGATGACCGCCAATGTATCCACTATCTGTACAGCCACCTCTTCCAACACTCTGGGATGTAGATCATCAGCTTTTGGGGATTTATTCAATTTCAATCCCATTAATTTCTCCAGTACCACTCTCTCACCCATACTAATCTCTTCCAGTTCCTCATGCTCACTACTCCTTTGGTTCTCCAGTGTTTTTGAGATGATTTCTATATCTTCTTCTGAGAAGGCAGACACACATTGTTTAGTTTCTCTGCCATTTCCCCATTAGAAACTCTCCTGTCTCTGCCTGAGATAGACCCACATTTGGCTAATCTTTTCCTTTTCACACACCGATAGGAGCTTTTCCAGCCGGTTTTTATGTTTCTCACCAGTTCGCTCTCTTATTCTATTTTCTCTTTCTCAGTTTCTTGGTTCTCCTTTGCTGAATTCTAAAATAAATTCCCAATCCTCAGGCTAACAACTATTTTGGCCACTTTATGAGACTCTTCCTTTGATCGAATTGAATCTTTATCTTTACGGTTGCTGCACTTTTCTGTCGGATTTTTGTTCAATGAAGGAATCTATATTTGATGTCAATATGTAATAATTATTTATATTTGAGAGATTGACTGTCTACCATCATGGTGGCACAGTGATTAGCACTGCTACCTCACAGCGCTAGGCATCAAAGTTTGATTCCCGCTTGGGTCACTGTCTGTGTAGAGTCTGCACATTCTTCCCATGACTGCGTGATTTTCCTCTGGGTGCTCCAGTTTCTTCCCACAGTCCAAAAGACGTTCTGTTAGATGCACTGGCCATACTAAATTCTCCCTCAGTTTACCCAAACAGGTGTCAGAATGAGTCGATTACAGGGATTTTCACAGTAACTTCATTGCAGTGTGAATTTAAGCCTACTTTAATACATTACATTAATAAAGCCTACATTAAGAAAATAAGTACATTTTATTATTATTTCCCAGCTGTGACAGCTAATGTACCCCTCATAGTTTGATGGTTTTTTCTGCGAGAAACACCCAAATGGATTAAACAAAAGAACAATGTAAACAGCACAGCCCATCTTCATGGCAACATGGCATGTTTTGGGACATTCCAAACAGAAATAGGAACAAAATATTTTCTAACTTCCTAATACCCTGTCATTCTGTGATACTTGTGAAATTTGAAACCAGGTGTTCGCAACAAGGTTCAAAGAGAATCAGCCCACTGGAGGCAAAGTTGTGCGACTGGTCAGTCCAGCAGAAAGAACCCCTCTGACTCTCCCCACTGACCAACTGCAAGAATGAACAAAATGCAGTTCTAGATGTAATTCAGAGCATGAACAATAATAGCATAATCCAACCCCTGTAATCACTTGTGAATTTTTTGGTGCCTTCGCAGACGAGAGGCATCACTGAATCCCTTCCTACATTGAGAGCAAGTGAATGGCCTCTCCCCACTATGAACTTGCTGGTGAGTCTGTAGGTTAGATGAATCACTGAATCCCTTCCCGCACTGAGAGCAGATGAATGGCTTTTCCCCAGTGTGAACTCGCTGGTGTCTCAACAGGTTGCATGAAAGAGTGAAACCCTTCCCACACTCAGAGCAGGTGAATGGTCTCTCCCCAGTGTGAACTCGCTGGTGTCGCAATAGCAGGGTTAACAAAGTGAATCGCTTCCCGCACTCTGAGCAGGTGAAGGGTCTCTCCCCAGTGTGAAACTGCTGGTGTCTCAACAGCTGGTGTGACAAAGTGAATCCCTTCCCACACTGAGAGCAGGTGAATGGTCTCTCCCCGCTGTGAACTCGCTGGTGTGTCCGCAGGGTGGATGAATCATTGAATCCTTTTCCACATTGAGAGCAGATGAATGGCCTCTCCCCAGTGTGAACTCGCTGGTGTCTCAACAAGTTGCACAAAAGAGTGAATCCCTTCCCACACTGAGAGCAGGTGAACGGCTTCTCCCCAGTGTGAAATCGCTGGTGTCTCTGCAGGGTGGATGAATCACTGAATCCCATCCCACACCGAGAGCAGATAAATGGCCGCTCCCCAGTGTGAATTCGCTGGTGAGACTGCAAGTGGGCTAACTGAGTGAAATCCTTTCCACACTGAGAGCAGGTGAATGGTCTCTCCCCGGTGTGAACTCGCTGGTGTGTCTGAAGGTGGGATGATAGAGTGAATCCCTTCCCACACTGAGAACATATGAATGGTTTCTCCCCAGTGTGAACTTGCTGGTGAGTTTCTAAGGTAGATGAACGACTGAATCCCTTCCCACACACAGAGCAGGTGAATGGCCTCTCCCCAGTGTGGCTGCGCCGATGAGCTTCCAAGTCTGATGGGGATCTGTATCTCTTCCCACAGTCCTCACATTTCCACGGTTTTTTCATATTTTAGATCTCCTTCTATCTCTCCAGGTCAGACAACCAGTTAATCACCTGTTCACAACGAAAAACAAGTACAATCTCCCTGTTGTGAATGATGTGATGTTTTTTCTGGCTGTGCAATTGGTACAGCTTTTTTCTGCAGTCAGTTCACTGGAACATTCATTGGGGTGTTGCTTTGCCTGTCATACTGATGTTTAAAATCTTTTGAAGCTGACAGAATAGAGAAACATTTCTCCTTCTGGAATCTAAACTGATGATTATCAGGTCCCAAGGAATCGAATAACTCTCTCAGATCTAAATGTGATGATTGAGATTTCTGTCTGATATTCCTCCGCTTCTAATATCCTGTGCAAACAATTTACAGGAGTCATTACAGTCAGTACAGGATTGAAATTCAAAACAGACAATTCTAGTTGCTATGCAACATTCTTTCCTTTCTCATTCCCAAAAGCTGTAAATCTCTATCCCACACACTCTCCCTCCATTCTCACTCTGCTGTATCTAATATTCACCCTCTCAATTCTCCTGAAGGTGCTAATTGAGTCTGGTTGACAGATCTATGCTCTCTGCTTCCTGTCCTGGACACAGAGAGCTGAAAATCTTCACATTGGTTGCCAGACAGACACATGTCAAAATTCCTGCACTAAAAGTGTAATGTCCAGGACATTATCACTTGAGTGGGCGTGGAGCAGAGATTTGAGGAAGATTGATACTTAGGCAGGGAGAGCATGATCTGGAACTTGTGCCTATGAGGATGGTGGAACAACAGATGATAAATAATTTCAAAATGAAACTGGGTGGGAATTTGAACGAAATAAAACTTGCAGGAAATGTTGATATAGAGATTGAATAGGACTGATTTGGATAGTTCAACAAGATGTGCAGGTTAGGTTGACTGGCCATGCTAAATTGCCACTTAGTGTCCCAGGATGTGTGGGTTGGGGGGATTAGTCGGGCAAATCCGTGGGGTAACAGGGATAGGGCCTGGGAAGAATGCTCCGTTGGAGAGTCAGTGCAGACTTGATGGGCCAAAAGGCCTCCTTCTGCATTGGACTCTATGACTCGAGTCACCCAA